>NW_027223757.1:92234509-93434509 GCF_028538775.1 Myotis yumanensis
CAGGACTCCTCCCTATCTTCTCTCAGATCTCTTAAAACTCCACCCCAGCCATCCCCCTGGATTATTTGCAATCAAGACAAACCATTACCAAGCAAATTGGGTGCGTCTTCAACTTTGTCCACTGGATCTGAAAGAGAAAAGCAAAGACTCAGGACTGTGGAAGGCAGGCTTGCTGGCCCAAGAAAGCAACAGCACTCAGACCCCCATTCTCACCCGGATGGAGGCCTTGTTGCAGTAGACCCGAGTGATGGCTAACCAGGTAGGCAGCTCCAGCACATTCTGTAGAACCTCTTCATCCAGCTCCAGATTGGTCAGCTGACCCTCCCCTTTCAGGGTGCTCAAATTGATTTTGTCTGGGGAAAGATTCTTAGTGAACCTGAAAAGAGTAATGATGAGAACCCATTATTTCCACGGGAACATGCTAAACAGCATTGCAGCCAATAACACTTCTGAATTTAGAGAAAAGAGAACGTTAAAGAATAAACATCTAATGACCACACTGTCTCTATGCCGTGGAAGATGTTGGGTGTGGCCTATCATTCTACTCATGATTGTGTCATCTTTCTACTCAAGAGCCTACAATTGCGATTCTGGCAATATGGTTGTAACACTAGCAACATAGGCTTTTCTGTTATTTCTGATATTTCTGAATCCTCACATAAAAAGAGACAGAGCATGGGGGGCAGGGGACAGGAAGAGTAACCAAACATACACACACACACACACACACACACACACACACACACAAACCAGCAACTAGATAGCAACACAAAAAGCCCTTGGACAGCCCAACTGCAGTGGCTCAGTGGTTGAGCATCATCCCATGCACTGAAAAGTTGTGGGTTCAATCCCAGTCAGGGTACTTATGAAGGCAACCAATCAATGTTTCTCTCTCTCTCTCTCTTTCTCTCTCTCCTACCCCCGCCCCCCAAACATGTCTTTGGGTGAGAATTTTAAAAAAATAACACCAGAAGATAAAGCACCCTATAACACCCGCCCCCATACAAGCAAGAGGTCAAAAACATCAACAGCCACAAGACATGAGTGCTATAAGCAGCTGTGCAGATCTACAAAGAGGGAAGCAATAAGACATCTGACAGACCAGAGAACAGAAGAACCCCAAGCCGACCAAGTCTTAAATGTAAGACAATGTGACCAACTTGACAATAGCAATCGAAACTGGAGGGGTTCTGTCCACTGTGTGGCCCAAAGTAGCTGAAGTAGTCCAGTCCTATAAACTCATATAACCAACCAAGGCTTCGTCCCAGGACAGGGGCTCTGCACTGAGAAGAAACTGCTGAGAGAGGAATCCAAATTGAGTAAGATGGGATAACGAATGAAAAAAAAAAAAACAGTCCAAATTAAAGGGTGTGGGCTACGGGGGGAGGATAAGCACATATTTTTTAACACTACTTGAAACAACAGAAGAGGGAGCTCTATGAAGTTAAAATATGAAACTGTAAGAGGCTAATTATTACCTTGTTAATTAGGGTAAAATGAACCCCAGCCTCTTACACATACCTTTGATGTTACAAAATACATGACCTCCACCTATAGTCTTGCCAAAGGGATTGAACCTGAATCTCATCATACTACTCACTGGGTCCAGTTGTTAATTTGCAGAAAATACAGGACAGAGGAAAACTGCTGAACTGCACTCTAAGTGTGCAATCAGTAAGATCCAGACCATGGGAAACTATAGGTCAAGTGGCCTGGATATAAACAATTCACACAGGCCAATCTTCCCACTAGTCTACATTCACTGTCTAGTCTTCGCTCATGTGTTCTCACCCACTCCCTTTCCTGGAGGACCCTCATCAACATCTGCCATTCAAGACCCAACTCAAGACTGCTCACTGAGGCTTTCTTTCCCTAACTGCTGCAACGCACATTAAACAATTAGGGCCGCCCTGGCCGGTGTGGCTCAGTGGATGGAGCGTCGGCCTGCAGACGGAAAGGTCCCAGGTTCCATTCTGCTCAAGGGCACATGCCTGGGTTGCGGGCTCAGTCCAACGTGCAGGAGGCAGCCAATCAATGATTCCCTCTCATCATTGATGTTTCTAACTCTCTCTTCCTTCCTCTCTGAAATCAATAAAAAAATAAAACAATTAGGGTCTTAGGATGTTCTCCAATTCTCCCATGTGTAACCACCCCTGAGCAATTAGATGTTAAGCTCTTTGAAGCCAGGGGCTTAGTCTTAGCCATCCCTCCTAATTTAAATGGTTACCTGGCAGAATTCTGGGCCTATGTTCTGTACCTTTCAGCTAACTCACTGCTGGCTAACTAGTCCCAGCTCCCTTCTCTCACCTCCTTTGGCTGATCAATTTAAGGCCAGTTCCTCATAGCATAACCTTCTCTCCTGTATGGTAAACTATCTAGATGAGTCTCATCCCTGTCATTCTTTCTCACTGTTACTGCCTCTCGTAATTACTATTTTCCACACAATAATTAATTGTATTTGACCCTCCACTATAACTATACTTAGCCCTTACATATATTAGATGCTAATAGTTGACTTTAGATTAATATATATTGTTTACTGCCCAGCTGGCATAGCTCTGGTTGAGCATCGACCTATGAACCAGCAGGTCATGATTGGATTCCTGGGCAGGGCACGTGCCTGGGTTTCGGGCTCAATCACCAGTGTTGGGTGTACAGAAGATAGTCAATCAATGATTCTCTCTCATTACTGATGTTTCTATCTCTCTCTCCCTCTGAAATCAATAAAAATATTATATATATATACACACATATATATATATATAGTTAACCAACTTTTTATTTTTCACACATACCCTTTCCTTTTACTAAGCTGTGTTTCTAGTGTTTTTGGTTTTCCTTAAACCATAAGATCATGACATGTAAGAGTTTTATCTTGAATTTTTTTCTACAATGCCCAAAATGGTATTATGTACAAAGGCTCTTTAACAATATTTCAAATGACAGTAAAAAAATTTTTAGAAATTTATAAACATGCAAAACAATGCTGTATAATAAGGGATACATAGGAATGCACTGGCATGAAAAAAAATTTAGGAAAAGTGTTTATGTGCGACAAGGGAAGGGGTCCACAGGAAGATTCAACTATATGAATAATACTTATTTCTCAATGGAGTTGCGAGGTGACTATATGGCTGTTCATTATATTACTCTTTTTACCTTTTTATATGGTAACTAGCTATAATAATAAAAGCATAATATGCTAATTAACCGGACAGCCGAATGACCTTCTGGACGTCATTCCGGACATCCTTCCGGACGAAGCCATGGCAGTGGGGGCAGAGGCAGAGGCTTTTGGGCCCCATCCCCATCCCTTCCTCTCTAAAAGAATCAATAGCCAAAACCGGTTTGGCTCAGTGGATGGAGCGTCGGCCTGCGGACTGAGGGGTCCCGGGTTCGATTCCGGTCAAGGGCATGTACCTGGGTTGCGGGCACGTCCCCCGTGGGAGATGTGCAGGAGGCAGCTGGTCGATGTTTCTCTCCCATCGATGTTTCTAGCTGTCTATCTCTCTCCCTTCCTCTCTGTAAAAAATCAATAAAATATATTTTTTTAAAAAATAAATAAATAAAAGAATCAATAAAAACATATTTTTAAAAAAAGATATTACAATTATTATTTCTTCCTAGCAGCCATTCCTTTACTGTTAAATATTCAGGAAAGCCACATCCGCTCAGAAATTGGGTCAGGCATCCTTCAGAAGTATTTGTCTTAAAGATAAGAATATTTGAAGACATAAAATTAGTTTGTAAAAACTGTATGTTTCCTAATGTCCTCACCACAGATTCTGATAAGACCCCATCTTCCTACCACAGCTGAGACATGGAAGGAATAGCCACTGTCAAAGATGGAAGGATCCCTTTAATACACAGGAGAGAGGAGAAAAGTCTAAGAATCATTAAACAGGCTGCTTTTCCTGGTGATAAAAAGACATTTTTAAGAAAAGAAAGTGATAGGGACTTTTTCAAGTATATTCCTCTCTGAAAAAAAGAGGAACATACTTCCAATAAAATGAAACATAAACATAGCCAAGAATAAGCTACACTGCTTGCTCCACTGACATTCTCAGAGTGATTATATTCAATAGGTGTCACAGATCTAATTTCTACATTGTATTCTATGCAAAACTTAACTATTTACATCTCCATACAAAATAAATGTCATTTTCAGAAGCCTTGAATTAAAAAGTATGAGATTGTGCTACATTTCATCTTAACCTTGCCAGTATTTAGGGCAATGTGTGACAAACTATGTGCCTCTGATCCTGTAGATGGCATCACTTTGGTATGTTTATTTTAACATGCAGATCATTGGGCCACACCCGGATATGCAGAATCACAATGGGAAGTTGGGTAAGGAATCAGAATTTTTAATAAAACTCAAGGCAATTTCTTCTGTTCTCCAAAGTTTGAGAGTGCCTTAATTTGAGGTTTCAGTTAACCAACTAAAATACTTCAAAGAAGAGAAAGCCAGAGGCTGTAGAGGGAAAAGAGATGAATAAATCCATGCTTCAAGAACAAAGTTTTCAGCTTCTATTCTTATTATGGCTTGGTGGTTAGGAGCACAGGCTTTAGAGTTAGACTTGGGCTCAAAATCTGGCTCTGCCACTTACTAATACTGTGACTTTAGGCTAACTGTTCAACTCACCTCACAGGGCTGCCGGAATTAAAAGAGCTGCATAGGTAACATACATTAAATAACTGGCATTTATTAAGCACTCAATAAATAAATCGTAATCATTGTTATTTCTGGATTTCACTACCTTCTCCCTTTAGAAAAAGTTTAAATTATTATCTTTTAAAAAAGGTTTAGGAGATCATTTCAAAATGTATACAAATATTGAATCATTATGTTATACAACTGAAACTAACATAATTTTTTAAAAGGTTTAGGAGGCTTAGATTATTATCTGAGGACTCAGGTTTTCTTCAAGAGTCAACACACTCAGATCTACCTTCCAATCTCAATGTAGCATCTACTATTCCCAGTATGCTTGTTTCTACCCTTTCAACCTAGGTTTCTAGAAACTGAAATCTGAACAAGATTAATACCGAATTCATGTTCCCCAGAAACCCTACCCATTATATCCCACTCTGACTCCAAGAATAGATCTCCATCTCTTGTCTCTCTAGTACTAATGGGTCACAAGAGAACAGAAGACAGGGAATAAAAGTATAAATGAAGTAGTCAAAATCAATCTTATAAGGGCAGGGCCAACCAATTGAAAACAACAGGCCTAGAGGTGGTAACCAGCCGTTCTATGAACTTTGTAGCCATGTCAATTGGCAAATGACAACACTGACTTCTTCAGGGCAGTTCTGACAGTAACCAGGTGGACTTACATCTCTGATTGTCTTGAAGATGATGGCATGTGTGTGAACACCAGCCAGCCAGGACTGGAGAGTCAGCTCAGGGAGGACTGTTCAGCAGCCGGCTGGCACACTGCCCTCATCAACAGCACTAACACAGAGGAACAGGAAAAGCACAAAACCTGTCTTCCCGCCCCAAAGAGGATTAGGCCCTGGATGAAAAGTGATCATTTGTATTTCCAGGTAGGGCACAGAACAATAGGCAAGTGACAGGATAAACCTCCTTTTCTTATATAATTTTGACTATCAGAGTAGAGAATCTCTACAGAGATTACCTGCTTCAATCTCTATCTATTCACACAATCCCTCTTAACTTTTCCCCCAGACATTTTTACTCTGCCTGGACATACAAGAACGCTGACTTAACATTTTTTTTCTAGGCCACTGCTGAGTATGGAGATGGACACACAGCTTAAAATAATTTTATGTCTTTTTATCCTACAGACTAGGTTAGGTCAATGTCCTTTGGTCAACTAAGAGTCATTTAAAAACAATTTACTTTGTAAAACACAAATGGTTTTGGAAAAGCGTCATCCCCTGACCTGGACTAGCAGAACCAGACTACTGATGATAATGACATTTTACTTTGTACACAGCATTGAACTAAGGAACTAACATACATTATTTCCATTAGCCTTCACTATACTTCATTCTTCCCATTTTATAGAGGAAGAACATGGGGTTCAGATGTGAAGTAATTTGCCCAAGGTGACAGGGCAGGAAGCGGCAGAGGCAGAGTATGAACCCAGGTCTGCTCCCTGGATTCCTTACTTCTACTACCATCTCTTAATACTGTGTTCCTCCAAAACACACCTGGCACAAAACAGATTTACAAGCCGTCTCGGAAATGGGTGGAGGACATCCTTTCCCTTTTTACAACCTACCATGGACTGCTTAACCTGTGTAAGAAGAATAAGTCTAAACGCTGATGGGTAAAGTTATAGTTTAACTCCATCAAAAACCTTTCTAAACTTTTCCAACCCAATCGGGTAATAAAATCTTTCTTAAGTATGCCCAAGGCTAATTCACCACCACTCCAGCAAACTATCCCAGTCTCTTCCAAGAAACTAACAAGAGACCACAGAGTAAAAGTAATCATCAAAAGCTGAACAACCAAGAACTCTTAGTCCACTCTAAGGACTGCTGATGGCACATGCAGGTCTGCTCTATCACCACCAGCTGTTCTCCCATAGCAGCGATAGTGATATAACATATAACTGCTTTTTCATTTAGCAATTTAGTTTCATACTCAGAAAAAAATGAATATTACTCTATTATTTTCTCAAAAAAAAAAAGGCAGTAAGAATTCTTCAACTGAATTTGTCTGCATTTTATAGTAATAACAAAAAATAGGTTAAAAAGGTGATCTATTGAGGGTGAGTTTTGCGGAGATCTGCTCAACCAGGGAAACCATTAATATGAGATCTAATCTGAAACCACCCCAAGGTCTCTGGCATAAACTTTATTCAGCATTTCTGTTCCTAATTGAGGATTATATCACTGAGTCCAAGGGTGGCTGACAAGGCTAATGGAAACCTGCTATTTATTCCACTTCCAGTATGTGGGAAAACATTTTCTGGCCATCTGTTACTGTTACAGAGCATAGAAGCTAAGATGAAATCGAGTTGGAAAAACAGATTTTGATCAGGTTTCATTTCTGCCAAAGGACTGCAATCTGCCAGAGACAACAGAGAAAGGCTCTCAGACATTGTGAAAATGTACAAAGTTGAGAAGTGAGAATTCTTAGATTTGCAGGTTCACAGAATTTCTAGGAAAGGTCTTTCTCTTTAGTCTACATTTATAATTTGCAGATGGTCGTAAAGTTAAATGACTTGCCCAAGAATCACAGCTAGCCAGTGGTAAAGCTGGGACTAAGTAAATGGCAGAAATGAGACTTAACCCAGCATTCATTCAAATCCTGCCTGGCTGGCATGGCTCAGTGGTTGAGCATAGACTTACGAACCATGAGGTCATGGTTTGATTCTTGGTCAGGGCATATGCCTGGGTTGCAGGCTCGATCCCAAGTGTGGGGCGTGCAGGAGGCAGCCAAATCAATGATTCTCTCTCATCATTGATGTTTCTATCTCTCTCTCCCTCTTCCTTCCTCTCTGAAATCAATAAAAACATATAAAAAATACAAAATTTAAAAAAAACTTCTGCATGGCCCTGGCCAGTGTGGCTCAGTTGGTTGAGCATCATCTTGTGAACCGAAAGGTTGCTGGTTCGATTTCCAGTCAGGGCACATGTCCAGGTTGCGGCTCAATTCCATGCAGAAGGCAGGTGATCTCTCACATTGAGGTCTCTCTCTCTCCTTCTACCTCCCTTTCTCTCTAAAATCAATTTTTTAAAATATTTTTTAAAACTATTGCTTAAAAAAAATAAAAAACTTTTGCATGAACAGACAGATATATGACTTTCTCAGGAGAAAATTCTTTCCTTATGGATTTTTGTTTGTTGCTTAAAATGTTGGGTTTTTTAAGTGGTTTTGTCTTTTTGAGGTGCAATTTATATACAATGACTTATTTCTGAATTTTCCATTTTGTTCTACTAATCTATTTATCCTTATGCCATTACCACACTATATTACTGTAATTTCATTTTAAGTCTTGAAAGTAGTATAAATCCTCTCATTTTTTCAAGATTATTTTGTCCATTCTAGGTCCTTTTCATTTTCATATAAACTTTTAAATCAGGCTGCTAATTTGTCAGAAGAAAAAAAAGGAAGAAGAAGAAGCACCTGCTAAAATTCTGATTGGAACTGCATTGACTCTGTAACTGGATTTGGAGATTCACATAGTAGTAACAAAAATCAGTAAGCCTATCCTTGAACATGGTATACATTTAAGATATGACATTTATTTAAGTCTTCTTTAACTCCTCCCAGAAATGTTTTGTAGTTTTAGCATACATATTTTCTTAAATTTATTTCTATATATTTTATACTTTTGACACTATTTGTAAAGGAAATTTGATTTTTCTAGTGTGTTCTGCTAAAACATAGCTGTAAAAGTGGTATTTCTATATTGACCTTGTATCCTGCAACCTTATTCAATTCAGTTATTTACTCTAGTAGTTGTTTTGTAGAGTCTTCAGGATTTTGAATATAAACAATTATGTTATCTGAGATGTGGTTGGAGGGAAGCATCTGGTGAGTAGAACGAAAAGGTATTCATTTTCTTTATGACAACTGATATTTGTATTTTGATCTCATATTCTGCAACCTTGCTAAACTTATTAATTCTAATAACTTTTTAAAAAATAAGTCATTAGATTTTCAATATAGACATTCATTCATGTTGCCTATAACATCTTTGTCGGGATTTTGTTACCAGAATTATGACAGACTTATTAAAGGAGTTTGGAGCCCTTCCCAATTTGGCTCAGTGGATAGAGCGTCAGCCCATGGACTGAAGGGTCCCGGGTTCAATTCTGGTCAAGGGCACATACCTTGGTTGCAGCCTCCTCCCCGGCCTGGGCCCTGGTCAGGGCTCATGCAGGAGGCAACCAATCGATGTGTTTCTCTCACATCATTGTTCCTCTCTGTCTTTCCCTCTCTCTTCTACTACTCCTAAAAATCAATGGCAAAATATCCTCGGGTGAGGATTAACAAAAAACAAAAAGCCCTAGCTGGTTTGGCTCAGTGGATAGAGCATCGGCCTGTGGACTGAAGGTTGCCAGGTTCAATTCTGGCCAAGGGGCACATGCCCAGGTTGCAGGTTCAATCCTCAGTAGAAGGCATGCAGGAGGCAGCCAATCAATGATTCTCTCTCATCATTGATGTTTCTATCTCTCTCTCCCTCTCCCTTCCTCTCTGAAATCAATAAAAATATTAAAACAAACAAACAACAACAAAAAAAAGCAACACAAGTTTGGAAGTGTTTCCTTTCTTTATTTCCTAAAATAACCTGTGTTAATTAGGTACTATTTCTTGGGTAAGTGTTCTATAGAAATCACCAATAAAACTATCTGGGCCTGTAGGTATCTTTGTGAAAAAGGTTTTGACAACAAATGCAATTTCTTTAATAGATATAGAGCTACTCAGATATTCTATTTCATTTTGTTAGTCTTGTAAGTTATGTTTTTCAAATAACTTTGCACATTTCATCTAGATTGTCAGAAAGGAAGGATATACTAACTGAAACGAAGAATAATTTACAGGGAATCAACAGCACAGTAGACGAAGCCGAGATTCAAATCAGTGATTTGGAATATAATTAAGCAAAAAAAAAAAATACCCAATAAGAAGAGCAAAAAGAAAAAAAGAATCCAAAAATATAAAGATAATGTAAAGAGCCTCTGTGACAAACTTCAAACATACCAACATTTGCATCAGGGAGGTGCTGGGAGAATAAAGAGAGAAAGCAAAATATTGAAAAACTATTTGAAAAAACAATGACAGAAAACTTCCCTAACCTGGAAAAGGAAATAACATACAAGTTCAGGAAGCACAGAGAGTCCCAAAAAAGATGAACCCAAAGAGGCCCACATCAAGACACATCATAATTAAAATGCAAAAGGTTAAAGACAGCCCTAACCGGTTTGGCTCAGTGGGTAAAGCCTGCAGACTCAAGGGTCCCAGGTTCAATTCTGGTCAAGGGCATGTACCTTGGTTTCGGCCACATCCCCAGTAGGGAGTGTGCAGGAGGCAGCTGACTGATGTTTCTCTCTCATTGATGTTTCTGACTCTCTATCCCTCTCCCTTCCTCTCTGTAAAAAAATCAATAAAACATATTTTTTTTAAAAAAGGTTAAAGACAAAGAGAAAACCCTAAAAGCAGCAAGAGAAAAGCAATTAGTTACCCACAAGGGAGCTCCCATAATACTGTCAGTTGATTTCCCAATAGAAACTTTGCAGGCCAGAAAGGAGCGGCAAGAAATAGTCAAAGTGATGAAAAGCAAGGACCTACAGCCAAGATTACTCTACCCAACAAAGCTATCATTTAAAATCTATGGACAGATAAAGAGCTTCCTAGACAAGAAAAAGCTAAAGGAGTTCATCACCACCAAACCAGTATTAAATGAAATGTTGAAGGGTATTCTTTAAGAAGAAGAAAAAAATATGAATAAAATGGCAATAAATACATATTTTAAAACAAATGAATCTAAAAATCAAAATAAACGAACAAGCAGAACATAGAACAAGCAGACTCATAGAAACAGAGAACATTTTGATGGTTGCCTGATGGGAAGGGGGTTAGTGGGATGAGTGAAAAAGGTGAAGGGATTTAGAAGTACAAATCGGTAGTTACAGAATAGTCATGGGGATGTAAAGTACAGCATAGGGAATATAGTCAATATTATTCTGATAAACTATGTATGGTGTCAAATGGGCATGAGATTTACCAGGATGACCACTTAGTAAGTTATATAATGTCTAATCACTGGGGTACACTCCTGAATATAACATAATATTGTACGTTAACTGTAACTGAAAAAAAGATTTAAAAAAAAAGTCAGCAGGGTTGGGCCTGGTTAGTACTTGGATGGGAGACCGCCTAGGAATACCGGGTGCTGTAGGCTTAAAAAACAAACAAACAACAAAAAAAAAACAACAACAAAAAAACAACAACAAGCCACCTGGCTCAAGAACTTAACTACACTTTACCATCTACTTTTCAACCAAGTTAACAAAGGTATAGAGGTTTAGAGAAGTTTCCGTTGCCTCAGGTCCAGGTCAATGGCAACAGAGACCAAACTGAGCCTTATATCCAGATCCCTTAGCATAGCACATAGGCCTCTATTATCTGGCCTATCTCTCCAATACTGTTTCTAGCTGTGCTTTACCCTCAAACTCTACAGTCCAGTGACCCAAAACCATATGCAGTCTCATAACCCCTCAAATCAGTACTATCTTCCTCTGCCTGGAAGGAAGAAAGGAAAAAACATTTCTCTTAGAAAAGGAAAATGTATGTTTTCCGCTCTGCCTGGGAAAGCACTAGACCAGACGATTAGAGGCAGCCAACTTGAGTGAATTTAGCCCACTCTAATCTGGATTTTCTACATATTAGAATTCCCCAACTTTCAAATGACTCATACATACCACAAACAGCTGCCCAGACCCTATCCCATGCCCACTACCACTGCAACAGAAATCATTTTGGAAAATCAAAAACAAACTAGGAACTTCCAGAGTACCTGTGGATTCAGAAGCTATGAAAACAAGAGTAGCTTAGGTGAGCTGGCCATGTAGGACTTATTCTGAATTAGAGTTGGTCTAATTAGAATAGCATTCCTGCTCCAAAATATGTACTCTACTGTTCCCCCTTTACTTAGCTAAAATCCTATATCCTAAAGAACTGGGAATTTTGGTGAGAAAGTGAGAACTTCAGCTGTTTCAGAATTTAGTCTAAGTCAGTGGTTCTCAACCCAAACAGATTCAATTCCAGGAATGGTATTGCCAAGAATTACATTTTGTAAAATGATGACAAACACTTGGGAAAGTTCAAAACAATCTTCCCCCAGTTTCAGACCTGGAATTCACTGTAGTTTAAAGTTGTGCCAATACTTTGTGTTTATATGCAAAACAGTTGGATTCTAGGTTTATATAATCTAAACATCAGGTAATTCACCCACATAAACATCAACAACATTCCAAAGTCAAAAAAGACATGATAATGCTTCTTTGCGTGAAATTATTCTGGGAACTGCATGACATCAGCATATCCCAGCTGCTCGTGAAATGCTGGTCACATCCCTCAATCACAACCCAAAAAGTTCTTGCAGAGATATAATGATCTTGATGATCTAAAACAGGGGTCCTCAAACTACGGCCCGCGGGCCACATGCAAATACAAATATTGTATTCCCGTTTTGTTTTGTTTTTTTGTTTTTTTGGGTTTTTTTTACTTTATTGATTTTTTACAGAGAGGAAGGGAGAGAGATAGAGAGTTAGAAACATCGATGAGAGAGAAACATCGATCAGCTGCCTCCTGCACATCTCCTACTGGGGATGTGCCCACAACCCAGGTACATGCCCTTGACCGGAATCGAACCCGGGACCTCTCATTCCGAAGGCCGACGCTCTATCCACTGAGCCAAACCGGTTTCGGCCCGTTTTTTGTTTTTTTTACTTCAAAATAAGATATGTGCAGTGTGCATAGGAATTTGTTCATAGTTTTTTTTAAACTATAGTCCGGCCCTCCAACGGTCTGAGGGACAGTGAACTGGCCTCCTGTTTAAAAAGTTTGAGGACCCCTGATCTAAAAGATCTTACTCTAAGAAACAGGAAAGAAAAAACTTTTCCTTCTTCTACTTCATCTTCCCTCCTACTTCAGGTAGTCCCTCACAACCAAAACCCCCATCTATTGAGCTTATACCATATATGGCTTTTTGGGGCTATTTCGGGACCCTACTCAACATTATAACACTATTAGAGGCCAGGTGCATGAATTCCTGCACCAGTGGAGTTCCTCGGCCTGGCCTGCAGGATCGGGCTGAAACTGGCTCTCTGTTATCCTCTGAGGGGTCCCGGATTGCAAGAAGGTGCAGGCCAGGCCGAGGGACCCCACCAGTACATGATCGTGGCTGGGGAGGGACACAGAAGGTTGGCCAGCTCGGGAGGGACCACGGGAGGGCTCCAGGGCATGTCCGGCCCGTCTCACTCTGTCCCGATTGGCCAGACCCCAAGCAACAAGCTAACCTACCAGTTGGAGCGTCTGCCCCCTGGTGGTCAGTGCACATCATAGCGAGCGGTTGAGCAGCCTTAGCATATTATCAGCATATTATTAGCTTTGATTGGTTAAAGAGCCAACTAGACAACCAGACACTTAGCATATTAGACTTTTATTATATAGGATTTCTACTGGACTGTACACTCCAAATTTCAAACTTAGAAATAAAGTTTGAGAGCATAAACTTCCATAAGTCAGAGACTTAAATATACTGGCCTCTCACCATCAATGTTCTAATTTTTCAAGTGATGAGATAGATGAGATCCAAGCTACATATGACCAATGTACTATAAAGACTGATAATACATGTAAAATAACAATTGCTATAGGCAAGTAAAACAAATACTTTATAATACATCAAGTCCTTGTTTTTATGGCAAGAAGGTAAAAACTAATTAATACACTAATATATATTATTTTAAACATTAGATTTCCCCTTTACTATAGATATTGAGTCTATTGCTTATAAATACTGGAAAGTGTTCTTAGTATCTACAATCATCACCAATAGCAAGTACTTGCCTCATCACACAAATATGAAAGATCCCTTAATGATATAGGGTGAATTGGATTTCATTGCCCTTCAGACCTCCTGACCCATTCATCCCTGTACTTCTCAAGTCTAAGGTTCCCTGAGTTCCTGCCTGCACTCCTGCACCCACTTCACCCACTCAAAGCGTCCTCAAATTCTCTCGTTTTCGAAGCAGCCAAGGGACACAATCCCTGCCATCGTGGAGGATGCACTCCAGTGGCTGTAGAGAATTGAGCTGTGTTAAAAAGAAATTTTTTCAGTGATTAATGTTATACTTACAGATTATTACTCAAGCAGATTCTCTATTAGGTGAGGGTAACTAAATGACTTCTATTTTCTGTTCACTCTAAGAATACAGTATATAATTGTGCTATCTTCTTAGACACTCTAAATAAATATATCCTCTAAGGACCCAATCTAGTGTATACATTTCAACTATTTCACCTATGCTGAGGTCTGAAGGGTCCCAGGTTCGATTCCGGTCAAGGGCACATGCCTGGGTTTCAGGCTGGATCCCCAGTGTGCAGAAGGCAGCTGATTAATGATTCTCTCTCTTTTTTTTTTTTAAATATATTTTATTGATATTTTTACAGAGAGGAAGGGAGAGGGAGAGGGATAGCGAGTTAGAAACATCGATTCAGCTGCCTCTTGCACGCTCCCTACTGGGGATGTGCCCGCAACCCAGGTACATGCCCTTGACTGGAATCGAACCCAGGACCCTTGAGTCCGCAGACCGACGCTCTATCCGCTGAGCCAAACCAGCTAGGGCATTGATTCTCTCTAATCATTGATGTTTCTGTCTCTCTCTCCCTCTCCCTTCCTCTCTGAAATCAATAAAAATATATTACTAAAAAAAAAATACTAACAAGTGGAGGCACTGATCAGGAACTAAGAGGGCTGAGCGCACAGTCAGACTCTCTTATTCTCCATAAGGATTCTGAAATTTTCTATGCCTCTGAATTTCACCTAATGTTTGTATTTTCAAAATACCTACCATGTTTATCAGCTATGTCTCTGTCACTCAAGGTCATTATTTCCTGTAACTATTTGGAGTAAATAATTAAGACTTCTAATTGGTTTCTAAAATAGCCAGTCAGGTGGGTTGCTGTGATTCACACTATGGTTAGTGTTCCTAACTTCTTTGGCCATGTTATAATAGCTACTCTTTATTAAACCCTATTTGCATGCTAGGTATCACAATAATTACTTTATCCCCAATCCTCAAAAAAATCTGCTGGGTACGTAGTATTCTTCCTTATTCTCATCTTTTACAGATAAGAACACTAAGGCTCAGAAAGGCTGCCCTTTTCATTAAAGTGGCAGAGCTGGAAGGTAATCTGGCTTGTTTGGCTCCAGAGTCCTTGCTTTTCCATGAACCATAGTCCCCTGACTTACTTCACAATCATATTTCCTCTTACTTGTGTAACAGAAGGTCATTAGCTAAGGTCATTAGCTAAAACAAGAAAAATCTAATTTAGTGAAAAATCAATTTGGATATTTTTTAAATGATCACTTTTGTTTCTAAGTGAAGGTCTTCTCCTGGGTCTACTTAAATGAAAACTGTGCATTGAAGCTACTTGTATTACACAGCAATCACCCAAACCATAGGTTAAAGCCCTTAAAAGACATTTATATTTCTTCTTCCCTGCTGAATCCCCAGTGCCCAGGTCAGAGCCTTGTCTAGAGTAGGCACTTAACAAAAATATTTTAAATACCACTTCCCTCAAATCTTGTTTACCAAAATACTCTACTAATACGGAAGATGCATTCCAACAAGACACTTTAATATCTGAAACTTTGTGACTAAAATTAAACATACTCTGGAAGTCACTGGGATATCTTTCCTGCTATCAGACACTTCCCTCCAAGTCAAGTGGCACTGTCATCATCAGCAACAAGTAATTATTAAACGCCTACAAATGTTTACTTAGCCTAGTAACTCAGTCTCTTTCCTCTCTCCCGCTCAGGTTTGGCAAGCCACAGCAGCTAGTTCCCCTCCAGGCGGCCAGCCTCCGCAGGTGCAGTGGAGACCTCAGAGAGGCACAAATGTCACACATGCTTAGCCAGTTATTCCAAGTCAAACAAATACAAAGGCCCCAGGAGTCTGACCTTTCCTTCAACCAGGCAAATGTCCCAGACCTCTTCCTGGAGCCCTGAAACTGCAGCCCTGAATAATTTCCTCCTTCTACTCCATCAACCACCCAATCCCGAGGAGACCAGCAATTTCTCCCAATGTCCGCCATATCTATTCCTACTTCATCTAAAAGAGAGAGTTTGTTCACTAAGGATTCACTGAATATGTTAGCATACACTATTAAATTTCCTCTTTAAAAACGCTGTCCTCCTAGGGATATGACGTACACAGAATATGTGTGTACTCCAGGGGAAAGTACTCCAGTAGGAAGCTGGGTTCTCTGGCACTACACCTCACCTCTCACTGCTCCTCTAGGCTGTTTCCTCAGCCGTAACATGAGAGGTTGAACTAGTCAGGGCTTATTCACCTGGGTCCAAATGCCTTGCGGGGTTCAGGCATGTGCTTTAGGGGTTCATACCCCCCCCCCCACCCGGGAACATATATAAAAAAAATTAACTGTTCACAAAATTAACTGTTGGATTTTTCTGGAGAAGTCCAACTTATACTTGTCGCTGTCACACAAGCAGGGACCCAAAAATTAACCATAGTTCGTGTTTTATTGAGTACTCACTGTGTGCAAGGCACTGTGCTAAGTCCTTACATATATTAAATCATGCAACCTTCACGATAACCTTTTAAGTGAGATACTATTCTTGTCCTCATTTTACAGCTGAATAAAGTAAACCAGGAAAGGCCTAGCCTCTGAAACACAATGTTTTGTTAGGTGAGATCATCTCTAAACTCTAAAATTCTGATTCTATGTTCATTCAAATTATCACTAGTCCTACTTTTATTTAAATCTTTACACAGAAACAACCGAACATCCAGATGAAAGCAGTACTACCTGAAAAGAATATATTAAGGGGTTATTCCTAGTAAAGGATCCAAAGGCACTTTCTAGCTCCAGCGGCCAATCTGCTTTTACTTTTATAACGTGGTGGTTAAAAGGTGTATCTGAATCTATTACTAATTAAAGTCTAAAATCAAAGTAACAGTAAATAAGTCAGAATGCCAACCAGAAGAGGGGACGCAGTGACAGCAAGAGTGTCCACATACTGCTCACCAACACAGTGAGAAGACCAGGGAGGACAGTCAGTGCAAGGCCGCTGTCCCGGCTGGACTGGCTCCTGCCCCGACTCCCACCTGAAAACCACTGGCCGCTGCCATCACTCTGCACCGGGGGTACAAAGCTGGCGCAGGGTCTTCCGGCGTCACCAGGCCCCGCTGGGAGTAAGGCGGGGACATTAAGCCAAAGCCCAGCCCCAATCTTTGTGGACACCAGTTCTGACAACCCCCAACAGTAACACCGGGTCAGCAGTTATCCAGTTACACCTGCGAACTGTATCGCCTACCGCCCTTCTGCCCACATCACTGAGGGACACAACGGTGCTTAAAAAATGGCTTCAGAGCAGAGGTGGACGCGGGCAGTTCTTTTCACAGGCTGTCAAGAACCGCCACATAGTCCAGGGAAGGCTGCTGAAACTTTATGCCCAACTCCCTTGACCTGTCCCCATTAGTCCGTGTAATGAGAAGAGAAGCAACGGAGGGAGCAGGGAGGTCAAAGGAGCGGCCCGGGTGCAGGGCTACCTCCTCCGAGGGTGATGCAACAGGGTCAGCCAGCCGACCCGGAGGAGGAGCTGGGCGCTCCGGGAAGGAGAAAACCTGCGTTGGAGTTAGAAATCTGGGCGGAAAGCGGGTTAGGGAGGACGGGGTGCGAGGATTATTCAGAACCGCCGGGGATGCAGGCTCTAGTCTGGAGCCGTCCGCGGAAGGAGAGCCGCTCGGAGGGCTCGGTGGGTGGGTACCCGGAGGGGAGAGGGAGGGCCCGGAGGGAGGAAACAGCCCGGGCTGGCAGGAAAGGGTGCAGTCGTGGGGGCCTCGGAGGGACGGTCACGTGCAAGGGAGGTCGGCGTGACCTGCTCGGCGGTGTGGGAGCCGAGGGAGGGGTAGCGGCCGGGGATCCGTGAGGGTCGGGGGAGAGAGGGGCTGGTAGGCTGCGGGGGACGTGGGGGTGCCGGGCACCAGCGCCAGGGCCCAGGGCGACGGAAGAACAGAGTGGTGACAACGGTTGGGGCCAGCGGAGCGGGAAGAAGACTGTCCAGCTCGAGCGGAGGCGGGGGCCGCCCGGAGTCCCGACTCGGGCTGAAGAGAGGGAGGCCGGCCCGTGGCGCGGCGTCCGGGAGGGGAGCCGAAGGGGGTTAGGAAGGGCCCGGGACCGCTGCGGGATGGCGCTCTCACCGGGACAGGTGCTTCAGGATCTGCTTCTTGATGATCCCGGCCATGCCGGAGCCGCGTCCCGCGTGGAAAGCAAGTGGGCGGTGTGGCCTCCTCAGCCGTGAAGAAGCAGCCCCTCACCTCGCCGCGGCGCGGGGACTGGATGCCGCTGCCATGGCGCTCTCCCGCCCCGGCCCGGGCACTCTATCTCCGCCGCGATCCCACCCACCTGCGCGGTGCGGCGGGCGCCAGCTCTGAGCGACGCAGAGATAGCGCACTGCCGGCCGACTCCCGGCGGCCGGAGGCGCGCGTGGTCATAGGCGGGACGCGCGACGAGGGGCGGGGCGCGGCGGCGTGGGCGAGGCGCGTGGTCAGAGGCCGGGCGCGCGACGAGGGGCGGGGCGCGACGAGGGGCGGGGCGAGGAGGCTCCGCCCTCTCCCTCGGCTGGACCGCTAGCCTCTCAGCGGAAGGAGATCTGAATGGCTTCGCCTCTGAACTGCAAGTGGTTCACACTCCGGAAGTCGCCTTGAAGCCTCGTAGGAAAGGCTGGGTGTTTGTAATTTTTTGCAGGAATTCGCTAGATAATGGCACAGTTCCAGGTCCACTTGTCATTCATTTCCTTCACACATTCACTCATTATTTGTTGAACAACAACTAACTCCACTCCAGGAATCAGGGTGGGAAGTGAAAAGTAGTTACAGGGACCTCACAGGTCCATAGCATCACGGGGTCTGCTGCTTCGGACCAAAAAACAGAGGGGCGCCTAGTCATCTTCGTTATGCCCCTCTTAGCCTCCACCCGATTAACCAGAGTTTACCCAACACTCAGGTACACCCCTCCCAAAAGAAAACAAGAAGTTTGTAATTCTAAAAATTACCAACGACATTCAAGAACAAGTTCTTTGTTTTGCATAGAGGAAACTGAAGCCCAGGGAAATAGTTGCAAGAGCTTGCTCAAGGTCACAACTAAGACTCAGGACCAGAAACAAGTCTTCTCTCAGTCCAGTGCTATTTTCACTCTGTTTCATGCACATACTTAAAAAGTATAACCCATATACCAGGGACATCTGTAGGCCCAATGGCAAAGGCGGGAAGGTGGCAGTGTTCTAGACTTTAAAACCTTCAAGCAAAAACCTGATCAAAATAGTACTCTCACTCAGACAACAGCCTTATGGTTAATCTGGCCACCAGTTAATTTTAAATGTATTCACTTTTGTGAATAGCTAATGCATACACATAATTAAAAAATCAAAATAAATTTTCCTGTCCTTCAGCCATTCAGTTCGCCCCAAAACATTTGTTACCTAATTCCAGAGATAGTCTAAGCATGGTCAATGGTATAAATGTGAAACTTTAAAAATAAATGATCAGCCTGGCCGGTGTGGCTCAGTGATTGAGTATTGACCTATGAACCAAGAGGTCAGGGTTCCATTCCAGGACAGGGCACATGCCCGGGTTGTGGGCTCAATCCCCAGTGTGGGGCATTGTGGGGAAGCATGAGACTTGGTTGGGAAGTTTGTAAGGAGGACACTCTGAGAAAAGGGAAGTGTGAAGAAAGCCACCTGCCCTGTTTATTGGAATTCCGACCTAGGGAAGTGCCGAAGGCAGTCCCCTAATTATTCCTTGACCTTTCCAAACAAGTCTGTGCATGAGCAGACCTCCGGGTGTTTACTGCAATCCTTGTGCTTAATCTTTAGGTGTCCTTGCTTAAAAGACACTACAAACACATGTGTCCTCCCAAGATTACTTACCCTGCTGATTGTATCTAAAAGAAACTTTATTTCAAACTGCTGCTACAATAAAGGCCTAAGGAGGCAGGCAATTGAGGCAGGCAACTGAGGCTACCTGATTCCATTAGCCAGGCTGTCCCTTAGCCCTCTCTTTCACAGCAAACGTTGTGTCGTAGTAATCCATTCATCCATCGCTCAGGGTCCACTGGCCAGCCCCAGCAGGGCGTGTAGGAGGCAGCCGATCAATGATTCTCTCTCATGGTTGATGTTTCTATCTCTCTCCCTCTCCCTTCCTCTCTGAAATCACTAAAAATATACTTTTAAAAAACAATAATCAACATACTTCATGCATACCTATGCCTGTCTCTTGGTCATAGCAAACTCAATTTTCCCCAAAAGCACCCCCAAAATTACCTTCTTAAAGGGAACCAAATCATCCTCAGCTTAAGTGCTCTATGACCCAATCCTCTCCAACAGGACTGCATAGTCTATCATTATTTGTTCCTCTGCCCACCTCTCATCAGAATACATACCAGGGGATTCTTGCCAGGATTATTAACCATATTATTCCTTCCCAATTCCACTGTCAGCTGCAGGGGCCTCAGGGCAATTTCTTGCACTTCAAGCTTCTTTTCTTGGAGCACCCCATCAGCTGATTTAGACATCTGACATTAGCTATGTAAAACAAAACCTGCCTCATGCTCAGCAGCATCCTGTAGAACCACTCATCATGCCTGGTGAATGCTTTGTTCTTGTTGAAAGAAAAAATTCATGCTCTAAAAGAATCTGGCCTAAGGATCACTGAATAGGAGAGTTCATACTCTCATCAATAGTATAATTCATTTATCTTTCCCTGCAATACTAAGAATGCAAGGCATATAAAAACAAAAGAGATTTAGGGGCAACCCATACCTTTTTTTTAAGTTAAACATTTTAAATATATACATACATTTTTATTGATTTCTGAGAGGAAGGGAGGAGATAGAAACATGAATGATGAGAGAGAATCATTGATTGGTTGCCTCCTGCACCCCCTTCCCCCACCCCCCGCCCACTGGACAGGTGCCCTACCACAACCCAGGCAGGTGCCCTGACCAGGAATTGAACCGTGGCCTCCTGGTTCATAGATTGACACTCAACCACTGAGCCATGCCTGCTGGGTAAGTTAAACATTTTATTTTGAGATGATTGTAGATTAACATTCAATTGTAAGAAATAATATTAAAAAATTCCTGTACCTTTTAACTAATTCTCCCAATGGTAATGTCTTGCAAAACTTTAGTATAATATATCACAACCAGGATATTGACATTGATAACTCAGTACATAGAACATGTTTTCCTTTCTGATATGAATGCCTTTTATTGCCTTGTCTTGCCTTATTGAATTGGCTACAACTCCTGGCACTTTGTTTAATAGGACTGATGAGAGCAGACATATTTTCTGTGTTCCCAATTTTAGAAGGAAAGCATTTGGCCTTTATTAAACCATTAAGTATAATATTAATTGTAGATTTTTTTGTGGATACTCTTTATCAAGTTGAGGAAGTTCTTTTCTATTCCTATTTTTCTGAGAATTTTTAATATCAAGAATTAATGTTTAGCCCTAGCCAGTTTGGCTCGGTGGATAGAGCACCGGCCTGCGGACTGAAGGGTCCCAGGTTCGATTCCGGTCAAGGGCACATGCCCGGATTGCAGGCAGGAGGCAGCCAATCAATGATTCTCTCTCATTATTGATGTTTCTATCTCTCTCTCCCACTTCCTTCCTCTCTGAAATCAATAAAAATACATTAAGAAAAAAAAGAATTAATGTTTAGTCCCAGACAGCTTGGATCAGTGGATAGAGCGTTAGCCTGAGGATCAAAGGGTCTCGGGTTCCATTCCAGTCAAGGGCATGTACCTTGGTTGCAGGCTCCTCTCCAGCCCAGGCCCTGGTCGGGACTTGTGCAGGAGGCAACTGTGAGAATAAACAAGTCATATTTTCTGTCAAAGAACAGTTTAGACAGCCACCATGTTGGCCGCATGACTTGCAGCTCCCCTGGATAGAATTTATGATTCTATCCACCATCTTAAAATGACAAAGGCCAACCCCTCCCTTTGAATTAGCCAATCAAAGACTGTGCGCCTGAGCTCCAATCAAGAGTGAGGGACAGGCCGAAACCGGTTTGGCTCAGTGGATAGAGCGTCGGCCTGCGGACTGAAAGGTCCCGGGTTCGATTACGGTCAAGGGCATGTACCTGGGTTGCGGACACATCCCCAGTGGGAGATGTGCAGGAGGCAGCTGATCGATGTTTCTCTCTCATCGATGTTTCTAACTCTCTCTCCCTCTCCCTTCCTCTCTGTAAGAAATTAATAAAATATATTAAAAAAAAAAAAAAGAGTGATGGACAGGTCATGTACATCGGGGATTATAAAGCCAAGCAGACCACCTACTCAGTATGTGTGCTTCCAGACCATGTGTGCCACCCTTCTATGTTGAAGTAAAGATATTTGCCTTGTCCTGACCGGTTTGGCTCAGCGGAGAGTGCATCAGCCTACGGACTCAAGGGTCCCAGGTTCGATTCTGGTCAAGGGCATATACCTTGGTTGCGGGCACATCCCAAGTGGGGGGTATGCAGGAGGCAGCTGATCGATGTTTCTCTCTCATCGATGCTTCTCTCTATCCTTTCCCTTCCTCTCTGTAAAAAATGCAATAAAATATATTTTTTTTAAAAAAGATATTTGGGAGAAACCAAGATGGCGGCATAGGTAAACACCAGAGTTTGCTGCCTCGAACAACCACTTCAAAAATACAACTAAAAGACGGAACGGACATCACCCAGAACCACAGGAAGGCTGGCTGAGGAGAGACTCTTCAACTAGAAGGAAAAACAACAGCATTACGAGGCTTAGAGGAGGCGCAGTGTGGAAAATTTAAAGGTACGGTGGTGCGGCGGTGCGCGCGCAAAGCGGGCTGGTGGCTGAGGGCGCGGTTGTCGTTTTCAATCAGGAGTGAGTCTCAGACTCTGGGCTACAGATCCGGGCGAGTCTCTAGGGACCCAGACTCAAACGGGAGAAGCGGGACTGTCTGGCTACAGTCCCTCCGAGGTTTGCAGCGGTTGTGGGGACAGAGAGGCAGAGCCCCTGGAGACGGACTGAGAGCAGCCATAGCTGCTCCCTCCCCCCGCCCTGTTGAGCCCGCCCCGCCCAGGCCCTGCGCAGAGCCATTTGCCAATCGCCTCAGGCAAAGGCTGGACTAGCGCCTCCCCAGAGGACTGAAGTTTTCCACACAGCTGATTCCTACAGCCAGTCGGCCTGGTGGTCAAATCCCTCTAGTGTTAACTACAACAATTAAGGCTTGGCTAGAACAAGACTGCGCACAAAGACCACAAGGGGGTGCACCAAGAAAGCATAAAAGATGCGGAGACAAAAGAACATGACAGAAATGGAGGATATGGAGCTAAGAATCGCAATTTTGAGGGCTTGCTATAAACTTGAGCAGAGCCTCACGAAAACTAATGAGACCCTCGATGCTACGATAAAGAAATTAGAAAGTAAGCATACACGGACTGAAATAAAGAATATTATACCCAATAGCAGACCAGAGGAGCACAAGAATCAAACCAAAGATTTGACAAAAAACACCCAACTGGAAAAGCAAAATGAAAAAAGAATCCGAAAGTGTGAAGATAGTGTAAGGAGCCTCTGGGACAGTTTCAAGCGTACCAACATCAGAATAATAGGGGTGCCAGAAGATGAAAGACAGCAAGATATTGAAAACCTATTTCAAGAAATAATGGCAGAAAACTTCCCCCACCTGGTGAAAGAAATGGACTTACAGGTCCAAGAAGCGCAGAGAACCCCAAACAAAAGGAATCCAAAGAGGACCACACCAAGACACATCATCATTAAAATGCCAAGAGCAAAAGACAAAGAGAGAATCTTAAAAGCAGCAAGAGAAAGAGACTCAATTACCTACAAGGGAATACCCATATGACTGTCAGCTGATTTCTCAACAGAAACTTTGCAGGCCAGAAGGGAATGGCAAGAAATATTCAAAGTGCTGAATACCAAGAACCTACAACCAAGATTACTTTATCCAGCAAAGCTATCATTCAGAATTGAAGGTCAGATAAAGAGCTTCACAGACAAGGAAAAGCTAAAGGAGTTCATCACCACTAAACCAGTATTATACGAAATACTGAAAGGTATCCTTTAAGAAGAGGAAGAAGAAAAAGGTAAAGATACAAATTGTGAACAACAAACATGCATCTATCAACAAGTGAATCTAAGAATCAAGTGAATAAATAATCTGATGTACAGAATGAACTGGTGATTATAATGAATCAGGGACATAGAAAGGGAATGGACTGACTATTCTTGGGGGGGGAAGGGGAATGGGAGATTCGGGAAGAGACTGGACAAAAATCGTGCACCTATGGATGAGGACAGTGGGTGGGGAGTGAGGGCGGAGGGTGGGGCGGGAACTGGAAGGAGGGGAGTTATGGGGGGGGGGGGGAAGAGGAACAAATGTAATCTGAACAATAAAAATTTAATAAAAAAATAAAGAAAGAAAGAAATAAAGAAAAAGAAATAAAAATAAAAAAAGATATTTGCCTTGCTGCCTGGTTCCTGAATATGTTTTCTGTTCTACCAGGACCTCTGAATTTGGAGTCTCGCCTTATTTTTTACAACAACCGATCGATGTATTTCTTTCACATCGATGTTTTTCTCTGTCCCTCTCTCTTCCACTCTCCCTAAAAATCAATGGAAAAATATCCTCAGGTGAGGATTAAAAAAAAAAAAAAGAATTAATGTTTAATTTTTTCAAAATTCTTTTTCTGCACTGAAGATATATGTTCATGTGATTTTAGCCTTTTAACATGGTGGATTATATTAATTTTATTTTTTACAATTTCTTTATACATTGATTCATTTGAGAAAGAGAGGAAGGGGGAGAGAGAGAGGGAAACATCAATTTGTTGTTCCACTCACTCATTCACTCATTGTTTGATTCCTATATGTGCTCTGACAGGGGGTGGGACCTACAACTTTGATGTATTCAGATGATGCTCTAACCAACTGAGAACCAGCCTGCACCCTGGAAATAAACTTCATTTGGACATGGTGTATAATTGCTTTCATATATTGCTGAATTCTATTTGTTAAAATTTTAAGAATTTGTATGTTTCCTTGATAGCTAATGATATTGAGCTTCTTTTCATGTGCTAACGTGTATATCCGCTTTGGAGAAATGTCTATTCAGATCCCTTGTCCATTTTTAAATTGGGTAATTTGTCTTTTTATTACTCAGTTGTAATAATTTTTAGACTCTAGATACAAATCCCTAAAAAGATATAATTTGCAAAAAAATTCCCCCATACTGAGTTCATTTTCCTGATGGTTGTCTTTTTTTTTCATCATAATTTATCCCCTCTATGCCCTCTTCCACCTCGACCCACTGCCATCCCCTGCTGCCATCTCCACACTGTTGTCCATGAGATCTTTTTTGTTGTTGTTCAATCTCTCCACACACACACACCCCGCCCCGCCGCACCAGAGCTGTATGCCTGCTCTCTATCTATGATCCTATTTCTATTTCGCTTGGTAGTTGTTTGTTCCACAGTTAACTTCCACATATGAGTGCTGATGGTGTCTTTTGAAGCAAACATTTTTGTTTGTTTTGATGATATACAGCTTATCTTTGTTGTTGTTGTTGTGCTTTTGGTGTTATATATAAGAAATCACTGCCTAATACAAGGTCATCAACATTTACATCTATGGCCCTACCTGGTTTGGCTCAGTGGATAGAGCATTGGCCTGTGGACTGAAGGGTCCAGGGTTCGATACCGGTCAAAGGCACAGGCCCGGGTTGTGGGCTCGATCCCCAGTAGGGTCGTGCTGGAGGCAGTCAATCAATGATTCTCATCATTGATGTTTCTGTCTCTCCCTCTCGCTTCCTCTCTGAAAACCAATAAAAATATATTTTGAAAAAATTACATCTATGTTTTCTTCTAAAAGTTGTATATTTTAGCTCTTACATCTTATTCCTTTTGAGTTAATTTTGTATATGGTGTCTTAAAGGAGACCAATTTCATAATTTTGCATGTGGATATCTAGTTGTCTTAGCATCTTTTGCTGAAAAGAATATTCTTTCCCCACGGAATTATCTTGGTGAAAATCAATCAATTACCAATAAAAGTAAGGGTCTAGCCCTGGCTGGTGTTGCTCAGTTGGTTGGGCATCTTCCCATGCATCAAAAGGTTGCTGGTTGACTCCCATTTAGGGCACAGGCTGACTTGCAGTCAGGGCACATGCCGGGGTTGCAGGCTGGATAGGGGCCTGCAGGAGGCAGCTGGAACACATCAAGGTTTCTCTTTCTCTCTCCCTCTTCCTTTCTCTCTAAAAATCAATTTTTAAAAGCATTTTTAAAAGGGTCTCTTTCTGAATTCTATTCCATTCATCTTTGTCTATTCTTACACCAGTAACAGTGTCTTGATTAGTGTAGCTTTGTGGAAGTTTTGAAGTAAGGATTCTATGGTGTCTTTGAGTATATAGCTTTCATAGCTTTTAGTTGTCTGTCCAGTTATTATATTAGTTATTCATACCTTATCATAGTCTACTCATCTCGCCACTTTCAATTCAAGTGAAGTATAAAATCTTACTTCCCTTAATGTTCCCTTTCTCTCTGGTAGGTATAATTGTCATAAATATTTCCTCTACTTACATTTACAGCTACATCAACCAGTGTTATGATTTTTGCTTCAACCAGTCTATATAATAATTGACTGAACGGTGAAATGACCGGTCGCTATGTCACACACTGACCACCAGGGAGCAGACACTCAACACAGGAGCTGCCCTGCAGCCTGCAGGCCCCGATAGATCGCCTGATTGGGGCCTGCCAGCCAACCTCTCTGTCCCTTCCCCTGGCCAGCAGGCTCCGATCACTCGATGGCGAATGGGGAGCCAGGGGTGGAGCAGTGGACGCGGGTGGTGCCAGGGCAAGGCCCCTGCCCCACTAGTCACCCCACACAGAGGGCAACTGGTGGCGGGGTTGGGACCAGCGAGCAGGCAGGAATGGCCAACCTCTCAGTCTCTCCCCCGATGGCAAAAGGAGAATCCGATGGCAAAAGGAGAACCCGGGGTGGGTGGCATGGGGTGTGGGACCATCTGCCAGCAGCCCGGGAAGATGGCCCTGATTGCAGACCAGGCCTAGGGACCGTACCCATGCACAAATTTCATGCATCGGGCCTCTAGTCAAACATAATTCAGAAAACTCAGGAAAAGTAAACTCTATTAGACTTACCCATATTTTTGCTAACCATATTTTCTTCCTGTTTTAAAAAAATTTTTTTAGAGAGGGAGAGGGAAAGAGAGAGAAACATTGATTTGTTGTTCCACTCATTGATACATTCATTGGTTAATTCTTGACCAGAGATTGAACCCCACAACCTTGGTGTATCAGGACAATGTTCTACCCAGTTGAGCTATCCAGCCAGGACTCATTCTTCCCCTCTTGAGGTTATGAATCATTCATTCATTTTATTTTTAATTCTTACCCAAGGATACTTTTCCATTGATTTTTAGAGAGTGGAAGGGATGAACGTGGGAGAGAGAAAAAGAAACATCGATGTGAGAGAGACACATGGTATGGTTGCCTCCTGCATGCGCCCTGACCTGAGCCAGGGATTGAGTTAGTTACCTGCCCTTGACCAGGACTCGAACCCAAAGACCCTTCAGTCTGCGAACCAACACTCTAACCTCTGAGCCAAACCAACTAGGGCCATTTACTTATTTATTTATTTCTGTTTAGGGAACTTTTCACCATTCTATTAGGGTAGATCTGCTGGCAGTAAATTCTTAGTTTTTCATTAGAGAGCATCTATTTCCCATTCACTCCTAAAGCACATCTTCATTGGCTATAGTATTCTAGACTGATAGTTTTCTTTCAGCACTTGAAAACTATTCTGCCATTTCGTTCTGGTGGTCATAGTTTCTGGTGAGAAATCTGACCTTCAAATTATTTCCCCCAAAAAGTAAGGTGTCATTTTTCTCTGGCTATTTTCAAAGTTTTGTCTTTATTTTTCAAAAGTTCAATTATGACAAGTCTTGGCGTGAATTTTGAGTTATTCTGATTGAGGTTTGCTAAGTTTCTTGAACATGTAGGTTCAATGTCTCTTACAAATTTGGGAAGTTTCCAACCATAATTTGTTCCAGGTCCCAGTACCTTTTTTTGGCTCTTTCCTTTTATTCCTAACATGAATATTAGGTCTTTTTTTTTTTTTTAATAGTCCCACAGGTCTGAAGCTGTTTTTTGTTTTTAATCTATTTTCTCTGTGTTTTGATTGGATATTTTTATTATCTTCAAGTTCACTGATTATTTACTGTTTACCAATTGTTTGCTGTTGAGCCCATCCACTGAGTATTTTACTTTTTGATTCCCAATTTTCCATTTGGTTCGTTTTTATGTCATCTCTTTCTTCATACCTCCTATTTCTTCATTTGTTTTGAGCACGTTCATAATTGCTTGTTGGAATTCCAGGTCTCCAGTAGGCTCAACCACTTCCCTAGCAGGAGTGGCAGAATACCTTGTTGCTTCTCCCCACAAGCCCTGCACTGACATGGAGGTATATGCAGTATCATTACCACTGGGAGTGGTGAAAGTCCAAAGTCCTGACTACACCTCTTCTGACACTACCTCAAGTCAGGAGGGGACAATGCTTTGTTCCTGCCAGATGGGGATGGCAGGGGCCTGGGGCACTCCATTAGTCTCACAAGGGTGCAAGTCTAAGGTCCCTACTTGGCATTTGTGGCAGGGGTGGGGATAGCACCACAGTTTTGTTCTGTGGTGTTTGGCTGTAGTGTGGTTATGCTCTAAAAGTTTTTTTCTTGCTAAACTGCCTCTTATCTGCTCCAACAGCATTCCTAACTCATGGCAACTATTAATTTGTTCCTTATCTTAGTAATTTTGTCATTTACATAGTATGCAGTGTGACCTTTTCAGACTAGCTTTTTTTTCACTCAGCAAACTTAAGATCCATCCAAACTGTTGTATTAATAGTTCATTCCTTTTTTCAAAATGTTTTTATTGATTTTAGAGAGAGGAAGGGAGATGGAGAGAAAGAAATATCGAGAGAGGAGAACCATAGATCTGCTGCTTCCTGCACACCCTCTACAGGGGACTGAGCAGGCAACCTGGGCATGTGCTCTGACTGGAATCAGTGCATGGAATGATGCTCAACCAACTGAGCCACATCAGCCAGGCCAAGAGTTCATTCCTTTTTGTTGCTGAGTCATATTCCATCATCCATACATTTTAAAAACACCTTGCTGATCACTTTCAGACCCAGAACCGTACTTCGCCTGCTTGGCAGGATGGCCACATCTCTTAGTTCATGATTATTATTCATTTGTACATACTGTGCCAAGTATGGAACAAGAGGATATACATAATGCCCAAAAAAAGACTATGCAAACAGGGAAAGATAATTTTACAGAAAACTCAAGAGCAAAAGGTTGAGTAGAAAAAATTTGTTATTACTGTCCATACGATTCTTGAGAATAGTTTCTAGTTTGCGGTAGCTAAGGCTTTGTAAAACAAGTTCACTAAGGTACGATCGACATACAAAAAAGTACACTTTTTTTTAAGTACAATTTTTAGAGTTTTGACAGGCTCCTGTATATCCCTGTAAAATCATCCCTATCAAGATATAAATATACCCATCACCCATCACTCTAGCTGTTTTGAGCTATGCTGGCCTCTGCTGTTCCTCCAATATAGTAAGCAGACTCCCACTTTAGGGTTTTTGTACTTGCTGTTCCCTCTGCATGGAAAGGTTGTGACTGGACATCAGCATGGCTGCCCTGCACCACCTCTCCCCCTCATGTCTTTCCCCCAGTCATCCCTAATCTGGCACCTCCTATGCCCCTTACCTGTTTGATTTTTCTTCGTGGCACATACCACACTGTTACGTTAACTGTCTAATTTTCCCTTTAGACTGTAAGCTTCATAAGAGGAAAAACTTTGTTTTACTATTGTGTTCCCATCACTTAGGATGGTGTCCAAACTGAAATCAATATGAGAGTGGCAGACCTGAGGCAAGCTTTCCTAGGGCAAGTTCATCAATACTACTCTCCCCCTGAGCATCTTTTTTATGAGTCAAGTTTTAGGTTCAGCTGCATGTAACAGAATAATACGTGTCTTCAATAAAAAAGATGTTTATTTCTCTTTCACGTAGAAGAGGCAATTCTTGGTAGCTCTTCAATCATTCGTGACCTGGGCTCCTAACACCATCCTTCTTTGCTAATTCATGGTCCAAGATGTTGCTTGCATTTTAAACAAACATCCTATCTAGATTACTGTCAAAAGGAAAGAGGGCAAAAAGAGGGCGTGTTCTCTCCTGTCACATGGCCACACCAAGCTACAAGCTATGGGAAATGCGCTTTTCAGTACAGACAGCCACAGATCCAGATAAAAATGAGACTCTATCATTATCACGGATACTAGATACCGGGGTGGCAATGAGCACTGTCTGCTACTCTGGGCTCTGTGTCACCCTTCTTCATGTCCCTCTCTACAGGCTTCACTCTACCAGCAGAGGCCTGAGAGTTAAAAGGGCTAAAGGGGCAAATGCAGCATTTGAAGACAGAGGTAAAATTCTTTGTTCTACCGGCCTTGATTGGGTAGCTCAGTTGGTTAGAGCATCCTCTTCATACACCAAGGTTGTGGGTTCAACCCCCAGTCAAGGCACATATAAGAATCAACCAATGAATGTATAAATAAGTGGAACAACAAATCGATATTTCTTTCTACTCCCTTCTTCTCTCTCTCTCAAAAAAAAAGTCTTGTTAAAAAACTTTTCTTTGTCCTACCTTTTATATCTTCATTCTTTCAACAACCACCCCCCAAAAGTACTAGGATGTGACATACAAGAAAAGAAGAGGGGGTAAGGATTAGGAGACCTGCTTCTCAGGGTCACTATAAAAGCTGATTAAGTACTTACAGAGAGCTTTGAGATCTTGCTTCCTGTGCTGTGCTCTACGTCTTTTTTTTTAAAATATATATTTTATTGATTTTTTACAGAGAGGAAGGGAGAGGGATAGGAGAGTTAGAAACATCGATGAGAGAGAAACATCGATCAGCTGCCTCCTGCATACCCCCCTACTGGGGATGTGCCCGCAACCAAGGCACATGCCCTCCACCGGAATCGAACCTGGGACCCTTCATTCGCGGGCCGACGCCCTACCCACTGAGCCAAACCGGCCAGGGCTATGCTCTAAGTCTTACCATTACATGAGAACTAAGTCAATGGGGTTTTTTAAAATTTTTTTTTAATTGATTTCAGAGAGTAAGGGAGAGGGAGAGATAGAAACATCAATGACGAGAGAGAATCACTGATCAGCTGCCCCCTACTGGCAATTGAGCCCACAACCTGGGCATATGCCCTAGACCGGAATTGAACCTGGGACCCTTCAGTCCACAGTCCAAACCAGCCAGGGCTTAATGGGCTTTTCTTAATTGGCAACTGGAGAAAGATACTTACTTAAAAGGAACAAGTATGGAGAAATTGGATAATCACCTTGCTAGGTGAAATTACTATCACCAACAAGGGCTCTTTGACTGTGCCTGCGTATAGATGTGATATATCAGGGACACAACTGTGGACATGTACCCGAATGTAATCATGAGGAAACATCAGGCAAATCTAAATGAGGAATGAGGAACATTCTGTTAAATAAAAGTTGGCAAGATTGTCAGTTTCATAAAAGACAAAGAACGGCTGAATATTTGTTCTAGATAAAAGGAGACTGCCGGCCCACGTGGCTCAGTGGTTGAGTGTTGACCTATGAACCAGGAGGTCAGAGTTCGATTCCCGGTGAGGACACATGCCTGAGTTGTGTGCATGATCACCATTGTGGGGGACATGCAGGAGGAAGTTGATCAATAATTCTCTCCCATCATTGATGTTTGTCTCTCTCCCCTTCTCTCTTCCTCTCTGAAATCAATACAAAGTTATTTTTTAAAAAAGAAAAAGGAGACTAAGTAAACACATGATTCAGAGGGGATCCTATACAGCAGCCACCCCAGTATCTAGTATCCATGATAATGATAGAGTCTCATTTTTATCTGGATCTGTGGCCGTCTGTACTGAAAAGCACATTTTCCATAGCTTGTAGCTTGGTGCGGCCATGTGACAGGAGAGAACACACCCTTTTTCTGCCCTCTTTCCTTTTGACAGTAATCTAAATAGGATGTTTGTTTAAAATGCAAACTTAGGTCACAGGGGTTGCCTAAGACCATCGGAAAACACATATATATAATTACATACTGTTTTTGTAATTAATCACTATCCTTTAATTATGTTCAATTTGTAACAATGAAGTTGGGGGTCACCACAACATGAGGAACTGTATTAAAGGGTCGTGGCATTGAAGGTTGAGAACCACTGCTATACGGGAAAGGAAAAGGAATATAAGGACAATGTTAGATCAATGGACAAAAATGAAATATGGCTGGTAGATGAAATTATTAAATCAAGGTTCTATTTTCTGAGCTTGATAACTAAACGATGATTGTGTAAAAGGATGTACTTATTCTTAGGAAATACACACTCAAGTATTTATGGTAAAGGCATGGTATAAGCAACTTACTTTCAAATGGCTCAAAAAAACATATAAAGACAGCAAGCAAGCAAATAATAAAGCAAATAGATGAAATGTTAAAAGCTAACAAGAGGTGAATCTAGTCAAAATGTATATAAGTGTTCGTTGTACAGTTCTTGCAATGTTTATAGAAGTCTGAAATCTACTCCCCCTTCCCTCCATACACATACACCTCTAAAGAGCAAGGACAAGAAATAACATTCAGATTATTTTATTCCTGCACTTATCTGATGAATTTATTCTAGAGGCCATATTTGATTCTGTGCCAAAAGTCTAAACCTTAATCTTTCAATTGGGAGGGAAAGAAATCAATTCGTTAACATTTATTAACATTTTCATAAAAACCAATATACCAGGCCAGCCTTCAGGACACTTCTGTCAGGGAAACCTAAGGCAGGCCAGGCTTTTTTCTCTTCACCAAATGTGTCTAGGAGCCTAAAAGATACCATCTGACTGAACCTATGTAATTGGAACAATCACCACTGGACTTTTTCCATACAGGAGGACCAAATTAGCCTGTGGCCCTCTGTAAGGATCCCATTTCTCAGGCAGTTGGGAGTCAAGGGGACCGGCATTCTGACAAACCATTAGAGCCATGGTAGTGGAAATAACCAGAACTTTAACTGCACTCCCCATGGCTTTGGATCTGCCCACAGAAAAGGAAGTATATTACCCCACATCTACACTTCTTCAATCCTTGATATCTAGTAGTACTGATTGCACCTATACAAATTCTTATACACTCTGGAAAAAGCTTCCTTTTAAAAAGACCTGGGTTGCCCTAACTGGTTTGGCTCAGTGGATAGAGCGTCGGCCTGCAGACTGAAGGGTCCCGGGTCCGATTCTGGTCAAGGGCATGTACCTTGGCTGTGGGCTCGATCCCCTGTAGAGAGCGTGGAGGCAACTGATCAGTGTTTCTCTCTCATCGATGTTTCTGACTATCCTTCTCCCTTCCTCTCTGTAAAAAAATCAATGAAAAAATTAAAAATAAATCAATAAATAAAAAGATGTGGGTTGTTTCTAAGTACCCGAGGCTATTTTTAAAAACCTAATAGGTATCTGAGCATCTGTGTACACAAAAGGACACTCTCTTCACCCTCAGCCGACAGAGCCATCCAAACCAGACCTAAGCTGGCTCACACATAAGCTCAGTTGCCAAGGTTTCCCTTAACAAACTCTCAAATCTGCAGAAAATTTAGTAACAAACCTGAGCTACAAATTCAGACATATAAACTATCAATTTCTGAGAATGAAGTTTTCTTTAAAAGATGTGACAATGAGCCCTGGTTAGTGTGGCTCAGTTGGTTGGGCACAGTCCTAAGCGCCAAAGGATTGCCCGGTCCATTCCTATTTGGGACGCATGTCCAGACTGCAGGCTCAATCCCCCGTGGGAGGGGGCATGCAGGTGATGTGTCGCTCTCACATTGATGTTTCTCCCTCACCTTTCCTGTCTCTCTAAAAAAACCTTTATATTCTTAGATTATTAGATCCTACAGCAGAGTTTGCCAAACCCACCAACAATATTATTTCCTAGGGAGCTTTCCCAAAATGCAAATTTCCTAAGCCCCACACAAGATATACTGAATCAAAATCTGGAATCTTTTTTTTTTTTTTTAATATATTTTTTATTGATTTTTTACAGAGAGGAAGGGAGAGAGATAGAGAGTTAGAAACATCGATGAGAGAGAAACATCGATCAGCCGCCTCCTGCACATCTCCCACTGGGGATGTGCCCGCAACCCAGGTACATGCCCTTGACCGGAATCGAACCTGGGACCCTTCAGTCCGCAGGCCAACGCTCTATCCACTGAGCCAAACCGGTTTCGGCAAAATCTGGAATCTTTATTTTGAATAAGGTCTGCTATGATTCTGATGATCATAGACTGCAAACTGCTGGTTTATGACACAGTCTGCTGTAACATCACTGTAACAATAACCTCAGATGAAAAGATGGTTTGTTATGAAATAGATAATGATTCCAAGTCCAAAACATACAAGGTGACTAGACTCTCCTTACTCTGCCCCCAGCCACCCATTTATTTACTCTTTATGGGCAACTAATACTACTACTTGTTTATCTGTCCTCCCAGAGATCCTGTATGCATAAAGGCACTATAAATATTTGCTTTAAAAAATAGCAGGAAACAACACCTTGCTATGTGAATAAACCGAGGTGAGGAACAATGTGTTATTTTGAAAATCTTTCCCCATCAATACATAAAACTTCCTTATTGTTTTGTTTTTTCTTTTTTCAAAGATTTTTTATTGATTTTTTTAGCAAAAGGAAGGGAGAGAAACGTGAACATTGATGGCTGCCTCCCACACGTCCCCACTGGGGATCAAACCTGCAAACCAAGCATGTGCCCTACCAGAAATCAAACTGGCAACCCTTTGGTGTGCAGGATTGCGCCCAACCAATTGAGCCACATCGACTAGGGCTTCTTTATTTTATTTTAACCTGCATGGTATATGCCATCATACTTGATAAATTAAGTCCCCTTTCATTGAACATCTGTTATTTCTACTAGTACCTTTTGCTGCAATGCATAATCATATACATGTCATCTCGTACATGTGCAAGTGTATTCGTAGGGTATATTTCTAGACATGGAAATGCTAAATCAAAGACTACAGGTAATTCTGATATTGCCAAATTGCCCTCCCCAGGGGTTATAACAATTTTCACTCCCACTTACAGTGTGAAATAGTTTAGATTTTATACTGAGTTGCATATGAACAGTGCCTATGACTAACTTTCTAGATGGTTCTCTGAAAATACCATACCTTTATAGCCCAGTGATATAACAAATGATATTCTGAAAAAAACTTCTGTACCACAGAAATATGGATTAATTTTACCATTGCTAATAGATTTTTTTACTATTTGAGAATCAAGAAAAAGAAGAGCTGGGAGAAAAGAGAAGCTGAGGTTAAGGCAATCCCTGCTATTCTTAGCTGACATGCATGCATTGTAAAGTCTTTTTCCCTACCTCAGCATAAAATTTTTCACTTACTATACAAAGTTTAAATCATGTGAAAAATTAACCAATTGTGCTGTTTACTATTTTAATTAACAAAAAGCTCTACAAGTGTAATAACAAAAATCTTGCACAGGCAAAGTTTATTAATTAAAGGCAGGCTGTCCAAAGGGACCCATTCTATAGCTAAGGAAAAACAATGTCATGCAGAGGGCATGCTAAAGAGAATAAGCTGGAGAAACAACTGAGCTAGTTCATCTCCTTTATAATACATAAATACAGGAGGGAGAAAAAAGGGAACACATTTTTAACGAAAAGAGTTGACAATTTTATTTTCACATTTCACAATACAAACGAAAATTGCTTCTTTTTTTGCCCCACTACTCCCCTCAAAAACTATTCTCTCTTAGGAAGAGGGAGTGAGTCTTCCTTGTCTGCTGTTAGAAAACACCCAGAGTCATAAGCACCTTGATCTGCTGTGAAGTAGAACAAGTAACAGAAGCCTGATAGAAAGAGGCTCCTCTTTCTCCTTATCTGTCTGGTCGAGTCATTCCGGGCCGAGTGGGCACCATCATGGGACGAGCGGGAGGTCTCATCATTGGGGGCCCAGGCATCATTGGCATGTGCCCTCCCATAGGCGGCCTCATTCCAGGAGCTGCAGGACAAAACAAAGAAAAATAAAAAAGAGAGTTAGAAAATACTACTTATGGGAAACCTTGACGGGACTGCAATTAAAGACAAAAAAAGTAGCCCTCCCTGCAAAATGCTGCAAAAAAAAAACACTTGTCAAAAGAATGCAACAAATTCATCACATCTTTAAAATATTTAGACATTCTCAAACAAAAAAACAAAAGGTCAACACAAGAACCATATGAAAATCATAATCTAATGATAGTAAGGGGGAAAGCACCACTAGTTCCCTAAATTGACCTTTTTTCTCACTTAGGGAAGTTCACAACTACTAAGTCACATGTTATTTAGTCAGCTCTTTTTTTTTAAAATATATATTTTATTGATTTTTTTACAGAGAGGGAGGGAGGGAGAGGGATAGAGAGTTAGAAACATCAATGAGAGAGAAACATCGATCAGCTGCCACTTGCACACCCCCCACTGGGGATGTGCCCGCAACCAAGGTACATGCCCTTGACCGGAATCGAACCTGGGACCCTTCAGTCCGCAGCCCAACCTCTATCCACTGAGCCAAATCAGTCAGGGCTTAGTCAGCTCTTTTAATCAGTTCTATCCACCATATAACCTGGAGCTATTTTCATGGATGTACACAGGCACAGAGGACAATCTTACCACTAAGCATTTGTTTGGAGTTGTAGGAAAGGTGAGCAGGAGGCCCATGCTGAGAACCTGTTAGTAACCATACTTAGCTCAAGTCACAAGACAAATATCAGGCAATAATGTGATTTATAACAATTAGCACACACACAAAAAATACTTTTTCTAATGCATTTTAGAACTATTCATGAATTTATTAAAGTGTCAAATCAATACACCAGCCAAATTAATGAGCCATGGGAGGGATGGCAAGCAGAGAGGTAGAGGTTGGGGGAAAACACAGGCAGTTTCATGGAACTGATAATGTTCTACATCCTCAGCTGGGTGGTGGGTTCACGGGTATTCATTTTATCATTATGTCTCATAATCTTCATGCTATATATATTTCCTTTTTAAATATCAATTTTTACCTTAATTACCTATTTTTAACTAAATCATTTTGATTAAAGGCTTGCTATAAATGGTTAAAGAGAAAAACTATATTCAAAGCTGAATATAGCCTTATCACAAAAAGTAAAACAAAAGTATATGCAGACATAAAACCCAACAGGAATATAGGTTTTTTTTTAGATTAATTTCAACAGGAATAGAGAATACTACTAAACTACTAGATAACTTATTTCACAAAACGCCCACCATAACATAACTAGCATTCAGCATTTCTTAGAGACAACTGATCTAGACCAAAGATTGAAAACGAGGCCTCTGAAAACTTTTCTTTGGTCTCCATAGTGCATTTATTTTTAATTAGTTGCCAACATTGGAAATTAACAGGTCTAATTACTAATAAATCTAGAATTCTTTTCCAACTTATTATAGAAATGTGCAAACACACACAGAATAGAAAGAAAAAAGAAAATAATGAATTTCCATGTATCCATGATCCAGGGTCAACAATTATCCACCCATGGCCAATTTATCTCATCCCCACCCATTCTTATCCATGCCCACCCCCAACTACTCCATTATTTTAATGCAAATCCCATAACATATTATTTTATCCTGGCTAAAAACAACAAATACTCAGGAGAACTGGCCACACCAACTTGCATTCTCGAATGTCAAACATTGGCTAAAGCGGAGTTATAGAAGCCTTCTTTAGATTAGTTATGCATTCCCAGTTCACCACAACCAAACCCTCTAGAAATCTGAACTTGTGACGGATTTAAGAATGCCAAAGAAGCCATCTAAGTCACTTAATGATTGTGTTTTGGGCTCAAAGAGAGCAACACAGGAACTCTTTTTACCTAAACTCTCCCATCCCTCTAAATAATACCAGCAGTAAGCATACTTCTGGCTAGGAAGCTACTCTAATACTTTGTACCTTGTCTTACCAGTTGAACTCTAGGCTTCTTGCATCAGCTGTATTTACTCTAGTTACATAACTTAACTATTCTGCAAATAAAATAAAAGTGTAAAAAAAAGAACTGTTTCTATGAAATCCAAGTTGATATTTAGCAAGACTCAGGAAAAACATCCCCCCCAAAAGTGCTCACATATTTGGTAGGTGAGATGATCATAAAAGATTGTAACTAGATTGCCTCACAAGGTCTCTAACCACTTCATACAAAATGAAATTAAAGTTGCCCTAGCCCAGTGGTCGGCAAACTGCGGCTCGCGAGCCACATGCGGCTCTTTGGCCCCTTGAGTGTGGCTCTTCGACAAAATACCACGTGCAGGCACGCACATACAGTGCAATTGAAACTTTGTGGCCCATGCGCAGAAGTCGGTTTGGCTCAGTGGATAGACTGTTGGCCTGCAGACTGAAGGGTTCCGGGTTCGATTCTGGTCAAGGGCACATGCCCAGGTTGTGGGCACATCCTCAGTAGGGGGCGTGCAAGAGGCAGTCGATCAATGATTTTCTCTTATCATTGATGTTTCTCTCTCTCTCTCTCTCCCTCCCTTTCTTCCTCTTGGAAATCAATAAAAATATATTTTTTTAAAAAAGAAACTAAAGTTGATAAAGGATACATTATGGGTAACGGCTTATTGATTTATGCAAGAAATATATAGTGTTCCAATCAGTATACTTGTTCTCAAAGCAAAGGCCCTGACCATGTTATCAGGAAAATTTCCAAATTAATGTACATTTATGTTTATGTCAAAATAAAACGTTTGAGGTAAAAGTTTTTCCCTCTTCCTAAATAAAAGACCAATCACCAGGCCTAAGTGCTTTTCATATACTAATTTGGCCTAACTGACCTCCAAGATTAAAAATCAGCAACAGGAGTTAACTTGGCTCCAAATCAAAATCAAGAAAAGTAGCAGCCCAAGTATGTATCTACCCCTCCCTTTATGCCCCAGCGGAACAAGCTCATCTACCTGTCTCTTCACTATAAACTAGAAGCCTGGTGCACAAATTCGTCACGGGTGGGGTCCCTCTCGGCCAATTGGGCCATCTCGCTCAATTCCAATTGGGGCGGGGGGGGGGGGGGGGGGCGCGACCACAGGAGGTTGGCTGTGGAAGCATACTAACCACCAGTGGGCAGCTCCTGCATTGAGCGTCTGCCCCCTGGGCGCCAGTGCACGTCATAGCTACTGGCCGGCCATAAGGGTCGCTTAGGCTTTTATATATATACTAGAGGCCCGGTGCACAAAAATTTGTGCACTGGGGGGGGGGGGGGGAGGGGGTCCCCCCCAGCCCGGCCTGTGCTCTCAGTCTGGGACCCCTCGGGAGATAACGACCTGCTGGCTTAGGCCTGCTCCCAGGTGGCAGAGGGCATGCCCAATCCCTAGGTGCAGCCCCTGGTCGGGCTCAGAGCAGGGACGATTGGGGAGTTGGGGCGCCGCCCCGTCATGCACAGAGCAGGGTGGATCTGGAGGTTGCGATGCCACACTCAGTCACGCTCAGGGTAGGGCTGATTGGGGGGTTGGGGCACCGCCCCCTGTCACTCACAGAGCAGGGCCAATCAGGGGGTTGGGGTGCTGCCTCCTGTCACTCACAGAGCAGGGTCCATCAGGGGGTTGGGGAGCTCCCCCATCACGCACAGAGCAGGGCCCATCAGGGGGTTGAGGAGCTCCCCCGTCACTCACAGAGTAGGGCCGATAGGGGAGTTGGGGCACCCCCCCGGCCCGGTCATACACAGAGCAGGGCGGATCAGGGGGTTGGGGCGCTGCACCCTGTCACACTCAGGGCAGGGCCAATGGGGAGGTTATGGCTCTACCCCGTCACACACAGAGCAAGGCCCGTGGGCGGGGGGGTGGGGGGGGGAGTTGGGGCACCCCACCCTGTCAAACACAGAGCCGCAGGGCGATCAGGGGGTTGGGGAGCTCCCCCTATCAGGCACAGAGCAGGGCTGATCAGGGGGTTGGGGCGCCTTCCCCTGTCACGAACAGAGCAGGGCAGATAGGGAGGTTGTGGCCCCGCCCCCTGTCACTCACAGAGCTGCAGGGCGATCAGGGGGTTTGGGCGCTGCCCCCTGTCACGCTGATCCCGGTGCTGGGAGCCTCACTGCTCCGCTGATCCCGGTGCTGGGAGGCATATTACCCTTTTACTATATAGGATAGAGGCCTGGTGCATGGGTGGGGGCCGGCTGGTTTGTCCTGAAGGTGTCCTGGATCAGGGTGGGGGTCGCCACTGGGGTGCCTGGCCAGGCTGGCTGAGGGGCTGAGGGCCGTTTTCCGGTTGGCGGATGACTGAAGCTCCCAACTGCTTTTTTTTTTTTTTTATTCTGGGCCAGCTTTAGCTCTGAGGCCTCGCTGCTGAAAGCAGGTTTCTGGCCTTTACCTTCTGTATTTGATACAATGTTGCGGTCCGGCTGGCTGACTGAAAGCTGGTTTCTGGGGTTTTGTTTAGCTTCTATATTTGCAACATAGTTGCTTAGAGTTGCAGCTGAGAGGCTGGCAGGGAACGTTGGAGTCCGCCAGTCACTGGAGCAAGCAAGCCTCCCTGCTCGCTTCAGTGCATGGCTGCCGGCCGCCATCTTGGCTGACAGTTAATTTGCATAAAGATATGCTGATTAGCCAGTGGGAAGGGTAGCGGTCATACGCTAATTACCATGTTTCTCTTTTATTAGTGTAGATATAGATGGCCCAAAGTCAGAAGGACACAAGGAAACAGGAGGGAGAAGAAAAGAAAAAGAAGCAGCCTTATCCTGCTTTTATTTCATTTTATTTTTAAAAATGTTTTTATTGGTTTTAGAGAGGAAGGGAGAGGGAGAGGATAGAAAATATCAATGAGAGAGAATCACTGATTCGCTGCCTCCTGCATGCTCCCCACCAGGGATCAAGCCAATAACCTGGCATGTGCCCCATCCAGGAATTGAACTCCTGGTTCATAAGTCGATACTCAACCACTGAGCCACACCAGCCAGGCATGCCTTATCCTGCTTTTAGTAGCACAATGTCTTTGGAGCATCCATTTATACTGATAAACCAAATATTTATTTTTCTTAAGCATTACAGATTCATCAAATTTAATTTGCTGCAATACAGTTATATAGCCAATTAAGAATTATATTTAAATGGAGCACTAAAACACAATGGAACATTCTAGAAGGATATTCAAACTTACCAGGTCCCACTGGCATCATCCCAGGAGGAGGAGGACCCATCATTGGCATCATGGGAGGGCCCCCCATATGGGGTGCTGGCATCATACCGGGGCGAGGTGGACCCGCTGAAATAAAAAATGGAGCCGGAGGTTAAGATATGCTTATACACAAACAGTTTATCTCCTTTCAGCACTTTAAAAAAATTTTTTCAAATATATTTTTATTGATTTCAGAAAGGAAGAGAGAGGGAGAAAGATATAGAAATATCAATGATGAGAGAGAATCATTGATCTGTTGCCTCATGCACGCCTCCCACTGGGGATTGAGCCCAAAACTCAGGTATGTGTCCTGACTGGGAATCAAACTGTGACCTCCTGGTTCATAGGTCGATGCTCCACTACTGAGCCACGCCAGCCAGGGAATCAGTTTATCTTCTACACTTGATCTTAGCCAAAAGGCCGAGAAGCGATGTGTTTATCTTCTTAATGAAACTAATAGCGCCTCATAATCTGGTCCAAATCCTATAACAATAAACCTCTTCTGGTCTTTTAACAGTAGACCCACAAAAATCAGCATGCCACAAAACTTTAGTTACTTTATGACTGAAAAGCCGGAACAAGCCAATCTAGACAGAAGTATAAAATGAAGTCAGATTACTCAGGTTAAAGAAATACCAAAATCTTGATTTTTTCTTTTTTTTTTTTTTTTTTTTTTAGTATATTTTATTGATTTTTTACAGAGAGGAAGAGAGAGGGATAGAGAGTTAGAAACATCGATCAGCTGCCTCTTGCACACCTCCTACTGGGGATGTGCCCGCAAGCAAGGTACATGCCCTTGGTCAGAATCGAACCTGGGACCTTTCAGTCCACAGGTCAATGCTCTATCCGCTGAGCCAAACCGGTCAGGGCGATTTTTTAAAAGGGGATATTATACCTTCTGAAGCACTCCAGATAAAAAGCTGAACTCAAACCAAAAGTACCTGGTTTCAGATTTTTCTTTCCTCTGTCACTATGTTGTTAATTCTTTCTTTTTTTAATCTTTAATGTTGAAAGTATTACATATGCCCACACTTCTCCCCCATTGACCCCCTCCAGCCTGCCCCCGCCCTATTGTCTGTGACCATGGGTTATATATAAATGCATACAAGTTCTTTGGTTGATCACATCCCACCCACCCTCCCCCGCCTTTCCTCAGAGATTCGGCAATTTGTTCCATGCTTCCATGTCTCTGGTTCCACTCAGTTCATCCATTTATTTTGTTCATTAGATTTCACATGAGTGAGATCATGTGATACTTGTCTTTCTCTTACTGGCTTATTTTACTTAGCATAATATTCTCCAGGACCCTCCATGCTGTCTCAAAGGGTAATAGATTCTTCTTTTTCACTGCTGCATAGTATTCCATGGTATAAATGTAGTACAGCTTTTTAAAAAAAAATATTTTTACTTTTATTGATTTCAGAGAAGGGGGAGGAAGAGAAAGATATAGAAACATCAACGATGAGAGAAAATCATTGATCGGCTGCCTCCTGCACGCCCCCTACTGGGGATAGAGCCTGCAACCCAGGCATGTGTTCTTGACTGGAATCAAACCTGGGACCCTTCAGTCCACAGGCTGATGCTCTATCCACTGAGCAAAACCAGCTAGGACACTACAGCTTTTTTTTTTTTTAATATATTTTATTGATTTCTTACAGAGAAGAAGGAAGAGGGATAGAGAGAAACATCGATGAGAGAGAAACATCGACCAGCCGCCTCCTGCACACTCCCTACTGGGGATGTGCCCACAACCAAGGTACATGCCCTTGACCGGAATCGAATCCGAGACCCTTCAGTCCGCAGGCTGACACTCCATCCACTGAGCCAAACCAGCTAGGGCCACTACAGCTTTTTTATCCACTTGTCTACTGATAAAAAGCTGATGAACTTAAACCATAAGTACCTAATTTCAGATTTTAAAAATCATAGCCCAGGTTTAAAAGATTCTTTGAAAATACAAAGATGTCTATGTAGAGATAGTCCTGATGTATCACTTACAACAGCAACAATTAAAAACAACTTACATGTCCATCAGTAAGAAAAAGTGAGGTTAATTTTGATACATTCATACCATAGACTATTATACTAGTAAAATAATGGAGTTGAGTGCCAGCCTGTCACAATAGAGGAGAGAGAGGTGACTTAAGAGCTGCTGTGAGCTGAGGCCTGGCCAGTCCCAGGATGGTGGGAGCCCACAAAGTTTTGGTGGGCTACTAGTGGTCCACCTGTGCAAAACTATTATAAACAGCCTCCTTACTTCTGTGTCTATATCCATGATCACTTAATAGCAGCGGTCGCCAACCTTTTGGACCTCACGGACGACCACCTGTCCGCTACAAAGGTTTCCTTAAACCAAAGGTCGCCAACCTGTCGGACCTCATGGACCACCAGTGGTCTGCGACCACCGGTTGGCGATCACTGACTTATAGGACTGAGTTTAGGTCTCTGAGTTCAATTTCAATCTGAAACCTTCCAGAAGAGCCAAAAAACATAGTTACTCAATTTCCTTGTCTATCATGCAGAAACAACAAACCTTCCCAGAGAGAAGAGGCCTTTGACCTACTCCACTTTCAACTACACAATTCTTGTCTTTCCCAAGGTACCTATCTATCTATATAGCTATATAAAAGCCTAATATGCAAATTGTCCCCACTGGAGTTTGGCTGGGAGACTGGGAGTTCGATCACTTGCTACGACGTGTGCTGACCACCAGGGGGCAGCGTGGAATGAAGGCAGGCCCCGGCTGGCAGCCAGAAGGCCCTGATCGGCCCTGATCGCCAGCCAGTCCTAGGACCCTACCCGTGCACAAATTTCATGCGCCGTGCTTCTATTATTGGTATTAAGTGGGTTAGAAAATAGGAATACTGAGTTTATCAGCGACTTCTAGCCTCCAGTGTTATGTTCATAGCAGTAATTTAATATACCGAGCAATACCTCTTCATATATTAGCTCATCCAATCACACGTACATCCTGAGCTTTCCATTGAATCTAGCTCAGACCCACATGGGATGTCACAAATACAATATCCCGGTAATAATGCAATCAGAAGGTAACTAAAAATATTTCAGAAATTATACCACTAAAGCTGTTTTCTGTTACTATGTATTCATTCAATGAGGATTTTAAAGCCCACTATGAGATAACCTAACATGATCAAAGTACAATCTGCCCATTACACCCCTTAAGATAAAAATGTTATAAACTTACGAAGACTGGGGGGAGGTGGGATCATCGCCCCTGCAGGAGGTGGAGCTGAGAATGGAGTAGGAGGTATTTTTCCTTGCTGAAATGCTGCAGCTATAAAGTGAGGAAAAACACACACACAGTGAATAAGAATTCAACAACTCATTTACTAAAATAAGTAGTTTCTTTTAATTTTTAATGGTCCCACTTATTTCTTTCTAAATAGCAATCATCTAAGATTACTACATTATAGCCTCTATGGTTTTATTTATTTATATTTTTAAATGTATTTTTATTGATTTCAGAGAAGAAGAGGGAGAGAAACATTAATGATGAGAGAGAATCATTGATCGGCTGCTTCCTGTACGCCATGCAGGCATATGCCCTGATCAGAATCGAACCATGACCTCTTGGTTCATAGGTCGATGTTCAATCACTGAGCCATGCTGGCTGGGTAGCCTCTACGGTTTTTGTGGTTTTTTTTTCACTTTTAGGTTTTTTTGAAGCATAAGTTCTATGCTGGTTGCTACGAATTCAAACATGTTTACCACGATTCTGGTGAAACAGGTAGGTAGGAGACACAGGCCTGGCATTCTGTGGGTGGTGACGGGGGTTTACCAAGGGCCCCATCCCTGCTCAAGGGCTGTACCTCCTGTCACAGTCAAAATGTCACACCCTCCTGGGCTCCTGAGTGTGTGTGCAGAGTAGGGTGGTCTCTGCTAGGGCTGTGCCAGATTCAGTGAATAAGAATGCAGACTTGACTGTAGTTGTGAACACACAATACAATATACAGATGATGTATTATAGAATTGTACATTTGAAACCTATATAATTTCATTAACTAATGTTACCCTATAAATTCAGTAAAAATAAAAAAAGAACAAGAAAAAAATAAATACAATTTAAAGAAAAAATGCATGACAATAACTTATAACTTACAACTCACATCAACAGCAAATAATTTTTAGCATAAGTGTCCAGCTAAGCACTTATGTGGCTAATGGAGCTACAAGCAGGAGATCTGAGGGCTGACGGAGGGACCTGAGAATGTATCCCTCTGCCCCCTCCCGGCTAAGTCCCTCAGGACTGTACACACGCCTCGACTGAAGGCCACAGCTCTGGTCACTGAGTCCCGTCCACACGACTTTCTCCACCAGGTGCACTCTCAGGGCTGCTGCATCGGGGAACGCCTTGGGGTGAATGCCAGGGTGGAGAAGAAGAGATTTCACTAAAAGGAACCAGGGGACACTCATTGCTGGTCCTTACATGGAGGTTTCAATGGATGCGGGGTGCAGGGCCTTCTGCATGCTTAGGGGAGGGCTACGGGAATCAGCCTTGAGCAGTCATCCAGACAGATGAGTGTGCTGGGGCTGGAGTGTTCATTTACTCCAGGGAGAGGAGCTCAGGGTGCTAGCCTGGTGCATGGGTGTGGGCCTGTGCTCAGTACAGGAGGGCAAAGCCCAGTGCCTGGGTCCCATTCAGCCCCCATCTTTCTCTGATTTGAGGTGCTTTCTGCAGTAATGAATGCTCCCAGCCTCTATGGTTTTAAAATTAACTTTAGATACTCACCAGCTAAATTTGCAATTGATTGGTTTACTGATTTGGGTTTTCTTGTTTAACTGTTTTTATTTAGTTAGTGTTTCTATGACTGAATTAACTACGGGAGATTGAAATGAAAACCTCCTACCTATCAATGCTTACCAAAGAGAAGCAGTAATCTTTAATCTGTAGATGTGGTTTATAACCAATTCAAGCCATTCAGTTTTGTTTGAAAATGTATGATACCTGTCCAAAAACCAGGCATTATAAACTTCCATCCTTCCTATATGTGCTGTCCTAAGTCAAAACAATGTATTGTTTGGTTTACCAGTTTTACAATGAACGCACCAAGCCGAGAGACATGACAAAACACAGATTTCAAAGCAAGAGCCTGACAGGAGGGAGATTATGATCCTAAAATAATGTCCAATACAACCAACTTTTAATTTGTTTCAGACAATATGAGGCACAAATTAAAACAAGACTGAAGATTATTTATATTTTGTTTTAAAAAGGAGTCACAAGTAAATGATAAAATACACACTCATAGAAGTCTATTCCTTCCCAATGGAGTGTAGTCTGCAACCCAGGCACCTTCCCCACATCCTGCTATACCACCAGTGCAGAGGGTCAAATTATTCAAGTAAATCACTGATAATTCCAAAATATTGACCTAGAGTAGCTACTTATAAATAGCTATTCATTAGCCTTTCAATTGAGCCTGTGCTCTATAAGGCATCATATCCCAATAAGGCACCACCCACACCCTGAAGAAAAGAACAGCTTTTAAAGACTGAAAAGATTGAGTCAGTAGCCGACTCAATGTCAACATAATCATGGCCATGATGTGGTGTGCTCCTGAGGGCTTGCCTACTCTCCTCCAAAAGTCCTCCATCAAAAACGTTTACTCGCCCTAACCCAGGGGTGGGCAAACTTTTTGACTCGAGGGCCACAATGGGTTCTTAAACTGGACCAGAGGGCCGGAACAAAAGCATGGATGGAGTGTTTGTGTGAACTAATATAAATTCAAAGTAAACATCATTACATAAAAGGGTACGGTCTTTTTTTTTTTTTAGTTTTATTCATTTCAAACGGGCCGGATCCGGCCCGCGGGCTGTAGTTTGCCCAAGGCTGCCCTAACCAGTTTGGCTCAATGGAGAGAGTGTTGGCCTGCGGACTCAAGGGTCCCAGGTTCGATTCTAGTCAAGGGCACATACCCAATAGGGAGTGTTCAGGAGGCAGCTGATAGATGTTTCTCTCTCATCGATGTTTCTAACTCTCTATCCCTCTCCCTTCCTCTCTGTAAAAAATCAATAAAATATTTTTTTTTTAAAAAAACAAAAACGTTTACTCATCCTAAATTCTTTTCCTATCTACAAAAGATAACTAAACAAGTATAATGCTAACCTTTAATGCCAAGAAATGTCCAATATCTTTTCAAATAGAGAAAAAGATTACATTATAACTTATTTTTTCAAATAAAATGGGACAATACCTGAGATTCGCTCCTTAATTATCTAGGAGGGATAAAGGGACAAGGTGAAGGTATTTGGTGGCTCTCAACCAGGGCAATTTTGCCTCCTTGGGGACACTAGGTAATATGTGGAGATATTTTCAGTTGTCCCAACTGGGAATTGTTACTAGTGGGTAGATGCTAGAGTTACTGCTGAACATCCCACAATGCACAGGACATCCCCCACAACAAAGAATTATGCAGCTCCAATGTCAATAGTGCTAAGTTTGAGAACCTTCAGGCTCTTGCTTTGGTATAAATGAAACAAGACTGCTGTAGCTGATGCTGGGCAATGGGAATGGTTGGGGAGCAGTGGCCATGGGAGATTCACTCATTAAACTTGTTTGAAACTTTCCATAATAGTTTTTGCTTAAAAAAAAAAAATCACATCACAATCAAAATCCACATTTGCCTGCCAGATCTGAGTACAATGAATACTTAATAAAGGCCATGTTTCAAATAGACCAGTATGATTTATTTTATAATAAAATAAATAAAAACTATGGATCACTACAAAGGTTTTATATAAACTTGCTACAAATTCTGGCCCACATCAATAAATATTAGGCAACTCATTCTCCTCTGTCCCACTTCCCAGTCTAATACCTAATTGCTCTAACCTCAATAATTAATATTAATGTGTTCCTATATCCCTGGGAAACCAATGACCTTCCCCTTCTTCCATTTAACACATTAGAACGCTTCTATTTATCATTCAGAATGAGTTGCTTCTGTGAAAAACAACAGAGACACAGGGACAAGAAAGAATGGGACCATTTTACCAACAGAACAAGAGACTGAAACGTACTTGTTTTGTCAATCAGGCTCTGAGCCTGCTCTTCCATCCATTTCTGATAGTAGTCTTTCACATTCTCTTTGTGTTTCCTACCACTGCAGTGTGTCTTTCTCACAGATGGCTATAAAACAAAAAGATTTTATCAGTCACAGAAACAAATTTCCAAAACTAGCGATTTCATAAAGCCTTACCTTTATATAGAGGTGGCCTGGCTACCTTTAGCAGGTTTAGCTAATGCATCACTTATAAACATTAGCCAACAATGTACTATGGTAATTTATCTACTGTGTTTTTAGCCAAACAAGGGGTCAGCAAGCTGGGGCCTATGGGCAGAATCGGATTCTGTAAAAAAACTATTGGAACACAGCCACATTAATTTGTTTATGTATTATCCATTTCTTCTCTCTACAAGAGTCAACTAATTGCAATGAAGACTGTATGTTATGGCCCATAAACCTAAAATAATTATAATCTGGCATTTTAAGAAAAAGTTTACAAACCCCTGATCCTATTTTAATGCCCTCCCATGGCAAAAATTTAAAAAATAACTTACACACATTTAAGTAACACTACTTATAAGAATATATTCTTTTAAATGATTATGGGTCTAGAATAAAGACGTTATATATTAAAAATAAAAATAAAAAAAACAGAAAAAAAAGAAGGACTTTATATGATCACACAAAGACCTTTGTCTCCAGCCCACGAATCCTTCTGTTCTTTCATTAACAGCTTTATTGGAATAAAACTGGCATAATAGAAACTCCATATATTTAATCTTTTGTTTTTTTAAGTTAATGTTTAACATTTACTACATGCCAGACACCATACTATGTTCTTTACAAGCTGTGTCTCAATCTTCATGAAAACTACATTAGCATGTTAAACATTCTAATCAGAAAGAACTACTGATACATGCAATATGGATTAATCTCAAAAACACGCTAAGCAAAAGAAATTTGACACAAGCATAGTGTATATACTATAAGATTCCATTCATATGAAGTTTTTAAAATATTTTTATTGATTTAAGAGAGGCAGGACATGGAGATAGAAATATCAATGATGAGCCCAGCCAGTGTGGCTCAGTGGCTGAGCAGCAACCTATGAAACAGGAGGTCGCGATTCGATTCCCGATCAGGGCACATGCCTGGGTTGTGGGCTCGATCCCCAGTAAGGGGCATGCAGAAGGCAGCTGATCAATGATTCTCATCACTGATGTTTCTTTTTTGAAAATATATATTTCTATTGATTTCAGAGAGGAAGGTAGAGGGAGGGAGGGAGTTAGAAACATCAATGATGAGAGAGAATCATTGATCGCTTGCCTCCTCCAAGTCCCACACTGGGGATGGAGCCCCCAACCCGGGCATGTGCCCTGACCAGGAATCGAACCCTAACCTCCTCGTTCATAGGTCAATGCTCAACCACTGAGCCACACAGGCTGGGCCATTAAATGAAGTTTTAAAATTAGTAACACTGGTCTTTAGTAAAAACCAGATCAGTCAGAGTTAGAGGTGTAGGGGACTAACTGAAAAGAAACACAGGGAACTTTCTGAGGTGATGGAAATGTTCTCTATTTTGACATACCCATCAAGCTGTAATCATTTCACAGGTCCTCAAACTGTACACTTAAAAAGTTTGCATTTAATTGAACTTAAATTATAATAAAATTGATTTTTAGAATACCACAAGATTATTACCATTTATTTATGCTTAAGAACTTGTCTCAAAACCTACAGCTGCTAAGTGGCAAACTCAGGCCTGGAATCCAGATTTCATTGAGATGCTCCCCATGGCTGCCTAACCACCTCCTACTGGTATGTCTGCTCTGAATGATTGCTTCACTGGCAGCAGATATGATCAGTATCACATGGGCGGTCCACATTTCAAAATGCTATTCCCTGTCTCCCAAGCCACTGTTACACTATTCTTACAACAATAATGCCTCAAGCCTAATAACAAAATCATGCCTAGGAATCAAAGTCCACCACAGGGAACTCCTTCAATCACCATGGAAATGTCATATTTTCACAAGCTATCATGTTCGAACAGTACAAGGGTTCCTGATGCTCCTCACACAGAGACATTTATTATAAAGACATACCTTTCAATTTTCTGAATTCTGGCATTAGCAAGGTGCGTAGGTATATAAAAATAGTGCTGAAAAAGGATAGAAAGGAACAGCCCCCTCACTAACAATTTCAGAACATCAAAATTGTCCAAATGACTTAGAGAGGAGGTTAGGGACAAAAACAGAACAAAACGACTGGGGAGCGACAGGAAAGCTACTACTAACACAAACTTAATTGAAAAAGTTTCCTCCAGGACATCTATAACGTCATTCAGAACCTTGATGAAGCAGTAAAATTGTTAATTTTATTAAATCTCAACCCTAAAGTTCATGTCTTTTTAATATTCTGGGGGACAAAAGGGGAAATATTTTGTCAAAGCACTTCTGCTGCATGCCAAAATACACTATGTCAAAGAAAAGCAGGCATGCTACTGTTCAAGTTGTGAGCTCTACCAGCTGCCTCTTTCATGAAACAGTATTTTATTTGAAAGAACTAAGTAACAAACTAGCTATTCAGATTTCTCAAAAATAAATGGAATAGCCCTGACCGGGTGGCTCAGATAGTTGGAGCATCATCCTGTACACCAGAAGGTTGCCGGTTTGATCCTTGGGGTGTGTAACGAGGACAACTGATCAATGTTTCTCTCACATCAATGTTTCTCTCTCCCTTCTTCCAAAAAAGCAATCAGTGTTTAAAAATCTGACCTTTCAAAAAAAAATCAGAATTTTAGAAAACCTGATCTACCACCACAAGCTTGCCAGCTTCCAAATATTTAAAAGCCATTTCTAATTAAATTGTGACATTAATCAATGTGAATTGTTATATTATGTAATCAAATGTGTCAATACTTGGAAGACCTGCAAAACTGAGTGAAATAGTATTTTCCAAATAACCAAAGCATGTTACAAAATCATGCATGGTAAAAAAAGATTCACTCAGAGTGTAAGACCAGTAAATTTTAATGTAACCAAGTATAGAAAGTTTGATGTTTTCAGATCCCACACTGCAACTAACCCTGAGTTGAGTTTTGGTGCAGAAATATAAAGTATTAAAGAATATCTACAATGCTTTAAGAAATCCATTGAAGTACTCTTCTGTTTTTCAACTCTATATCCATGTGAGGTTGGATTCTTCACATACTACAACCAAAACATAGTGCCGCAGATATAATGGAGATGAGAATTCAGATGTCTTCCATTAAGTGACACATTACTGATGTTTGCAAAAATGTTAAAACGACGCCATTCCTCATACTAATTTTTTGCTTTGAAAAAACAGCTACTTTCCACTTTTAAAATGTTACTTGTGTTACAAGTAAAAAGCATATTATTGCTACCTAAAAATATACTTATATATACATGTGTGTATACACAAACACACACACTTATTACATATATTTCTTCAATCCTCACCGAGGATATTTTTCCACTGATTTTTAGAGAGAGTGGAAGAGAGAGGGAAAGACAGAGAGAAACACATCGATTGGTTGTCTCCTGCACATGCCCCGACCAGGGCCTAGACCAAGGAGGAGCCTGCAACCAAGGTACGTGCCCTTGATTGGAACTGAACCCAGGATTCTTCCGTCCGAAGGCCGACGCTCTATCCACTAAGCCAAACCAGCTAGGAATATTTTTATATTTAAATATATCTAAAAAAAATACTTGTTACCTGAAAAAATAAGTATTCTTAAATTTTTTATTTAATTTCAAATATAGCAAATATTAATAGTTATAACCCACATAACCTACTAATTTTTTTAACAATCGGTAATTTTTAAGAATGTAAAGGGACTATGAGACAAAAAAGTTTGAGAGCTGCCAGCATAGAAGCTCTGTAGAAGACTGTCTAGCTCCATAGAACTCACAGGTTTTATGACATCAGTCAGTTACTTAGCCACACTGTGCCTCAGTTTCCTCCTCTGTAGAATGGAGATAATACTAACCTCAAAGGATTATCATGAACATTAAATGAAATAATACATGTAAAGCATTTGGAACACTACCTGACACAGTAAATATTCAAACTTGAATTGTTATTATTTGTAAAGCAGTTTTTAATCAAATTAAAATACTCCGTTTCGGCCCTGGCCAGGTAGCTCAGTTGGTTAAGAGCACTGTCCCAATACACCAAAGTTTTGTGTTCAATCTCCAGTCAGGGCACATACAAGAGGCAACCAATGAGCTCGGCTAGTGTTGCTCAGTGGTTGAGTGTCTACCCAGGCACCAAGACCTTTCCAGTTCAATTCCCAGGCAGGGCACATGCCTGGGTTGTGGGCTCAATCTCCTGTGAGGGCCATGTGGGAGGCAGCCAATCGATGTCTCTCTCTCTCTCTCTCTCCCTTCCTCTCGCTCTGAAAATCAATAAAACCATTTTTTTTTTAAAAAAGGAAGCAACCAATGAATAAACAAATGGAATAGGAAATCATTGTTTTTTCTCCCTCTCCCTTCCTCTCTAAAAAAATCAATTAAAAAAATTCTGTGACCCTAGCTGGTTTGGCTCAGTGGATAGTGTTGGCCTGTGGACCCCCAGTTTCAATTCCAGTCAAGGAGGCACGCACCGCAGTTGTAGACTCCTGCCAGGGCCCTGGTTGGGGCGCGTGCAGGAGGCAACCAATCCATGTCTCTCTCTCACTTCGATGTTTCACTCAACGTCTCTCCCCCTTCCATGCTCTCTAAGAATCAATGGAAAAATATCCTCGGGTGTGGATTTAAAAAAAACAAAAACCCTGTAATTGCTGCAGAGAGCTACAGAGAAAAAAGTTTTTTTAAATACTCAGTTTCAAATTTAGGCATTTCCAATTTTATCAAATCAAACATTTGAGTCGCCTTGACACAATCAGATATTTTGAGTTTTAGGACAATCTTTCCTGGATTTTTACTTATCACATACTTTTTTTAATCTTCAAATTTACTAAAGCTTTATTATTTTGGGTCTCCAGTGAAAACACTGACTGTTGGAAGACTCATAACTTCAAATTCTGAAAACAGTTACAGGAAGGGTAGAAAAATAAACACCTCAAATTATTTTCTCCAAGCAGTATCCCTTAAACCTCAGCAAAATGAAAACCATAAACTTACATCTAAAAAAAAAAAAAAAAAAAAAAAAGGTCTAACTTATTACATAGAAGGTTTTGCGAAACTGAAAAGAAAGGCAACTTACAGAGTCATGGGTGAGGTATGTATCGCAGTAGTCACAATAAAACCTGGAAAGAGATGGAAGGTAGAGAAAAAGAGATGACAACCAGTTGTTCATAGATGCCCATTCCCCGAAGTGCTGTTCACTGAAGGTAAAAAATTAAAAAACCTAGTAACGATTAGTACATGTCAAAGGATCCTTAAATAAACCAGGCTTTTTTGTTGCCAAACGCGAAACATCTAGAACCCCCCCGCCCCCCCCCCCCCCGGGCCTCCTTCCCTTCCCAAACCCTCCCGCTTCCCTAGAAGCTTCAGGAGCCAGAACCCGCTCTGCACTCGCTCCCGGGGCCCCAATTAGTGACTGTGACCGCGAACACCCCCAGGCTCAGGGCCCCACTCACTTAGGCATGTTGTTCTGCAGGCCGTTGGCACTGTGGGCAACTGCGCGACCGCGCCGCCGGAAATGACGCACACAGCCAGCGCCGACTCCGCGGGATCGCGAGATCTCAAACGCGACTTCAGAAATCCTCCCAGTCATCCAATCAGTGTGCCCCGCGCCGCTGCGACGGCGTCACCGGGTCTGTAGCCGAGTGGGGGCGGGGCTTTCCCTTCCCCCTCACCTACAGGAAGACGGAGTGCTAAGGGTCCCTATGAGGTTCAATCCACGTGCATTTATTTTATCTCGAGTCCTGAGTCTTCTGGAAGCGTGTTATTCATTCCCTGGACAAATATCTAACAGTTACCCACTGTGTGCCGGGCTAACTACTATAAGTACTAAGGAGAGAGCAGTGGACAAAACAAAATCCCTGTCCTATTTGAGTTGGGGAAGACAGAATAATAAAGTCGGTATGTCGTAGGTTAGATGGAGCCAAGTTCTATGTGGGGTAAAAAATGAATCGGGAAAGCGGGAGTTCGGTTTAAAAAAACAGAAAGCTTGCCCCAACCGGTTTGCTCAGTGGATAGAGCGGCCTTCGGACTGAAGGGTCCCAGGTTCGATTCCGGTCAAGGGCATGTACCTTGATTGCGGACACATCCCCAGTGGGAGATGTGCAGGAGGCGGCTGATTGATGTTTCTCTCTCATCGATGTTTCTAACTCTCTATCCCTCTCCCTTCCTCTCTGTAAAAAATCAATAAAAAATATTTTTAAAAAACACAGAAAGCTTGTTATGAAGGTGACAACTAAGAAATAACGGGTTGCTTAAAGCAATAAAGCCAGGTGCAAACAATTTTCCATAGCATGCCTTTTTAAAAAATATATATCTTTTTATGGATTTCAGAGAGGAGGGGAGAGAGAGAGAGAGAACAATGATACGGGAGAATCATTGATTGGCTGCCTCCCGCACACCCCCTACTGGGGATCCAGCCTGCAAGCCAAGCATCTTTTTTGAGCCTCATTGACCCCAGGAGATAGTAGAATAATAAGTTTCCAGTCCCATTGCGGCTTCCTAGCTGTGCTGCTTGTGCAGTTTCCTCCTCTGAAGAATAGTGTGGCTCAGTGGTTGATAATATGGATAATCGTTCATATGATTTGTGGGGTTTAAGGAAGAATTAAATGTGAAAAAATGTTTGTAAAGTGTTAGTGCAATGTCTGTACATACTAAGCCCTCCCCAAATAGTAGTTATCTTTACTTCGGAGGAAACTGATAGAAGTTACTTGTCCACAAATATAACCTGTTCTAACAACAAGGCCAAACTTCCAGCCTGGTCTATCAGACTCCAAAATGAAACTGGGGAGGAGGAGCTTTTGATTATTCTGCTTCACATTTTCTCATGGTGGAATAATAATAATTGCTACTTTGAATGTTTACTATGACCCAGGGGCATTAAATGCATTAATTATTTAATCTACTCAGCAACGGTGTTATTCACATTTCAGGTGAGGAAATTGAGCTTTAACAAGTTTAAGCTTCCTGATCCTGAAAGAAAAGTTAACTGCACAATGATGTTATCAAGCTTCTGCCACCCTAAAACAGTGGTAAATCTTAGCATTAGTAATGCTAAGAGCAAGCAGTCAAATACTGTGTGTCTCCTTCTGGGCTGTCAACATTAAGGAGACATCATTAACTATGATGTATTCTTTTTTTTTCTTTTTAAAAATATATCTTTATTGATTTCAGTGAGAGGAAGGGAGAGGGAGAGAGAGATAGAAACATCAATGATGATAGAGAATCACTGATTGGCTGCCTCTTGCACTAGGGCAGTGGTTCTCAACCTTGGCTGCACATTAGAATCACCTGGGAATCTTTTTATAATCCTGATTTCTGGGCCTCATCCTCCAGAAATTCTGTTTCTTTGTTATGTGGTGTGGCCACAACATTAGTAACAAAGAAACAGAATTTCCGGAGGATGAGGCCCAGAAATCATGATTTTACAAAGATTCCCAGGTGATTCTAATGTGCAGCCAAGGTTGAGAACCACTGCACTAGGTATTGAGCCCGAAACCCGGGCATGTGTCCTCACCAAGAATTGAACCATGACCTCCTCGTTCATAGGATGATTCTCAACCACTGATCCATGCCAGCCAGGCACTATGATGTATTCTTACCAATCAATAAAAAAAATATTTAAAATATTCCTATATAATAAAAGGGTAATATGCAAATAGACCGAATGGCAGGACAACCAATCAAAGTGTAATATGCTAATGATATGCTAAGACTGCTCAACTGCTCGCTATGACGTGCACTGACCACCAGGGGGCAGACAGTCAACCAGTCAATCAGTTGCTGTGATGTACACTGACCACCAGGGAGCAGATGCTCTGACTGGTAGGTTAGCTTACTGCTGAGGTCTGGCCAATCAGGACTGAGCTAGATGAGCCGAACATGTCCTGGAGACCTCCTGCGGTCCCTCTCCAGCCCAATTGTGCACCAGTGGGGTCCCTCAGTCTGGCCTGAGCCCTCTCACAATCCGGGACCCCTCTGGGGATGTCGGAGAGCAGGTTTCAGCCCAATCTCTCAGGTCACTCCCCTTGGGAGGGTGCCAGACGCAGGGCTCATGGCTGGTGAGCACTGCTATGGCAGCACAAGCCTCTCCTGATCGGGACTGATCGGGCACAAGCCTGCAGCAGGCACAGTGGGGCTGGGATGAGCAGGAGCAGCAGGTAGGAGCTGCAGGTGGCGTTGGACTGTGGGTTTTGGCCCGGTCCCTGCAGGCCACCCAGAGGGACCCCACCCATGCACGAATTCGTGCACCGGGCCTCTAGTTTAAAATAATAGATGTGAAAAAAAAAAAAATAGATGTGGAGAAGCACAGGAGTTGGTTGGAATGTCTGTAAGGAGGATTCTCCAAAAGGTCTAGGCCAGGGGTGGGCAAACTTTTTGACTAGAGGGCCACAATGGGTTCTTAAACTGGACTGGAGGGCCGGAACAAAAGCATGGATGGAGTGTTTGTGTGAACTAATATAAATTCAAAGTAAACATCATTACATAAAAGGGTACGGTCTTTTTTTTTTTTTTTTTTTTTTTTTTTAGTTTTATTCATTTCAAATGGGCCGGATCCGGCCCACGGGCCGTAGTTTGCCCACGGCTGGTCTAGGGCCTCTGAGGGGACCTTGCTGAAGGCGGCAGCCCCTACCTTGACTTTTCCAAACAAGTCTGATCCCCCTGGTATTTTGCTAGAATCTCTATGTTTAGTTTTTAAAGACCTGACCTTGTAGAAGCATGTGCTTTCTCAAGGATACTTGTGCTGCTGATTATATCTAGAGGTTAATTTTAGTTCAAGCTGTTGTTACAATAGAAAGCTAACAAGGCAGGCAGTCAGGGCTATTTGCTCCTAAAGCAGTGGTTCTCAACCTTGGCTGCACATTAGAATCACTTGGGAATCTTCAAAATCCTGATTTCTGGGTTTCATCCTCCGGAAATTCTGTTTCTTCGTTATGGGGTGGAGCCACAACATTAGTAACAAAAAAACAGAATTTCCGGCGGATGAGGCCCAGAAATCAGGATTTTACAAAGATTCCCAGGTGATTCTAATGTGCAGCCAAGGTTGAGAACCACTGTCCTAAAGCAAATTAGCCCCTTTGCTTCTCTTTCACAAAAACATGTGTCAGAGTAATCTGTTCATCCATCGCTCAGGGTCTGCTGGTCAGCCCCGGCAAATAGAAACAAAGACTTATAGCATTCTATGGTAAGAACTATGATAAGACAACTTCATCAAGGAATAATATCATATAGTGTCAATGAGCACAGCTTTTGATCTAAAATGCATTGTGTTTGAATTCCAGTACCTCAAGCTATTGCTTTGACTTTGGGGATGTTGCTTAACCTCTTTGTGTTTCAGCTTTCTCATCTGTAAAATGGAGACAATAAAAGTACCTACTCCATAGGTTCATGGCTGTGAGGACTGAATAAGATAGTTTCCATAAAGCACTTGGCACAGTAAGCATACTTAAGCTGTGGGTAGTATTGGCACCGTCAGTAATAAGAATTAATACTAAAAACACAGGTCTCTTGAATTCCATACCCATGAATCCTTCCAGGCTTCTTCATGGCCACATAAAAGATGAGCTGTGGAACTCAGAGGCATCTTTCCTCTCCCTTCGAATAGGAGACTTGAGGCTCACTTTGCAGGCATCATTGGCTGCTGACTCTTCTACCTTTTAGGCACTCTTCAGAGTCTACAGTTCTTAATTCCAATTCCAGACCGCAGGGCCCTGAAATGTTGCGGGGAGGCTGAATCCCAGAGGTGGACCTGCTTCTGCACTCCCGGCTGTACTTCCAGCTCAGAGGGGGCTCCTCCGTGGATAGATGGCTCACTAGGGAGGATCAGACCATTGTGATCTATTTCCTAACTTTTCTTTTTGAACCGAGACCCCGCTGCCATGAAGGGGACTGAGAAGGCTAAAACTCGACCTTTGTATTTGGAAACAACAGCAGGACATAGGGCCAGTTGTAGAAGCTGCCACCAGGCCACCAGGTGGGTGTGAACTAGCTGTGGCTGAGAACTCATGACCGTGGCTGGTGAGAGGAATGGGAATCCTGCTGAGGACTTCACCCAGTCTTCATCGAACTCTACCCTGCAATTGAGAGTTGACCTAGCTGCTGCTTCCCAAGGCCAGTGCCTGGAGACAAGGCTTTTGCCACCTAGCCTGAGCAAGTGAGAGCAACACTGGGGCACACTGAGGATGCCCATCTGGCACCTATAGCATGGCAGCACAGCCCATTCGTTTCTGCCTAGTGGAGTAGCGGGGGAAATAATTGTTCTTCAGGTCTGCTGTCATTGTCTTGCCTCCCTCACAGTACACAGAGAGTTCACTGATGGGAACGGGAAAAGCCAAAGCCCCAGGGCCAGAGGAGCAAGTTCTTTTTTATCTTTTTAGGGTTGTTTTGGATTTTCAAAATTTCAAGTATGGTTGACATACACTATTATAGTAGTTTCAGGTGTGCGACATAGTGATTCTACATTTACATACCTTATAATGTGATCACCACAATATGTCTAGTAACTATCTGTCACTGTACAAAGTTATTACAGTACTAGAGGCCCGGTGCACAAAAATTTGTGCACTCAGGGGGGGGGGGTGTCCCCCAGCCCGGCCTGTGCCCTCTCGCAGTCTGGGACCCCTCGGGAGATAATGACCTGCTGGCTTAGGCCTGCTCCCAGGTGGCAGAGGGCAGGCCCAATCCCTAGGTGCAGCCCCTGGTCAGGCTCAGAGCAGGGCCGATTGGGGAGTTGGGGTGCCGCCCCATCATGCACAGAGCAGGGCGGATTGGGAGGTTGCAATGCCACCCTCAGTCACACTCAGGATAGACTGATTGGGGGGTTGGGGCACCGCCCCCTATCACACTCAAGGCAGGGTCAATGGGGAGGTTGTGGCGCCACCCCCTGTCACGCACAGAGCAGGGCCGATCAGGGGGTTGAGGCGCTGCCCCCTGTCACTCACAGAGCAGGGTCCATCAGGGGGGTGGGGGCGCTGCCCCCTGTCATTCACAGAGCAGGGCCCATCAGGGGGTTGAGGAGCTCCCCGCTGTCACTGACAGAGTAGGGCCGATAGGGGAGCTGGGACACCACCCCCTGTCACACACAGAGCAGGGCAGATCAAGGAGTTGGGGCGCTGCACCCTGTCACACTCAGGGCAGGGCCAATGGGGAGGTTATGGCTCTACCCTGTCACACACAGAGCAAGGCCCGTGGAGGGGGATTGGGGCGCCACCCTCTATCACCCACAGAGCAGGGCCGATCAGGGGGTTGGGGCGCCACCACTGTCACACTCAGGGCAGGGCCGATGGAGAGGTTATGGTTCTACCCTGTCACACACAGAGCAGGGCCGATCAGGGGGTTGGTGCGCCACACCCTGTCACATACAGAGCCGCAGGGCAATCGGGGGATTGGGGAGCTCCCCCCTATCAGGCACAGAGCAGGGCTGATCAGGAGATTTGGGCGCTGCCCCCTGTCACGCTGATCTCAGTGCCGGGAGCCTTGCTGCTCCGCTGATCCCAGTGCCGGGAGCCTCGAGGCTCCGCTGATCCTGGTGCCGGGAGGCATATTACCCTTTTACTATATAGGATAGAGGCCTGGTGCATGGGTGGGGGCCGGCTGGTTTGCCCTGAAGGGTGTCCTGGATCAGGGTTGGGGTCCCCACTGAGGTGCCTGGCCAAGCTGGCTGAGGGGCTGAGGGCTGTTTTCCCGCTGGCAGTTGACTAAAAGCTCCCAACTGCTCCTTGTTTTCTTTTTTTTTTTTTATTCTGGGCCAGCTTTAGCTCTGAGGCCTCGCTGCTGAAAACATGGTTATTGTTGCGGTCCGGGGCTGACTAAAAGCCGGTTTTCTTCAGCTTCTTATTTGCAACATAGTAATAGTTGCTTAGAGTTGCAGTTGAGAGGCCGGGCAAGTGAGGCGGGGAACGTTGGAGTCTGCAGTTCCTGGAGGAAGCAAGTCTCCCTGTTCGCTTCAGTGCATGGCTGCCGGCCGCCATCTTGGCTGACAGTTAATTTGCATAAGGATACGCTGATTAGCCAATGGGAAGGGTAGCAGTCGTAGGCCAATTACCATGTTTCTCTTTTATTAGTGTAGATTATTGACTAGTTAGAAGAGTCAGCAGCAATGATGTCTGCAAAGTGAGCCTCAAGTCTCTTATTCGAAGGGAGAGGAAAGATGCCTCTGAGTTCCACAGCTCATCTTTTATGTGGCCATGAAGAGGCCTGGAAGGATTCATGGGTATGGAATTCAAGAGACCTGTGTTTTTAGTATCAATTCTTATTACTGACGGTGCCAATACTATCCACAGTTTAAGTATGCTTACTGTGCCAAGTGCTTTATGGAAACTATTTTATTCAGTCCTCACAGCCATGAACCTATGGAGTAGGTACTTTTATTGTCTCCATTTTACAGATGAGAACGCTGAAACACAAAGAGGTTAAGCAACATCCCCAAAGTCAAAGCAATAGCTTGAGGTACTGGAATTCAAACACAATGCATTTTAGATCTAAATGCCCTGGTTTGGCTCAGCGGAAGGAGCCAAATATTGGGATGACACTGTAACCAACTGAGCTCCCCAGATGGGGCCTTAGGTTTTCTTTACTGATGAGGAACCTGAGACCCAAAGAAGTGATATTAAGAACTTGATATTAACATATATTTGATATCTTTTCAAATATATGCTTTCATTTTCTTCAAATAAATACCAAGAAGTGGAACATATGATTTCACTTATATGTGGAATCCTAAAAAACAAAATCACATGGCAAAGACAGGATTTGAACCCAGGAATTCAGAGTCCAGTGCTTACGCTCTTTCCACTGAACACACTGCATGTACATTTGAGACCTTCAAAATCTTGGCCTGAGTGTAACCTGACTCCCAGTAACTCCCGTACTGCAATTGATGAGCTGGAGCAGGAGTCCTCAAACTTTTTAAACAGGGGACCAGTTCACTGTCCCTCAGACCGTTGGAGGGCCAGACTATAGTTTAAAAAAAAACAACTATGAACAAATTCCTATGCACACTGCACATATCTTATTTTGAAGTAAAAAAAACAAAACGGGAACAAATACAATATTTGTATTTGCATGTGGCCCGCGGGCCGTAGTTTGAGGACCCCTGAGCTGGAGTGTTTAAATTAAGTACTGTGCCTCAAATCACCTATATATAGTCCTCCTGCTGGAAGGCCTTTCACCTACAAAGGACAGCTCTATTAAGAGGTGAATCTGAGGAGAAACCAAGATGGCCGCATAGGTAAACACCAGAGTTTGCTGCCTCGAACAACCACTTCAAAAATACAACTAAAAGACGGAACGGACATCACCCAGAACCACAGGAAGGCTGGCTGAGCAGAGATTCTTCAACTAGAAGGAAAGAGAACAGCATACCGAGGCTCAGAGGAGGCGCAGTGTGGAAAATACAAAGGTGCGGAGGTGCGTGTGGAGCGGGCTGGTGGCTGAGGGCGTGGTTGTCGTTTTCAACCAGGATGGAGTCTCAGACTCTGAGCTCCAGATCCGGGCGAGTCTCTAGGGACTCAGACTCAAACAGGAGACGTGGGATTGTCTGGCATTGGTCAGAATGTGAGGGCAGCTTTCTCTCCGAGGTTTGCAGCAGTTGCTGGGGTTCTGAGAAGCAGAGCCTCTGGGAATGGGACTGAGAGCAGCCATAACTGCTCCCTCTGCCCGCCCTGTTGAGCCCATGCGACCCGCCCCGCCCAAGCCCTGTGCAGAGCCATTTGCCGGATCGCCTCAGGCAAAGGCTAGATTAGCACCTCTCCAGAGGACAGAAGTTTTCCCACTGCAGACACAGCTGATTCTCACAGCCAGTCGGCCTGGAGGTCAAATCCCTCTAGTATTAACTACAACAACAAGGCTTAACTACAACAAGACTGCACACAAAGAACACTAGGGGGTGCACCAAGAAAGCGTAAAAAATGCGGAGACAAAGAAACAGGACAAAACTATCAAGGGAGGATATTGAGTTCAGAACCACACTTTTAAGGTCTCTCAAGAACTGTCTAGAAGCCGCTGATAAACTTATTGAGATCTACAAGAAATCTAATGAGACCCTCGATGCTGTGATAAAGAACCAACTAGAAATTAAGCATCCACGGACTGAAATAAAGAATATTATACAGACTCCCAACAGCAGACCAGAGGAGCGAAAGAATCAAGTCAAAGATTTGAAATGCGAAGAAGCAAAAAACACCCAACTGGAAAAGCAAAATGAAAAAAGAACCCGAAAATACGAAAATAGTGTAAGGACCCTCTGGGACAGCTTCAAACGTACCAACATCAGAATTATAAGGATACCAGAAGATGAGAGAGAGCAAGATATTGAAAACCTATTTGAAGAAATAATGACAGGAAACCTCCCCCACCTGTTGAAAGAAATAGACTTACAGGTTCAGGAAGCGCAGAGAACCCCAAACAAAAGGAATCCAAAGAGGGCCACACCAAGATACATCATCATTAAAATGCCAAGAGTAAAAGACAAAGAGAGAATCTTAAAAGCAGCAAGAGAAAGAAACTCAGTTACCTACAAGGGAGTACCCATACAACTGTCAGCTGATTTCTCAACAGAAACTTTGCAGGCCAGAAGGGAGTGGCAAGAAATATTCAAAATGATGAATGCCAAGAACCTACAACCAAGATTACTTTATCCAGCAAAGCTATCATTCAGAATTGAAGGTCAGATAAAGAGCTTCACAGATAAGGAAAAGCTAAAGGAGTTCATCACCACCAAACCAGTATTATATGAAATGCTGAAAGGTATCCTTTAAGAAGAGGAAGAAGAAGAAAAAGGTAAAGATAAAAATTATGAACAACAAATATGCATCTATCAACAAATGAATCTAAGAATGAAGTGAATAAATAATCTGATGTACAGAATGAACTGTTGATTATAATAGAATCAGAGACATAGAAAGGGAATGGACTGACTATTCTTGGGGGGGAAGGGGTGTGGGAGATGCGGGAAGGGACTGGACAAAAATCGTGCACCTATGGATGAGGACAGTGGGTGGGGAGTGAGGGCAGAGGGTGGGGTGGGAGCTGGAAGGAGGGGAGTTATGGGGGGAAAAAAGAGGAACAAATGTAATAATCTGAACAATAAAGATTTAATTTTTAAAAAAAGAGGTGAATCTTAGTATAGATAATACTTAGACAATACACCTGACTTCAAAAAGTTGTTGAGGCAAGCAGGTGTAGTTCAGTGGTTGAGCATCAACCTATGAACCAGGAGGTCACATTTCGATTCTCCATCCGGGCACATGCCCAGGTTGCAGGCTCGATTCCCCCCAGTAGGGGGCATGCAGGAGGCAGCCAATCAATGATTGATTCTCTCTCATCATTGATGTTTCTATATTCCTCTCCCTTCCTCTCTGAAATCTATAAAAAAAATTTTTCAAAAAAGATGTTGGGTATAATATATAACAAGCTTCTAATAGCCCAGCCAGCATGGCTCAGTGGTTGAGCATTGACCTATGAACCAGGAGGTCACTGTTCGATTCCTGGTCAGGGCATATGCCTTGGTTGCGGGCTTGATCTTCATGTGGGTATTCTCTCTCATCATTGATGTTTCTATCTCTCCCTCTCTTCCTTCCTCTCTGAAATAAATAAAAATATATTTAAAATAAAAAAGCTCCTAATAATGATAAAATGACAACTCAATAAAAATGAAATATAAATGTCCTTTAGACATATAAAAATATTCATTCTCACTCATAATCATATTAATTCAAATGAAAAGTCACTGAAATACCATTATTACTTATCAGATTGGTAAAAATTTAAATGATTAATAATTAGGCATCGAGGATCTATTAGGCAACAGGAACAGCAATTTGGCAGTGTCTACCAAAATTCTATATGTACACACTCTTTGACTCAGCAACTTTATTTCTAGAAATTTATCCTACAGTTATAGTTGCAGGTGTGCGAAATGATTTATGTACAAGCTTTTTCAGTGTTTGAACAAAAGAGCAAAAATCTGGAAAGCTAAATAAATATTCATCAACAAGGACCTGATCAAATAAATTACAGAATATCTACATTCTGGAATACTATGCAGCTGCAGAAAAGAATGAGAAATATCTTTGTGTACTGATACAGGAAGCTCTCCAAGACATATTACTGGTTGAAAAAAGCAGGGTGCAGAACAGTGTATATAGTAGATAGCATTTATATTAAAAAGGGGGGAAATACTACATATTTGTATTATCTTGTAAATGCATTAAAAGTTTCTTAAAGGAGCCCTAGATGGTTTGGCTCAGTGGATAGAGCATCAGCTGAGGACTGAAGGGTCCCAGGTTCTATTCCGGTCAAGGGCACATGCCTGGGTTGTGGGCTCCCCTGTGTGTGGCGTGCAGGAGGCAGCCGATCAATGATTCGCTCTCATCATTTATGTTTCTATCTCTCTCTCCCTCTCCTTTCCTCTCTGAAATCAATTATATATATATATATATTTTTTTTTTTTTTAAATATATTTTATTGATTTTTTACAGAGAGGAAGGGAGAGGGATAGAGAGTTAGAAACATCAATCAGCTGCCTCCTACAAACTCCTTACTGGGGATGTGCCCGCAACCAAGGTACATGCCCTTGACCGAAATCGAACCTGGGACCCTTGAGTCCGCAGGCCGACGCTCCAGCCACTGAGCCAAACAGGTCGGGGCAATAAAATATATTTTTTTAAAAAGTTTCTTAAAAGTAACAGTGGGTATCTGTTGTGAAATACAAAGGTGGAAGGGATATATTTCACTATATAATTTTTCAAAATTTTGATGTTTAAATGTTATGAATTTTAAAAATAAAGTAAATGATTGTTTAAAAAAATAGGAAAGAAACAGAAACAGAATACGGTGGGAGGGATACTCCACTAGTCCTGGCTGTATTGGGGAGCTATCTGCGGGAACCACACCCTGCAAACGGCCTTCCTCAGCAGACTCTTCCTTGGAGACGTGACTCAGATAACACGCAGACTTCCAAACTGGCCAACTGGCACCCTTGAACGCATTCCCCCAAATTCTTGCCGCTGTGGGAAGGGGCAGGGCTGCTCTGTTGGGTCTGCTGAGATTGCAAGCTATTTCAGCCTTGGTGACTCTACTCTAGGCTCCATTAGCTACGTGCGGGGTTTATTCTGCTTGAAAGTCCTGAGACTGAAGTCCTGAGAACCTCAGTCACGGCTCTTGTTTCTAACCTCCCGGATGTCCTTTAAAGTCCTTCATTTGATCACCAAAGAGGCCTGCTTGGCCTCCTGCTCTTCTGAGTTTAAAGAGGAAAAATTTGTTTGTTTGCTTCCAGCACTAATTTAAGTACTTGGTACTTAACCTCTCTGTACTTCTGTTTCCCCCACCCCTAGAAATAAAGTAAAATAAAGTAGCTCGGCCGCCGTGGCTCAGTGGTTGAGCCACGACCTATGAACCAGGAGGTCACAGTTCGATTTCAGGTAGAGCACATGCCTGATTGCGGGCCAGATCCCCAGTGTGGAGTGTGCAGGAGGCAGCCAAACAATGATTCTCTCTCATCATTGATGTTTCTATCCCTCCATCTCCCCCACTCTTCCTCTCTGAAATCAATAAAAATATTTTAAAAAAGTAATTAGGATTCACAACCTAGAGGCAAAGATTTCTTCGGACACAGAAAGTAAACAGCCATTTAAAAATTGGATAAATTTATACTTCATCAGAATTTAAAACTTCTGCTCCTGACAAGACACAGTTAAGAAAATAAAAACGAGCCCTAGCTGGTTTGGCTCAGTGGATAGAGCATTGGCCTGGAATCCTGGGTTGGATTCTGGTCACGGGCACATACCTTGGTTGTCAGCTTGATCCCCAGCCTCAGTCAGGGAATGTGCAGGAGGCAACCAATCGGTGTGTCTCTCATATCGATGTTTCTCTCTTTGTCTCTCCCCCTCCCTTTCATTCTCTCTAAAAAGTCCATGGGAGCCCTAGCGGGTTTGGCTGAGTGGATAGAGCATCAGTCTGCAGACTGAAGGGTCCCAGGTTTGAATCCAGTCAAGGGCACATACCCGGGTCACAGGCTTGATCCCCAGTACCCAGTAGGGAGACAGCCGATTAATGATTCTCTCTCATCATTGATGTTTCTATCTCTCTCTCTCTCCCTCTCCCTTCCTCTTTGAATTCAGTAAAAAATATTTTTTTAAAGTATATATTTTTTGTAAAAAATCAATGGAAAAAATATCCTCAGGTGAGGATTAACAAAAAACAAACAAAAAAAGAAAAAGAAAAGGAAAGCCATCGACTGAAAGAATATATTTGTAAAACATTTATTTCACAAATGCTCTCATTCAGAATATATTGAAAACTTTCAGAAATCAATTAGAAAGGTACCCCAATTTGTTTTTTAATGAGCAAAAGATTTGGACACTCACAAAAGAAAAAATAAAGAAGTGATCAAAAATGTTACTAATTAGGGAAAGGCAAATTAAAACTACAAGATACCATCAAAAACCCACTATAATGGCAAAAATTAAAAATACTGCAAAAGTCTCATTTATTGCTGACTGGAGTGAAAAATGATACAACTACTTTGGAAAAATGTTTGGTGGTTTCTTGTAAAGTTTTTTATACACCTACCTTATGACCCAAGAAATCGACTCCTCAGCAATTATTCAAGAGAAATGAAACATCTATTTATATAAAAACCATGGGTGTAACATCACGACAGAGGCTCAACCAACCAGAAGGAAGTCAGTCCTGCAGGGGTTGTCTTGGCAATGGCTGTGCCCTCCCCAAGCTGTTTCCTGGAGCTGTTTCCCTAAGCTGTTTCCCGCAAAGGCGAGGTTTGAGGCAGGAACCAGCCCTATGGAGGCATATCTTTATAAAGTTTTTATACATTACATTAGAGGTCATGGTAGTACTGTTTTACCCACAGTGTCTACAGGAATTGCTGCAAATTTACTTCTCGGTGGAAGCACCTTTCATTCCCAATATAAATTACCCATTCCACTAAATGAAACTTCAATTTCTAGACTCGATATTAACAGTGAAGTTGCTAAAACTATTAAAAAGGCCCACTTCTCATTATTGATGATTGCACCATGGCATCCAGTCATGCTATAAATGCCATAGACAGATTACCAAGAGAAATATGAATGTTGTATTTGATGGGAAAGTTCTCCCTCTTGGAGGGGATTTTCGACAATGTCTCAGTAATGTACCGCATGCTATACAATCGGTCATAGTACAAACGAGTTTAAAGTACTGCAATGTTTGGGGATGTTTCAGAAAGTTGTCTCTTACAACAAATATGAGATCAGAGGATTCTGCTTGTAGTGAATGGTTAGTAAAACTTGGAGATGGCAAACTCGATTAGCAGTTTTCATTTAGGCATGGATATTATTGAAATCCCCTGTGAAATGATTTGTAATGGATCTATTATTGAAGCTACCTTTGGAAATACTATATCTATAGATAATATTAAAAATATATCTAAATGTGAAATTCTTTGTCCAAAATATGAGCACGTTCAAAAAGTAAATGAAGAAATTTTGGATACACTCGATGGAGATTTTCACACATATTTGAGTGATGATCCCATTGATTCCACAGATGATGCTGAAAAGGAAAATTTTCCCATCGAATTTCTTAATAGTATTACTCCTTTGGGAATGCCATGTCATAATTAAAATTGAAAGTGGGTGCAATCATCATGCTATTGAGAAATATTAATAGTAAATGGGGTCTTTGTAATGGTACCAGATTTATTATCAAAAGATTACAACCTAACATTATTGAAGCTGAAGATTAACAGGATCTGCAGAGGGAGAGGTGTTCTGATTCCAAGAATTGATTTGTCCCCATCTGACACTGGCCTCCCATTTAAGTTGATTCAACGACAGTTTCCAGTGATGCCAGCATTTGTGATGACTATTAATAAATCACAAAGACAAACTCTAGACAGAGAAGGCATATTCCTACCTGAACCCGTTTTCGCACATGGTCAGTTAGATGTTGCTTTCTCTCGAGTTTGAAGAGCATGTGACGTTAAACTTAAAGTTCTAAATACTTCAGCACAAGGGAAATTAGTCAAGCACTTTGAAAGTGTTTTCACTCTTAATGTGGTGTACAGGGAGATTTTAGAATAAGTTTAATCACTTTATCAGTTATTGTTTGCATCACTGTTGTTTTTATATCATGTTTTTGTTGTTTTCATATCATGTTTTTGTCTTTTTTAAATGTTTTGTTTTTGTCATTTTTATATCATGCTTCTGTTGTTGTTATATCCTTTTGTTACTGTTTATTTATTAATAAATTTATATATTACTTTCATATACATTTTACTAATTTTCTTTCATCTCTCACACTTCTATTATAGAGAAAGGGAAAATAGCAATATTAAAATATTTCCACTAATTAGTTCTCTTTTAATGTGCATGAATTTCGTGCACCAGGCTACTAGTATGTTCATAAACAGACTTGAGTAAAAATGTTCAAAGAAGTTCTCTTCGATTGGACAATAATCGTGCACCTATGGATGAGGACAGTGGGTGGGGAGTGAGGGCGGAGGGTGGGGTGGGAACTTGGTGGAGGGGAGTTATGGTGGGAAAAAATAGGAACCAATGTAATAATCTGAACAATAAAGATTCCATTAAAAAAAAAAGGAAGTTCTCTTCATAATAAGAGCTAGAAACAACCTAGAAACAACCCAAATGTCCATCCCAGTAGCATGATTAAATAAATTCATACAATAGAAAGTTACTCACCAATAAAAAGGAGTGAACGACTCATATACATGATAACATGAATGAACTTCATAGGTTCAAACTTGTGCTGAATGAAAGAAAGCAGACACAAAAAGGTGCATGCCATTTTTTCAATTATACTAAGAACTAAAACAGAAAAAACAAATTTATGGTGGAATAAAATGGGAAAGTGGTTGTGTCTGGAGGTGTCAAATTGCTCAGGCAATGGAAATGATGGCAATCCTATATAATAAAACCCTAATATGCAAATCGACAGAACAGTGAATGACCGTTCGCTATGATGTGCACTGACCACCAGGGGGCAGACCCTCAACTCAAGAGCTGCCCCCTGGTGGTCAGTGTGCTCCCACAGAAGGAGCGCCACTCAGCCAGAAGCTGGGCTCATTGCTGGTGACCTCAGTGGCGGTGGTGGGAGCCTTTCCCACCTCTCCTGCAGGTGGCCTCTAAGGAGTGAATGATCCCGGACTGTGAGAGCCCCAGACTGTGAGAGGGATGTCTGACTGCCAGCTTAGGCCCAATCCGCAGCAGGCAGACATCCCCCGAGGGGTCCCGGACTGGGAGAGGGCACAGGCCAGGCTGAGGGAACTCCCCCCAGCTCAGTGCACAAATTTCCTGTACTGGGCCTCTAGTGTTTTATATTTTGACTAGAGGCCCAGTGCACAAAATTTGTGCACGGGGGGGGGGGTCCCCTCAGCCCAGCCTGCACCCTCTACAATCTGGGACCCCTTGGGGGATGTCCGATTGCCGGTATCCTGGACCGCTGGCTCCTAATTGCTCACCTGCCTGCCTGCCTGGTTGCCCCTAAATGCTCCCTGCTGCCAGCCAGGTCACCCCCAACTGTCCCCTCCCTGCTGGCCTGGTTTCGCCCAACTGCACACACCCTTGCTAGCCTGGTTGCCCTTCACTAACCCCCTGCCAGCCTGGTCACCCCACACAGCCTGCTGTTCAGTCGTTTGGTCGTCCCCACTAACCCCCTGTTGGGCTGGTCATAGGCAGCCATCTTGTGAGGGTGTGAGGGTTAATTGCATATTACTCTTTATTATATAGGATAGGATTATAAGTTACATAAGTATGGGCATTGATCTAACCTCATCAAATTGTGCTAAGATTTGTGTATCTCACTGTCCTCCCCCCCAAAACTAAAAACTTCTGTAAATAAATATTGACCTAAACTTGGTAGATTAGGCTTGAGCAAGTGAGAAAATATATTGAGGGTGGTGGGAGCTAGTTTTCTCACAGTTGGGCAAAGGAAGCTACAGAAATGGAGAGGGAAAATATACCATCTGATGCTGGGTTAGAATTGGAGGTGTCAGTATAAACTCATGGTTTTCTACAAATTTCCTGGCTTTGTCTCCTGAGAGAGCCTAGAGGAATAGTGATATATTAGTTACAATGAGCATACAGAACATCCATATCTTGTTTTCTAAATACCACTCTTCAAATAGAGGAGCCAGGCTTTCTTGGAGAACAGACTTCTGCAGAGAAAGTATAAGATGAACCTGGCATATTTTCTTGTGCCAGAAGTAAGAAAGTGCTCAAAGAACACTAAACAGAGCCCAGAAGCCAGCTTGAAGGGGCTCACACTGACCAAGTCTGAGACAATCTTTGAGCATCAAAAATAAATAATGATGGTCATGGATTATAACCCAGGGAATTAAATAAGAATCCATGAGTCTATTGTGATATAAATAAATGGGACCGAGGGGGAGAACTTCCTTACAGAATTACAGCTACTAATCGGAAGGAATGGTGGAGTTGGAAAATCATCGTGGATGCTAACACTTGAGGGTTAAAGTGTAATGAGGAAAAGCCTCAAAATATCTACCCACAATTTACTTTTAGTTATAAAAGGGAGATCAGCAACTTCACAGTGGATAGATCTGTCAACCTTTACCTTAACCAAGTGATCAAAATCAACATTGTTAATATCTAGATAAACCTGTTACCAGACAAAATCTGGGCCCAGAGCAGATCTACCTAGGGCCAGTCGGTCTGTAGTGTGTGGGTTCTTGTCTTTTCGCAGGAAAGATTTCACATCTTGAGTCCAGGTGATTTTGAGAATATATTCATTGCTTATTTATTTACGTATTTTGGTTAATCATTACCCTAGGATATGTTTTTATACATTGTTTTTCAGAGAGAGTGGGAGGGAGGAAAAGAAAAAGAAAGAGAGAGAGAGAGAGAGAGAGAGAGAAACATCAATGTGAGAGAGACTGGTTGCCTCCCTTTTTTTGAAATCCTTTTTTTTTTTTTTTTTTTGGTTGCCTCCTGTATGCACCTGGACCGAGGTCAGGAAGCAAACCGCAACCCAGGTACATGCTCTTGATTGGGAATTGAACCTGCGACCCTTTGGTATGCAGGCCAATGCTCTAACCACTAAGAAACACTGGCTAGGGCAAGAATACATTTATTAAAGCTGGGGACAGTGAAGCAAAGGGAGGGGTTAAGGTAGAAGAAGCAACAGGAGAGAGAAAGTCAGAGAGACAGGGGGCCTTGGAGACAGGTTCAGGGGGCAAGTCCAGTACAAGCTGCCGCTACCCACTGCTCCCCTGGTTACAAGTTTCATAGCTCCTTAGAGTTTAGGAGAAAAAGAACAGAGATACAAGGCCTGGGTCCTTTGTCTTGAGGCTTTTTATTGTTCTTTGGTAGGGGGGAATCCTAAGGGAGGTCTCAGGGGAAGGTCTTAACAGAATCGATCATTAGCTTTCAGGCGTGTCTTTAAATTTGTTGATTCATCAAAATATGCACGTTGAAGGGTCAGGGTTATGTTATCTGGTTAGTTTTATTTTCAAAGACTATCATCAAAGACAGACCCAGACTGAGGCGGTCTGCCCAGGGCTGGTCTGGAATGTGTAAACCATTTGCTCCTAAGTCAGGGAAGATAAAACCTTATGATTTATTAGCTAGCTGTAAAGTGTTCAAATTTTTTGGCCTTGTTTCATTATTTTGTCTCAGTTTCCCTTATTCCACTTGTCAAGGAATTTCCCTAGCTTCTTACTATCCTGTCACAAACCAACATCATGTACCTCCAGAAATGATGTCATATTCCTGTCAAAATGTATAATCCGAATTTAAGGATGAGAGAACATCAGCCAAACAAAAATTGAATGACATTCTGAAAAAATAAAAAAGCTGTACTTTTCAAAAATGTCAAGGTCGAGAAAGACAAAGTAAAGCTGAGGAACTCACTTATAAGTAACCTTATTTACTTATTTGCTTGTTTACTTATTAATCCTCACCCGAGGATATTTTTCCATTGATTTTTAGAGAGAGTGGAAGGGAGGAGGAGGGACACAGAGAGAGAAACATTAATACATTGATTGCCTCCTGCAGGCACCCTGACCAGGGCCATGGATCAAGCCTGCAATCAAGGTACATGCCCTTAACTGGAATTGAACCCGGGACCCTCCAGTCATTGGGCGGACACTCTACCCACTGAGCCAAACCGGCTAAGGCAGTAACCTTATTTATAAGGTTCCAGATTAGAGAAGACTAAAAATTCATGACAACTAAGTGCAAATGTGATTCTGAACAGGATAGTAGTTTGAGAACAGATGTAGGTAAAATGGATACTATCTGGACACTTGCTAAATATTAAATGTGGACTGTATTACTTTCCCATGGCTGCTGTAACAAATTACCATGTACTTGCTGCAATAAAATAACACATGTTTATTCTCTGACAGTTCTGGGCAGAGGCTCGAAGTCAGCTTCACTGCACTGAAATCAAGGCATTGGCAGAGTTGGACTCTGCCTGGCGTGGTAAAGTGCACAGTCTCCCAGTTGCTGTTGAATAAATGATAACTATGTATGTGAAATGGGGCAAAATAAAAGGCAGACAGGAGCTCCTCGTGTTATTTTTGCAACTCATCGGTAAGCGTGATTATGTTAAAATTCAAAGGCACCAGAAGAGTAGCTACTAGGGATAATAGAGGCGCGGATATAAGACTAAAGTTTGGGCCCTGGCCAGTGTGGCCCAGTTGGTTGAGTGTCATCCCACGTCCTGAGAGGTCGTCGGTTGGATTCCCAGTCATGGCACATGCCCAGGTTCAGCTCAATTCCCAGTAAGGGGTGTGCAGGAGGCAGCCAATAGATGTCTCTCTCTCTCTCATCAATAAAAACTTAAAAAAAAAAAAAAAAAGACTACAGTTTCATGCCACTCCTAAGGTCAGTGGGATAGATTCCTCACCAGCGGCGGGAGGTTAGGTCAGGAAAGACTGCTTCTGCATTTGGGTGATGCTATTTCCCAAGTCGTTATGCAGCTATTGCCCTCTTTGATCCTTACAACATTAGTTTGTGGGGTTGGAAGGGCAGATATTTTTATTCCCAGTGAACAGTTAAAAAAACCAAGTCACTTAAGTAACTCGGCTAAGATCCCACACCAGGTTAGTGGCAGAGTTAGACATTTCAGAAACAGCTTTCTCCTCATTCTCCTGCAAGAGTGGCTGAGGTAAAACAGCCCTGCACGCAAGTCCTGGCTACAACTCACCGGCCGTCTCACTCCAGGCAGGTCCGTTACGGGGTGGTGGCAAATCACCCTGAAATGTCGCATGCAGCACAGCAAGGTTTACGTGTTGTTCCCCTCACAGTGCAATGTAAGCAGTGAGCTCCCACGTGAGGTTCTCCTCTGAGCAGTGACTCGGGGATCCAGGCTGTCCTTGGGAGGGAACAGGGCAGGGCGGGTCCTTGGCTTCCAGCTGTGCAGCTAAGAAAAAGGAAGCGAGCCCTGGCCAGAGTAGCACAGTTGGTCAGAGCATTGTCCAGATGCAACAAGGTTGTGGGTTCGATCCCTGGTCAGGGCACACACAAGAATCAATCAATGAATGCATAAATAAATGGAACATCAAATCGATGTTTCTCTCTCTCCCCTTTCCTCTCTCTATAAAATCAATAAATAAAATATTAAGGAAAAGAAAGTGAGGTTTAGGTGGAATGTTTTAAGCCTGGAAATGGGGTATGTCACATCTACATTCTGACCAGAATTCAATCGCACGGTCCCATTTAAATGCGTGGAGATCTGGGAATTGTGGTCTTTCTGTGAAGTAGGAAGGAAAATAAAACAGTTCCGTGAACACACAGCTTTGGCTCTGTCACACTGTTGTAGGTGGCGGGAATGGCACCAGGTGTCTGACGAGTGGGGTCAGACCAAACCTGGGTTCAGCAACCTCACTGCTTGGGTTCTCGCTAGGAAAGAATTCAGAGCATGACCCACACTGTAAGAGAACATTTATTGCAGTGGTTCTCAACCTTCTGGCCCTTTAAATACAGTTCCTCATGTTGTGACCCAACCATAAAATTATTTTTGTTGCTATTTCATCACTGTAATGTTGCTACTGTTATGAATCGTAATGTAAATATCTGATATGCAGGATGGTCTTAGGCGACCCCTGTGAAAGGGTGGTTCGACCGCCAAAGGGGTCGCGACCCACAGGTTGAGAATCGCTGATTTATTGGGTAAATTACAGAGGTAGAAAAAGTAATTCCTAGGAGAAATGGGCTTAGCAAACAGGTTATAGAGGTCGAGGAAGCCCTTGGAGCTTGGGCGTGAGGAAGCTCCTGGAGGGGGGGCGGGGGCAGAGGGGAAGGGAAAGTCATGGGCGGGCGGCCTCCCTGGAGGGAGAGGCACTGGGTCCTCCATCCTACGGGTTCTACGGGCGGAGATTTTACGGGAGGTCCCAGGGAAAGACCTTACTAGTAATAGACTATTCAGCAGCTTCCCAGGTGTGTCCGTTCAGGATTGTGGTCCCCACTGATTGATTGGCCAGCACCAGGGCGGGGGGCATTATTCATTGCAGCTGGTCCTGACGTCAGCCTTGGCTGGTTTTACTGCTTATCTGGGCCTGGAGCTGAAATACAACTGAGTCATTCATAGATGTTATCTCTAGGGAGGAAAGGTCAGGGGGTCCAAGCGAGTGACCAGTGATTTCCTAGGGGAGGAGAAATACCCTGGGGGCAAGGTCCCACCCTTTTGATTGTCCTTTGCTAGTCACCCTGGGGCTTTCCACCCTGGTGACCCTCTGCACCTGGCCCATGGTCCTTGCTCTGCTCATGTCTAACTGCCTACAGCAATGCCAGCTATGTAAACTTGAGCAATTTATTTAAATCCCTTCTAAGTTTTCTCATTTACCAAACAGAGACAATAATACCACACAGGGTTGTTGCACTAAATAAAGTACATAAATATACATAACATGCACAGCCCAGGGCCTGGCACATAGCCAACCATAGTGCCTATTGTTGGTATTCTGTAACTCTCACGTCTCTTCTCGTCCTAGTTACATCAATTCCCAGGCTAGTGGTGGAGCTATTCCTGTCAAACGTTTCCTTGTGCTGACCATTTGTTCCTTGGTCTCTGCCCACCACATAACATAGGTTTGTTTGTTTGTTGCTTCTTTGTTTTTACGTAGATTAGTTTAATCAAAAAGGAAGAGCGAGGCCTTAGAGCAGGCCCACATGGCAGGACGTAATACAAAGAGCAATGAGTCATTTTGCAAAATACACCTCAATGCCTAGGTCCGGGGTCAGTGCAGGCACCCCTGAATCTCCGGGGGTTGCCCCTCTCTTTATTCTAAACAACAGGTGTTGGCAAACTTCCACCAAAGCTGGCTGAGTTATCTATTCTCTGCTCTGGAATTTAGAGGGAAAGGAAGGAGTGGTCTCCAGGGAGGTCAGGTCCACAGCTGTTGGGAGTTCACACATTCTCCACACTCGATGCCACAGAAGTTTCAGAGGGATCTGTCCAAAGAGGTCCAACTAGGAACACTTCGGGCCTCCTGGTGACCTGAAAAACAGAACACGGGCATCCGAAGTCTCATGTCTGACCATTTCTTTTCTGCCAGATAGAAGCACCTCTCTTCGTCTGGAAATGGGCAACTGGGGCCAGAATCTGGGACCTGCAGCTGCGGGGCGGGGGGGGGGGGGGGGGGCGGTTCCTGTGCACAACTGAACCAGGATTTGGCCCACCCTCAGAGAGGGTGATTTAACCTTCCAGTTAGTGACCAGATTTGAGAAGTTCAGCAAATTTGGTGAACGATGTAATTTATGATGATGGAGCCTCATTAATGCTCTTTTAGACCAGCAGGTGTCCGAGTTCTCCTGGTTTCATAAACTAACAGGTTTGAACACAATAAAGCAAAAACTCAAGACAAATGTGATTCTCCCAGAAACAAAAAGCGACCTTTTACTGAAGTCTTAAGTCAAACATGCAACTTTTGGTCATTCTTGTGAGAAGCCCTCCCAGCGTCTCTGGTGGTGAATTGTAAGCATCAGACTTCCTTGTGATGTAAATCAACAGGAGTGGGGCAGCGCTCCCCTCTTCTCCGAGCAGACAGCCCTCCCCCGGGATGAACGCTAGGCCTTGCCTAACTGCGCTGTGGTTGCTGTGTTTGCTGACTAACTTCTGGCCTCCTGCACTCTGGACCTTACCTGTCTCAACCCTCGGTCCTTTTCCATTTCCCCATGACGTTAGTGAACTCTGTGGACTTGGCTCCTTTCTGCTGGTATCTGCCCGATCCTGGGGCGCCCTGTTTTCCTTATCAAAGGCGCTCCTGAATTTTTGTAATGGGGGCTCGTAGGAGGGGCAAGCCCTTTGGAAGGTAGTTAGGCAACTGTCCCTTCTTGCAGAATTTCAGGGCCATCCTTACACTGTGTATCACATAAATAATACCCCTAGGGCCGTGGTTGGTATACTGTGCAGGCGCACACGTACAGTACGATTGAAACTTCGTGGCCCATGCGCAGAAGTCGGTATTTTGTGGAAGAGCCACACTCAAGGGGCCAAAGAGCCACGTGTGGCTCTCGAGCCGCAGTTTGCCAACCACTGCCTTAGGGCAGTGGTTCTCAACCTTCTGGCCCTTTAAATACAGTTCCTCATGTTGTGACCCAACCATAAAATTATTTTCGTTGCTACTTCATCACTGTAATGTTGCTACTGTTATGAATCGTAATGTAAATACCTGATATGCAGGATGGTCTTAGGCGACCCCTGTGAAAGGGTCGTTCGACCGCCAAAGGGGTCACGACCCACAGGGTGAGAACCGCTGCCCTAGGGGTTGTGAAAGTTGGGGACTCTGAATTTCAGGAAATTGTTATAAAGCTGCATTTCCTTACCACTGTTTCTACTTAAATTGTGTGTTTATACGGAGTGGCTTGCTGTTAGGGAGGCTCAGGCTCTTCCCAGGCCACCTCTCAGTGCCTCCACTACATCCCTGATTAGACATGAAAATAAATGTGTGGAGAGCATCTGGAGTCAAAGGTTGTGGCAGTCTGTAGCTCCCACCAGCACCTTCCAGAAGGTCGGGAAGTGACACAACTGAAGTGAGGCTCAAATGAGAGCTAGAAGAGGAAAAAAAAAGAGAAAGAATTTTCCAGGAGCAAATCTGCATGGGAGGGTTCTAAAGCTCTTGCCGCCGGTTCCAGAAAGGCTCGCGACGCTGTTTAGTTAATCCTACCGGACCTGAGGCCCTGAACCTAACTGTCCCCTATGCCTGGGCTCCTGAGCATTAAAGAGAAAAAACCAACATGATATAAAAAAATGTTAGTTATATGCAAACAAGTGGTTAGAATAAGATGGAACTTGGAGACATTGTAGAAAATAGGTCTACCTTTCATCTACCTTTCATCTAGCGCTAATATTCCACCTTTGTGTGGAAATTACCTAAAAATCGGTACAGCGGTCTAAGGCTTTTGTGGAAGAGGAAGGCGGGGGTGGGGTGTCCGGAGTGCGGTGACTCAAGTTCACGTTCTCAGGCCTCCGAGTTCCAGTTGCGTAACCCTGTGAACTTGTTTAGCTTTCCCAGTGGGTGTTTAGGTCCCTAAAATGGGGTCAGTGACCCAGGCCACATCACAGGTTGTCGTCAGGCTCCAGGGAGATAACGGTGTGCTACGAATTGTAAGTTTCGGTGTACCTAAACGCTTTTGAACTTCTTGGAATTTCTTCTAAACATTTTAGGGAACCTGCCAATCATTTCGAATGCAACTTGCGTTTGTAAATTCCCCTTCTTCCTCCCACATATAGGTCTGTCCAGCGTGTCTGTAACGTCCCCTTTCGCAATGCAAATGCCCCGGGGAAAAGGCAGTTTCCAGGTAACACCTTCCAAGTCAGTAAATGCCTCAGCGCAGAGCAGGCGTGGCAGGTGGGATGGGCCGGGAGGGAAGGACGGACGGCCAGGAGGACCACTTGCGGGCCGGAGCTCTGTAGAGGCTCCTGAGACCTGACAGCAGCGGACACTGTTTGCTGAGGGGAGAACTGGGCGGGGCAAAACCACCTTTCAGCACTTTTTTCCAGGTACCAAATCCTATGCAAAGGGTTGGAATCATTTGTTTCCTCTCTGTGACTTGTACACATCTGTAAATGTGTATGGATAAACTATATTTAATCCAGTCCCTTAACGGACAGACCACAAATGACCAGATATCAGCTCCCAGTTCACCAGTGAGAAATAAAGTATGAAGAGACTAAAAAAATATTGAACATTCGCAGGAGAAAAGCTCAGAATTTTCCTTTTCTACTGGGGCAGAAGCCTGGACTTTTTTTTTTTTTAATGGGCAATTTTTCTAGCCCTTACTTTTCAGTCTTAATATTCACCCTCCAAACATGGATGAATAGCTTTCTTCTTGCTGCTCTGACACTTTTTAATAAAACTTTAAAAAATTAAATTATAATTGTAGACAGCAAAATATTAAGCTTGATGAATTTTTACCTATGCACACACCTGGTTAACTCCATCAAGGTATACAAAACAGCCCTAGCCGGTGTGGCTCAGTGGATGGAGTGTCGGCCTGTGAACTGAAAGTCCCAGGTTTTTTGTTTGTTTGAATATGTTTTATTGATTTTCTACAGAGAGGAAGGGAGAGGGATAGAGAGTTAGAAACATCCATAAGAGAGAAACACTGATCAGCCGCCTCCTGCACGCCCCCCACTGGGGATATGCCCACAACCAAGGTACATGCCCTTGACTGGAATCGAACCTGGGACCCTTCAGTCCGCAGGCTGACGCTCTATCCACTGAGCCAAACCGGTTCTAGCGAAAGGTCCCGGGTTTGATTCCGGACAAGGGCATATGCCCGGGTTGTGGGCTCAATCCCCAGTGGGGGACGTGCAGGAGGCAGCGGATCCATGATTCTTTCTCATTATGGATGTTTCTATCTCTCTCTCTCTCTTCTTTCCTCTCTGAAATCAATAAAAATATATTTTTAAAAAAGGTATACCAAACATTCCCAGTACCCTCAGAGGCTCTCCCAAGCTTGCACTCAGTCAATAACCACCGCCCCCTCACCACCTCCCCAGACAACCACCTCTATCAGCAGAGATTTGTTCACCAGTTTTATAAATGGAATCACACAGATAGACTCTTTGGCACATGCTCGCTCAGCCATCCATGATGTTGCATATAGCAGGAGTTCGTATTTGCGTTTAGTATTCCATTGTGTGGATAGATCACAATTTATCCTTCCTACTGTCCATTGCCATTAGATTGTTCCTAGATTTGGGTGATTATGAATAGCACTGCTATGGACATCCTCATATATTTCTGTTGGTGGACATAAGCCCTCACTTCCCTTAGATATATTCCTAGGAGAGAAATTATAGGACAAGAGGGAGGCATGCTATAACTTAAATAGGTAGAACAAACAATTTTTCAAAGTGATTGTATCAATGTATTCCCACCAGAAATATCTGAGAGTTCTAGTTCCACAACCTGCCCAATATTTGGTATTTCCATTATCTTTTTTTTTTTTTTTTTTGCCATTCTAATGAGTGTGTATCTCATTTGTGGGTTTTAACTTGCAACAAGCACTTTAAAAAGTATGTAGCCCTAGCCTGTCTGGCTCTGTGGATAGGGCGTCAGCCTGCAGACTGAAGGATCCTGGGTTCGATTCCTGTCAAGGGCACATGCTGGGTTGTGGGCTCAATCCTCACTAGGGGGTGTTCTGGGGGCAGCCGATCAATGATTTTCTCTCATCATTGCTGTTTCTATCTTTCCCTCTCCCTTCCTCTCTAAATCAATAAAAAAATATATTTTTTTAAAAAGTATGTGGACTTGTTGGAAATTTTGGATGTTCTCTTTTGTAAAGTGCCTGTTGAAGTCTTGTACCCATTAACTATTGGGTTGTCTGTCTTTTACTTAGTTATTTGTAAAAGTATTTTTTATCTATGTATTTTGGATTTGAGTTCATTATTGAATGCATGTATTATGACTATCTTCTTCCAGTCTGTGACTCACCTTTTCACTTTCTGCATGGTGTCTTTTGATGAATTTCTTAATTTTAATATAGTCTATTTTATCAATTATTTATCTTATGCTTGGTATTTTGGGTGTCCTATTTAAATAATCTTTTTCCTACTCTCACTTTTAAATAATTAGAAAATTATTCTTTTCAAAAGTACATTGTAAAAATATTAGAACACATAGATTATCACAAAGAAGAAAAATAACCACCTATAATGTTACCAGCCATAGATATAATTTCTATTAACATTTTGATACATATTCTAGTATTTATTGAAGTTTATATGTATAGTTTTATTTTTCAAAAAGTGGATGATACTGTATTTATTTTTATTAACTTTTAAAAACTTATATTTTATATAAATATTAATAAATGGTTATCTTTATAACTTCTTGAAAAATTTAAAAAATGTATTTTATTGATTTTAGACAGGAAGGGAGGAGAAAGAGATAGAAACATCAAAGATGAGAGATAATCATTGATTGGCTGCCTCCTGCATGCCCCCTACTGGGAATGAAGCCCCAAACTCAGGCATGTGCCCTGACCAGGAATTGGACCGGGAATTGAACCATGAATTCCTGGTTCATAGGTCGAGGCTCAACCATTGAGCGACACCAGCTGGGTGAATGGCTAGGGTTTTTTGTTAATCCTTGCCCAAAGATTTGTTTTTTTTATTGATTTTAAAAAGAGAGGGAGAAGGAGAGAAACATTAATCGGTTGCCTCTCATACACACCTAGACAGGGGATCAAACCTGAAATCTGCATATGTGCCCTGACTGGGAATCAAACCTCAAACCAGTAATCCTCCAGTGTATAGGACAGTGATGGCGAACCTTTTGAGCTCGGCGTGTCAGCATTTTGAAAAACCTTAACTTAACTCTGGTGCCATGTCACATACAGAAATTTTTTGATATTTGCAACCATAGTAAAACAAAGACTTATATTTTTGATATTTATTTTATCTATTTAAATCCCATTTAACAAAGAAAAATCAACCAAAAAAATGAGTTCACGTGTCACCTCTGACACGCGTGTCATAGGTTCGCCATCACTGGTATAGGACATCACTCCAACCAACTGAGTCACACCGGCCAGGGCTGGCTGGGTTTTATAGAAAATACATTCTTAACTTTTTAAGAAATTGGGCAGTTAAAATAAATCTCAGTTTTAGTGGTCAAGTCCATATCATGTGCCAAGAATTCCAGCTACCTGTGGCTTAGTTGGAGAAAATATATATATTTTAAAACATATTTTTATTGATTTCAGAGAGGAAGAGAGAGGGATAGATAGAAACGTCAATGATGAGAGAGAATCATTGATCAGCTGCCTCCTGCACGACCCACACTGGGGACGAAGCCCACAACTGGGCATGTGCCCTAATCAGGAATCAAACTGTGACCTCCTCCTGGTTCATAGATCGACACCCAACCACTGAGCCACGCTAGGTAGGTGAAAGAGCACTGTTTAAAGAGTCATTAGTCTGGAGTTATGCCTGAGCAGTTTAGTTCCAGACCGGAATTTCAAAAAAGGGGTCATGTAGCTTTTCAGAGCTTCAATTCCCTAATCTTAAAATTGGGGCTAATAATTCCTTATATCAGAAATTGGAAGTATCTCAGAGCCCATTAATAGACTTATCAAAGAGAATACATTTCTAAATTGGAATAAGACATAGCCATTGAAAATGTAAATGTAAATTTATATTTATTGATGTAGAAAGCTATTTTCAACATACTCTGAATGAAAAAAAAAGCAGGCTAGAGAGATGGGTATAGTATGACGTGCCACTGAGGCAAATTATACAAATGAAGACTTATAGGAAAGATATATTTATGCCTGGCTGGTGTGGCTCAATGGGTGAGCATCGATCCATGCACCTGGAGGTCACCTGTTCGATTCCCTGTCAGGGTACATGCAGGGGTTGCAGGCTCAGTCCCCAGAGTTGGGTGTGCAAGAGGCAACCTATCGATGATTCTCTCTCGTCATTGGGGTTTCTCTTTTTCCCTTTCCCTTCCTCTCTGAAATCAATAAAAAAGTAAAATAAAATAAAATCCCTCAAAGAAAATTAGGAAAAAAACTTCATGATATTGGACTTGACAATGATTTCTTGGGTATAACACTACTAAAAGCACAGGCAACAAAATAAAAAATAGACAAATGGGACTACATCAAACTTAAAACTTGTGTGTATCAAAGGACATAATCAACATAGTAAAAGGCAACCCAAGGGATGGGAGAAAATATTTCCAAATGATATAAATGATACGGGGTTTATATCTAGAATATATGAGAACTCCTATAAGGCAACAAAAAAATCAAATAATCTTGTTAAAAATGGGCAAAGGACTTGAATAGACATTACTCCAAAGATCATTTATATATGGCCAACAGGAATATGAAAATATGCTCAAAATCACTAACTGTCACAAAATGCAAATCATTTTGTTTTGTTTTGCTTTGCTACTGTCAAGCAAAGCAAAGCAAAGCAAAGCAAAACAAAACAAAATAACCAGGGTTAGCAAAGATGTATAGAAACTGGAACCCGTGTGCACTGTTGGATGGATTGTAAAATGGTGCAGCCACTGTGAAAAACAGCATGGAGGGTCCTTTAAAAAAGAACTCCTACATGATCCAAGAATCCCACTTCTGGGCACACATCCAGAATAATTGAGAGCAGGGTCTTGAAAAGATATTTGCACATTCATGTTCTTAGCAGCATTATTCACAATAGCCATGAGGTGGAAGCAACCCAAGTGTCCATCAACAGATTAATGGATAAACAAAATGTGGTACCTACACACAATGAAGTATTACTCAGCCTTAAAAAGGAAGGAAATTCTGACATAGGGAGTAACATGGATGAACCTTGAGGACACTGTGTAAAGTGAAAAGGCAAACACTGTATGATTCCACTCACATGAGGCATCTAAAGTAGTCAAATTCATAGAAACAGAAAGTAGAATGATGGTTGCCAGGAACTAGGGGGTGGGGAAAGGGGAGGTGTTTACTGGGTACAGGGTTTCAGTTTTTGCAAAAATGAAACTGTTCTGGAAATAGGTTGCCCAGCCATGTGAATGTGCTGAACAATACTGAACTGTACACTTAAAAATGGTTAAGGGTAAATGTTAAGTTTTTTCTTTTCTTTTTTTAATATATTTTATTGATTTTTTTATAGAGAGGAAGGGAGACGGATAGAGAGTTTGAAACATTGATGAGAGAAAACATCGATCAGCTGCCTCCTGCACATCTCCCACTGGGGATGTGCCCGCAACCAAGGTACATGCCCTTGACCGGAATCGAACCTGGGACCTCTCGGTCCGCAGCCCGACGCTCTCTCCACTGAGCCAAACTGGTTAGGGCTTAAGTTTTTTCTTAATCACAATTAAAACAACAAACAAATGCTAAAATGATTTTGTCATAATCTGTTCCCTCGCTAGCCTGTTCCTCAAACCTGTGGAGAATCATCCAGGCCCAGGTAAGGTCTCCCTGAAGACCTCCGTGGGCTCCCTCTGCTCTTCTGTTCTCCCAAGTTCTATGGCTTCTGTCTCCTACTTATTTGGCACTTGAACCTATGATGCTTTGCACTGTTGACTGCCTTATATAGTTATTTCTAGAAATGCATGTCTTTGTCTCTCTCATTGTTATGTAATACCGTAATATTTAACTAGTAGCCCGGTGCACAAAATTCATGCACTCAGGGGGTGTCCCCCAGCCTGGCCTGTGCCCTGTCACAGTGTGGGAGCCCCGCAATCCATCGCCCCAAAGAGGTAGGCCCCACCCACCCATCCAGGGCTCCTCGATGGATTGCCCCAAAGAGGTAGGCCGGAGCCGGGGTTCCTGCCTCCGCGCTGCGCAGAACCGAGGGACCACTGGGTCTGGCTGTGTGGAGCCGAGGGATGCCCAGGCCTCGCTGCATGGAGGCCTCTGACGGGCCCCAGGCCTCCTGGTGATGGATTGTGATGCGTGATGCAAGTCCCTGACTCTGCAAGTCCCCACCCACCCACACCTGCTTCGCACGCAGCCTGCTGATTGGTCGTTACACATGAGGGCGTCCCGACCATCTGCATATTACCCTTTCATTAGTATAGATATTCACAAACACTCATGCCCACTTCATTTAAACTTCCAATCCCGGGAAATAAGTGCAGGATAGAAGTTTTGGCTTGTGGGCTAAGCTTCAGTATATAAGTACTAATTGTAGCTATAGATAAAATTCCAAATGTTTTTTCTTTCTTTTGTTTGATTTATTCTCTCTCTCTCTCTCTCTTTTTTTTTTAAAGAATAAAGTGTCTGTTATTTATTTATTTATTTATTTATTTTTCTTCCTAGGATAACTTTCTTTTTTTTTTTTTTTTTTTTTTCGCTTAAAGTATTACAAAGGGTATTACATAAGTGTCCTTTTTTCCCCCCGTCCTTTTTTCCCTACCCTCCCTTACCCCCCAGTGTCTTATGTCCATTAGTTATGCTTATATGCATGCATACAAGTCCTTCGGTTGATCTCTTACTCCCCTCCCTCCTGCCCCCCAACTCTCTCTGGCCTTCCCACTGCAGTTTGACAATCAGTTTGAGGCAGCTCTGCCTCTGTATCTATTATTGTTCAAAAGTTTGTAATGGTCTTTATTATCCATGAATGAGTGAGATCATGTGGTATTTTTCCTTCATTGACTGGCTTGTTTCACTTAGCATAATGCTCTCCAGTTCCATCCATGATGTTGCAAATGGTAGGAGTTCCTTCTTTTTAACAGCAGCATAGTATTCCATCGTGTAGATGTACCACAGTTTTCTAATCCATTCATCTACTGATGGGCACTTAGGCTGTTTCCAGATCTTAGCTATGGTGAATTGTGCTGCTATGAACATCTGGGTGCATATATCCTTTCTGATTGGTGTTTCTGGTTTCTTGGGATATATTCCTAGAAGTGGGATCACAGGGTCAAATGGGAGTTCCATTTCCAATTTTTTGAGGAACCTCCATACTGCCTTCCATAGTGGCTGCACCAGTCTGCATTCCCACCAGCAGTGCACAAGTGTTCCTTTTTCTCCACATCCTCTCCAGCACTTGTTGTTTGTTGATTTGTTGATGATGGCCATTCTGACAGGTGTGAGATGGTACCTCATTGTTGTTTTGATTTGCATCTCTCGGATGATTAGTGACTTTGAGCATGTTTTCATATGTCTCTTGGCTTTCTGAATGTCCTCTTTTGAAAGGTGTCTATTTAGATCCTTTGCCCATTTTTTGATTGGATTGTTTATCTTCTTTTTGTTAAGTTGTATGAGTTCCCTATAAATTTTGGAGATTAAGCCCTTATCAGATATGACGTTGGCAAATATGTTTTCCCACGAGGTGGGTTTTCTTGTTGTTTTGTTGATGGTTTCTTTTGCTGTGCAGAAGCTTTTTATTTTGATGTAGTCCCATTTGTTCACTTTCTCTTTAGTTTCAACTGCCCTAGGAGCTGTATCAGTGAAGAAATTGTTTTGGCATATGTCTGAGATTTTGTTGCCTTTGTATTCTTCTAGAATTTTTATGGTTTCCTGTCGTACATTTAAGTCCTTTATCCATTTTGAGTTTATTCTTGTGTATGGTGTAAGTTGGTGGTCTAGTTTCATTTTCTTGCATATGTCTGTCCAATTTTCCCAACACCATTTATTGAAGAGACTATCTTGGCTCCATTGTATGTTCATGCCTCCTTTGTCAAAAATTAATTGAGCATATTGGTTCGGGCTAATTTCTGGACTCTATTCTATTCCACTGATCTATATGTCTGTTCTTGTGCCAGTACCAGGCAGTTTTGAGAACAGTGGCTTTGTAATACAGCTTGATATCTGGCATTGAGATCCCACCTACTTTGTTCTTTCTCAGGATCGTTGCAGCTATTCGGGGTCTTTTTTTATTCCAGATGAATTTTTGGAGAGTTCGTTCTAGATCTTTGAAGAAGGCCATTGGTATTTTAATGGGAAGTGCGTTGAATGTATAGATTGCTTTGGGTAGTATGGACATTTTAATGATGTTGATTCTACCAATCCAAGAACATGGTATGTTCTTCCATCTGTTTATGTCTTCCTCTATCTCTTTTTTCAACGTCCTGTAGTTTTCTGAGTAGAGGTCTTTAACCTCTTTAGTTAAGTTTATTCCTAGGTATCTTAATTTTTTTGGTGCGATGGTAAATGGGATTGTTTTTCTGATCTCCCTTTCTGAAAGTTCACTATTGGTGTATAGAAATGCCTCAGATTTCTTGGGGTTAATTTTGTATCCTGCTACATTGCCAAATTCATGTATTAAGTCTAGTAGCTTTTTGATGGAGTCTCTAGGGTTTTGTATGTATAATATCATGTCATCTGCAAATAAGGACAGTTTTACTTCCTCTTTTCCAATTTGGATGCCTTTTATTTCTTCTTCTTGCCTAATTGCAATGGCTAATACTTCCAGTACTATGTTGAACAGGAGTGGTGAGAGTGGGCATCCCTGTCTTGTTCCTGTTCTTAGGGGAAATGGTGTTAGTTTTTGTCCATTGAGTATGATGTTGGCTGTGGGCCTGTCATATATGGCTTTTATTATGTTGAGGTATGATCCTTCTATTCCCACCTTTCTGAGAGTTTTTATCAAAAATGGGTGTTGGATTTTGTCGAATGCTTTTTCTGCATCAATTGATATGACCATGTGGTTTTTTTCTTTCAATTTGTTTATGTGATGTATCACATTTATTGATTTACGGATGTTGTACCATCCTTGCATCTCTGGGATAAATCCTACTTGGTCATGGTGTATGATCCTTCTGATGTACTGCTGGATCCGATTTGCTAAGATTTTGTTGAGGATTTTGGCATCTATGTTCATGAGGGATATTGGCCTGTAATTCTCTTTCATTGTGATGTCTTTACCTGGTTTTGGTATTAGGGTGATGCTGGCTTCATAGAATGAGCTTGGAAGCGTTCCTTCCTCTTGAATTTTTTGTAGTAGTCTGAGGAGGGTAGGTTTTAGTTCTTCCTTGAATGTTTGGTAGAACTCCCCTGTGAAGCCGTCTGGCCCTGGGCTTTTGTTTGCTGGAAGCTTTCTGATGACTGCTTCAATTTCTTCCATAGTTATTGGCCTATTGAGGTTTTTAGATTCTTCCTGATTGAGTTTTGGAATGTTGTATTTTTCTAGGAATTTGTCCATTTCCTCCAGGTTGTCTAGTTTGTTGGAGTAGAGTTGCCCGTAGTATTGTTTAACAATCATTTGTATTTCTGTGGGGTCTGTTGTTATTTCGCCTCTATCATTTCTGATTTGGTTTATTTGGGACCTCTCTCTTTGCTTCTTGGTGAGCCTGGCTAGGGGTTTGTCAATCTTGTTTATCCTTTCAAAGAACCAGCTCTTGGTTTCATTGATTTTCTGTATTGTTTTTTTGGTCTCTATTTCATTGATTTCTGCTCTAATCTTTATTATCTCCTTCCTTCTGCTCACTCTGGGGTTTTCTTGTTGCTCTCTTTCTAATTCTTTGAGTTGTAGAGTTAGATGATTGACTACCATTTTTTCTTGTTTTTTGAGATAGGCCTGTAGAGCTATAAACTTTCCTCTCAGGACTGCTTTCATTGTGTCCCAGAGGTTTTGGATTGTTGTGTTTTCATTGTCATTAGTGTCCAGGATGTTTTTAATTTCTTCTTTGATGTCATCGGTAACCCAATCAATATTTAATAACATGCTATTCAGCTTATAAGTGTTTGAGTATTTTGGGTTGTTTTTATTGTAGTTTATTTCTAACATTATGCCATCGTGGTCTGCGAAGAAGCTTTTTATGATTTCAATCTTCTTGAATTTGTGGAGACTTTGCTTGTGACCCAATATGTGGTCTATTTTTGAATATGTCCCATGAGCACCTGAGAGGAATGTATATTCCGCAGCTGTGGGGTGAAGTGTTCTGAAGATGTCAATTAAGTCCATCTGATCTAGTGAGTCATTTAGGATTGCTGTTTCTTTGCTGAGTTTTTGTCTAGCGGATTTATCCAGTGATGTCAGTGGTGTATTAAAGTCCCCTACTATGATTGTATTGTTGTCGATCTCTCCCCTGATATCTTCCAGAAGTTTTCTTATGTATGTGGGTGCTCCTGCATTGGGTGCATATATGTTTACCAGGGTTATATCTTCTTGTTGTATTGATCCCTTTAGTATTATGAAGTGGCCTTCCTTATCTCTGGTTATGGCCTTCACTTTGAGATGTATTTTGTCAGATATAAGTATTGCTACCCCAGCTTTCTTTTCCTTTCCATTTGCGTGAAAGATATTTTTCCATCCCTTCACTTTCAGTCTGTGTGAGTCCCTTCTAATGAGGTGGGTCTCTTGTAGACAGCAGATGTATGGGTCATGTTTTTTTATCCATTCAGCCACTCGATGTCTTTTGGTTGGAGCATTTAGTCCATTTACATTTAAAGTTATTATTGAAAGGTACTTGTTTGTAGCCATTTCTTTTTGTGTGTGTGTGTGTGGCTGTTTTCTTTCTGAGCTTGATATTTCTTCTTTTTACACCAGTCCCTTTAGCATTTCTTGCATGGCTGGCTTGGTGGTGATAAACTCCCTTAGCCCTTTTTTGTCTGTGAAGCTTCTTATTTCCCCTTCAATTTTGAATGATAGCCTTGCTGGATAGAGTATTCTTGGATTCAGTCCTTTGCTTTGTATCACTTTGTAGATTTCCGTCCATTCTTTTCTGGCCTGATGTGTTTCTGTTGAGAAATCATTTGATAATCTAATGGGAGATCCCTTGTATGTTACTTTCCGTCTCTCTCTTGCAGCCTGTAAGATTCTCTCTTTATCCTGAACATTTGCCATGGTAATTATGATGTGTCTTGGTGTGGGTCTTTTCGGGTTCACCTTGTTTGGGACTCTCTGGGCTTGTGTGACTTTTTTCTTCCCCACCTCAGGGAAGTTTTCTGATATTATTTCTTCGAATAGGTTTTCTAATCCATGTTCATCTTTCTGTTGTTCTGGCACCCCTATTATTCGTATGTTGTTTCGTTTCATGTTGTCCCAAAGCTCCCTTAGGCTCTCCTCCTGTCTTTTAATTTTTTTCTCCATTTGCCGTACAGTTTGAGTGTGTTTTGCTTCCTTGTCTTCTAATTCACTAATTCGGTCCTCCGCTTCTCCCAGTCTACTGTTGATACTTTCAATGGAGTTTTTTATTGAAGCTATGTCACTCTTCATTTCTTCTTGGGATTTACTTAAGTTGTTGATTTTTTCATCTGTTTCTTCTAGCTTCTTGCATAAGTAGTTGAGTTTTTCATCTGTTTCTTCTTGCTTCTTGAACATCTGGTGCATGTACTCTAGGAACCTTATTCTGAATTCTTTTTCCGTCATGTTGCATATCTCTGTCTCACTTAGCTGCTTTTCTGGCGAGTCCTCCTTTTCTTTTTTTTTTTTTTTTTTTTTTTCAATAATAATTTTTATTTCTTAAAGTATTACAAAGAGTATTACATATGTCTCCTTTTTCCCCCCCATGACATTCCCCCGGCCCCTACCCCCCGCCCCCCCCCCGTGTCTTGTGTCCATTGGTTAATCTTATATGCATGCATATAAGTCCTTCAGTTGGTCTCTTAATCCCCCCCCAACCCTCCCCAGGCTCCCCATTGTAGTTTAACATTCTGTTCAATGTTGCTCTGCTTCTGTATCTACCCCTGTTCATCAGTCCATACTGGTCCCCTTTATTTGTCCCAACCTCACTGGAGTAGTCTCAACCTCACCAGGGCCGTCTGAGCCTCACCAGGGCCGTTTCAACCTCACCTGGGTCGTCCCTACCTCACAGGGGCCGTTTCAACCTCACCGGGGTCGTCCCTACCACACCAGGGCCGTTTCAACCTGACTGGGGTTGTCGCTACCACACCGGGGCCGTTTCAACCTGACCGGGGTTGTCCCTACCACGCCGGGGCCGTTTCGACCTGACTGGGGTCGTCCCTACCTCACGGGGGCCGTTTCAACCTCACCGGGGTTGTCCCTACCACACCGGGGCTGTTTCAACCTGACCGGAGTTGTCCCTACCACACCGGGGCCGTTTCGACCTGACTGGGGTCGTCCCTACCTCACGGGGGCTGTTTCAACCTCACCGGGGTCGTCCCTACCACACCGGGGCCGTTTCGACCTGACTGGGGTCATCCCTACCTCACGGGGGCCGTTTCAACCTCACCGGGGTCGTCCCTACCTCACGGGGGCCGTTTCAACCTGACCGGGGTTGTCCCTACCACGCCGGGGCCGTTTCGACCTGACTGGGGTCGTCCCTACCTCACGGGGGCTGTTTCAACCTCACCAGGGTCGTCCCTACCACACCGGGGCCGTTTCGACCTGTCTGGGGTCGTCCCTACCTCACGGGGGCCGTTTCAACCTCACTGGGGTCGTCCCTACCTCACGGGGGCCGTTTCAACCTGACCGGGGTTGTCCCTACCACGCCGGGGCCGTTTCGACCTGACTGGGGTCGTCCCTACCTCACGGGGGCTGTTTCAACCTCACCGGGGTCGTCCCTACCACACCGGGGCCGTTTCGACCTAACTGGGGTCGTCCCTACCTCACGGGGGCTGTTACAACCTCACCGGGGTCGTCCCTACCACACCGGGGCCGTTTCGACCTGACTGGGGTCGTCCCTACCTCACGGGGGCCGTTTCAACCTCACCGGGGTTGTCCATACCACACCGGGGCTGTTTCAGCCTGACCGGGGTTGTCCCTACCACACCGGGGCCGTTTCGACCTGACTGGGGTCGTCCCTACCTCACGGGGGCCGTTTCAACCTGACCGGGGTTGTCCCTACCACGCCGGGGCCGTTTCGACCTGACTGGGGTCGTCCCTACCTCACGGGGGCTGTTTCAACCTCACCGGGGTCGTCCCTACCTCACGGGGGCCGTTTCAACCTGACCGGGGTTGTCCCTACCACGCCGGGGCCATTTCGACCTGACTGGGGTCGTCCCTACCTCACGGGGGCCGTTTCAACCTCACCGGGGTTGTCCCTACCACACCGGGGCTGTTTCAACCTGACCGGGGTTGTCCCTACCACACCGGGGCCGTTTCGACCTGACTGGGGTCGTCCCTACCTCATGGGGGCCGTTTCAACCTGACCGGGGTTGTCCCTACCACGCCGGGGCCGTTTGGACCTGACTGGGGTCGTCCCTACCTCACGGGGGCTGTTTCAACCTCACCGGGGTCGTCCCTACCTCACGGGGGCCGTTTCAACCTGACCGGGGTTGTCCCTACCACGCCGGGGCCGTTTCGACCTGACTGGGGTCGTCCCTACCTCACGGGGGCCGTTTCAACCTCACCGGGGTTGTCCCTACCACGCCGGGGCCGTTTCGACCTGACTGGGGTCGTCCCTACCTCACGGGGGCCGTTTCAACCTGACTGGGGTTGTCCCTACCACACCGGGGCCGTTTCGACCTGACTGGGGTCGTCCCTACCTCACGGGGGCCATTTCAACCTCACCGGGGTTGTCCCTACCACACCGGGGCTGTTTCAACCTGACCGGGGTTGTCCCTACCACACCGGGGCCGTTTCGACCTGACCGGGGTCGTCCCTACCACACCTGGACCGTTTCAACTTCACCGGGGCCATCCCGGCCTTACCGGGGAAACAGGAAGTTTGGCCCTCTGTCCCCTGCCGGCGGCTCCCCACTAGACAAAATCTCCAGGCATTCCTGGTGGTTGCACATCCAGCGCTCCTGCCCTCCACCAAGTGCACAGACTGCCTGTCTGCTGTCCCCCAGCGCCCCACCAGAGACTGGGACCAGTGGGCATGTTTGTGCGCTTGCTGGTACAGCAGTTCCACAGTGCCGGCCGAGTCAGGCCCAGCCCTGGCCGGCCCCGGACCCGACTCTGCCCCCCGATTGCGTCCCTCCCAGATGCAAGGAGCTGAAATCTGCAGCCTGCTGGGATGGGCTCTGTACATGGTGCTTCAGCACATCCTACTCAGTCTCAATGCGCTTCTTTCTATGCGAGGAGTTGAAATCTGCAGTTTGTTGGGTTGGGCTCTGTACTTGGTGTCACATCCTACTCAGTCTCAATGTTCTTTCTCTCCTTCCAGTTGTAGAGCTTCCACTGGGCCAAGTTTCCCATGGTTCTGTATGATAGGTGTTTGTCTGATATTTGGTAGTTTCGATGTTGTTGTGCGAGGTAGCACGCACAGGTCTCTTCCTTATGCCGCCATCCTGGTTCTCCTGGGTCTGCTTCTTGAGTGTGTCTCTCATGGCTGCGAGCAGTTGAAGTCTGCAATTTGTTGGGATAGGCTGCAAAAGCGCAGGTGGGTCTTTTTGTGCACCTGGCACAGCTTGGATGGGGATGTAAATTGATTAAGGCTGAGACTCAGGGAGTCGCCATGGCGGAGCAAATAGCACTGGCTGAGTCTCCGCGGCTCCTTGACTCTCTGCCAGGGCTTTGTGTCCCCCAGTGCCGGCGAACAGCTGTGCAACAGAGTCTCCCTCGCTTTCTGATGGCTGCAAGGCCGTGCTGCCTCTCCCTGTAGGGTCTGATGCTTCATGATCCCGCCTGAACCAGCTCAGTGGATTTGAAAGTTTGCAGAAGAAAAGGCGCTTCTACTTGTGGGTCTGGCACAGCCCAGATGGGAATGTAAATTGCTTAGGGCGGGATCACAGGGAGTCGCCGGGGCGGAGACTCAGCGGCCCCTTGCCTATCCAGGACACCAGGACTTTGCGTCCCCCAGTGCCGGCGAGCAGCCGAGCGCCAGAGCCTCCCTCGCTTCCTGACCGCTGGAAGGCCGTGCAGTCTCTCGCCTTGGGGCCTGGGGCCTCAGAGACCCGCCCGAACCAGCTCAGTGGATTTGAGAGTTTGTAAAAGCACAGTCATTCCCTCTTGTGCCTCTGGCACAGCCCTGAGGGTAGGGCGGGGTCACAGGGAGTCACCAGCGTGGATGAAATAGCGATGGCGGCGTCTCCGCGCCCCTCGCCTCCCCGGGACACCAGGACTTCTTGTCCCTCGGTGCCGGCGAGCAGCCGCGTATCAGAGCTTCCCTCGCTCTCCGACCACTGCAAGGCTGTGGCCGCCTCTCCCTGTGGGATCTGGGGCCTCAGAGACCCGCCCCGAGCAAGCCCAGAGGATTCGAGGGTTTGTAAAAAACCGAGAATCCATTTGCAGCCCGCGTGGCGTGTGACTGCGTACCTCTGGTTTTGGTGCCTCCGTAGCTCCCACTCAGTCTCACTGCGCTTCTTTCTTTGCCTCCAGTTGTAGATCTCCCACTGGGCCAACTTCCCCATGGTTCTGAGTGGCGGTTGTTTACTTCATAGTTGATAGTTTCAATGATGCTGTGAGAGAGCAGCACACACAGGTCCGCTCCCTACGCCGCCATCTTGGTTCCGAGTCCTCCTTTTCTTTCCTTTGGGGGTTTCTTTGCCTACCCATGTTTGATCTCGCTGACATATGTAGATGTTGAGATGTTCAGTGGCTGCTCCCTGGGTGGCAGGGGCTCCTTGGGTTGTGGTTGCTGCTCAGACGGTTGCGGTAGCAGCTGCTTTCCAGTTGGCAGCAGCTCCTCTGGTGGGTGTTGTTCACAACTGTGTTGGCTCTTCTGGCTGGTGGGGGGAGGCTTCATGTACAGCTGCTGTTCCACAGACAGAGGGTGTGGTGATCAGGAGACTGTGGTGATCAGGAGGCTGCGGTGATCAGGGGGCTGCTGTTGCTTGGATCTGCTGCGTTGATTTAAAGGCACAAAATACAACAGAGCAAGGCACAACGTACCAGGCACTGAACACAAGTATATTCACAATATTAATAACCCCAAATAAAGGTGGCCACCCGAATTAAGAGAATTAGGGGATAAGGGAGAAAGAAGAGAAGAAGATAAAAGAGAGAACAGAAAAGAAAAATAAGAAAAAAACAAACAAAAAAGGAGTGCAAAAATAGAATTGGGAAAAAAGAGGGGGGGAAAAAAAGAGAGCGAAAAAAGAGAATGAAGTAGAAGCGGGGAAGAGACTATTGGTATGAGGAGCAAACTCCAATAGAACTGCCACTAATCTCAACAAATTCCAGCAACAGATCCCTGGAGATGAATGCAAACTACAAACCACCCATAATATCCAGAGAGGTAAGGGAAAACAGAAGCACAAAAATAACCGGGGTGGGGTGGGGGAGGGAAGGGAAAAACCAGCAGAAAAAAAAAAAAAAAGAAAGAAAGAAAAAGAAAAAGAAAAACAACCTCACAACCAGTCCTAAAAAAGAAGAAAAAACACAAAACAAAACAAACAAACAAACAAACAAACAAAAAACAAAAAAAACAAAAAAAGCCCAATATATTCAACAATCAAGAAAACAATAGAAAGATAAGAGAGAAAAAAATGTTTGGAAAGTGAAGAAGGATAAAGAATAGGTGTATAAGGATTTAGAGCAGTAGATTGGAAATAGGATATATAAGTAGGGTGGAATTAGACAGGGGGTAAAAAGAGGGAATTGGGAAAGTCTGGAGCAGGAATAGGGTAAGAGAAACAGGACACCAAAAGGGGAAAAGTAAGGAAGAGGGTTTTAGCAAAGAGGTGAAATTGAGATAGGGAAAATTAATGCTAAAGGAACGATGAAAATAGAATGGAGAACACTAATCCCAAAAGAAAATAAAGAGAAAATAAAATGGCACTTTAAAAAATGGTAAAATGGTAGCAGTAATAATACTGGTTAAAAATAAAAATGTGGTAATTGAAAGGGTAAAATCAGGTGATGGAAAAAGAAGAAAAAGAAAAAAAAATTGGTTTCTTAGTAAAAAGGTGAAAAAATTAAAAAGAAAAAGAAAAAGAAAAAATTTGCAGTAGTGATGGTCTTTCGGTTCTTCTACTCTTCAGCCTGGTTCGCCTTAGTCCTGCCAGGTATTTAGGAGAGTGTTGAATTTGCCTGCATTACACTGTTCCTCCGCGTTGTAAATCACAGTCCTGATTTTAAAGCAGGCCGTATTTGTGATCCAGTCTGCCTTAATTTGTATTCCCCTAAGAGTCAGTTTGTGGCTCAGCCTCTGGGTGGCAGTGTTTTTGGGTTGGCCTCTGAGGCTATACAGCTTCTCTATCCTTTTTTAATCCTTACCCTGCTCTGTGTTGTTGGTGGGACTGAAAATCAAGTGTCTGTTATTTATTACACTGAAACAAAATCATGCCTTTTGGCTTAATCCTACTGAGTTAAGAACATTAACAATAATTGGCATACAACAGAGTTCCCGAAACACAGCAGCTGAATTACTTTACATACACATTGTAAGCACACTACATATTTATGACACAGAAGTAACCTTGGACATTTTTTTAACAGCAAAAATATACAAAACAGTTACAACTGGAAATAATACTGGCCAAGTGCCCCGAGTTTTTATCCCAGGGACACACCCCAGAAATCCCAAGTTAAGACAACGACGTCACAAAATGTTTTGAATACATTTATTAAGAATTGTTTTTTGGGAGTGGACACAATTGGCTTAAGACAGTCAGCAGTTTGAAGTGAATACACTTAGAATGAGGAGGCGGAAATCCCTAGAGGAGTCAGAATTCTGAGGCAGGAGTCCAGCGAGGGAGCACACCTGTTTCTCCACGACGCTCACTGTGGGCTCCCACCGTGAAAGAGCTGCTGGGGTCCCTTCTGCTTCAGATGGGCAGTTGTTGGACGGTGTGAGTGACTTTTGCATCTTCACTGCAATGAATGATAGCTTGTGAAATGCATGTCCCTTTCCAAACAGAACTGTCTGTATCCCAGCAGATGAAGCAGCAGGCACTGTTGGCAGTCTGAGGGTAACATCTGCCCTGCCCGACCATGGGCCCTGTAAGCTGGGAGCATGGAGGTGTGAAGCAGCCTGGAGTTGCTGTCAGGGGCACCCTGGGGTTGATTGTAGTCACCTTTCTACCATATTAATTACCATCACAGCCATACCCTTTTTTGTGGCATTGTAATTGGAAGCTTCTCGCTAAGACCTTATTCCTATGAATGCCTTTGGGGCACAACATATTATCCTCCAGGTGTGGGGGTGGAAAGTTACAGGAAGGTACCAAGAACAGTGAACACACTTGCCCCGGTTTCTCAGGAACCCAGGCTTGCCCAGCATAAAACTGTAGCTGAACCCAAACCCCTGTGTCTGCAGGGAGACTGTCCAAGGACCACACACCACTTGTAACCAGAGGCCTCCTGTGATGACCCCTCGGTCTCCATCTTCCCAGTCGTGGCTGCAATTCTGCTCCAGGAGGCAAACACAGCTTCGGCCTGGAAGTTGTTACAAAAATATTGCCCGTTCCCTCAGGAGCAACCCCCTCTCCAGGGGAGCAGTCACTTCGGGAAGACCAAAGCTGTCCAGAGTCGTTTCCCCGTTTTTCATCTTCAGTTTCCTTTGTGATAATGTCAACATCCTTGCCTCCTCTGGTGTCATAGAAATATCCTTCTGATTAGGCTAAGCACATTCACGCAGCCTATTATATGTTTCCATTTCTGGTCGCTGGTGCTCAGCTTTCATTGCTGGCACCAAACCCTCACTACGTTTCCGTGAATCAGGTTAACTGGTGGCAAGTGAATGGGCAGTGGAGGAATTGTATCTTCTTGTGAACTCTTACTCTTTCATTTGCTTGTGCCATCTTCTGTGGACAGGAAACGTTGTCATCTCTCTTAGGTTTCTTCCGTTTGGTCTCCATCCCTCAGGTTCTTTGTATACTTGGTTCACCAGCAGCCCCATGTTTCTCTTTAGCTTGTGCTGGTTGGAATTTGCAAGCTTTTTCTGCTCCCCCGACTTCTTTGGGAGTTCCACTTCTTGCCTTTTGCATTTTTCCACACTCAGAAAAGAATTTAAGGCTGACAAGAAGAAAATCTTCTTACTTCTCTGATTTATTCTTTTGCTCCACTTCAGCGATCTTTTTGCAGCATTTCCAATGTAGAGGTGAGGAAACTGAGATCTAGAGAGAAGCTAAGTAATTTGTCCACGGTCACATAGCACAAGGATTAAGGCTCTCCTTCTAGGCCAGTGATGGCGAACCTTTTGAGCTCGGCGTGTCAGCATTTTGAAAAACCCTAACTTAACTCTGGTGCCGTGTCACATATAGAAATTTTTTGAGATTTGCAACCATAGTAAAACAAAGACTTATATTTTTGATATTTATTTTATCTATTTAAATGCCATTTAACAAAGAAAAATCAACCAAAAAAATGAGTTCGCATGTCACCTCTGACACGCGTGTCATAGGTTCGCCATCACTGTTCTAGGCCGCTGTCCTTAACTCAGCCTTACTTATAGTAAGCTAGCAGACATTTGCTTGCTCCCCTGAATAGCTCATCTTACTGCTAACTGCTCCCTAGGTTTTGCAGATTACATGGGAGGGAGAATGTAAAGAACTGAAATGAACTCATGTTCGACAAGCCCCGAGGCTACTCAATGTTCTTTTCTTCAAAACGAAATGTCTCCTAATGTTTTCTTATGTGATTGCTTTATTAAAAATATGAAAATACTGATAAAAATGTAAAAATATTCATGATTTCCCATACTCAGAGACTGTCATTGGTAATACCATGGAGTATATCCTTCCAGATGTCTCTTGCACTTGTGATTCTCTCTTATCTGGATCACAGGTAACACTATTTTTGTCATATCTTTTATCATTTAAAAATATATTGTATCCTAGCTGGTGTGGCTCAATTGGTTGAGCTTCGTCCTGTGCATCAGTAGGTTTCTGGTTCGGTTCCCAGTCCAGGTGCATGTGGGAAGCAACCAATCACATGGATCTCTCTCTCTCTCTCTCTCTCTCTCTCTCGCTTTCTCCTTCTCCCTTCCTCTCTCTCTAAAGTCAATAAAAAAATATTTTTTAAAAAAGAAAATAAAGTTGATTTATTTATTTCTTTAAATATAGAAAAGTATAAAATTAAAAGCATTAATAATTTTAATTATTAGCATTTCCAACCTCTTGTTACATAGTTAGGTACATACAGTATACTAATTTTACATTCTACTTTTTTTTTTTTTTTTTTGCAATGATCTCTGAACTTTTTACTGGCCTCCTGACCCCCCAGGGGGTGTCCCACATGTGCTGACTTTAATGACTCAGAACTTCGGTGTCCTTTACCTCAGATACCACTTTGCTGTCCACAGTCCTGTGGGTGGTGGTCTTTTGGATGGATTGTATGGAGTGGCTGTTGTCCAGGGAATCATCAAGATGGAAGTCCTCCCCTTCTACCAGCAGGCGGCGTAGGTGTTGCTCTCAACCTCCAGCTTGACCTTGATGTTCAGCAGGGCCTCCTACTCCTGGGCTTGGCGCTGCCCTTCTGCCTGGGTCTGGGCCTGCTCTGACTCCCAGAGCAGTGGGATCCCACTGAGCTATTCCATCTGTGTGGCATAGTGTGTCTCCACCTCCCTCAGGCTGCTCGCCAAGCTGGCCTTCAGATTTCTCATCAAGTCCAGGCTAATCTCCAAGGACTGAGCCATACAGCTCAGCTCTGTGAGTGTCATCTCAGCAGCTCCTGTCTCTGCGGTCTGCGAGGCGACCACGGTGGTGTTCTCCTCAATCTGGTGGGACCAGTATTTGTCTAGCTCCTCTTGGTTCTTCTGAGCCAGCTCATCACACTGGGCCCGGATGTCTGCCATGATCTTGCTGATGATTTGGGGGCACCCAACTCCATGGTTAACCCAGAGTTGGCAATCTGGTTTTGTAGATCATTTACTTCCTCCTCGTGGTTCTTCTTCACTAAAAGCAGCTCCTCCTTGAGAGCCTTGATCTCTGTCACCAGCTGCAGCCGAGTGACCTTTCAGAGCCCGCTGATGTTACCGTCCACAGACAGGCACATGGCCAGCTCTGTCTCATTCTTGACTCTGAAGTCATCAGCAGGAAGATGGATGTTGTCAATCTGCAGAATGGTGTCCACAGAACTTGCAAAGATCTGAGCCCTTGGGTCCTCATGGTCTTGAAATAATGTTCCAATCTCTGACTGGGGTCCCTTCTTCTCCAGGGGTTCCCGGATTTTGCTCTCCAGTCTCTGATTATCAGCCTCCAGCTTCTCACCCTCTCCAGGTAGGAGGCCAGGTGGTCACTGAGTCATTGCATAGTCTCCTTCTCGCTCGGGATGCCCCCTCTGCCTGCCAGACCCCCGGCCATCCCCACAGCCAGGCCCCTGGACACTGGTGGAGTAGGACATGGAGATCCAGGAGCCCTCACCCTCGGTGCCTACATAGACGCTGATGGCACTGCTGAATGATAGGCTGGCTTACCTCTCTTATGAACCCCTGAAACTGACCTGGTCTTGGGATCTGGAATTAGTTTAATTTTTTTTTTTTTTTTTTACACAAGATCACCAGCCTAAGAAATTCAGAAAGAAACTGGCTGGTCTTGGGCATAAACTAGGCAGTGACATATCCAAACATAGCCCTGACATTTCTGAGCTGGTCCCTAGAAGACCTGTTGGCATACTGCTGTCAGCTTTCCTTCCTTAGAGTGATGTTCAGCAATGTGTCCCTTTGCCTCTCAATCAGTCCTCTCCAGGCTCTCTTCATAACAAACACAAAACAAAGCTATCAGGGTAGAAATGTAGGTGTTAATATCTCCTCAGACTCAAGTGGAAATTCACATTTCTAGGAGTCTCCTGATTAGGTAACACCTCATTTCCTCCATTTCATATCCCATTCCATGGGGATGGTGGTGGTGGTGGTTCTTCCTTCATATCTAATGTGCCAGCCACCTTGGCCATTGTTTCGGCACAGTGGTTAGGAATGGGACAGTTTTTTATTGTTCATGAGAACCAAAAATGTCCCCACCAAGTTTTAGAATTCACTTGAAGGGTAGTTGCACTCCTTTGAGATAATGCCCATCATGAACTGCAGTTCTGAGCCATTTGGGATCTTATTTGCAAGGATCTCTTTGCATTATGTGGGCTGTTTAGGTGTGAGTTAAGACCCTAGTAATTGGCCAAGAGTTTTTAGTTTTTTTGGGGTTCTCAGGTTCCAATAACATTTTCTTTTGGATCTTTGGTCAATCCAGCTTTAGTCCATGGATGTTGCAAGTTGAAATGCTTCCTAGAAAGTCTATGGTCTAACATAAAATCAGTTCTTGGGTCAAAATTTCTGATTATTTTGTATGTAAGGCCAAATTGAACTCAAACTATAAAGGGAACTGTAGCAGGGTATAGTGGGTGGGGAGCTAGACTGGAAGTTTGGAGACCCCTGACTAGCTGTGGGATCTTGGATGAATCAATTCCCTAGTCCTGGTTTCAATTTCATTTGCAAAATGGGGAGGTTGAACTAGACCAGTGGTCGGCAAACACATTAGTCAACAGAGCCAAATATCACCAGTACAACGATTGAAATTTCTTTTGATAGCCAAATTTTTTAAACTTAAACTATATAGGTAGGTACATTGTTATTAACTTAATTAGGGTACTCCTAAGGTTTAGGAAGAGCCATACTCAAGGGGCCAAAGAACCGCATGTGGCTCGCAAGCCACAGTTTGCTGACCACGGGACTAGACAGTATCAGTTCCTTTCAGCTCTAATATTGTGATTTTTAAATCTTTCTGTGTCCCCATTCCATCATCCATAAGATTGGGACAATACGTGCTTACTTCTGGGGGAGACTGAACTTTCCTTAATATTAGTGAAATATTTCAACATTGTGGTCACCCAAAAATTAGACCCTGACAATGATCTAAGCTTCCACACAGATCTCTGAGGCCCAAGAACAGTTTCTTACAGAATGTTTATAACGACTGTATGGTATGAGTTTGTAATATCCTTACTGTAAGGTGTGTTTCCTGTAAGACATTCACATTGGAGGGGAAAAGTCACTGGAGAAATGTGGATTGACCAACTTTACCAATAACTGGCAAAATGAGAATTTGAATCTCCAATGTGTGTGACCCCAAGACCCAGGCTTTTAGAGCCATTATGTTTTACTCTTATTTGGTAGTGGGATGGGAGGTAGAATGCTTTCCCTTTCCAAAACCTTCTAGCACCCTAGACACTACTAGTCATTCTAGTTCTGTCTGCTGTTGGAAACATACTCCATTAGGAATCTGAAAGCTGGGTTCTAGGTTTGCTACTCTGTATTTTTGGACAAGGCATATATGCTTTCTGGATCTCACTTTCCTTATTTGTAAAACAGAGAGCTACCTGAAGGCAGGAGACCATTTCCTACTCACCATTTCCCTCCCTTGACTCTAGCAGAGCGTGGGGCAAATATTATTCAAAAGCACTTCCTGAATGAAGGAATGTAAGGGGGTAGACGAGATGGTTCCTGTTTCCTTTCTCATTCTTTTATCTTGAATCGGGGCCTTGACCAGGTAGGTGTACCATATACAGTGTAGTATCTATTTTATTTTTTTTAAATTTATTTTTGCCTTCTATTTTAAAAACAGAACAAGGCATTCCAAATCCTATTGACTTAATCTTTATTTTTAGAGGGTTGGTCTCGACCGATTATGTGTGGTTTGTTTGGACCTGTGATTGACGTTTACACCAAGGCCTCCTGTACTTCCCCAGACTAGCCAGGGCCATTGCACAACGGAAACTGCACGGATCCGCTGTAGCAATACCACCGAGGGGCCGGACACCAGGGGCTGACAGCAGACTCCCTCTGGGACAGCAGCTCTGTAACTTATGCAAACAAGTCCTTCAACGCGAAGGGCAAACTCCTGGCTGGGAGGACTGGGCCCCGGCTACTCCCCGGTACTTGACCTTGCCATGGTCTCTGCTCTTCCCGGAACTTTCTGAAGAAGTTCCCTCACCTCCAAAATGGCGGAGCTGTCCTAAGCGAAGGGCCGGAAGCTTCTCCCCCAACCCCGGGCTTCCACTCCGCCCCTTGAGGATGGGGCGGGGCGAGGCGAAGGTCAGGCCAGGAGTGACCCCCCGCCCCCCCCGTCGCTGGGCGGGGCCTTTCCTCCTTCCTTCCCGCCCTCTCGCTTCACCGCGGTGAGGTCACGCGGGGGACGTCACGGGGTTGTGACGCCACTGAGGGGCGGGCTTCCGGGGAGGAAGGGGCGGGGCCTAGGCGGGCGACGCTTGCGCAGTGGGCGCGGCGCGGGTGGAGGCGGAGGCGGTGGAGAAGCGAGAGGCGGCGGCGGCGGAGGCGGCGGCTGGGGGGGGTGGGAGGGGGGGAGCGCGCGAGTGCTGAGTGAGTTTACCCGTATGAGGCGGTGAGAGGCCCGGGGCCTACACAGAGGAGCGGGCGGCGCCGGCAGCAGCGGCCCCCCCTGGTCCCCGGGCCCGAAGGCGCGGCGGCGGCTCGGCGCGAGGAGGCGGGGAGCGCTGTTCGGCCCCAGACATGGAGGGCATGGACGTGGACCTGGACCCCGAGCTGATGCAGAAGTTCAGCTGTCTGGGCACCACCGACAAGGACGTGCTCATCTCCGAGTTCCAGCGGCTGCTCGGCTTCCAGCTCAACCCGGCCGGCTGCGCCTTCTTCCTGGACATGACCAACTGGTGAGCCGCCGCGCCGGCGTTGGCAGCGGCCTCGGGGCCCCGAGGGAGGGAGGGACACCCGAGCCCCGCGGCGGGGCGGGCCGGGCGGGCTCTGAGGGGCACCCCCTTTCCGCGGCGGGAAAGGCGTGGGGGGAAGCCCTAGGGGCATGGGAGAAGTGTGGGGGCTGAGCAGGTTCCAGAGGACGCACGGGGAGTGCTGGGGCCCACGGAAGGCAGGAGGGGCGGAGAGAGATGGTGGGGAGGGTCCCGAGGCTCCGTGGAGTGTTAGGGGCCGTGGAACGCGGGGCGAGGGGCAAGACTTGAGCCTCGAGGCTTGCGGCTGGACTCGGAGGAAGCGGGCTTTGGTGTTGGCCGAGAGGAGCAAGCACAGGAAATCTGAATTTGGGGAGTGGAAAAGAGCTTCGCGCGGAGTTAGGGGTGAGGAAGACGGGGATGAGGGGAAACTCCGGGGACGGGCTAGGTGCTGTGGAGGCACCTGGGGCGCGGGGAAGACTTGGGAATAAGGAGTTGAGAAGAACAGATGTGTGTTGTGTATGTGTGTGTACGTGAGTGTGTGTACGTGTGTGTGTGTGTGTGTGTGTACGTGTACGTGTGTACGACTTTCGGAAGAGTTGTGCCAGGGAGGTTGGGGGGGAGGGGGATCTACTAGCAGATTGGCTAATGGAGAACTGGAAGTATCAGACCTGGGGCAGTGCCTGGGGAAAACTTTAGGAAAAGTGAAGGAAAGGAGTTTATCTTGGGGAAGGGGACCTTTCGAGGGGACCAGGGCCCTCTGCTCCAGAGTGCTGGCATGGGGAGTTCTGGGCTTATCCGAGAGAGAGCTGGGTCGGTAGGTATTGGGGGAGACGGAGGACTTGGCCCAGGCTGGGAACCGAGTGTTTGTAGCTCGGCGTCTCCTTGCAGAAGACTGGAATTGGGGCAGGAGACCCTGGCACTTAGACTCAAGGAGTGTTTCTTGGCTTTGGATGTAGCACTTGCTGTTTTTGATAAGCAAGGCTTCCTCCTGTTCTCTGAGGAGGGATGGTTGGGTTCACTCAGGGAGAGCGAGAAAGGAGAGGCCATTAGCCTTCCTTTGAAAAGATTTTAGGTAAAGCAGCTCGTCTTTCTTTGGTCAAAAAGCCAGGGAATGGAATGCCCTTTGCTCTCTGTGTCGGGCAGTCCCCTGACATGTGGAATCTTGTTTCCTTTGGCATCACTTGTACAACTAGCCTCCCCTTTATCCCATGCCCACTAAATGCCTCAGGCACTGCCAGAAAAAAAGAGGCTGTAAGCCTAGTCTTTATCCCATTCCTCATCTAGCCCCATCCTGAAAGATGCTAATCTGACTGATGGGAACCTTGTAGTTGTGACTGCAAAGGTGATGTGTGATTTTTTTTTTTCCTGTGTAGCATCATTGGTCAGTTCTGTTATTTTAGCTTTAAAGTTGATTGTTATTGCAAGAGTGGGATTGAATTTCTAGATGCTTAGAAAACTCGGAGGCATTGAATGCAGGAGCTAGTCTTAAGAATTAAAGAAGCATTTGTCAGCACCACTTGTATCTTCTATTTCTAGGGTGATCTCAAGCATGGACTGTAACCTCCAATACTTTCCTGAACACCAACCTATGGTGTTTAAAGAGAGTGACAGGGATTACTGAAAACACTGAGAAGAGGTATTATTACACTGATGAAATTTAGAAATAAAGCTATCTTGAGGAGGGTTGTTCTCTTGCCTGCCTTCTTTCCCACCGGGCTCTTTTTCTTCCTTGTTTACACTAGTTCAGCGTAGGAAACTTGGCTTATTGTTGCTGCCAGTTTGGTAGGGGAGGATCATGATTTCTCCCCACCCCCTTGTGAGTCGTACCATGTGAGTCAAACCCTGCCCTAAGAAATTAGTTTTTAGTTCTTTAGAGTCAGCATTTATTGGTACAATTACTATGGCTACAAAACCAGTGTAATGAATTTTATATGCTTGAGGTGTGTGTGTGTGTTTAACAACTAAGATTGTTTGTTTTTAGGTGTTGTGAAAGATGAGGCCCAGTGTGGATGAGAAAACAACAACAACAAAAATCATAGCTGCATGATAAAATTTTATTTGAATTTTTAGAAAAGTTATTAGGCTCAAAGACACCGAGTGGCATATATTCTGATAAGATGTTATCTCTGTATAAAATAAGGTATGATACATTTCTGAACAAAGGAGTGAGCCGTTAAAAAAATGTATTCTGGTTTTAAAGCAGTTAGCAGTTAGTAGCTTCTTAGGAATCCAGGCAGTTAAGTGATAACTTAGCTTTAAGCCTCATTATTTTTTGGTTGTAGAAGTCATGTTTTTTATTTTCTTCGATTATAAAATGAAAAATCATTTGTGAACTGAAAGCAGTAAGGCTTGTTATTCTTTTTTTTAAAAAATATATTTTATTGACTTTTTACAGAGAGGAAGGGAGAGGGATAGAGAGCCAGAAACATTGATGAGAGAGAAACATCGATCAGCCGCCTTCCGCACACCAAGGCACACGCCCCTGGCCGGAATCGAACCCGGGACCCTTGAGTCAGCAGGCCAACGCTCTATCCACTGAGCCAAACCATCCAGGGCAAGGCTTGTTATTCTTTTCTAATGAAAGCAGTTAGCTCAATAATCCAATATTGTGTTTTTGATTCCTATGTTGACCTGGCTAACTCTGTCTTGTTAGACTTTTATTTTAAACAAATACCCATCATAATTAGTAAAATCTGGTTTAAAAATACATGCATATTTGGTCAAAATACTTGTTGTTTAAGTAAATCTCTAGAATCTAGAAATTTATTGTTTTTAAGTGTCATTTAATGTCTAACTGGGACCTGTTGAGATGGCCTAATACAGGTTGGCAAAATAGCTCTCAAACTGCTGTAGTTAACCTGTTGGGTTTAGGATAATTAACCTTCCTGTGACTTCATAAGTGCCTGTTTCTGGTTGTAATAAATAACCACCATTCAGTTGTTTGATGACTGTTAAAAAATAATGTGGAAAATTAAAAAGTATTATAAGCCCTGGCTGGGTGTCTCGGTTGGAGAGTCATCCCATACACCAAAAATGGTGCCGGTTGCCTTAGCATTTTGGCTCAGTGAATAGAGCGTCGGCACTTGGACTAAAGGATTGAGGGTTCCATTCTAGTCAAGGGCATGTACCTCAGTTGCAGGTTGCAGGCTCAATCCCCAGTCCTGGTCAGAATGCCTGTGGGAGGCCACCAATCGATGTGGCTCTCTCACATTGTTGTTTCTCTCTCCCCACTGAAAATCAATGGAAAAATATCTTCCAGTGAAGATTAACAAAAAACAAAAAAAACATGTTGCCTGTTGATCCCCTGTTGGGGATGTTTCTCTCTTTCTCTCCCTTCCTCTCTAAAAAAATCAATGGAAAACATACCCTCAGGTGAGAATTAAAAAAAAAATTTTTTTTTTTTAATGAAGGTCATGAGTAGCCTAAAATGAGTTGGAAAGACTGTTTTTGTTTTCCAGAGTAAGAATTTTTTTGGTTTGTAACAACTTTCTAAGAAGCTGTTGAAAAACTGGTTTAAATGGAATGTTTTGGCCTTATTAATTTTCTACCCTGTAAGCACAGATTTTTTTTTTTTTTTGCTTAGTCTTAGGTTGGGTGTGCATTATGTAATTTCTCTTTATTTATTTTAGAACCAAGTATCATTTCAGTTTAAGCATTTTTATAGTGTTTATATTTGAGCTGGCAGCCATGCTGCTGGAAATGGGTGGAATTGCCTCTAACAAAAGTAGTCAATTTTCAATTCCCAATTTATGAGTGCATAAAATGAATAAATGGTGTAGTGAAAAAACAGTATCTGAAGCCAAACTGAAATGACTTGTAGATTAGTATATCTTTCTATAGCTGGAATATTTGTTTTTATTGAATTTATTGGACATTGGTTAATAAAATTATATAGGTTTCAAGTGTGTAATTCTATAATACATCATCTGTGTATTGTGTATTCACCACCCTAAGTCAAGTCTCTTTTCATCACCATTTATCCCCCACCCTCTTCTACCTCCCCCCACTCTGTAGCTGGAATATCTTGCAGTGACACTATTGGGCTGTGAATATAGAACCTGGATTTCTAAAATTGGAAGTTGGTTTAAGAGTTTCTGTAGCTCATTTCAGTTTCTCCTGCAGAATTGCATGTAACCCTTCCAAGAGAGCTTATTCTTGAGTCTCTGAGGGCAGAAATTTGTATGATACCGTATAGTGTTTTAATTACTTTTCTAGTTAGAATTATGTCAAAACTTGTCTCTCTTACTGCAATTTAAGCTTTTTATTTGCTTATATCCACTTTAGAGATGGAGAATATCTAATGAACATTACCCTTAAGGGGCTAGAAAGCTTCTATTCAAATCACTAAAAGTTTTCAACCATTTGTAATTTAAACACATTCAATTTAATGGCCTCTCATCCTTTAAGATAGTCTAATACATTTATTTATTTTTTTCAGGGGTAGCTAACAGGAGTCAGAGGAGAGTTTACATATGATTTTTAAAAAATTGTGGTAAAATATACATAACAAAATATCATTTTAACCAATTTTAAGTTCATTGTTAAGTAATGTAACCAAGCCCTGGCTGTTTTGGCTCAGGGGATGGAGTGTCAGCCTGCGGACTGGGGGGGGGGGGGGGGGGTTGGGGGGGTTAGGGGGGGCGGTCCCAGGTTCTGTTCCAGTCAGGGGCCCATGCGCGGGTTGCTGGCTGGATCCCTGGTGGGGGTTGTGCGGGAGGTGGCTGATCAGTGATTCTCTCTCATCATTGATGTTTCTGTCTCTCTCTCCCTCTCCCTCCCTCTCTGAAGTCAATGAAAATATATTTTAAAAAAATTTCCTTCTGGCCTTCACAATCAGTTTTCTTTGTTACGCTTTTTAAATTGTTTATTGATTTTAGAAAGAGTGAAAGAAAGAACGTTGCTTTGTTGTGCATTCATTGGTTGCTTCTTGGATGTGCCCTGACCAGGGATTGAACCTGAAACCTTGGCATATCAGGATGACACTAACCAATTGAGGTACCCAGCCAGGGCTCTGTTATATTTTTCTTTCTTCTTTTTTTTAGCTCTCATCCAAGGATATTTTTCCATTGATTTTTTTAGAGAGAGAGGAAGAGAGAGGGAAAGACAGAGAGAAATACCGATGTGAGAGAAACATGTCAATTGGTTGCCTCCTGCATGTGCCCGACCAGGGCCTGGGCTGGCAAGGAGCCTGCAACCGAGGTATGTGCTCTTGACCAGAATAGAACCCGGGACCCTTGGGTCTACAGGCCAATGCTCTATCCACTGAGCCAAACTGGTTAGGGCTTTTTTTTTTTTTTTAATCTTTATTGTTGAGAGTATTACAGATGTCTCCCCACTTCCCCCTCATTGCTCCCTTTCACCCAGTTCCCACACAGCCCCAGGCCTCCACTACCCTATTGTCTGTGTCCATAGGTAATGCATACATGCACATATGATCTTTATTTAATCTCTTCCCACCCCCAAACCCCCTTCCGTCTGAGAATCGTCAGTCTGTTCCATTTCCATGCCTCTGATTCTACTTTATTCACCAGATTATTCTGTTAAATAGATATCTTATTCGTTTATTTTGATTTTTAGATTCAATTGTTGATAGGTATGTATTTGTAGCCATTTTGTTGTTTATATTTTTGATCTTTTTCTTCTTCCTCTTAAAGAATATCCTTCAACATTTCATATAATACTGGTTTGGTGGTAATGAACTCCTTTAGCTTTTTCTTATCTGTGAAGCTCTTTTCTGACCTTCAATTCTAAATGATAGCTTCGCTGGGTAGAGTAATCTTGCTTGTAGGTCCTTGTTATTCATCACTTTGAATATTTCTTGCCACTCTCTTCTGGCCTGCAAAGTTTCTGTTGAGAAATCAGCTGACAGTCATATGAGCACTCGCATGTAGGTAACTAACTGCTTTTCTCTTGCTGCTTTTAGGATTCTCTTTTTGTCTTTTGCCCTTGGCATTTTAATTATGATGTGTCTTGGTGTGGTCCTCTTTGCGTTCCTCTTGTTTGGGAGTCTACACTTCCTGGACTTGTAAGTCTGTTTCTTTTACCAGGTAGTGGAAGTTTTCTGTCATTATTCTTCAAATAGCTTTTCAATATCTTGCTCTTTCTCTTCTCCTTCTGGCATCCCCATAATGCGAATGTTGGTACTCTTGAAGTTGTCCCAGAGGCTCCTTACAGTATCTTCATATTTTTGGATTCTTTTTTCTCTTCTGATTGGGTGTATTTTGCGTCCTCATATTCCAAATCATTGATTTGATTCTCGGAATCCTCTACTCTACTGTTGAATCCCTGTAAATTATTAATTTCAGTTCAAGCATGTCAAACTCGTGGCATGTGGCCCGCCTGCCCCGAGTTTGACATGCTTGTTTCAGTTAGTGTATGTTTACTTTCTAACTGGTTCTTTTTCATGTCTTTGACATTCTCACTAATATTCTTGTAAGTCTCACTAAGTCCCTTGTAGCTCTCATTAACATCCTTGAGCAACCTTGAACTCTGTATTGAGTAGTTTGATTGCTTCCATTTCATTTAGTGTTTTGGTGGTTTTTTTTTCCTGGAGATTTCTTTTGTTCTTTCATCTGTGACATGTTTCTTTGTCTCTGAATTTTGGTGGCTTCCCTGTGTTTTTTTTTTTTTTTTGTATTCGGTAGAGCTATTATGTCTCCTGGAATTGGTAGATTTGCCTTGGTGTGGTCCAGTGGCTCAGCTTCCCCAGTTACCTGAGCTGGGCACTCTAGGTGTGCCCCTGTGTGGGCTGTGTGTACAGTCTTGTAGTTGAGCCTTGATTGCTGTTGGCATCACTGGGAGTTGACCTCCAAGTCAATTGATTGTGAGGACCAGCTGTGACTACAGTGGAAGAGCTATTGTGTAGGAGACACCCTCTTGGAGCAGGACTTGCTTCAGTAGGTTTTTGGTGCTCACTGAGTCTGCCCCTTGAGTGTGTCGCTTGTGGATGTGTAGAACTGTAATCCAGTATGGCCTGATGTTGTCTAGCCATTGTACTGGCTCTGGGGCCACCTGGCAGGAACTACAGAGATATCTGCAGATGTTTGCTACTTGTGTCGGGCTAGGAAGTGCCCAGGTGAGGCCCAGCTGTGAAGCAAGGCAGGCTGGTGCTAGTGCCAGGTCTTGGGCCTCTTACTGAAGATTGGGACACGCTGACGCCAGTGCTGCTTGTTTGATTTTAGGAAAGTCTGAAGCCTGAGCCAGGACAGACCATTCATATGGAAAAGCAGCTGCAACAGCTTGGGTGGTGCTGCAAGTTGGTGGGTCTCAGGGAATCACCAGGGTGGAGTGAACAGTGTGAGATATGCTGATGGAAACTCAGATATGGCTGCCAGTGAGCTCTGCGAATGGGGGAGGTCCCAGCACAGGAACAATGACCCCTCCAAGCACCCCTGTCTGGGAGAATACAGCCCCTGAGTTGCTGCCCTTGTGCCAGACAATCCAGTAGTTCCTCCTCATATGTCCCTGGTTCTCCCAAAGCCCCCCAGCACTGGAGCTCACAGGGAGTGGAACTGTGTAAATTTGTTTACTGACCCTTTACGAGGAACTGCCTGAGACTCCAGTAGCCTCTGTGTCACTCACCCACAATCTCCGCTGGTTTTTACAGCCCGAAGTTATGGGTACTTCTCTTCCCAGCACTGGTACCCTGGGCTGAGGGGTCTGGTGTGGGGCTGGCACCCGTTGCTTCACATTGGAGGCCTCTGCAGCTGAGATATCCCTGCTGATTAAAAAAATGCCAAATGAGAGTGTTGGACCAAGCAGTTCTGTGCCTCTGCCCCTTCTACCAGTCTCAGTGTGCTTTCTTCTTTACTTCTCTAGTTGCAAGATTTCCATTCAGCCAGATTTCAGGTGGTTCTGAATGATGGTGGTTCTGTATTTTAGTTTGTAATTTTGATGTGATTGTGGGAGGTGGCAAGTACCAGCTTTTACCTATGCCGCCATCTTGGTTCTTTCTGTTTCTGTTATGTTTTTAAAGTGAGTTGTACTTTAGCATTTATGACAAGAGGCAAATACAGGTAATACTTCTAGATTTTTAGAGGACATTAGCTTAGGAGTTAGTACTGACCTTATTTCTCAGTATAAGTAAAATATCTTTCACTAGAATATAGACAACATCGACTGTTTCTCTCCCTCCTAGCCATTAGGCTAGGGCTTTGCAGTTTGAGTGTTGCAATATCTTAGGTTGCCTCCAGGTATCTTTAGGAAACAGTGTTTATTTTGTGGAATACTATATATCTGTGCCCATCATGGATGGAACAGGTATTTTCTAGAAAACTAACTTGGGAAAACAGTTTTGTAAAACAGTGTCCTATTGACTGTTGTCAAAGGCAAGAAAATAAATAAAATAAAATAAAATAAAATAAAATAAAGTTAAATCAGAATCTAGATGTGAAAATGTAGTGTACCATCTCACAGTGCCTCCCTTGCCTGGTCTTAATCTATTTCTGAGTCACCTGCAATGCTAAATGAGTTTCTGATTTACTCTCTGGGTTACATGTGTGAATCTAGGAAAAGTCCCTTTATGACAGATGAAACTTGATATTAATACTAGTTTTCTAAAAAATGTGTGCCAAAGCTGATTGATATTTCTCTTGCATCAGTGTTTCTGACTCTCTATCCCTCTCCCTTCCTCACTGTAAAAATCAATGAAATATATATTTTAAAAGAATGTATGCCAAGGAGCAGTTTTAGGATTGTATGATATTCAGTGATAGAATGTTATACATTCTTTTATTACATTTTTAAGGTTTGGAGTTCTTGCTTTGGACATTCTTCTTTTTTTTAATCCTTACCCAAGGATATTTTTCCATTGATTTTCAGAGAGAGAGTGGGAGAGAGGGAAAGACAGAGAGAAACATCGGTGAGAGAAACACATCGATTGGTTGCCTCCTGCATGTGCCCCTACCGGGGTCCGGGCTGGGGAGGAGCCTGCAACCAAGTTACATGCCCTTGACTGGAGTCGAAACCAGGACACTTCAATTTCGAGGCTCTATCCACTGAGCAAAACTGGCTAGGCAGTACTTCGTCCCTTTTTATTGGTGAACAATATTCCAGTGTATGCTTATACCACAATTGGTCCATTCATATATTGGTGAACACTTAAGCCATTTCCACCTTTTGGCTATTGTGTATAGTGCTGCTGTGAGCATGTGTGTACATGTATTTCTTTGAGTGCCTGTTTTCAGTTCTTTTGGGTATATACCTAACAGTTGAGTTGTTGGGTCTTATGGTAATTCTATGTTTAACTTTGGAGGAACCACCAAACTTTTCCACAGTGACTGAATCATTTTACATTTCCCTTAGCAATGTAGGAGGGTTTTTCTGTACCCTTATCAACACTTATTTTTCTTTTTTTAATTACAGCCATTCTAATGGGTATGAAATGGTACCTCATTGTGAATTTGATTTGCATTTCTCTAATTACCAATGGTATTAATGTCTTTTCATGTACTTGTTGGCCATTTATATATCTTCTTTGAAGAATGTCTGTCCAAGTCCGTTGCTTTTTTAAAAACTGGATCGTCTTTTTGTTGTAAGAGTTTTTTTATATATTCTGTGTACTAGACTCTTATATGTGATTTGCAGATATTTTCTCCCATTCAATAGGTGTCTTTCATTTTCTTGGTAATGTCCTTTAATACACAAATATTTTTAATTTTGATGAGGTCCAATTTATCTAATTTTTTGTTGTTGCTTGTGCTTTTGGTATTTATTATATCTAATAATCCATTACCAAACCAAAGTTATGAAGATTTACCTATGTTTTACACTAAGAGTTTAATGGTTTTCTTATATTTAGGTCATTGATTCATTTTGAGTTAATTTTTGTATATCTTGTGAGGTAGGAGTTTAACTTCATTCTGTAGAGTTTAATTTTTGTCATGTTATATGCTCTGGGACAGGCTTCTCATTGACTCTACATTAAAAATATTCTTTACTTGTATTATATATATATTTTACTCTCTGTAGCTGTCACTAAAAATTGGGTCAGAAAAGAGTGCAGATTGACTAATGGGGGGCACCCAAACTAAATGTGTTTAAAAGGTCAGTTTATCCTCTTACCCATCCCCAACCAGCTTTTCTTCTGACTTTTCCCTGTTCTCTTAATAGCTCCAATGTTCCCCCAAGCCTTAGGCTTGAACTGAGTTATTTCCAATGCCCTCTTTTTCCTGGACACCCCAGATCATTTGCCAAACCCAGTTCATTTCCACTCTGCAGTGCACCTCCCAACTGTTTCTTTTTTCCATTCCTTTTGCCACCACTTAAGTTTGTAGGTTGTGTTACTACTCAAACGGGGTAACATAGGAATAGTTTCATATTGGTTTTCTGCACCGGGCTTTTTTGCTTCTAGTCCATTTTATGGGCATATTACTACCAGATCAATCTTTCTAAGTCACAGCTTTGATCTGGGTCCTTCTTTTCTCAGCAATCTTTAACAGTGTGTGTACCAGAGAGAGAGCAGAGAGCTTTAGCTTGACATTCAGGGTCCTCCAAAGATTGATTCCAACTTATCTGCCTCTACCTTTCTGTCATGTCGTTGTGCTGAACTCCTTTTTTGTGCCCCATTCAAACTGGTCTGCTGCTCATTTCCCGGTATATACTTTTGCTTTCCCAATTTAAAACTTTTTTCTTTTATCTAGAATGCTGCTCTTTTCTCTCTTTATGTCTCATGAAATACTATTGCTTTTTGTAACATCATATGCAATACATACCCCTTAACAGCCTTCTCCCTAAGCATCTGATACAATGCTTTGTATATAGTAGATGCTCAGCAAATATTTCTTGAGGTCATGAATGAAGACATGGGAGTAAAGGCTTCGTTTTAATGGAAATGTTGAAGTATAGTGCTGTTAAAAGAAACAAAGTCCTACAAACTAAGCTCCTTTTCAGGCTTTTTTGTTTGTAAGTTTGAGCATGAGATTTAAATGTTGCTAATAGTTTCTACATGACTTGAAAGGAAATTAATATTTAATTAACAATAAGAATATTATTTCTGGGAGCAATTTGAGTCCTCTAAAGATTGGCCCCAGCTTATGTACCTACCTTTCCAGGCATATTTTCTTGTATTGAATATTCTTTGTAAGTCAGTTTATGAGAAAATTTATTCAGATAAATTGGGTATCATTTAGTTATTTAGATATGAATGGAGAATAATATTTTGCAAACTCTCTAAAGTTCTCTTTGTCTTTGCCTGTGTTTTTCATTGAGGAAAAACTTTAAAGAGTAATATAAGCGCATAATAAGTTTAAATAGTTTAGAAGGTTCTAAAAAGGGGTTGCAAACTAAAATGTCTATAGTTGCCCTAGCTGGTTTGGCTCAGTAGATAGAGCGTTGGCCTGCGGACTGAAGGGTCCCAGGCTCGATTCCGGTCAAGGGCACATGCCCGGGTTGTGGGCTTGATCCCCAGTAGAGGCTATGCAGGAAAGGCGGTCCATCAATGATTCTCTCTCACCATTGATGTTTCTATCTCTCTCTCCCTCTCCCTTCCTCTCTGAAATAAATAAAAATATATTAAAAATAAAACAATAAAAAATAAAATGTGTGTGATCCTTGCCTTATGTCAAATGCTGCCATGCTGGATTGGGGGCCCAGTGTTCTTACATATTCCCCCCCACCCCCACCCAAGAGTCAGAAATTCAGATTGTCATGGGAAATTTTCTGATTTTCAGATTTTGACAACTAATTTAAATATTTAAAAAACTATGTGGGCCAAATAAAGCATACACGTAGGTAGGATATGGTCCTTGGGCCACTAATTCGCAGTCTTTAGATAAAAAGTGAAAAGCAAAAATCCTCTCTCCTTTCCAGATATAGCCACTACTATTTCTTTTGTACCTTGTAGAGAATTTCCATGTCTGTAGAATTCTACGTAGATATGTACACACACACATATATACACATACATAGAGAATTTTCTGTGCATATGTATATATGCACAGAAAATTTTAACAACAATGGTATTGCAATTTGAGTAATAGTTTTTTTCTGTTCAGAGTAGTGGGCACCGTGGTCCTTGTACGTCCTTTGCTTCAGTAGGAAGGGAAATTAGTTGTCAAGGTACTTAGATATCCTGATCAAATAGATGCTTTTTAATGGTAGAGATGGACTTTGGTCTATTCAAATACAGTAGAATTTCTTCACTGTATTAAACAACAGGCTGTCATCCAGTAATTACATATAATTATTAAAACTTTGTTTTGTTGTGTTAAGAGCAAAGTGTGTTAAGTAAGCTATCTAGTAATTAGCTCATCTGAATTTACTTACTAGAGATATTGTCAGGTAAGTTGAACTTTTTAGGGACCCAAAATGCAACAAGACTAAAATTCACTGAAAAGATGTAATTCTTATTAAATTTCTTGTGCAGATGAAACTAATTTTTCACTTGTTGGAAGGGTAATTAATATTGTAAGTGGTTTTTCTAATGATTTGCCAAAGTTAATATATATCTTGGGGGCAGGGGTGACAGTTTATTCCAAATATGGAATGCATCCCCACTGAATTGACTAAAAGACTCTTTTAAAAAATGAACAGTTGTGTTTTCTTACGATGTTTGAGCTGTAGGTCTTTCAAGTGTTTCTGAGGGTTCATACTTGAATTATTATGCTTGAGGTCAGTGATTCACAGCCTATTGTGGAGCAAGAGCCTATTAATGATTGATGGAATGATACAAGATGCCGTTATGAAGTGTTTTGTCATTAGCATTTATTTTGAAAAAGAAATTTTGCTTTTTATCTTTTTTAATACTTTGATAACAGGCTTTGAAAGAATGGGAATAACTGACTGAATGATAGGGTTTGCATATAACTGTAACTGGAATGAGTGCCTTTTTATATTTTTTCAAATTTAAAAATATCTATAAAAGGATTTATATCATAATAAAACTGTAATGATAAAATGGTTAAGTTAAAAGTGACAATAAGCAAAAAGAAAACAAAAATAAATCATACTCACAGGACTGAGAGAGAAACAATTTTAACCTTTAGATCTATATCTTAAACTATTGTGTGTGTGCTACACACTGGTTTCTAGGGCTGCCATAACAAATTCCAACAAATTGGCAAACTGGGTGGCATGAAACAGAAATTTATTTTCTTACAGTTCCGGAGGCTAGAAATTTGAGATCAAGGCATCAGCAGATCATGCTCCCTCTGAAGGACCTAGGGAAGAAACCTGCATTACCTCCTAGCTTCTATGGCTCCTGGCATTTCTTGGTGTCCCATGGCTTGTAGCTGCATAGTTCATAATCTCTGCCTCAGTAGCCACATGGCCTTCTTCCTTTGTGTGTCTCCAAATTTCCTACTCCTTCAAAGGACACCAGTCAGTTGGATTTAGGGCCCAACCTAATCTAGTATGACCTCATTACTAATTACATCTGCAAAGACTGTTTTCGAATAAGGTATGTTCTGAGGTTTGGGTGGATGTGAATTTGGGGGGATACTCTTCAGTATACCAGTACACACTGTTAATAATCTGTTTTCACTTAATCTCTTATGATCATTTTCCCATTCTTAATAAATATGACTTTACACTCTTACTTTTAAAGGCTTTACACTATTCCATTACAGGGCTATAGAAAAATTTAATAACCCCTTTTTGTGGTTCTAGTTTGTTTGTAGCATTTTGTTAATATAAACTCAGTACTGAACATCATTGTAGCTAAATCTTTGCTTGCATCATTAATTATTTCTTTAGGATTTATTCCTAGAATTAGATTGCTGGGCTAAATATAAACATGATTTGATGCTCTTAATACTTGATTGCCAAATTGTGTCCTCCATAAATGTGAACTAATTTATATTACTGCCACTACCGTATGAGTGACTAATTATTTACCTCATCGGTGCATTATATTATAAAAAAAATTTTTAGCTTGCAGGTAAGAAATGTGATCTTTTTTTAGTTAATAATTTTGTTATTCTAATGAGTAATTTTATTTATTTCTTAAATTTATCTTTATTGTTAAAAGTATTACAGATGTCCCCTTTTTTCTTCCATTGACCTCCTCCTCCCCACTCCCTCTTCCTCTTTAGGCCTTCACCACACTATTGTCTGTGTCTATGTTATTTATTTATTTATTTATTTATTTTTTAAATATTTATTGATTTCAGTGAGGAAGGGAGCTGGAGAGAGAGATAGAAACATCAATGATGAGAGAATCATTGATTGGCTGCCTCTTGCACGCCACACTGGGGATTGAGTCCGAAACCCGGGCATGTGCCCTTACCGAGAATTGAGCCACAACCTCTTGGTTCATAGGTTGATGCTCAGCCACTGAGCTATGCCTGCCAGGCCATGGGTTTTGCATATATGCATATAAGTTACTTGGTTAATCCCTTCCCACCCCTGCCCTCCTTCCCTGTGAGAATCTTCCTTCTGTTGCATGCTTCCATGTCTCTGGATCTATTTTGTCAGTTTATTTTGTTCATTAGATTCCACATGTGATATTTGTCTTTCTCTGACTGACTTATTTCACTTAGCATAATACTTTGCAGGGTCCTTTATGTTGTTTCTTTTTTCTAAATATATTTTTATTGATTTCAGAAAGGAAGGAAGAGGGAGATAGAAATATCAATGATGAGAGAGAATCATTGATCCGCTGTCTTCTGCACGCCCCCTACTGGGGATTGAGCCCACAACCCAGGCATGTACCCTTGATGAATCGAATCTGGCATCTTTCAGTCTACAATCCAGTGCTCTATCCACTGAGCCAAACTGGCTAGGGCCATGTTACTTCAAAGAGTAAGAGATCTTTCTTCTTTACAGCTGCATAGTATTCCATGTATAATGTACCACAGCTTTTAAAAAAATATATTGATTTCAGAGAGGAAGGAAGAGAGCATGCAAAAGAGATAGACAAACATCAACGATGAGAGAGAATCATTGATCAGCTGCCTCCTGCATGCCCCACACTGAGGATTGAGCCCACAACCTGGGCATGTGCCTTGACTGGAAATGGAATCATGGTCTCCTGGTTCATAGGTAAACCCGCAACTACTGAGCCATGCCAGCCAGGCTGTACCACAGCTTTTTTATTGACTCATCTACTGTTGGGAACCTGGGTTGTTTCCAGATCTTAACTATCCTATATAATAAAAGGCTAGTGGTCAGCCCTACCTGGTTTGGTTCAGTGGATAGAGCCTCGACCTGCGGACTGAAGGGTCCTGGGTTTGATTCCGGTCAAGGGCACATGCCCAGGTTGCGGGCTCGATCCCCAGTAAGGGGCGTGCAGGAGGCAGCCGATCAATGGTTCTCTCTCATCATGTTTCTATTTCTCTCTCCCTCTCCTTCCCTCTCTGAAATCAATAAAAATGTATATTTTTAAAAAAAGGCCAGAGGGCATAAGAGTCACGACCGGAACGACTGCTTGACCAGTTGCCATGAGGTGCATTGAGCACCTCTCGGTCCCTCCCCCATGGCCCACAGGCTCTGATCGCAGCAAGGTGGGTGGCAGGTGGACAGGGCGGAGAACGCAGCAAGCAGTGGCGGGCAGGCAGGCGGCGAGCACAGTGGGGTGGTGAACGTGGTGAGCGGCGGCGAGCAGCAGCAGCAAGCAGCGGTGGGCAGGTGGGTGGGGCTGCGGGTGGGTGGGTAGGTGGGCTGGGTGGCCAGCAGTGGCGGGCTACCGTGTGCGATTTTGCGTGCTGGACCTCTAGTTGTATATAAAAACTGCAATGAATATAGGGGTGCATATATTCTTTCTGATTAGTGTTTCATTCTTCTTAAGATATAGTCCTAAAAGTGGGATCACTGGGTCAAATGGCATTATTAATTTTTTTGAGGAAGCTCCACACTGTTTTCTATAGTGGTTGTACCAGTCGACATTCCCACAAAAAGTGTACTAGGGTTCCTTTTTTTCCACATCCTTGCCAGCACCTATTGTTTGTTGATTTATTGGTGGTAACCATTCCGGCAAGTGTGAGGTGGTACTTCCTTGTAGTTTTAATTTTCATCTCTATGATGATTAGCGACGTTGAGCATCTATCCTATATAATAAAGAGGTAATATGCAAATTGTCCATCAGTCCAACACACAAGATGGCCGCCACAAAATGGCCAGCAGGGGAGGCCAGTTGTGGGCGATCAGGCCAGGAGGGGAGGGCAGTTGGGAGGGACCAGGCCTGCAAGAGAGGGCAGTTGGGGGTGATCAGGCCTGCAGGGGAGGACAGTTAGGGGTGACTGGGCCGGCAGAGGAGGGCAGTTGGGGGTGACCAGGCCTGCAGGGGAAGGCAGTTGGGGGGGGGACCCAGGCCTGCAGGAGAGGGCAGTTGGGGGGCCACCAGGCCTGCAGGGGAGGGCAGTTGGGGGCAATTGGGCCGGTAGGGGAGCAGTTAAGCATCGATCAGGCTGGCAGGGGAGTGGTTAGGAGGTGACTAAGCTGGCAGGAGGAAGCAGTTAGGGGCAACAGGCAGGCAGGCAAGCAATTGGGAGCCAGCAGTCCTCAATTGTGAGAGGGATGTCTGACTGCTCATTTAGGCCCGGTGGGATCAGGCCTAAATGGGCAGTCAGACATCTTTCTAGGGGTCCCAGATTGGAGAGGGTGCAGGCTGGGCTGAGGGACAGCCCCCCCCCCCCATGCATGAATTTCATGCACTGGGCTTCTAGTATATATATAAAAGCGAATTTGACTGGGAGACTGGGGTTCAATTGCTCGCTATGACATGTGCTGACCACCAGGGAGTGGTGTGGGACGAAGGAAGGCCCTGGCTGGCAGCCGGCAGCTGGGGAAGGGAGGCCCCGATTAGTCCTGGTCACCGGCTAGACTAGGGACCCTACCAGCGCACAAATTTCATGCACTGGGCCTCTAGTTTTTTCATATATCTCTTGTGCATTTGTATATCCTCTTTGGAGAAGTGTCTGTTCAGGTCCTCTGCCCATTTTTTAATTGGGTTGTTTGTCAATGCTCAACCACTGAGTCACACCAGCCGGGCCTTTTGTATTGTTTTCTTTTAGTCTCCATGTCACTTATTTCTGCTCTGATCTTTTAAAATATTTTTATTGATTTCAGAGATCAGAGAGGAATGGAGAGGGAGATAGACACATCAATGATGACAGAGAATCATTGATTGGCTGCCTCCTGCATGCCCTCACTGGGGACTGAGCCCAAAACCTGGGCATGTGACCTTGACAAGAATCGAACTCAGGACTCTTCAGTCTGTAGGCCTACACTCTATCCACTGAGCCAAACCAGCTAGTGCAATATTTTGGCTTTTTTTTTTCCCCACCAGTGCTTTAAACCAAATTCCAGTTACGTGGTGACTACTTGTTTTACCTTTTAAAGTATAACAACTTTATTGAGATATAATTTATATATCATAAAATTCACCAATTTTAAGTGTTGAATTCTGTAATTTTTGTAAATGTATAGATTTGTACAACCATCATTACAATCTAGTTTCAGAATATTTCTATCACACTAGCAAGATCCTTATGCCAGTTTGTGTTCAGCCCCAACACTCATTCCCAGCCACAGGCAATCACCATTCTGTTTTCTGTCTCTTTGGATTTTCCTTTCTGGATATTTCATATAAACGTACGTAAACATACAGCATGTGGCCTTTATGACTGGCTCCTTTTCCTTAGCATAATGTTTCAAGGTTCATCCATGTTGCAGCATTCATCACATAAGGAAATTCTATTTTATTGCTGAATGTTATTTTACATATATTTTAAAAAGTCATTAAATGTTTATTGACCCTTGAGCCATTAGTGTACTTGGATTCATTTTCCTTTTCTGCACAACTCTTTGCTGCCCCAAGGGTAATAATTATTTTGATTTTTGGTTTACTGTGTGTATACACACACATATTTGGGCTTCTTTTTTTGCACTTTTTTTTTTCTGTTGTATTGGTATGTATGTTTGGTTTTCTATGGTTGAATTAAGAGTTTTAATATTTACTGAAAAAGTGATTTTAAAGTGAAGTACATTTTCTTCTTATTTAATTTTCATTTTACCCATGTTATACGTGCACATAGTTTAAAGAGTAAAGTAGTATAGGCTTGTTAAAAGGAACAGGAATTCTAGACCCCCTTTTCCTTATCTCACTGTCCAGAGGCAGTATATTTCAGTTCTTTTAACTGATTTTTGAGTTTTTACCTCTCTATTGATTTTTACCTCCCAGTTTTAATTATTATCTGTTGACTTTCCACAGGGCAATGAGGATTTTGTTCTGGTTGAGCCAATGTGGTGGTGAAGAGCAAAGTTCAGAGCTTCTGTTATTACTATTTGTGTGACCTTTGGAAAGTTATTTACGCTCTCCATGCCTTGGTTTCCTAATATATAAGGACAGTATCAGTGTTTATCTGAGGATTAGATAAATTAACATATGTAAAAGATTTAGAGCTGTGCCGGGCACTTGGTAATTGTTAGTTTCACTCACCCATCTCCCATTTTAATTATTTATAACTTGGTTAAGTCAGTTTTCAGTGTTTATATTGTTCTATCTATCTATCTATCTATCTATCTATCTATCTATCTATCTAGTTTTCAGTGTTTATATTGTTTTATCTATCTCTTTGTCTATCTATCTACCTACCTACCTACCTATTTATTTCCTCACCCAAGGATATTTTTCCATTAACTTTTAGGGAGAGTGGAAGGGAGAGGGAAAGACAGAGAGAAACACATTGATTGGTTGCTTCCTGCAAGAGCCCTGACCAGGGGAGGAGCCTGCAACCAAGGTACATGCCCTTGACCAGAACTCGGGGGTGGGGGTGGGGTGGGGGGGGTGGGGGGGACCTTCTCTTGCAGGCCAGTGCTCTATCCACTGAGCCAAATCGGCCCCAGCTGTTTTAACTACTTAAATGTTTTAAAAACACTTGAGCCATTAGTGTATTTGAATTTATTTTCCTTTTGTGCACAGTCTTTTGCTGCCCCCAGCATAATAATTATCTTGATTTTTGGTTTGCTCAATCTCTTATATATTTTTTTACCAGTTATTCTCAAACTCCTTACCAGTTATGAATCTCTTAATAGCGTGCAGGTACTTTAGGTGTTCTCTCAGTTTCATCTTTGTGAAGAAGTCTCTTCCAGAGCATCTGACCTACTCTGATCTGGACTGGTTGTGCTGTAGATCTGTGGACATACCTGGGATTTTTTTCACACTCTCCCCTCTTTGTTGGAACCTCTGTTTCCTGGACCCTACTTTTAAAATTTTCATGATAGTACAGAGGAGATAAAATTTGAGACTTTTGTATTCTGAAACTATATTTTATTATAATGCTTAGTTGATATCCAAGGTTTGGTTAGGTAGCAATTTCAAGGTTGGAAATACGTTTTTCAGGATTTTGAAGGTACTGATCCTTTGTCTTTTTTTCCCTCCTAGTGGAAATGTTGAAATGTGATGCTGTTCTGATTCTTTGTTCTTTCAATAAGTCCTGTTTTTCCCCTCTCTGGAAGCTTTTGGTAACATTACTGTGTCCCTAGAGTCCTTAAATTTGATGCTGATGAATTTAAACCTGTATGTTCAACATTGTGCTCAGCTTTGGGGGAGCCCTTTGAGTCTGGAAACTGCCCTCTTGTTATTGAAAATTTTCTCAAATTAATCCTTTGGCTTCCTCCCTTCATTTTCTCTGTTCTCTTTTCTTAGACCTCCCATTTTTCAGATATTGGACCTTCTGGACTGGTCATCTTTCTTTTCTCTTTTCACCATTTAACATTGTTTGCTCAGTTTTCAGGGAGATCTCTTCAGTATTCTTCAAGTTGCATTTCTGTTTGTTTGATCTGTTTCTTTCATGTTAGATGCTTTACCTTAAATATATGGTGGTTCTTTGCTCCCTACTCATATTTTAAGAGGAGGACACAAGAAATGGATTAGAAGCTGTGAGCCTGACTATAGGGTTTGTTAACTGAGGTTTTAACAGCCCCACTCATTTCCTCCCGGGTGGGGCAGTCACCAGGCCCTGCAGTGTTTAGATTATATTAGGGCAGTGGTTCTCAACCTGTGGGTCACGACCCCTTTGGCGGTCGAACGACCCTTTCACAGGGGTTGTCTAAGACCATCCTGCATATCAGATATTTACATTACGATTCATAACAGTACCAACATTACAGGTATGAAGTAGCAACGAAAATAATTTCATGGTTGGGTCACAACATGAGGAAGTGTATTTAAAGGGCCAGAAGGTTGAGAACACTGTATTAGGGGATCTGAGGTCTAACTGTTGGGTTAGGCAAATGCATAACCTCTCCTATTTTTATCCATATTTTCACCTTCACTTGAAGGGTAACCTGGTGGTGTTAATTCCTGAACATTTTGGAGATCCTCATTTTAATTTAGGTTATTTTTTTACTTTTCCCCACTGTTGGCTGAAGAGGATTCAGCTTATTCAGTATGGCTAAGTTCCTTATCACTTGTCTCCCTTACAGAGCCCCAAATGTTGCTTCCTCACTTGTTTACTTTGTCCTTGTGAATTTATAAATTTAAAAAAATTTTATTTTAGCCCATTTCAGCTGCTGTAACAAAAATACCATAGATTGTATGGCTTACAAATAATAGAAGTACTTCTAACAGATCTGGAGACTGGGAAGTCCAAAATTAAGGTGCCAGCAGATTTGATTTCTGGTGAGGGCTCAATTACTGATTAATAATAGATGGCCTACTTCTCCCTGTGATCCCACATGGTGGAAGGGTTGAGGGAGCTCTCTGTCGTGTCCTTTATAAGGACACTGATCCCATTCATGAGGGCTCTGCCCTCATGACCTAATCACCTCCAAAGGCCCTATCTCTTAATACCACCAGTTGGGGCTTAGGATTTCAACAGCTTTGGGGGGGGCGGGGTACACAAACATTCATTTAGCCGATACAGTTTTAGGAGTATTTGGGGAGAGAGCTGAGACCAATGATGCAGTTTTTAATTTGAAGCTGAAAGCATTGGATTTGCATAAATTTTTTTTTATCCTTCCTTTGTATTCTTATTATGATTTATGTGATTGTTTTGATATTTTTACTTTTTTTAGAGAGAGGAAAAGGGAGAGAGATAAGGTGGGAGGGGCACATTGATTTGTTGTTTCACTTATTTATTCATTCATGGGTTGCTTCTTTTTTTTTTTTTTTTTAAATATATTTTATTGATTTTTTACAGAGAGGAAGGGAAGGGAGAGAGATAGAGAGTTAGAAACATCGATGAGAGAGAAACATCGATCAGCTGCCTCCTGCACATCTCCCACTGGGGATGTGCCCGCAACCCAGGTACATGCCCTTGACCGGAATCGAACCCGGGACCCTTGAGTCCGCAGGCCGACGCCCTATCCACTGAGCCAAACCGGTTTCGGCCATGGGTTGCTTCTTGTATGTGCCATGACTGGGGATCAAACTTGCAACCTTGGCTATTGGGATGACGCTCTAACCAGCTATGCTACCTGGCCAGGGGCCAGTTGAATAATTGATCAAGTTATGATAATAGCTATATATAGATAGCTTTTCTTCACCAAAATGGTTCTGCTTTTACCAGAATGATAAAGAGCAAATTATAAATGGCTATCTCTGGCTGATGGTATTACTGTTGGTTTTTAATTTCTTTTTTATACTTTAACTAGAGGCCCGGTGCACAAAAATTTGTGCACTCTGGGGGGGAGAGGGGGTCCCTCAGCCCGGCCTGTGCCCTCTCCCAGTCTGGGACCCCTCGGGAGATAATGACCTGCTGGCTTAGGCCTGCTCCTGGGTGGCAGAGGGCAGGCCCAATCCCTAGGTGCAGCCCCTGGTCGGGCTCAGAGCAGGGCCGATTGGGGAGTTGGGGCGCCGCCCCCTGTCACGCACAGAGCAGGGCGGATCAGGGGGTTGGGGCGCCGCCCTCTATCATCCACAGAGCAGGGCCAATCAGGGGGTTGGGGCGCCTTCCCCTGTCACGAACAAAGCAGGGTGGATAGGGAGGTTATGGCCCCGCCTCCTGTCACACACAGAGCCGCAGGGCGATCAGGGGGTTTGGGCGCTGCCCCCTGTCACGCTGATCCCGGTGCTGGGAGGCCTCGCGGCTCCACTGATTCCGGTGCTGGGAGGCACATTACCCTTTTACTATATAGGATAGAGGCCTGGTGCACGGGTGGGGGCCAGCTGGTTTGCCCTGAAAGGTGTCCTGGATCAGGGTGGGGGTTCCCACTGGGGTGCCTGGCCAGCCTGGGTGAGGGGATGAGGGCCGTTTTCAGGCTGGCGGGTGACTGAAGCCCTCAACCTGTCCTTTTTTTCTAATTCTGGGCCAGCTTTAGCTCTGAGGCTTGGCTCCAGCTCTGAGGCCTTGGCTGCTGAAAGCAGGTATCTGGTTTGTTTGGGTTCTATAATTGTAACACTGTTGTGGTCCTGCTCACTCCAGCTCTGAGATCCTGGTTGGCTGAAAGCAGGGATCTGCGCTTGTTCTATAATTGAAACAGTGTTTCGGTCCTGCTCGCTGAAGCCTGGCTGGCGGAAAGCAGGTTTCTGGGGTTTTGTTTAGCTTCTATATTTGTAACAATGTTTCTTAAACTGCAAGCTCAGAGGCCGGCAAGGCAGGCGGGAACGTTGGCTTCCTCCGTCACTGAAGCAAGCAAGCCTCCTGTGCGCTTCAAGCTGCCTGGCTGCCGGCCGCCATCTTGGTTGGCAGTTAATTTGCATATCACCCTGATTAGCCAATGGGAAGGGTAGCAGAGGTACGGCTAATTACCATGTTTCTCTATTATTAGATAGGATTCTTTCTTTTTCACTTTAATTCCTAAATTTTCTAATGAATATGAGTTACTTGGTAATTAGAAAAATATAATACCTAAATAGAGAAAAAATTGTTAATCATATCCTTGGATAAAAATTGCCTCTAGGTGTTTTTTTAATTTTATCCTAAATCTCTCAGAGTTATGCTATGTCCTCTGCCTTTTTTAGGTAATCCTAAACTAAAAACACTAATATTTGGGTTGCGGGGTGGGGGGGGAGGGGAGTTGTAGTGTTCATTCTGATCTATCCCCTAACTTATTTTATTTATTTATTTTTTGAAATGGAATGCTTCACAAATTTGTGTGTCATCCTTGCACAGGGGCCATGCTAATCTTCTCTGTATCGTTCCAATTTTAGTATTTGTGCTGCTGAAGTGAGCACCAAACTTTTTTTTTTTAATATTGTTTTTATTGATTTCATAGAGAGAAAGGGAGAGAGAGAGAGAGAGAAAGAAACATCTATCGGCTGCTTCATGCACAACCCTTACTGAGAGGCAAGCCTGCAACCAGCATATATCCTGGCCTGGCATCGAACAGGTGACTTTCTGGTGCATGAGATGGTATGCAACCAACTGAGCCACACTGGCTGGGATATTTCCCAATATTTTATTTTGAAGAATTTCAAAACTATAGAAGAGTTGGAAGACTAGTACAATGAATACCTGTGTAAGTGACATTTTACCACATTTGCTTTATTTTTAAAGCACCTTTATTAAATTATAATTGACATATCATAAATTAACCCATTTTAAATGGATAATTGAGTGATTTTCTTTTAGTTTACAGAACTGAGAGACCCTCACTACACTCCAGTTATATATTTTCATCACTCTAGTAAGATTTCTTCTGCCTGTTGAGTTAATCCCCATTCTCACCCCCAACCTCATGCAACCACTAATCTTTTTTCTGTCTCTAAATAGTTGCCTTTTGTCTACTTTTTATATCAGTGGAGTCATATATGTGGTCTTTTTTATCTGGCTTCCATCATATAGTATAAATGGGTCGTTTGTACTTTTTGGCTATTATGAATAAAACTGCTATGAATATGGTCTTGCAAGACTTTGTATGCATGTGTGTTTTAATTTATTTTGGGTAGATACTTAGGAATTGGTTGCTATTTTGCATAGTAAAGAGTTGTGTTTAATTTTTAAAGAAACCTGCCAAACTGTTTTCCAAAGTAAATACCATTTTATATTCCCACCAATAATGTAGGCGAGAGCTCTCTATGGATTTACTACAAACCCCCCCACCCCCACCCCAACTGTTTGAATTAAATTGCAAACATCAGGACATTCACCCCTTGGCCCTTAAGCAAAGGGCATCATTCTACATAACTGCAGTATCATTGTCACTCCCAAGGAATTTAGCATGTAAACAATAGGATTGTATATTATACAGTCCATATCTAGATTTCCTATTCCCTAAATGCCCTTTATAAGCCCCCCTCTCCCACTTCAGCATCTTAAGCATTTAATGTTACATTTGGTTGTCATGTCTCTTTAGTAGTCTTGAATCTAGAACAGTTCCCTTATGTCATTGACATTTTTTGAATCCAGGCCAGTTGTATTCTAGAGTTTTCCATATTCTTGATTATTTTCTCACAATTAGATTCAGGTTTAACTTTTGTTTTTTTGCTAGAAATAATACATGAATGATTCTGTGTCTTCCATTGTATCATATCAGGAGGCATGTGCTAAATTAGAGTATTTGGTTAAGATGATGGCCACCTGTTTTTCTCCTTTGTAATTAATAAATAATCTGTGAGAGACTGTGAGGATATCATTTTCCCCCAGCGATATTTCTTCCATCTTTTTTAAATATCCATTTTTCATCCTTTCCTGAGTCATTTATTGCATAAGTGGTTGTAAAAAGGTAATTTCCTAATTCTCTTGTTCCTTTATTTATTAGTTGTTGGTCTCCTGTAAAGATATTGCTGATTTTTTATTTATTTTTATTAATTTTTAAAATTATTATTATTTTTTGCTGATTTTTAAAATGGAACTTATCAAGTTGGAGCCATGAAGGATTTTATGGTGAAAGAAGCAAAATTTTGGTTATTTTTTGGTATATCTTATCAGTGTGGACTTAAGTGTATTTGCGTTACTCTTTAAAGAGAATGATCTCCTTGAATTTGTGAAGCATGAAATACAGAAACTCCTTTACTGAGTTTCCATTATTTGGGATGTTTGTTGCTTTTCTCTCTTTGAGAGATTACTCTTTTTTAGGAAGAATCTGAAAAGACTACATATAATTCTTTTTCTCCTTAATTTTTATTAGTTTTTCTTTGTAAACCAAAATGGATAGTCCCCCCTTTCCCCATGTTTCTTTGGATGGCTTTTTGATTGATTTTTTTTTGTAGTAATTTAACTGGTGTTAATTATGCAGTGTCATGCAAAAGTAGCCTGTTTTTAAAAATCCTTTTCTTCTGTAATGTATAAGAAATGTCATAATTGGATGAGGTGTTTAAACCTGACTTCTTGTCATCTGAATAACTCATTGTCCAGAACATTAAAACATTAACAGAGTATGTGAGAATGTTTGCAAGTATCACAGGACTTTTAGAGGAAATCTTCTTTAAATATTGTCTTTCTTGTTTTCTCAATGATTATTTCTACTAAGATGCAGCAGTCTCTGATATGTTTATACTGTAATTTTATTAGTTTTTAAAGGAAAAAGAGGCCCTAGCTGGTTTGATTCTGGTCAGTTGCAGGCGTGTGCAGGAGGCGACCAATTGATGTGTCTCTCTCTTAACTAATGTTTCTCTCTCTGTGTCTCTCCCCATCCCTTCCACTCTCTCTGAAAATCAATGGGGAAAAAATATCCTTCGGTGAGGATTAACAACACCACCAACGAAATAATCCTATCCAATAATAGACAAACATGGTAATTAACCGTACCTCCGACACGCTTCCCATTGGCTAATCAGTTATGCAAATTAACTGCCAACCAAGATGGCGGCCGGCAGCCAGGCAGCTGAAGCAACAGGAGGCTTGCTTGCTCCAGTGATGGAGGAAGCCAAGGTTCCCCGCCTGCCGCTGCCGGCCTCTGAGCTGCACTCTAAGTAACTATCCTTCAATTATAGAAGCTAAACAATCCCCAGAAACCTGCTTTCAGCCAGCTGGGCCTCAGAGCTGGAGTTGCAACATTGTTTCAGTTATAGAAGCTAAACAAAGCCCAGATACCTGCTTTCAGCAGCCGAGGTCTCAGAGCTGGAGCCGAGCCTCAGAGCTAAAGCTGGCTCTCAGCTCCAGTGACAACCATAGAAGGTAAATAAATCCCAGAATAAAAAATAAAAATAAAAAAAGGAGACGTTGGGAGCTTCAGTCACCCGCCAGCCTGAAAACGGCCCTCAGCCCCTCACCCAGACTGGCCAGGCACCCCAGTGGGGACCCCCACCCTGAAGGGGGTGTGACCAGCTGCAAACAGCCATCATCCCCTCATCCAGGCTGACCAGGCACCCAAGCGGGACCCCCACCCTGATCCGGGACACCCTTCAGGGCAAACCAGCCGGCCCCCACCTGTGCCCCAGGCCTCTATCCTATATAGTAAAAGGGTAATATGCAAATTGACCCTAACAGCAGAAGGACTGGGAATGACTGGTCACTATGACACACTCTGACCACCAGGGGGCAGGCGCTCAATGCAGGAGCTGCCCTCTGGTGGTCAGGGCGCTCTCACATGGGAGGACCTCTGCTCAGCCACAAGCCAGGCTGATGGCTGCCACTACAGTAGTGATGGTGGGAGCCTCTCCTGCCTCCTCAGCAGCGCTAAGGATGTCTGACTGCACTTTAGGCCTGCTCCCCGCTGGCAAGTGGACATCCCCTGAGGGCTGCTGGGCTGCCGGGCTGCCAGCGGGATGTTTGATTGCCATCTGAGGCCCAATCCCCCGGGGAGTGGGCCTAAGCCAGCAGGTGGTCATCCCCTGAGGGGTCCCAGACTGCGAGAGGGCACAGGCCGGGCTGAGGGACCCCTCCTCTCCCCCGAGTGCACAAATTTTTGTGCACTGGGCCTCTAGTAATAATAATAATAGGAAAAAGTGATCTGGTCCCCTCAGGTTTATGAACTATCATAAAGTCTGACTTTTTATAATTTTCTTTCTCCAAGTTAATTCTAATTTAATTTAGTCCCCTAGCTCTAAGTGTGTAGCTTTTAAGGGTACCTATCTTACAGATACCTGAGAGCAGCCAAATATACCTACAGGGTATTGGAGATGGGTTGGCTGGAGAATGAATAGAGTTGGCATTAAATGCTATGTGGCATTTTTGGTAGTGATGGTCGTTTTGTTTTGGTTTTATCATATTAAATAGAACTTGGCTAAGGTTTATTTACCTTTTGGTTCCTAGAGAATAAGATTGATAACATAGAGCTTTAGATTCTTTTAGATGTGTACCTTAGTATGCAGTTTTGGAGGTGACGTATGCTTAGGTGTACTTTTGTATTATCTTCAAAGATGGTATTGTCAATGTTGTTCTTTTTTTTTATTATTAAATTTTTATTGTTCAGATTACATTTGTTCCTCCCCCCCCCCCCATAACTCCCCTCCTTCCAGTTCCCGCCCCACCCTCCGCCCTCACTCCCCACCCACTGTCCTCATCCATAGGTGCACGATTTTTGTCCAGTCTCTTCCTGAATCTCCCATTCCCCTTCCCCCCCCAAGAATAGTCAGTCCATTCCCTTTCTATGTCCCTGATTCATTATAATCACCAGTTCATTCTGTACATCAGATTATTTATTCACTTGATTCTTAGATTCACTTGTTGATAGATGCATGTTTGTTGTTCACAATTTGTATCTTTACCTTTTTCTTCTTCCTCTTCTTAAAGGATACCTTTCAGTCTTTCGTGTAATACTGGTTTAGTGGTGATGAACTCCTTTAGCTTTTCCTTGTCTGTGAAGCTCTTTATCTGACCTTCAGTACTGAATGATAGCTTTGTTGGATAAAGTAATCTTGGTTGTAGGTTCTTGGTATTCAGCACTTTGAATATTTCTTGCCATTCCCTTCTGGCCTGCATAGTTTCTGTTGAGAAATCAGCTGACAGTCGTATGGGTATTCCCTTGTAGGTAATTGAGTCTCTTTCTCTTGCTGCTTTTAAGATTCTCTCTTTGTCTTTTGCTCTTGGCATTTTAATGATGATGTGTCTTGGTGTGGTCCTCTTTGGATTCCTTTTGTTTGGGGTTCTCTGCGCTTCTTGGACCTGTAAGTCCATTTCTTTCACCAGGTGGGGGAAGTTTTCTGCCATTATTTCTTGAAATAGGTTTTCAATATCTTGCTGTCTCTCATCTTCTGGCACCCCAATAATTCTGATATTAGTCCGCTTGAAGTTGTCCCAGAGGCTCCTTACACTATCTTCACACTTTCGGATTCTTTTTTCATTTTGCTTTTCCAGTTGGGTGTTTTTTGTCAAATCTTTGGTTTGATTCTTGTGCTCCTCTGGTCTGCTATTGGGTATAATATTCTTTATTTCAGTCCGTGTATGCTTACTTTCTAATTTCTTTATCGTAGCATCGAGGGTCTCATTAGTTTTCGTGAGGCTCTGCTCAAGTTTATAGCAAGCCCTCAAAATTGCGATTTTTAGCTCCATATCCTCCATTTCTGTCATGTTTTTTTGTCTCTGCATCTTTTATGCTTCCTTGGTGCACCCCCTTGTGGTCTTTGTGCGCAGTCTTGTTCTAGCCAAGCCTTAATTGTTGTAGTTAACACTAGAGGGATTTGACCACCAGGCCGACTGGCTGTAGGAATCAGCTGTGTGGAAAACTTCAGTCCTCTGGGGAGGCGCTAATCCAGCCTTTGCCTGAGGCGATCCGGCAAATGGCTCTGCGCAGGGCTTGGGCGGGGCGGGCTCAACAGGGCAGGGGGAGGGAGCAGCTATGGCTGCTCTCAGTCCGTCCCCAGGGGCTCTGCCTCTCTGTCCCTGCAACCGCTGCAAACCTCGGAGGGACCGTAGCCAGACAGTCCCGCTTCTCCCTTTTGAGTCTGGGTCTCTAGAGACTCTCCCGGATCTGTAGCCCAGAGTCTGAGACTCCCTCCTGATTGAAAATGACAACCGCGCCCTCAGCCACCAGCCCGCTTTGCGCGCGCACCACCGCACCACCGTACCTTTAAATTTTCCACACTGCGCCTCCTCTGAGCCTCGGGATGCTGTTGTTTTTCCTTCTAGTTGAAGAGTCTCTCCTCAGCCAGCCTTCCTGTGGTTCTGGTTGATGTCCGTTCCGTCTTTTAGTTGTATTTTTGAAGTGGTTGTTCGAGGCAGCAAACTCCAGTGTTTACCTATGCCGCCATCTTGGTTTCTCCCGTCAATGTTGTTCTATAGAGGAGATGAAACTGAAGAGGCTTTGAAGCTGGGCCCTGTAGCACACCATCAGTAAATCTCAAAGGCAAGGCATATTAGACCGTTGTGGAGCATTTTAATCAAAGGTATATGTAAAATGTGTGTGGTATTTCTTTCAAAGCCCATGCTTTTTTCTCTGTATGTAGAAACAACAGCTAGATTTATGAATGGAGTGTTGCTCCATAGCTTAGCGTTTTGGCACTTTATATCTACTTTTAAAAATCGAAAGTTCCTGTCCGGCCAGCCTGGTTCAGTGGTTGAGCGTTGACCTATGAACCAGGAGGTCACAGTTCGATTCCCAGACAGGGCACATGCTCGGGTTGGGGGCTCTATCCCTAGTGTGGGGTGTTCAGGAGGCAGCCAATCAATACTTCTCTCTCATCATTGATGTTTCTATCTCTCTCCCTCTCCCTTCCTCTTTGAAATCAATAACAAAAATATATATTTTTTAAAAATCAAAAGTGCTTAACTAAATAAATTAATAAATAAAATAAACATCTTTTTAAAAAATAATTGTTTTTGTTGATTTCAGAGAGGAAGGGAAAGGGAGAGATAGAAACATCCATAATGAGAGAGAATCATTGATTGGCTGCCTCCCTGCAACTCCTTTATGTGCCCCTGACCAGAATTGAACCCCGGACCCTTCAGTCCGCAGGCTGATGCTCTATCCACTGAGCCAAACCAGCTAGGGAAAAATAAACATATCTTTAATGGATATTTGACTTCTTAAAAGCAGAATTATGAAGAAGGAAATGATAGCAGAAAACAGCACCCTTTAAAATTGCAATCTTTCTTTAACCTGCCTTAATATTCATAGTTTTTGTCTTTGATGATGAACATTATCAAATATATGAGAGGCCCTGTGCTTGAAATTCGTGCATGGGGGGCGTGTGTGTCTCTCAGCCCAGCCTGCACCCTCTCCAATCTGGGACATCCCTCTCATAATCCAGGACTGCTGGCTCCTAACCACTCTCCAGCCTGCCTGCCTGATTGCCCCTAACCACTTCTGCCTGCCAGCCTGATCGCCCCCTAACCACTCCCCTGCCAGCCTGATCGACACCTAACTACTCTCCCCTGCCAGCCTGGTCGCCCCCAACTGCCCTCCCTTGTAGGCCTGGTTCCCCCCTGCACCCCCCCCCCCCCCCCAACTGCCCTCCCCTGTAGGTCTGGGTCCCCAACTGTTCTCCTCTGCTGGCCTGATCGCCCCCAACTGCCCTCCCCTGCCAACCTGGTTGCCCCTAACTGCCCACCCCTGCCAGCCATCTTGTAGCGGTCATCTTTGAGTACATGTGGGCGGCCATCTTGTGTGTTGGAGTGATGGTCAATTTGCATATTACTCTTTTATTAGGTAGGATAGTAAAGTAAAAAGAATAATACAATGGATAACCATTGTATTAGTTTTTGTTATTGTAATAAATAACCACAAACTCAGTGGTTTAAAAAAACACCAATTTCTTTTTTTTTTTTTTTTAAATAAATATATTTTATTGATTTTTTACAGAGAGGAAGGGAGAGAGATAGAGAGCCAGAAACATCGATGAGCGAGAAACATTGATCAGCTGCCTCCTGCACATCTCCCACTGGGGATGTGCCCGCAACCAAGGTACATGCCCTTGACCGGAATCGAACCTGGGACCCTTCAGTCCGCAGGCTGACGCTCTATCCACTGAGCCAAACCGGTCTTGGCAAAACACCAATTTCTTATTTTACAGTTATGGAGTTCAGAAGTCCAAAATGGGTCTTGCTTGGCTAAAATCAAGGTGTTATCACATATGTATTCTTGCAGGAGAATTCATTTCTTTGCCTTTTTCTGCTTCTAGTGGTCACATGTATTCCTGGGTTTATGATGGTCTATGGTCTCATTACTCATTCTTGAAAGCCAGCAGGTTGTACAAGTCCTTTATCATCTTTTTAAAAAATTTGTGTTGTTTTACCTTTTTGTTCTTCAAAAAGAAATCTTTATTGCTGAGAGTATTACAGATTTCTCCCTTCCTCCTCCTCCCTGTCCATCCCCCCTATTTCCCACCCCACCCCAGGCCCTCACCATTCTATTGTCTGTGTCCATAGGTAATGCATGTATGCATATAGGATCATTGGTTAATCTCTCCTCCCCACCCCTTCCTTTTGAGATTCGTCAGTGTGTTCCATGTTTCCATGTCTCTGATTCTATTTTATTCACTAGTTTATTTTGTTCATTAGATTTCTTGTTTATTTTATCTTTAATTTCAATTATTGAAAGATATGTACTTAATGCCATTTTACTGTTCATATTTTATATATATATATTTCTTCTTCTTCCTTCTTCCCCCTCCTCCCCCTCCTCCCCCTCCTCCCCCTCCTCCTCCCCCTCCTCCTCCTCCTTCTTCTTCTTCTTCTTCTTCTTCTTCTTCTTCTTCTTCTTCTTTCTTCTTTCTTCTTCTTCCTTCTTCTTTCTTCTTCCTCTTCCTCTTTTTCCTCTTCTTCCTCTTCTTCCTCTTCCTCCTTTTCTTAAGAATATCTTTCAGCATTTCATATAATACTGGTTTGGTGGTGATGAACTCCTTTAGCTTTTTCTTGTCTGTGGAGCTCTTATCTGACCTTCAATTCTAAATGATAGCTTCGCTGGGTAGAGTAATCTTGGTTGTAGGTCCTTGCTATTCATCACTTTGAGTATTTCTTGCCACTCCCTTCTGGCCTGCAAAGTTTCTGTTGAGAAATCAGCTGATAGTCATATGGGCACTCGCATGTAGGTAACTAACTGCTTTTCTCTTGCTGCTTTTAAGATTCTTTGTCTTTTGCCCTTGGCATTTTAATTATGATGTATCTTGGTGTGGGCCTCTTTGTGTTCCTCTTGTTTGGGTATCTCTGCACTTCCTGGACTTATAAGTCTATTTCTTTTACCAAGTAGTGGAAGTTTTCTGTCATTATTTCTTCAAATAGGTTTTCGACATCTTGCTCTTTCTCTTCTTCTTCTGGCATCCCCATCATGCGAATGTTGGTACTCTCTCTTTTTAAAAAAAAAAAAATATTTTATTGATTTTTTACAGAGAGGAAGGGAGAGGGATAGAAAGTTAGAAACATCGATGAGAGAGAAACATTGATCAGCTGCCTCCTGCACACTCCCCACTGGGGATGTGCCCGCAACCATGGTACATGTCCTTGACCAGAATTGAACCTGGGACCCTTGAATACTCAGGCCGACGCTCTATCCGCTGAGCCAAACTGGTTAGGGCGAATGTTGGTACTCTTGAAGTTGTCCCAGAGGCTCCTTACACTATCTTCATATTTTTGGATTCTTTTTTTTCTCTTCTGATTGGGTGTTTTTGCTTCCTCATATTCCAAATCTATTTGATTCTCAGAATCTGCTACTCTATCATTGAATCCCTGTAAATTACTAATTTTAGTTAGTCTATGCTTAATTGTTGTGGGTGGCAGCATTTACCTATGCTGCCATCTTTGTTCTTTGCAAAGTCGTCCTTATTGCTGTCCCCCTGGTTCTGTCTTCCAGTTCTCTCACACTCTTAAGGAAGTGATCACATGGAGTTTACCTGGATTATCCAGGATAATTTCCCTATTTTCAGGTCAGCTGACTAGCAAATCTAACTCCCTGTTGCCATGCAGCATAACATGTATATACATTATAGGAATTAGGACATTATTAAGACGATGACAGTGTTCTAAAACATCATGATGGTTTTACAGTTTTTTACTAAAATCATTGAAATGTACAATTAAAATGGGTGAATTTTATGCTACATAAATTTTTTTCTTTTATTTATTAAGGTATTACATGTGTGTCCTCATCCCCCCATTAGCCCCCCACCCCTCTATGCTACATAAATTTTACTTCAATGAAATTGAGTGTGTTTTTTGTTTGTTTTTTAAAACATTTAGATGTTCTCCTTTGCTTTTAGGAGTAAGTCCAGATTTCTTAATGAAGCCATCAAGTACATGAAAAGGTGTCTAAGATCATTGGTAAATACAAATCAAAACCACAGTTAGATATCACTTTACATTCACGAGGATGGCTGTAATGAAAAATAAAAAAGAAATTAAGTGTTGGTGAAGCTGTGGAGAAATAGGGAAAACTCATATATTGTTTGTTGAAATGTAAATAAAATGGTTCAGCTACTGTGGAAAACAGTTTGTCAGTTCTTCAAAAAATTAAACATAGAATTGCCATATGACCCAGCAGTTATACTCCTAGGTATCTATCTATCTATCTGTCTGTCTATCTATATACCCACACAGACACTTGTATAGGAATGTTTATAGCAGCATTACTCATAATAGTCAAAAGGTATAGCCTGGCTGGTGTGGCTCAGTGGTTGAGCGTCGACCAATGAAGCAGGAGGTCATTGGCTCAAGTCCCAATCAGGGCACAAGCCCAAGTTGCGGGCTTGATCCCTGGTGGATTATGCAGGAGGCAGCCAATTGATGTTCTGCTCTCATCAATGTTTCTCTCTCTCCCTCTCCCTCCTTCTCCCTCTAAAAAAATCAATAAAATCATATATATATATTTTTTTTACAAAAAGGTAGAAACACCCAGATACTCATCATCAGATGAATGGATAAACAAAATATGATATGTACATACAATAGAATATTATTCAGCCATATGCTTCCATTTGGGATGAATCTTGAAAACATTTTAAGTGAAAGAAGCCAGACACAGAAGGTGGCATATTGATTTTATGATCCCTTTTATATAAATTATCCAAAATAGGCAAATTTATAGAGACGGAAAGCAGATTAGTGGCTCCTACGGGAGGAAAAATGAGGAGTGAGTACTTAACGGGTGTTCTTAATGGGTATAAGGTGATGAAAAAGTTTTGTAACTAGAGAGAGATGTTGTTTGCACAGCATTGTGAATGCACTAAATGCCAACATATTATATACTTTTTAAAGTAATTGTATGTTATGTATGTTTTACACCAGCATTTTTTTTGTTTAAAGGAAAAATAGTTTGATCCTGACATATATTAAAGTCACTTAGAAACTAAACTCCTGCCCTGTCGTGGCTTGGTGTTTGAGCATCAACCTGTCAACCAGGAGGTCATGGTTCAATTCCCAGTCAGGGCACCTGTCTGGATTTCACGCCTGATCCCCAGGAGGGAGTGTGCAGGTGACAGCTGATCAATGATTCTCCTAGTTAATGCTTCTATTTCTCTGTCCCTTTCCCTTTCTCTCTGAAATTTATAATTTCATAATTAATAATAATGTGTGTATGAAACTAAACTCCTGTAATGCTAGTGTTAAATTTGTGTCCTCAGCCTGCTTTTTAAAAATAGACAAAAAAACAAGAGAAGCCAACTTTATTATCTCAGATTACAAGAATACCCAATGTTAGATGGCCCTGGGTTTGCCTAATTTAGTGGTTCAATTATAGCATCAAGGACACAGCAATAATTTCCCTCTTTCTGATCTGTCATCCTTAGTATATCAGTCTCATCATTGGGTCTCCTGAGGTTCCCAGTAGATTCCTTCATGTTCCCAAGATGGTTGTAGTAATTCTATGCACTTTTTACCTTTACCTTTTTATTATTATTTTTTAAAAGATATTTTTATTGATTTTTTACAGAGAAGAGGGGAGAGGGATAGAGAGTTAGAAACATCAATGAGAGAGAAACATTGATCAGCTGCCTCTTGCACACCCCCTACTGGGGATGTGCCTGCAACCAAGGCCCATGCCCTTAACCGGAATCGAATCTGGGACCTTTCAGTCTGCAGGCCGATGCTCTATCCACTGAGCCAAGCCGGTTAGGGCTACCTTTTTATTATTAACTTTTCAAACCTATAGGGAAAATGTAAAGAATTGTAGTGTGTATACCCTTATGTTTACCACCTAGATTCAACATGGTTAACATTTTTGGCCTATATTTTTTCTATATATAAATTTTTTTGTCATTTGAAGGTGGTAAACATTATGATTCTTCACTGTTAACTATTGCAGCGTGCTTCTCCTAAAATAAGAACGTTTTCTTACAGAACCAGATACTAAGATACTGAAGTACTGTACAAAAATTCTTTTCTAATAAAAATATCCAGTTCATATTTAAATCTACTCAGTTGCTCCCCAAAGCATATTTTATAACCTTTGCAAAAACTCAGAATCCAATTAATGACTCAAGGAAAAATAGTTTGATCCTGACATATTAGCCAAAGCACTTAGAAACTAAGCTCCTACAATGCCAGTATTGAATTTCCGTGTTCTATATTGCACTTGGTTTTTGTTTCTTTAAATCCAGAACAGTGCCACCACCTTGCCTTTTCATGCTTGTTTTTTACTTTCTATTTGGAAAAGGTTTAATTGCTGTGATAGAAAGACCAGTTCTAAAACGTAGTAAGATTAGTGGGTCAATAAATAGCCAGGAGAAGAGAGATGAAATAATCTTGGACTTGCTAGGTCTCTAAGAAGTGTGTAAATGCTGGTATGGCCCTGGCTGGGTAGCTTAGTTCAAGCATATCAAACTTGCAGCCCACAATGAATATTTTTGGGGCCCAGCCAATATAACGGTATGTAAGAAACATTTTAATAAAAATTTTGTAACTTAATTTTTACAATATCCTGTTATACGTAATTATTAATAACGAATGTTATTAATAACAATGTTCGCTAATGGCTGATTACTATAATTGTGTTGCATTCATTTCCCTTACGCGCCTTATGCGCAGGCGCACTGTTTCTCTTCACTAATACTAGCAGCGAATATTTTAGCAGCTGATTGCCACACCATTAGTCTTGTATTGTGTGCGCAACAGGAAATATTTCACTTTCGGAGAACAAGGAAAATAGGTTTATTTGCGTTACGCTTATTTGTGCAGTTATTCAGTGTCTGGTAAGTTAATGTTCAAGAAAAATATTAATTTTTATTAAAATGTTCTATTATTATGTTAACGATTACTCATTTATTTTAGCCCTTTATATTCAGCATGTCTCTATCAAAGTCTATGTTCTATGAAAATTGAAGCTTTTGTTTTTTTGCGGCCCACATAAACTTAAACCTATTTATTTGGCCCGTGTTTGAGTTTGAGTTTGAGCCTTTGAATTTGACATGCTTGGCTTAGTTGGTTAGAGCGTCCTGATAGGCCAAGGTTTCAGGTTAGATACCCTGGTCAGGGCACATACAAGAACCAAGGTGCCGGAAGCCGGTCTATCTTTGCTGCTTGACACAGTCGCTGCAGGAAAGAAACATCTGCACAGCATATGTTTCAAGGGACCTGGCATATATAGCATATTGTTCTTAATATGTTTGCTCTCCTTAGTGCCATGTGTTTTAACCAAGGTCACCTCTCTGAGAAAGGTTGTTTCCCCAGGTGGGGATTTTTCCCTGAGGTTAGGGAGGGGACACAACCCCTTAATTAAGTGCCAGGCGGGTAGTTAAGCTACATAATCTTTACTCCCTGGAATGGAGATAAGAAACGCCCTAACCTTTGTAATAGAAATTGACAGGATTAAAATCGGCTGGTATAAATACGGATGTAACAAGACAATAAACATCAGATCCTCATCAGCTCCTAACCAGAACTCCGACCAGAACTTTGGCTGGAGATCCTGGCTAGAGGTCCTGACTAGGCTGCTGATCAACTAAAGGCTGTCTCCGTGTCATTCCTTCTTCGCCGACTCCGTCCACACCTTTGGGGACCCCTGGACCCGCTGGGGTTGGACTCCAGCACCAAGGAGTGAATGCATAAATAAGTGGAATAACAAATTGATGTCCCCCCCCCCCCCCCCACCTTCTTCTCTCTCTAAAGTCAATTTTGTAAAAATGCTGGTGTGACCTTTGTTGTTCCTCTTAATGGAATTTTCCACAAGTTCTTTTTTCTTACTGTCTTCACATACTAAATTGTATCCATGTGTTAATTTTTAGGTTTTAAAATAGTGAGGGATTTCTTTAGCCCGTTTCCTATTCTCTACCTGCAGTCATCTTTCTGTTTTAATGAAAGTCTCATTTTCTTTTCAGGTCATAAAAGTTACGATAGTCTTAAATACATATTTTTGGGCCCCCCTCTTTGGTCGTCCATGTTAGATTCCAGTTGAGTTGATGTTGGAAAGTCCTAGTAAGAACCACCATCTGTTTTGCTGATCCTTTTTTTAGTCAGGTTTTTCTTCCTCCTGATCCTGGGGAGGGAAACTTAGGGATGAGTATTACTTTATGCCCAAAGATGTTATTGTCCATGCTTCATTGGATTGGTTCATTATTCTGATTTCCCATTTTAATTTGTGACCAGACAAGATGGGTTGTTTTCTCTTTCTCATTATTTGTATCATTTTGAATTTCCTAATCAGAGAATGGAAATAGAAGGCATCTAATTATATGTCCTTGAGAATCTGAGCTAATACTCAGACTTCTGGCATTCCTTTTTGAATTTTGATTTCCTGACTTTAACTGTTTTTTACCCCCATATTTTTGGGTGATGTTCCTGACTGTATATTCAATATATAGATTACTTTTCTTTATAAGACCAATAATCTGACTTATGTATGTATACAGAGTACAAAAATAAATGTTCTCTTTGTAAATATATGCAACATTATTTGACCACTTTCAAGAATTCAGCTTAACAAGAAGGTTAAAACTATTGTGTTTATAGAATTCATGATGGAAATTAATATGTTCTTAAGAAAGTCAGATGTTCAGAGTGTTATTAGATAATTAGAAAATTCCAGGTAAGTTAAAAAGTGTTATGCTTTTAAATATATATGGTTCAAAATTATATTAATAACTGATTCTATAATAAAAAATTATAAATAATAGTAAATTTTATTAATAGCCAAGAGCAAGTTATTTTCCTGTCAGTTCATCTGTGTCTTTATAAAATGAAGGTTGGGCAGTATTGCTTCTGAGTTACAAAATAGCATTTCATCAGGGAACACATATCAGCATCACCAAATTCTTTTACTCTGAATTGTGTTAAGCTGATAATCAGTGCAGTTGAAATTGTATTGTGCACCAAGCCCATTTTTTCAGCCCAAGTAGAAAAAGTTGCCTTGGACTGATAAGCCTCAGCGTGAGAGGCAGTCATCTTGACAGTTGGAGCTTTCCTTGCTTGAGTGTCCCTGGCTTGCTACAAAATCTTTTCTTAGAGGCAGGGGCTTCCCCTGTGTTGCTATCTGTTATATCGCTGGTTCCAAGTAGAGTGCCTAGCACATGAATAAATGCTCAATAATTAAATATTTGTTGAATGAATGAAATACAACCTGGTGCATTTACACACATTGTCTGATGCAACCTTCACAGTCGACCTTATAATGCCAACCTTGTTATATAAAATACAAGCCAACCTTATAATACAAAAAGCTCAGGTTTGTGGTTGAATAAACTGACATAGATGCTTAGTCACTTGTTTAAAGCCCAGAGGTAGGAGCTGCCTCTTCAACAATGTCACTTGTAAAATTTTTACCATTTAAAAAAAATGTTCTTACTGATTTTAGAGCGAGAGAAAAGGAGAGAGAGGGAGACATCGATGTGAGAGAAACATTGATCGGTTGCTTCCCCCACAAACCTGCAACCTAGGCATGTGGCCTGACTTAAACTGGTGAACTCTTGGATGCTCCGGACAACACTCAACCAACTAAGCCACACCGGCCAGGGCTATTTTAACCATCTTTAAGTGTCTAGATTAAATATATTCACAGTGTTGTGCAAGTATCACCATCATTTATTTTAGCCTGTGCCTTTTTCCTCCACTGTTACACTGCCTTCCTTTGTTCTTTCAACCATCTGAAATCAGATTAAAGCCTCTTTTTTGTTGTTGTTGTTGTTGTTTGTTTGTTTAAGTCAAAAAGGAACCTGGAAGTTTAAACTTTCAGGCTGGACTGAATACTGAGTCTGTGTTTTAACTTTCTCATCTCGTCAGTCAGCTCTGTTTCATGTAGAGTTCCTTATCCTATATAATAAAAAGCTAATATGCAAATTGTCCCCTCCACCGGGCGTTTAACCTGGAGTTTGATCAGGGGGTGGGGCAGGCCAGCCAACCAACCACTTGTGGGCCCCCCCTCTCCCCCCTAGTTGGTTAATAATAGCTGAGTATGTTGTTTTGAATGGGAATACATGCTATCATGTCTACTTGTTCTTACACTGAATTGAGGCTGTTTGGTCTATTCCTGCTGTTTCTTGACCCAGTGAGTCAGTGATCAAAATGGCGCAGAGGAGCCACACACCCACATTTTGAGCTGTGTACCTCAGAGCACCACTGGGCTGAAGTCCACTCTCCACTGTGTACTTGGGAAATGAATTTGCTTGGTCATCCTCCCTCCTGCTTTCTGCCAGGAGTCCAGTTCACTACTTTCAGTTTCACTTTGGGCTTTAAAAATCTTTCTCTGTCTGAATTACTTATAGGTACAAATAAGGAGTTTGATGCTTGGCTGTGGGATGAATTGAGATGTGTGCAAGTTTTGAGGAGGGGAATGAATCTGTCTAGAGTTGCTGGACTTTTCAACTTGTGTTTCTGCTGCAATGGTCTCAAAGTTCTGTCTGATGCCAGGCAGAGCCAGAGATGAAATATGACACATACTGGGGATGAGAATTGGCATTTGGTCCTGAGTGCACAGTGTCTTCCCTCCCAAGTGTATTTTACAGCCAAGTGAATAGAAAATAAGTCAGCAGGCTGCTTGCTGGAGACTTGAAGCAGGAAAATGATCTTAAAAAAAAAAAATCCTTATCAAGGACATGCTTGAAGAGAGGAGGAGATGGTGAGGAAGGGAGGGAGAGAGAGAGAGAAAACATCGGTCGGTTATCGGTTGCCTTCCTTAGTTGCCTTCTATATGCTTCCCTGACGGGATCAAACCCACAACCCAGGTATGTGCCCTGACTGGGAAACAACCTTTCAGTGCATGGGAGGATACTGAACCACTCTGGCCAGGCAGAAAAAATGATCTCTATAAAAAGTTTTCAGAAGAACAAAATGGAAACGGCTTATTTTTATCGCCCGCCAGTCCCTAAGTGAAAGGCTGATTCTGGATGTATTCCTAAGTCCATTTGTGTGAAGGAGAGGCGGGCTTCCCCAAGATTGACCAATCATATATTCTTCACTTTGGATCACAGTCAGCTGGATCAGGAAGTTGCAGGGTGACTAAAGTACAAGCCTTCCCATTGAATAGTCAAGCAAATGGACACAGTTTGGCCCCCGGCCCAGCTCTGCTCCATGTAAATTTTATCTAGCACACAAAGAACTGGCTCACAGCTGGTGGTGCTGTAATTCCAGGCATTACTGACTAATATAGCAGGCCACCATTGCATGACCTGAGGTGGCTGCTCTAAATATAGCCAGCCTTTCTGGCTGATGCAAACACCTGGAGGAGCAGGCAGGCCCCCAGCAGAAAAAGTATTTGCTATTGATAGCATGTCTGTTGAACATTAGACTATGTACTATGTCAGACCTTGTTTCATGCTACGTTTATGCATAATTAAAGACAATTCACTGGATCCATTGGCTTATGGTTGGGTTATGCTTAGCAAAAAATGCAATTTATGTTGTTGCCTACTGTGGGGACTAGGGATGATGTCACTAGTTTGAGTAAGACCACGGGAGAAGCAGTTAATGTAATTACTGACAATTTCTTTTCTCTCTCTAATGAACAGGGCTTACTTAAACCACTTTAGTGGCCTTTGGTTTCTGGCACTGATATACCAAGCTTTCAGTCATGTGATTCGGTTCAGTAAGGGACTCTTGTTTGTGTGCTTGGTAGTTCCTTCTGACATAAGGGGGTTTGTGAGTAATTAAAAAGAACACCAACATTTACAAAATGGTGCTTCCAAAAAAGAAACTACAGATGACTCATAAACATGTAAAAGATACCCTCTCTCACAAAAGGAGAAAACCATTTTAAGACCTCATTGAGATCTTATTTTTTACCTATCAGATTGACAAAAATCCAAAATGTTGGAGAATTACTGTTGATGAGCAAGTAGGGAAATAGACACTCATACATTCTTGGTGGGAGCATTCATTAAATGAATAACTTTTATTGAGGGAAGTTTAGATTTTATATATATATATATATATATATATATATGTCACGTTCAAAGGCTGTTAAATTGCGTTGTTTACCCATATCTTCAGAAAAAAATCACTTCTGTCATGGTAAACAACCTGCTTCCCTATTTATAATGGTCTGACCCTCTAGCAACTTCAGCATGAAATTACAGCTAATTTGCCTACAAATGTCAGGTGGTCATAATAATCTGGCCACTCAGTGTATATTAAAACCATAAATATATACCCTTTGACCCAGCAGTATCATTTAGAGGAATTTATCCTATAGATGCACTTGCTGAGTGCATAAGCTTATTTATGGAAGAATTAAAGCTTGGAAACAGTCTCAAAAGTGAACTGGTTACATAAATAATGATGTATCTATAAAATGGACACAGATATAAAAAACAGTAAGGATATTCATTATGTACTGATACAGAAATGTCTTCATGGTACAGTGTTGAGTGAATAAAGCAAAGAGCAGTGTCTAATATATTGCTATGTGTGTAAAAAGGGGTGAAATAATATATATCATTTGTGCATAAGGAAGTTCTGGAAAGATATTTAAAGTTATATAAATATCTGGAAAGATATTTAAAGTTATTGTGTGTGTGTAGGAAAGAAGAGATAAGATGGGTATTTTTCACTATATGAAGCTTCTTAAACCATGTGCATATATTGCTTTAAAAAGAAATTAGAATGTTTTAAAAAGTGGAGCTGCTTTGACTTTCAGTCATAGTTGCCAGAGGAGTTCTCTTTTAATTGACTTGCTGTGCCCATACTTGCTATCCTTGTGGGTAAGAGGGAAATTTCCTCATATTGTAGCTCAGTGGTTCTCAACCTGTGGGTCGAGACCCCTTTGGCGGTCGAACGACCCTTTCACAGGGGTCGCCTAAGACCATCCTGCATATCAGATATTTACATTACGATTCATAACAGTAGCAACATTACAGTTATGAAGTAGCAACAAAAATAATTTTATGGTTGGGTCACAACATCAGGAACTGTATTTAAAGGGCCAGAAGGTTGAGAACCACTGTATGTAGCTGATGGTGATAATATTTGTTGCCTCCTAAAATTTTACTCGTTTTTTATTTAGAGAGAGGAGGAGAGGGAGGGAGGGGGAGAGAGAGGGACAGAGAGAGAGAGAGAGAGAGACAGAGAGAGAGACAGAGACAGAGAGAGACATCCATGCAGCGCCCCAACTGGGGATTGAACCTGCAATCCTGGTATGTGCACTACTAGGTGTACGGGACTATATCTGACCAACTGAGCTATACTGGTCAGGGCAATGTTTGTTGCTTTTTATGTAGGCACCTTGGGAAGAAAGTGGTGCACAAGTTTGTTGGTTCTGGTGTTTTTCCTGTTGTTCCTCAACCAAAATCAATGCCTATTACAAACCGTAAGAAACTGGCTTATTCCTTGTGTTTGACAATTAGGATGATATGCTGTAGATAAGACTGAATCTTTATCTTTTCTCTTTATTTGTAGGAACCTACAAGCAGCAATTGGCGCCTATTATGACTTCGAGAGCCCAAACATCAGTATGCCCTCTATGTCTTTCGTTGAAGATGTCACCATAGGAGAAGGGGAGTCGATACCTCCTGATACTCAGTTTATAAAAACATGGCGGATCCAGAATTCTGGTAAATGTATAATCGGCAATTCTCCTTGTCCAGTTTTCTCTTAGTAGTTAAAAGAAATAAATGTTTTACAAATGTGAATGTGTTTCTCAGATTTTTCTTACACATGGTGTAGCATTTCTTGTACTGATATGATGACCTAATATCAATGAAATATTCCCTACCCTAGATTAGGAAGAACAGTTTTGGTCTTGATGGCACCTGAAGAATTCAGTATTCATTTGACTGCAGGAACTAGGCCTGTGTGTGGTGGTTCTACTCCATCACTTTAATTCTGCTCTAGTTAATCTCCAGTTATTTCCAGCAGGCTAGAGGAGGTACAGCCATGAATAGAACAAGGTGGGTAGAAAGAGCTGTGAGCATCTGCTCTTTTGAAAGCTCATTTCTTTACAACCACATGATGATTCTGTTTGAAATTTCATTGAGATATCTGAAACATTAATACCACTTTGAAAAACAGAGTAAGAAGTATGGGGATTTGCTCATTTGGGAAAGATGGAAAGATTGAGAAATTGTTTTTTTTAAACATTGTTTTGGTATATTGCCTACTTTAAGAAAGATTAAAATTAAGCTAACCATAGTTCTTTGAAAATAGTATCTGAATATGTATCTGGTAACTGTTAATTATTACCTTTTAATTGTTAAATTATTTTCTAATGACTTTAATATTGAATGGATTTGGTTAGTATTCCTTGTCCCATCCAATAACAGTTTATGCTGACTGGATGAGAATGCTTTAACATCCTTGTTATTAATGAGACAGAGAAATTCTGAGGGATAGAAATCTAGGCAAAAGGATATTTAGTTAAAAATTGGTGGTTGTGGGAAAACGCTAGCTAGCAAGGTAATTGATAGGAGATGATGTAAAATTCTGGGGGCTCAAACCCTATAAAAGTGAGTTTTTATTGACTACTTTTCAGTTCTTTATATTTCTTTTATGACTGGAAAAGATTGGCTAAGCTAGATTTTTATATAATAACTAATGTACCAGGTTGTTGATCTTAGTTTTTCTGGCTTATTTAGAAGTAACTTTCCCTTGGATGTAAGTTCATTGTGTCACAGAGCAAACACATAATTTGGATTGACCTAGTGTTATAGATGACGAGACATCTGTGGCTATGTGAAATTTTCATTGGCTTCTTTTCTTTTCCCTTTTAGTTGTAACAATATGGTACATTGTTATTTTGAGAGGCACATGGTAATATAAGAAAATACCCATGTTTTCTATTTTCTTGAAATTCTTACTTGTTTGAAGTTTGATTATCTTTGCCTAATTTTTTTCTTAATATGCTGTTTTTAAAAAAATATTTTTATTGATTTCAGAGAGGGAGGGAGAGAGAGGGAGAGAATCATTGATCAGCTGCCTCCTGCACACCCCCTACTAGGGATTGAGCCCGAAACCCTGGCATGTGCCCTTGACCAGAATTGAACCCTGGACTCTTCAGTCTGCAGGCTGACATTCTATCCACTGAGCAAAATCAGCTAAGGCTTGCATGCTTTTAATAGTATGAAAAAATCTCTTTAGTCGGCTTCTATTCATTTCCCCATAGGAGAAATCATTGTAGTATTACTAAAACCTGTTGTTACTTATCAAAAAATGCTTTGAAAGTTACACATGAAATTTTTAAATGAGTGACACTTGTTTAGAAATTATGAACTATTCAAAAGTTTTAAAAAATTAATCTAAGACCTTGTTTACTTATAGTAAAAATGGTCTGGCCTTCCATGAGTTTGTTTTAGTGCTTTTAAGTACTGAAAGTTATTAGAGTACTGTTGAAATATTTTAAATGCTGCCTTGTTGCAGAATAACCATTTTATATTTTAGAAAACCTCTTGATATATCTGCTCATTCACTAGACAGTCACTTGGATTAATAGGAGGGTTTGCGTGGATTGACATAAAATGGCTAGAATGTAAAATCAGAACCCAAAAGTGCCTGCCTTTCACTCTGATTTGGAAAAAATCTGTATTGGCGAGCCTGACTGCCTTCTCCTCCTGTTTTTATATAGTAACTCCAGTTTAAGACAGCTTCTGTGTCTGCAGCCTTTTTTCTGTAAAAGGCATTTTGTTCTTGAACACCTCTTGCAAAGTTGGGCAACAGTTGCTAGAGATTTTATCCTTCAAGGTACTTTAAACAAGTAGTTTTTTTTATTCTTCTGGAATTTGTTCAGCCAGTCATAAAATAGTTTTCTATCTATAAGCTAAATGCTTTCCATTTGATTAAGGAGAACCTGGTATCCTAAAACTGACAGGTGTGATATTAAAGAGAGGAAAAGTGCGCATGTGCACTGGTTCTTTGGCATCATCCTAATCTGGCCTGACTTCTATCTGGAACTAGAGTAGTAACACAGAAGTAGGGCAGGCCTTTGCTGTTTCTCCTCTGGCACTCTTACTCTCATTCATAATCTTCCCTAAGAGATGGTGCTCACTGAAAGTTTCATAAATAATTTTCATGATTCTTCTCTGCTGTCATGTTTTAGGCATGCCAGGCATTCAAATATACAACAGAAGAGATTAATAGGAACTGCACATAGTTGTCTCAGCAGCTTCCTCAAAGAAGATAAATGTCACACATTGTTTAAAATTAAACTCCTAATACTGTTTAAAAATTCTTTTATTTAGAACACAGAAAAACAGAAGTGAGACTTTTAATGACATAGATACAAAATCCCATGATCCAAACGTTGTCACTATTTATATGTTAGAAGCTTGGGAAACTTGAGCAGGAAACTACATTGGAGTTTAAAGTGAAAATTTGAAACTGTCCCTTAAAGATGAATGTAGACAATACTCTTTACCAACACATACAGCTAGCTTCTCAGTTGTTGCAGCCATGCTCTGTTGTCCAAGTGTAGTGAATGTTAAGCATGTAGTGATAGCTGCGGTGTTTCTCTGACTTTGTGAAGTAGATATGATTGTCATATGAGAGTGTCATTAGAGGCATCTTTATTTTTGAACTACATAGAAGTGAATATAAAAGAGTTGGGAAAAGAACTTGAGAAAGAATAAATAGTCCTCCATTTTTCTTTTGGCTCCTTAAAATACTAAGCTTTCTACCTTTCTCTTCAGTATGATTATAGAGTTCATTCTGCTTCATTCATTCAACAAAATTTTTTAAAAATACATTTTATTGATTTTTTACAGAGAGGAAGGGAGAAGGATAGAGAGTTAGAAACATCAATGAGAGAGAAACATCGACCAGCTGCCTACTGCACACTCCCTATTGGGGATGTGCCCGCAACCAAGGTACATGCCCTTGACCGGAATCGAACCTGGGACCTTTCAGTCTGCAGGTCGACGCTCTATCCACTGAGCCAAACCGGTTAGGGGCATTCAACAAATTTTTATGTTCTAGTCAATTTATCAGGTACAGGGGGAAAATGGTGACAAAATTAATGAAGGTTCCTGTTTTTATGTCACTTAATTTGAAATGTAGTCTTTAAATTTATAGGAGTTAAGAGAATAGGCGATCCTTACTGAGATTTGTTGACTTCTGCATTGCTCTTTGAATGTTCCTTACTGTCTCAAAACACTTTCCATAATCACCTACCGAGTAAGTCCCAGGCTTTCCTGGAACTGACTGACTTTTATTTCATGTTTGCCATACTCTCCATCATCTCAAAATCACAATATAATATAATTTTTTTTTTTTACTTTTTATTTTTTTTAAATAAAATTTTATTCCATGACAGCTGAAGAATCACAGCCTTAATCATATGCAGGCTTGTGACACTTATCTTGGAAAGTCATAAAACACAGATTAGTCTTTCTTATAAATATATTCATCCCCCATTAAGCCAGTTTGTAACAGACTTAATTTGAAACCTGTTGTATTATGCTACTCAAATCCTGGTTTCAGTTATACTTAGCCAGGTGGCCCAAATGACTCACCCTTCCTTCTGTATAAGAATCAATATCTTTGACTTTTTCAGAATCACCTGACGTAATGGTTGGGGCTATAAGAACTGTATGTCATAGTGATTTATTGGTAACTCTCCGAAGGCAGATGATGGTTCTTCAGTTCATAATAAATTAACACTTTATAATGAATTAACATTTTAAAGTTGATGGTAGATGCTCTTCCAGTTTTTTGTGTTTTTTTTTCAAGAGGCTCTCTAACTACAACATCAATAGGATATCTAGCATACTAAAAAGATCAGGACTGTAGCTGCATAAATTAACATTAATCATTTAATGTTTTACCAACTTAGTCTCCCTGGACAGCCAAGTATTTCCCATATCCAGACAGTCTTGGTTTTCCTTATTTTCTTAGAGGTTCAAAAACAGACACATTCTTGGATTTTCATATAAACAGACATTGTCTTGTTACAGGGGTGTGTGTGTGTGTATGTAAAAGAATAATTGTGAATTCAGCCTTATAACAGTTTAATTTCCCTCTTGGATCTTGGTCTTTAAAGAAATCAACATTTTCCAAGATGCTTAATGTCAGCTGCTACTACTCTTGACATAAGATAGATATGCTTTTGCCAGGACATGGGCCCAGAAATGAAAAACAGAATTTGCATGTATTACCAGTGTATCACTCACAACCTTTGCACCAGCTACAGTTGCTTTCTGCAGTGTATACTTAAGAGGATACTTTGCTGGCAGGTTTTGTGTGTGTGTTTTTTTAAGAAGTTAGGACAAAACATACTGCTACTGTTTCATTTGTTAGGCCTTCAGATCCAAGAGCCACAGAGGATGCTGCTTATTATGGGGCTGAGATCTCAGCAGTAGACACGGGTTGCTTTCCTCTCTGGTTCTCTTTTCAGTAGGAAGCCGACATGTATAATAGAAACACCCAGACAGTTCTAGAACAAGGTAGTGAGGCATCTTAGAATACTGTCAGGAGGTAAATTTCAAGCATGATGTGTCCTGGGAGCCCTGCCATATTAACCTTTTCATAGTGGTTTATTTGTATAATGAATGTATAGATTCCTCAAAAAGAATATATAAGGGTTTCTGTCTAGAGTGAAAAGGAATGTATTGGAGAGACTTCACAGGAAAAATCATATCTAGTCAAGATGTGGCTACCTATGACTAGCTAGATCAAGCCAATAGATAGATTTCTCATTTGCATTAGTTTACATGAAAATAGATACACAGGAGTAGGTACCAAATAAGATCTTTGCCACTTTCAAAAGAGGAAAGACATTCCTGCAAAGCCATTTCTCTGTATTGACATTCCTGTCCTCTGGCTGGTGTCATCACACACACTTCATTGTGTTGTTGTCAGGGAAGTTTATCTCACTGTTCATGTTTTCCCCATTACAGTTTGAACCTGCACATGAAACTTTCACTTGACACCTCTTTTAAAAATTATTTTTATTTTAGTCCTTGCACTAGGATATGTTTTTAATTGATTTTAGAGAGAGAAGAGGGGAGAGGGTGAGATGGAGGTACATTGATCCGTTGCCTCCTGTACGCGCCCCAACTAGGGATTGAACTCATAACCCAGGTGTGTGCCCTGACCGAATTGAACCTACAACAGTGATGGTGAACCTTTTGAGCTCGGCGTGTCAGCATTTTGAAAAACCCTAACTTAACTCTGCTACTATGTCACATATAGAAATTTTTTGATATTTGCAACCATAGTAAAACAAAGACATATTTTTGATATTTATTTTATATATTTAAATGCCATTTAACAAAGAAAAATCAACCAAAAAAATGAGTTCGCATGTCACCTCTAACACGCGTGTCATAGGTTTGCCATCACTGACCTACAACCTTTCGGGTGCACAGGATGAATGACACTTAACCACTTTAGCCTCTCTGGCTGGACAATAAAAGCAGTTTTGAAATGTAAACAGTGTCATAGAAATTACTTCTTGTGTGTTTCATCCTCTTGCCTCGGTGAAAAAACTGGGAAGAGTCAGACATATTTTTACTATACATTTCATCTTAAAATGTTAGCGTGAAAATGGCCGTGTGTTACCTATTAGTAGAGAAAGCATCCAAAGATGTGGCCCTGTGCTTGTTTTTTTTTTTTTTTAATTAAATCTTTATTGTTCAGATTATTACATTAGTTACTCTTTTTTCCCACCATAACTCCCCTCCACCCAGTTCCCACCCCACCCTCCGCCCTCACTCCCCACCCACTGTCCTCATCCATAGGTGCACGATTATTGTCTAATCTCTTTACTCACCCCCACACCCCTTTCCCCCGCCCCAAGAATAGTCAGTCCATTCCCATTCTATGTCCCTGATTCTATTACAATCACCAGTTCATACTGTTCATCAGATTATTTATTCACTTGATTTTTAGATTCACTTGTTGATAGATGTGTATTTGTTGTTCATAATTTGTATCTTTACCTTTTTCTTCTTCTTCCTCTTCTTAAAGGATACCTTTCAGCATTTCATATAATACTGGTTTAGTGGTGATGAATTCCTTTAGCTTTTTCTTATCTGTGAAGCTCTTTATCTGGCCTTCACTTCTGAATGATAGCTTTGCTGGATAAAGTAATCTTGGTTGTAGGTTCTTGGTATTCATCACTTTGAAAATTTCTTGCCACTCCCTTCTGGCCTGCAAAGTTTCTGTTGAGAAATCAGCTGACAGTCGTATGGGTACTCCCTTTTAGGTAACTGATTTTCTTTCTCTTGCTGCTTTTAGGATTCTCTCTTTGTCTTTTGCTCTTGGCATTTTAATTATGATGTGTCTTGGTGTGGTCCTCTTTGAGTTCCTTTTGTTTGGGGTTCTCTGCGCTTCCTGGACTTGGAAGTCTATTCCTTTCACCAGGTAGGGGAAGTTTTCTGCCATTATTTCTTCAAATAGGTTTTCAATATCTTGCTGTCTCTCATCTTCTGGCACCCCTATAATTCTGATGTTGGTACGTTTGAAGCTGTCCCAGAGGCTCCTTACACTATCTTCGTATTTTTGGATTCTTTTTTCATTTTGCTTTTCCAGTTGGGTATTTTTTGCTCCTTCGTATTTCAAATCTTTGACTTGATTCTTGCGATCCTCTGGTCTGCTGTTGGGAGTCTGTATAATGTTCTTTATTTCAGTCAGTGTATGTTTAATTTCTAGTTGGTCCTTTATCACAACATCGAGGGTCTCATTAGATTTCTTGAGGATCTCACTACATTTATCGGCGGTCTCACCAGTCTTCTTGAAGATCTCACTACATTTATCGGCAGTCTCACCAGTCTTTTCGAGGGCCTTATTAAATTTATCGGTGGCTTCTAGACAGTTCTTTAGAGACCTTAAAAGTGTGATTTTGAACTCTATATCCAACAGTTTGCTTTCCTCCAATTCTGTCGTTTGTGTCCTGTTTCTTTGTCTCGGCATTTTTTTATGCTTCGCTGTGTCGATAGAGTGCCTTTCTGTACTAAGTGTCCCAATTACCTGAGGTAGACACTCTTGGTGCACCCCCTTGTGGGCTTTGTGCACAGTCTTGTTGTAGTTAAGCCTTGATTGTTGTAGTTATCACTGTGAGGAATTGACCTCCAGGCCAACTGGCTGTGAGAATGAGCTGTGTCTGCAGTGGGAGAACTTCTGTGCTGGAGACACCCCTCTGGGGCTAGACATGCTTCAATGGGGCTTTGGTGCTCACTGAGTCTGCCCCCTGAGTGTGTCTTTTATGGTTCCACGGAGCTGCAAACTGGATGGTCCCACTCTGACCTCTGGGCTTCCTGGCTCTTGGATCTCTAGGGAGGTGCTAGTCGAGCCTTAGCCTGAGACTATCCAGCAAAAGTCTCCCTGCAGGGCTTGGGCGGGGCGGGTCCCACGGGATCAACAGGGCGGGGTTAGCAATTATGGCTGCTCTCAGTCTTGCCCTCAGAGGCTCTGCTTCTCAGTTCCCAGTAATCGCCGCAAGCCCCACGGAGAGAAAGCTGCCCTAGGGTTCTGAGCGATGTCAGACAGTCCCGATTCTCCCATATGAGTCTGGGTCCCTAGGGACTCGCCCGGAACTGGAGCTCAGAGCCTGAGACTCCCTCCCGATTGAAAACGACAGCCGCGCCCTCAGCCGCCAGCCCACTCCGCGTGCACTCCGAACCTTAGTATTTTACTTCAGCACTGCGCCTCCTCTGAGCCTCGGAATGCTTTTGTCTTTCCTCCTAGTTGTAGAACTTCCACTCAGCCAGTCTTCCTGTGGTTCTGGATGATGTCCCTTCCGTCTTTTAATTGTATTTTTGAAGTGGTTGTTCAAGGCAGCAAACTCCGGTGTTTACCTATGCCGCCATCTTGGTTTCCTCCCTGTGCTTGTTTTAATGGCTCTTCACATATATCATGCTGTGTTAATCCTTACCGGAGGATATTTTTCTATTGATATTTTTAAAAAATATATTTTTATTGATTTCAAATAGGAAGGGAGAGGGAGAGAGAGATAGAAACATCAATGATGAGAGAGAATCATTGATTGGCTGCCTTCTGCAAGTCCCGTACAGGGGATCAAGCCCACAACTTGGGCATGTGCCCTTGACTGGAATCGAACCTGGGACCCTTCAGTCCACAGGCCGACGCTGTATTCACTGAGCCACACCAGTTAGGGCTCCATTGATTTTTAGAGAGAATGGAAAGAAGGAAGGGAAAAGGGGGGAGAGAGAGAAGGAGAGAGAGGGAGAGAGAGAGAGAGAGAGAGACACATGGGCTAATTGCCTCACATGTGTCTTAACGGGCTGGGGATTGAACCTGCACCCCAGGAATTGAACTTACGACCCTTCAGTGCACAGTCTGGTGCTCTAACCATTGAGAAACACTGATCAGGGCACATATATCATTTTTAGATTCTACAGATTTAGTCTGATGTATGGCCTCTTCTGGGGTCACTTAAGGAACTGCCTTGCTTTTGCTGTATTTACCCTCTCTTAGGGGTAGACTGTTGGTCAGAGGTTGTTTGCTTTGATAATTCCCTCTGATTAGTCATGTGAGATGTTACATAGCTTAGGGGTATGTGGGTAGGATCACATGTCTGAGAGACAAAGAAAGAGGCTTCTTCTATGGCTTTGTAATGAATTGCACCCAGCAAGGAACCACTGATTGCCTAACAATTTTTTCTTTTGCTTGAACTCAGGGGCAGAGGCCTGGCCTCCAGGGGTTTGTCTTAAATATGTCGGGGGAGACCAGTTTGGACATGTGAACATGGTGATGGTGAGATCACTAGAGCCCCAAGAGATTGCAGACGTCAGCGTCCAGATGTGCAGCCCCAGCAGAGCCGGAATGTATCAGGGACAGTGGCGGATGTGCACTGCTACAGGACTCTACTATGGAGGTGAGTATGTCCTTGTGCAACCCAGGGTGAAGGAATTAATGTTATATCTTAATGCATCCCCAGTGTTGCTCATAGACCCTGTCAGTTACATTACAGGGCATGGCCTCTTTTAAACAGTCACTCCATGCAGGTGAATGACTTGAATTTAATTACTCTCTGGTTCAATCTAGTGCTTTCCCTTTTACACTAGGATTTTACTTAAAATTTAGTGAATTATATGAGATATATCTTGCATTCTAAACAGTGATTTAGTAATGTTGCTGTTTTTATTATATAATCTAGTAGGTACTATAAGAACATTGAAGGCAGTCTTTGTTTACAGAATATCTAGACACGAGTCATATTAAAAAAGATAACGTACAAAATGTGCATACTTCTGCCTTGGCCGGTGTGGTACAATGGTTGGAGTGACTACCCATGGACTGAAGGGTCACAGGTTCGATTCCCAATCAAGGACATGTACCTTGGTTATGGGTTTGCTCCATGCACCAAGTGGGACGTGTGCGGAAGGCAGCTGGTCTATGTGTCTCTCACGTCAATGTTTCTATCTCTCCCCCTCCCCCTTCCACTCTCTCTAAAACATCAATGGAAAAGTATTCTTGGGTGAGGATTAACACAAAAAAAAATGTGCATGCTTCTTTCAACCTGATGTCCTGTCAAGCTGCTAATGCCTCTCACACCTTTATTACCAAACTTTCTGAACAAAGTGATCTATACTCACCATCTTGGCTTTCTGTTTTCCATTTATTCTTCAACCCAATCTATTCCTTTTATAAAATTTTCTTTTAAAAAACAACAATACATTTTTTACTGATTTTTAGAGAGAAAGAAGAGAGGAAGGGAGAGAGAGAGAAACATTGATGTGATAGTGAAACATTGGACAGCTGCCTCCTACATTCACCCTCCTGGGGATCGAGCCCAAAACCCCAACGCATGTGCCCTGACCAGGAATCGAACTGACAGCCTTTCAGTGCATGGGATAACGCCCAACCAACTGAGCTACACTGGCCAGGGCTCAACCCAATCTGTTCTTTACCCACTCCAATTAAATGTTTATCAGTGATAAACCAGTTACCAGATCTAGCAGCCTTCATACTAACTAATCTTCTATCATTTGGCACCATACTCTAAAACTTTTTTGAAATGTGTACCTTCCTAGAGCCACATAATACCTCTCTTGTTTCTCTTTCCCCTCTGAATGTTCTTGCTCTGTCTCTGTTGAGTCCCATCTTTGCCTTAAGATTACTAGATTGTGAGCTGAGCTCCGATCATGCTCAGTGACCTCATCTACCCACATGGTTTCCGCTCTCACCAGTACAGCATTCATGGTGATGCTCAAATTCATATCTGTGGCTGCAAACTCTTTTTGGCGCACCAAACCTGTGTTTTAATTGTTTATGGACAGAACACTTGGATATTCTGTAGATTTCTGAATTTTAACATCTCCCAGGCAAACTTACATTCTTCTCATTGGCTCCTCAGTGAGATGATCAGGCCTGAAACCCTTGAGTCATCTTTTTTTTTTTTTTCTGTGTAATTATACTTAATCACAGATCAATCCTTATTGGTTCCATTATATCCCATGTCCTGGAAATCCAAAGAAAAAGAAATAGGAAATAGTTCTTCCCCTCAGGAAGCTCTTTTTTAAAATATATATATATATATTTTCATTGATTTCAGAGAAGAAGGGAGAGGGAGAGAGAGTTAGAAACATCAACGATGAGAGAGAATCATTGATTGGCTGCCTCCTGCACTACTCTGACTGGGGATCGAGCCCGCAACCAGAGCATGTGCCCTTGATTGGAATCGAACCCGGGACCCTTGAGTCCACAGGCCCAGGCTCTATCCACTGAGCCAAACTGGCTAGGGCTCCTCAGGGAGCTCTTAACTGGCATTGGGGCCTTTGGTGTTATTTGAAGGAAACCTGGAATTAATGTTCTCTTATGTTTTGACAGGCAGTGGAAACTTTAAATACTTTTACGGCCTCAAACTGTTTAGCCCTGTTTGGTTTGACTCAGTGGTAAGAGTGTCCACCTGAGGATTGAAAGGTCCTGGGTTTGATTCCCGGTCAAGGGCACATATCAGGGTTGCAGGTTCGATCCCCGGCCCTGGTCGGGGTCCATACGGGAGGCAACCAATTGATGTGTCTCTTTCACATCAATGTTTCTCCCCCTTTCTCCCTTCCACTCTCTCTAAAAATCAATGGGAAAAACCCCCTCTGGTGAGGATTAACAAACCAACAAAAATGGTGATACATGTCTTACTTGTTTTTGTAACTTTTCAAAAAGCTGAGCCCAGTGCAAAGCAGAGAGTGGCTTCTTAATAGATTTTTTAAAAATTGATTTTAGAGAACGGAAAGGTGGGGAAAGGGATGGTGAGACATTGATTTGTTGTTCCACTTATTTATGCATTCATTGGTTGCTTCTTGCTTCTTGTATGTGCCCTAACCCAGGATCGAATCTGCAACGTATTGGGATGACGCTTTAACCAACTGAGCTACCCAGGCAGGGCTGATCAGTGGATTTTTAAAATGAATATTAGCATTTTTAAGAGAGGGGGAAGATAACACATGACTTTTTAAAAAAAATCCCTTTGATGCAAAGATACTGCTTCTTGGTGTTCTCCAGTGTTCCAGAGTGCTAGTCCTATTTTGTGAACTTGTTTTTAGTGTTACATTGAAAATAATTATCAGTATTGGGACATTCAGTTTGTACTTGTAACATCTCTTTCAAATTCTAGAAGTAGGTAGAGTATAAATATACTAGCTTTGGAGGCAGTAAAATATTTAAAGCCTTTCTTGGTCATGTAGTCTGTGAGTTGTTTCTCAGGACTTGATGGAATCTAAAAGTTTTAAGGGATCTTAATAATTTATCTGGTTCCATGATTTTCTAGGTTTTTTTCTTAATCAGTGGAATCCTTTCCTTGATAGTAGCATACGAGAATGCCCCTTCAAATAAGGGGAAAAGATAAAAATGAAACTGGTTTTGTTGAATTGAAAGCTTCCTTAGCCTGTTCTGCTCCCTGTCTGAGGTGACCCACCGTCAGGGCTCTGTGGTGTGTAGTTTGCAAACTCTTTATCTGTTTTAGCAAGGAATTTAATTTCATTTTACAAACTTACTGTATTTCATTGAGTTTAGATTACTGATGATTATAAAACACACCCTGATAGCAGAGGTGTTAAGTGACTGGCAGAAAGTGCATATAATATACATAAAAACCACAACTAAGAATACATGAAAAAAACACACAAAACATCTGCCATGTTACTCATGATTGGCTCTTCCTAGTTTTTCTTGCTCATTCTTAGCTTGTTAGCTCATTGAGCGTAGTGTGGTGGTAAAAATACAGAATGTAGAACCAGGTTGCCTGGGCATAAACTTGGACAAGTTAGGTAATTCTCTGTACCTCAACTTTCTGTTTTAACAACAAAGCTTGTATTGTTTTGTTTTGTTTTTGGTGGGGTGGTCTCTATAGTATTTAGACCAGCGGTTCTCAACCCATGGGTCGCGACCCCTTTGGGGGTCGAACGACCCTTTCACAGGGGTCGCCTAAGACCATCGGAAAACATATATATGATTACATATTGTTTTTGTGATTAACCACTATGCTTTGATTATGTTCAATTTGTAACAATGAAAATACATCCTGCATATCAGATATTTACATTACGATTCATAACAGTAGCAAAATTATAGTTATGAAGTAGCAACGAAAATAATTTTATGGTTGGGGGTCACCACAACATGAGGAACTGTATTAAAGGGTCGCAGCATTGAAGGTTGAGAACCACTGCTTTAGACGGTCTTCTCTAGAAAGAATCCAATCTTATTTTTTATAATAATACTTACGGTGTTTCAGCTAATTTCTCATCCTCAAAAGGAATTTTTGCTATATTAAATAATTTGCACATGGGTTCCCTTTCCCCATTTTAGGGTGATTGTGCTCTCAGAGTTTCTCAGCAGGGGTGCAATTGGCATGTTGTGTGGATAGTTCTTCATGATGTGGGCATATTTATATAAGACCCTTGGCCCTCTCTCACTAAATACCTGTAATTTCACATGTTCATCTTTACAACTGATCCCCCCCGCACTCCCCCCCCCTCCCAACACATATCTAACTCCCTTGGTTGAGTAGCTCTAAGTATCTGATTCCTAATAGATACATTTTCAAGCCCAAACATTTTATTTTATCTTCTTTTTATGGACTTTTGCTTCTTAGATAAAAGCAATGTTATCTAGTACCTACTGTATATCAGGCATTGTACTGGACTTTTTACATATAAATTACCTTATGAAGGAAGTACTAACTGCATTTTATGGAGTTCTCAAGGAAATTTTGCCTCCAGGTTGTTGATGCTTGTTAGGGTTTAGGGAGGGAGTCTTCTCTCCACTACCAGAGTGAGTGGGACTGAGGGTGGGGTTGAGTTTGGCAGGGCCTCTCTTAGGTAGTGGGGTAAATATCAGTTTTCTCCCAAGGAGTTCCTGCCTGCTAGGAGATACACAGTACCCATAGAACACTTGGCTCTTGGGAAGAAGAGCATGAGTGGTTATCCCTATTTTAGCCTTGGTGCCAGCGGTAATATGCCTGCCCTGTTCCTAGTGGAGTGCCCTTTTCCAAAATTCTACAAGAGAGATTTACCCCTGCACTGTGATACTTTCCTACAAAAATCATAGGGGTCCTAGTTCTGAAGTAAGCTAAGGTCATACTCTTTTTTTTTTTTTAAATATATTTTTACTAGAGACCTGGTGCACAAACTCATGCACCAGTGGGGTTCCTTGGCCTGGCCTGCGGGATTGGGCCAGAACCAGCTCTCTGACATCCCCTGAGGAGTCCTGGATTTCGAGAGGGCACAGGCCAGGCCGAGAAACCCCACTGGTACACGATCAATCAGGGCCAGGGAGGGATGCAGCAGGTTGGTCAGCCGGGGAGGGACCATGGGAGGGCTCCAGGGCATGCCTGGCCCGTATTGTTCAGTCCTGATCAGCTGGACCCCAGCAGCAAGCTAACCTACTGGTCAGAGCGTCTGCCCCCTGGTGGTCAGTGCATGTCATAGTGAGCAGTTGAGCAGCCTTAGCATGTCATTAGCATATTACGCTTTGATTGGTTGAACGGCCGACTGGATGACTGGACACTTAGCATATTAGGCTTTTATTATGTCAGATTGATTTCAGAGAGGAAGGGAGAGGGAGAGGGAGATAGAAACATCAATGATGAGAGAGAATCATTGGTCGGCTGCCTCCTGCTTGCCCTCTACTGGGGATCAAGCCCGAAACCCTGGGCATATGCCCTGATCTGGAATCAAACAGTGACCTCCTGGTTCATAAGTCGGTTCTCAACCACTGAGCCACGCCGGCCGGGCTAAGGTCATACTCTTGTTACCACATGCTGATGAGGGCTTCTCCCACTTGAAGTAGATCTTTTTTTTAAATACTTCACATGGGTCCCTAGGGACATTTCATGTGTCCATTGAATACTTATAAATTATAGTTTCCCAGAGGTTAGGAATGGAACTTCCCTTATTAAGCTTCCAAACTGCAGTATGTCTCACATATTAGGGGAGTTATTGGGTGCTCTATGTAAACCAACTGTTTATTTCCTAAAACCTTTGTTAAGTTCTTACTCTAATTTCTCCAATTTACAGTGTCCTCCCTAGCCAGTAATTTCAGGACTGCCCCATCTCATTCTTCTGTATTTTAACTGATCATGTTATAAAAGCTCTGGTTTCATACAAACTTCCTCTAGACATGAGTCTTCTATTTAGATGCTGTTCTATTTGGCATTTCTGCCAGTTCTTTACCTATTAACCCCAACTTTAGAATGTCTTTTATGTTGGACTGAAAAAGGCTGCCTCATTTACTTCTAGAAGATCCTTAATAAGGCACTCTCTGTTTCATTTCTGATCTCTAGAATTCTCCAATATCAGAAATATTAGTAGTCCTTGAAAACAACAGATTTCTTTTTTTGACAGAAGAAATGCTAACCTAAGCTGATTGTGATTTGTATGGGAAATGTTTTTAGAAGAGACATTTCAAAATGTAAATGAGGTCTGAAATCCTTAATTATATTATGAGATCTATAATAAGTTTATAGGGTGAGAGGCATTTTCAGTTTCAGAGAAGGAAGCCTGCCTTTGGTTGTACTGCCACCCGGGCATGGTGACTGATTGGTGGTCATGTCCAGGTAGTTCTGCATGAGTCAAAGGCAATGTGAAATGGCTGTATTGTACAGATTAACCTCTAAAATGAAGATAAGTGGGTCCTTAACCTCTGTGGAGCATAGACAATCAAGAAGTCAGGTGAGCTTAGCTGGCATGGCTCAGTGGTTGACTATTGACCTATGAATCAGGAGGTCACAGTTTGATTCACAGTCAGGGCATGTGCCTGGGTTGTAGGCTGGATCCCCAGTGTGGGGCGTGCAGGAGGCAGCCGATCAATGATTCTCTCTCATCATTGATGTTTCTATCTCCCTCTCCCTCTCCCTTCCTCTCTGAAATCAATAAAAATATATTAAAAAAAAGAAATCAGATGAAACAGTGATCCATCTATAAAATATAGTAAAAATTGTTTCAATGTGTGCTCTTTAGTGCTAACACTGTTTATTTTATCAAATAGTTTTATAATTTTGCAGTCAACAAATAACTACATAAGGATTTGGTAGAAGGGCAGTAATATAATTTGAAAGCAGCATGTTTTTTTCTTATGGTAGCTACAGTCCTTTTGTTAACAGAAATTTCTTTGATCTGGAATGTTAGGTTCCAAGGATACAGAATTTTGGGATTGACAGTTCCTTTAAAATTTTTGAAAGAAAATATAATTTTTTATTAAAATATTAATACGCAAATTGTTTTTTTGGGTTGTTTACTTTTTTATATGGTATATTTATTTTAAATCTTTATTGTTGAAAGTATTACATATGTCCCCTATTTTTTACCCATTAACCCCGGCTAGCCCACCCCTGCACCCTGCTCCCCCTTCGCCCCAGGCCTTTATCACCCTATTGTCTTTGTCCTTGGGTTATGCATATATGCATACAAGTTGTTTGGTTTATCACTTCCTACCCACCCACCTCCCCCACTTTCCCCTCTGAGATTCCACAGTCTGTTCTATGCTTCTATCTCTGAATCTATTTTGTTTGTCAATTTATTTTGTTCATTAGATTCCACATATGAGTGGGATCATGTGATACTTGTATTTCTCTGACCGGCTTATTTCGCTTAGCACAGTGGTTCTCAACCTTGGCTGCACATTAGACTCACTTGGGAATCTTTTTAAAATCCTGATTTCTGGGCCTCATCCTCTGGAAATTGTTTCTTTGTTATGGGGTGGGGCCACAACATTAGTAAAAAAGAAACAGAATTTCCAGAGGTTGAAGCCGAGAAATCAGGATTTTAAAAAGATTCCCAGGTGATTCTAATGTGCAGCCAAGGTTGAGAACCACTGGCTTAGCATAATACTCTCCAGGTCACTCCATGCTGTCTCAAATGATAAGAGATCCTTTTTTTTTTTTTTTAACTGCTGCATGGTATAAATGTTCCACAGCTTTTTTATGCACTCATCTACTGATGGGCACTTGGGCTGTTTCCAGGTCTTAACTATTGTAAGTAATGCTGCTATGAACATAGGGGCGTATACATTCTTTCTGATTAGTGTTTTGGGATTCTTAGGATATATTTCTAGAAGTGGGATCACTGGGTCTAATGGCAGTTCCAAATTTAATTTTTTGAGGAAGCTACATTCCTTTTTCCATAATGGCTGCACCAGTCTTCATTCCCACCAGCAGTGAACTAGGTAGGGTTCCTTTTTCTCCACATCCTTGCCAGCATTTGTCATTTGTTGATTTGTTGATGGTAACCATTCCGACAGATGTGATGTGATACCTCATTGTTGTTTTAATTTGCATCTCTCTGATGATCAGTGACTTTCAGCATTTTTTATATGTCTCTTGGCCATCTGTATGTCCACTTTGGAGAAGAGTCCATTTTAGGTCCTCTGTCCATTTTTTACTTGGATTGTTTGTCTTCCTTTTGTTAAGCTGTATGAGTTCCTTATATATTTTGGATATTAACCAAAGGGAACATCTTTATAGTTCTTTTTCTAAATATACTATACTAGTGGCCCGGTGCACGAAATTCATGCACATTAAAAGGGGATTAATTAAGGAGAAACCAAGATGGCAGCATAGGTAAACACCGGAAATTGCTGCCTCACACAACCACTTCAAAAATACAACTAAAAGACAAAACGGACATCATCCAGAACCACAGGAAGGCTGGCTGAGTGAAAATTCTACAACTAGAAGGAAAGAGAAAAGCACAATGAGACTCAGAGGAGGTGCGGAAGTAAAGTGCGGAGGTACGGAGGCGCACGTGGAAAGGGCTGGCAACTGAGGACACAGTTGTTCTTTTCAATCAGGAGGGAGTATCAAGCTCCCGACTGCTCTGAACTCCAGTTCTGGGCGAGTCTCTGGGGACCCAGACTCATACGGGGAGAAACTGGACTGTCTGGCATTGGTCGGAATTCGAGGGTGGCTTTCTCTCAGAGGTGCTTGCAGCAATTACCAGGACACTGAGACGTGGGGCTTCATAGGGTAGGACTGAGGATCAGCCATAGTTGTTTGCTCTGCCCTGTTGATTCCCTGAGACCCCGCTCCACCCAAGCTGTGCGCAGAGGCTTTTGCATATGAAAGGCCTGGCCCTTTGCAATCTGAAAATTACCTAACAAACTGCAGCTGGGCCAGACAGACCCAGAACTTCCAAGAGAAGGCCCAAGGCCCCACAGCAGCTTGCATTGCTTCACAGCTGGGCCTCATCTGGGCACCTCCAAATCCCAAACAAAGAAGAGGAATCTGCAGATCTCTCCATAGCTCCTGCTGGGTAGCCTCAGGCAGAGGCTAAATTAGCACCTCCTTAGAGATCCAAGAGCCAGTGTACCCGGTGATCAGAGTGGGACCATTCAGATTACAACTCCTCAGATCCATAAGGGACACACTCAGGGGGCAGACTCAGTGAGCACCAAAACCCCACTGAAGCAAGTCTTGCCCCAGAAGGGTGTCTTCAGCACAGAAGTTCTCCCACTGTAGACACAGCTGATTCTCACAGCCAATTGGCCTGGAGGTCAATTCCTCCCAGTAATACCTACAACAATCAAGGCTTAACTACAACAAGACTACAACAAGACTGTGCACAAAGCATACAAAGGGGTGCACCAAGAGTGTCCACCTCAGGTAATTGGGGAGGCTGAGCCACTGGGCCCTATAGGACACCTAGCACACAAAGCCACTCTATCAACACAGGGAAGCATAAAAAATGCGGAGACAAAGAAACAGGTCACAAATGACAGCAATGGAGGAAAGCAAACTATTGGATACAGAGTTCAAAACCATGGTTATAAGGTTTTTCAAGAATTTTCTAGAAACTGCCGATAAATTTAGTGAGACCCTGGAGGATATGAAAAAAGACCAACTAGAAATTAAGCATACACTGACTAAAATAAAGAATAATATACAGAGATCCAACAGCAGACCAGAGGATCGCAAGAATCAAGTCAAAGATTTGAAATACGAAGGAGCAAAAAATACCCAGCCAGAAAAGCAAAAAGAAAAAAGAATCCAAAAATATGAAGATAGTGTAAGGAGCCTCTGGGACAACTTCAAGCGCACCAACATCCGAATTACAGGGGTGCCAGAAGAAGAGAGAGAGCAAGATATCGAAAACCTATTTGAAGAAATAATGACAGAAAACTTCCCCTACCTGGTGAAAGAAATAGACTTACAAGTCCAGGATGCACAGAGAACCCCAAACAAAAGGAATCCAAAGAGGACCACACCAAGACACATCACAATTAAAATGCCAAGAGCAAAAGACAAAGAGAGAATCTTAAAAGCAGCAAGAGAAAAACAGCCAGTTACCTACAAGGGAATACCCATATGACTGTCAGCTGATTTCTCAACAGAAACTATGCAGGCCAGAAGGGAATGGCAAGAAATATTCAAAGTGCTGAATACCAAGAACCTACAACCAAGATTACTTTATCCAGCAAAGCTATCATTCAGAATTGAAGGTCAGATAAAGAGCTTCACAGATAAGGAAAAGCTAAAGGAGTTCATCACCACCAAACCAGTATTATATGAAATGCTGAAAGGTATCTACACTAATAAAAGAGAAACATGGTAATTAGTGTACGACCGCTACCCTTCCCATTGGCTAATCAGCATATCCTTATGCAAATTAACTGTCAGCCAAGATGGCGGCCGGCAGCCAGGCAGCTGGAAGCGAACATGAGGCTTGCTTGCTTCAGTGAAGGAGGACTCCAACGTTCCCCGCCTGACTTGCTGGCCTCTGAGCTGGCAGTTTGAAACATTCTAACAAATATAGAAGCTAAACAAAACCCCAGAAACCAGCTTTCAGCCGGCCGGGATCTCAGAGCTGGAGTTATACATTGTTTCGATTATAGAACCGAAACAAACCAGATACTGGCTTTCAGCAGCAGAGGCCTTGGCCCAGAATAAAAAAAAAAGAAAAAAAGGAGCGGTTGGGAGCTTCAGTCAACAACCGCCAGCCTGAAAGCAGCCCTCAGCCCCTCACCCAGACTGGCCAGGCACCCCAATGGGGACCCCCACCCTGAAAGGTGTGTGACTAGCTGCAAACAGCCATCAGCCCCTCATCCAGGCTGGCCAGGCACCCCAGTGGGGACCCCCACCCTGATCTAGGACACCTTTCAGGGCAAACCAGCCGGCCCCAGGCCTCTATCCTATATAGTAAAAGGGTAATATGCCTCCCAGCACCAGGATCAGCGGAGCCGCGAGGCCTCCTGGCACTGGATCAGTGTGACAGGGGGCAGCGCCCAAACCCCCTGATTGCCCTGCGGCTCTGTGTGTGACGGGGCGGGGCCACAACCTCCCTATCCACCCTGCTCTGTTCATGACAGGGGAAGGCGCCCCAACCCCCGATCAGCCCTGCTCTGTGCCTGATAGGGGGGAGCTCCCCAATTCCCTGATCGCCCTGCGGCTCTGTGTGTGACAGGGTGCGGCTTCCCAACCCCCTGATTGGCCCTGCTCTGTGTGTGACAGGGTGCGGCGCCCCAAACCCCCCCTGCCCCCACAGGCCCTGCTCTGTGTGTGACAGGATAGAGCCATAACCTCCCTATCGGCCCTGCCCTGAGTGTGACAGTGGCGGCGCCCCAACCCCCTGATCTGCCTTGCTCTGTATGTGACAGGGGGCGGTGCCCTAACTCCCCTATCGGCCCTACTCTGTGCATGACAGGGAGGAGCTCCCCAACCCCCTGATGGGCCCTGCTCTGTGCGTGACAGGGTACGGAGCCCCAACCCCCCTGATGGGCCCTGCTCTGTGGGTGACAGGGGGCAGTGCCCCAACCCCCTGATTGGCCCTGCTCTGTGCGTGACAGGGGGTGGTGCCACAACCTCCCCATCGACCCCGCCTTGAGTGTGACAGGGGGCGGTGCCCCAACCCCCCAATCAGTCTATCCTGAGTGTGACTGAGGGTGGCATCGCAACCTCCCAATCCACCCTGCTCTGTGCATGACAGGGGCGGTGCCCCAACTCCCCAATAGGCCCTCCTCTGAGCCCGACCATTGGCTGCACCTAGGGATTGGGCCTGCCCTCTGCCACCCAGGAGCAGGCCTAAGCCATCAGGTCAATATCTCCTGAGGGGTCCCAGACTGCGAGAGGGCACAGGCCGGGCGGAGGGACCCCCCCCTCCTCCCCGCCCCAGTGCACAAATTTTTGTGCACCGGGCCTCTAGTTCTTTAAGAAGAGGAAGAAGAAAAAGGTAAAGATAAAAATTATGAACAGCAAATACTTATCTATCAACAAGTGAATCTAAAAATCAAGTGAATAAAAAATCTGATGAACAGAGTAAACTGGTGAATATAATAGAACCAGGGGCATAGAAGGGAGTGGACTGACAATTCTTGGGGGGAAAGGGGTGTGGGGGTGCAGGAAGAGACTGGACAAAAATCGTACACCTATGGATGAGGACAGTGGGAGGGGTAAGGGCAGAGGGTGCGGTGGGAACTGGGTGGAGGAGAGCTATGGGGGGGGGGAGGAACAACTGTAATAATCTGAACAATAAAGATTTAATTAAAAAATTGTCCTGTTATTAATTTTTCTTGTTTTCTATGGTAGGCCTGTAGTGCTATGATCTTTCCTCTCAGAACTGCTTTTACTGGGTTGTTTTTTGTTCATTTTGATTCTTTTCCAGGAAGTTGTGTTTTTTTTTAAATATATTTTTCTTGATTTCAGAGAGGAAAGGAGAGGGAGAGAGAGATAGAAACATCATTGATGAAGGAGAATATTGTTTGGCTGCCTCCTGCACGCCCTCTCCTGGGTATTATTATGTTTCACGTTGTTGCACAGCTCCCTTAAGCTTTCCTCCTTTTTTAAAATTGTTTTTTCTTTTTGGTTCTCTAATAGAGTGATTTTTTTTTCTACCCTGTCTTCTAATTCACTGATCGAATCCTCGGCTTCCCCTAACCTGCTCTGTATTCCTCCCACTGTGTTCTTTGTTAGTGCTATGTCATTCTTCATAGTTACTATATCTTTTCTCATGCTTTTGAGCATCTTTGCCATCATTATTTTGAACTCTATGTCTGATAAATTTCTTATCTCCATTTCATTTAGCTCTTCTGTAGAACTCTTGTTCTTTTCTTTGGGCGTTGTTTATTGTCTGCCTGTTCGAGTTTGTGACTGTGTATTAGGTAGATCTGCTACACCTCCAAATCTCTAGTGCAGGACAGTGTCAACCACTGTTTCTGACTAATTAGATCAGAACAAAACTCAAAATCTCCATAGACCTTCCTCTGCCTTCAGATTGATTTTATTCAGTCTTGAGCTTCAGGCAATCATCACAGGTGTGGCGAGAGGTTTTCCAACAGGGTGGGGCAATTGCTTCTGCCTGGGGGCTAATTGTTATTCTCAGTCTCTTAATGGGTCTCAGAAACTATACAGGGTGGGGCAAGCATTTTCCAGTAGGATGGGGCAACTGCCTTCCTCCCAGGCAAAACCACCTGGATGGCAAAGGTCTGCCTGAGAAAGATGTTCTTCGCCGAAACCAGTTTGGCTCAGTGGATAGGGCGTCGGCCTGCGGACTGAAGGGTCCCAGGTTCGATTCTGGTCAAGGGCATGTACCTGGGTTGCCGGCACATCCCCAGTAGATGTGCAGGAGGCAGCTGATTGATGCTTCTCTCTCATCGATGTTTCTAACTCTATCTCTCTCCCTTCCTCTCTGTAAAAAATCAATAAAATATATTTTTTAAAAAAAAGGAAAAAAAAAAAAGAAAGATGTTCTTCACAGTGTGAGGAAATGACTCAGCTCAGGAAACCGGGCTCTAACCCCAGAACCCCCAACCCTGGCTTCTGCTCACACAGCTCCAGTCCACTCTGCCCTCCCTCTGCCGGAGTCCAAGGTAAGTGGCTGCACACGAATTTTGTGTGTTGGCCCTTTAAGAGGATGCCTGTGTTTCCAGCCATCTCTCCCTGACAGACAGCAACTCTGCTGCTTTTCATAACGAGATGTTATGTGGGCACCTTTATCAGTTCTGCTTCTCTGGGCTGGGAAGCCTAGTTTGGGGTTTAGACCTTAGAGTTCTCGGTGGCAACCTCCCACAGCTGAGATATCTCTCCAGAACTTCAGCTGCTCTGTGGGAGCCCAGCCAGCCCTTTCAAGCCTCAGATGTGAGTGGGCGGTAAAGTTGACTTCCTTTTATAGGATTGAGAAGTCCAGAGGGCCATGAATGAGCCCTAAGGTACCCTCTGTGTGGATGTTGCTAGACCTACTTCAGTCTAGGGATGAATAATCATTCATTTCTCCAAAACTCTATACTCAGATTCAAGCCTGGAAAATATTTTGTCCTATTAAGAGCCTACAATAGAAATGAAGAGGAATGGATGCTTGGGAAAGTTGTGTCAGACCAAAGAAATGAAGAAGAAAGTAAAAAATGCGGGTAGGGGGTAGGGAGAAAATGAAGAAATATTCCAGAAGTTTTGCTTTATCACTGTCTTTGGCTGTGATGTCAGTGAATGTGATATCTGATGTGTAGTTCTCCTTGGAGAGAATGTTGAGAGGGAGTGGTTACTGTTTGGTTTTGGTGATTCTTGCATCGGTCCAATTAGGATGATGATGTTGACTGGGAGCAGTTCCCTGAAGCCAGAAACAAAGCTGGTTGTTTTAGGAGGGAGATGGGAGAGCAGAGTTAATGATCTGAAATCTCTAGGTCAAAGAGCTTTCACCAGTGATCACTCCTGTCAGTAATGCTATTTTATACTTTTGTCCCTAATTGTGTTAAAGTTAGGATTTGAGTTGCTAAAAAAAGACAAATGGGACTTATGTCTTATGCTGTTGAGTATTCAAAACATAGTAGTAACTCTGTGGGAAGGTGTCAGAGTCCTAAGTTAAATCTCATATTAAAAGTATGTGTAGCCCTAACCAGTTTGGCTCAGTGGATAAAGCGTCGGCCTGCAGACTGAAGAGTACTGGGTCTGATTCTGGTCAAGGGCATGTACCTTGGTTGTGGGCACATCCCCAATAGGGGGTGTTCAGGAGGCAGCTGATCGATGTTTTTCTCTCATCGATGTTTCTAACTCTCTATCCCTCTCCCTTACTCTCTGTAAAAAATCAATAAAATATATTAAAAAAAAAAAAAGCATGTGTATACCAAGAGGAGTGATTTTTTTTTTTTAAATCCTCACCCAAGGGTATGTTTTCGTTGTGTTTTTAATTTTTTTTATTTTACTTTGACATTTGCTGTAAAGCACAGAACAGTTAACATTTGAATGCCTCAATGTTAAGGTTACAAACAAAATCCTTAAGTTAAAGAGTTACAGGATCCCACATCAGTTATTTCACATTAAGTGCAGGTTTAAAAAAAATTAGTGCTGTTTGGAGCACGAGATACGCATTTCAATTTAACAACACAAACTTATTAGCACCTTTAAATTAAAATAAATATTGATGACCACATTGTAAATACGAAAGTATCATTTAAATAGGGGAGGGAAATCCAGTTCACCAACAGTGCAAACAAATAGCAGCATTTCCAAAGCTGAAATTAAATGTGTGTAAACACATACCCACTCGCCACTCTGCCTAGTACAGTGAGTAAGTCCTTCCCACCCAGGGCCGAAAAGAAAGAGTTCCTGCTAAGTCTCTTAGATTCCGAATCTGAAAAGTTGCCACAAGTTTTAGGCCAAGGGCTGGAAAGATTTAAGTGCAGTACAAGGGAGATCCGTATGTTTGAGCAGGAAGGAGTTCTTTTTCAGATGGGTCAACTAGAAACGTTTTCAGTCCAACAGCAGAACCTTCCAGCCTAAGCGTACACATGACCATAGGTCTACGTGATGTGACCCTGACTTCAGTGGGGCACCTGAGTGCAGAGCCGATGCTGCATGAGGAATGATGGCCCAAGCTCTCCACAGTGGACACTGCTTTGCAACCAGAGTACTTTAGGCCAGTTCAGTGTAATTACAAACGTTTGTGATTCTTAACCTATTGTCACCAAGTGGTTCTTAAGTAGGGAATGTCTGTCTGCTTGTTAAGTCTTCTTAATCTTTTCAGACATTAATGATTAGCCCTTCCCAATGTGGTTTTATATCACTCACAAGGTTACCATGTTTTCTTTCTCATAAGCACTCCATTTTTACACAGAACTTTATGCTGAGCTTTAGGTCTTTTAACAAGTGTAGCCACATATAAAAAGAAATACTAGATGCAGACTCAGTGGCCAATTATTTGCATTACAGTGTTACAAAAAACTGCTAGATGTTTTTTCTAAATCAGCATTTACCAATTGTCCAGACCAAAGGTCATTTCGAAGCATGAAAGTTCAGATTCCAACTTCTCCACGGACCCATGTACAACACAACTTACTCTGTTCCCAAATATTCCTGGAAGCACTTGCTTGCTCAGCTGTCATCGATTCCGATGGGTTTGTAGACACAAAATGCCATAAGGATCATGGTCACCAGCAGGGTGCTGAAAATGGTTTCCATCAACACCAGGTTCTGCCCCTGCGGCACCGTGTGTGGCCCACTCTGCTCCATTGGCTCCACCAGGCTCCAGGCCTTCTCCTGCCCCATGAGGAGGCTACACAGGTCCAGGCACAGCCACCACCACCACTGCACACAGCATCCTGATGGATGAATTAATTTTAAAAGTATGGTCTATACATACAGTGGAATAATTAAGCCTTAGAAAGGAAGGAAATTCTGATATGTTTTATATTGAATTTTAGAGAAAGAGGAAGGGAGAGAGAAAGAGAGAAACAGATGTGAGAGAGAAACATCAATTGATTAGTTGCCTACCCTTCGCACCCCAACTGGGGATGGAATCTGAAACCTAGGTCTGTGCCCTGACCAGGAATTGGACCTGCAACCTTTTGGTGAACTGGAAAACGCTCCAACTGAGACACTTGGCTAGGGCAGGAGTGGCCTTTATTATTATTATTATTAATGAAGATATTTAAGATTGATCAAATAAGGTAAATTAGTTGCTAGACTAAAATTTGACTTTCTGGCCCCGCTGGTGTAGCTCAGTGGTTGAGCATCAACCCATGAGGCAAGAGAATGCTGGTTCGATTCCAGGTCAGGGCACATGCCTGGATTGGGGGCTCGATCCCTGGTGGGAGCTTGCAGGAGGCAGCTGATTGGTGTTTCTCATCATTGATGTTTCTCTCTCTCTATTCCTCTTCCTCTCTAAATCAATAAAAACATTAAAAATTTTACTTTCTTGTTGAACTAAATATTTACTTGGGAGTACTTCTGTTTGAATATTTCTATTTTTAATTACCCTTTGATGAAAATACCACAGATATCAAGAAGCACCATGTGTCCCAGTCAGACTGGTTGAGAAATTCAGCGGAAGTGAAGCAATAAAAATACCAGCCATTTCTCTACCTATTTGCATATAAAATGGACAATATTTAAATGTTAAGCCATTTTATCCAGCACCATATTTAAGTGCTTTTCAGTGTTAATACTAAAAATTATTGTTAAAAATCACAGTTTTAAGCTGTGTATTTTATTCCGGTTGCATATGTTTGGCTCTTAATGTTCTCGTAGCTATAGTTTTGATTCCCTGCATTATCCTAAAATGTAATTGTACTTTGAAATTTAGAGTAGTAATTTAAGTTGCTTAAATGTACTTTCTTGCTATATTAATTTTCTGCAGTTGTGCTATCACCCACTCAGATTGTGCTCTATTAATATGCTACAGAAGTTTAAATTATTAGGATGTTAATATTTCCATCTTTTCTGGAAGAGTATTATCTATTTCCTAATGGACTGAACTCTCAAAACTGGCTAGAGGGTGGGGAAGGAGTGCTGCATGGTATTGTAGCTAAGCACTAGACCAGGGTTCAAAAGAACTGACTTCTGGTTTTGATTCTGCCACATAATATAGTACCCATTAACCTTAAGCAACTGGCATAAAGGGGGTGTGTGTGTGTGTTTAAATCAATTGTGGTGAAATACACATAACAAAATGTACCTTTTTAGCCACTTTAAAGTATACATCAGTGGCATTAAGTACATTCACATTATTATGCAACTAACCACCCTCTATCGAACCTGGGACCTCTATCTCCAGAACTCTTTTTCTTTTCATCTTGTAAAACTGACACTGTACCCATCAAAAAATAACTCCTCATTTTCCTCTCCCTCTGGCCCCAGACAACCACCATTATACTTTCTGTCTTAGGAATTCGACTACTCCAGGGATCTCAAATAAGAGGTCTCATACAGTATTTATCCTTTTGTGACTGGCTTATTTCACTTAGCATACATCTCATCAAATTGTATCATGTCTCAGAATTTCCTTCCTTTCTAAGGCTTAATTATTCCATTGTATATATAGACCATACTTTTAAAATTAATTCATCCATCAGTATATACTTGGATTATTTCTTTTGGTATCATGAATGATGTTGCTGTGAAAATGGATATACAAATATTTGTTCAGGACCCTGCTTTTAGTTCTTTTAGGTATATACCTAGAAGTGGAATTGCTAGACCATATGGCAATTCTATTCAATTTTTTTGAGGAACTGCCATACTGTTTTCAATAGCGGCTGTCCCATTTTACCCTCTCACCAGTAGTGCACAAAGGTTCCAGTTTCTCTACATCCTCACCAAGACTTATCTTCTGTTTCTTTATAGTAGACATCCTAATGAGTGTGTCTCATTGATTTGCATTTCCCTAATGTTGAGTGATGATGAGCATTTTTTCATATGCTTGTTGATCATTCAGTTTGTCTATTCAAGTCCTTTGCCCATTTTTTAATCCGGCTATTTGTTTTATTTTTAAGAGTTCTTAAATATATTCTGCAGATTAGCTCCTTATCAGATAGATGATTTACAAATATTTTTTTCATTCCATGATTTGCTTTTTCACTCTGTTGATCGTATCCTTTGATGTACAAAAAGTTTGAATTTTGATGTATTCCAATTTATCTTTTTTCTTTGGTTACCTGTGCTTTTGGTATCATACCCAAAAAATCATTTCAAAATCCAACATAATGAAGCTTTCCTTTTGTGTTTTCGTCTAGAAGTTTTACAATTTTAGCTCTTAATGGTTAGGTCTTTGATCCATTTTTAGTTAGTTTTTATATATGGTGTAAGGTAAGATTCCAACCTCATTATTTTGCACGTGAATATCCAGTTTTCTTAATATCATTTGTTGGAAAAAAACTACCCTTCTCCTTTGAAGTGGAATTGGCATTCTTGTAGAAAATCATTTGACCAGTAAATATGAGGATTTATTTCTTAGTTCTCCATTCTCTTCCATGGTATATATGTCTGTCTTTCTGCCAGTACTACACTATTTTGTAGTTTTGTAATAAGTTTTGAAGTCAGGAACTGTGAGACCTCTAACTTTGTTCTTCATTTTCAAAATTATTTCGCTATTAGTGATGCTATGATGAATCAAAGGGTTCAGGTGGTGACAACCTGCCTGATCCCTCCATTGCAATAAGGGAAGGAGTGGAGAGACTTCTCTAAGGTTTGGGTTTCTGCTGAACAATTCTGAAGAGGCTCTCAAGCATGTGAGGATCAATTTTGGATTGGCTGCTGTTTCTGAGGCAAGGTTAGAAGAGAGGATTAATCAGGGTTTGGGTGCTGTCATGAGACAAGGACAGTTTGGCAATTGGGTATCCTCAGTAACAAAGCAGGTCTGGGGGCATCATTGGTAAGAAAGCAGTGGCCCTCAGAGAGAGCTGTTACAGCATTTTACAGCTGCTGACCGACCTTGGGAGAAATAATGTTTCCTATTAACTTTGCACCTGCCTTTATCTTTGTCTGCTCTTCCAGCCCAGTTAATGGCAGGGTTATTTTTTTCTTTCATTCTGAGCTGATTTTTATCTTTCGTGTCTGACATGTTTTTATTCTTTTAATGGATTTGGGAAGTAGGGAATCATTGTATCTTAAGACTTGAAGCAAATAAATAAGTGGTTAAACCCCCCCCACCCCCCTCATTTAAGGCAAAAGTTCATGATTAGTAAATAGAGCATGATTTGGAAAAATTGTGAAGTAGGAGTAGTTTATTTGTTATTGCCATTTCCACTTTGCTTTCTGAGCCCCTCTCCCTCTGATGGGCACCTGGGACCCTTCACTGTCTCATCTCACCTAGGCTTCCAGTATTCTTTCTTAGGCTTTTCTTTCTTTTCCCCTATGTGAACTTGTGCCCATTGGTTGACCTGATGATGAGGTTAAGGTAGCTTAATATGTTCCTTTGAGGGGCATTTTCATTTTAAAAGGAAATTTCAGAATAATACTGAAACTAAGGAACAAGTTTCTGATGCACATTTCTGGCAAGATGAGGTGGTGGGGAGTGAGGATGGGAAGGGAAGCAGTTGTTTGAGTAGAGGTCAGACCTTACGCCGTCAGTCTGTCTAAATGGGGCCCCAAAAATCAGAAGTTGTCCTCTGAGAAGCTGATGACTGTTGGTGCCTGCCTTTCCCTCTTCTCCCTTAGGTGCTGAGGAAGACATAGTAAAAGCATCTGAGTGCCTGCTGGGCATGTGTCAGGAAAGCAAGGCTATTGTGTTAAGTAAATACTGTGGAAATGCATGCTGGAAGTTGAGACTTCAGGCAGATCAGTGCAAGGACAATTGGAAGTGCCCTCTTCTTACAGTGGTACACACACTGTTACCTTGGTAGTTCCAGGAGACAGACACCAAGGTGTGGAGACCTGCTCATAGTGTTGACCTATGCACTAACTGTCGGGACTTGTTTTAGTCCAGAGACAACCAGTGATCAGACTTTCTCCTTTCAAGCCTTTCTCACTGAAGCTAGGCAATACATACCCAGTTTTCCCTCAAGAAGAAATGTGAGCCCATAGCTTGTGGCCCAGTAACTGACTGGTACCTTTTACCTCTCCAGACCCAAGTTATTTCTTTCTTTTTCTTTTTTTAAAATATATTTTATTGATTTTTTTACAGAGAGGAAGGGAGAGGGATACAGAGTTAGAAACACCTATGAGAGAGAAACATCGATCAGCTGCCTCCTGCACACTCCCTACCGGGGATGTGCCCGCAACCAAGGTACATGCCCTTGACCAGAATCGAACCTGGGACCTTGAGTCCGCAGCTGACGCTCTATCCACTGAGCCAAACTGGCTAGGGCGCAAGTTGTTTCTTTCTTTTTATGGGGGGGTGGGGGCAGGGAAAGGGAGAGAGATACAGAAACATCAATGATGAGAAAGAATCATTGATCAGCTGCCTCCTGCATGCTGCACACTGGGGATCGAGCCCTCAACCTGTGCTAATTCCTTGTCTGGGAATCAAACTGTGACACCCCCCACACACACATACCCGTTCATATGTCGACACTCAACCACTGAGCCACACCGGTTGTTTCTTAATCCTGGGGAAATGTGAGGTTCCTGTTGTGCTTTGAAGATGAGTTGAGTTTTAGGAAGGATTTGAATCCCCAACCTCCAAATCTACAAGTGACTTCCATGGTAATCTTCCATGTGTATGCCACCTGAGCCAGGTTATGCTTACTGGTGCTGTGGCAATCTTGACTCACAGCTCCTGGGTCCAGGGCTGTTGTTCTAGACATCAGAAGCCTGCAACATTTTAGTCCTAGCCATAGTTTGAACTACTTTGAAGCTTCCTGTAAACTGGACTTTTGAAAGTGGTACTTTCCCAAGTCCCCTGGCCTTTCCCCTTTGGGAGCCCAGACCAAGTGAAACCTATTGATGCCACAGTATTGTTTGCTTACCTGTGGCTTCTGATGGCCTCTGCGCAGGCAGAGGTAGACTCTAGAATTAGGCAGCCTCAGCCCAACATGTGGTTCATTCGTACTGTTGCCCCTGTTTGAAGACTGTTAACTGGCCCTTTCCTTAAGCTCTACTGAGGAGTTGCACTGGAAAGGAGCCATCTCCCTGTAGATAGGAGTGACTCTTGTAGGGTTGATAAGGTGGGCTTTTGAGGCCTCTGAAGAACTTGAGCATATGATAGGCCCTGCCTCCCTGCCCTCCTACAACCTGTTTTGCCCACTACTGGATGAAAGCCTTCCCCTTTGTCGTCAGTTCACTACAGAGAGAATGGTTTGTGTTGGCTGTGTTGCAACTTTCCCTCTTAATGCCTGGAAATACAATTTTTTTTTTTATTAAATTTTTATTGTTCAGATTACATTTGTTCCTCTTCCCCCCCACCCCCCCCATAACTCCCCTCCTTCCAGTTCCCGCCCCACCCTCTGCCCTCACTCCCCACCCACTGTCCTCATCCATAGGTGCACGATTTTTGTCCAGTCTCTTCCCAAATCTCCCATTCCCTTTCCCCCCCCAAGAAAAGTCAGTCCATTCCCTTTCTATGTCCCTGATTCATTATAATCACCAGTTCATTCTGTACATCAGATTATTTATTCACTTGATTCTTAGATTCACTTGTTGATAGATGCATGTTTGTTGTTCACAATTTGTATCTTTACCTTTTTCTTCTTCCTCTTCTTAAAGGATACCTTTCAGTCTTTTGTGTAATACTGGTTTAGTGGTGATGAACTCCTTTAGCTTTTCCTTGTCTGTGAAGCTCTTTATCTGACCTTCAATTCTGAATGATAGCTTTGCTGGATAAAGTAATCTTGGTTGTAGGTTCTTGGTATTCAGCACTTTGAATATTTCTTGCCATTCCCTTCTGGCCTGCATAGTTTCTGTTGAGAAATCAGCTGACAGTCGTATGGGTATTCCCTTGTAGGTAATTGAGTCTCTTTCTCTTGCTGCTTTTAAGATTCTCTCTTTGTCTTTTGCTCTTGGCATTTTAATGATGATGTGTCTTGGTGTGGTCCTCTTTGGATTCCTTTTGTTTGGGGTTCTCTGCGCTTCTTGGACCTGTAAGTCCATTTCTTTCACCAGGTGGGGGAAGTTTTCTGCCATTATTTCTTGAAATAGGTTTTCAATATCTTGCTGTCTCTCATCTTCTGGCACCCCAATAATTCTGATATTAGTCCGCTTGAAGTTGTCCCAGAGGCTCCTTACACTATCTTCACACTTTCGGATTCTTTTTTCATTTTGCTTTTCCAGTTGGGTGTTTTTTGTCAAATCTTTGGTTTGATTCTTGTGCTCCTCTGGTCTGCTATTGGGTATAATATTCTTTATTTCAGTCCGTGTATGCTTACTTTCTAATTTCTTTATCGTAGCATCGAGGGTCTCATTAGTTTTCGTGAGGCTCTGCTCAAGTTTATAGCAAGCCCTCAAAATTGCGATTTTTAGCTCCATATCCTCCATTTCTGTCATGTTTTTTTTGTCTCCGCATCTTTTATGCTTTCTTGGTGCACCCCCTTGTGGTCTTTGTGCGCAGTCTTGTTCTAGCCAAGCCTTAATTGTTGTAGTTAACACTAGAGGGATTTGACCACCAGGCCGACTGGCTGTAGGAATCAGCTGTGTGGAAAACTTCAGTCCTCTGGGGAGGCGCTAGTCCAGCCTTTGCCTGAGGCGATCGGCAAATGGCTCTGCGCAGGGCTTGGGCAGGGCGGGCTCAACAGGGCGGGGGGAGGGAGCAGCTATGGCTGCTCTCAGTCCGTCCCCAGGGGCTCTGCCTCTCTGTCCCCGCAACCGCTGCAAACCTTGGAGGGACCGTAGCCAGATAGTCCCGCTTCTCCCGTTTGAGTCTGGGTCCCTAGAGACTCGCCCGGATCTGTAGCCCAGAGTCTGAGACTCACTCCTGATTGAAAACGACAACCGCGCCCTCAGCCACCAGCCCGCTTTGCGCGCACACCGCCGCACCACCGTACCTTTAAATTTTCCACACTGCGCCTCCTCTGAGCCTCGGAATGCTGTTGTTTTTCCTTCTAGTTGAAGAGTCTCTCCTCAGCCAGCCTTCCTGTGGTTCTGGTTGATGTCCGTTCCGTCTTTTAGTTGTATTTTTGAAGTGGTTGTTCGAGGCAGCAAACTCCGGTGTTTACCTATGCCGCCATCTTGGTTTCCTCCCTGGAAATACAATTTTTAATGCTACATTAATTTCTTTAGTAAATTTTACTCTGAACTGATTTTAGACTTACAGGAAAGTTTCAGAGATGATAGAGAGCTCCCATATACCCAGTTTTCCCCCATTGTCAGCATCTTACATAACCACCACACACTTGTTAGAGTGAAGACATCAACTTTGGAGCATTATTGTTTATTTAGATTTTATCAGTTTTCCTCTCAGTACCTCTTTCTGTTCAAGAATATAGTCTAGGTGCCACATTATATTTAGTTGTCATGTCTCCCCATTTCCTCTGGTCTGTGACAGTTTCTCAGTCTTTCCATGTTTTTCATAACCTCTGATCATTTTGAGGAATACCATCTAGCGTCCTTTATAATAATTTCAATCTGAGTTTGTCTGATATTTTCTTCATGATTAGACTGATGTTATAGGTTTGGGGAAGAATCCACAGTGGGGAAATAAATGTCCTGTGGAGTACTTGAAGTTTGTATAACTTCATTGGAGATGTTAACCATGATCACTTGGTCAAGTAGTTTGTCACCAAGTAGTTAGTTCTCCACCATAAAGTTACTGTGCTTCCTACTCTATTGTTTAGAAATGAATCACTAAGTTTAGCTCGCTGGAGGATATATAGAATTAAGTCCCACCTTTTGGAAGGGGGAGCATCTGTATATAATATTTGTAATTCTTCTGTAAGGAAGTGTGTCTCTTCTGCCCTATTAGTCATTTATTTATATAACTATGGAGTCATGTATATTTTATACTTTGAGTTATAATGCAATACTTTGGTATTTGTTTTGTTTACCAAATTGTTCTAATTCTGTACTTATTATTAAAGGTTTAATCATATGTAAAAGGGATGAGTTGAATGAAATAATATTATAGTACCTTCTAGCTCCAAAGTTCTGAACCAGGAGCTTTAAAAAACTCACCTTAAAATCAGATATTCTAAAATAACTTTCTCCATTTGCTTTCTAATCCCTGATTGTGTAGCCTTGGCCCTTGGTTCTACTTCCTTAACTACTTTTCTAGGACATCCTGATGGCTCATTTATTTGATATTGGCGCCAAAGAACATATGTCTGTAGGTAAAGCTGCTATGGCCTGGGGAGTGGAACTGATATAACTGTAGCTTTAGTTCCCTGGATATGCTTCCCAAGTTGCTGTTGGGGAAGAAACAAGTGTGAGTTTAAAAAATTTTACTGAGAGCTGGGAGTTCTTGGGCCCATTTCTTATACCGCCAGACTTCAGATCCTTTATCTAGAAAATGAAACCTTTCCATTAGATGGCCCCTAAGATTGCTCACAGCTGTGATTTTATCATCAGCATATAGTAAAATATCGGGCTGGTAGGTCTCATCTCAGTAATCAAGGCAAGAGTTGGGACTGGCCAACTTCTCTGAAACAAGCTTATTGGGTCCATCTTCTTTATCATCCTTTTTATTTACTTGATTAAACACACACACACACACACACACACTCACACACAGTGCATGGGATGAGCACATTCAGAAATGCAGGTCTAGAGCTGATGCCTCGATGTCTCATTGTATAGTGGCGAAGGCATGTTTTGCTGTTCATTAATGACCCCACAGTAATAACTTTGGAGGATCAGAACTAGATTGTTTATTACTAATATTTATAAATCAGTGGCTTCTTAAATGACATTCCTTTTATAGCAAATATATAGTATGTGAACAGTCTAGAAAAGTAGCCAAGGTGAATAGAATGTGGTGGCTTAAGTATGATAAGGCCCAATGAGTTATATTAAAGACGCTTTAGTTCTCAAAGCCGGTGTGTGTGGGGGGGAGAATGTCATTAGTCTCATATACTGAAAGCAGATGGGTGGAGGACAAGTAGGAACTAATGTACTGTGAAACAGGGCATATTCATTTGGTAATAAGGAGCAGTAAAGGGATGTTGTTTTTGGTTAGAAAACTAGGATAGAAGAGCATGGAATGACTTCCTCAGGCTGTCTGCCACTGAGTTGTTCTTTAAGGCCCACATCGTACTGGTTTATGAGATTGACTCAGAGCTCTGAATGAAAGTCCTCTGACCCACCACACCTGTCACTGTCCCACATTTCTGAGTGAAGTGGCACACTGCATATCCTGGCTTACAGTGTTAAATCAACAGGTATAACTTTTATGGTACTAGTTGCATGAGGATTTACGTTTGCTTTAATGACAAGTGTGTTTGGAGATGCCCATTCCTGTGAGTCCTGCTAATGCTGCTAGTGGCTTTAGTTTCCTATTCTCAAGTGAAATGAGTTGCTACTTCTTGAAGTGAACAGCAGATGTCACTGCATCTTCACTTACCAGGGCTCTGGATCATAGTTGTTTGGATGCAACCCAGTTCTTCGTACAACTCTCAAACCACTGACCTCAAATTGAGTATTTATTGCTCTCTGACACCCTAAGATCCCCTTCCTCAGATACAGAACCCAAATTGAAAATTGATAATAAACATAGCCCAAGAGATTTTCCTCAATTCCTTCACTATCCTCTTTACTTTATGTTATCTGTATTTTCATGTAGCTAACTGATGAGGTTTATTTGCCTTTTCCTATCAACCTTACAGTTGTTTAGGAACTGGGACAATTTTTTATATTTGTCTTCACACTGAAATGCTTCTTGGCCTTTCTGTAGCTTGCATTTTAAAAACCTTCCAGCAGTAAAGTTGATGCCACCGTTTTCTGAATTGAGGTGCTGAACATAGAGGAAACTGCCACTTTCCTTATTATTTTTTTGAACCCTTAGCTTCAGTAGTTGAGGAAATAAAAAACTGAATTGGGACAAAAGTTCTATGGGGCATCTTTTTAAAACATATCTCTTATGGTTTCAGTGTAGATAGTAGGGTTTCCCTATCTGACAGAAAGGTAAAGTTGGCGTTAGATTATTTTAGAAAGTCTGAGACATACTAAATTTTTGGTATCTTTTGCTCACATATATTGTGGTATAGCCAGGGTGAGATCTGTCCTAATATGCCAGGTTTACACATATATAGTGGTGCAATTATTAGTAGTTCCATCTTTCACTCTCAGTTGACCTAGTTTGAACAGTATGGTCTCTCTAAATTGCCATGGTGGTGGTGGGGCAATCTATAATTTCCAATTTTAGAAATAATAACCTTTTTTTTATTCAGGAATTATGCATGCCCTGAGTTTTCTGAGTTAAACACATGTAAAATAAGCAAAGACCACTAAGAACTTGTAATTCTGGAAAAATAGATTTTAGGTTTCTATTGATAATTGTCCTTCTGGAGTAATGATTTCCAAAGATGGCTGTGCATCAGAATCGACTAGTACCCTTTTTACAAATAGTTTCAGGGTTCTCATAGACCTCTACTGAATTTGTTCCAGAGCTTGAACTTGACATTACCAAAAATGTAGAACCAAAAATGCAATGCAAATGTACTGAACTATTTTGTGAGCAAGCTTCTAAATCAGCGATTCTCAACCTGTGGGTCGCAACCCCTTGGGCAGTCAAACGACCCTTTCACAGGGGTCGCCTAAGACCATCCTGCATATCAGATATTTACATTACGGTTCATAACAGTAGCAACATTACAGTTATGAAGTAGCAACGAAAATAATTTTATGGTTGGGTCACAACATGAAGAACTGTATTTAAAGGGCCAGAAGGTTGAGAACCACTGTTCTAAACTAACATGTAGAAGAACGCTTCTCTCTATGGTTTGGGTGGTGGTTGAGGTTCTTGGGGGTAGCTGCTTTGGGCCTTGAGGGTGTATTTGGCGTTGACATGAGTTGTTTTTTTGTTTCAGATGTCATCTGGGTGATTCTCAGTGTGGAGGTGGGTGGACTTTTAGGAGTAACGCAGCAGCTGTCATCTTTCGAAACGGAGTTCAACACACAGCCACATCGCAAGGTAGAAGGAAACTTCAACCCGTTTGCCTCTCCCCAAAAGAACCGACAATCAGATGAAAACAACTTAAAAGACCCTGGGGGTTCCGAGTTCGACTCAATCAGCAAAAACACATGGGCTCCTGCTCCTGACCAAACCGAGCAAGATGAGAATAGACTCTCACAGAACTCTGTAAATCTGTCCCCCAGCAGTCACGCAAACAACTTATCAGTAGTGACTTACAGTAAGGTAGGTGCCCTTGGAGAAGAGGAGAAGGGGTAGGTGGTGGGCCTTGGGATTTGTGATACCCCTTCATGGCAAACCTTGAATCCTAGAATGTTCTTTAAGACTGCTTAGCTCTCCTGCCAACAGCAACAACACAAAACCTACCCCTTCTCCCCTCCCCCCTCCCCCATCTTCATGTCCTGTGGATATTACTTCATCCACATTTATAATTTACTACTGTCTCTCTGCTCTGGTTTGGGTGTTGAAAGAACAAAGTTCTTTACCTTTACATTTTAAGAAAAGAAAGTCAAAATATCGCCAGCCATGCTTCCATTTTTAATGTATACTGAGCAACAACAACACACCTTTGGAATTGGTTCCTACTTTGATTTTTTGGGGTTTGGGTGGGATTCTTGTTTTTGTTTGTTTTGTTTGTTTTCGGAGGAAAAAGGCAAGCTCAATTATTTATCCTAACTGTTGCTGGGCTTTTACTTTATTTACCTTGTTTGCATGTCTTCTTGTTGATGTCTTTTCAGTCTATGTGGCCCATCTACTCCCTCATCTACAACCCAGAGTGGCCCAAGTGATATTTTGACTTTTCACGTGGGGGAATAAGAGAGAATTGTTTAATTATGATTTTACGTTTATGATTGTTCTGAGACACTTCTAGGTGTTTGATTTCTTGATCTGTTTTTCCTTATGCTAGTTGATTGACAATGTCTTCCACACACTGCTAAGGGGGTGATGGTTCCTGGTTGTTGGTTTTGGTTGGTTGAATAAAGCCCTTATGCTAAGAGTTCACTGTTGTAGGTGGTTCACGTATTGGGGCCTGTGAGTATTTCTGTGCATTCTTCTCTGATTAATAATGCTGCATGTTAGGCCAGCATCCCATCTATATAATCATATAACTGTTAAGTCTCAAAATTTACCCTCAAAAATTAAAAAATAAAATTAATGTTTATTTGAGGGACAAGTTGCATTGTTGTAAGAATGGTATTTTTCTGACCAATGCTTTATTAAAATATGGTCTAGATTAAGAAAAGAAACCTGGTAATGTGAATTCTCTTTTGTCACATGGTCTGGTAAGAGGGACTTCATTTAGCAATAGTGTAGCAAAGGGTTAATTTATTGGTTGGTTGAATAGTCACAAAGGGTTCTGTGTAGTCATGTTAATTCTCCAGGAAATTAGAGAAGTAAATTGATAAACCAGTAAATTGCCTATATTTGAGGAAAGACTTCACATCTTAACACTTAATCAAAGACTTTCCTGTACATTCCTGTTGCTCCAGATTTGTCTGTCTTAATCTTAACCCTTCAGAGTATGACTGTTCTAAAATACCTTGGTAGAACGGAAACTTGAGGCAGTTGAGTTTAATGGGAAGGTGAGAATTGGAGGAGGCAAAACCAATTAGTTGATCCATTGTTTTCTATAATCGAAGCTCCTTTACTCAAGATCAAACTACTTGGCTCAGCCATCATTGTAGTCTTAGGAGAGGGCTGGCATTCCTGACTAGGGCCCTGCACTCATCTTCCTGAGTCATGAACCTGTTAGTTGTTTTCTTTTCCTTTTGGGCTGATGCTTTTAACCAACTCTCTTTGCCCTGGCGTGTTTGTGGGTGCGCTGTCAGAATGAATTACTTATCAGCCTTAATTAAGGTTCCAGCATACTGCTTTTTTGGAATGGCTGAGCTGTGGTGAGGCTGTTGAGATATTTCTTAAGGTTGATGAACTCATACATGTTACCTAAATTGGTTTTCATAAACGCTGCAGGGTCATGTAGAAGCAGCACTTGTAAGAACCACAGAGTAAGATTCTCATTGGGGTTGATGAGACTTTGGGCTTTAATACATTGAGAATGTGGCACTTAGATCCCAAAGAGAAATTGGAGCCTCCCTTTTTTCTAACTTGAAGTAGAATACTATTCATAAAGCACGTATGTGAACATCTGGAAGCAATTCTGGCTAAAGTTGAGTCAGCTCTGCCTCTCAGGCTCCTAAGGAATGGGGTCGGTGTAAACCAGGGGTCCTCAAACTATGGCCCGCAGGCCACATGCAAATACAAATATTGTATTTGTTCCCGTTTTGTTTTTTTACTTCAAAATAAGATATGTGCAGTGTGCATAGGAATTTGTTCATAGTTTTTTTTTAAACTATAGTCCGGCCCTCCAACGGTCTGAGGGACAGTGAACTGGCCCCCTGTTTAAAAAGTTTGAGGACCCCTGGTGTAAACAGTCATCAGGAAGTACTAACAGATTTGTGCACTATTTAGAGCAGTGTACATTGTTCAGTAGGGGACTTGAAGAATAAAACAAGTGGCCCCTGCCAGCCAGCAGCTTATAGTACAGCTGTAAAAGTGACAAGACATGCATCCAGTTCAGTCAGGACAAGTATGAATTTGGTCAGTAGAGAACAACAGTCAAATGTATAATTTTTATATATTCTTGGAGGTTAGAGTTAGAGAAGGCAGAACTGGAGTTGATGGAAAGAGCTTTTCAAAGAATGGGCAGATGGAAAGACAGGAAGGACAATGGTGTGGAGAACTGTTATAGTGCTGAGGGCAGAATGTGGAAGAGTTGTGAGGTCCTGATGTGGGTAACAGACGATGAGAGATAAATTCCACTGCTATACTGTGTTCCTTTGAGGAACAGTGGATGAAATAATGGCTTTGAAAAAAAGTGGAACTATACTTAATAGATATCTTAAAGCAGGGATAATTCACAGTTCTAAACATTTGTGTTTGGCTTCAGAATAGAGATTTATTTATTTTTAAAAGTGGCATTTGAGGTTCTCTCTCTCTCTCTCTCTTTTTTTTTTTTTTTAGAAAACTGTTGTAATTTTGTAATATGAAAAATTTCAAATGTAAAGTGGAAAGAATAGTATAATAAGCATTTGTATACTCATTACTTAGGTTTCACAATTGTTAACTTGCCATCCTTTATTTTCTGAAATATTTTAAATGTTTAAAAGGAAATTATGACATTTTTCCACTTTAATATGCATTTTTACGAAATAAGGATTTTCAAAAATACCTTTAACTTACCTAATGATTAATAATAATTTCCCAATATTACCAGTTCCCAATTATTTCTCAGTATTATCAGTTCACATTCAGATTTCTAAGTGTCTTTTAGAATTTGTCTGTTCAAACCAGGATCCAATCAAGACCACATTTTGTGCTTGATTGTTGTATAAGAAAAGCCTTAAATTTTGAGATTCTGAATGGTGCACTTAACAAAGTGTTGAGATCAGGTACACATCAGGGGTATTTTTAACTGTTCCTGTGTGCCCAGGTGTGCTGCCAGTACTTTACAAACCTCATCTCACTTTCTGTTAAGAAAGGCTCTGAGAGGCTAAGTAACTTGCCCAGTATCACACAGCTAGTAGAGGGAGGCAGAGCTGAGATTCAAATCCAGGTGCCACATTACTAAAATGTGTTGAGTGAAAGCATTCACTGAGCACCAGTTATTATCAAGCAAGGCATGAAGGAAGCCCAGTCGAAATAAGCAGTTGATATGTAAATTGAGGATTGCCTTTGCCATCTTTTTTAAGAATTCCCGTTTGCTGAGTCGTTAAAAGTAGTGACTTCTTTTCTTGTTTGATAAAAATAAAATATTTTTATAACTCTCCAGGTACATAAACCATGTGGTGTTGATAATAAATAGTGCCTTTTATTTATGAATGAATAGAAAGGATGAAGAGACCCCTGAGGCTCTAGAGTTGGGGGCAAGTGTTTTCTTGGATGAGTAGGAAGAGTACCTGATGCCTTGGTGTCCAGGATCACTGAGTTGGCAATAGATTTGAGTTACTCTAAAGAAATTCCCTGCCTGCCATTAAGGCTGGGAGAGAACAAGATGCTCTTGGAAGCCCATGACCACAGTTTTAGTAGCAGCTACCGTTTCCTGCTGCCTCCATAGTTACAGTTTAACTTGCTAAGGTTGGTAGGATTAAATGAAAAGATTGCTTCATGCACCTGCTCTGTGAGGACTGGGTGGATGTGTCAACATAATGGCCCATCTGTCAGTGCTAGGAACTGGACACCCGTGGAGCCCTTCCCCAGCTGCCCTTAAATAACCATTAGCTTTCTGGACTGTGCTTCTTGCCTGGGGGGAAGCTCTGAGTGGGAACACCAGCCCTAGCTCCATCCCACAACCCCGGCTCCTCCCTGTGTGAACTGTCAGAGGGAGTCAGAAAAGTAAGTATATTCGGACTTGCTCCAAAGATTCATAAATCTGACTCCTCCCTTTTGTTAGAAATTGGCTGGCCTCATTGTCAGCTCAATTGTGGCTGACCTGTCCTAGGTGAACAGTCAGATCAAGTATTGGTGATGGTCAGCTGCTGTTTTAAAGAAACCATTTTTATGTGATTAGCTCAAGAATCTCAGAGGACAAACAGTCACAGTAGGGTACGTGCTCACTCTGTTGATTCAAGGATATTCTTGTCATGAATTCTAGCTCTCTGATTCATCTCTGCAGGCCAAGATAGCTTCTGTTTGAATAATGTGAAAGTAGTGAAAAAATACCTCCTAGAGGTGTGAAAGGAGAAAATAACTCCTGTTAAAATTAGATACCCCTTTTTCTTATTTGCCAGTAACTTTTTAAAATCTCTAAATATTTTCTAAGAGGGCCTTACAGAAGAATAAGACACCAACCAAATGATCTGATTCAGGACAGCTGGGGATTAGAGTGTGGCTGGCAAAACCCAAGGGGCTGTTGTTCAGGATAGCAGATGCCTCACTTCCTTTCTCTGAGAGGAATAATTTACATTTGGGAGCTGAGTAGAATCCCAAATGTATTTATGTTGTTACTTGGACTATAGCCCTTATTTTGTGTTTGTTCTTACTTTAAAAAATGTTTGGAGCTGGTGTATGTCATATACTCTTCCTTTAAACTGGATTACAGTCTGAGCCACTGTTATTACTTCCGCCAAGTGTTGGTTCAGAAGGAGAAACTTGTTATTATCTTGGTGGGGAGGTTCTCTCTCCTCCATTGTCCGCCACTGCCGGTTGCCATCTGCCCTGCCTGCCCACATTCCCACCTGCTCCTCTTCCCCTCTCTCTTCCCGGCAGCCACTCTTTAGTACATTTTGGATCTGAAGCTAGAGCAGTCAGTCTCCTTTTATTACATCAGAAATCAGCTGACTTCTAACCTGCTGCTTATCTGTGTTGACTGAAGCATAGAAGAGTTATTTTCCCTCTGTTTAGGTGAGGGTTTAAAAGTTGTAGTAGAGGCTACTAGAGGGGAAGGTTTGAAAAAAGCAAGTCTTTTGCGGTATGGGCCTGAGGATGTAATTAATGGCTTGTGACTCTTATTATCTACATTGAAGTAGCCGGTCAGTTTAACATAATAAGGGATAGGTTTAGGGTGACAGTGAAATTGGGCTCATCATTCGCCCAATTCATTTTTTTAAAAAAATATTTTTATTGATTTCAGAGAGGAAGGGAGAGGGAGAGATAAAAACACCCATGATGAGAATCATTGATGGACTTCCTCCTGCAGGCCCCACACTGGGGATCAATCCCGCAACCTGGGCATGTGCCCTGATCGGTTTGTAGGTCGATGCTCAACCACTGACCACCCCCAAATTCATTCGCCCAATTCAGAGGGCACTGAATTTGACCACAGGGCAGGTGGTTGGTGTCCTTATCTGGGCTAATACTTTTTTTTTTTTTTTAATATATATATATTTTTTATTGATTTTTTACAGAGAGGAAGGAAGAGAGATAGAGAGTCAGAAACATCGATGAGAGAGAAACATCGATCAGCTGCCTCCTGCACATCTCCCACTGGGGATATGCCCGCAACCCAGGTACATGCCCTTGACCGGAATCGAACCCGGGACCCTTCAGTCCGCAGGCCGACGCTCTATCCACTGAGCCAAACCGGTTTCGGCATCTGGGCTAATACTTAAGTGAGGCAATAGAGGGCAGTGTAACTAACTTTTCACTGCCATGAAATGAGTCTGTTCTCAGATACAGACCCTTTCCACGAAAGGTTTAAAGATGGCTGAAGGAGAAGCTGGAAGGAAAGCTGTTTCACTTGATATTTTATCCAGCTTGCGTCTTCTCTGACAAGGGACAGGTAGCAAAGCATGCTACCCCCAGAGGCCATTGAAAGTACTATCATCAAAGCCGTGAAACTACCATTTATTGAACACTATGTGCTAGGCACTGTGCTGGGGGCTTTTTAAATTTAATTTTTATTGTTAAAATTATCAATGCACGTAGTTTAAGTAGCCAAGTAGTTCTACAAAGCTTATTACAAAAAATACCAGTCACCTCCCTGCCTCCCAACCTCCAGTATTTGTTCCCCAGAGGTAGCAGGCTCAGTGTTTGATGTGCGTTACTTCATTTAGTCCACACAACAGTACCATGCTGCAGGTACGGTTATTAGCCCTACTTCACAGCTTTGAGACTTAGGGTACACAGATCCCATGAATTGCCCAAGGTCATGTAGCTAGAGAGTGTTGAAATCAGAATATGAACAAAAGCAGTTGTCTTTTACTCTCAAGGCTGCTCTCCTAACAGTGCACTCCATTGCTTTCCAATATAGATAGTGTTCACACACACATTTTTATCAGCTGAGCTAACAGTTGTGGGCTCGGGAGGACATGCTTTCTGCAGTATACTGCTACATTTCAAATGATGCTGGGGTCCAACCCCAGCAGGTCCAGGGGTCCCCAAAGGTGTGGACGGAGTCGGCGAAGAAGGAATGACACGGAGACAGCCTTCAGTTGATCAGCAGCCTAGCCAGGATCTCTAGCCAGGATCTCCAGCCAAGTTCTGGTCAGGATCTCCAGCAAAGTTCTGGTTAGGTCTCCAGCCAGGTTCTGGTTAGGATCTCCAGCCAAGTTCTGTCTCTAGGTTCTCCAGCCAGGTTCTGTCCAGGTTCTCTTGCCATGTTCTCTCGCTAGGTTCTTCAGCCAGGTTCTCCAGATTCTCCTGCCATGTTCTGTTTAGGTTCTCCAGCCAAGTTCTGTAGCCAGGTTCTGTCCAGGATCTTTTGCCATGTTCTCTCGCTAGGTTCTGTCTCTAGGTTCTGTCCCTAGGTTCTGTCCCTAGGTTCTGTCCCTAGGTTCTGTCCCTAGGTTCTGTCTTCTGTTGTCTTGTTACATCTGTATTTATACCAGTTGATTTTAATCCTGTCAAATTCTATTGCAAAGGTTAGGGCGTTTCTTATCTCCATTCCAGGGAGTAAAGATTATGTAGCTTAAGGGTGATTGTTTGTAGTTAAAGTGATTAACTACCCGCGTGGCATTTAGTTAAGAGGTTTTATTCCCTCCCTAACTTCCGGGGAAAATCCCTACCTGGGGAAACAACCTTTCTCGGAGAGGTGACCTTGGTTAAAACACATAGTGCTAAGGGGAGCAAACATATTAAGAACAGTATGCTATATACGCCAGGTCCCTTGAAACATATGCTGTGCAGATGTTTCTTTCCTGCAGCGACTGTGTCAAGCAGCAAGGATGGACCAACTCCCGGCAAAATGAGGAGCAAGCCCGTTATAGACAAGATATTATGTGACTTCTCTATAATAAGCCCCTCTCCCCATAAGTACAATGGAAGCTACAGAAATCAGCCTTTATCTCTAGCCTACAGGAAGGGAAAAGATTCCCTAGAACAGGGGTGGGCAACCTTTTTGTGAGTGCGTGCCCAAACCAGCAAAATCTCTGACTTAAAATTCTTCAGCGTGCCAACCCTAATTTTTTGAGAACGTGTTACGCCTACTTGATATCTCTTAAGGTGTACGTATGTGAAGAACCCTGAAGAAATAATAAAATTCACTCGAGTGACAAAAACACAGTATATGATGATGAAAAATACATTTATTTTTTTAATGTATACATGTACACTGATAGTCCGACAGAAAACTTTATGACTCCGTTTGATATTATCAGTGGGACTTTTGCTGCTGCATCACTGATGACAGAGATTTTACATCAGGTTTATATTTTGTGGCCTTCAGAGATATGCACGAGCTACTACTTTCATCCGGCAGGCTACTCCTATTACGAGACTTAACAAAATTCATCACTGAGAACAAAGATTCACAAGTGTGTGTGGATGAAACCAAAATACTGGTTGGATCTAGGAAGGCAGGGAGAGTTAAGGCAGAGGCATAGAAATTGCTCTTCCCCTCTCTCGTCAATCCATGTTTATGGTCTTTAAGATAACTTGTTATGTAAAATTATTTATTTATCTAAGATGCACCTACACTGAATTTATCTGAAAAATAAAAAAGTCGATATTAAGAAAAAAAATTGTAAATGGAAGATTATAAGAGAGGGTTTCACGTGCCAGCAAAATTTACTGGCGTGCCAGGGGTTGCCCACCCCTGCCCTAGAACCTCCCTAGTCAATTGGGTTTAGGTTTTTGTTGAAATTGAAATTTCCACTAGCTCACTCTTGTGACAACAACACCTATGCCTCTTGCAGTCACAAAACCTATTTGTATTCCTTGATCGTTGTCAAAAGATAGTCTCTGGAGTTTTATTTTTCTGGAACAAATGTAAAATCTCCCTTGAACATACTTAGCATTTCAGAACGAGAACATAGTTAGGGGCTATCTTACTCCCTTTAAAGTTGGATTTTATTTCTATAAAGGCTCTCTTGAAAAAGAATATTTTAGAAAAAAGGGACAGCCAGTATAAGCCCTGAAGTGGAAGTTTACCTGGTTTTTTCAAGGAACAGAATGAGTGAGGAGAAGAGTAGAGGGAGATGAAGTTGGAGGACGGAAACCAGGTCATGGAGGGCTTTGTGGACCCTTGCAAAGCTTTGGGCTTTTGTTCTGAGTGACAGGAACATGAAAGGTGAGCAGAGAGGTGATGTGGTCTGTCCTAGGGTTGTAAAAAGATCACTCTGGCTCTTGTGTGGAGAATATAGGGCAAGCATAGAAGCAGAGGACAGTAGAGAAGTTAGCACAATCATTCAGGGGAAGTGGGGGAGTAGTTTGGACCAGAGTGGTGGCAGTGGAGGTAGAAGGTCCGAGTCTGGATCCAGTTTGTAGCCAACAGGATTTGCTAGTAGGTCAGAATGGGGGATGTAAGAGAGGGTAAAGGATGACACCAAGGTTTTTGGCCTGAGCAACTAAATTTAGGATGGAATTGCCATCAGTGGAGAAGGGAAAGGCTGGGGTAGAGGTGGAGAGTGATCGGGAGTTCCATTTTGGGCACGTGGACAGTTTCTCTAAACATCCAAATGGAGGTGTCAAGTGGGCTATTGTATATCCAAATTGGGTATAGAATTTAGGAGAGAGGTCTGGGTGGAGATGAAAATTGGAGAGTTGTATTGTGTGGATGGCATCTAATGCAGTGAGACTGGCTACAGTGCACTGAGTGCCGGAGTGTAGAGCATGGTTTCTTAGCCAGTGGACTAACGCTACTGGCATTCCAGGCCGGAACAGTGTTGGGTTGGAGTGGTATTATGCATTATAAGATGTTTAGCAACATCTCTGGCCTTTACCTCCCCAACTTTGAGTTTAAGTACCAAAAATGTCTTCAGACATTGCCAAATGTTCCTTGGGCAGAGGCGGGGGTGAGGGGAGTGAGGGGAATCGCCCTGCCAGGGGACCACTGGTAGAGATAGAGAAGAGGTCCAAGGACTGACATAAAAATACTGTGTCTAATGTGTAAACAAACCACTTCAAGTTATCCAGGCCACCTTTACTGCTTTTATTCTTAATTCACAACACTTGTGAGTTTTGTAATTACACTGTTTATTTGACAAACTAATCAGGAAGTTGTGATTTACTCACATTCACAGAGCAAATTGGGGGTGAAATTGGGGTTGGGCCATGGGCTGGAACCCAGGTTGAGCCTAATGTTCTTCTAGACCACACTGATGAGGTTTGCTGGCAGAAGCAAAGTCTGTTGGCTATTCTCTAAAGGTAGTTTATATACTAAGTGTCAGCTTGTAGAGATCTCCTTGTTCATCTTCAGCAGCTACAAACGACTTTGTGACCAAGGAGGAAGCAACGCAAAGCAACTGAGGAACCTGCATCCCACCCCCACCCCCACCCCCACCCCTGCCTCAGGTTTGCTGGCAGATTAGCACATTCTGTACCAAAAGGGGTTTGCCAAGAGCCTCTGGTTTAGTGATATTTCGATGAATCCCTTTTGAAAACCCTGAGGAGCCAGGAAAGCCCTGCCAGCCTTGCTGGTGTTTGAACTGGCGTGGGTCATGTGTACATTAAAAATAAATTAAGCAAACACCGTGAGCCTTAGAAAATGTCTTTTGTTGTTTGTAACATTACTATCTAACTGAGAATAAAAATTATCTCCAGGAACTCTCCCTTTTGTACCTCAACAGCTTCAGAGCTGCTTTGCTCCCTTTTATTTGATTTGGGGCTCTGAGTATTATTTTACGCTGATGTGATGCTGGGCAGTCTTAGAGCTGAAACAGAGCTAGTGTTCCCAAGGTTGCCAGAATATTTTGTTTTGATTGTAATGATACATTCTCTTACCTATACTCTGAATTTAGCATTTTAATTTCTGATGAAAGTTCTCAAACTAGGACTAGCAAAATTACAGGTTCAAAGAGATAAGTGTAATTCACAAGTGTGACAATTTTCTCCTGGCCTAGATGCTCAGGTTTCAAATGACTTGTCCTCAGCTAAGTCTGCTGTAACTGCATTTCTGGCAGGACCAGATGCAGAATGGAAGGTTACAAGCTCTTGTACCGCAGGGGGAATATGTGGGCTTCCTGAGACAGTGGTTCTCAACCTTGGCTGCACATTAGAATCACCTGGGAATCTTTTTTTTTAAATAAATCTTTATTGTTCAGATTATTACAGTTGTTCCTCTTCCCTCCCCACCCCCCTATAGCTCTCCTTCACCCAGTTCCCACCCCACCCTCTGCCCTTACCCCTCCCACTGTCCTCATCCATAGGTGTACGATTTTTGTCCAGTCTCTTCCTGCACCCCCACACCCCTTCCCCCCTGGTTCTATTATATTCACCAGTGTACTCTGTTCATCAGATTTTTTATTCACTTGACTTTTAGATTCACTTGTTGATAAATATGTATTTGCTGTTCATAATTTTTATCTTTACCTTTTTCTTCTTCCTCTTCTTGAAGAATACCTTTCAGCATTTCATATAATGCTGGCTTGGTGGTGATGAACTCCTTTAGCTTTTCCTTATCTGTGAAGCTCTTTATCTGACCTTCAATTCTGAATGATAGCTTTGCTGGATAAAGTAATCTTGATTGTAGGTTCTTGGTATTCAGCACTTTGAATATTTCTTGCCACTCCCTTCTGGCCTGCAAAGTTTCTGTTGAGAAATCAGCTGACAGTCGTATGGGTACTCCCTTGTAGGTAACTGATTTTCTTTCTCTTGCTGCTTTTAAGATTCTCTCTTTGTCTTTTGCCCTTGGCATTTAATTATGGTGTGTCTTGGTGTGGTCCTCTTTGGATTCCTTTTGTTTGGGGTTCTCTGTGCATCCTGGACTTGTAAGTCTATTTCTTTCACCAGGTAGGGGAAGTTTTCTGTCATTATTTCTTCAAATAGGTTTTCGATATCTTGCTCTCTCTCTTCTTCCGGCACCCCTATAATTCGGATGTTGGTGCGCTTGAAGTTGTCCCAGAGGCTTCTTACACTATCTTCATATTTTTGGATTCTTTTTGCTTTTTGCTTTTCGAGTTGGGTATTTTTTGCTTCTTCGTATTTCAAATCTTTGACTTGATTCTTGAGATCCTCTTGTCTGCTGTTGGATCTCTGTATATTATTCTTTATTTCAGTCAGTGTATGCTTAATTTCTAGTTGGTCTTTTTTCATATCCTCCAGGGTCTCACTAAATTTATCAACGGTTTCTAGAAAATTCTTGAAAAACCTTATAACCATGGTTTTGAACTCTGTATCCAATAGTTTGCTTTCCTCCATTGCTGTCATTTGTGACCTGTTTCTTTGTCTCCGCATTTTTTATGCTTCCCTGTGTTGATAGAGTGGCTTTGTGTGCTAGGTGTCCTATAGGGCCCAGTGGCTCAGCCTCCCCAATTACCTGAGGTGGACACTCTTGGTGCACCCCTTTGTATGCTTTGTGCACAGTCTTGTTGTAGTCTTGTTGTAGTTAAGCCTTGATTGTTGCAGGTATTACTGGGAGGAATTGACCTCCAGGCCAATTGGCTATGAGAATCAGCTGTGTCTACAGTGGGAGAACTTCTGTGCTGAAGACACCCTTCTGGGGCAAGACTTGCTTCAGTGGGGCTTTGGTGCTCACTGAATCTGCCCCCTGAGTGTGTTCCTTATGGATCTGAGGAGTTGTAATCTGGATGGTCCCACTCTGACCACTGGGTACACTGGCTCTTGGTGCTAATTTAGCCTCTGCCTGAGGCTACCCAGCAGGAGCTACGGAGAGATCTGCAGGTTTCCCTTCCTTTTTTGGGGTACGGAGGTGCCCAGATGAGGCCCAGCTGTGAAGCAATGCAAGCTGCTGTGGGGCCTTGGGCCTTCTCTTGGAAGTTCTGGGTCTGTCTGGCCCAGCTGCAATTTGTTAGGTAATTTTCAGATTGCAAAGGGCCAAGGCATTCATATGCAAAAGCCTCTGCCGCAGCCTGGGTGGGACGGGGTCTTAGGGAATCAACAGGGCAGAGCAAGCAACTATGGCTGATCCTCAGCCCTGCCCTAAGGGGCCCCGCGTCTCAGTGTCCCGGCTGCAAGCACCTCTGAGAGAGAGCCACCCTCAAGTTCTGAGTTCTGCCCGCTGCCAGACAGTCCAGTTTCTCCCGTATGAGTCCTGAGTCCCCAGAGACTTCCCGGAACTGGAGTTCAGAGCAGTCGGGAGCTTGTGACTCCCTCCCGATTCAAAAAGACAGCCGCATCCTCAGGTGCCAGCCCCTTTCCGCTCGCGCTCGAGCCTCTGTACCTCTGCACTTAACTTCCGCAGCTCCTCTGAGTCTCAGTGTGCTTTTCTCTTTCCTTCTAGTTGTAGAATTTCCACTCAGCCAGCCTTCCTGTAGTTCTGGATGATGTCCATTTTGTCTTTTCGTTGTATTTTTGAAGTTGTTGTGGGAGGCAGCAATTTCCGGTGTTTACTTATGCTGCCATCTTGGTTTCTCTGGGAATCTTTTTAAAATCCTGATTTCTGGGCCTCATCCTCTGGAAATTCTGTTTCTTTGTTATGGGGTGAGGCCACAACATTAGTAACAAAGAAACAGAATTTCTGGAGGATGAGGCCCAGAAATCAGGATTTTAAAAAGATTCCCAGGTGATTCTAATGTGCAGCCAAGGTTGAGAACCACTGTTCTGACAGCTCAGCTAAAAGTGAGATCCTTTCCAAAGCTGTGGACATTCACCTGCAGAGGAAGATGGTCCTGGGTATTTTGTTGTGCTCAAAGAGTCACTTGAGCCCAGCCAGCGTGGTTCAGTGGTTGAGCATCGACCTATGAACCAGGAGGTCACAGTTCGATTCCCAGTCAGGACATATGCCTGGGTTGTGGGCTCCATCCCCAGTGTGAGGCATGCAGTGGGCAGCTAATCAATGATTTTCTCTCAGTATTGATGTTTCTCTCTCTCTCCCTCTCCCTTCCTCTCTGAAATCAATAGAAATAGAGATATTTTTAAAAAGTCACTTAAAACTTTGCTTTACACAGAGATAGATTCAATATTATTAGTCGATTAGTGAGGCCTTCTAGATGCTCAGCTGGTGCTAATTCTTTTCTTCAAAGAATTTGCTTTCTGGCCACAAAGACGAGCCTAGCTCATAGGAAAGAATGAGAGCCAGTAAAGATAGAGTATATTGAGTCCCAGTTGACTTTTAAATGCTCATATAAGTTTGGAGGAAGGAGAAATCAATGTGGTTTGGAGTAGCCAGAAGAATGATACCTTCATAGATGATAGATTTAAGCTGAATTGGAAGAAAGAGGTATGACATGCAGGAAGACCCAGAGGCAGCCACAGGCAAGATGTGTTCACGGGACACTGGCCAGCCTGACGTGGTGAGTGAGATGTGCTTAAAGAGGGTGGGGCGAATTTTGGAGGAAGATCTTTGAAAGCCAAGCAAAGGAGAGTTTACTTTTAATGTGAAAGGAAGCAGTGCCAACATTGCTTTTGAGCAGGGGAGTGGCGAGATGAAACCAAATATGGCTGAATAGGACCAAGGAAACACAGTTTATTCTCAATTAGCCAGTCACTTGGGGGGTTGGGGGAATGGTGTGAATTCATTGTAAGAGAGATGGGGAAGACAATGGCGTGTGAGGAAAATGTAGTTGACAGAAGGCACCAGGGACCCCAGTGGAAATTCCGAGAGGAGATGGGACCAGCAGCCTCACCCTGTTCCTTCACAGGACTCCCACAGTGCAACACCAGTGGCCACATGGCTAGGAACTTGGATAAGTTTCTCTCCTTTTGGGTGTCCTCCCCAGTGAGACTCTTGGCCAGTTTTCTTCCTTTTTAGGCATCTCCTCTACTGGAGGACATGGCCAGGAGAGAGCTCTGTCTGCCAAGACCCCATCTGCGCTAGAATTACAAGTAGCAAACAGCTCTTGCTGAAGCCTTTCCTGAAAGGGGAAGTCAGACTCAGCAGTGTCCTCCTTCTCCCTGTAGAACTTTAAATAATGTGTTCTCATTCACAGTTTTTGAGTTTTACTCTTCACAGTCATTTTCATGATTTGTCAGAGGGTAGGTAAAGGCTGTAAGAGTTGCCCTTGGCCAGGGGGAGCTGTGGATGGATGGGAAAATGGAGGATGAAGGGAGAAAGAATGAGGGATGTATGATGAGGGAATGGGGGTGAATGGGCAGAGGGAGAATGGATGGATGGATAGATGAGAAGGTCCCCAACAGGGCTGTAGAAGTTAGTTAAGAGCAACAGAAAAACTGTGTTACAGAAGTTAAATATAAAAAATGACTTTTTTTTTTTACAGGGGTTTTAAAAAATAGATTCAGCATGCTTGTAACTGAATTAAGCTTCTTTATATATATATATATATATATATATATATATATATATATATATATATTTTTTTTTTATTGATTAAGATATTACATATGTGTCCTTATACCCACGTTACCCCCTACCCCCCCCTCATGCCCTCACCCCCCCGTTGTCCGTGTCCATTGGTTAGACCTATATGCTTGCATGTAAGTCCTTTGGTTGATCTTTCCCCCTTACCCCCACCCTCCCCTACCTTCCCTCCAAGGCCCGACAGTCCAATCAATGCCTCTCCGTCTCTGGATCAGTCCTTGTTCATCAGTTTATGATGTTCATTATATTCCACAAATGAGTGAGATCATGTGGTATTTATCCTTCTCTGACTGGCTTATTTCACTTAGCATACTGCTCTCTAGTTCCATCCATGCTGTGGCAAATGGTAAGAGTTCCTTTTTCTTCTTCCTCTTCTTAAAGAATACCTTTTAGCATTTCATATAATGCTGGCTTGGTGGTGATGAACTCCTTTAGCTTTTTCTTATCTGTGAAGCTCTTTATCTGACCTTCAATTCTGAATGATAGCTTTGCTGGATAAAGTAATCTTGGTTGTAGGTTCTTGCTATTCATCACTTTGAATATTTCTTGCCACTCTCTTCTGGCCTGCATGGTTTCTGTTGAGAAATCAGCTGACAGTCGTATGGGTACTCCCTTGTAGGTAACTGACTTTTTTTCTCTTGCTGCTTTTAAGATTCTCTCTTTGTCTTTTGCTCTTGGCATTTTAATTATGATGTGTCTTGGTGTGGTCCTCTTTGGATTCCTTTTGTTTGGGGTTCTCTGAGCTTCCTGGACTTGTAAGTCTATTTCTTTCACCAGGTAGGGGAAGTTTTCTGTCATTATTTCTTCAAATAGGTTTTCAATATCTTGCCCTCTCTCTACTTCTGGTACCCCTATAATTCTGATGTTGGTACGCTTGAAGTTGTCCCAGAGGCTCCTTACACTATCTTCATATTTTTGGATTCTTTTTTCATTTTGCTTTTCCAGTTGGGTGTTTTTTGCTTCTTCGTATTTCAAATCTTTGACTTGATTCTTGCGATCCTCTGGTCTGCTGTTGGGAGTCTGTATAATATTCTTTATTTCAGTCAGTGTATGCTTAATTTCTAGTTGGTCCTTTATCACAACATCAAGGGTCTCATTAGATTTCTTGAGGATCTCACTACATTTATCGGCGGTTTCCACAAAATTCTTGAAAAATCTTAGAAAGGTGGTTTTGAACTCTATATCCAGTCGTTTGCTGTCCTCCATTTCTGTCATTTGTGACCTGTTTCTTTGTCTTCGCATTTTGTCTGCTTCCCTGTGTTGGTAGAGTGGTTTTGTGTGCTAGGTGTTCTACAGGGCCCAGTGGCTCAACCTCCCCAGTTACCTGAGGTGGACACTCTTGTTGCACCCCCTTGTGGGCTTTGTGCACAGTCTTGTTGTAGTTATGCCTTGATTGTTTTAGGTGACACTGGGAGGAATTGACCTCCAGGCCAATTGGCTGTGAGAATCAGCTGTGTCTGCAGTGGGAGAACTTCTGTGCTGAAGACACCCTTCTGGGGCAAGACTTGCTTCAGTGGGGCTTTGGTGCTCACTGAGTCTGCCCCCTGAGTGTGTTCCTTATGGATCTGAGGAGTTGTAATCTGGATGGTCCCACTCTGACCACTGGGTACACTGGCTCTTGGATCTAAGGAGGTGCTAATTAAGCCTCTTCCTGAGGTTACCCAGCAGGAGCTACGAAGAGATATGCAGATTCCCCTTTTCTGGGGGGTTTGGGGGTGCCCAGATGAGGCCCACCTGAGAAGCAATGCAAGCTGCTGTGGGGCCTTGGGCCTTCTCTTGGAAGTTCTGAGTCTGTCTGGCCCAGCTGCAATTTGTTAGGTAATTGTCAGGTTGCAAAGGCCCTGGGCATTCATATGCAAAAGGCTTTGCAGCAGCCTGGAAGGGGCGGGGTCTCGGAATCAACAGGGCGGAGCAAGCAGCTATGGCTGATTATCAGCCCTGCCCTAAGGGGCCGTGTGTCTCAGTGTCCCGGTAACTGCCGCCAGCACCTCTGAGGGAAAGCTGCCCTCAAGTTCCGAGTTCTGCCTGCTGCCAGACCGTCTAGTTTCTCCCCGTATGAGCCGGGGGACCCCAGAGATTTCCCGGAACCGGAGTTCAGAGCAGTCGGGAGCTTGTGACTCCCTCCCGATTCAAAAAGACAGCCGCGTCCTCAGGTGCCAGCCCTTCCCCGAGCGCGCCAGAGCCTCTGTACCTCTGCACTTTACTTTCGTAGCTCCTCTGAGTCTGTGTGCTCTTCTCTTTCCTTCTAGTTGTAGAATTTCCACTCAGCCAGCCTTCCTGTGGTTCTGGATGATGACTGTTCTGTCTTTTAGTTGTATTTTTGAAGTTGTTGTCGGAGGCAGCAATTTCCCGTGTTTTCCTATGCCGCCATCTTGGTTTTCCTGAATTAAGCTTCTTAAACACAGTTTTGGCACAACCAAAACATTGTGAACTGATCTGCCTACCATCAGACCTAATGCTTAAAAGTAGGTTTATTTTATTTTCTTTGGCTTGTTCTCACAGTCATCCTCAGCCAGTGCATAAAATACATGTGTGAAGTTTTGAGGACTGTCACATGAAGTGGCATGAACATCAGGGTTAAAGCATCTGCAGATGTTCCCATCATGCTGATGTGGCACCATTGTCCCACTAGAAGCCTCCCCAGGCTGTTGGCATCCATCAAGGGAAGGGCCTGGTTTGAGGATTTCTGGGAGAGTCCTCGTTGTCTTGCCCATTACTCCTGTCCAGACTGTTTTATTTCTAATTAACGAGAGGCTAATGAGTTTGATCAAGGCTTAGTCTCTGGCCCTTGCCAACCAGGTGTCCCCTCTGATGAGCAGGGCCTCATCACGCCATGTTTGCACTATAGGATCAGGCTAGAACTTGGTACTAAGCCCTGTACTCTTCTGTATTTGTACTCTGTTTACATAAATGGTGGAAAAGGAGCAGTAGGCGGTGGGACTGGCCCAGGAAATGAGGAGGGCCCTCCTGGTACTACCAATGCTGCCATCAGTATGCACCACAGAGCTTATTAACCTTTAACCTGTGTGAACCATTTTATTTATTAAAATCAAATCACAAATAAAAGCAAACTAAAGACAGGTATGTGAAAGTTTTGTGTTGTAGTGCTTTCTAAACAAGCTTTCATAGAGAAAAAGAGCAACCCAGAAAGTCCTCGTGAGGCATCCTTGTTTCCGGAGCAATTTCAGCCTTCCTTTTTCTCCTGCAAGGTTAAAAACAGAGAGGTGGCTCACTACTGCAAAGCATTTCAGTTCATTCATTTGTTTCACTTATGTCTGAGTCTTACAAATGGTTGCTACCCTCATAAAAGGGCAGCTTGCCTTCAATAACACTGTACTTCCTACTGTTGAAAGTTGATGAATAAATCTTTTTTAAAATTCTAGCTGAAATAGAACTAGTTTCCAGTTTTTTAGTACTTTAATATACATTTAATGTTTTCCATCTGTGTCAATTTTTTGTATTCCTTTTTGAAAAGTTAATTTGATGTCTGCGAAATTTTAGGAAGAATTTTAAGATATTGTAAGTGCACACTCATGTAAGATCAGTGGCAACCAAATCACTGCTGGGTGTGACCCTGCTCTTCCATGGGGGCAGCTGTAAACCACTGTGAAATACGCGTCAGAATTATTTTTTAGATTTGCTTTTGAAAACAAGATTGTAGGTACTGGCTCTTATTTTATCCTTTCAGTAGATTGTGGTAAATGAGACTAAGCTTTTCTTCTATGCCTATAAATGTTCTCTCTTTCTCTCTCTTTTGTGTGTATTGTTTTGTGTTTTGTTTAGAGGGAGGGAGGGAAGGAGAGAGAGAGAGAGAGAGAGAGAGAGGGAGAGACATTGATCCGTTGCCTCCCATATGGGCCCCAATCAGGGATTGAACCTGCAATCTAGGTATGTGCCCTGACTAGGAATTGAACCCATGACCCTTTGGTTCATGGGATGATGCTCCAACTAACTGAGCCACACTGGCCAGGGCGATATAAATGTTCTTTTTAAAAAATGTTTTTTAGAAGTAACCAAATATAACTTGCCGAAGTTATCCCATTGTGGAAGTGCAGTTCAGGACCTTTCATCCCAATAGAGGCTCCTGCTCTTAGCTGGTGAGGATGGAGCTTCTGTGCTCTAAGAGAGCTTGCCTGTCCTGTAGCCAAGGGAAGGTCAGGCCCCAGGGCTCACAGCTATGGCAGCTGTTCATGGAAAGCTTAAGAAAGGTTGAGGTAAACAGGCAACACCTCAATCCCTGTGGTCGTAAAGGCTGTCTCTCCTTCCCCAGGAACACTTTTTTGTCCCCTGACAGATGTGAGGCTGCCCCAAGAAATGGAGCTTTAGCAAACCCATTTCTGTGGGAGTTGGGTAGGTATGGGAGAATTGGCCTTCAGACCTGGAGTCAGGTAAAGGAATTCTTTTTTGGGTCTGAATGTTCCTCCCTTGTTGGCCTGGACCAGTCCCGCCTTGCTGTCTGTAGTGCTGCGTCTGTGGAGAGAAGTGGTTCCTCAGAGAGGAGGCTGGCCTTCTGTGTCAAACTTACTGTTTTGTAATCATGCTAATAGCCTCAGTTTTTGCTTGAGTTGGAGTTTAATTCAGGGCTCGATAGTACCATCTAATATGTCTGTACCTTGACCTGTTTTCCTTATTCGTAGTGGTGCAACTGTGACAGGAAAGATGTTGGTAGTGTCAGGTTAGTTAAAATAGTTGGCATTTGCTTTTCCTGCAGATAAAGTAGAATTGCTAGGCCCCAGAAGAGAGTGAACATTATCTGTATTGCCAAACCCTGCTTTTTGGCTGGGGTTGGAGACATTAGCCCGAGAACCTGTTACACCAGGTCTTGGAACTTCAGTAGAACCTGAAATGTGGTTGGGCCTCCTGTTTTGAATATACCTCCATCCCACTGGTAGGAAAGGCTCTTCCCACTTGGCCTCCTGCCATCGGACGCCCTGAACAAGCTGTTCTTGGAATCTCCACCAGGCTTTTCCTTTATAACTGGTGTTGCATTACCTGTGCTCTGTGATCCACTTGTTACACCTATAATCTTGCATGTATGGAGTCTGGATGATAAAGGGGTTTTGAAATAGAATTGTTTTTTTTCTCCCTTTCTTGAAGTGGTGGTAGTTAATTTGGGGGAAGGAAAATACAGCTTGTTCTCAAGTCACCTTTCTATACCAATTAAGCAACAGCTTCAATATGCCATGCTCTGGGTGAAAGGGAATTGGGTAGCATTTTTCTTTCCAAAAGGCATGGGACCTCAGTCAGTAAATAGAGGGCCAACGATAACTGCGGAATCTAAGCTAGGTAAATACCACACCAAATGAATGGTCTAAGGGCCAGGGCACTCAAGTGGAAATCTGAAAATGCCCATGTCTTTATTTCTCTCTCTCTCTCTCTCTCTCTCTCTCTCTCTCTCTCTCTCTCTCTCTCTCTCTCTCTGTATCACACAACCTATTTTATTTACCTGTAAAATAAGAATGTACGACAGCTCTTTGGCAAAGGCATAATTTCCCTTCTCCAAGCATTTCAGACAAGTTTGAAGGCTAGTTTATAAAGGCCCATGTGAACCGTGTGGAGCTTTGGTCTGGAAAGCAGTTAAATTTAGGGTAAAGGGGAAATATTTCATAGAAAACATGCTGTTTGGTTTGGAGTTTTCTTTCCTCTGTGCCATCCCTTCTCCCTCCCTCCCCCCCAGGACAGAGACCTTTGAGCATTGTATTGGTTTTCAATCTTACGGGAGTCTCAGCCTTTATTGCTTTCCTTGGGTTGTCCCGGATGAGTGAATGTTGTTGGGAAGAACTGAGAGCAGCTCGTGTTAAGCTGCTTTACTTGCCACCTGTGGTGTGTGTGACCCTCTGACCAGGTCCCACAAAGTGGAGTCTGAGAGCCCTTTGCTACCCTGGCCCCCGCTTGGTTGAGTGGGTAGGTGCCATGGCTACTGAGATGGTTACAGCCTTAGCTTACCTGCTAGAGGCTTGATTGGCGTAGGGGCTGGCAAGACATGTGACATTTTGGCATTTTTAAACACCACTGCTCTACTTACCAGCTCTGTGCCCTTGATTAAGTTACCACACCTTTCTGAGCTTGGAGATCATACTTGTCTCAACGGATCTTTGTAAGAATTAAAGAGCAGCACCTGACACATGGTTGATGCTCCATCAATGTTGGCCTGCCTGTCCTCCAAACGCACCTTAGGCTCTTTTGTTCAGTGATACCACAAGCAACTCTCTAGCTGGTCTTTTGTGACTTTATGTCAGGGGAGGGGATTTAGAAGCAAAAGCAATTTCAATGCTTTTCACTGAAACACACACACACACACACACACACACAGAAATTTGAATCTCACGTTTTCTATTTTTTAATCTCCACCTGAGGATATGTTGTTATTGATTTTTGAGAGAGAGAGAGAGAGACATTGATCGATTGCCTCCCATACATGCCCTGACCAGGGATCGAACCTGCAACCTTTTGTTGTATGGGACAGTACTCCAACCAACTGAGCCACCCAGTCAGGGCATAGTTCCTATTCTTGGCAGTTTTTGACTGCTGGTGTAAACATGACCAAAGCGCAGTTTTTCATGGAATACTGTTTTTCAGCCTCCTGAGCCAAGGCATTTGGTGTCAAACTCCTAGAACCTTAAATGTGGAAAGATTTAGGGAGGAACCTGAGATCCTCGAGGTGGGGATCTTACTCAAGGGCAGAACCCAGATCTCTCCTGTTTCTTTTTTATTGATTTCAGATAGGAAAGAAGATGGAGAGAGAAATAGAAACATCAGTGATGACAGAGAATCATTGATTGGCTGCCTCCTGTACACCCACACTGGGGATCGAACCTGCAAACCGGGCATGTGCCCTGAATCAAACTGTGACCTCCTTGTTCATAGGTTGATGCTCAACCACTGAGCCACACTGGCTGGGCTCCTCTCCTATTTCTACATAACGTGGATCCCACTACAGTGCAAACTGTGCAGGACCAGCAACCCCCCTCCAGAGACCCCAGCCTCTCCTGGGACCTGGGGGCCTGTGACAAGATGGATGGCATAACCCAGACTCTTGTGTTCCCAGGCCTCAGCAGCTATTTAAAAACTTAAGTTTAGAGGGGCTAATACTCCTGTGACTTGGAGGGTCTGACACTCTAGGTCAGTGGTTCTCAACCTTGGCTGCACATTAGAATCACCTGGGAATCTTTTTAAAATCCTGATTTCTGGGCCCCATCCTCCGGAAATTCTGTTTCTTTGTTAGTAATGTTGTGGCCCCACCCCATACAAAGAAACAGAATTTCCGGAGGATGGGGCCCAGAAATCAGGATTTTAAAAAGATTCCCAGGTGATTCTAATGTGCAGCCAAGGTTGAGAACCACTCGTCTAGGTAGTAGTCTGAGAAATACCTGTCCTCTTTCAGTTATTATTTCAGCAAATACTTACTGGGTGCCTGCTAAGGGCCAGGTGGCGTGCTGGGGAGATGACAGCAAAGTCATACTGAAAAGGGATTCTTCTAATCACTGGCAACCAAGCACCTTTATTTCTTTTCAAAGAAACATGCCTTTTTTTTTTTTTTTTAAGGCAATTAGGTTTTAACTGCCCACATCCCATTAAGCTAATAGCAAATGTCATCTCAGTAATTCTTGTACCTCCTCCCTCCAAGGGCCTAGATTCAGGATTCTTAAAGTAGTTGCCAATCAGGAAGCCCCTCTCGGGTCATTTGTTGTGGCTGTGGCTGAGGTGCCTGTTCTCTGTTCCCATTTGGTTCCTTTGGTCCAAGGGCCCTGCTGCTTCTGGGCCAATTTGGGGTGTAGGACAATAGTGAAGGTGGTCACCAGTTATCTTTGCCCTCTTGGTCTTAGCAATGACCAGGTCTTTCCCAGGAGCACACTCCAGGGCGGGGCGTGGGAGTGGAGGGAAGCACAGGTCATCCTGCACCAAGTTCATGCGGCTGCTTTTGGTGTTGGCACATCTTAACCAGAGGAAAAAGTGAGATTGATGCCTTCTGCACCCAGCCAAGCGGGATAGAAAATGCCTTTGAGAATTTGGATTAATCCTTATTGTCATGTGGCAAGGGAGAGGCATTATGGGGAGAACTAAGGTGAGACTTGGGTTTGAAGCTTGGGTCTACCTTTTGCTACCCATTGACTTTGAGCAAGTCTCAGTCTCTTCAGTCATATCGGTGTAATAATACTCACCTGGCTTTTGGGATGAGGGTTCAAGAAGATGTGCACAAAGCTGCTAATACCGGGCCTGGTAGTGGGTGCCAGTAGATAGTTGCTTTTCTGCTGCAGTGTTTTTGTCGTTGATAAAAGTTTTGTCATTAGCCAGCAGTAACCTACATTGTAGAAGTTAAGGGGCAGCAAGAGAATCTTTAGCTGAGAGGTGGTGACATTTGTCAAGAAAGAAAGCAGGCTTTGTGAACTAGATAGAGGAAAGTTGAAAGATGAGGAGTCTCTCCCGAGTCTCCCCGCTCTGGATGGTGTGATCGAGTGAGAACACTTAGCACCTTGAAATGTGCTCATGTTTGGCATGGCAAGGACAACCCTCAGGCTTTGTCTGTGCCTTGGAGCGTCCCTGTGGCTCACTGGGAACTGTGGATTCTTTTACTTGGTTTCGGTTTTCAAATTGTACCTGCTGTGTCTACCATCACTGACTGTGTTCACTCTCTTCCAGGGGCTCCACGGGCCTTACCCCTTCGGCCAGTCTTAAACGGGTGTCAGCAAGAAGAAAAATTAACAAAAGACAGAAGGTCTGACTTTGGTGGGGGGCGGGCAAGGGGTTCCTCAGGATTGCAGACCACATCGCACGGACCTCTGGCTCTGACCGTCCATCCCGGAAGAAGAGGAAGAAGCAGAACAGACTAGTTTTGAGTAAACTCAGTGTGCATGTGTGAATGCTGAATCGCTGGAGTGGTGTTGAGGCTACCAAGAAGAAATCCATGCAGCCACCTTGGGTTTTATTAGGCGTCAGTCTAATAAGTCATTAGGTCACTCGGGAAGGGGAAAAAAAGCTTAAAATGGGGGAAAAAAGCCATCTTTTTAAACAAAAATTATTTTGCCTACAGACAGGTTGTAGTTTTGAGCACATGTTAATTTTCCCCCTCTTTCCGCACTTTTATTTTATTTCTTTTTAAATAAGGGATAACATACTCTTTATAGAATAGCTGCTTGCTCTGGGAGCGATTCAGGTTCAAAGCTGGTGTGGTGTGTGTGGGGCTCTGTAGGCAGTGCTGCAGGAGGGCGTCAGCTGTGCCACGTGACCCAGGAGTCTAATGGTATCAGCCATTGAGCCAGCGCCCTTTTCCTCTTCTTTCTCTTTAGTCTTTTGTTGATTTATACCTTTGACATTTGTATTCATCAACCCTGCGGCTTGTTACCATCAGAACCTCTCTGAAAGACCAAACTTCCCTGTGTGCCGGCAGAGGAAGCCTTGAGGACGGATCTCAGGTGGCGTGGGAGTTTCTGAGGCTGAGAGGTCTTCTGCACACACTTGTAACAGTTCAGATTGCTTTCTCCCATGCTTCTCCTGGCACAAAGGCCATCATACTTGCTGCTTTTTGGCTTCTTCATCCACAGTGGCTCCCCGTTCATTCTGTGCTGCGTTTATGCGTGTGCCACGTGCACAGGGTGTGGGTGAGCTCACCAGCGAGTGTGAAGTGAAGGTCCCATTCTTCTCTGTTGTCACACAACTCCCTTCCCTGTGTTTCCTCTCAGTTGTCTTTTGTGGTGTTCTTACAGCCTGTTAGTGGGGGCTGAGCCTTTAAGGTATGAAAATACAGCCACAAGTGGGGAATTGCCATGGGGAAGCGCCAGAGTTGCTCTGTGATCTTGGAGACCACATTTTGATGGAAATGAGAGGACCCCATCCTGAGCAGGATGCCTGGTTGTTGGGAGGTGGTGGGACCGGCCCACCCAGCCAGAGCAGAGTGGCTGGCTGCTCCCTTGGGCAGGTGGCCCCACTGGCATCCTGTGGATTCTGAGCAGGTTGAGATGTGCGTATCTCTGTGGGAGGCTTGAACCAGGCTAGAACAGCTGTCTGCCAAAGAAACAAGAATATGCAAAGTCCCTCTTCTCTTCTCACCCCCTCCTTCCCTCGAGTGTTGGTTGGTTTGATAGCCAGGAGGTATGGATCTAGGATCAAGGGTGCGGTTGCCTGCCTATTACCACACCCCAAGCGTGCGAGTCAAGGAAGGAGACCAGGTGATGAGTGGCTGCAAGGGGTCATATAGCCTTGATGTGGGTGAGGGTCTGCCTGCCTGTCTGTCTCTGTCTGGGTGTGTGAGTTCCAAAAATGTGTGTTGTTTGTTCCTCCTCATCCTCTTCTGAGACTGTTTTTTAAAGCTTGATTGTGGGAGATAAGCTTGTATGAAATTACCCTTTTGCCTCCCCACCTCCCAAGAATTAAAAGGGGGGGTAGATTTTTGTCCACTGGAGAAGCCCTAGGGGAGAGTGGAGACAGCCTGCTGAGCAGGGCAGTACAGCTGGGGCGGGGACTGGGCTGGAGCACCAACTTGTGCACATGAAGGGTGCCCCATTCCTGAGTGGAGAACCTGTCAGGTGCCCAAGCCAGGGGATCATGATGGCTTTTTGGCTGAGGGCGCTATTGGGCCCAGACTGCCGCGACTGTTGGTGCCAACCTCCTGGGACACTGCCACCCTGGAGCCCACCCATGCCCAGCATTCTCCTCATTTGAGAGCTCTCAAAGCAGCACATCTCCAGCTGCCCCTGGCAGGATCATGGGGGCTTTCCATCCCCTGATTTCCTGGCTTCCTCATCTGCTGCACGCAAGGTGCCCCTTCACCATTTCCCAGGAGGGACGGCCTGCGGTTGTTCAGCAGAGGCGTCCTGCTCCTCTTGCTTATAGGCAACCCGACCTGGCAAGGAAACTGTCCCAAGCACGCTGGCTTCCCTCCCAAGAACAAACCATTTCTGTACACATCCTCGCAGAGGGTCAGAGCAAGGGCAAGCCATGGAGTGGGGCAGGGCGCCCCCTGCTCCCTAGCACCAGGGGGCTAGCAGTGCCATTCATTCGGCCTCCTCCCACTGGTTTGAGGGCTGAGCAATGCCTAGAGCCCCTCCTCCGCTGCTCATAGCTCCTGCTCCTCTTCACCAAGCAGCAGCTGCCAGTGGGCAGGACCACCAGTGTCGTACCCACGGGGTGACACCGACACCATCTTTAGGGGCCTGAGCAGTGTGGGAGGCAGAGGGGCTGAGGCTTGGGAAGAGTCTGTCTGTGTGCATGGAGTGAGGTGTGTGTGGATGTGTGTGCACGCGTGCATGCTTTTTTTTTCTTTCTGTCACGGGGACAGTTGAATTTGGGGCATTTTTCTACAAGAAACAGACATCTCTCCCTCCGTAAGGACTGGCTGTAAACTTGAAGCCCATCAAAGGCAATTCCAACCTAGAAAAAACCTAAGCAAGACAGCTGGTGTGGCCTGAGGGTGGCCAAGGTGGGAAATGGGCATGAGAATAAATACCTCCCCAAATTCAATCTGAGCCCCAGCAGGAGAGGATGGTGGGGTTGCCAGGGCTCAGAAAAGCAAGCTGATCCTCAACCCCACCCTGCCTTGCCTTTCCTTTGTTTCTGTGGGTGAATGCTGGAGCGGCGATGGCTGCCCTCCACCTGAACAGTGGTGTGTAGTGAGCAAGCTGGGTGGGTGTTTGTAGTGGGGCTTTGTGGTGCCTGGGAGGAGATGAAGATGAGGAGGTTTTTCCTTACTGTATAAATGAATATTTGTATGATTAAATTAACACACCAAAAAATGTCCATATGTGTCAGTGGGTTTTATTGTACCCTGAAGCCCGCTGTACCTGCTTAGCCCCATGGTGGTTCTCTTTGGTCTCTGGGTCTGTCCCTTTAGCAAGTGGAAAACCCTGAGGTTCGTAGGTCCTGGGGTTATAATTAGACTAGAGGTCCAGTGCACAAATTCGTGCACAGGTGGAGTCCAGCCGGCCTGCCCTGATTGGGGCGGTGGGGGGGGCCGGGGGATGGCCAGCCATGAGGAGGGGTCGTGGGCAGTTGGCCGGCCCTGTTCCCTGGTTGAACTCCTGGTTGAATTCCCTGTCAAGGGGTAATTTGCATATTAGCCTTTTATTATATAAGATTAGCTGCCCTTTCTGGCTCCTAGGACCCCCGGTCCCATGTGTCTGTTGAGCACTACTCTATCCCAGCTTCACTGGGGTCTGGCACATAGCACAGGAAACATCCTAGACTTAGAAGGGGGAATGCCTGGGAATGCATCTTCCTTTATGTGTTTCCCATGGTGGTCTCCAGGCTCTCCTTCTGTCATATTATGGATTAGGGAAGTTTTTACAGACTGGCCTGGGATCCTGAGAGTCAGGTAGGGACCACACTCCAGGCAGCTGGCAAACAAGTATATATGTATGACACGCCTAAGACCTTGGCCAAGAGATGGGGAGGTGGGTTACATGGTCATCAGCATGAAAGAAACTTAATTGGCAAATATGATGGCAAATGGTGGGTTCACTGGATCCATTCCTTCCTGTCTGTAACACTCCTTTAAAAAATTATTTTTAATTGTATTGATTTGAGAGAGAGGAAGGGATAGGGGGAGAGAGAGATAGAAAGCATCGATGAGAGAGAAACATCTGTTGGCTGCTTCCTGTACGCCCCCTACTGGAGATGGAGCCTGTAACCTGAGCATGTGCCGTGACCTGGAATTGACCTAGTTACTTCTTGGTTCATGAGTCAACGCTCAATCACTGAGCCATACCAGCCGGGCATGTAGCACTCTTTGTAACCCAGAACTCAGGTTTGTCCTCAGTCACTCCTCTGCGTTGACAGGAGAGTGAGATCAGAGGGAAAGGAGTTGCCTGGGTCTGACTGGCTTGGACCCATGCCCTCAGCTTCCAAATGCTGGCATTGTTTTTACTGAAATTGCAGACCCCCAAGTTGGGTTCTCACCCTGGCTGGCAAAGCTACATGTTCTAAATGATGGTGGACCTGGATGTAAGCCATGTCTTTAAGGATTAGGTGTCATGGGTAGGGGGTTCCCTGGCCAATTCCCCGTAGGCAGTTCAGGGAGAGGACCTGTGGCCACAGATTGCATGAGAAAAATGGAGGCATCACAAAAGAACTTGCCCCTGCCCCAAGGGCTGAGAAGACTCCTGTTCCTCTGTATAGCCTGATGCACAGCCCAGGGTGAGGGAGCTGGGAGACTGGCCCTGAAACCCCTGCCCCGCTACGGTGACAGGGCACCTGCATCCTGCTTCCTTCCAGGTGCCCATGGCTGTTTGTTCTCTGCAGGACAGGGCCCCCGCCCTGTCACCTGGGTCTTCTGGCAGCTCAGACTCAGGCCTTCTCCAACACCCCTGCCGCTGGACAGTTATTTGCTTGGCAGAATCTGTTTGTCTTTGGGGCTGTAACCTGTCAAGAAGTCACCAGGCCCTGGGAGAAGGGAGCAGGTTCGGTGGTAGCACCTGGCCCAAGCCATTCCCACGGGGGCTGGGTGACAGGGAGGGGGCTCTCAGCTGAGCTTTCGTCTGGGAGGTGAGGGGCGGGGGAGGCAGTGGCAGTGGTCCGAGCCCAGCCCTCCTGGCAAAGCAAACAGGTCCTCGCAAGCCACCTCCCTGCCCCAGCTCAGGTTGTCCTGGGTGCCTCCCACCCTGTTCTCAAGAAGGCCCCTCCTGTAACTGCATGCTGTGACCCGGCCACTTTCCCAGACTCCACACCACCTGGTGTCCAGCCCTGTCTGGCAGCCGAGAGGACAGGCACCAGAGGCGCTCATGGCAGCCCCTCGTTTCAAAGTGGGAACAGGGAGCAGGCAAGACTATTTGAGCTGGGGAGAACGTGAGTTTTGGGGTCAGGGTGTCCAGAGAACGGATTCTGACAGGCTAGCGTGACTGACTGATGCATTTCAGGTGACTCCTCTATAAAATAAATGGAGATACACTGGTTTAGAAACCATGGCTTTTCTTAATATCACTTTTAGCTCTTAGTTCTGACGCTGTAATCTGGGAAAGTGCTTCTCCAACTTGCTGTCCTCTGCCGTTACATGGAGTTTAGTCTAAGGACTGGATGAGCTCATCAGAGGAGTGTCAGTGGCTTTGACCTCATTGGTCACACACCCCCAAATGCCCCGGCTTCAAGAAGACCCTCCTCAGACTCCGAGGGTCGATGGCTGCAGCTGACCTCTCCTGGCCTTCTCGAGACCCGTGCCCCAGCCCTCTCCCTCCGGGGCAGCTCTGCAGATGGGTATGGAGCGGACAGGGCTAGGTGCTGGCCAGGCCAGGAGGGGCCCCCGCCCAGGAGGCAGGTGAAGGGCATGGAGGAGCAAGGCCAGGGCCCAGCACAGTGTAGCTTAGTTCCTGTGGTCCTGTCCTCCCAAGGACAGGCCGCTAGGCCCTGGAGCCAAGTTCTAGGAATTCCTTCTACTGGCGGGTGTGGGGGGTTGGGGGGAGGCTGAGAGAAGTGGGGCTGTGTCTGAGTGGGGGCCATGCTTGCCTGCACCAAGCCTCCATCCCTGGTCAGCAACCAAGACACCCAAGATCCCTGGAAGGCTGGGCTGTCACTGCTCCAAGCCTCTGAGGAGCAACACGCACACGCGCTCACATGGCAATGAGACAGCAGGGCCAGGAAGGGGGTTGTGGCTGCGCTGTGAGGAGTGCCCTCTCGGGGGGGGGGGGGGGGGGGGGGGGGGGGGGGGGATGTGTGGACAGCCATAGTAGGAGTGAGGGGGCTAGGAGTGTGGTCACCTCAGAGCTGGTGCAGGGTGGGCCCAAGGCCAGCAGAGGGCACCATGTGGTCCGCCTCTCTGAAAAGGGGGGACACTGGCCTGGCCTGGCCTCCCCCTGAAGTATGTTTTCCAAACCCCACCTTCCAGGCCGCGTTACCTCTGCACTCCACTACACAGAGGCAAGCGTGGGCTCAAATCTAGGCTCTGCTGCTTGCCTCAGCCTCAGGGTCCTAATCCGAAAATCAATATAGTTTCTTTCTCCAGAGGCATTATGAGAAGTAAAACTCATTACTAAAGTGTAGCATCGTATACCTGACACGTGGGAAGTGTCCAGTATGTGGTCACCATTGTTATATTTTTGTGACCTGCCAGGTGTGGCAGGTCTGGGCTCCCGAGAAGAGGGGTCTGGGACACTGGGCATTTGAGGGGCAGAGTCCAAAAAATCCGCAGCCTGCGTAGGAGTCTCCCTGGACCACAGTCCTTATTTCCAGCAAGTTCTTGCCTGGTGGGTCTTTCTTGATCTGTGGTGGGAGTTGAGATGCAGGGAAGGCGCAGGCTGGAAGAGTCCAGGAGATCCTAGTTCCCCGAAGGGAGGCTCGGGGAGGCTCTCTGTGCACGGTTGTTGGATGGAGAAAGAACACACGTGGCGGGGAGACTGGGAGATACTGCCTGTGCTGGACTGGCCTGATTTCTGGAGGTGGGCACTGCCCAGCTCAGTCCCCACACAGTGGCAGGCTCCTGGAGAGGCGGGCAGGGGGTGGCCCAGGTGTGCCCGAGGCTGAGTGACAGCCCAGAAACCTATGCCTGGCAACTGGTTTGGACACTGCGAGGGTGGAGCACAGGCTGACGTGTTTGCTTCCACAAAGAACCGTAATGGCACCAGGGCCAGGCGTGGAGGCCAGGCCACAGGTAGGCACCATCCTCGTGGCACTTGCTGGTGCCAGATGGCACCCGGATCCTCTGAGCACCTCCAGCTCTTGCTTTCATACTGGCTCCTTCACTGACTCCCACATTCGGCTTCCTGAGCACACTTGACCAGGAGCCATGGGGGTGAAGCTTGGGGTTGGGGTGCCCACAGAGAACTGGCGGATCAGGGGGGCAGTTATGTATATGTTGAGGCCCTGCTGCCCCCGGCGCTGATGAAGACACATGTCCCTGTTGGGGAGACAGGATCTTGGGGAGGTGAAAAGTGGGCACTGTTGGGGAATTGGGCAGCTTAGGGTCCTATGAGTGGGGACAGTAACCGCTCAGAGCATCCCCAAACCTGTGGCCAGGAAGGGCCTTAGAGCCCAGGCAGAGAGGGCCCTGCTTTCCACAGTCCCACAGTCAGTGTGGCCACTCCCCGCCGAGGCTCCGCAGGCACCTGAGCCAGCAACGGGAGCCAAGGTCCCCAGGGAAGAGAAACAGCAACGGACTCCAACTGGCTCCGATCCCCACGCCCGCAGCAGGCGGGGGTCCAGTGGAGTCCAATCCTAGTGGCGGTGGTTGGGCCTGAGGGGAGGTAGCCTTGGCTCCTGAGTCTCGTTTGCATGGAGGGAAGAGGAATTTGCATCTTCAAAAAGTTAAAGCTGTGGGAAGGGACGGGGGGCGGGGGGGGGGGGGGGGGGGCCGGCTAGCCATGTCTTCAGTCTCCTGCCTCCCCCGGGGGGGGGGGGGGGGTGGAGGGGAGCAGGCCCATGCCAGCAGGCTGGCCCCGACCTTACCTGGTGCGAGGAGCCCAGCTGAGTCCCTATGCGGTTGGTCAGCATTCAAGCTCTGTCCATGTGGAGCACACAGAGGGGCCGACCCCTCACACCTGCACATGCGCACACATTCACAAGCATGTGCTCAACATACATGTGCGGTTCCGCGCACCACTCACACCGGATCATGTTCACACAACACACCTGTATCCACGTACTGACACGGGTGCCCACTCATCACCTTAGTTCATCCACAGATACACCACCACACCGGAGGGTCACGTAATCTCACACCGGCACGTGCCCACACACGCCCACATTCATACTTAATAGTTGATCATTTTTACCAGTTTTTCAAGTCGGGTATATTTGAAATTCTTTCTATTCCCACCTCACACCACCTTCAGGAATAAGTTGTGGGATTCCGTGAGCTCTGCCCTGGGGGCTGGCCGTCAGGGACTGTGCTCCCTGCCCCCCTCGGCCCGTGTACCAGGCCCCTCTCGCACTCCGACTGGAAACTTCAGTCTTTCCCCTTTAGGTCCACGGTCATCAGCACTTGTGAAACCACAGAGGCAGAACCACACCGTTAGCAGCCGGGAAGGAGCAAGGCTCCTGACCCCGCGGGAATGCAGTTGAGTGTGGATGTTCCCCTGACGCGGAGGGAGAGAAGCAGTACTGGCCCTTTTTGAATTGGCCACAGTGCCTAGGAATGAGTACTAGTGAGTGGTAGCAGTGACTGCACTCTGGATTCTGGACGACTTTTCTCCAGTAAAATGTTGTGAAAGTTTTTGGCCAACAACAACAGACACGTAACGTGTTTCTTACTGATGTGTATACTACATACAGGAAAACCCCCGACACTTACTGATGTGTACACTACGTACAGGAAAACCCCCGGTTGATACACCCTGCATAAGCACCCAGGTCAAGACCTAGAACCAATTTTCAACCGGTGTGCTGGAAGGGTTTTTAAAACACGCAATTCCTGACTATTTAGCCAGGGGCACTGACCTCTTTTCCCTTGGATTATCAAATGAAAAATGACAGCAGCCAACACAATAAAAATCAAAATTATACCTATTTTTTGGTCAGCTTGACAAGAAATGTATTTTTTGGTGTGCCGCAGAATGTCAGTAATTTATGTGTGCCATGGCATGAAAAAGGTTGCAAATCGATGACTAGAACATGCCCAGCGCCTCAGCAGGCTCCCCAGTGTGCCTTCCTCATCCACAGCTCACACAAGAGGAGCCAACGTTCTGTTATTCCCATTTACAAGGTGGAAAAACTGAGGCTCAGGGTGACAGTCACATACTAACAAGTGACCAGACTGGAAGCTCCCTGACTCCAGACCGCCACGTTGCATAAATAAATGCCCACTAATGTGCACTGTGCACCCTCACATTAGTAGAGGGCCGGTCGCAAAAGGGCTGGAAGGGCCTATTTTGCTTTTCCCATGAGGAAAGCAGCAGAGGCCACCTAAGCTTGTCTTCAATCTGCCCTTAAAAGGGTGTCTGTGATCTGGGGCTGCAGCTGCTGCCCTGGGGCACGGTGTGTCCATGGCGTGGACACCTCTCACTGGAAGAAGCCATTCAAGCATTTTCATCATGCCCTCCGTCTTCGGAAACCCTGTTGATGAAGCTTGGCATTCATCCATCCATTCAATCGTTTGTTTATAAATATGTATTGAACACTTACCTGCCATGTTCCCAGCCCTGTCCTAGGTGCTGAGGAAAAACAGTGAAACAGACAAGAATATCCCCATGTCATGGAGCTGACATACAGTGAGATGTATGGTCTATGGGGTGGTCAGAAGGGATACGGAGAAACGGGAGGGGATAGGGAAGGGAGGGCGAAGTGGAACTTTAAATAGGAGGTCCCACTGAGAAGGTAACATTTGAGGCAAGATGTGGAGCAGCTGAGGGAGGCTCATAGTGGGTATCTGGGAGAAGAGCATGCCAGGCAAGGAGAACAGCCAAACAAACAAAAGAAAAATAGGTGCTCGTCATATTTAGGTGCCGATTGTGGATTTTGTGAAAGGCAGGTTATGGCATCTGCCCCGTCCTTGATGCTGTGTGACTTGGATGGAGCCACTCCCCCTCTCTGGGCTCTCTTTTCACTCCCATGAAGTGAAGCTTAGATGAGCTGCCCTGTCCACCTGAGCACTCTCTGTGTCCTCGAGTGCCTGCCCTTAGCAGCAGAGAAACTTCTGTGGTCACCCCCAGGTCTGAGGACAGGGCCTGGCAGAGTTCCATGGCAATACCTTGGGCCTGGCCACCCTCACTCCAGGGCTGTCCACAGCCTCAATCCAGGGCCCTGATGCCTTGGATGCAGTGGCCAGTGGTGGTGGTAGGGGAGACCCTGGCATAGTTCCTGGATATCTGAGCATTGTCAAGTATTGGGAGAACGGTGTGGCCTTACCAGGGATTTGTATGCCATATGTTTCCCTGCAAGCTTATTGCTGAGGGAGCAGTGGATGAGAGCTGAGTCTAGGTCCCTTTAGACTCCACCCACCCTGAGCACTCCTAGGCCTGGTGTCTAGAGGACCTCATAGCTGACCTCCTCCCAGGGCTGGCTCCTGTTTCCCTCCCCTTCACCCCCTTTGCTTCCCACACCTCCTCAAGGGAAATGGTTACCAAGACTTTCTACACAGAGAAGGAGCTGGTCAAGGAGAGGTTGACAGGCCCTCTGGAGTTGCTTAGAAATGGCATTCAGCTGCAATGACATCGTCCTGAAAGACAGTGGCTTAAACAAGACAGGGACTTATTTTGCGTCATTAAATGTAAAGTCTGAAGATAATTACAGCTCTGGCTTCCAGCCCCAGGGCCTCCTTGTGGTCACAGTACAGTCACCACAGCTCCAGCCATCACATCTCAGTGCCAGGTAGATAGGAGGAAAGAATGAATTAGTCCCCTTTTTAAGGAACTGTCCTGTGATCCCTACTCAACAACTTGTATATGAAGGAATGCTGGCATTATTTCATCCAAGAAAATTGTAATTCCATTGGTAAGAAATAAGGAGAGAATGGATATTGAGGAGGCAACTTGCAATCTCTTCCCTATACATGCCCTGCACTCTTCCATCTCTGTTTCTTAAAAAGATGCATGCTGTACCTTCCACCTGTGAGGCCCGTCTACCCTCATGCCCACCCATCTATTCGCTGGTAAGGAGCCCACAGCACATTTTCTGAATCTCTTGGGGTTGCCAGTAACAGAAGCCCCCGGGGTTGCTCAAGTGAAAAGGGGAAGGGTGGAGTTAATTGTAAGAACACAATAGCAGCCTGTGGGGTCCATCAGAGGAGCGGGGCAGGGCTTCCCACTGCCCTGCTCAGGGGGATGGGGCTGGAGACACAGCCAGGTCCAGACCTGCCTCCAGGGAGCTGATACCCATCACACTGACCAAAACCTAGATCCTTTCAGGCTCCTCTCAGTGCCAAGAAGATAAGGCAGTCGGTAGAGATAAACCTGGTGTCAGGGAGCACCAGGCATGCAGTGGCACTGGGTGAGGGTGTATTGGACGTAGCCCTCAGGAAAGTGGCCCAGAATCCAACAGCTGTAGACCTTGAGGGGCAGGTGATGGGACAGCGCCAGACTGAAGGCCCCAGGACAGGTGTCAGGTGCTGGGGTCTTCAGCGCAGGGCTGGCCCTAGCCTGGAGAAGGGACAAAAGAAAATCGGGGGTGCGGGTAGGGGCTGCCAGTGCTGAGGCTGTTCAGAGGAGCCACTGGGTTCAGACACCCAGCAAGTGCTAAAGGTCCGGGCCTGGTCCCAGTGGGTCCCCTGAGTGGGTTGTGTCCCAGGTTGCAGGTGAATGGTGGGCAAAGGAGTCTTGACAAAGGAGGCAGACCTCCTGGCAGCTCACCGGGTTGGAAGGGGAGCGGGTCCTATCCTCAAACCAGCCATGCGAGGAAAGTAACTTTCACCCCAAGGAGCAGAGTTGCTATGCCCGGAGCACCCCCCTTGATGGAGAAAGCTGCCTCAGGGGGTGAGAAAGGAAGGAGACCAGCTGGCCCCCAAGTGCCCCTTTCTCAAATCCTGCTCCCCAGACCTTGTCTCCCCATATCTCTGCGGCCTTGGGAAGCTCACCAAGTAGCTAGAGACTGATGCTGCATACAGTGTCAGTGCTGTTATCTATATATATAAAAGCCTAGGTGACCGTTAGGACCGGAGGACCGGATGACTGGCCAGTAGCTATGATGCGCACTGACCACCAGGGAGCAGACGCTCAATGCAGGAGCTGCCCCTGGTGGTTAGTGCGCTCCCACAGCCAACCTCCTGCGGTCACCCCCTCCAACCCCCCCCCCCCGCCCCACGGCTGGCCAGGCAGAGGGACCCCACCCGCCTCTAGTGCACTGAGTGTCTAGTTAAGTAACAGTACCTTTTGTGTGTATGTGATGCTTTTTCTTTAAAAATTTTTTAAATGTAATGATTTTTTAGGCGGGGTAGGAGACATCAATTTATTGTTCCACTTATTTATGTCTTCATTGGTTGAGTCCTGTGTGTGGGGATCGAACCCACAACCTTGGGGTATTGGGACCATGCTTCAACCAACTGAGCTTCTGCCAGGACTGTGATGCATTTTCTCATCCAGGGCTCCCTGGAGCCTCCACACCCTGACACGTGAGAAGCCTGCAGGTCAGAGAGGAGAAAACTTGCTCCAGCTCCCCAGAGGGACAGTGGCCGGGGGAGGGGCCCACTGGCTCCTGGGTCACAGGTCTTGGGTGCCAGGCTAGGACTGTACCCAGTGGCAGCAGTGAGCCCTGTGGGATTGTCAGCTTGAACCCACCTGGTAAAAACTGGCGTCCATCCTGGGACTGCTGTCCTCCATCGCTCCCCCGGAAGCTATCCAGGGTGGGGCACAAGTAGGTTGCAGTTGTTCCTATGGAAAAGAATACAATCCTATTTAATAATAGACAAACATGGTAATTAACCATACCTCTGCTACGCTTCCCATTGGCTAATCAGGGTGATATGCAAATTAACTGCCAACCAAGATGGCGGCTGGTAGCCAGGCAGCTGAAGCGAACATGAGGCTTGCTTGCTCCAGTGATGGAGGAAGCCAAGGTTCCCCACCTGCCGGGCTCTGAGCTGCACTCTAAGCAACAATGTTGCAATTATAGAAGCTAAACAAACCCCAGATACCTGCTTTCAGCCAGCCGGCCTCTGAGCTGGAGCTGCAACAAAGTTTTAATTACAGAAGGTAAATAAATCCCAGAATAAAAAAAAAAAGAAAAGAAAAAAAGGAGAGACTGGGAGCTTCAGTTGCAGGCTTGGCCTGCCTGAAAACAGCCCTCAGCCCCTCATACAGACTGGCCAGGCACCCCAGTGGGGACCTCCACCCTGAAGGGGGTGCGGGCAGTCTGAAAACAGCCATCAGCCCCTCATCCAGGCTGGCCAGGCGCACCAGTGGGGACCCCTACCCTGAGGGGGTGCAGGCAACCTGAAAACAGCCATCAGCCCCTCATCCAGGCTGCCCAGGCACCCCAGTGGGGACCCCCACCCTGAAGGGGGTGCGGGCATCCTGAAAACAGCCATCAGCCCCTCATCCAGGCTGGCCAGGCACCCCAGTGGGGACCCCCACCCTAAAGGGGATGCAGGCAGCCTGAAAACAGCCATCAGCCCCTCACCCAGGCTCACCAGGCACCCAAGCAGGACGCCCACCCTGATCCGGGACACCATTCAGGGCAAACCAGCTGGCCCCCACCCGGGCACCAGGCCTCTATCCTATATAGTAAAAGGGTAATATGCAAACTGACCCTAACAGCAGAAAGACTGTGAATGACTGGTCACTATGACACACACTGACCATCAGGGGGTAGATGCTCAATGCAGGACCTGCCCTCTGGTGGTCAGTGAGCTCCCACATGGAGGAGCTCTGCTCAGCCACAAGTCAAGCTGATGGCTCCCAGTACAGCGGTGGTGGGAGCCTCTCCTGCCTCCTCAGCAGCACTAAGGATGTCCGACTGCAGCTTAGGTCTGCTCCCCGCTGGCAAGTGGACATCCCCTGACAGCTGCCGGGCTGCCAGAGGGATGTCTGATTGCCAGCTTAGGCCCAATCCCCTGGGGAGCAGGCCTCAGCCAGCAGATGGTCATCTCTCAAGGGGTCCCAGACTGTGAGAGGGCACAGGCTGGGCTGAGGGACCTCCCCCCCTGAGTGCACAAATTTTTGTGCACCGGGCCTCTAGTCTATACTAATAAAAGACAAACATGCATATTGACCGTACCTTTGCTATGCCTTAAGCCACACCCACCAGCCAATCAGAGAGACTATCTGCAAATTAACCCAACCAAGATGGCGGCTGGCAGCCATGGAGCTGGAGTGAACAGGAGGCTTGCTTGCTCCAGTGATGGAGGAAGCCAAGCTTCCCTGTCTGCCGCGGCCAGCTCTGAGCTCCACTGAAAGCAACAAAGTTTCAATTATAGAAGGTAAATAAACCCCAGATACCTGCTTTCAGCCAGCCATGGCCAGGGAGCTGGAGCGAGCAGGAGTGGGTTGCCCCTGGTGATGGAGTAAGCCAAGCTTTCTGCAGGCCTCTGCTAAAGGCAACAAAGTTTCAATTATAGAAGGTAAATAAATCCCAGAATAAAAAAAGAAAAAAGAAAAAAAGGAGAGGCTGGGAGCTTACGTTGCCAGGGGGCTTGGCCAGCCTGAAAACGGCCCTCAGCCCCTCACCCAGACTGGCCAAACCTCCATGGGGTGAGGGTCCCCACTGGGGTGGACTTCCTCCGAGGGGTCCCACACTATAAGAGGGCATAGGCCGGGCTGAGGGACCCCCCGAGTGCACAAATTTTTGTGCACCAGACCTCTAGTAATTAATAAGTAATAATACAAGAATAAACTGTGTTTCGAATACTCACAATGTAACCCTACTTTTCCCCACCCTGTATGTCATCCTCATCTTACAGTACAGGAAGCTGAGCCCTGCAGAGGTGTCAACCCTTGCCCAAGCCCAAGCGCGGGCTGGCTGGCCAGGCCCTGCAGATCTAGGCCTGCTCTTGGTGCCCAGCACCCATGTGGCAGTGCAGAGAGGCTGGTAGGAAAACATCACTCATACCTGGCCAAGTGTGACCTTGGGCAGTTTGCTGATTCACTGGGCCTCGGTGTCCCCACCCATGAAATGGGGCTAGTTGCCAATTCACAGGGTTTTTGTCAGACTGCGATGGCTCATGCCCACCTGAGTCCCTGCCTCCTCTAGGGGCCAGGCAACAGCTGGGGGGCAGCTTCCCACTGTGACCTGGTGCCCCCGTCCCTGCCCTGGCCCTGTGTCAGCTAGGCCCGCCCATGCACATCTTCCAGATGGCACCATAAAGCCATCCCCGAACCTGGGCCACCCGCCCGGGAACAAACAGCCCCTCCCAGGAGGCCACACCCCATTGGAGCCCTCACCACCACTAACCCCCTGCAGGCAGGCTGCCTCGTCCCTGGGGCCAGGTGTGAGGGACAGCCGTTCAGGATCAGGCTGTGATCTGTTCTTTCTGAGACGGGGGAGGGAAGCCAACTGGAGACTGAGAAGTGGGCAGGGTGCTGGGAGCATGGGCTTCGGGAGGCCCCGGGGAAGGGCAGCCAGCTGGCCTCCTCCTCTCTCCTCTGGGGTAGGGAGGTTGGGGCGGGGGGGTGCAGGAACAGGAAGCCTGGAGAGCTGAGGTGCCAGGCCACACAGCAGGGCCCACATCCCCTTCTCCTGCCTCCTCGGGAACTCATCCCTTCAGCCCCATACCTCCCGCCCTTCTTCTCAGAGGGCCCTGCCGAATGGAACTCGGGTCTCAGTTTTCCCATCTGTGCAATGGGAGTGGCAGGGTTGGTGTGGGGCTGGGTAAAGTGCCTGTGTGACAGGCACCTTTCCCAGGAGACCTGTGCCTCAACCCGGACCCTCCCCCTCTCTGGGGCACGGACAGTCTGTCGCATGCAGTTCCATTCTCAGGTACAGATCGCCTGTCCGCTATTGTTTCCCTTTGTTTTATGTGTTGGGAGGGAGCAGAGGGCAGTAGTTCTGGGGCCAAGCTGCCAGGGTTCAAGTCCTCGCTCTGCACTTGCCACTTGTGCTACCTGGGGGCAGGGTTCTCTGCCTCAGTTTCCTCATATGTGAAATGGGGTTGTTCATAGCGGTGCCCTCCTTGTAGTGTGGACGTGCAGCTTAAACTGTTAATGTGTGCAAAGCGCTGAGAACTACGAGGGTCTGTGCGTGGTCTCATGGTTAATCGTCTACTCCTGGGAGGAAGGGACCCCCAGATCGCAGGCTTGTGCTCCACGGGGCACCCCGGGAAGCTCGCTGCCGGAGGAAGGCACAAAGCACAGGCACGAGGATGCCTGCTGCCAGCCCCACAAGGGAAAAGGCCGAACCATGGGAGGGGCGCGGCCGAGGCCCAGGACCCCAGCCCAGGGCCGCGAGTGAAGGCACCCCGCCCTGAAGTCTCCCTCCCCTGGGCTAGAGGACAAGCCTGCCATGGTCTCCACTGGGCCAGGTGCCCGCCCGCCCTGAGAGGAGACGCAGGGGCTGGAGATCTGGGGCTCTTCCTTCTGCCCACTCCCCTACTCTCTGGGGGCCTTGAGCGCCCACGGACCTCCTCTGTGCCTGCTTCCTCGTCTGTGAACTGGAACTGTGTGGAGAGGAACGGGGAAGCTGTGCTGGTGTTGTGGGGGACGGCGATGGAGAGTAAACTCCGTGAGGGGCAGGGGGTCCCTCCCCGGTGAGAGGACTGTGTTCATGTGCTGGGAGGGCCCACAGGGGCCTGGTGACAGGCTGTAATCCAAACTCAGCTTTCAGAAGGCCTGCTAAGGCCCAGAGAGGGAAAGGACTTGTGGAGGTTGCACAGCAAATCAGAGGCAGAGGTCAGGCCAGAGGTGGGTATTGAGACCCCTAGTGCCGTATTGACCCGCCCACCGGGAGGGGTGCGGACAGAGGGAGCCCGGCCTCAGCTCCCCTGCGCCCCACGCCTCCTGCCTCGAGCACTCTGGGAGGCCTGGTTAGGCAGGCCTGGCTCCAGTCAGCTCAGCTGCTGCCCAGCTGTGCGCAGCTCACCTCGCCCAGGCCCTGCCTCCGTTTACCTCTGAAATGGGGATAAGAACAGAACCCCACCCAAGGTTGTTGTGAGGGCCCAGGGGTGAACCAAGGCCCCACGCACCCCACCCCACTCCTGTATGTGCTCCCCTGTGAGGAACGCCGAGCCCAGCACCACCTCAGAAAGCACAGCCTGTGTGCCCTCCCCTCTGCCCACCATCCAAACCCTAGGGGGCCCCCCACGCCTGGCGCCTGCTGCCTCTGCCATGAGGCTGTCCCAGCCTCTCAGAACCCCAAGAATGCCCACCCTGCCCTCGGCGGGGCACACAGTGAGGCCGAACAAAGTGATGGAATGAGGGAGCGCATGAGCCTGGAGGACGAGACGGTTTGTGAGTGACACCTGAGACGCTGGGCAGGACCTGCTTCCTGCAGCTGCTGCCAACTGCGTAGCAGACTGGGCTCAGGGATCCTGGCTTCCCCCATGTGACGCAGGAATGCGTCAGGTGGCAGAGGGGGCAAGGGTCATCACAGGGGGTGGGGCAGCTCCGGGGAGCCACCAGGCTGCTGGGTCCGGTGAAGGGAGCACATAGCAAGAGGTCCGCAAAGGTGGAAGGAGGGGCAGGTGGGACAGAACAATCTCCCTACCAGTGGTTGGCAAACTCATCAGTCAGCAGAGCCAAATATCAACAGTACAACGATTGAAATTTCTTTTGAGAGCCAAGTTTTTTAAACTTAAACTATATAGGTAGGTACATTGTTATTAACTTAATTAGGATACTCCTAAGGCTTAGGAAGAGCCACACTCAAGGGGCCAAAGAGCCACATGTGGCTCGAGAGCCGCAGTTTGCCAACCACTGCCCTAGACAGACTGACTGCGACCCCTTGTCCAGCCTGGCCATGTGCAGGCAGGACAGTCATGAGCAGAGCTTGGGCTTGGCTCACTTTGTATCCTGACTGTCTTTTACTAGCTGTGTGTCCCTGGGCAAGTTAATAAACCTCTCTGGGCCTGTTTCCTCATCTATAAATGAATACACCATAGGGTTATTATGAGAATTAAATGACATCCTGTAGAAAAGACATCTGTTTACAGTGCCTATATCATAGAAAGGGTTCGATAAATGCAAATAGTAATATTATTATTATATTTATTAATATAAAGGCACAGAGACCTGGAGAGACTGAATTGAAGCCACACAGCAGGCAGAAGCCAAGAAGAGACCAAGACTCCTACTTGGTAACTGAGACAAGAGGCAACACAGCCTGGGACTGTGCACCGATCAGCTCAGCCACTCACAAGCTGTGTGACCTTGGGCGACTTCCTTACCCTCCCTGTGCCTCGTCTTCCTCTGTGCAACAGAGATTACAATAGTGCGCCTGCCTCACAGGGCTGTGGGAGGGCTCAGGAGTTCATGTGTGTAACGCACATGGACAAGTGCCCTGAGCATGGAAAACACACCATGAGCTCAGCACTTATAAGGAACCTTGAGCAAGCCGCTGGGCCTCCACCACCTCCCTGTGAGAGGGATACTTAGACGAGTTTAGCTGCCAGCGCCTGCTGGCTCTGAGAGCCATAGCTCTGGGGAGTGGAGGTCCTCGGGGTTCACACACACCCTCTCCTACTTTCACAGTCTTTGCACCCCAGGGAGGGGACCGCTCCCAGCTGCTGTTCTCCCCCCACCCCCGCCCCCTGTTTCCCCTCCTCCAGAATGGCAGCCAAAGGAAGGGGCAGCCTAGGGGGTGAAGGAGAGGGGGACAGAAGCAGGCCTGGGTGAGGGGGAGAGGAGGGCTGCTCACTGGTGGCCCAGGGATGGGTGGCTGGGCCAGGCAGCTCGCACCTCCCACTGGGGTGGGATCCTCAGAGGCAGGCCTGGCCCTCCATCGGGAGCGAGGACCCTCAGAGAAGCCCTCTGACTTGGCTGAGCTGGGCAGGCGCTGTCAGAGGTGAAGACAATAGAGGAGGTGGTGCCCCGGCTACGTGACCTCGCGGGGGGGTGGGGGTGGGGGGGCGCTTTTCTCTCAGGCGGCCCTGGGTCTGGGCACAGGGCAGGCAACGTCTCAGCCCCTCCGGGGTCACAGAGCAAGAGCAGGAGGTGGGAGCTCAAGGTCCTCCCCCTCCCCAGGAGCAGGCCATCAGCACTTCAGGGGAGGGGGTGCCACAGGGTGGGGTGGGAAAGGCTAAAAACCCCAGATCAGGAAGCAAACCCCAGATCAGTCACCCCTCCCCTGGCCCTGCTCGTTCCCACACGCCTGTGGCCATTGTTGTCCAAGACACTTATGTCTTTCCTGGGAACTGGTAGGAGGGAGCCCAGCCTGGCACCTCTGACCTCCCCAGGGACAGTCCCAGGCCCGCGTCGGCCCAGCCCCCAGCCGCCTCCCACCTCCCAGTCGGTACCCTCAACCCCAACAAATTCCATCCCACCGTCCATCCATCTGTCCGTCCGTTGGTCCGTGCACCTGTCCATCCCTCGATTCCATGCACAGCTATTCACTAGGCGCTGCACTGGAGCCCAAGGAGGCCAAGCCAGCAAGACAGTGGCCTTGTCCCCGTGGGCTCCCCGCCCAGGGCCGGGCACTGGGAGCTGCTGTGTGACACGTGCTGGTCCTGAGAACAGCAGCGGGGGAGGGGTGGGGGGGGGGCTTCTTAGAGGAGATGCCATGCGGGTCCTGAAGACGAAGCCTGAGGGCACATAGAAAGGTCTGGAAGCTAAGCCTTGCCAGTGCACAAGGGCACTGAACACAGTCTGTGCCTGTGTCTAGGACAGCGGGCAGGCATCGGTGCTCAGGGAGTGCTGGGTGAGCACTGTCGGGAGGGGGGGCCTCCTAGCAGCTCCCAGGGCTGCACCCGCTGGAGCTGGAGCAACAGGGGCGGCCGATGTGAAGAACCCCGTGCGTGCCAGACATTGTGCTGTGAGCTGACGGGGAATCCTACAGTCCTGCCCACACATTACCCACCATTCAAGACAGGGGCTCTTAACCTGGGGTTCATTGGGGTTCCAGGGTGTGTGAGCCCCAGGGTGTGTGAGCCCCTGGAATCGTGTGTGGGGTGTGCATTCTGAGGCAGGGGGCCCATCGGGCTTAGCAGATTCTCAGAGCAACCCCTCCCCACGCGGGGCAAGACCCACAGGTGTGGGAAAGAGGTGCTTCACCCAACATCGCATCACACACTGCTGAGAACACGCAGGACCTCCCACTCGCAGCCTCACGCCGCCCCACAACACGGACCCCGAGCCCTCGCTAGCTCCCACTCCGCGGGCCCTGAGCCCTCGCTAGCTTGCAGGGAGAATGGGATTTGAACTTCAGACCCAGGGCTCCTTTCTAGCAGCCCAGGAACCTGATGGACACGCACCCATAGCCTGGCCCCAAGGGGCTGCACCCAGCAGCCTGCCAGCAGAAGCTCCCCTCAGCACCCCTTTCTCACCTGTCTCCTCAGAGCTCCTCTGACACAGTCGGGCCCCAGGACCTGCCCGTCTCACCCCAGGACTCTACACACCCACAGGCTGCGGCTGTGGCTGTGGCTGCGGCTGTGGCTGCGGCTGCGGCTGCCTCCTCCCGGCAGGCCACTCACCGAAGGCCCTGGCAGTGCCCCAGGCTGGGGGCAGCAGGAATAGGGGAAGGGTCCTGGCTGGGCTCTAATTCCTACTCCGCTCAGCTGCCATCCTGCGGTGTGACCTTGGGCACCTCACTGCCCTCTCTGAGCCTCAGGGAGAAGGAAGCTTGTGGACTGGTCGATCTCTAGCCTCCTCCCTTCTGTGTTTGTGACTCTAACCCCATCGAGGGAGAGCTGTGGGACCCATCAGGTCTTGATGCAAATCTCTCCTTTGGGGCGGGTTTCTCTGACGCTCACACACACACTTTCTGTCCCACGTCCCTGCTTCATTCTTGCCCACTAGCCGCAGTCGTCCCTCTCCGACATGCTCTCTATCCTGCCCATTTGTGCCTGTTTATCAGGCTCTGCCACTCCATGGGGGGTCGAGGTCGGTCTGTGCTGTTCCCTGCTGTGCCCAGTGCCTGGCGTGTAGTAGCTGCTCAATAAACATTTGCTGAAGGTGTGACTGGGAGGTCAGGCGTGGAACAGGCCTGGGTTCCTGAGGAAAGGGGTTGGAGGCTGCGCTGGGGGCACGCGGGCTGAGAGAAGTCTGCAAGAAAGGATGAGAGAGTTGGCGGGGGCGGGGGGGGGGGGGCGGCTGCAGGCTCAATGCAAGGGTGTGGGGTGAGGGCAGGGAGGGGGAGCACCTGGGCAGAGCACGCACACAGTTCTGTGTGAGAGGAGGGGCCCTTCAGTGTCCCAGGGCCACACACGCCCCTGTGGCCTCTTCTGGGCAGAGGCCGGTCGGGCGGAAGGCCACTTGCACAGCTGGACACAAAGGCACAACAGCCTCCCTCAGCCCTCGCCCCCTGATAAGGCGGGTAGATCTCAAAGGGGCTAATGGGGAAGGGGAGGGCAGGGCTGCTGATAGCAGGGCCGGGCCGCTGCCAGCGGCTCCCCCTTCGCCGCGCCAGGCCCAGCCCCTGCAGGCAGAACAGGTTCCGATTGTGCTCTTATCTGGGCCTGTGGCTTTGGAAGGCCCTGCTGGCTCGTGTGGGCAGTGACGCAGCCCTCCACCTCCGCCCCCCACGGCGGCCAGGCAGGGGCGCACCTGGCGCTCAGGAGGGGGCAGCGACGGAGGCCTCGCCCCGGGCAGCAGGAGGAGGCCCTGCCGGGCTCGGAGCAGGGCTTTGCTTCTGGTCCCAGCTCTGCAGCCAGGAGCTCCTCCTGCCTCAGTTTCCTCGCTGAGTTACACAGGGACACTGAGGATAGGGGTGCTACCGCAAGGGCTGTTCCTCTCTGTGAAGTCATCGGCCTGGCACGTGGCAACCAGAGAGCACCAGCTGAGTGAGGTGCTTGGCAGGGAGGACTCGGAAAGGAGGGCACGGCCTCCAGGCCCCGCAGTCTGCCTCCACTGCCCCCGCTTTGTCCATCTCCCCCACCCCCCGCCTTCTCTGCTCCAGCTCACCCGCCTCCTCCCAGCCTCTCAAGGCCCTGCACCAGGCAGCAGCCGCCTCAGGGCCTTTGCTGGAGATCTGCCTCTACCCTCCTCCCAGCCTCTCAAGGCCCTGCACCAGGCAGCAGCCGCCTCAGGGCCTTTGCTGGAGATCTGCCTCTACCCGCAGGGCTCACACCTCCGCCTTCATGCTTCTGCTCAAATCCCACCTTCTCCAGGAGACGCTGCTCCCACGCCCCACCCAGCACCCCTGAACGTAAATCCAACGGGGCTCACTGCCGCATCCCCGTGACCCAGGCCTGGCTCTCCACAGGCCTGCAGCGCGGATTTGCAGGGTGAATGGATTCCCCAGGCAGAGGCCAGGCAGGGACGCCACCCTGCTCCACCATCGCAGGCCTGGTGGGGTAGGGAGGGTGCTGTGTGCGTACCCTGAGGGCTGCGTTGGGGCTCCGGGTGAGGCCTCCTCCGGTGGCGTCCCAGATTGAATCAGCAATGAGGGTTGATGGGTGAGGCTCCTGGCAAGGGTTGGGGGATACAGTCGGGCTGCGGACACAGGACAGACGGGCCCATCTGCTCTGCCACCCTCTTGTGGAGTGGGGTACCTGGGAGCATGCCCAGGGCCTGGGAACCAGGTCATAAGCTGGGACGCCTTTGGCATCTCCTACCTGTCGGTTTCCCCATTTTGCATCTAATAGGTGTTCATGAAGCCAGTAGCCCACAGTGGCCTTGGGAGGGACCTGGGAGTCTGTGCCCTCTGAGGCCACCAGGCTGTGACTACTCAGGACAGAGTGTGCCTAACCCCCGCCCCTGATGCTGGTGCAGGCCTGGCACAGGCAGGTGCTCAATCCGTGCATGCTGGCCTAGCAGAGCCATGTGGCATGGCCACAGGTGCCCAGGGGCACGCTCCTGTGTATGGAAATGCCTCGTTGGGTGGCCCCTGAGGACACAGCCCCACCCCATAGGCTATTCCTGGTCCCCGTGTCCACCCTCCAGCTGCAGCCGGGTGTCCTGAACAGAGGACTCCAACGGACCCGCCCGAATCCTGCCCTGCCGCCTTCTAGCCTTGACTTTGGGGAGTTCAGGAGCCTTGTTCCTCGCCTGAGCTGAGAAGGCCCGCTAACCTCTCGGGTGCTGGGCTTGGAGGGTTAGCCCAGACAGCTCCTGCCGCACGAGCACGGGCTGGGCTGGGTGCCCGCGGGTCTGCCCTAGCCTCTCTGGTCTCAGGGTCTCCCGCTGGACCCGGAGGGCTGAATGGTCTCTGGGTCCCACAAACCAAGCTCCCTGCCCAGCCTGCCACACAGTCCCATCTGGGTGACCAGCCTGCCCCTCAGCAGGGGAGCCCTGCCCCCTTCCCCGAGGCTCCCACCGCCTACAGCTGGAGCCTGGGATGGGGCAGCCCATCCCTCTGTGCCTGGTGTGGGCCCCAGCCCTGTCCCTGCAGCGCTCCCGGCTGTGGGTCCTCAGAGGGCGGGAGCTGGGGGCAGAAAAGAGCCTGGGACTCATGAAAAGACAGACTGGCTTTCCAATGCGTCCACTCCCGTTGTCGAATGTCATTCACTCGTCACGACCCCCTGTGCACGAGGTCAGCAGGGCACGAATTTCCATTTCAAGAGCGGCCTGAGACTCGCTGGTCATCACACCGCTAGTGAGCGGCAGCCCCCGAGCCTGCGCCCTGCGCCCTGCCTCCCACCCAGCGCTCTCCGCCCTCAGGGGCCGGCGGCCAGGGGACCCAGGTCGGGAGGGAGGCTCAGGTCAGCTGCGTGGGTCTGATGCTGCGGCTGCTCCAGGGTCTCTGCCCTTAAGTTGGAATCCTGGGAAGAAGAGAAAGGCTGGAAAGTGGAGCTCACAGAACAGGACACGGAGGTCTGCGAGGGCTGGGCCGTGGGAGGCGACTGAGGCGAGGGCTGTGGGAGAGGGCTCTGCAGAGGGCCCGGAGGGGCCGAGTCTCACTCCCAAGTAGAAGCAACTCAATTCAGATGCGTTTCAACAACAGAAAAAGGGAGTGACCGGCTCACCTAGGTGTTCCCGCTGTGTGCCAGGAGGCCCTCCCCGGGCCGTCGCAGCAGACTCCCTGGGGTGGCAGCCCCCAGCTCACCCATAAGGCTCAGAACCCCCACAAGAGAGACCATGTTATCTCAGTGAGTCGGGGGAAAGTTCCAGGATGGAGTCACCAGGGCCAATGTGCGGGACCCCAGAGCTGGGGAGGGCGGCCATGGGCAGGCATCGCCCGCGCAGCTGGGTGGGGTCTGGCTTGGGGGAGAGCAGCAGGGGCACATTCCGCCCTGTGGGCACTGGCCAGAGGAGGGTGGACATCAGCCTTCGGGAGCTGAGGGCAGGAGGCAGGGCTCTGGTGGACCCAGGGACCTGGGACCTGACCCGAGGGGGCAGGATATAGTGACGGGGTCCCAGCAGGCATGGCTGATCGAGGGAACTGGAGATTTGAGTTTGAATCTGCTTCCCAGCTATTGACCTTGAGCAAGTAATTTTTTCTTTCAGCATTGGTCTGTTTTTTTTGTTTTGTTTTTTAAAATATATTTTATTGATTTTTTACAGAGAGGAAGGGAGAGGGATAGAGAGTTAGAAACATCGATGAGAGAGAAACATCGATCAGCTGCCTCCTGCACACCCCCCACTGGGGATGTGCTCACAACCAAGGTACATGCCCTTGACCGGAATCAAACCCGGGACCCTTGTGTTCGCAGGCCGACGCTCTATCCACTGAGCCAAACGAGTCAGGGCAGCATTGGTCTGTTTTATTATCAGACTGGAAAACTAGACACTCCACCCGGCCAAGGGGGATGAGGGGACCTAATCCTCCTGGTCTCTGGCTCCAGCCCCGCCCTGGCCCACTCAGCCAAGGAGCCACCCGGGGTGGGGAGCGCAGGGAGAACCCCCTGTGCTTTGCGGAGTCCAGGCAGGGATGGAGCAGGGATGGCAGGTCAAGGGGGACACGACACGGCTCTCCTCTCGCTTGGGGCGAGACATTTTAAACATTCAGGCCTCCATGTCTTCACCTGAAAAATGGGCATAATAATATCTGCCTGGAGGGGTTGCTATGGGGACTAGGATGATGCATGTCAAACACATGGCGTGTGGTTGGGGTGAGCAAGGCCCTGCTGGCACAGGGCGTCTGGGTTCACAGAGCCCTTTCACCCACAGTATCTCACTCCTCACAACAGCTCTGAGCGTCCCCGGGGAGTGTTCCGCAGGCATCGATACTTGGCCATTCCAGGCAGCAAGATGAAGGAAGGATACGAAAAAGGCTCAAATGGTACATGCCAGTTTACTTTTAAGAAAGATTCCTAGAGCCCTAGCCAATTTAGCTCAGTGGATTAGAGTGTCAGCCTGCAGACCGCAGGGTCCCGGGTTCGATTCTGGGCAAGGGCATGTACCTCAGTTGCAGGCTCCTCCCCAGCCCGGGTCCTGGTCAGGGCTCATGCAGGAGGCAACCAATCGATGTGTCTCTCTCACATCAAAGTTTCTGACTTTCCCTCTCTCTTCCACTCTCTCTAAAAATCCATGGAAAAATATCCTCAGATGAGGATTAAAAAAAATAACCAAAAACCTAAAAAAGAAAGATTCTTAGAAATCGACACATGACACTTTTACTTGATTACAGTCACAGCTAGCTGCAAGGGAGTCTGGGATAGCCTTAATTCCCAGCTGAAAATGAGGGGTTTGTTACAGAGGAAAGATAAGAATGTACATTAGGGTCCTGACCGGTTTGGCTCAGTGGATAGAGCGTCGGCCTGCGGACTGAAAGGTCCCAGGTTCGATTCCAGTCGAGGGCATGTACCTTGGTTGCGGGCACATCCCCAATAAGGGGTGTGCAGGAAGCAGCTGATCGATCTTTCTCTCTCATCGATGTTTCTAACTCTCTATCCCTCTCCCTTCCTCTCTGTAAAAAATCAATAAAATATATTTAAAAAAAAAGAATGTACATTAGGGAAACTATCTCTGACACATGATCCATTCAATAAACATTTATTGGGAAGTCCTTGTCCTTACCCAGGTTAGAGTATTTATATATGATTAATGTCATAGCATCTCCTGAGCTCTGAACGGTGCCTGGCACATAGCCAGTGTCTATTGAGCACCGCATCAGAGTGCAGTGTAAGCCCACGCTCCTGTGGGAGTGCAGAGGAGGGCTGCCTGCCCCTCAGGGAGCCCTGGAGGAGGTCCTGCCTGGGAAAGTGGGGTCTTTCTTCCTACTGACCCTGGGAGCTGGGGTGGGCACTGTAGCCATTTTAGAATTTGCATCACCTCCTCCATCCCATCCTACCCAACCTTCTCCGGAACGACTCTGCTGCCTCATCCTCACCAAGGTGCTGGTGACGATAGCAGCCAGGCACGGCCTCTCCAGGGTGAAAAGTGAAGCCACAGGCCAGAGAATTATGGCATCAGTTAGGGTGAGGGCTGGTTCTGAAGGCCTTGGAATCCTCCTGAAGCCCTAGAGTGCTCACGTGTGTGCAGTCACACAATTCCTTCTGAAATTAGAAAATAGCAACAAAATGCCCTCATCTGACAGGATGGGGGTAGCCGGTGCTCCGTGGCCTTCCGAAGTGTTCCAGAGAAAGAGGAGCCACGCCCTGCCCTCCGGAGACATCCGCAGCCCACCTGGCAGGAAGAGGAGGAAGCTGGGAGCTCGACTGGGTGGCCCTCCTTGGACTCGTGGAGGGGCCTGGGCGGTGGGTGCCTGGACGTGGGTGTGCACGCAGCCTCCCTCCTTGCCTCCACCCTTCAGGGGCTGTGGGAGAGCAAGCTGCTGCTGGCCGAGCTCGCACCGGGCTTGGGAAAGCTAGCTACCAGCCCTTTCTGGTACCACGGTGTGCCGGGCCTGTGCCCAGGGGCACAGGGAGCACCGTTCCCCTGCAGGGCGGGTGGCCATGAGCCTCAGGTCCCTTTCCTCAGGGTTCTCTGAAACTCCCTCCATCCCTGGCCTGGGGAGCCAGGCACTTCCTCCAGGAAGCCCTCCCTGACTTCCCTTGCCTCAGGGCTCCCACAGCCTTCCATGGAGGCTCTGAATTTCCACTGCTGCTTGCTTGTCTGTCCCCCACCCTCGGCTGGTCCCTTTTAGTGCTCCCTCTTGATATATACCCTGTGCCTCGCACACAGTATGAGTTCAGGAGCTATGCATCAACTAATGAACAAATGTAAGTGAGCGTGTGAATGAATGAATGAGTGAGTTCCCTGGCTGCCAGGGTATAGATTCCCCCGGGGAGGAGAGGAAGGCCTGCAAGGGTTAACCGGGAGCCCGCCTGTGGTCTGAGGTAAGCAGGGAGTGTATTTGTTCAGGTAAATAAGGAAGGATTACTTATAATGGGAAATCAGGCCCGGCCAACTCTTCATCCCACGGCAGCCTGACTTCCTCCCAGCACATTCCTGCACTCCAGCTGCGTCCACACTGCCCCAGGGACCCAGGCCAGTGCCCAGAGCCCACGGAGGTCCCAGTCAGCTCTCCGGCTGGGTCCTGCCACGGTGCCAGCAGGTGGCCTTGGGCTGGGAGCTGGGGCTCTCTACAGGGCACACAGCCCTGAGACCTCAGAGGGCTACCCTTTGAGGGTGGCCAGGCTGCCAGCGGCCCTCACCTCTGTCCCCAGCCTGCTGGCCCCTGGTCCCACTGGCTCCCCAGATGCCTGGCTGAGACTCAGCAGTGGCCCAAGCTGCCCCCGCCTCCTCCTGGCCCCAGAGGTTGCCACTGCAGCAGGCGACTTGGGCGCCAGGCAGCTAACGGGTAAGTGCAGGGGGAGGTACCGAGTGCCCTGCACGGGCTTCCTCCTGCCAGCGGCAGGGACAGGTGACTGAGAGGACTGGGAGGTGCACTTTGCAAGCTCAGAAGGGACTTCCCAGGCACCAGTGACCCTGCGACCTGGTCCTTCAGCCTCAGACGCCCCTGCCTCTCTGCATGCTGCCCCGTCTGCCTCCCTGGGCCAACCCCAGCGCCTCGGTGAGTCCCTTGGCCCGGCGAGGCCTGGGGCCCGGGTCTGTGATGGCCCCGTCCGGGCTCAGCATTGAGTCCACCTGCTGGCCTGCAGGTAGCTGCTCTGTAGATGCAGAGACTCGGCCCCGAGACCTGGCCGTTGTGTTTGGCCGGTGGAACACAGCGGCCTTCCTGCTGCTGCCAGGGCTGCTGGCCACAGAGGCTCTTCCTAGGGCCGGCACACGTGGGTGGGGGCTTGCTGGAGTCTGGAGGCTCAGGGGCAGGGTCCCAGTTGGAGCAGTGGGGACAAGCCCAGAGCCAGGGGCCCATCAGGGCAGTGGTGGGCATGGGAACCAGGTGGTTGGGGAGCTGCAGAGCAAACCAGCTGGCTGCCTGGGCACCCGGAGGAGCAGAGGCCCCTGGTCCGGGCTGGGCACACTCGGAGAGAAACGGGTCCATGAAGAGGCTCATTTCGAAGATCTGTAGATTCCTTCTGTGGGAAGAGGGGGAAGTAGGTGGTGGAGGTGACGGGTGGAAAGCTGAAGGGTCTGGAGGTCTGAGGGCTCCCCTGAGGTCAGAAAAGGTGTGTGCATGGGGGCGTATAGATGTGAGTGTGTATACGTGCATGTGTGTGCATACGCATGTGTATATGTGCGTACATGTGTGTACACACGAGCACGTGCCTGTGCAGGTGTATCATATTGAGTGTGTACATGGGTGTGCCTTACAAACATGTGTGTGCATGTACGTGTATGTTGCATGTGAGTGTATGCACTTGTGTGTGCTTGTGTGTGCATGTATATTGTGTGTGAGTGTGCATGTGTGTGCAGGTGTGTGTGCATGAATGTGTGCCCATCTGTGCATGTTAGGGAGTGGGCAGTCCCACCAAGCTAGCTCTGGATTTCTCACTGCATCCTGCCAGCTGGGCACACCCAGGCCATAAGCCTCAAGTGTCTGTCCCTCTATGGAGGTCATGGCCTTTCTTTTCCTTCTTGGCCAGGGCTAGGACTTGGCCTCATTTCCTGCCCCCACCTTCCCAATAAACAGCTTCACAGCACCCCCAATAAAGCAGCATCTCCCCAGCACCAGCTGCTCAGCTGAGTAACAAAGCAAACAGGCGCTGGGCCGCCCAGCTCTGAGGTGGCAGGCAGGGATGGGCAGGAGGCGACCCACAGATAGGGAGACCCAGACCACGGCCAAGGCCAGCGAGGACCGTCCTGCCTAACCCCTGGACCCCTGGAGGAGGAGCGAGAGCCAGTGACGCCAAACTTGGAGTCTCACCACCCCAAATTCACAGAGCTTTGGGGAGAGGATACATCCTCAGGGCTCCCCGGGAGGTTGGGGTGTGGAGGAGGTGAGCACCCACAGGATAGGGGACCACCCTCCCCTCTGAGAGCCCAACAGTGAATGGACAAGTGACCCCTCTGCTCCAGGCAGAGGCGGGGCCAGAGCTGAAAACTCAGTCCCCACCAGACCTGCTCACCGTGTCAGCAATCCTAACACACTTCGGCTGGTCCCATGGACCCCTGAGCAGATGAGCTGCTCTGTCAACCAGGCCTGAGGGAGTGGAGCACCCAGTAGGTGCTCAATCAAGGCTCAGAGATGGCGACCAGGCAGCAGGGAGAAGAGCCTGGGAGAGCCCACTGTTTCCCACTGAGGTTGCTGCAGATAAACAGTTAATAACTGAAGCAATGAGAGCACAAGTTGGTGCTAAAGGGCTTGGTGCAGCGTGAGTGCGACCTGGGAGGTCAGTTCAGGCTGACCTGGGGGCAGAGACCCTCCGGGAGGGCGAGAAGGAACGGGAGGCCCACGGTGTGTGACTTGGGGGAAGTCACTTTTCCTCCTGCACTCGCCTATGTCAGGAGGTTAGGCAGGTGGCTTCATCTGTTCAGGGGGGCTTCACGGAGGAGACAACCTGGAGCTGGGTTTTGAAGGCTGTGTAGGAGTTGGTGGAGCAGGCTGGCTGGCCGGACCTGCCAACTTTGCAAACGTGTGTGCCTCCCAGCCTGTGGCCCAGGCTCTGCCCCTCCTAGAGGTCAGGGAAGGGTGGTTGAAGCTCACAGCTGTCCTAGACCGGGCTGGAGAGCAAGACGACCTCAGGGCAGGGCTCAGGCCTCCCTCACCACCATCCTCAACTCTTCCCCAGACTCCACCCTCAGCCCTGCCCCTCCACCATCACCACCTGCTTCTTCCTTTGTTCTCCTCATTCTGTACCCCATTACCTTTCCCTTCCCTCTCTCTCTCTAAAATCGATTTTAGAGAGAGGATAGGAGAGAGAGAACCATTGATGTGAGAGAGAAACTCCATCGGTTGCCTCCCATACACGACCCAACCAGAGATCAAACCCGAAACCTAGGCAGGTGCCCTGACTGGGAATCAAACCTGCAACCTTTTGGTATATGGGACAACGCTCCAACCAACTGAGCCACCCGGCCAGGGCACCTTTCTCTTCCCTCTTCTCCAGTCTCATTCCCTCACCTGCTCCCAGGTGCCACCTTCATGTATGCTCAGCCCATCATAATTCACAAGGAATTTCCATCCACCTGCTCCCTCAATCTTCACCAGCCCTTTAAGACATGCTCCTGATGGCCCATTTTACAGACGGGACAACTGAGTCTCAGAGGAAGCCAAGTCACTTCCCTAGTCCCAGAGCTAGCAAGTTGGGGCTCAAACCTGGTCTGGGGCCCTCCCCCACCCCATCCCATTCCACGCCCCACCCTGCGCCCCCAGCCGAGCAAGTGGCCTGTCAGGTGGAACAACTCTTCCCAAAGCAAACTTTGCACAAGCGAGTCGCCCTGGGCTCTTGCTGACATTTAATGCCTGGCTCCTTCCCCTGCCTCGTTTGCATGTTCCCAGCTCAGGACGTGCCCTGCCGGGTTCTCCTCTCTCCCTTCTGCGGAGGGGAGGGTGCGCGCCCTTCTCCCTCGCCCACTCCTCCCAGGTGGAGCCTAATGTGACCCTGCTGGTGGCCGGAAGGCCCAGCGCCCACCAGCACCGGAGAAAGGCACCCCCAGAATGGAGGAGTCCCCTCCTTCTCCCTCCAGCTCCGGGATTGAGGCGAGAGATCCTGGGGTGGCTGCCTAATAACCCCTTAATAGCCGCCCCCCCCCCCCCATTTAAACCTTTTTTTTAAAAAGCGATTTCTGTTCTTAGTCTCTCAGGACAGTCCATTCTGGACTGTTATCACTTTCTGAGTATTGGAGTGCCTTCACTTCGCCTGAACGCCCTTCCCAGCCCGAGGTGTGGGCTCAGGGCACGTCCCCCTCGGCCGGTCAGACCCCGGAGCTAGTGGAGCCGCCTCTTCCCAGCCCGTGGGCCTGCAGGAGCCACGGAGGGCGAGCACCAGGGGCGAGGGGCCGGTCTGGGCACCCTCTCGGGAGACAGGCATCTGCTCACATCACCGCTCTGCCTTGTCATGCCAACCCCAGGACGCAGTGTCTGGGAACCCCCTTTTCCCCCCAGGGCTGAGGGTCGATGGAAGTGCCACAGGCAGAGGCAGGTGAAATCGTGTGTCCTCACGCAGGGGCCACTGCCCAGGGGCCGGAGAGTGGGGACCCGACGCTCAAACCCACAAAGCCCCGTCGGGTAGCAAGTGTTGGGGGGCGGGAGGGGCAGACAAGGTGCCGGAGGAGTGCAGGGGGCGCGGGGGCTGCGGAAGGGGGTTGTGGAGACTGTGCTCGGAGAGCAGAGCCGCCGCAGCCTCTGGGTGGTGATCAGAGAGGAGACATTCCGCGGGCCGGGCATGGCGGCCAGGGAGGGCCCGGAGCTCGCCAGGCCTGGAACGCGGACGGTGTTCACACACAGTGTGCGCTCAAGCAGAGCCGAGTGAGGACCTGATTTGCAGTTTCTGGAAACTGAACGTCTGGCAGGATTTGTACTTGACATGCGGGAAGTCTGGGTACCGGCCTGGCCTCAGCCTCTCGCTCTCCCTGGCCTGGGCTTGTCTGGGCTGGGCGTCTGTGCCCACTGAGGCGCTGGGGAGGGGATGCCCTGGGCAGGGGGCGGCCCGAGGGCGATGCCGACACGAGAGGTGAGGGCCGCTGGGCGGGTGCCCTGTCAGCCCAGAAGGGTGGGCCACGTCTTCCAGAGGCTCTGGACCCCGACTCCAGGGAACGGGTGCAGGGGACCCAGCCCCCCAAACTGAGAGTGGGACTTGGTCCCCAAGGCCAGCGCTGGGTTTGGGAACTGCCTAGAGCAGTCACACGGGACAGGCTGGGAGAGCCCAGTGAGAGAGAGAACCCTTCACCCTGACCCGGAGGGGCTGGCCGCGAGTCAGTGCAGCGGCAGGAGCCAAAGGGAGACAGAGCTGATGGAATTGTGCCTGCGGCTCCTGGCTGCCGTGGGATCCATGGGAACAATGGTAGAGACCAGGTTTCCTTGATATTTCCTGACCCTGTTGTTTCCTGTGCCCTGTCCCCCCCACCCCACTCTCTGGTCTCCACATGGCCTCACCCCATCCCCCTGCCTCCCACACACCCCAGCTCCCGGGCCCCTGGCTGGCTCCTCAAGTTGAACCTTCCGGAGAGCAGGGCTCCTGAGCAAGGAGGCCAGTGGCTGGATGAGTCAGGAACCGAGGAGGTGGGGATAGCCACCGGGTCTAACCTAAGCTGAGCCCAAGACGGGCGAGTCCCCCCAGGAGACCCCTCCTTTCTCTCGCCTCGGAGACGCTGTGGCAGCAGGTGCTTAGGGATGGCCGCAGCAGGGAGCTTGGGAGAGGGCTGCCTGCAGGTGGCCGCCCCGGGGCCCCTGCCTGGGTACGAGGGTGGCCGTCCACTGGAGAGAGGCCAGCACTCTGGGCGGTGGAAGGCGGTCAGTGAGGAGGGGCTGGGGGCTTTTCTTGAGCCCAGCTAGTCTGAAGAGCAGTGTCTAAGGGCCAGGGAGCTGTGGCTCCATGGGGGGCCAGAGCCGTCCAAGGAGAAGTGGGGGCCGGGGAGGAGCGGCAGGGTGAGCAGGGGGTGTCTGGAGGAGGGGCAGTCTGGGGCAGAGACAGAGGCCGAGGCCTCCTGTGGCCGGGCAGGCCGGGCTTCTCTCCAAGGTGCTGACCGTGCATGGCTCCCGGCCAGGCCAGTCACCCCGCAGCCCCCTGACTCTGACCCGTTAAAGGAGGCCCTTGGGGTGCAGAGAGGGAGGGCTGACAGCCAGGGCCGGGGACCCCAGCAGGCAAGCCGGTGGAAGGTCTGCTCCAGTGGAAGTGAGGCTGACTCGGAGCTGAGTGGGGCTCCGTCACCTGGCCCCACCCTCTGCCCCTCAGTGCCCTTCTCGCTGGGGTCTGCAGCCAGGGTCCTGGGCTCTGGGCAGACTGCAGTTGGGTCTCCGTGTTGAGGTGGGGACTCTGGCACATTAACCCCTCGCAATCCTCCTGGGTAAAGATCATGGAGCCCAGGACAGCCCAGGCCTTAGTGCAGAGCCCCTGGTAACACCACTTCCCTGAGGCTGTTTTTAGAAAAATCAGGGGAGGGGGTGGGAGTGAGAACCTGGCCACATCCTGGCCCCAGGGGTGAGAGCAGGCCCAGGGTGGCAGGACAGCTGCTGTAAATCTGTGACTCTGGGTCCCTGGCCTTATCCCCTCGATCTGTCTTCCTGGGGGAGCAGGAGGTGCTGGGAGAAGGGGCGGTAGGTGGCTAATCCCTTTGGCCACTGCCCCAGGGCCTGTCCCTGTCCCTGGACCTTGGCCTCCACCAGCTGTTACCAAAGTTTCTTTGTCTGGAGTCAGAGCCAAAGCCTCTGGGGCAGGTGGAGCCAGGACACCCTGAGCCTTAATCCAGAGCAGATCAGCGCGAGGTTTGGGAACTGGCAGCATCGCTCAGGAGACGGGCAGCCCTGGGCCCAGCCAGCAGAGGCTGTCGGGAGGGCTGGGTCTGCCGTCCAGGCACCTGGACCTGGCAAACACTGGGCTTCTCCCAGGACCGAGGCCTGGGGAGCAGTGGCCTGGGGAGCAGGCCTCTAGTCTGGTCCTAGCTCTGCCGTGTGGCTATGGGCACATCCCTGCCACTCACCGAGCTTCATTTTTCTCAGTAACGTGTGTCCTCATGGGCGACAGTCCCCTGTGAATGTAATTAGAGCTGAATTGCCTGGCACAGATGGGGAGCGCTGGGAAGTTGGACCAGGGAGCTGTTCGGGAGGGCTTCCTGGGGGAGGAGGGCTTTGGGCTGAGCTGTGATGAGAAGAGAGGGGCAGCTTGGGCAGGGAGACAACAACACAAGAGGGAAGAGCCAGGTTTTGCCCACAGCACAGGGGCGCCTGGATGTGTCCATTGACCCCTGGTCTGAGCCAGACCCAGCACAACCAGCAAATGAACCACTTCCCCACTCTGGCTTTGTGTCCCTTCTGTAACACAGTCACATGATCACCTGGGCTGGGGAGCAGGTGGGCTCGGAGGTGGGCGCCAGCCAGTGGGGTCAGGCAGGACAGGCGGTGGGAGCCATGGGAGGCTCTTGAGGCAGGGGTGCCCGATGGAAGGGGGATGGAGAGAAAGGAACTGGACCTGGGGTGGAATGAGAACTCAGGAGGTGGGAATGGACTCTGGAGGCTCACGCTGCCCAATCCAGAGGTGGGCAGAAGGAACCGGCCACAGCAGAGCCTCGGAGGGACTGTGTGCGGTGAGCAGAGCCCCCACGGCCAGCGGGCACCTCGGGCGGCTGCGTCATCTCCCTGAGCCTCCCTGTCAGCGTCTAGAAAATAGGGTGCTCCCGTCGACGTCACCCAGGCTGTGGGCAGGAAAGGGGGCATAGAGGTGCTCACTGCACTTCTCTCCTCCCACCGAGTCCGCCCCGGCGCCCGGGGGAGAGGCCAGAATTGCAGGCTGGGCACACCCGCTCCTGGCTCCCTGACCAGTGAGGCCAGGTGTCCCCAGCCCTGGGCCCCTGGGTCTCACCTACGACTGAGCGGCCTTTCTTCCTGCCGCACAGCTAGTCATACACACACCTGCGCCTCGTGTGTCTCTTGCTTTCAAAGTTTCTCAGTAGCAAGTATGTTCTCCAGGGAGGTGGCACTGGGACCCAGCTCCGGCTGCAAGCAGGCTCCTGGGCTCAGAGGTGCGGGGGAGGCAGGAGCTCTGCTGGCCGAGGACCCTGGGCCAGGAGTGGAGACCCGGGTGCACGTCACTTAGCCGCACTGGACTCCCGCATCCACGAATGGGACCGAGGAGGCCCTGCTGCCCCTCTCCCGGCAGCGGGACGGGGACGATGCGAGAGCCACACAGCTCCCTTGACAAACGTGTCGGGAACGTGTCATCACATCCCCGCCTGGCAAACACTGCCACCTGCCCTGCCCATTCATCCTCACTGACCCCTCGTGCCACTGGGCCCCAAAGCATAGCAGCGGCCTCCCATCCTACCTGCGGCCGAGGCCAAGCAAACACGAGGGAGGCAAGCGCTCCCGTTTCTTGGAAAAGCTTCCGCTCCCTGGCACGTGGCCTGGGTGTTGGCAGAAACTGTCCTAACGTGGCAGGCAGGGGCGTTCTGGGGACGTGGACGGGGCGGGAGGCAGGCAGGGGGTGATGGGGCCGGGCGGGGAGCTGAGGGGGGCCCTCCAGGGGCGGGGTCGCCTCTGGGCAGGGCGTGGGCGCAGGCCGGGGTGGGGACCCGGGGAAGAGCGGCTGTGGGTGCTGCCTGGGCAAATAATGTGAGCCCACGGCACACACGCATGTTTGCACAGAAGGACTTGAACGATCCGGGCCTGCCCTCTGTCCCCCGCAGCCCCATGCCCCCCCACCCCCGGCCCCGCCCCTGACCTTTCCTTCCTTGTCACTTAGAGGAGCCCTTGAAAGGGAGCTTCGAAGTCCAAGGGAACGCCCTCTCTCTTGCTGGCATTCTCTCCGCCACGGTCGGTCGATGGCAGGGCTGCCAAGGAAGCTGGGACGGCTGGGCCCGCACTGGAGGGACCGAGGGCCGCTGCCCCTGGGCGGCGTTCACCGGGCCATGTTCCCCCGAGGAAAGGGCGCGGATGTGGAGCGGGCTGGCTGCGGCCCTAGAGAAGCCGGGGTAGTTCCCAAATGGGGTTCCTTTCCTTCCCACCAGCGGAGCAGGTCAGTCCCGCGGGGCCTGGAGACGGGCCAGGGCGTCCCCGCGCAGCTTGGGGCACATCAATTCCATTGCCAGGGCAGCCACCAGCCCCCTATGGCCAGATGCCCTTAGGCAGCGCATCTCCCACCTGAACTCGAGATAGGATCACCCAGGGCCGTGGACGGCACTGCTCCCCCCCCCCCTCCCCAGTTCCAGCCTGAGGACTCGCCTTCCCAACCAGTTCTCAGCCACCGACCCCGCGCTGCTGGCGGGTGCGCCCCCAGAGCCTCTGCTTCCAGGGGGCAGTGCCCGGAGCGCGGATCCTGGCGGGTCCCAGCTCCTTCCTCCCGGGGCGGCACCCTGTACCTGGGGAGCCTGTTGGTTGGTGATCTTCCACCGCTGCTCGGTGTCTCCTTCTCTTATTATTTTAATCTTCAGTCGTGGGCCAGCACGTCACGGAAATACCCCAGAAACCCCAGTTTGGTGTCTGCCCCCGTCTCCAGTGCCCTGGTCACCCAAACTGCACACTCCAGTCGGGGGCTCAGAGGACAGGGCCCGGGCACCGCAGAGCCTGGTGACTGATGGGGGGGGGGGGGGGGGCGGAGCTCTAGCTGCTGCCCCCGGGGGGGCCCTGGGGCCACAGGGAGGAGGGAGCCTGCTCACCAGCACCACTGCCCCGGGAAAGCGGGCCTGCAGGTCAGCACGTGGGCACCACCTCAGGGCCTGGGAGTGGGGAGGGGCCTGGGGGAGCACCTTTCAGGGGAGGACAGGGTGGGGGGGTGCGGTCAGCCCTGAGCAGGGGCCAGGCACACCTGTGTGGTACTCACTGACCACCTCGTCAGCCTCACGCTGGGAATTTATTCACACGCACCCCGCAAATGGCCTGTGGGGGGGGGGGGGCTGCCTGCCCACCCTGTGAGGGACTCTAATCCTACCACACCCCTCCTCGCTCCTCTCTCCCTGCACTTGGCGGATGGATGAAGATGGTGGTGAAAAAAAAAAGATGATGGTGGCCCTCCCCCTTCCCAACTTCCTTCAAGAGCAGAGAAGAAGAAAACAAGCTTTGCTAGAGCAGGAAAGATCTAAGTCAGCTCTCAGAAGGAACTTCCTCCACAGGACAGTGGTCTGGGAGCTGGGTGTGGGCCAGAGGGGAAACAGGGGGCTAGACATTAACGGCTCCTTGTCTAGGTCTCAGTTTGCTCATTTGGCAAATGGGACTATCGTGCCTTCCGCTGTGAGGCCTGAAGGAGGTCAAGAAGCAGAAGGCGGTTTTAAGCGACCCACACGCGTAAAGAGTTGCGCTGCCAGCAGCCTGGCTCCTTGCGAGTGAGGGGGCTGCCGCGTCCTATCCTGCCCCAACCCCCCCCCGCCCCGCCCACTGTCTTTCCCAGCCCCGTCCTAGCTGCCCAGTGACCCAGAAGCCGACTGTCTCCCAGGCCCAGCCACTGCCCACTGGGCCCCTCATCCCTGTAACCAGCTTAGTGGCCCCATGGGGGTGGGGAAGCAGCCGGCCTGACTCCCTCTCTTATTTCTGTAGACGCAGCCGCTGGCCCGAGCAGCAGCGGCATGGGCAGCGCCAGCCCCAGCCTGAGCAGCCTGCCCCCCAGCCGCCTCCTTCTGCCCCCCAACACTGTGCTGCGGACAGGCCCCGAGAAGGTGACAGCCGGGGTGGCGGGACCCGACAGACGGGACTGGAGCCCCAGCCCGCCAGCCACGCCCGAGCAGGGCCTGCCCACCTTCTACCTCTCCTGCTTGGACATGATGTACCCCGACAACAGCAGCTGGGCCGCCAAGGGTCCGGGGGCCAGCAGTCGGGACGAGCCGCCTGAGGAGCCCGAGCAGTGCCCAGTCATCGACAGCCAAGCGCCCGGCGGCAGCCTGGACTTGGCGCCAGGGGGGCTGAGCCTGGAGGAGCACTCACTGGAGCAGGTGCAGTCCATGGTGGTGGGCGAGGTGCTCAAGGACATCGAGACGGCCTGCAAGCTGCTCAACATCACGGCAGGTGAGCCCCTCTGCCCACCCAGCTCCGCAAGGTGGGGGCAGCCGGCTGAGGTCACGGGGGGGCGGGGGGGGGGGCACCCTGGCTGGGCCTCAGACTGGTGCTTCTCCACACGGGCAGCCCGGCACACACAGCTCTGAGCCTGTGAGCGGAGGCTGGGGTGGTTGCGCCCCGTGCCCAGCTGCACCAGCCCGGAGTCCGCCCTGGTAGGTGCCGGATGAAGTGAATTTGAGCTCTACACCATCTGGCCCACCGCTTCCTCTCGGACTCATCTCTGCTCTCTCCTCAGCCACACCTGCCTCCTTGCTGTTCCCACAATACTCACCTCAGGACCTTTGCACCTGCTGGTAGTCCCTCAACCTTGAACACGCTGCCCCTAAATATCTACTTAGCTCATCCCTCACCTCCTTCATGTCTTAACTCAAAGGGCCCCAACCTAACGAGGCCATGCCTGACCCCTCTGCTGCTCACATCCCTACCTCCATTCCTCCGTCTGCTTTATTTCTCTCACGGCACATAACATCTTCTATGCTGCCTGTCTTATTTCTTTCTCTTGTTCACTATCTTTCTCCCCCACTGGCATGTACACACCCAGGGGACATGATTTCATTTGTTGTGTTCACTGCCACGTCCCAGGTCCTAGGATGGCACCTTGGACATAATAGATGCTCAGGAAACAACAACTTAATAGGCCCTGCTCTGGCACCGGGGAATTGAGTGGTGAGCAACACAAACGCTTCCTCATTTATGAAGCTGACATTATAGTGAGGGAAACGTCGTAGATAAATACGTGAGTGTCCCTGGTCCGGTGGTGACGAGGGCTCTGATGAGGAGGGAACATCAGGAGGCCTGGCATGAGAGGGTCTGCCAGGGCCTGGAGGGTGAGGCCTGGAGCTGACGCTGTGGGGGAGGGGCTGCGGCTCTCCAGCCCTGTCCCTCCCGCATCCCTGCAGCTCTGGCAGGCCTGCCCATCTCCTCGGTCCTTGGCCCTGGCATATGAGCACCCCACTTGGGGCTGCTTTCCCACAAGGGCCGCCAGGCATCCCTCAGGCCAGCCCCTCCTCCTAGCAGTCCTCTGGGCCATGCCCCGACCCCCAACTGGTACCCCCTTAAGGTAGCGCCTGCCAATGCCCAGCTCTCCATTTGCCCAACGCCCAGGCCAGCCTCCCAGGGAGGTCTCCCACGGTGCCTTCGCTCCCACACTGGGCTGCGGAGGGAGGGGCCTGCCCTCGGAACAATGGGGACAGGAACAAATTGCTTTGACCCTCGAGAGGAAAACGGGCTTATCAAGTGGGGACGGCTCAGCCTCCGGTCACCCAGCTGGGGCACCAGCTGAGGCCACAGTGTTCACTTGGAGCCCCACCGTGACCATGCTCACCGGCCTGGCTTCCTCCCATGTGCCCTGCCAGCTCGCCCCACAGCAGCCATGACGCCCTCCCGCCGCTGAGTCCTGTAGCTGCCCCTGGCCACCCTGTCACTTGCCACTCATTCATTCATTCATTCATTCATTCATTCGATGCATGTGCACTGAGCAGCTACTATGCACCCAGCCCCTTGTTAGGTGTTGGAAAAGGAGATGGAACTCCCTGTGCCTCAGCTTCCTCATCTGTAAAATATGGCAGGGGTTGGAGGTTGGGGTTATAAGATTAATTTCTGGGTGGATTTTTCTCTGGTTCCTTGAGGGGTTTGGGGAAGGCAAAAGGCAGCTGGGGGAGGAGCTCATATGTTCCAGGGCTGTAGCTCCCCCAAAGGCCCTTTGGAGGGGCTGGGTGTCTGGGAGAACCCAAGGTCTGGATGAAGTGGGAGGTACAGAGGTCCCTCCCTCTCACCCCACTCTCTTCCTGGGGACCTGCTCAGCAGGGCCCCTCAAGAGGGCCTGGCCTGTCCTGCCCCCCACCCCGGAGTTCATGGTCCTGGACCACAAGCTCCCCATTCCCCAGGCGTGCTGGGGGCCGCACTCCGGCAGTGCCCTCAGCGGCCCCGGGCTGAGGGAGTGTCTCTTGCCCAGACCCCGTGGACTGGAGTCCAGGCAACGTGCAGAAGTGGCTGCTGTGGACGGAGCACCAGTACCGGCTGCCCCCCGTGGGCAAGGCCTTCCAGGAGCTGGGGGGCAAGGAGCTGTGTGCCATGTCGGAGGAGCAGTTCCGCCAGCGCTCGCCCCTGGGCGGGGAGGTGCTGCACGCCCACCTGGACATCTGGAAATCAGGTGGGACATGGTGTGGGCAGAGGCAGCCCCTCCCGGCCCTGGCCGAGCCCACAGACTTGGACAGAGCACGCGGGGAGTTAGAGGTTGAAGTTAGACCAAGAGGACGTGAGACATCATAGCCGATGGATGGTGGGTGCTATGATGTCCTTTAAAAAAAGTGTTTTTACTGATTTCAGAGAGGAAGGGAGAGGGAAAGAGGGAGACAGAAACATCACTGATGAGAGAGAATGATTGACCGGCTGCCTCCTGCACGCCCTGCACTGGGACTGAGCCCACAGCCAGAGCATGTACCCTAATTGGGAATTGAACCGTGACCTCCCGGTGCATATGTCGATGCTCAACTACTGAGCCGTGCCGGCCGGGCCTTCCTTGCCCTTTTAAAATTTTATTCGTTTGTTTGTTGCTGTTTTTTCATTGAAGAAGTAATGAGGGAATAATTGTATACACTTTTTAAAAGACCATAGGAATAGTATATCATAAAAGGTAATTCCCCTCCCACTCCTGAGCCCGGCTTCCCGATTCCCCTCCCTGGAGGCACCCACTGTTCCCAGTTTCTTGGGTATCTGGGCAGGGAAAGTCTATGCAGATACAAGCCAATACATATGCCTGGTTTTACCCTTTTAAACATGAACAGTCTCAGCGTATACACTGTTCTGTACTTGACAGTGTACCTGCAGCTTGTTCCCATCGGGATCCATTTGGCTGCCCTATTCTTTCTCAAGGCTGCATGCCAACCCCATCTCCTCTCACAGGGCACCCACGCTGTGCCCTGCACAGAGCCCACCGCGTTGGAGGCAGCGCTTGCTCCGTAGGTCAAGGCCGGACCTGAGGGGCGGATGAATAAGGGGAAGGACCTACTCATATAACCGGCAGAGCCCAGTCTCCTGCCCACCCCGGCTACTTGCCAGTGACTGCCAAGGGCAGTGGTCAGTGCCAGGCTGCGTGCCAGTGGTGATGTGGTGGAAACTGGCTGCCCTCACTCCCCCACTGTCTGGTCTGAGGTGGGGGGACAGGGTGCGGGAAGTGGGGGGCAGAGCAGGAGGGTAGAAGTGCCGGGGGACCTGGCAGCTGGAAGGTAGGGGTGCTGATTATGCTGGACACTGAGCAAGGCGCTGTGCAGACTTTATCACCGACGATCCTTGTGAGATCCGGGAGGGGGTGTCCCGACCCCATTTCACAGAGGAGCCAGGCTCCACTGCCGCTCTCCTGCCCCTGGGCCTCTTTAGGCCCCTCCCAGCTCCGAAACCCCAACTCCCTTCCCCGAAGCCGCTCCAGACTGCAGGAGGGAGGGGACCACCAGGACACCTGGGCCTCTGGGCCCACAGTCCCACCAAACGCCCCTCCCCTCCCCGAGGCCTCTCCTGGGCCCCAGCCTCCTCTCCTTGTCCTGCAGCGGCCTGGATGAAAGAGAGGACCTCCGCCGGGGCCGTCCACTTCTGTGGTGAGCAGGGCCGGGCAGGGAGGGCCGGGCTCTGTGGTCTGAGGTTGAGGGGTGGCCGCCAGGGAAGCAGGGGTGGCCGCAGGTCCCCACTCACCACCACCCTCCCTGGCCGCCCAGCCTCGACCAGCGAGGAGAGCTGGACGGACAGCGAAGTGGACTCGTCCTGCTCGGGGCAGCCCATCCACCTGTGGCAGTTCCTCAAGGAGCTGCTGCTGAAGCCCCACAGCTACGGCCGCTTCATCCGGTGGCTCAACAAGGAGAAGGGTGAGCGGGACTGGCGCAGCGAGGGCGCTGAGGGCGCTGAGGGCGCTGAGGGCACTGAGGGCGGGGGCTGCCTGGTTCCCCGGCCTGGGCCCCGGGAGGAGTGGGACTGGGCAGAGGGGTGCAGCTGCCCCCCCCCCCCCCCCCCCCCGTGCCCTGAATGCCAGACAGCCGCTGTCACTGGACCTGCTCAGGGTCGGAGTCGGTGTGTGCCCATGTCTGTCTGTGTTGCCCGCCAGGCTCGTCTTGTTCAGGGTCCCCAGTGCCCGAGTCATAGCAGGCGCTTGAAATTCTGCAGAGAATGGGACACAGTCTTTGCCCTCAAAACATCACAGCTTCACAGGGAGACTGAGGGTGGCCAGTGAGCAGCACTGTGTGAGCCACGGGTGTGAGATCAGGTTCTCTAGAGGCCACGTTAAAACACACTCTAAACAGGTGAAATCCATTTTAATACGACTTTTGTTTAACTCAATGTCATACATTATAATTTCAACACATAACCAAAATAAAATGTATTGACGGGACATTTTACTAAGACTTTAAGATTGGTGTGTAGTTTACACTGACAGCGCCCCTCCCCCCCCCCCCCGGCCCCAAGCTCGGACTTGCCACATATCAAGTGCTCAAGAGACCTGTGGCTGGAGGCTACCATGCTGGGCAGCGCAGGCTACATGGTGTGTGTGCGTGCGTGTGCGTGTGTGCGCATTTGAGCACACACGTGTGTGTTTGCATGTGTGTGTGTGCGTGCATGTGCGTGTGTGCGTGCGTGCGTGTGTTTGTGTGTGCGTGTGTGCGTGTGTGTTTTGGCAAAGGCTCAGAGCCAAGAAACCTGGGTTCAGGGCCCCAGTTTGTCAGTAGCGATGGGTGCCTGGCCTCAGCCTTCAGGTTCACTCACCAGCACACCTTCGCTGAGCACCTCCTCTGGCTCCACACTTGCTCAGTGGACATTACAAAGAATGACTGTGTCCTGAGGGTTCAGGGAGGACTCAGCTACACCCCGTCCTCGAGGGACCTACAGTCTTGTATGGGAACTAGCAGTGAAATGAGCTGGTGTGCAGGGCATGTCAGGCTGCAGCAGAGCCGTGGGGACAGCTGTGCCCAGGTCCAGGAGGACTTCATGGAGGAGGTGACTCGGGCTGAGTGTGGAGGAGGAGAAGGGGCTAGAAGGGGTGGAAGAGAAGTTCCTGCACAGGCGTGATGCTGCTCCGAGTATATTTAAGACAGGGTGTGGTAGCTGCTCTGCTGGTCCCTCGTGCCTCTGAGGAGCTGGTCCCACAGTAGAGTTTGAAGGAAGGGAGATCAGGGAGGGGGTGAGCTGGGAGAGCTGCCTGAAGCGGGTGTGCTGACCTGGGCCTGCCGGGAGGGTTAAGAAAGAGAACGGGGAGTATTAACAATGCAATTGTTCTGCCTGAGGGAATGTCCTCCAGGCTCCAGCCCCTCTCACGGCAGGAGAAAGGGCTCAGACAGCGTCTGATAGACAAGGGCAGGGCCAGGACTCAACCCAGGGCGGCCCAGCTCCACGCCCACCCTTTGCACCACCTCTCCCGGGTTAAGTCTGCCAGCGGGGCTGTGTGGGCTGGTGTCTGAGGACGGCAAAGCGGTCTCTCAGGCCAGGGACCTGCCGGTGGCGGGGGTGGCATGGCGGGCGATGGGGTGGGGTGACCTTCCAATGAGCTGTGGGCACCGTCACAGCGCGCTGGGCTTCTGTGTAAGGTGTCCACAACCCACAGTAGGAGCAGAGGCTGGCAAGGGCAGGTCCTCAGGTCCCAAATAACCCACTAGGGTACCCAGGCTCACCCTGCCCCCGGGAGGCTCTGACCCCAGGGCATTATTTACCACATACTGAGGCCTGTGCGCGCTCCTTGTACCCATTTCTTTAACCCCCGCACACCCGGGAGTAGGTACTGTGGCCCGCTGACCGTGGCTTTCTGAGGAACTGACCGCGGTTCTTGGTCTTTCTCCCTCTGGCTGGGCTGTTCCCCGCTCGCACCGCTGGCTGTCTCTGGGCCTCCTGCTCCTCCCCAGGCATCTTCAAAATTGAGGACTCCGCCCAGGTGGCCCGGCTGTGGGGCATCAGGAAGAACCGCCCCGCCATGAACTATGACAAGCTGAGCCGCTCCATCCGCCAGTATTACAAGAAGGGCATCATCCGGAAGCCGGACATCTCCCAGCGCCTTGTCTACCAGTTTGTGCACCCCGTCTGAGGGCGGGCCAGGCCTCCCTGTGGCTGCCCCCGCCCAGCAGACCCTGCGCTGGGGAGCAGGAGTCTGCTGGCATTCCGAGTCCAAGGTCGGGGAGGGGAGGCACCGCCCCCAGAGTGCAGTGAGCTCTCTGCCACCCTCCGTCCCCCGGGGGTGCTTCCTCCTCAGGCCCCACTGTTCCTGTGCCCAGCCACTCAGCCACTACAGGACGGGGGCACCGGCTGCCCCCAGTGTTCACAGCCCCCAGGGAAGGTACGCCCTGCCTCCATCCCAGCATTCCCAGAGCAGACCTGACAGAATGGCAATGACTGTCCGAACAACTCACAGTCCAGTGCTCTCTGCCACCCAGGCCTGGCATGGTGCTGGGAGTGGGGAGCCAGAGGTGCCCCTGGGAGTGGATAATAAAGATACCAGGAAACTGACTGGCCCCAGTGTCTGTGCAGTGAGTGAGTGGCACAGCCATCGATACTCAAGGGGGTTCCGGTCGCAGGGGCCCGGGGCTATCAAGGGAGGCTTCCTGGGGGAAGTGGCTTTGAGCTGAGCCTAAAAGGAAGGGGATCATTGGCTGGTCGAAGCTGTGGGAGAGTGGCAGGGGGTCCTCCAGGCCAAGAAGAGGCTGGAATGGCCCTTGTCCCCCCCAGCCCTGGCCTGGGCTGAAAGGAGGGAGGGGCGGGGCTGCGAGGGGCCACACTTGGGGCTGAGAGAAGGCAGGGTCCTTGGCCACCCTCTCGCTCTGCGCTCTGCGTAGATCAGGGCTTGCTGCCTGAGCTGGGCCAGGGTCTGTCCCTCCTGCAAGGGGCCCCAGAGCCCTTATCTTTGCTTGGCCAACTGGAGGGGCTCTGGCTGGGGGCAGTAGGGGGGGCTGGCCGAGGGGGGCGCGTCAGTCCCCCTTGCGGGATGCTGGATCTGCTGCGCAGGGTGGGAGAGGGGTAGGCTGGATGGAGGGTCCTCTCTCCTGAAGAGCGAGGCCACAGACCTGCCTTGCCCTCTTGGAAGCTGTGAGCCCTGTGAGTGGGGTGTAGAGGTGGGAGGGTGTGATGGGGAAAGGGTGTGAGTGTGAGTGAGTGTGTGTGTGTGTGTGTGTGTGTGCTGGGGAGATGGGTGGGAACCCACTGCCAACTCCTCTGGGCAAAGCAGCTCACTCAGCTTCCTCCTGCTTCTCTCGCATTTGTTCACCGAGCTCAGGAATCCTGAGGACTATGTGCTTCCACTGCATTTTTTTTTTTTTTTTGGTCATTAAACTTCCCCCCAAATTAGGGGTAACTCCCCATTTTTCAGATGATGAAACCGAGGCTCAGAGCCGTTGCCTTGCTCACACACAGCCAATCAGCAGCAGCAGAACCAGGCACTGTACCCACCAGGACGGGCTCTCTGTGCCTCAGGACTGACTGGTCAGCACCCGAGGCCCCGAAATACAGCTTCTGAGGGCGGCTTCCGGGAGCCAGCGGGAGCCGGCCAGCGCTGCCCGGGGCACCGAGGGTTAAATGCCGCCCTGTACTGCCGCCTTCTGCCCTCAGCAACTTTATTGTCTTCAGAATAAAGTTTACCCCTCACCCCCACCCCGGCAGTGAGCAAACAGCTTCTTGGTCTCTGTCAGCTGGGACTGGACCTGGAGGAGGGGCCGCAAGCCTGGGCCTCCCTGGGCCCCTGCTGCCTGCCCACCCCCTGGGAGGACGCAGACTGGGACCCTGGCCGGAGTCCTGCTTGGCTCTGCTGAACTGGTTTTGTCTTCATCCCACCCATCTGCCCCCATCTTGGTCCCGGGAGCCACCTACTTCCACAGCCCCAGCTGGGTCCGGGCCTGGAGAGGCTCTGAGCTCAGGCAGGGGCTGGGAGCGAGGGGGTGAGTGGCTAACTGTGGGAGCGGGAGCTCCATGAGGGGAGCTCTGAGGATCTGCCACGGGCATAGGGCGTCCCCTCTGCGGCACACACCCATCCATGACACCTCCTGTGCTGGCAGCAAACTTTGGGTTCCTCTCCTCTGCCCACCTGCCCATCAGAACACCAGCCCGCCTGGGTGTTCCCTGACCCTCCCCCCGGCCCCGCATCCAGGGCTCCCACCACTGCATGGAGCCGCCTGTGCAAGTGAGACCAGGCAACCATTGGTCTTCACATGAAGAGTCCGCCATTTGGTTGAAACCAGGCCCTGGTCACTGCAGGTGGGTCTGGGGGAGAGGCTATTGGTGGAGAACAGATCCAACCCCCATCTGGACCCTTTCTCCCTGCGCTGAGCACACCCTGAGGCTTGGGGAAAGCGGGCTGTGTGTGTGTGTGGCGGGGGCGGGGGGGGGGAGGGGGTGGACTGTAGTACATTTGCCTTGAATAATGGGGTTTGTGTCAGCGCCTGACAGGCTGCTGGGACAGAGGAGCCTCAGGAGACATCCAATCAGGGGGCCGGGGGGTGGGGGGGGGGAGTAGAGCGGAGACCCGGTGCAGGGGTGGGGGCGGGGGGAGTGGGGACACACGGCGAGCTGGTAGTAAAGCTGGGACCCCTGCCCTGCTCCAGAGGAGACCCGTCAGGGGGTGGAGGCTGGAGCAGGGGCTGAGGCCGGGCCTGGGCCTGGCAGAACCATGCTTAGAGCTCAGAGCTCCAGTCGTGCCCACTCCCCTGAGAAATCCTCCAGGAGGAGCCCTAAGGGGGCGGGGGGTGCACAGAAATGGTGTCAGGGGTCAGGCAGGCACAGGGGCCTGTGGCACACGCAGGGGGCCTGGGACTGGACCACCAGGAACCACTGGCCGTAGTCATCACTTTTATTATTTATTTATTTTTTGTTATGGCCCCTGGGAATGGGGAGATGAGGAAATGTCAAGGGGCAAGGTTTTCATTTATAGCAGCTTGGTCTGAAGGTGTCAGGTTGGGTCTCCGCCAAACTCTGCCCAGAATCACTAAGTGCAGAGAGCGAGAACACACAGTCTGGCCTCCTGGCCTTTTGCCAACAGCAGAATGGCCCGGTCACAGAGTGCTGTGGTTAGGATGCCTTTGGTCACAAATAATGGAATTTCTATCTCTCAGAGGCTGAAAAAAATAACATAATAAATATAATATAATACATATAATATCTCTTTCTATAAAAAGCCAGTGACCTTAACGCCGTAATGACCATAACGACCAAACGACTGAATGATAGGTCGCTATGATGCCCACTGTGGTCAGCGAACCGGCAATCAGGGGGTGGGGCCAGCCAGCCAACCTCCCTTGACCCCTCCCCCTGGGCGGCCCGCCCCTGATCAGACTCTCCTACCCCAATGAAGAGCAGGGCAGCTGGCCAAATGCCCCCCCACTCCTCTTCCCCACCCTTACCCCCCACCAGCCCCATCCATGGTCAGCCCACCCCACCGTGAAAGGCCCGCAACCCCTTCCCCCAGCCGGCCCCACCCCTGATCACACCCCCACCCCAATAGGGGGTGGGGCTGGATGGCCAACCTCCTGCAGCCCCTCCCCTGACCCAGCCCCATCCCAGATCAGCCCCCCCCCCCACTTCAATCAGGGGCAGGGCAGGCCGGCCAAATACCAATGGCCCCTCCCCATGGCTGGCCTTGCCCCCAATTGGCCCCCCAATCCCAATCGCCCATGGCCCCTCACCCAGCTGGCCTGGCCCTGATTGGACCTGATCAGGGTGGGCCAGCCGGCCAACCTACTGCCATCTTCTCCTCCTGACAGGCCCAGCCCCAATCCTCCCCAATTGGGGCCGGGCAGGCTGGACACCACCCATGCACGAATTCATGCACCAGGCCTTTAGTAATATAATAATAATAATAAAACTAGAGGCTCGGTGCACGACATTGGTGCACTGGGGTGGGGGTCCTTCAGCTGGCCTACCCCTTTCGCAGTCCAGGAGCCCTTGGGGGATGTCAGACTGACGGGCAGGGAGCGGGCCTAAGCCAGCAGTCAAACATCCTTAGCACTGCCATGGAGGCAGGAGGGGCTCCTACCACCACAGCTGCCCTTGCCAACCATCAGCCCGGCTTCTGGCTCTGTGGCACTCCCCGTGGGAGCACACTGACCACCTGGGGGCATCTCCTGCATTGAGTGTCTGCCCCGGGTGTTCAGTGCATGTCATAGTGACCGGTCATTCTGCTGTTTGGTCGATTTGCATATTACCCTTTTATTATATGGGATATAAAGAACTGAATTTATTTTATTTTTTTATTTTAAAAAATGTTTATTGTTGAAAGTCTTATGTATCCCCATTGACCCCTTCTAGCCTCCCCCGGCCCCCGCCCCAGACCTTCATCACCCTATTGTCTGTGTCCATGGCTTATGCATATATGCATACAAGTTCTTTGGTTGATCACTTCCCACCCTCCTCCCTCCCCTGCCTTCACTCTGAGACTCCACAGTCTGTTAGTAATCACGTTTAGAACTTTGCTTTAAAACTTGGGAAATTGTTACTCTGGCTGCTTGGCTCAGGTGTTTGGTGTTGCCCATACACCAAAAGTTTTGGGTTTGATTCCCACTCAGGGCACATACCTAGGTTTCAGGTTGGGGAATGTACAGGAAGCAACCAATCGATCTCTCTCTCTCTCTCTATCCCTCTATCTTTCTCCCTCCCTCCATAAAATTTTTAAAAAATTGTGTATATATATCCTTGGATGAGGAATTTTTAAAAAAATTGAAACCTGGTCAAGGGTCAAATTCGCCCTTGAGCCATGAGTCTGGGACCCCGCATGTCCAGCTCCCCTGGTCAGTGCTCATCCCCAGGCACCCGGGACCCGAATGGCCACTCAGGAGCCTCAGATGTAACTGTCCCCCCACAGACAGGACCCGGGGCCCTGGAAGGCGAAGGGACCAGCCCTCAGTTCCCCAGCCCATTGGTGGTCAGCCGGGCAGCCCCCAGTCATCCTGTCCTGGGCACTCCCCGACCCCCTGACATCCAACCACAGGCCTCGAAAGACACATGACTCAAGATCACAACACCCAGCCAGGTTGACACAGTTCTGGTTTTATCCACAGTCATACAATCACAGCTTATATATATATATATATAATTTATATTTATATACCTTTAAATTACACAATCATGTACAAAACAGGTGCATTGCTGAGACCACAGCACTTCTCGGAGTGTCACAAGTGTCGGACTAATGAAGTCAGGAGCCGGGTGGCAGACGTGGCAGGGCAGCCCCGGCCTCTTGCAGAGCCAGGCTGAGACGTGGTTGACTTGGGATGAAACACGTTACTCGCTGAGCCCGAGGGCGGGCGCTGCAGCTACAGGAGTTGGTGGGCACAGTGAGGGGCTCTGCCCCTACGCGGAGTTGAGGGCCCTGACACCAGCACTGACCGGGGGTCCGGGCCCGGGAGCTCAGGGGGTCTTCCACGTGAGACGCTCCGCTCCAGGCCTGAGGAACCTGGGACCGAATGCTCAGAAGGAATGGGGTTTTGAGTCCCTGCCCGGGAGTGGGCAGCTAGAGTGCTGAGGGGACAGCAGGGCACCGCCCCTCCCCAGGTGCTAGGAAGCTACTGGCACAGAGAGGGGGAGCCCAGGCCCCATGGTGCAAAGGTGGCAGCTTCCTGACTTCCAGGGGCAGGTGGTGAAGGCAGAGGCCCCCACCCCAGCTCCTGCTTGGAGGGGCGGAGGGGCTTTTGTTCTGGAGTTGGGAGGGCTGAGGGTTTCCGGAATCTCGCTCCGGGCTCTGAGGGGTCTAGGACACACCTCAGGATGTAACAGAGGCTCAGAGAGCAGTGACAAGAAAGGGGGTGCTGTGGGGGGCTAGTGTGCCTGTCCCTAGGGGTGCTATTGTCCCCACCCTCCTCCCTGGCCCTGAGGGAGGCCTGCCCCAGCTCAGGCCCTGGCCAGTCTGCCGAGACCCTCTGTCCTCACATGGACAGGGCCAGGCTTGAGGCGGGGTCTGACCTGACGGGGGGCTGTGGGGAGAAGCGAGGAGCAAGAGGCTGAGGGGCGACAGCGGGGCTGGGGTCTCACACTGTCTTCACCTAGAGGCCCAGGGGGCCAGGTGCTACGGGAGCGGGGAGGGGTCTGCAGTCCTGAGGGCCAGTGGCTCCCCTGGTACCGCAGGGAGTCTCAAGGCCTCACCCCCGGCTCTGGGAGACTCCCTCCCAGCCAGCCCCTCCTCTTGGGGTCTTGTCCTGCCTTGGCCTGCTTCCCAAGCACCCGCCCTCCGTAACCAGCACCACTTTCCTTCACAGCCACAGGAAAGCCACTCTGGGCAGGCCCTGCTCCTCCACCCCAAACTCCTCAAGCTGAGACCCCGGCTTGGAGAGGTGAGGCCGGGGGCTGCCAGCCGGGGCATGGTGCTCTGTGCTAGGGCTGTGACTGTGGGGACAGGACAAGGAAGAGAGACTCGGTGACTGCCTTGCTCCTGGGCCAGGGCTCCTCCCTCCTGCCAACCCCACGCCTCTCCTATTGGCTGCGGGCTCCCCCCCCCCCCCGCCCCCAGGGGCCCAGGCTGGAAGCTCCCACGGCTGCCTGCGGTGTCTCCCCAGGCAGGCCAGAGAAGGGGAGCGGAATGGGAGGCCCCAAGGCTCGGTCTGAAGGCTGGCCGAACCCCCTGAGGCTCTGGCTTTAGATGGGTGTGCAGGGAGGGAGGGTGGGTGAGCATGATGCCCTCCTCCCGGGAAATGGGAGGAAGCTGCTACTGTTGCTGGCTTTGCCCTGGGCGTTGGGGCCCCTAACCCCCCCCACCCCCCCACCCCCGCCCCGGCCTAGGACTTGGGATGGGGGGTTGTGTCTCTGCAAATGCCGAAGGGGGTGGCTCTGAAGGATGGGCAGCTGGGAAGAAGGGCCCTAGCAGAGTCCTGGTCCCTCAGCTGAGCCTGGTGCCGAAGGACCGAGGGCCTGCCCCCCTTCACGCCTACACCACAGTGACACTGTCACCACCTGCAGCGGGACCTCTTCACCGGGACACCCGGACACCTCTGGGAGAAGGTGACCATTCCTCCTCCAGGGCCACCAGTCCCGAGGGTGGGACCGGGCAGGGCACTCCCCAGGGCACAGCGGAAGACTAAACACCGGGCAGCCCCTTGTGGGGGAAGGAGGGTGGGGCGGGAGGAGGAGTCAGAAACCTGCCAGGGGAAGCAGGGCGGGACAGGTGCTGGCAGCCTGGGGAGGGGCAGTGACTCGGATAGAAGGGTCCAGGAGACATCTCTGAGCTCAGGAGACGGGTGGGATCGAAGCGTGGATACTGTGATGTCTCTGCTGGGCTAAGCCCGAGACCCTCACCGACCCAGGGGCCGTCACCCAGTCCCACCAGCCGGGCCTCCTGGCGGCCCTGCAGATGCTCCATCTCTTCGTATTTTTGTTTTGTTCTGTTTTGACTTTTAAAAAAATAAAAGCTTGATCGTAAAATATGTCTGGAATTCTATGGCAAGGGGGGGTGACAGAGTGGGAAAGAAGGGGCGGTGGGGGGAGTGAGGGGTGTGGAGGGGAGCAGGGCAGCTAGATGGCCTCCACGTAGTTGGCGGGATAGAGGCCAAACTGCCCGCTGTCCAGCCGCCCGCGGCACCAGCCCTGCTCATCCTCCTCGCCCAGCTTGGTGAGCTCATCTCCTGGGAAGGGGACACAGAGGAGCTCCTTGACAGGGGCTCGGGAGGGCATCCTCCGGCCCACACCGCGGGGTGGCCCTCCCATACTCTGATGCTGGGCCCACCCCAAACCCACCCCCATTATCGCCCCAAAGCCTGCCCCAGGGGACCAGCCCCAGCCACACCCGGGCATCCGCCTCCAGCTTCATTTCCCAGGTCAGTAGTCGGGGACCCCCAATCCAGGTCGGGCCTAACCCCCAACTCTACTCTGAGGTCCTGACCCCGCCCCGGGCATCCAGCGACCACTCCCTAGTGAAGTCTAGGCACCCCCGGGCTGAGGTCACACGCCAGGTCCCGCCCACGGCGCACTCGCCACCAATCCCCGCACTCCTCGCCCTCAGGCCCCGCCCCGCCCCGCCTTCAGGCCCCGCCCACCGTACCAGCCTTGAAGCTGAGCTCGTCCTGCTCCTGGCCGTCGTAGTCGTAGAGCGCCCGCACACGCACCCCCTTGGCGTCGTCCTCGAAAGGGTTGGCGCCCCCATTGGCCTCATTGCCCCCAAACGTGTTCCCGCTCTCGTCGTCTGACCACTCAGTGACGTAAGGCTGGCCCCTGTCATAGCTGCTCACGCTGAGAAGCAGAGAGGGCCCAGCGTGAACTGCCTCTCACCTCGTGCCCAGCTCTGCCCCTCCGCCCAGCCAGAGCGCTGGCCCCACATTTCATCAAGGCTGGAGCAGGGGCGGGCTTTGTAAGAGGGGTCCTGAGCCAATGACCTCACTGACAGCTCTTTAAACAGATGGGAGACAAGACTCTTAGCATTGTTACTCAGCCTTAGAGTGAGGGGGTGCTGAAGGGGACCCCAGAGAACATCTGACTCCTCCTTGGGGAGGGGCAGTACAATCTAGTGGTTAAGAGTGACGATTCTGGGGTCAGACTCTTGGGCATCATATCCTGGCTCTGAGGCTTAGTAACCAGCTGTGTGACCTTCTGCAATCACTTAACTTCTCTGGGTATCAGTTTCTCCATCTGTAAAATGGGAATATTTACACGCTTCTCAGAATGCTGCAGGCTTCAGCGAGTTAATGTATAAAAATGCTTGGAACAGTCCCTGGGCACACAGTAGGTGCTCTCAAAGGATTAGCTATCACTATTTTTGAAAAGAGAATGAGGTTGCTGTGATTTAGACCATTTCTTGTGTCTTACGGTAAAACCCCAGCAATTCCTGGCCTGTAGGAAGCGCCACAGGAGACACTCACCTGCCACGGTCGCCAGCCTGGGATGTGGACTCCAACACCCCAGTGGCATTGGTCAGCGCCACCCCCTCTGCCTTCTTAGGCTGCTTCTCCTTCTTGGCGGTGGCGTGAGGGAGGTCTGGGTTCCACTCCTGGTGGGTGCCAGGGGAGCGGTCAGGCTGGGGGTGCTCCCCGAGGCCCCTTCCAGCCTTCTCAGACTCCTTCCCCGCCCCCACACACCCTTACCTCAAACTGGGGCCAGTTCATGGGCATGCCAGGGCCGCTGGTGCTGCGGAACCATCGGAGGTCGTCCTGGGCGTCGGCCCCCCGGATGACCTGCTCCAGCTCCCGGTACACGTGGACATAGCTGCGCACAGGGAGACGGGGGGTGGGGGGCAAGATGCACATGGCCTCTCTCATCCTTGGTGAGGGCAGGAGCCCTCTTAGGGGACCAGGGTGCTGGCCCCCAGCTGGGGATCAGGCAGGCTTCCCCAGGAGCAGTCTCCATTTGGGCATGCCCAGCGGCCACCCTTCGCCGCCCCCCCTTAGCCACCCACCCATCTGTCCGCGCATGTGCCTGAGCACCTAGTGTGCATCAGCTTGCACCAGGAAGCCACTGGGCTCGGAGCCTCTTCTCTCTGGGCCCCTACAGCTCAGCCCTCCCCTTCCTGTCACTGTAACATGGGGCCCGGGATGCCTCGCACCCCCGTTCTACCCTCTGCTGGCTGTGCCCGAGCCACCGTGCGGCCCCGCCCAGCTACCTGCTGTTCTCGGCTAGGTTCAGGTGACGTTTGATGTCCAGCAGCACCTCCTTGAGGAAGACCAACCGCTTTTCCTCAAACTGCTGGCACTGTTCAAACACCTGCTCCATGCCCTCCATGTACTGAGGTGTGGTCTTGCCCACTTCATCCAGCACCTTCTCATACTTCTCCTGCGTCTATAGGCACCGGACACGGGGGGGGGGGGGGCGGGCGGTGAGACCCAGACCCGCAGCGGCCAGCCCCGCCCACTCCAAGGGCCCTCAGCCCAGCCCGGCTGGCACCTTCTGCACGTCCTGCTTGCACTTGTCCACTTTGTCCTGCAGCTTCTTCTGCTGCTCGGGGGTGACGGACTGCTCCGTCTTGCTATTCATCTCCCGGGTCACGGCCAGCTTCTCCTCTTTGCAGGCCAGATGGTAGGCCTTCTTGGCTGCCTCTAGCTGTGGGGAAGCAGAACAGGCAGCAGGCCTCCTACTTGTGAGCAGGAGCAAATGTGGCCACTCGTCAACCCTCCCACCTGCCTGCTCTGCCAGGAGCTGTGAGCACAGTCTTAAGAGGCAGAAGGGATGCAGGCCCTGGCTCCCGGTATTTGGGAGCAGTGCCCACCTGTGGAGGTCTCCCTGCAGGGCACAGCCTGCCGCCCCAGGACACACTCCTGGTGGGCACTGCAGTGCCTGCCCTGTCTGGGGATACGGCCTGCTCCCCCATGGCACAACCCCAGAGGGCAGTGCACTGCCACCCCACCTGTAGACCCCCTCCCTCTGGTCAGACCAGCCCTCTGAGCTCAGCCGCCCGCCCTCGCCCCATCTGTAGCATCCGCCCACTGGGCACCTCCTTCATCTTCTTGGCCCAGGGCTTCTGGGCCTTGCGGAAGCCATCTTCAGCCTCCTTGGTCTCCTTGAAGCCGCCCATGATCTGCTTGTGATAGGCATCCTTCTGCCAGTTCTTGACCTTCTCCAGGTCCTCGTTCAGCAGGTTGTTCTTCACCTCCTGGTGCAGCTCGCTCACCTTGTCCGCCTCCGTCATGATGGCACCCCAGGCCCGCTCCAGGCTTCCATACTGTGGGCCTGAGGAGATGGCCATGGGGTCCCGAGGCCTGCATGATCCCCTGCCTAGAGGCCCCCCTCGCACCACCCTCCTCCGCTCTCCCTATAGTTTTCTCCATCCTCCAGGGCCCAAGTACAGCCACCTCGTCCAGAAAGGCTTGTCTGATTGCTCTGTCACACACCTTGGCCTGCAGCCCTCACTGAATTCTTTTTTTAAAAAAATATATTTTATTGATTTTTTACAGAGAGGAAGGGAGAGGGATAGAGAGTTAGAAACATCGATGAGAGAGAAACATCGATCAGCTGCCTCCTGCACACCTCCTACTGGGGATGTGCCCGCAACCAAGGTACATGCCCTTGACCGGAATCGAACCTGGAACCTTTCAGTCCGCAGGCCGACGCTCTATCCACTGAGCCAAACCAGTCAGGGCTCTCACTGAATTCTTATACATCTGCCTCTCTGTCTCCACCCTAACTTCCCTGTCAGCTTGTGAGCCCCGGGGGCGTGAGAGGGGGGAAGCCTCAGCCCTGTGAGCTCTCACAAGCCCAGCACAGCACCAGGCACACAGTAGGTACTCCGGGAATGTTGGCTGAATGCAAAACTGAAGAACCAACTGGTGACAGGTACCCGGAGGCTACTGGGACCAGACATCCCAGTCTGTTCCTCTGTATACTGGCATCACCTCTGTGCCAGGCAGTGTACTAGGCAGTAGAGGCCAAGCCCTAGCCCTCATGGAATTTGGAGTCTAGTGGAAGAGAAAAAACATTAATCAGTATATGTAAACTTCAATTTGAAACTGTTCTAGATTAAAGGAATCTAGTGACATGACAACTAAATGCAGTATCTGATTCTGAATTGGACCCTGGACCAGCAAACAATGGCTATAATAAAACTTGCATATGGGCTGTAGTAGGTGTCCTGAATTTGATAGCTGAACCATGGCTACATACGTGAGTGTTCTTATTCTTAGGAGATACATGAGGAATTTAGGGTGAAGGGGCGTGTCTCCAACGGAAATGTTTAAAAAAACACGCATATAAATAGGGGTAAGACCAATGTGGTAAAATGTGAACTGGTGAATCCGGGTGAAGGGTATGTAGATCTATTCTTGTAACTTTTCTCTGAGTTAAAATTATTTCAAAATACAAAGTTTGGGGATTTTTTTGTTTGTTTGTTTTTATATCCAAACAAAAATTGTACAAAGTGGAGCTGAAGTGCAGGGAGACCCGGCTTGGTCTGGGAGGGGAGGGGTGCAGGTGTGGGGACAGAGGCCCTGTGGCTGGAGGCTGCAGGTGCATCCAGGTGGCTGGGTGCTCCCAGGATCCAGACAGTGGGGTTAGGGTCCGGGTGTGCGCAGGGGATGGGCACGGGGCGGGGGGGAGGGGGAGGGCAGCACCTTTCTCGATGAGCTGGCGCCAGCGCTTGGCCCAGTCGGTGAGCTGCTGCGCGTAGGCCTTCTCGATCTTGGCGCGCTCCTGCACGCAGTTCATCAGATCGTTGCACAGGCGGTGCCCGTCATCGATGCGCTTCACTGTCCGCTTGTAGTTCCCCACCTGGCGGCCAAGCAGCGTGCAGGACTCGCATGGTTCCCCGCCTCCCCGCCTCCCCGCCTCCCCGCCTCCCCGCCCGTGGCGATCGCCCGCCCTGGCCGCCGCGACCTGCAGGGGGCGCCCGCCACCACCATCCCAGTGCGCCTTGAGACCCTCTGCCTTTTCAAAGACTTGGACCCCTCCTCACACCCCTGTCTATACACTCCCTCCTCACACTTTAAACACAATTTTGTCTCTGCCACAAATACAGAAGGTTTTTTATAATTTGGACTTGGGCCAAATGAATTATTCATTTCATTCTTATGAGCTAAATCTATTTATATAGAGCCATAAGCATTGAGTTGAGCTGCAACTTCTTGACATAATATTATGTTTTGTAGACATCTCATTAAACACTTATTAATTTAGGTTTGGCAGTTTCCACTTTGGGTTTCATAAGCCAATAGAAAAGACATTTTCTGGGTTTCAAATATTTTGGGAGGCTCTGAAATACTGGCCTGTCTCCACTCCATTTCCCTGGGACCAGTGCTCCGCCTCTGCTCACTCCACAGGGAGGGACAGGGGGCCGCTGTGAAAGGCTGTGTGAGCTGTAAAGTGCTGCACCTGCCCATGTAAAGTGCCAGGACTCTGAGCCAGCGCCCCCAGAGCAGACGGCCAGGAGGGGCCTGTTCTACACCATGAAATACCAGGGGATGTCCCCAGGGGCAGGTGTGGGCAGGGGGCCCTGGGCTCAGTGGGTGGTCGTAGCCTGTTGGACATGGAGGGCTTTGGAGAGGCCCGAGGGGCTGGGGAGCAAGGCCTGAGGCCATGAGGTGGCTGGAGCCTGGGCCTCCACAGCCAGGCTACGCCGTCTGGTCCCCAGGACCTGGGGAGTATCAGAGCCTCACCTCCCAGAAGCTGTCGGTGGTCTCCTCCGGAGCTAGGGAGGCCTCGTCGTAGGAGCCGGACATGGTGTGGCTGTGGCAGGATGGACAGGCGGGGAGCGGCGGTCAGCAGGCTGGGCTGCTCATGCGCTGGAGAGGAAAGAGATCCTGGAGATGAGGGACATGGTCCACATGCCCCATGCCAGGCCCGGGCCCCGACTTGCTGTGGGGATGAGGGCTCCCCAGACAAAGCCTGGCATTGGAACTGGGACTTTCTGCCCAGGGACTGGCTCACCAACCGTCCCCAGGGTGGCCCCAGGAGTCTCCCCGCAGTGCCCCTCGTGCCCACCTTCCACCTCTCACTCCATCTCCTCTCCACCCCTCTCCCCCAAATCCATCCTCCAGCTCCAGTGTGGGCACCGCTCTCAGAAGCCTGCCCCAGCCACCAGGACATGGTATGTGCTGCTACTTCGTGTTCCTAGACTCAGAGCTGAAAGTTAGAGCCACATAATCGCGTATTTGCTTTCTGTAAATCTGTGGTTTGTTTCGTAGGCACATAGATCTTCAAGGCCAGCAATTGGCTTATCTCCATACAGCCCCCTCTCCCTCTCCACCCCCCTCCCCCAGGCCTGACACCCTGTAGGACCATTAGAGCTCAATGAACTGCAGCTGGCATCTCAATCTGCCCCCCTCAGCACTGCCCACCCCGACCCAGGCAGCTCCTTGCACCAGGCCCAAAACACCCACCTAAGCTCCCCACCAACGTAGGGCCCCTGTTCCACCCCTAAATGCTCCACAAACCCCCCACCTGGAGCCTGGACCCAGTTCCCTGGGAACTGGCTGGTGGGCCCCTCCTACCTCCCCGCCCGGGCTGAGCTCCTCCTGAGTTCCCTGAGCTGCGGGGCCCTCTGGCTGCCCTGTGCCCAGCCCCAAAGGCTTCAACGAGCTGCTTCCATGTCCCTAAGAGTCCCAGACATGCGGCTTCCTGGCCCGCAGGTCAGACCGCTGCGATCTGTGTGAGCGGCAGGCAGCTGCGTGTGGCCTGGAACTGTCGGCCGGCATCACGGCTGTCCAATCTAGGCCATGTGCTGCCCCAGGGCTGGGGCAGGCGCTGCCCTGCGCCCACCCCCACCCAGTGCTCACTGCCACCCAGGCAAGAATGGTTCAGTTGAATGGCTCAGTTGTCAGGAGACTAGACCCAGAGGGCCAGGGGCCTGGTCTTCAAAGGGGCAGTGAGGCCAAGCCAGGCCTGGTCCCACTACAAGCTGACAGCCTGGGCCCAGGGTCACTTCCCTGGCTCTGCACTGTCACCTTACGGACTGTGCGCCCTGACCGACGGGGACACCTGGGGGAGTGCTGGCCTCTGCACGATTTAGCCCAACCTGGGGTCCGAGGATCCTGGCGAAGGAGGTCCCTGCCCCTCTGGCCTCGGTCTCCCCACCTGTCCAGGGGCTAGTGCTCTTTGCCCAGCCATCACCAGGGCTGCCTCCTTGCATCTCTCAGGCATCGACTTCGTTCCTTTCCCCTTAGCACCAACTCACTTTCTCACAAACTTGTGTCCAGCGGGGGTGGGTGGAGAGAGGGCAGCTAGAGTTCACCAAGGGACAAAGAAATGAGCCTGAGTTTTTTTTCTTTTTAATTTGGCACTTTTCACTTATAAAGCAGTACTGGCTTCACGAGGAAAACGTTGGGCTGGGCATGGAGAAGTAAAAGGCAGGGATAGGTGATGGGGGGCTTTCAGCCAGGCTAGGTAAGTATCCCTGGACCAGAGCCACCGAGAGCCCCTGAAGTTACAGAGAACTTGGGGAGCCCCCAGTGTGCGGCTCGTGGGGGGCCTCCCTCATGAAGTGACGTCGAGAGCACCCCTGGTAGCGGGGAAGCGACTTGACACAGCCTCGGTGTCCTTTCTCACAGTCACAGGGGCACAGGTCCCTCACCCAGCGCACCCCATGGTCCTAGGAATTCCCCATCCAGCCAGTGGGGCGAACGGCTGCTGTCCGACCGGGTTTACAGCCCATCTGCCTGGGAAAGCCAAAGGCCGGACACAACCCGGACGCGTCCGGGGGCCGGTTCAGCGAGTGGAGGTGCCATCGGCCGCGGAATGCTCTGGTCCTGGACGCACCCTCCCAAGCCACGTGCCTAAAGCCAGAGGAGCGAGGCGCAGAGCAGCGAGGCCGCGGTGCTCCTGGCTCTATGGGGGGTGGACATGCATGTGGGAATATTTTTGGAAGCTGGTAGAACTGGGTGGCTGGCGGATGAGGCGGGAGGTTTTTCACTAACTCTTTTATGCCTTTTACATTTTGCCTTGTGTGCATAAATTGTCTATTTCTTAAAACCCTCCAGCCTGTGCTGGAGGAGAGCAGCGGGAGCTGGGAGCAGGAGGAGGGCGCACTTGAAGCATGGAGGCGGGGCCGGGCAGCCAGGACCGGGCATCTCGGGCCAGGAGGAAGGCCTGCGAGACCACTCTCCACCTTGTCCAGACCCAGGACGGTGGGACGTGCTGTGGTCCCTCCCAGCTGAGAGAGCACGCGCAACAGAAACAGCTCTAGCCTCGGGGTCCCTGCCCTGTGTGACCTGAGCAACTCACATGGCCTTGCTGGGTCCTGCCGGGCAGTGAGGACAACCTGGCCCGACTTAAGGATGAGACGAGATGGTGAGGGTCGGCGCACCCCAGCCCCGGCTGGACCCGCACAGAGGGGCTCAGGAATACCACAGAGAGGGCTGGGGAGGGTGAGCCCGCAGCTCCATATGGCCAGACGCACCACCCACCGCCCCCTGCCTCTCACTCCCCCTCTGAGGCGCGATCGGTAGGTGCCAGCACTGCATCTGAGTCAGGAAGCCGAGCGGCCGGTGTCTGACCCTCCCCGCAGGCAAGCCCACGCACACTTAGCTTTCCTCAGCCCATCGAATGCGCTCCATGCCCATCTGACGTGTTGTGGCCCCGAAAGCCCTTTATCATTAGTAATAATCATTAGTAATAACAGCTGACATTTACGGAGCACAGATTGTGCTAAGGACGGTTCCCAGGTCTTAACCCACCTAGTCCTCACACCACCCTGTAAGGCGGGCAGCACTCCCACCCACCGAGTCCTCACACCACCCTGTAAGGCGGGCAGCACTCCCACCCACCTAGTCCTCACACCACCCTGTAAGGCGGGCAGCACTCCCACCCACCTAGTCCTCACACCACCCTGTAAGGCGGGCAGCATTCCCACCCACCTAGTCCTCACACCACCCTGTAAGGCGGGCAGCACTCCCACCCACCGAGTCCTCACACCACCCTGTAAGGCGGGCAGCACTCCCACCCACCGAGTCCTCACACCACCCTGTAAGGCGGGCAGCACTCCCACCCCTGAGTCCTCACACCACCCTGTAAGGCGGGCAGCACTCCCACCCACCGAGTCCTCACACCACCCTGTAAGGCGGGCAGCACTCCCACCCACCGAGTCCTCACACCACCCTGTAAGGCGGGCAGCACTCCCACCCACCGAGTCCTCACACCACCCTGTAAGGCGGGCAGCACTCCCACCCCTGAGTCCTCACACCACCCTGTAAGGCGGGCAGCACTCCCACCCACCGAGTCCTCACACCACCCTGTAAGGCGGGCAGCATTCCCACCCACCGAGTCCTCACACCACCCTGTAAGGCGGGCAGCACTCCCACCCACCGAGTCCTCACACCACCCTGTAAGGCGGGCAGCACTCCCACCCACCGAGTCCTCACACCACCCTGTAAGGCGGGCAGCATTCCCACCCACCAGGTCCTCACACCACCCTGTAAGGCGGGCAGCACTCCCACCCACCTAGTCCTCACACCACCCTGTAAGGCGGGCAGCACTCCCACCCACCTAGTCCTCACACCACCCTGTAAGGCGGGCAGCATTCCCACCCCTGAGTCCTCACACCACCCTGTAAGGCGGGCAGCACTCCCACCCCTGAGTCCTCACACCACCCTGTAAGGCGGGCAGCACTCCCACCCACCGAGTCCTCACACCACCCTGTAAGGCGGGCAGCATTCCCACCCACCGAGTCCTCACACCACCCTGTAAGGCGGGCAGCACTCCCACCCACCGAGTCCTCACACCACCCTGTAAGGCGGGCAGCATTCCCACCCACCGAGTCCTCACACCACCCTGTAAGGCGGGCAGCATTCCCACCCACCAGGTCCTCACACCACCCTGTAAGGTGGGCAGCATTCCCACCCCACACTGCAGACCAGGCCCAGGGCCGAGGCGGACTGTGAGAGAGCGCAGCCGCTCTCACTGCTGACTTGTCGCCGCTGCTGTCATTGTGGGTGGTGGTCCCATTTCAGCGCGGGCTGGTGTGTTCTCACCCTCTGCATGCAGAACGAAGGGGGGCTGGGGGCGCGGGGCTCCGCTTGGCTCTGGCACCTGCCAGCGAGAGCGCGGCCGGGTCCCTGAGGGTCTCAGTTCTCTAACACACATGACGGAAAACAGTATTTGCGTCTATTTTGAAGGTCAAATGATGAAAGGATAGTGAGCTCTTTGGCAGCACAGAGAACACTATGGAATGTGAGGTTCTCCTGCGGGCCTGACCCTGCCTCCAGGGAGAGACAGGGCCAGGATGCAAGCATCTCTCTCAGGCCCAGGCGACTGCCGCTGCCTCGGCCAGACCCTGGAGGGCGGGGGCCTCTGTCATGTCCACCAGGAAGGGACAGAGGAATTAACGGCGTGAGCCTGGAGAGGGCAGGCCTGGCATGGACGCCACTTCGTGGATTCCTCCGTCATTGGTCATGCACAACCACAGGCCTGGGGACACCACAGCTCTTCTTTCTCCTCCCACCGCACACCCAGCGCCTTCACTCCTGCAGCCTCTTCACTGGTCTCCCCACCTCTGAGATCGTCTCTCCCCAGGCGCCCCCCCCCCCCCCCCCCGCAACACAGCAGCCTGAGGGAAACTGGAAAAACCTGTCAGATCCCACCACTGCCCCACTCAGAATCCTACACACACACACACACACACACACACACACACACCGTTTCCTCTGAATAAAAGTCCAATTCCTTGCCAGGAGGCCCTGCATAACCTGCTGTCCCACCCCTCACCCCTCTGCCCTCACCTCACACCACTCTCACTCTCCTCCAGCTCCACTAACTTCCTCGCTGTTCTAACCCCAGGGCCTTTGCACCTGCTAGAAATAGTCACCCACCAGATGGCCAGGTCCACTCAAATGTCTTGACCACCGCCCCCCCCCCCGCCCACCGACTTAAACTTGCAACTCTGTTTCTACCCCAGCACCCCCACCCCACCCCGTTCTCCCTTCCCTCACTTTCTTCTTCTTGGATAGGCTGTCAGCATCAGAGTATTCATGCATTTAGTGTCTTCCTCTCCCACTAGAACGTCAGCTCTACACGCCTGCCTGGTTCTCTGCTGTATTTCTAGCATCCAGAGCAGTGCCTGGCACAGAGGAAGTGCACAATCATTTTTGTTCAATGAATGAATAAATGCCAAAAACCTTGTGGAACATTCATTCATTAAATGGCAGAAGCACTGAATTCTGTACCCCAGAGCCAAACAGTCACCAAGAGCCAGACTCCCATAAAGGGAACCCTCGATCCCACCTGTCCCGGGCCACGCCCCCTGCTTCTCGGGCATCCCCTTCCCCACCTCTTAGTCGGCCGCCTGGATCCAGCTCCAGGTGCTTCTCCCTGGTCCCCCGGGATGCTCCTGCCCCCCCCCGGCTGGGCCCCCCCGCGGGGATCCTGCAGCACTCACACAGCACGCACGCGGGGTAGCTACCAACAGCCCCGGCTGTCAGTTACCCCCTCTGCATCCCCTTTTACACCAACTATGCTAACCATTTTGAGTACCTACTATGCGCCAGCCTCTTCACACACTTTATTTCTAATCCTCAGCAGCCCATTAAAATGGGTATAGACTTCCCCATCTTCCCCGAGACTCCGAGGTTAAACAACGTGTCCCAGGACACACAGCAGGGAGAGCGAGGAGGCAGATTCAGACCCAGGTGAGTCCTGCCCGGCCCCTCCCTCCTGGTGCTCAGCCCAGAGCCAACACTCCATGGTGTCACCGGTTCTCCAGACCAACTCAGCTCCAACCCGGGCAAGGCCATGGGAAGCCAGAGCTGGGTCTCAGGGGGTCTCAGGCCCCACGAACATTCCCATGCTCCTCCACTCCTCACCTCACCAGAGATGGACGGGCTCGCTGCGCCTTACCTGGGGCCACGCAAGGACTCTCCCCAGCCACTGCTGTGGCTTCAGATGCAGCAAGGATTCAGGTGGCTGCCAGGTGCTGTCCTTCCACTCCTCCCGCTACCCGTGTTCACCCCGCTCTGCTCCTTTGCTCATGCCCCCCCTCCAGCCCAGGGTGCATGCTGTCCTCCCTCCCACCATCCACCTCTCCCCAAAATAACTCTCCTTCCCTTCAAGAGCCAGCTCCATCCCTGAATACCCCAGCCCTCGCCTACCTCACCCCTACCCCATGGTGCAGTCCTAGTCCCACCCTGCCACAAGCCAGATCTTGCTGGTTCAGGGCAGCATCTGCTCTCCTGACAAGCCAGGAACTCCCACCAGGTTATCACTCCAGCAGCGTAGTTGAGAGCACTGTCCCTGGGGCCAGGCGGAATGACCAGGTTCAAACCCCAGCTTTGCCACATACTGGCTGTGTGACTTTGGCAAGTTGCTTCTCTGTGTCTGTTTCACCTGGAAATGGAGATGCTGATACCACCCCATGGGGTTGGTGTGAGAAGGAAATGAGTACCTGCTACTCAGGAAGCACCATTTTAACCATCACCATCATCATCATCATCCTCAGTATCATCACCACCACCACCATCATTATTATTATAATTACTAGAGGCCCAGTGCACGAAATTCATGCATGGGGGGAAGGGTCCCTCAGCCTGGCCTGTACCCTCTTGCAATCTGTGACCCCTAGAGGGATGTGCGACTGCCGGTTTAGGCCCGATCCCTGGGCCTAAACTGGCAGTAGGATATCCCTCTCGCAATCTGGGACCACTGGCTCCTAATCGCTCACCTGTCTGCCTGCCTGATTGCCTCTAATCCCTCTGCCTCAGCCGCCGCTGCAGTGGCTTCATCCAGAAGGACATTCGGAATGACGTCCAGATGGTTGTTTGGCTGTCCAGTCTAATTAGCATATTATGCTTTTATTATTATAGATAATCACCTATCATCATCATCATTATTATTATAGGTATCACCCATCATCATCATCATCTTCATCATTATAGGTATCATCATCATCATCATCATAGGTATCATCACCATCACCATCATTATTATTATAGTTATAATCACCCATCATCACCATCATCATCACTGGTATCAATCATCATCATCATAATCATAATTATAATCATCCATCATCATCATCATCATCATCACCATCACCATCACCAGTATCAATCATCACCCATCATCATCATCATTATTATAGTTCTCACCTATCATCATAGGTGATGGGTATCATCACCCATCATCGTCATCATTATCATCATCATATAGCTATCATCACCCACCATCACCACCATCATCAGCAGTATCATCACCATCATAATCACAGGTATCATCACCAGCAGCATCATCATCATCATCATCATCATCATCTCAGGTATCATCACCCATCATCCCCATCATTACCACCACCACCACCACCATCATCATCATCATCCCCATCATCATCTCAGGTATCATCACCCATCATCCCCATCATCCCCATCATCCCCATCATCACCACCACCACCACCACCACCACCATCATCATCACCATCATCATCATCATCATAGATATCGTCACCCATGCTTCTCGCAGCTGCAAAGCTTTCAAACAGAAGGCTCCCATCTTTGTGGATGACCTCACACTCCATCTCCTCTTTGTGCCTAATGTCCCACAGACCTTTGCTATGGACTGAACTGTCCCCCAAATCCATATGTGATCCCTACCTCCCAATGTGACTGTATTTGGACTTTTAGGAGGCAACTGAGGTCAAATAAGGGTGAGGTCCTGATCCAATAGGATTGGTAAGGTCGTGTCTGGACACAGAGAGGTCAGCCATCTGCAAGCCAGAAAGAGCGGCCTCCCCAGGAGCCCAGCAGCCACCGTGATCTTGGACGTCCAGCCACCAGAACCGCGAGAAATAAACTGCGCAGTCCATGGTACTTTGTTCTGGCAGCCTGAGCTGACCAAGACACCCTTCCATGGTACCCTATGGAAAAGGCCTAGTTCCCTCTAGCCTTCTCTTATCTGCTCTGGGGAAAGGTCCCAGCGTAGTCCCCAAGGGGCCCTCCCTTCGGGGATGATGAACCTCAGGTGGGGGTGGGGAAAGAGGATGGAAACACAAATGGGGGACAGAGGAAGGCAGAGCCAGGTCTCACCTGGAGAGGTACCGGCAGAGGGGCCCAGGTGGGCTCACCCAGCCGGGAAGGGTTTAAAGGCTCCCCCTCAGCTTCTGGCCCGTCACCCCCCTGGCTGGCCTCGCCCTGCTCGTTGCCCACTCCCTGGCCTCTGATCCTTGGCCCTTTGCCATCCCTACCCTCTGCCACCTCCCCCACCCTGGGCTGCATTTCCACCAGGAAGGCCTCCGCCCTCGGCTGCACAGGGGGATGGGGGGATACAAGTGGCTCACTGCCCGCCCCTACTGCCAGGTAGAGCTGTCCTGGCCCAGGCTGGCGCAGAAAAAGGCAAAAAGCACGGGCCCAGGCCAGGCAGGACATCCTGCCCAGCTCTATGTCCTGGGGCAGCTGCCCAGCCGGAGGGGAGTGGACCCCTCCCCTGTGAGGGCCAGGTCATAGGCCCCATTACAGCTGGAAGCAGAGGCTCCTGGCTTCTAACTGCAGCCTCCATCCTTCCAGTGCTACTCCGAGTCACAGCAAGACCAAAAACTCCCTGCCCGCGTGGACCTCTCCCCGCCCGCGTGGACCTGACACCCAGAGGGGCTGGGCAGACAAGGGGCCAGTCGCATAAGCCAATGATCAAGTGTGTCAGGTGGCCAGGGCTGTGGAGAAGAAAAGGGCAGGGCAGGGGACAGGGAGGGGCAGGGGGGCTGGGAACGAGGCCATTTTACACAGGAAGAGGCATTTCAGAAGGAGATGAGAGAGGGAGCCAGGCAGCCACCTGGGGGAAGAGCATCCAGGCAGAGGGAACAGCCAGTGCAAAGGCCCTGAGCGGAAGCATGGCTGCCTGGCTGAGGAGCAAGGGGCCCTGTGGCTGGAGCAGAGTGAGTGGGAAGAGAGGGCGGGGAGGCCAGGGAGGCTGGGTGGGAGGCTGGGGAAGGATCCATCATCACAGGAGGCCTTGTAGGTCAGAGTAAGAGCCTTAACCCCCCTCCCAACCCCCTTCCCAGGGAGATGGGAGCCTCTGGGGGTTTGAGGAGGTAGGATGCGATCAGGCTTGGGTTTTAAGGACCCCTGCCTGCTGGGGAGAGCAGACTGCAGGGGCCAGCAGGACAGGGAGCCCCATAACCTGCATCCTCCAGGTGAGGGAAGATGGGGCCTCGACCAGGGCGGTGACGCTGGAAGTAGTGAGAAGAGGCTGTGAATTCGAGCCCCCGGCTTTGCTGATGGCTTGTCTGTGTGAGGAGTCAGAGATGGCTCTGGGGTTTGGGCCTGAGCAGCTAGCAGGGGGAGCACGGTGGACTCAGGAACAACTGGGGGAGATGGAGGCTGTTTGAGTCCCTGAGTTGCCCTGAAGAGCAAGTGGACATGTCTCCCTCCTCTCCCCAGAGCTCCTGCAGCGGGGCCTAACTGGTTCCAGACCCAGGCCCAGCTCCGGGCTGAGCTCCAGGCCTCTGTGTGCTCCAGGGCCTCCCTCAGCTCCCTGTGACCAGGGGAAGGCTGCTGGGGGTGGGCCGGGGCTCCCACCTGGCTGCCAGGATGGGGTGAGGCTGGTAATGTGCCTTGGGGGGCCCACGGGTGGGCTCACTGTCCCAGAGTCTGGGGGCAATAGAGTGTAGGAGAGAGAGGGAACAAGCAGACCCTGGGGACCCGTGGGACAGAAAAAAACAAACTGAAGAGAGTGGGCTGTGGCCTAGAGAAGGCCAGGAGTGGGAGAGGCAGGGCCAGGCCTGGGGGGTCTGGGGAAGGAAAACCTCCAGCTCTTGCCAAAGGGCCTGTGCCCCAGGCTCACAGCCCCCGCTCGGGCTGGGATGGAGGCCAGCGGCTGCAGGTGAGGTAGGGCAGATGCCAGCGCCTGCCAGGCCCTGGTGGGGAGAGGGGGGCCGGGTGGGGAGAGGGGAACAGACATGTGTGCCTGGGCTGTGTGGCTGCCGGCTCCCAGGCAAGCCCTCCCTGCCGCTGCCGCCTCTCACTCCCCAGGCCCTGAGCCCCAAAGCTGGAGGCTTTACATTCAGCAGGTGCAACTAACATTTGCAGAAATGAGTGGAACCACATCAGCTGGGGGTGGGTATTCCTCCCCCTGTCAGAGGCCCAGGGACCCGCCTCGGCCCCTGCACAAGGCCCTCTGAGCCCAAGAGCCCAGGGGAAGTTCCATGTGCTGTGCCAGAGCAGGTGCCAGGCTCTCAGAGGGTGGGTGCTGGGCTCTCAGTGGGTGCTGGGCTCTCAGAGGGCGGGCGCCCAGCTCTCAGAGGTTGGGCGCTGGGCTCTCAGAGGTTGGGTGCCGGGCTCTCAGAGGGCGGGCGCCGGGCTCTCAGGGGGTGGGCGCTGGGCTCTCAGAGGGTGGGCGCTGGGCTCTCAGGGGGTGGGCACTGGGCTCTCAGGGGGTGGGCGCTGGGCTCTCAGGGGGTGGGCGCTGGGCTCTCAGCGGGTGTGGGTAGAGAAGGCAGGCAGGAGAAGGGGCACACCTTTGCCTCCCTGGACCCTGACACGCCCAAGGTTGCACACACCAACCCCCAACCCCTCAGGCTAGGATCACCTCCCCACACAGGCCAAGGCCCTCCAGCTTCACCCGGGGCAAAGCGGGACCAGGTGCACCCACCCACTGCACCGGCAGGCGTCCTGCCCTCTGTGCCTAGAGTCCAGGCAGTTCCTCCCCAGGCCCCAGGCCCAGCCCTGCTCGAGCCGAGCGCCTGAGGCTCCACCCCAGCGCCAGAGCTCCCCCAGCAGCAGCAGCAGTGGCACTGTCCCCAGGAGCGATGCAGAGGGACAGAAGTTGGGGAGGGAGGGCCACAGGCACCCCACCGGGGCCTATTCTCTGGTATCCAACATGGAGACCCTGGGTTTTCTGGGGGTGGAACAGGGTCCTTTGGGAAATCAGGGGGCCTGGTTCTGCAGGGAGAACAAGGAGGGAAGGACCTGAGTTTGGGGGGGAAAGGGAATGAAGCCTCCTCCCTGACCAGGGGCTCTACACCCAATGCCTGAGACCACAGGAGAGCTGGGGGCGGGGGGGGGGGGGGGGGGGGGAGGAGTGGAGGGCGGGATCTGCTGGTTCCAAATGATCAAGGCCTAGCAGTGCCCCAGGGGGGGTGGTGAGACAACCTCACTTCTCCCTGCCGCCCCTCTAACCTCAGCCTGGGAGGGCTGGCACTGTGAGCTCCTGGAAGCTCAGCCCCTCCGGCCACTTCCCCAGAGAGGGGGCACTTGTAGTCCAGACCTGGCAGTGGTGGGAGGGGTAGAAGTGCAGGAGAGGAGAGGCAACAGGGGAGGACCCAGCCCGAGGAGTGCCTCCAGGACGCTGGCTGCTCCCACCCACACTGCCCTGGCCCTACGGCCCCTCTGCTTGCTGCCAAGTGCTGCTGTAGGAAGACAGGGAGCCCGGGGCCCCGCTCGCCACGCAGCCTCCTCCAGCTGTCCCCATGGACGCCTACCTGGGCCCCTCTTGGTACCAAGCCAGGGGCAGGTAGGAGGACACTGGCCCCGCTGGGCCAGGCCAGGGCCGGAGGGGTGGCTGTCCTCCTTCTCCTCCGTGGTGGCCGGCAGGGGGGCGCCTGGCCCCTGGGCTGGGGGCTCTGTCTTCTTGGGTCCCCTCTACCGCGCTCCTCGCTCGCTCAGGAGGCAGTGCCAGAAAAGCAGAAGTCAGCTCCCCACCCCCACTGCCGCGCCTCCCCTCCCTCCTCCCGACCCGCCTCCTTTTCCAGCCACCCACCTCCTTCTGCTCGTTTCTATGACAACCGGGCAATGCTGCATAGACAGCCTCCCTTCCACGTACGCCAGGGGACGCCCGCCCTCTGCTCGGAGCCTGCATCAGCATCGAGGGCGCACACACTCCACCTTCAGAGATGCCGGTGGACACGCAGGCTCCCGCGGCCACCCCGGCCTGGGGCTCTGCCGCAGCCTCTTTCCTCTCTTTCTCCTCAGGACCCCGCCTGCGACACCCGACCGGACACTGTGAGCTGCACCTTTCCACGCACCCACCTCTGGTCCTTAAAACCTGGGGGCAGGACTGCTCTGTGAACATTTCTACTGGCTTTCTCATTCGTTCGCCTTCAGTCAGTCCTCAGCATTTTATTTAGCGTTTTCCAGGTCAGGCTGCGTGTGAGATAGTATGGAACTATCTCATCCCACGAAGTTCCACGCCCATTTTACAGACTGGGAACTGAGGCCCACGGCAGTAAAACAACCTGTCTGAGCACCCATGGCTCCTGGGCTCACGGCTGGCAGTGACCCTGTGATGCCAACTCTGGTGCTGCTCCCAGGCCATGGCTGTCACACACCCCTCAGAGCAGACACCTGGGCTCGCACTACACGCGTGTGATCCATGCGCACCAACAGGTGTCCATGCACGTGTGCATCCCAACAACGCGCTTACACGTATTTGCGCACATGCATTGCCACGAGCCTGTGCACCTATCTATATGTGCACAAATCACACACACAACTGTAACACGAACATCAACGCACACATTCGCAGGGATGCAGAGCATACTACACACAGCCCTTCCTACCCCAAATCACAGCGGCACACTCACGCCCCAGCCCTCGCCTCATTAGAAGGGACCCAGTGAAAGTGTCCCAACCAGGGCGCGGAATAACGAGCCACTTCCCGGGAGAGGGTCCCACTCTGCTCTGTGCCCCCCCCCTGCCTAGGGATCAGACAGGATGTGCCCACCTGTCTCAGCTCTGCTGCTGGAGGGGCCCGGGGTGGGGCGCAGACAGGGCCCCGCTCACCACGCAGCCTCACCCTCATTCTAAGTCCTCGGCCTGATCCAGGCTACATTTTACCTACAGCCCGTCAGCCAGGGCTCATGGACATCCCCGCCCACCTCCCTACTGCTGTCCCGTTATGGGACTTGGAGCTGTGACAGAAGAGAGTAAAATGGGCCCGTCCCTGCCCCCTCACACAGCCCTGCTCCCCCGGGAGGGACAACATCTTGCAGGAGGTGAGGAGAGACCAAGTGGGGCTGGGGCCCAGGACACACGCTGCCCACAGGATGAGCTGTCCCCAGCCCAGCACCACCTCAGAGGACCTCAGGGGGGTCACAGCAGCCCTGTGCCCAGGGCAACCCTCAGGGACCCGCACAGCCCAGAGAGGGCAGGAGCAACGCAAAGAACCAGAAGCCCACCGAAAACAAAGCCAGCCCTGGCTGGTGTTGCTCAGTGGATAGAGTGTCAGCCTGCGGACTGAAGGGTGCCGGATTTGATTCCAGTCAAAGGCACATGCCCAGGTTGCGAGCTTGGTCCCCAGTAGGGGGTGTGCAGGAGGCAGCCGATCAATGAATCTCTCTCATTGATGTTTCTCTCTCTCTCTCCCTCTCCTTTCCTCTCTGAAGTCAATAACAATTAATATATATATATATTTTTAAAAATGAATCAGGCATGCTATACACTGTATGAAACATCCTAGCATCAGAGAAGTCAAATGTGAGGGGCAATCACCTTGGAATGGGTGAAACAGGGAGTTGCATTCATTCAATAGGTATTTGCCAGGCACCCGCCATGTGCCAGGGACGATTCTAGGTGACTATTCTAGGTGGGCACAGCCCCCGCCCGGAGGTGAGAGCTGGTGGCCACTGGACTCCTGCTCTCCTGCAGCATCTGTGGTGGCCACAGCAGCCCTGCAGGCGAGGTCACAGCACAGGCAAGCAAACAGGGACTCTGCGAGGCTGAGCCATTTGCCCAGGGCGACACAGCCAATAAACGTCTGGGATCCGAACCCTCTCCCTGCCAAGTTCTGCCCGGGTCCCACGTGGGTTCCACTAAGGAAGATCCCCGAGTGCGGGAGTTTCAGGGTCAAGTGTGCTGTTTCTCCCTACACCACAGGCCGGGCAGGGTCATATGTACTTGAAATGCCAGTAAAACAGTGGGCACGCGTGAGGGCCCCAGAATGACAGGTGACTTCTCGCCGGGCCTTCCCTGGACTGGAAGCTGCAGCTGGGTGTCCCTCGGCCCGGAGGCTCTCCGCAGAGGGTCAGGCTGAGGCCAGGCCAGGAGGGGGGTTGCCTGGCACCTGAGAGCAGCGGCTCCCTGGAAAGCGAGGAGGGATTGAGTTCCCGGGCGCCTGCCAGCCCCCAGCCCAGGATCATCTTTCTACTAAAGAGCCGGCTCCTTCCAGGGATACCAAAGACAGCTGCCCCTCCCACCCCGCCGGCATCCTGATCCGGCCCCATCTGGTGCCTGGTGGGCCCCCGAGTTCTGCCCTCCCACACTCAGGCAGAAGCTGACCCTCTGTCACCCTCTCCATCCCCACCCCACCCCACCCACCCCCACTGTCAGCCTGATCCAGCCCCATCTGCTGCTGGGAGGGGTCTCCAAGTCACCTGTCTGCAGTCCTCTACTCTCCCAATTGCAGGCCCCAACAGGCCCAGAGATATCCCCCCACCACACCCCATCCCCAAACTCAGCCCCTACTGCTGACTTAACCGTGTTCCACTCCACAGGAGGGATCAGACTACACATGTGGTCTCCCCCAGAACCCCGAGCAGCTGTCCTCGTGCCCCTGGGAGAAGCCAACACCTCCTGTCACTGCCTCTCACTCAACCCCAAGAGCAGTCACCGCCCCACACCCCAGCCAGGCAGCTATCCCAGCGTTCCCAGCACAAATGCAATCAAGGCCATTAACTGCTGCTTTGCATCTCATTTGCATATGTCCCCATGACTGCCAAAATGCCAGAATCCTCCCCAAACCCCGGCCTATGACAGGCAGGGCTGGCTAGCAATGGAGAAATGAAATGGACAAGGCTCCCCTGAGGGTCCATCTGGGGATAAACTTGTGGGGACAGGAGGACCAGAGGGAGAAAAACAAGGCAACTTCCAGTTTCAGACCCTGAAAGGTGCTCAGAGGAGGGGCAAGAGAAACTTACCAAGCACCAAGTCCTGGCGCCGTGCACCTATGCGCCTTACCCCTCGTTTTGCACAACGAACCATTTTACAGGTGTGGAAACTGAGGCTCAGAGGGTTAAGGCCTTGCTACTCGAAGCCCAGGTCCCTCCCAAACCTCCTGATCCAAGTCTGCAGCCACAGGATCCCAGGAGACGCGTGTGAGGAGTACCAGGTGGAGGGCGCGCCCATGAGACGCCGGGAGATGATACTGGTGTCCAGCTGAGGCCTGTCTGACCAGCTTCCCTGCAAGCGTGTTTGATACAAATATTCTGAGTACCTGCCCTGCACAGCACTGCTCACGGCAGTGGGTCGCAGCAGAGAACCCTGAGAAAACCTCTGCCAAGAGGAGGATACGCAGCAAACACACACTAGAAGTCCATGTAGTGATCAGTGCTACCAAGAGAAAGAATGTGGGGGAGAAAGAGAGAGAGTGGGGGGGGGGGGGCGCGGGGGGCCATTTTAGAATCCTTCTTCGAAGAGATAACATTTGAACAAAGACCTAAATAAAGGGGGAAAGGGAGGTAGGTGATGATTTGGGGGAAGAGTGTTTCTGGCAGAGGGAACAGCAAGGGTCAATGTCCTGAGGTCAGAGTAAGCTAGGCACACTGCAGGCACCCAGAACTGAATGGGTGGACAGATGGACGGATGGACAGATTGAGGGGGTGGACGAAGGGAGGGATGGCAGGGAGAGGAAGCAGACAGGGCAGGAGTGAGGAAGAGGCAGACAGGGGCCAGAGCCCGCAGGGCCTTGTGGGCCTAGGTGAGGACTTTGGATTTGAATCTTAGTACAGAGGGAAGCCGTTGGTATTACTGAGCAATGGGGTGAGATCCAGTTTACGTTCCTAAAGGATGACTGTGGCTTTTATGTGGCAGCGACTAGGAAGGTCAAAGGCCGGGCCAGGAAGACCCTTTCAGAGGCTCCGCAGTGTGCGTTCCCACGGGGGTGCTGGTGGCCACTGCTCACCTGCCCGCGGACACCTGCCTCACCACCCTGAAGCGACCCAAATGCCATCCGCACAGGACGGTGAGCAGGCCGTGTGCTCTGCTGCACACAGTAGGGGTGGTTTGCTTTTCCACTGTGCAAGTTCTACCGCCGGGTGGTTTGTTCACACAGGTGAATACTATACAGCGGCGATTTTCAGCCGCTGCGAGAATTTTCAACCGCAGCAAGAATCTTTAAAACATGCAATACCTATTTGGTCAAGGGCACTGACCTCTTTTCCCTCCGACGGTCAAATAAAATAAATGACAACAGCCAACACAACAATAGGCGTCCAGTGTGAATGAGTCAAAATTATAGCTATTTTTTGTCAGATTGGCAAAAAATATTATCTATTTTTTTGGTGTGCCGCAGAATTTAGTAATTAGGTTATGTGTGCCGTGAGGTGAACAGGGTTGACAAGCGCTGCTCTAAGGCAATGAAAACGCAATCGCATGCGAAAACCTCACAGCATCTTGGTGAGCAAGAGAAGCCAAACTTAAGAGACCATAAACAGAGGGCTCTGTGTACACAGAGTTCAAGACCAAGACCGCTGGCTCCTGCGCGAGGGGAGCAGACGCACTCCCCCCTGTTCCTCCTGTGGGGTTCAGCTGACCCCGGCCATCATATATAAAACAAACCTACGGCCCGGCCGGCATGGCTCAGTGGTTGAGCGTGACCTATGAACCAGGAGGTCACACTTCGATTCCCAGTCAGGGCACATGCCCGGGTTGCGGGTTCGAACCCCAGTGTGGAGCCTGCAGGAGGCAGCCGATCAATGATTCAATGATTCTCTCTCCTCGTTGATGTTTCTCTCTCTCTCCATTTTCCCTTCCTCTCTGAAATCAACAAAAATAAATAAAATAAATACACACATACATAAAAATAAAAAGTAAGAAACCTATGAAGGCTCTGGAAGGGGAGAGAAGAAGGCAGCCTGACAGGGACCTCAGGATCCATGGAGCAACGCCGCAGTGAGTCCTCGGGCTTCCTTGTCGCCCAGTGTATCCTGGATTAGCTGCTGGAGAAGTCAGCAACCTGCCTGTCCAGCCAGAGGATTGGAAGGTGCAGTCTAGCATGGCAAAACCCTTTAAAACAATAAATGCCCTACTCCAGAGGTCGGCAAGCCGCGGCTCGCGAGCCACATGCGGCTCTTTGGCCCCTTGAGTGTGGCTCTTCCACAAAATACCACATGCGGGCGCGCACATACAGTGCGATTGAAACTTCGTGGCCCATGCGCAGAAGTCGGTTTTCGGCCTGGGCGAGTCTATTTTGAAGAAGTGGCGCTAGAAGAAGTAGGGGGCGACGGGACACACGGCGCGGGGGAGGTACATTGTTTTGAGGTACGTTAGCTGAGGTCGACCCCTCCCAACTCTCCCATCCACACTCGTCTATCTGAAACAAGTATACAAGATGAGTGTGGATGGGAGAGTTGGAAGGGGTCGACCTCAGCGAACGTACCTCAATCAGATTGAGGACGTTTTTAGCAAAGGCCAGCTTGGGAGTACCCTAATTAAGTTAATAATGTACCTACCTATATAGTTTAAGTTTAAAAAATTTGTATCTCAAAAGAAATTTCAATCGCACTATTGATATTTGGCTCTGTTGACTAACCAGTTTGTCGACCACTGGCCTACTCTAGCCAAGCACCATGGAAAACCTGTGGCCCTAGCCCCACACCAACTCCCATGAGCCTGGCCTGGCTGTATCCAGTGCCCCAGCCCCACCACCAGCGTGGTAACAGAGAAGAATGAGTGGGGAGCTGGGACTTTCACCCCCACCCAATGGTAACAAGGCACCCTCCCCTGCACGCTGGGCGGTGTCAGAGGAGGCCTAGTCAGGACTGTCACCGCCACCCAGCAATAAGGTTAGTAAAGAACACATGGGCACTCATTACTCACAGGTGACATGATATTATACATAGAAAACCCTAACGACTCCACCAAAAAACTACTAGACTTAATAAATGAATTTGGCAGTGCAGCAGGGTGCAAAATCAACACTCAAAAAGCAAAGGCTTTTTGATACACCAATAATGAATTTTCAGAAAGAGAAACTAAACAAACAATCCTATTTATCACTGCAACAACAAAAAATTAAGATACTTAGGAAAAAACTTAACCAAGGAGGCAAAAGACCTGTACTCAGAAAACTACAGGACATTGAAAAAAGAGATAGAAGAAGATATAAACAAGTAGAAGAATATACCGTGTTCATGGATTGGTAGAATCAGCATCATTAAAATGTTCATACTACCCAAGGCAATCTACAGTTTCAATGCAATCCCTAATAAAATACCAACAGTATATTTCACAGATCTAGAACAAACACTCCAAAAATTTATATGGAATCAAAAAAGACCCCGAATAGCTGTAGCAATCTTGAGAAAGAAAAACCAAGTTGGAGGAATCACAATACCAGATGTCAAGTTATACTACAAAGCCACTGTAATCAAAACAGCTTGGTACTGGCACAAGAACAGGCATATAGATCAATGGAACAGAATGAAGAGCCCAGAAATTGACCCAAGCTATTACACTCAATTAATATTTGACAAAGGTAAGAGCATACAATAGAATAAAGACAGTCTATTCAATAAATGGTGTTGGGAAAATTGGATAGATACATGCAAAAAAATAAAACCAGACCACCAACTTACACCATACACAAGAATAAACTCAAAATGGATATAAGACTTAAATGTAAGTTGTGAAATCATAAAAATCCTAGAAGAAACCATAGGCAACAAAATCTCAGACAACTCTCGTAGCAATATGTTTACGGATACATCTACTAGGACAAAGAAAACTAAGGAGAAAATAAACAAATGGGACTACATAAAAATAAAAAGCTTCTGCACAGCAAAAGAAACCATCAACAAAACGAAAATGGAACCCACTGTATGCGAGAATATATTTGCCAAGGATACATCTGATAAAGGGTTAATATCCAAAATATATAAGGAGCTTATACAACTTAAAAAAGGAAGACAAACAATCCAATTAAAAAATGGGCAAATGCCCCAACCGGTTTGGCTCAGTGGATAGAGCGTCGGCCTGTGGACTGAAGGGTCCCAGGTTCGATTCCGGTCAAGGGCATGTACCTTAGTTGCGGGCACATCCCCAGTAGGGGGTGTGCAGGAGGCAGCTGATCGATGTTTCTCTCTCATGGATGTTTCTAACTCTGTATCCCTCTCCCTTCCTCTCTGTAAAAAATCAATAAAATATATATTTAAAAATAAATAAATAAAATAGCCAAAAGAAATATTAAAAAAAAAAATGGGCAAAGGACCTAAATAGACACTTCTCCAAAGAGGACATACAGATGGCCAAGAGACATATGAAAAAACTAGAGGCCCAGTACATGAAATTTGTGCAGAGGGGTCCCTCAGCTGGGCCTGCACCCTCTTGCAGTCCGAGACCACTCGGGAGATGTCTGCTGCTGGCTCAGGCCTAAGCTGGCAGTCAGACATCCCTCTCACAGTCTGGGGCTCTCACAGTCTGGGACCCCTCACTCTTTGTCGCCCGCCTGCAGTGGAGGCAGGAGAGGCTCCTGCCACTGTCGCTGCACTCACCAGCCGTGAGCCCGGCTTCTGGCTGAGTGGTGCTCCCACTGTGGGAGCGAATTGACCACCAGAGGGCAGGTCCTGTGTTAAGCTTCTGCCCCCTGGTGGTCAGTGCGTGTCAAAGTGACTGGTCGTTCTGTCGTTCGGTTGATTTGCATTTTAGGGTTTTATTATATAGGATGCTCAAAGCCATTGATCATCAGAGAGATGCAAATGAAAATGAAAATGAGGGCCCTGGCCGGTTTGGCTCAGTGGATACAGCGTCGGCCTGCGGATTCAAGGGTTCCAGGTTCGATTCCGGTCAAGGGCATATACCTTGGTTGCGGGCACATCCCTAGTAGGGGATGTGCAGGAGGCAGCTGATCGATGTTTCTCTCTCATCGATGTTTCTAACTCTCTATCCCTCTCTCTTCCTCTCTGTAAAAAATCTATAAAATATATATTTTTAAAAACAAACAAACAAAAAAAACAACAATGAGGTATCACCTCACACCTGTCAGAATGGCTCCCATCAACAAATCAACAAATGACAAGTGCTGGTGAGGATGTGCAGAAAAGGGAACCCTAGTACACTGCTGGTGAGAATGCAGACTGGTGCAGCCATTACAGAAAACAGTATGGAGTTTCCTCAAAAAATTAAATATAGAACTGCCATTTGACTCAGTGATCCCACTTCTGGGAATATATCCTAAGAAACCTGAAGCACCAATCAGAAAGAATGTATGCATTCCTATGTTAATAGCAGCACAATTTACAATAGCTAAGATCTAGAAATAGTCCAAGTGCCCATCAGTAGATGAATGGATAAAAAAGCTGTGGTACATTTACACCATGGAATACTATGCAGCAGTAAAAAAGAAGAATCTCTTACCCTATGAGACAGCATGGAGGGACCTAGAGAGTATCATGCTAAGTGAAATAAGCCAGTCAGAGAAAGACAAGTATCACATGATCGCACTCATATGTGGAATCTAAGTAACAAAATAAACTGATGAACGGAGTAGATCCAGAGACATGGAAGCATAGAACAGAGTGGGGAATCTCGGAGGGAAGGTGGGGGAGGGTGGGTGGGTGGGAGGTAATCAACCAAAGACCTTGAACGCATATATGCATGGCCCACAGACACAGACAACAAGGTGCTTATGGCCTGGGGCAGGGGTGGGGGTGGGGAGGGGGATGGATGAGGTCAATGGGGGGAAAAGGGGGGACATATGTAATATTTTCAACAATAAAGAATTGTGGGTGTGTTTTTTAAAGGAGATATGCAACAACAACAAAAAGAACACATGCGCAGCAGTAACAAGGGACCCTCCCTTCCCAGGCCGGGAGGTGTCGGTGGCGGTCTGGTGGGAAGCTGGAACTCCCACCCCTGCCCAGCAGCAAGGAGGCACCCCTGTTTCCCACCAGGGTGTCAACTAAGGTCAAGTGGGGAGCCTGGACTCCCCTCAGCCCCTCAGCACCAATAAGGCCCCGTGCTGGAGGAAGGCTGCTAAGACAGAAGAGTTAACTAAGAGCCATGTCTCATAATATAACACCCGATGTCCAGGAGACCAAACATGAGCCTGTCACACCAAGACCCAGGGAAGTCACAACCAGGAGGAGGAAAGGCCCAACCAACAGATGCCACCAAGATGACACAACGTTGGAATTTTCTAACAAGGGTGTTAAAGCTGCAATCTTAAGAAGGTTTCAACAAGCAATTACGTACACGCTCCAAACAAATGAAAAAGCAGAAAGCCTTCGCAACGAAGTAGAAGAACCTAATGGAAATTTTAGTACTGAAAGCTTATTAGCCGAGCTCATCAGCAGAATGGAACAGTACGGGAAAGGTCAGTGAACTTGGAGATGGAGAAATAAACACCAGCCCAGCGGAACAGAGAGGAGATGGGCTGGAAAAGAGAAATGAACACAGGCCAGGAACCGGTGGGCCTGCAGCAAAAGCCCCAACATTCTGTCAGAGTCCCAGACGGAGAGGAGAGTGTGGGGCTGAGAAAGTATTCAAAGAGACAGTGGCTGGAAAAACACCCACATTTGGCAAAAGACATCTATCTACAGATTTCAGGAGCTTAATAACCTCCAAACAGGTAAACTGGGAAAACCCACTCGAAGACGCATCGGAATCAAACTCCTGAAAACTAAGGACAAAGATAACATGTCAGAAGCAGAGGGAGAAGCGACGCCTTAGCCCAAAAGGAAAAATCATTCACATGACGGCGGGATTCTCACAGAAGCCACGAGGCCAGGGGGCACATTTCAGCTCCTGATGGAAAAGGCTGCCCCCTCAGAATACGACACTCAGTGAAGCAGCCGTCAGGACAGAAGGAGAAACGGCGGCTCCCAGAGGAAGGAGAACGGAGAGGATGTGCTGTTGGCAGACCTGCCCTGTAAGAATGGCTGAAGGAAATTCTTAGAACAGAAAGGAAAGGATGAAAGAAGGAATCTTGGCGCATCGGGGGGAAGTGGGGCCCATAGAAAGAGTAAAAATATGAGTAAATATGATAGAATTTCCTTATCCTCCTGAGTTTTCTAAATTATGTGTGAGGGTCAAAGAAAAAGTTATAACATTGACGAATGTGTTTCTCAAAGTATGTAAAGGAAATGCTAATTAAAATTAGATCATAAGTGGGGCAGGGTAAGGGACCTAAAGAGATCAATTCCCTACACCTCACTATAACTGGTCAGTGTGGACACCGGTAGACTGTGATAAGTTGTGTATTAAAAAAAAGTAATACCGAGGGGAATCACTAAAAAATCTATTTGAAGAGACACAAAGACACTACAGCTACACCCTGGCCGCTGTGGGCAGATGGTTGGGCATCATCCAGTGCACCAGGAGGCTGCCCATTCAATTCCTCGTCAGGCACATGCCCAGGTTGCAGGCTCGATCCCCGGTGGGGGGCGTGTAGGAAACTATTCTTTAAAAACACAAAACACTACAGCGAAATCGAGCAAGAACGGGCAAACCTAATCTAAAGAGAGAAGTCAGAACAGCAGCTGCTCCTGGAAGCATCAATAGGAGGGAGCAGGAGGGCATGAGGGTACCTTCTGGGGTGCTGGAATGTTCCCTGTCCTCATCTGAGTGGTGGTTTCACAGGTGTCCACGCATGTACACGTCACTAAGTTGCATACCTAAGATTTGTGGGCCTCACTGTATATGTTATACTTAAATTAAAAATAAAAAAATAAAGATCGGCCCGGCCGGTGTGCCCAGTGGTTGAGCATCGACCTATGAACCAGGAGGTCATGGTTCCATTCCTGGCCGGGCACATGCCTGGGTTGCGTGCTCGATCCCCAGTAGGGGGCGTGCAGGAGGCAGCGGATCAATAATTCTCACTTATCATTGATGTTTCTATCTCTCCCTTTCCCTTCCTCTCTGAAACCAATAAAAAATATATTTTAAAAAATAAAAAAGGAGGCCACTGCGCCCTGGCTCCCATCTGGGGTTCAGATTCACAAAGCACTGTCCTCCCTGTGCGTCTCTGGCGTCTCACTCACCTCTGCGTGACACACAGGAACTGGAGGCTGAGGGACGCCAAGGACCTGGTCCAGAAACGCCGCTCATGCCACTGGAATTAGGCCTTATCCCTTCCCAGGGCTCTCAGGCTCTCGCGGGCATCAGAACACCTGGAAGTTGTTTACGATGGGAAGTGTGGCCACAGCCACAGGTTCTGACTCAGCAGGGGTTTCAGCTGTCTATTGCTGCATAACAAAGCTGCCCAGAATTCAGTGCTTACAGCAACGACTTATGCCCTAGCTGGCTTAGCCCACTGGATGGAGCGCTGGCCTGTGGACTGAAGGGTCCCAGGTTTGATTCCAGTCAAGGGCACGTGCCTGGGTTGCGGGCTGGATCCCCAGGAGGGGGCGTGCAGGAGGCAGCCAGTCAATGATTCTCATCATTGATGTTTCTCTCTCCCTCTCCCTCTCCCTCTCCCTCTCCCTTCCTCTCTGAAATAAATTTTTAAAAACGACGACTTACTATATTTTGTGATTCTGCGGGATGGCTGGGTCCAGCTGGGGGTTCTTCTCTTCCTGTGGCTTCAGCTGGGGCTGAAGTGCCCAGGCAGCTTCCTCACTCACATGACACCCTGTGCTGAGACGGTGCCTGTCCCACCCCCTCCCCCCCCTCCCCCACGTGGCTCTCCAGCAGGGTGCCTGAACCTAGTCACACAGTAGCTCCGGGCTCCGGGAGCGAACATTCCACAGGGACAGGTTCCAACGTGCGAGCGCTTATCCATGGAGCCTCTCCTCCCGTCATACTGCCCAGAGCAAATCACAGGGCCAAGACCAGGTCAGGGGCGCTTCGCCAGGTGTGACTAGCAAGAGGTGGGGTTCCCGGGTGGGGTAGGGGTCACCAATGTACCAGGCACCACGGTCGGTCTGTGGTGGGGCCTATGACCTTCTTTCTAGGTGGTCCCCGTGGCGATTGATGCAGGCGTTCCCGTGACCACACGTCAAGAGCTGTCCTGGCCTGTGGCACCTTCTCCACAGCGCCACCCTCAAAGGGGCTCTTCACCCTCCCCGCCTGTCCCAGCCACTGGCCAAGGCGAAAGCCACGGGCAAGCTGTCGGGGCGGGGTGGGGGGAAGCTGACTGCCAGGGCAGCCCGCACACCCTGGGACACAGCGTGCTATTCAAGCAGCGAGGATATAGGCCAGTGATGGCGAACCTATGACACGCGTGTCAGAGGTGACACGTGAACTCATTTTTTTGGTTGATTTTTCTTTGTTAAATGGCATTTAAATATATAAAATAAATATCAAAAATATAAGTCTTTGTTTTACTATGGTTGCAAATATCAAAAAATTTCTACATGTGACACGGCACCAGAGTTAAGTTAGGGTTTTCAGAATGCTGACACGCCGAGCTCAAAAGGTTCGCCATCACTGGTCTAGGCAATCACATGACAATGACTATGATGGTGTCAGAGGGCACTAGGCTTATGAGGGTGGTCACTTCGTAAGTTGTATGAATGGCTCATCGCCGCTGTACACCTGAAACTAATATAATACTGCACGTCTACTGTGATTGGAAAGTAAAGCTCTTTCCAGCTGGCGTCGAGCTATGGGCATCTCTTGGGACAACTGACAGGAGCGCCACCAGACCTACCACAGGAAGCAAAAATGGGAGCTGGGAGGCCCCTTGGCCAACAGTGAGATCGGCCCGCCCCAGGCCCACAGTCCACGGGCCAGCGGCACCAAGAAGTACTGCCTTGAGGCTGGACACAGACATCCTACAATCACCCAACAACGACCGGTCCGCACCCACACCCTCGTAAGGACTGCATCGTGCTCACCGACGGCACACTGGACGGACGGCGCACTGGACGGACAGCGCACTGGACGGACAGCGCACTGGATGGACGGCGCACTGGACGGACAGCGCACTGGACGGACGGTGCACTGGACGGACAGCACACTGGATGGACGGTGCACTGGACGGACTGCGGTACAAGTCCCACTAGGCACTCCCTGGGCCACAAGACAGGGCCACGCTGACTCGTGAGGAGGAAGAGATTTTAAACAAAAAACGATCAAAGAAAATTCAGAAGATTTTTCTCTATCAAACAAACTACACATGCTAAGTAATTTTTTTTTAAACTGGAAAACAAATGACTTGACTGAATTATCAGGTAGAGTTTCTGATTGGCATCGAATAACCAATATTTCTATGTTGAACTGAGAAAATTCCCGGCTGCCTCCACTTGGGAAATGCTTGACTGGGTACAGCTTTTTGCAATATTCGAGATAACCGAGCCCCGTCTGGAGTATGGGGGCTTTCAGCCAAGAGCAACTGGACAGGGGGTCCTGCCAGCCTCGCCCAGCTCCATGCAGTCTATGGGCTGTGTCCTCCGGGGACGCACCAGGAGCCAGCACCCTGCCCAGTGCCACGGGGAAGCTCAGGGCGTCCGAGGTGGCACTGTCCCTCGACTATTTACATTTAAGTTAAATACAATGAAATACAATCGAAAATTCAATTCCTAAAAAAAGAAAATCAATCCCTCGGCCACCTTTCAAGGGCTCAGCAGCCCGTGTGGCCTGTGGCTATCATACTGGACAGTGTCCACATTCAAAGGGACAGTGTTGGCAAGAATGGGCAAAACACACAGATGAGCCCGGCCACAGTGGCTCAGTGGTTGAGCATCGACCCTGCACCAGGAGGTCACGGTTCGATTCCTGGTCAGGGCATATGCCCTGGTTGCCAGTTCCATCCCCGGTAGGGCATGCAGGAGGCAGCTGACCAATGTTGATGTTCCTCTCTCACCGATGTTTCTATCTGTTTCTCCCTCTCCCTTCCTCTCTCTCTCAAATCAGTAAAAAAAAAAAAAAGCAAACAAAATGTAAGATACAAACACAAATGCAGGCATGGCCAACGTTACACACTTGACGGGGCCCAAAAGGAGGGTTCCTACACATCAATTCCAGCTGCGCCACTGCTCGCAGGATACGACGGAGCTGCTTTCTTGGAATAATTGGCTCCAAAACTGTGCAAAAATCACACTTAGGGATGCAGCCAACCTTTAAAACCACACACTAAATTTAGAGAGATGATTCCGCTCCGGATAAAACCCCACTGCCAATAACGGTAATTACCGGAGTAAGCCAGTATGACTCCGGCCGTCACCAACCCCCAGAGGACACAGCGAGGGGAGGGGCCGTGCGATCATCCTGACAAACAGAAACCCCTTTGACCCCGCAGGTCCCCAACTTTGTGTTCTGTAGCGTTTCTGGGTCATTTCTAAAGTAAGGGCTGCTCTTCGCGGGGACAGTGTGGGCACAATGGCGGGGATGCCTGACGCAGTATGAGAGGGACTTTTCGTAGCAGATGCTCTCGGTTGTCTGACCAACAGCCATTCCTCCCTTGTCCCGACTGCACTGACTCAGAGGAAATGCTGCTCGGCCTCCTCACACCTTGGGCATGACTCATGTTTTGGGCTGGACCATTCTTTGTTGGGGGACCGGCCTCTGCCCTCTTCTGCCCACTAGATGTCAATAGCACCCACCCTGAGTGGTGACCCCCCCCCCCCCGAGAATGTCTGCAGAATTGCCAAGTGTCTCCTGGGGGGCAAAATCAACCCAGGCTGAGAACCACTGGGCTATGGCGTAAAGTTTAAGCCACTGGTTCTCAAACTTGAACGTGCATCAGGATCACCTGAAGCACTTATTAGAACACAGGGCCTCATCCCCAAAGCCTCGGATTCAGTGGGTCTGAGGTAGGGCTCGAGAGTACATTTCTACCGAGTGCTCAGGCGATGCTGACGAGGGACCCGCTTTGAAGCAGGATCTCAGTCATTTGCGACACGCTGTTCCCCTGGGCGGTCAGAGCAGAGGGAAAGGACCCAGGAAAGGCTTCCTTGCAGATGATAAGAGACCTGGGGTAAAACAGTCCCTTATCTTCGTGGACACGGTGGAGTGTGCATGTGATGTCTGGAATGTGGCAGCCATTTTGTGACCTGAGGGGGAGCTGGCGAAGGGCCAAACCTCCTCCTCGAGGATGGGAGGAGTTGGTTTCCTGTAAGGAGGGGGTTGAGTCATGGAGGGAGTGTCACAATGAGTCTTCTTTTTGCTTAAGCAAGTCGTACCCTAACTTGGCTGCCCATTAGAATACCTGGGAGGCTTTAAAAACTTGCCCCACACCAATTAAGTCAGACTCTTAGTGTAGGAGTCAAGATTCAGTATTTTTAAAAAAATTTCCCCAGGTTCACCCAGCCCGTGTGGCTCAGTGGTTCAGCATCGACCTATGAACCAGGGGGTCATGGTTTGATTCCCAGTCGGGGCACATGCCCAGGTTGCGGGCTCGACCCCCCAGTGTGGGGCATGCAGGAGGCAGCCGATCAATGATTCCCTCTTATCACTGCTGTTTCTACCTCCCTCTCCCTTCCTCTATGAAATCAATAAAATTATATATATATATTTTTTAAAAACTTCCTGCAGGATTTTCAGTATGCAGCGTTTGAGAACCCTTGCTGCGAAATGTGTGGCTGGTGGACCATCAACATCAGCATCACCTGGAAGCTGGTTAGACATGGAGACTGTCAGGCCCCACCGCACTCTGAGAATCTGTTTCAAAGCCTGCACTGTAACAGGTAATACGTGGTCTGTCCGCACAGCAGAGCTTGAGCAGCGGTGCTTTAAGCCAGCTGGCGTTGGTGTTCTGTCCTGGCATCTCAACTGCGACCATCTTTCATCGTCTGCAGGGCTCACACGTCTGAACACAGGGTTCACGTATTTAACTCACTGAAATGATTCTTTCAGAGAGACCCAGCGCTCCTCCCGGTGCTGAGACGGTGGCCATGCCTCGTAAAGGTGGCCCTGCCCGAGGCTACGACAGGAATTCCACCTCTCGGAATGCATTCTTGAGACAATCTTGCATGTGCTCAGGACAACAGACACAGAAATGTCCTCTGCAATTTTGTTACATCGGAAAAGGGAGAAAACCTAATGTCATAGTTGGGAAGTTGATCAGTAAGTTATGGTGTGTTCGTGTTCCCATAACGTTGCTCATACTCATTGAGCAGATACTGTCCTAAATGTTTAACGTGAATCACCTTGTTTAACCTCAGCGCTTTCCTGTCAGGCAGGCATAATCATTATGCCCATTTTATAGATGAGGAAGCTGAGGTGCTGAGTAGCAACTTGCCCAAGTTACTGCACAAAACTCGCTGAGCTGGGTAGGATTTGAAACCAAGCAGTGTGGCTCTAGAACTGACCTAATCATCATAGTAGCCTGCCTCATAGGGGGAAAATATCTCCCCTGACCCCTGGCCCCTGACCCCTGACCCCTGACATTTCTACTTCACACCCCGTCTATCACAGACCTGTAATACGTAAGTGTAAGTGACTTTCATGCCAATCCTCTGGCCTATTCCAGATGTACATGAGAATCACCGGCAACACCATTTTTCAATTGTGGCAAAATATACATAAACTTGACCATGTTAACCATTTGTAAGTGTACAGTTCAGTATATTAAGTATATTCACATTGTCATCCAACCATCACCACCATCCATCTCTAGAACATGTCATCATCCCAAACTGAAATTCTATATCCATAAAACAGTCACTCCCCATGCCACCTCCCCCATCCCCTGGCAACCACCTTTCTACCTTCTGTGTCTATGAATCTGCATATGCTAGGCACCTCATATTATGTGGAAGCACACAATATTCTTCCTTTTGTGCCTGGCTTCTTTCACTTAGCGTAAGGTTTTCAAGGTTCATCCATGTAGCATGTATCAGTACTTCATTCCTTTTTATGGCCAAATAACATTCCACCCCACAGACACCACATTTAGTTTCTCCATTCATCCACCAATGGGCATGTGGGTTGTTCCTCCTTTTGGCCGTTGTGAATAGTGCTGCTGTGAACATTGTTGTTCCAGTATCAGTTCCAACCTCTGCTTTTAATTCTTTTGGGTAGATACCTGGAAGTGGAATTTTGAATCATCTATATATATAAAAGCCTAATATGCAAATTGTCCCTGCAGGAGTTCAACCCAGAGACTGATCGCTCGCTATGACATGCGCTGACGACCAGGCGGCAGCGCAGAACGAAGGAAGGCCCCGGCCGGCTGCCAGAAGGCCCCAATAGGCCCTGATCGCTGGCCAGGCCTAGGGACCCTACAGTACATGAATTTCGTGCACTAGGCCTCTAGCAGTCTATGTTTTCCAAAGTGGCCATCCCAGTCTACATCCCTGTCAGCAATGGGGGAGAGTCCCAATTTCTCCACAACCTCACCAACACTTTCTATTTTCTGTTTTGTTGTTTTAAACAATGGCCATCCTAATGGGTAGAAAGCAGTATTTCATTGTAGTTTTGATTTGCATTTCCCTAATGATTTATGATGTTGAACAGCTTTTCATGAGCCTATTAGCCATCTGTGTATCTTCTTTGGAGAAATGTCTATTCAAGTCCTTTGCTCATTTTTTAACCGGCTTGTTTGGTTTTTTTTTGTTGTTTAGAGTTCTTCACAGATTCTGAATATTAATCCTTTTTCAGATATATGATTTGCAAATATTTTCTTCCATTCTTTTCACTCTCTTAATGCCCAAAAGTCTTAAATTTTGATGAAGCCCAATTTATTTTTTCTTTTGTTACCTATGCTTTTGGTGTTATATCCAAAAAATCACTGCCAAATCCAGTATCATGAAGGATCCCCGTGTTTTCTTTGTGTTTTCTAATCCTCACCTGAGGATATATTTTTAAATATACATACTATTTTTTAAAAATATATTTTTATTTATTGCAGAGAGGAAGGGAGAGGAAGAGAGATAGAAACATCAATGATGAGACTCATTGATCTGCTCCCTGCACGCCCCCCACTGGGGATCGAGCCTGCAACCTGGGCATGTGCCCTGACCTGGAATCATACTGTGACCTCCTGGTTCATAGGTCAACGCTCAACCACTGAGCCACGCTGGCCAAACTAGAGGATATTTTTTCCCATTGACTTTCCTAGAGAGAGTGAATGAAGGGGAGGGAAAAGAGAGAGGAGGCGGAAAGAAAGAGAGAAACATTGATATGAGAGAGACATATCAATTGGTTGCCTTCCACATGTGCCTGGTCCAACGGGGCCGGGGATCAAGCCTTCAACTGAAGTACATGCCCTTGACTGGGAATCGAATCCACTCTAACCACTGAGCTAAATTGGCCAGTGCTTTTTTAAAAATATTTTTAATTTATTGATTGATTTTAAAGAGATACAGGGAGAGAGGGAGAGCGGGAGAGACAGGAAGAGGGAGAGAGAGGGAAAGAGAGGGCGGGAGAGAGAGATTGATTGAGTTGTCATTCCACTTATTTTTGCATTCATTGGTTGATTCTTATATGTGCTCTGACCAAAGTGTATTGGGATGATGCTCTAACCAACTGACCTACCCAACCAGGGCCCACTGTGTTTTCTTCTAAGAGTTTTATCGTGTTATTTCTTTCTTTCTTTTTTTTTTTTTTTTTTTATTGATTTTCTAAAGAGAGGAAGGGAGAGGGACAGAGAGTTTAGAAACATCGATGAGAGAGAAACACCGATCAGCTGCCTCCTGCACACTCCCCACTGGGGATGTGCCCGCAACCAAGGTACATGCCCTTGACCGGAATCGAACCTGGGACCCTTGAGTCCGCAGGCCGATGCTCCATCCGCTGAGCCAAACCGGCCAGGGCTATCGTGCTATTTCTTACATTTAGGTCTTTGACCCACTTTGAGTTAATTTTTGAATACGTTGTAAGGTGAAGGTCCAACTTCAGCTCTGTGGTGGGGCACAGGCACCAGTCACACAATGCTCCCCAGGTGGTTCCCAAGGGCACCCCAGACTGAGAACCACTGTCCTCCTGCACTGCAGTCCTCTTAATCCTGGGTCACCTCACACGGGTCTCTGTATTCCCACTTTCTAGCACAGCCTGATCCCTGGAGGCATTCAGTGGGGTTGATGCTGGGCCTGGGGTGACTGTGGGAGATTCTAGCCCTGAACTTGTCAAGCACATGGGTTCTCCAGCACCTTCCATGACAGCCCAGCACTGTGCCAGGTGCATCCGAGGCAATGAGCAAGAACCAGCCAGGTTCAGCCCCGGGGCCGCGTGCGTGGACTTGGGAGGGGCCCAGGGTCAGATGGTAACAGGCCAGTGGGCTCTCCTTGCCAGGGAATCAGAGGAGGTGGCTTGGGCCCGGCTGGGGGCAGCCTGGGAGGGCCAGAGAGGAGGGAAGAGGCGCTCAGGCAGGGTGAGAGCCAGTGGGGGGCTCGCTGGAGAAGCTTCCCCAGGGGACGGAGGGTAACGGCACCGTCACAGCAGTGGGCACCGGTTGGAAGCCCGTCTGGCCACGCTTCCCACTGTCATGTTCCCACATGAGTCAGGACGGGGAGGCCCTGGAAGGGCGCCCGACACAGGGAAGCACTGAATAATGCAGGCCATGCGTCCATCCCATGCTCGCCTTTCATCCTAACAGCGGCCCCTGGAGAGTCACACCGTTATTTCTATGTTTTTAAAAGAGGAAACAAGATCAAAGAGGTGAAGTCAGGGGCCCATTATCACACAGAGGAATGAACCAGGATTCAAACTCTATTCTGTTCAACTCCAAAGCCCACGCACAAATCTTCCACGAAACTTGGGGGCCAAAGGCTGGATTTCTGGAACCCAGACCTGGAAGGGGCCTCTCGAGGCCATTGTGTCTGGCCCTGCCAGGCCCACGGCATGCCAGGCTGAGGGGGGTCTGGGGCTGAGGCTTCCAGCGAGACCGCTGGCAGGACAGGTCACTGGGTCAGCGAGGATGAGCTGGGATGCCCTGGGGGCGGGGCATCACCCAGAGGAGGCAGAGCAGCCTCTGTGCTGAGAGCTCGCCCACCCGCTGCCTCCCCGCTCAGGGCTCAGGCCGGCAGCCCAGAGCCCCGGACAGGCCCCACCCCAGCCCCCTGCCCAACATGAAGTCTGGCCATTGGAGATGACCTTTGCAGGGAGCAGAACACGACTGGGATTCGTTTGCCTGTGCAATCTTCATAATTACCACAGCAGCTACTCCCCAGGAGCCACGTGGCCACAGGGGCCAAGCTCCCATCCTCCCGTCACAAGCTGCCTGTCCTTCCCGCCCCCCCCCCCTCCCCCCCCCGCCACTGCAGAGTCACCAGTCTGCACACCCTGTTGCCTCCACTCTCCAGCTACACCCACAGGGCGGCTCCGGGAGCTGGCTTGAGTTCCGGCAGGAGCAAGCCCCTAACACCTCCTCTGGGCCTGTCCCTTCCCACCGTACAGTTTCCAGGGCGAGAAACAGGGGAGACAGTCGCACCTAGCACCCCTGGCTTGGTTTAGGGGAGTCATTTCCAAACTGGGATGTGCGACAAAATCTCCTGTATAAAAAATGCACGCTCCTGGTCCTCACCCTGGAGATTCTGAGTCTGTTGATCTGGCGTAAAACCCAACTATCCATTTTATTTGTTTAAGTTTCCGCACATGATTTCAACCATCAACCCCACTTTCGGAAAAGTTAGGGAGAACTGGAAAGAATTCCCGAGTATTTCCCGTTCTTTCCCTCGCTGTCAACCTCTCCAACAACCAACAGCTCCTGCTTTTGCACGTCTAAATAAGCACTGAAGAGTTAAGGGGGAGATGTGAGTCATTCACACTTTAGTATAAATCAGTTTACTCAGCCAGCTTTCCACCTAGTACCTCGCTGAGATTCCGCCTATTGCGGGTGGAGAGGAGGGTGGGAAGTAGGAGTGTTGATGAAGGATGAAAGAGGAGAGACAGGAAGAGGGAGGACACAGAGGTGCTTCTGAGAGAGGAAGGAAGAGTAAGGGACTGTGACCTGAGCCATGACTTGAATGGCATGTCCCGTAGGGGAGAACTGAAGAGAAGCTTGGACTTGTAGTAACTAACACTCATGGCAGAGTCATGCCAAACAGCAACGGAACGGTGCTTGCCTGCGCTCCACGGGGGAGACCAAGCACAGCGTAAGGACCTGCCTGTACGGCCTGCGTGGGAGTGCTACTCAGTGTGGTCTGTGGACCAGCAGCCCTGGCATCGCCTGGCATTTTGCGGGAAATGCAGAATCGGGCACGCCAGACCTGCGGACTCGCAATCTTTCAGCAAGGTCCCCGGGAGACTCCTGAGCACACCAAGGTGGGGAAGGCTCTGGTCTCACTAGCACTTCGCCCCGGAGAGCCCTGGGATTTCCTGCTTTTGAGAGGACATTGACGGGCAAGAGGCAGGGCTACACCATGAAACAAGTTCGGTGGGGGATCCTAGGGTCCTGGGCAGAGGGGGCTAAACCCCACCAAAGAGCCAGCCCTGAGCAGCTCTCGGAAGGAAGGGAGGGAGGGGCACAGGCCAATTAAACTAAGAAGTAAAGTTGGGGCCCTAGACTTGGAAAGTTAGCGCACTTTGCCGCTAACTTGCTGTATGACTTTGCACAAGTGATTGGCCTCAGTTTCCTCTCTGTCAAGTAGAGCTGCTGCCGTAAGGCCCAAAGGAGCTAAGATGAGCAAGCGTTTGGGGAACCATGAACCACAGGAGAGGGTGACTCGCCGGCTGTCCCCTGGTGTCCTCATGAGGCCCCACGTAAGCCTGGCCTCACAGGCCGCCACATTTACCTGTTTCCTCCCCACGACCCCTCAGAGCTGGAACCTCAGGCTGAAAGGAATTGCAAAAACCTAATCACATGAGGGTTTTACTCTCCAATAACGTTTTACTATATCTGCCAGGATTTGGTTTTGAATAAGATCCTTGGAAATGGATATCAGGTACAATTAGATGGGGGTGGTGCCAGGGCTCCCCAGATCTCACATCCACCACATCCACCCACCTACCAGGGAGCAGTGGTTCCCCACCCTGATTGCACATAAGAATCATTGATGCCTGGACCACAAGAATGGCTAAACTAAAAGGACAGGCAGTAGCAAGTGTTGACAAGGGTACAGAGCATCCAGAACAGTAAATGGTGTGAAATGGTACAGTCACTTTGGAAAACTACTCAGCAATAACTACGTGTACACATTAGACCACACGCCCACCCTTGGGCGTACACACAACAGTGATGAGTATGCATGGCCACGAAAGCCATGTACACAGACGCTCCCAGTGGGGGTATTCCATTAGCCCCAAACAACCCAAATGCCCATTAACAGCTGTAAGACTAACTTGTGCGCTGGGCTGCCCTGGCTGGGTGGCTCAGCTGGTTGGCGCGTCGTCCCATACACCAAAAGGTTACAGGTTCAATCCCCAGTCAGGGCACATCCTAGGTTTTGAGTTCAATCCCTGGTCTGGGCCCATATGGGAGGTAACCGATAGAATGATAGATATTTCTCTCTCACATTGATGTTTCTCTCTCTCTCTCAATCTCTCTCTCTCTCAAATTAATAATAATTTTTTAAAAACATGTCCCCAGGTGAGGACTAAATTGTGTGCTGTGCTGTGCTGTACTGTGCTGTGTGTGGGACCGCCCGGACAAAGGTACTCCTTTAGGACAAAGGTACTCCTTGCCCCAACTGTGGCGGGTATTTACTGCTGACAGCTCTCAGAGTCCCTCTCCAAGACCTGTCCCCCACCTTACAGCCCCTCCCATAACTGGTCACACAGGCCTGGATCCCTTGCCTTAATCCGGGACACCTCTGAAGCGCCAGCCCAGCCCCAGCGTTCCCCTTGGGATGGAGTGGGCCTGTGTTCCACCTCCCCTCTCTGCCTGTCCTCATCTCTTGTGAGGATTGTTCTAGAGAGCACGGCCCCATGACCCTCACGCAAGCTTTCATTTCAGAGTCTGTTACCCCAGGAACCCAGCCTGGCCAGTTGGTGTGGGAGTGACCCTAAGGCAGCCCTGAACACTGGGGCGGGAGGGAACCCCAGCAGTGGCTGCAGCGAGGACCATGCTGTGCAGGAGGTGGGAGCCTGCAGGCAGAACGGAGGAAAGCGCAAGGGCTCCTTTGTGGGTGGGCAGTGGTGGGCGGGCGCTGGGGGGGCAGCATCTCCACAGCCTGAGAGGCTGGGGGAGGAGTAATTAATTAGAAAGCCCGGGAGCTGCTGCCGGCTCTCAGCGCTGGGAGAGACAATGAAGGCTGAGAGTGATTAATCACTAATTTAAGGCCAAGTGTGCAAGCCGAGGGCCTCCTTAGCTGCATATAAATTCTCTCCTGCAGCTGGAGGGCAGGGGGCGGAGGCAGCGCGGGGCTCAATTATAAGTGGAGCAGAACGTCAGAGGCGCTGAATGCCCGCCCACGGTGCGTCTGCAGTGCCAAGGTCAGGCCTGCGTGGGAAAGAGGGGCGTGGAAGTGACCCCTCGAGTGTAGCAGGCCGCCTGCTCGAAGACAATGCTGAGGATGCTCCTCAGATCTGCCCCCTCCACACTGGCCCCCGCCAATAACGGGTAAGTCACGCCTCGGCCCCTGCAGGAGCCAGCGAGCACAGGGTGCCACCGAGGGGCTGCGTCAAGGGGGGACAGGAACCCCACACACAGGAATTAACACCCCGAAAGGCCCTGACAGAAGGTGCTAACGCTCTGCTGGGAGGAAGCGGTGCCCAGCATCAGATGGAGAACCACCAAGGCTGTGGGCAGACCAGGCAGGAGGCATCAAAAGTGCAGAGAGTGGGCACGGGTGGGCCTGCCACGTTGGGGGCCGAGTCCGCTGAAGCGAGCTCAGGGCTGAGTCAGCTGGAGACCGGAGGTGGCGCTGCTGTTAGAGACCGGGCGCCCTGCCTGCGATGGAGATGACAGATAGGGCCCCAAAGTCAGGCAGGGGGCGGTGCTTACTCGGCAAAAGCAAGGTGGGTGCAATCATTGCAGCTGTTGGCAGGTCAGAGCGGCAGCTGGAGGGCCTGACCCCGAGGGATGGAACCGGTGAACAGAGCCCGCGTCCCCAGGGGCAGCCAGGAGGATGCTGCCACTCCTGGTAACCACGGCAACAAGGCCTGGTGCTCAGGGCTGAGGCTGCACCCCAAAGCCGTGATCCCCTGCCCAGCGTCCGACCTGGGCAAGGTTTCAGAGCCAACAGACTGAAGCAGCGCCCAGGAGCCCAGGAGCAAGGGCCCTGCGACCCAGGAACAAGCAGACGTAGCAAAGATTCCACCGGTCCCTCCCCAAGGGGACGGATGCAGCCTCTTATTTGGGTAACCAGCACTGCAGAAAGACGGTGCCCAGGCCCGTCAAGGACTAAGACACAGGGTCCAAGAGATGTTGGCACCAGGGGCCCCAAAAGTCGCCACGGCCCCGTTTGGGTGGGAGCACATGGGGACCAGGTGGTGAATGGAATCCTGGCCCAGGTGGGCCACCCCTGGGGTCCGCCCTGCAGGGAAGGACGTGAGATGCAGACTCACCCTGATGGCCCCTCTCCCGCACCATCACTCAGAGCAGTGCCCTGGGGACCCGCCAGACCCTGCTCAAAGCCAGCGGTCCCTTCCTGACAAGTTACCCTCGGCCGTTCTCTCCCCTGCAGAGTGGCGATGACGCACGGCCTCACACAGCAGCCGCGAGAACCACAGACCAGGTCCACACCTCCTCCCCGCACTGTCAGCTGACCGCTGTGCTGCTCATGCTGAGAAAATGGGAGCGGGCCGCAGAGCAGCCCACACGCACCCGGCCCTGCACTCGGCCTGCGCTGGGCCTGCCCCGGCTCCCCAACCACATCGCTGCCCCCACCAGTGCTCCCCACCACCCTATCGCTTTCCTCCACACAGAATCTTCCCATCAAAAGACACACGCTGTTGTTTCTCTCCTTGAAAGAGAAAAGAAGCCCCTCCCGCTGCGCTGTCCGCTCCTGGGGGGCCGTCCTCTCCTGGGAGGGCCATCCAGATGTCCTGTCTCTACTCCCTCCCGAAGCCCCTCCAATCAGGCTCTGGCTCCCACTGGCCACCACTGACCCTCGCGGCCGAAACCCTGGTCCCCCTCTAATCTTTCCCTAAGGCTGTCCCACCACCGCCACGTGGGGCCCTCAGCCTCTCGGGCATCACACCCCACCGCTGTCACCCTATCATGGCCTGGCCCCGCGCTCAGGCTGGGGCCTCTGCTCTCCCCGACCTGCTCTCGAGGTGGTCACATCCAGGCCCACCTCTTCACTGAGCTCCATCCCCGCCTCCTCGGCGCCCCATCTGGGTAGCAACAGGTTGCCAGGTCGCACACGGAACTCTTTGTTGCTCCCAAGGGAAAAAAATCTCCACTCAGAAAATGCCACCACTGTTCCCCCAGATGCTCACACTGAAGGCCTAGATTCCTCTCCCTCCCTCACCCCACACCCACCCTGCACCCCTGTGCCACAGCCCCGTGGTCCACCGCCCCATCGTCTGTCTCTCTTCCTGAGACAGCCTCCTGCTTCCAGCTGTGCCCCCTACTGTCTGTGTTTTCAAAACATAAATGTAATTTTGACACGTTAAACCCCAGCCAAAACCCTCCAGTGACCCCCCCTCTCACCGAGAACAAGATCCTGGGGCTTGCTGGGCCCGCAGGTAGAACATGAAGGCTCCAACCGTCTGCTTGCCTTCACCCCAAACACCGCCCCACGCCCCTCAGACGTGTTGTCCTTTGTGCGCCCCTCACACGTTCCAGGCTCCTTCCTGCCTCAGGGCCTTTGCACTTGCTGCTCCCAGAGCTGACACTCTTCCCCTGATGTCCACAGGGCGTGTTCCCGCCTCTGACCAATGCCCCTGACCCCCACCCCTGGAAACAGCCAGCCCACCCCGGTTACTCCCGAGCCCCTTAACCCTGTTTCATTTTTCCTTTGCAACACTTCTCATTCCCTGATGTTATTTTTAAAATTTATTTAACAGACTCTATTTTTTAGAGCAGTTTTAGGTCCACAGCAAAACTGAGCAGAAAATACAGAGGATTCCCACATCCCCACACCCCTGCCTCCCCTACCATCAACATCCCACAGCAGAGTTCTACATTTGCTATCATCGATGAACCAGGCGCGTGGGTGGGAAGAGATCAACCAAAGGACTTGTGTGCATATATGCATAACCCATGGACACAGACAACAGGGCGGTGAAGGCCTGGGGTGGGGGCCGGGGGAGGGCTAGAAAGGGATAATTGGGGGGGGGGGGACATATGTAATACTTTCAACACTAAAGATTTTTTAAATAATAATAATAATCGATGAACCAACAAGGGCACCCAAAGTCCACCGATCACATCAGGGTCCACTCTTGGTGTTGTACATGCTATGGATTTTGACAAACGTAACAATGCCCTATATCCACCCACTGTAGTGCCGTAAAGAATAGTTATGTTACCCCAAAGCCCTTGTACTCCCTCTATGGGTTCCCCCTCCATCCCAGGGTCTTTTTATTGTTTCTGCAGTTTTGCCTTTTCCAGAATGTCACATAGTTGGAACCATACAGTATGTACCCTTTCCAAGCTGACCCCTTTCACTTATTATATGCATTTAAGGTTCCCCCTGGTCTTTCATGGCTTGATAGCTCATTGCTTTTGAGTGCTGATTAGCAGTCATTGTCTGGATGGACTACCGTTTACCATTCACCTATTACAGAACATCCCGGTTGCTTCTAAGTTTGGGCAATTCAATTCTTTGACATTCACAATAAATGATTGCAGGTTGAAGGCGCTGATTAGTCCTGCACAAAGAAAATTCTTTACCTTGGGTGAACCCAGTTGTTTTTTCCAAATGTGACCACTGACAATGTGTCCAAGTATAACCTCCCACCTCCTAGGGCCACAGGATCTCATCTGAGGAGGACAGGCGCTCTTGGCTGGGATGGCCAAGGCTTCTCCTTGAAGGAAGAAGGGCTGAGAGCAAGAAAGCAGAGCGAGGACACTGGGATGACGGAATGGCTGATTTGGGGTTGGAGGGTGTGGGCCAGGCTGGGGAGAGCAGCAATGGCAACTACACTGGGGGCCTGACTCTGGTGCCCACAGCCGCATAGCAGCAGGCCACCTCCCTCTGTGCCTCGCGGTGCCACTGTAAGACAACCTTCTGCCCAGAGACTCTGAGGTGATGGTGGGTCCTTGGGTTGGTTTCTAGAATTCAAAAAGCCTAACGCTTCTAAACCCAGATGAGTCTCTAAAGACGATTCTCCAGTACATGGGCCCACAGGGAAAAGACCCCACAGGAATGGGGGGAAATATTTGCAAATCATATATCTGATAAGGGTCTGGCATCTGGAATAACTCAACACTAAGAAGGTAAGTTATCCTGTTAAAAATAGACACAAGATAGGACAGGACATTTCTCCAGAACGATACAAAGGCCAATAAGCACGTGAGCAGATGCTCAGCATCATTAGTCATCAGAGAAGTGCAAGTCAGACCCACAGTGAGGTGTCACTTCTCACCCACTAGGATGGCCATGATCAAGAAGATGGCAAGAATAAGGGCCGGTGAGGATGAGGAGCACCTGGCACTTCCTTCCTGGTGGGACTGTCACCTGGTGCAGTCCAGAAAACAGTGGGCAGCTCCTCAGGAGGTTAACATAGAGTTACCACGTGACCCAGCAATGCCACTCCCAGGCGTAGACCCAAAAGAAACAAAAACATTTATGTCCACACAAAAACTTGTACTTAAATGCTCAGAGAAATATTGTTCATAATAGCCCCAAGTGGAAACAACTCAAACATCCCTCAATAGATGAGAGGATCAACAAAATGTATTTAACCACACAATGGAATAGTATTCACTCATAAAAAGGAATGAAGTACTGTTACATGCAATACCATGGATGAACCTTAAAATATTGTGCTGCCCGGCCTGCATGGCTTAGTGGTTGAGCACTGACCTATGAACCAGGAGGTCACAGTTCAATTCCTGGTCAGGGCATGTGCCCGGTTGCAGGCTCATTCCCCAGTGTGGGGTGTGCAGGAGGCAGTCAATCAATTATTTTCTTTTCTTTTCTTTTTTTTTAATATATTTTATTGATTTTTCACAGAGAGGAAAGGAGAGGGATAGAGAGTTAGAAATATCGATGAGAGAGAAACATCGATCAGCTGCCTCCTGCACACCCCCTACTGGGGATGTGCCCACAACCAACGTACATGCCCTTGGCCGGAATCGAACCTGGGACCCCTCAGTCCGCAGGCCGACGCTCTATCCACTGAGTCAAACCGGTTAGCGCAATGATTTTCTTTCATCACTGATGTTTCTATCTCTCTCTCCCTCTCTCTTCCACTCTGAAATCAATAAAAATATATATTTTTAAAAACATTATGCTAAGTGAAAGAAGCCAGACACAAAAGACTTCTGTCTACGGCCAAACCTCCCTGAACGCGCCCGATCTCGTCTGCTCTCGGAAGCTAAGCAGGGTCGGGCCTGGTTAGTACTTAGTACTTGGAAGGGGAGACTCCTATGAAAAGTCCAACATAGGCAAAATGTATAGAAACAGAAAGTAGAATAATAGTGCCAGGAGCTTGAGGAGGGATGGAGTTGAGGAGTAACTACTATTGGGCATGGAGTTTCCTTTTGGAGTGATGGGAATGTTCTGGAATTAGATAGAGGTGATGGTTAAAAGTCACTGAATTAAAAAACAAAACAAAAAACCATACATTCAGCCCTAACTGGTTTGGCTCAGTGGGTAGAGAGGCTGTGGACTGAAGGGTGCCGGGTTCGATTCCGGTCAAGGGCACATGCCCGGTTTGCGGGCTCGATCCCTAGTAGGGGACATGCAGGAGGCAGCCGATCAATGTTTCTCTCTCATCATTGATGTTTCCATTTCTCCCTCTCCCTTCCTCTCCGAAATCAATAAAAATACATTTTTTTAAAAAAAACAACACACATTCAAATAACATATAAAACGATCCACAGTTCCTTAGAGAAAAATGGTGATGGCAGCTCTGAGGGCCTGGAACATCATTCCAGAAAGCAGGCCCATTTCCAAAGACCAGTGCGGTTGTATGAAAAGGGTGCCAGAGTCAACTTGAAGAGGCTCCCCCTGGCCAAAGAGGGGAAATTTGAGCCAAGAATAACACACGCAAGGACTGAAACATCAATTTTATAAAAATTCATAATGATAAAGAAATCAAAATTTAGCCCATTCGGTGTGGCTCAGTGGTTGAGCGTTGACCTATGAACCAGGAGGTCACAGTTCAATTCCCAGTGAGGGCACAGGCCAGGGTTGCAGGCTGGATCCCCAGTGTGGGGTGTGCAGGAGACAGCTGATCAATGATGCTCTCTCACCATTGATGTTTCATCTTTCTCTCCCTCTCCCTTCCTCTCTGAAATCAATAAAAACGTATTTTTTTAAAAGAAATAAAAATTTAAAAGCCCACAGAGTCTGCCAATAACCAAATATCTGCAAGAAGGAGAGCATGGGATCCTGCCCACACTGCTGGTGAATGTGTGGACTGGCACACCCCGTGGAAAGCAAGTCTGAAGATGCCCACAGCCACGGCCCAGGAGTCCACTCCTAGGAGACCCAGCGGGACCGCTGCCTCTGTTGACCCAGACACGTACAGAGGAACGGTCTGAGCAGGATTTCTCACAATCGCCACAGTCAGAGACAGCCCTGGTGTCTGTAAACAGCAGCCTGGAAAGTAAGTCACGGCACAGTCACACACGGGAGCTCTAGGCAATGCTGAGCAGTGGAAGGACTGCCGCGAGGAAGAACAGCCTAGCCCAGTGGCCGGCAAACTCATAGTCAACAGAGCCAAATATCAACAGTACAACGATTGAAATTTCTTTTGAGAGCCAAATTTTTTAAACTTAAACTATATAGGTAAGTACATTGTTATTAACTTAATTAGGGTATTCCTAAGTCTTGGGAAGAGCCACACTCAAGGGGCCAAAGAGCCGCATGTGGCTCGCAAGCTGCAGTTTGCCGACCACGGGCCTAGACACATGACAAAAAGAAAATGTTAACTGAAGAAAAGCCAGACATAAAACAATAATTCTGTTCATTCAATTTCAAAAAGAGGCAGAACTATTTGGTTTTGGATGCATGTTTTGGTCTTAAAACCAAAACCAAAGCAGTAGTAACCCTAACTCCTTAGGATGGGGGCTCCCTTTGGGAGAGGGGGCGGCTGTGGGGGAGCCCCGGGGTCTTTGGGGGCTGTGGGAAGTCTCTATTTTTTGACCTAGATGGTGGCGACTTGGGTGTCAGCTTTTTAATCGCTTATTAACATGCATACACTATTTTACACACTTTTATATTTTAAAAATGGGAGTAAAACACTCACTTGTCACCTTTGGGGTCGCTAGAGCACAAACTCGTTTCTCTGAAAACTGATAAAGGGAAGGAATGGAGGCTTTGTCCCAGTGTGTGCAGCAAATTTCAGAATAAAGTGGGTAAGGAGGCAGTTCTTCACAGAAATACAACTAACGCAATCGAAATGGTCACATTAGAAAAATCACCAGCTGGTAAGGAGAAAACTGATGGACATCAGACGCTAACCCCTCCCGTCCCCGCCCCCACCCCCACCCCCACCCCCCTGCAGCCACTGTGGGAGCAGCTGATTCCTGCAGCCTGCACTCCAGCCATCCCCAACCAAGGGGCCAGCCTGTGAGCGGAGTAACCCTCCACGGGCCAGGCCAACAGGGAGATGGGCTTATTTGCATGTGCTTCGAATGCTATTTTGTGTCCAAACTTTGCACAAATATTCCCAGAGTTCTAACAAGGAGCGTACAGGCCCCCCTCAGTGCGGCCCCTGGAGGGAGTCTCAGGCCTGAGGCTGGGGACAGAGCCCAGGGGTTCAGAGAAGCCTGGGGTGGGGCATTCAGGGGACCCTAGTGGGAGCAGGGGGTCTCTGGGAGCTGGAGCTGATGCAGGCTGGGCACCACCCCCATTCTCCTCCCTCACAGACCCCAGCACCAGGGAGTCTGGAAGGCCCTCCCATCTTTACATCCCTCCAGCGGCAATGCTGTGACTTGGTTTCTCCCTGTGGGGCTGTCTTGGCCCGTCAGGTGGGAGTAGTCAGGTGGGAACCCTGCTGTGATTTGCCACCCTGCCCCCCCCCCGGCCCTGCCCAGGGGCACCCAAGCCAAGCCAGCTTTGCAGCTTACCAGGCAAGCTGAGAGGGGGAGGGGCCATCAAGGCGCAGGCCTGGCTGAGGGTGGCAGAAGGGCCCACCCAGCCAGTCAGAGCCAGTGACCAAAGGACTGGGAAGGGGATCAGAGGCAGGGGTCTTGGGCCCCGGAGGGTGGGGGAGGCCTCCTTCTGAGGTGCCCCGTCTGGGGCAGGGCCAACTGGGGCAGGTGAGATGGCAGCCGGTCACCCAACACTCAGGGAGCAGGCAGCGGTGGCAGCCTGGTGTCCGATGGAGCTGCTGATAGAGGTGACACCAGATACCCTGCTGTGGGTGGGGCAGGGGGAGGGGAGGCAGGATGGGAAGAGCCAAGTTCAGAACAAGGTTGAATCCCAGCGCAATCACACACTCACTGAGGGACCCTGGCCTGAAGCCATCTAACCCCCTGTTGCCTCAGCTTACCCATCTGAAAATGGGGGCTGTGAAGGTGACCTGAGCTAGCCATCACAAGGAGCCCAGCACATAGTAAGTGCTCAACAGACTTCACAGGTTGTTATTATGGAGCTGGGCTCAGCAGGGGTGAGTAGGGTGGTGGAGAGCGAAATGCTGGACAGATCCACACACTGGAAGCTCCAGGGGGCCAGGACAAAGCCATTCATTCACCATGAAATGGCCAGTGCCCGGTTCAGTAGGGGCACAGCATTCAATACCTGTTTGTTGAATGAATGCATGAGAGTAAAACTACGAGCCAGTAGCCACTAAGACAATTTATCAACCTATCAGTGGGTCCCCAGTAAGAACCTGAGCTCAAATCCCAGGGCTGCCTCTTCCTGGCTGAGCAACACCAGGCAGGTCATTTCACCCCTGAGAATCGCTGCCTCCTCACCTAGCAAATGGGAACGATGGTAATTAATGAGCCCAGAAAATGGTGTGGAAATGCAGGAGGTGCTGTCGGTGTCCCTGTAGAAGATGGGGCACGGCTGCTAATGGCTCATAGCTGCCCCTTGTCCTGAGAGGTGACCCTGGCTCCTGTGTGAGCTGCCTGGGCGGTTATGCCCTCTCCTGGACGCGGCCGATGACAGCTAGACTTCTGCCGAAAGCCCTCCAGTCCCTCCCTCACCTGACAGGCACCCTGGCTCCCTTCCCTGCACACTCACCGGCAGTAAACCACCTGCCAGAGGTCCCTGTGCTGGGCCCTGCTTCTAGGGATGCCAAGACAGGAAGTATTTGTAAACTATGAAGTGAATGCACAAGTATGGTGGTGTTTTGTTGTTGTTTAATATGTTTTTACTGATTCCAGAGAGGAAGGGAGAGGGAGAGAGAGAGAGAGAGACCAGTGATGAGAGAGAATCACTGACCGGCTGCCTCCTGCACGCCTCCTACTGGCGATCAAGCCTGAAACCCAGGCATGTACCCTGATGGGGAACCGAATCTGTGACCTCTTGGTTCCTGGGTTGACCTCTTGGGTCACGGGTTGACGTTCAATCACTGAGCCACACCAGCCGGGCTATGGTGGTGTTTTATTTTCCAGGAAATGCTCCTGAAAGAAGAGCAGCTGACAGGCAGCACTTCCGGAGGAGGAAGAGGTCCACTCTGTGGGCAAGATCACAATGCCGCCCACATGGGACTCACGGGCAGGTGAGGGAGATGGACAGAAACCAGCAAGACTGCACCACCCAGGATGCGTACGTGCTCTGAAGGAAAATCAAGCAGGGCCACTGCGGATGAGACTTGGGGAGGGCTCTCTGAGGAGGATGCGGGCAGAGATGTGAACACCCCTGAGGCCAGGCATGGGAACAGCAGTGCAAAGGCCCGGGAGCAGAGGGATATGTGACACATCCAAGAAATGGCCAGGAGCCCAGTGAGGGTGGAGTGGAGTGAGATGAGGTCAGAGGGATTGGGCAGCCAGATCACACAGGTCTTTGCAGGCGGCTGTAGGACTTTCTATAGGACTTTGGGCTCTATCCTATCTAATAAAAGAGTGATATGCAAATTAACCATCACTTCACGATGAGGATGGAGGCGCCCACAGCCAATAAGGAGGGAATATGCAAATTGACACGACAAAGATGGCGGCACTGGCCAGAGCCAGGGAGCCAAGCCAGCAGGAGAGCGGGTGCAGGAGGCTTGGCTTCCTTGGTCGCCCCAGCTGGCTCCGTGGCCGCCGCCCAGACAAAGCCATAGTGGCAGGGCCGAGGCAGAGGCGGTTAGGGGTGATCAGGCCAGGAGGGGAAGGCAGTTGGGGGTGATCAGGCTGGCAGGGGGGCCAGTTGGGGGGGGGCAAGCAGGCCGGCGGGGGGGGGTAGTTGGGGGTGAGCAGGCCAGCAGGGGGGCAGTTGGGGGTGAGCAGGCCAGCAGGGGGGTGTCAGTTGGGGCCAAGCAGGCTGGCAGGGGGCAGTAGGGGGCAAGCAGGCTGGCAGTGGGGGGCAATTGGGGGCAAGCAGGCTGGCGGGGGGGGCAGTTGGGGGTGATCAGGTTGGCGGGCGGGGGCAGTTGGGGGCAATCAGGCCAGCAAGGGGGGGCAGTTGGGGGTGAGAAGACCAGTGGGGGGGCAGTTGGGGGTGAGCAGGCTGGCAGGCAGAGTGGTTAGGGGTGATCAGGCAGGCAGGCAGGTGAGTGGTTAGGAGCCAGTGGTCCTGGATTGTGAGAGGGATGTCCGACTGCCGGTTTGGGATCGGGCCTAAACTGGCAGTTGGACATCCCCCAAGGGGTCCCAGATTGGAGAGGGTGCAGGCCAGGCTGAAGGACACCCTCTCCCGTGCACGAATTTTGTGCACCGGGCCACTAGTTCCAAATAAGAAGATATTGGAGTTTTGAGCAGAGGAAGGATGTGATCTGATTTAGACTTTGAAAGGATCTCTTTGGCAAGGAGTGGGGCGGGAGGGAGCCCAGGTAGAGGCTGCAACAGCCCAGGCAGGGGCGGTGGTGAGTGTCACATGCTGGGAGAGCCGGGGGACTTGCTGATGACTGCACGAGGGATCAGGAGGTAGAGGAACCTAACCAGCCATTTACAGAGGGGACCGAGGAGCATGTCAAACTGCACCGAAGGATGCAATCAACAAATTCCAGACTTGGGAGATTCTACGTGACAAATATCCTGGCTTCTCCGATAGATAAATTGCCGAGGAAAAGAAAAAGATGGCCCTGGTCAGTGTGGCTCAATGGTTGAGCGGTGTCCCATGCACCAAGAGGTCACAGGTTCTCTTCCCAGTTAGGGCACACGCCCCGGTTGCGGACTCGATCCCTAGTAGGCGGCATGCAGGAGGCAGGTTATCAATGTTGCTCTCTCTCCCTCTCTAAAATCAATTAAAAAATATTTTAAAAGAAAAAGAAAAAGATGGACGGGAAATTGGATTAAAAGAGACTAAGACATATCAACCAATCACAATGTGGGGACCTTATTTGGATATTGATTCGAACAAAGTTAAAAAAAATAGACATGTTTGACAACTGGGACTGTGAATGCTGCGTGGGTATTTGATGATAGAAAGCAAAGGCTACTTCTTAGTGTAATAACGGTACTGATTGTAGTAGGAAAAACCTTTATCTTGATATATCTGTGATGAAATGATGGCTGGGATTTGGTTTGAATTATGGGAAGGGGAGGGTAGAAATGAAACAAGACTGGCCCTGAGTCGGTAACAGTTTAAGGTGACTGTGGGCACATGAGGATTCACTCTTCTAGTCTCTTTACTCTTATAAAGGCTTAACATTTTCCACAATAAAAAGTTAAAAAGTAAAGGACAAAAGAAGAAGCTGCGTCCAAGGGAAGGCACTGACTGGCCAAGGACCCTCTGTGAATCGGGGTCAGGACTCTCCCTGGGCCTCTCTGCCCAGCCCATGCTCCTGCCCGGCCTCAGCTGTCTTCTCTGGAGGCTGGTCAAGGCCGGACCCAGCGTCCAGGGACAGCTCGTGTGGCCCTGGGAAGGCCCTGGGGCTGGTGGGGGAGGGGGGAAGGGAGAGGAAGGCTGAAAGACGCTGGGCCTCTACCAGGCCCTGCGAAGAGCAAGGAGAGCCCCAAGCCACCAGCACAGCAAATCCAAGGAGTCAGGTCTAAAACATCCGGCATCGCCCCCCCCAGCCTCATTTCCACTTCCCGGGCTCCTGCACCCATTTCCTCCCCGCCCCTATGCCACCTCTCACATCCCAGCCTCTGCACCCTCATCCCTGCTGTCACTCCACCACACCGTCCTTCCCCGTCCGCCTCCTGCAGAGGCCTCCCATGACCAACCAGCCCAGTCAGGGTCAGCCTGCCGGCCCTCTGAGCCAGGGACCAACTCCACCCTCACGAGCGAGCGGTGCCCGGCACAGCGGGTAGGCACAGCCTCCGGGTCCAGACTGCGGGCTGTGACTCCTGCCTCAGCCACCTACGTGCCGTGTGACCTCAGGCAAGTCCCTCGCCCTGTTTCCACGACTATAGCACAGGGCTAACCCTGTAAGCCACTGAGGAGATGCAGGAGGTCATAGTATGGATACACGGACAGTGCCTAGCATGCGTCAGTGGACCTCAGGCCCCGCAGGCCCCCCGGCACCGCCTCCAGGGCCTGCCTCCCTCCCTTGAGCCCCCACAGGACACCCCAATGTCACACACAGCGTGGGTGCTCAGTCACCACTTTCTTGGACGCCCGGCTTCTGCGATGCTCCTTCTGCAGCCCGCCTGGTACCCAGACTTACCTTGTCCCCTCCCCCATCCCAGCAGGCCCCATCCACCCCAGGACTGGGAAGAGGCGGGAGGAGAGACAAGAAACCAGCCACAGACAAAAATTCTTTGAACCCAAGTGGCAGCCTCTGACGCAAACGCCAGATTAGAGGGATGCAATTTAAATGCTCTTTTTTTTTTTTTTTTTTTTAGATTTCCCAGAAAAATCTCAGGTATCAGCAAGTATAATTTTAATTATGTTTTTATGAGGAATGATGTTTGTTGTATAAAATGCAAACAGCACAGGATTCTGAACAACAGAGGAAACACCCTCTCTTGCCTGCACTTGGCTTCCCAATACCTGCCCCAGAGGCCAGCTCTGTTGAGAGAGAGAGAGAGAGAGAGAGACAGAAAGAGAGAGAGAGAGAGAGAGAGAAATGTGCCCTAACTGCAAATCAAACCGGCAACCTTTCGGTGCACAGGACAACGCTGAACCAGCGGAGACACTCGGCGGGGCTAGATAAATGTGTATTTTTAAACGGGATCATACCACATCCTGTTCTACCAGTCACTTGCTTTAACTAGGCGACATGCTCTGCCCGTCCTTGGCTCTAGGTGTCCCCAGCACCTGAAGCGGTGCCTGCCGCACAGACGGTTCACAGCGAGATTCACTGACCGCATGAAGGCATGAACCGCTGCCTACAGCTACCTGGTCTGAGAAGGCTGACCATGTCACAGCCTCCCCCACGAAGAGGTTGCCTGCGGGAGAAATCCCTGGACGAGGAATTGCCAGGTCAAAACCTTAGTGGCTGTCGACAGAAAGGTAGAGCTGGTGCGTCCTCCCAGGCCGGTGTGAGGCCCAGGCCGCCCCTGGGCCACGCAGGGCTGTATTATGACGGTGGCTTTTATTTCTTGAATGGATTAACCTTATTTAGTGACTCCACCCTGGATCACCCAATCTCCTTTTGTCCCTCCTGAATAAGAGGATATAGCATTTATTACTTCTGAGCAGCACTAGGTAACCAAGAGCCACAAATGGGGAGCTACCTCTCCACAGTAAACAGTTACAGATGCAAACGTTGAAACATCTCATTAATTTCTAAAAAGGGACATGTTTTTCTTAACTGTCAAATTCAAACGAGCATCCATTGACCCCTCCCTGATACAAAAGAAGAGCAAATTAGGAGCCCTGCCCTGCCTTCCTCTCTCTACTCCTCCCCATCCCTGTCTAGGGCCACATTTAGCCAATAAAACCACAGGACACCTAGTTACGTTGGCTTCCAGAGAGGCCACAGGTGAACTTTAGTGCAAGTATGTCCCCAGTCGGGTGGTGACGCTCTCTGTTGCCCCAGCTGCTAGGGGTGCTGTGAGCACACGACTCTCAGCGGGCAGCCTCTCAGGGCCACTGCTGCTGCGAGCCACCGGCCAAGGGCACAGCCAGAGCCCATGATGCTGAGGCCTCCAGGCCTCACCATTCCAAGCACATTCCTCTCTAGCCCCACAGCTCCCCGGGGCTCCCTGAGGCCTCCTGCTGGGCCAGCATCTGAGGTCTACTTGTCCCTCTGGCCATCCTGCCTCCTTCCTCTGCCGTCCACAGGTGAGGCTCCAGTCACACACACACACACACACACACACACACACACACACACACACTAATGCTTGAATCTGCTTCCTGGGATCCTGGCCTGCCCCGCCGGTCCTCAGCCCCCACCTCCCCGCCAGGCCACTGGGCTGGAGGCCAGCAGCACAGAGCCCACAGTGGGTGGGTCCAGGGCTAGCTAATGGGTTTTCTTCATTTGGCTTTCCAGCACATCCTAAAATTTCCACAAGCATGTATCACTTTGGTAATAAGAAAAAATAATAAAAGCTTTTTTTTCTTTAAGATAAATCTAAAACCAAAGCAGGCAGCCCTCATCCACCTGCCACCCCTCCCCTCCCCCATTGCTCCCACCGGCTTCGGCAGGGAGAGCTCCCCCAAATCAGCCAACTTGCCCACCCCAGATGCTCTCCCCTGCCCTGCTAGGCCCACAGGCACTTTCACTTCTCCACTGAAGGCTTCTACCACCAGCTTGTCCCTGCTGGGGGCGGTTACATGCAAATCTATGACCCATTCCTCATCTCCTGCCCGGAGAAGAAGAATGCTGTATGAGTCCTAAGACGGGTGAGGAGAGGATGGAACCAACATGCACTCATTACGCAAGTGCGAGTAGGACCACTCGGTGCCAGGCACTGTGGATGCAGCGAACAGGACACAGACCCTGCCCCCACGGATTTCACAGCCTGAGTTGGGGGGGAGGGCGGGGGAGGGAAGGCAACAGTCAAAAGTCCCAGAGGATCCTATGTGAGGGGAGGGGAGGGGAGCAGGGCTTGAGGAAAGGGGCTCCCAGCTCAAGTCCAAGCTTCTGGGAGGAAGAGAAGCCTCAGTGACCCCAGGGGGTGAGGGGTATGTAGGGAGGAGGGAGAGTGCTCTAAGGCGGGGAGGGGGGGGGGGAGAATGGGGGGGTGGGCGGGGGGGTGGGGGTGAGCCTGTGCAGAGCCCTGCAGGTGAGGAGGACTTATTTGAGGAACTGAAACGTTTAGAGCAGCTGGAGGGCAGAGGGTGGGGGAGAAGGGGCGGGAAGCCCAGGCAGGGCCACATTAGGGAGTCTGAACTTGATCCTCAGGGCAATGGGGAGCTACTGAAGGATGCAGAGCAGGGGCGTGACAGGCTCAGCCCTGCATCTTATAAAGATTGCTCTCCTGCTCAATGGGACCCATTGATAATGGCGTTATTATTGATCCGCAACTGGCACAGTCACACTTAATCATGCACATACTACCTACTGCGCGGGGAATTCAGCCATGGAGTACCTGAAGCCGGTGTCACCACAGACAGCGCTCGGTCCACAGCCCTCTTGATCTTTTTTTTTTTCATATATATAGTATATTTTTATTGATTTTTGAGAAGAAGGGAGAGGGAGAGATAGAAACATCAATGATGAGAGAGAATCACTGATCAGCTGCCTCCTGCACGCCCCCCACTGGGGATCAAGCCCGCAACCCGGGCATGTGCCCTTGGCTGGAATCGAACCTGGGACCCTTTAGTCTGCAGGCCGACACTCCATCCACTGAGCCACACCGGCCAGGGCAGCCCTCTTGATCTTGCAATGGGAAATACGGCTTAAGGGCATGCACTTCGGAGCAACCTCGGTTCAAGTCCTTGCTCCTCCACTTTCAAACCATGTGACCCTGACCAGATAACCTCCCTGTGCCTGGGTCTGTTTGTAACATGGGTCTAGCAGTAGCTCTACCACTGGGCTACTGTGAGGACTGAATGAGTTAAACCTGCCTGGGGCAGGCCCTGGCACAGGACAAGTGCTACACTAGTACTAACTAGTACACGTTATTCCTACTCTCGCCATTGCCAGAGGCCAGGACACCAGCGAGGAGGAACCTATGGGCCCAGGACAACCAGCCGCTCTGGCCTGGGTCTGGGGCCTCCTCCCGCAGGACCTGAGTGTCGCCGGCTCTGCTGCTGACCTTCCTGGGCCTCAGTTTCTCCCTCTGTAAGACGAGGACGAGGACGCCTGCAGATGGCTTCCCAGCATGGCTATCAGGAGCAGCAGGGCTGGGAAAGCTCTGCTAATGTCCCGTCCGTCACAGACATGATGGTGGCAGCCTCTCCTGCCCCGGTTTGCTCCTCACACAATGGAGTCACGGGATTGGCTCAGAGCTCACTCTGAGGATCCCCGAGGCGGAGGAGGGCCTGGCTTGGGGCTTCAAGGCTCCCTGATGCTGACTGGAACTTTCCCGAGGGCTGGGACCGAGAGACAGAGGCCTCTGGTCTGAGCTGAGCACCCCAGAAAGAAAGTGCCAACCCAGGGGCTAAGGAAAGCCAACCTCCACCAGGGCCTGCCGCCAAGCCTGGACGAGGCCAGGGCACGCAAGCCGGGGTCTCAAAGTGACCCTCTGGAGCCTGCAGCGTTGGTCTCCAAACGCCAGGGCTGCCCACTCCTTCCAGGTCCAGGAAGGGCCTATATGCGCTTGTCTGTTTCTGATGGCTCTTTGGTCCTCGGGGGATGGAAGGAAAAGACAAACCCCCAAGAGAATTTTCCTTCAGGCTGCCAGCTACTTCCCAGGGTTCAAGTTCATTCATTTACTTATTCCACAAACATTGACTTGGTGCCAGGCCCTGGTCAGGTGCAGGGTTGATGACAGAGATGAATCAGACAGGCTCCTACCCTGAAGGTCTAGAGAGCAACAGACGAGACTTCAGTAGCCAAACCACAAGGCAGACCAGGTGGGGGTGCCGGGCGGGAGTGAGGATCTCACCTGGGGTGTCAAGGAAGCGGCCTGGAGGGGTGGCCTGTGAGTGGTGAGTCAGTGAAGGGAAGGCCAGGCAGGTGAGGGATGGGACCTCCAGAGTCCCTGACAGTGTTTGCACCCGGTGCCGGAGGCAGGGCAAGGTGGTTATTTATGGTTAGGCCCCAGAAAAGCGGCCACATGTGTCACTGCACGTGGGCTGCCGGGCAGGGCCGTGGGGGTGGGGTGGGGCAGCTGGGGCTTGAAGCTGATTCTGGCCAAACTCTGGGGTTTACCACTGTGTCCCCCAAACCCTGATGTCCTTTTAATGTTCCATGGCCTCCTGAAAGCAAAAATAAGGGGGGGGGGGGAGTGACAACAGGCAGCAAAGGGCCTGGGGAGGAGGGCAGTGCCAGGCGCCAGGCCTCCGCAGGATCTGCCGGCCATTTAGCTCCCTCTCCTCTCCCCCTCCCATCCCAGCTGAGCAGAAGGGGCAGAGGACAAGAAAAAACACCTTCAATTGTAAACCAGACCGGGCAGAGGGCACAGGAGCTGCTGTGCTTCTCCCCAGCCCACTCTGATCCATCAAGGCCTCTGCGCCAAGCTGGCACAGCCTCCCTTCCCCTCCCCCCGTCCCGCTGGTACCAGAATGCCCCAGGGCCAGAGACTCGCAGCCCAGGACCCGGGTCCCAGCTCACCAAGGAACCGACTTCCTGCGTGTTCCTGTGGGTAAGGACCGCGCCGCCAGCTCCGTCTCTCTGGGGGCCCGCAGCAGGGGCACCCTGGCACTGCCTGGGGATGCCTGCGACCCCCCGCGCTGGCAGAGCACCCCGGGACGCTCGCTCACCTCTCCCCAGGTAACTGCCCCAACCCTCATCCCCACCCCCACCCCCACCCCCACCCCCGAGCTCTCGCCCCAAGACGCCAGTCCCGGCGCCCACCGCCAACACGCACTTCCTAACTGGACCCCCTCCCCACTTCTACCCGAGGGCCAGACCCCTACCTGGGGCAGGAGGCCCAGCACCAACGACGGCGCCACGGCGTCTGGGGCCTGGCTTCAAGCCCGGACGACTTCCCGGGGGAAGAGGCTGCTGCGCCGCCGCCGTGTCTCGGGATCTGCGGGGCTGCGGGAAGGAGGAAGGTCAGAGCCGACGGGGTGGGGGGGCGGAGGAGGCGGGCACCGATGCGCAGATTAGAGAGGCGCGGAGCTAGCCAATGGCGGGCGCGCAGGGCGGCGGTGCCGGCGCAGGTGGAGGGGCCCGGCTGCTGAGGAGGCAGCAAGCGGCTTAGCGGGCCCCTGGGAGCCCCCAGCGGCCCCAGCTCCCCGGCCGGCGCCCTCCTCCAGGGGTCCCAGCCCGGGCAGAGGAGCTCCGTGGCGCCGGGTGCAGGAGCAGCTCCCCTGCTCGCTCCTCTACCGCTCCTGCAGGCACGCAGGGCACCCAGGGTGTCGCTCCCCTCCTCTCTCTGCCTTCTCCCCACCTCCTTGGACTTCTCTCCATCCCTATCCGCCTGTCGGTGTCTGGTTTCTCCTAATCCTGCGTCTGGTACGTGCGGGTGCGTGTAGGGCTGTGTGTGTGTGTGTGTGTGTGTGTGTGTGTGTGTGTGTGTTCGCGCCCGTGCGCGCGCGCTCCGGAGTGAGGGCCCCTTCTCCCCATCACCGCCCCCCCCCCATCAGTTTCGCCCAGAAGTGCCCAATCTCTACCCTCAGGTAGTTCACCATTGTGACAGAAAACAGATATTAGACTAAACAGTACATAGAGTCTATTTGAAAGTGGGATGCACGAAGTAGGGAAATAAAGCTAGGGAGAGAGTGGGTGCTCAGGGCGAAATTAGGTCCCAGCTACTTGTGGGGAGTGGGAATGGCAGAGTTTGATCAGAAGCCCCTGCGGTAGGCATGCAGGCTCCAGTTTGTCACAGGCCTCTCCGCCGCGCCCCCCCCCCCTTGTTTACACATGGCTGGTCACACATTTACATTTCTTGCCTTCCTTTCCATCCCCCCTCACCAGAGGCACTGAAATCCATGACCCCAATGGCCCAGGGGAAAGCATCCTATTCATTCAACAGGAATTCTCTGAGCACTGACCGCATGTTAGGTGTTAGAGCAGTGGTTCTCAACCTTCCTAATGCCGCGACCCTTTAGTACAGTTCCTCATGTTGTGGCGACCCCCAACCATAAATTATTTTCGTTGCTACTTCATAACTGTAATTTTGCTACTGTTATGAATCGTAATGTAAATATCTGATATGCAGGATGTATTTTCATTGTTACAAATTGAACATAATTAAAGGATAGTGATTAATCACAAAGACAATATGTAATTATATATGTGTTTTCCGATGGTCTTAGGCGACCCCTGTGAAAGGGTCGTTCGACCCTCAAAGGGGTCGCGACCCACAGGTTGAGAACTGCTGTGTTAGAGCCTAGAGAAACTCAACACCTACTTAGGGAGGCCAGGTGGCAGTGCCTACCCCAAGGGTGAACAGGACAGCCAAGTGAGTGGACAACATTCCGGAGAAGGTGAGAGGGCTCCGGGTTCAGGCTATCCAGGAAGGCTTCCTGGAGGAGGCAGCATTCCAATAGAGTGCTGAATAATAGCTGGGATTCTGATGAGCCACATGAAGCAGGAGACAGGGAAGGATTACCCGAAGAGGCCAGCAAGTCAGGGAACATTTGGCAGAAGCCTGGGTGGGGCTGGGGTCCTGGAGCATTTCTGGACACCCTACAAGTAAGGGGTATGCCAGTGTCTTGAACTGATGAAGTCCTACCCACCTCAGAAGTTTCTGGTCCCAACTGCCCTCACCTCAACCTGAAATTTCCCATTGCCCCTGGAAGAAGGCATGATGAGCCTGGGGCGAGGGGTGGAGGAGAGAAGGAAACATAGACTTCACTCAGTTGCTTTTCTGCTGGGTATAAATGGGCGTGTTGCTTAGCCCCTCTGAGGGTGGCCTCCTTATCTTAATAGCCGTGTGACAAATTTAATTGATCTGTGGGCCTTGGTTCCCTTGTTTGGGAAATGGACACAGCAGCAGGTTGTGTGAGCATCACACAAAACAATCTAGGTGAACCGCTTAGCACATAAGTGCTCAGTTAATTTTTGGTTGTTGTTATTAATCCTCACCTGAGGATATTTTCCCATTGATTTTTAGATAGAGGGGAAGGGAGGGGAAGAGAGAGAAAGAGAGAAACATCTATGTGAGAGAGACACATCGATTGGTTGCCTCCTGCATGCGCCCCGACCAGGGCCAGGATGGAGCCTGCGACCGAGGTACATGCTCTTGACAGGAATCAAACCTGAGACCCTTCAGTCCATGGGCTGATGCTCTATCGATTGAACCAAGCTGGCTAGGGCAGTGCTCAGTTAATTTTATTGTGATTATTACTCTGACAGTTAGACTTGCCCCACAGGGTTGTTGGAATTAGACAAATACTAGTATGTAAGGCACCTAGCAAAGTGCTTGGAACCCAATAAGTATGCAATAAATAGTATCTATTATTAGCATTAATTACATGCACCCCAAATCTATGTGATATTCCTCTTTTAGACAGAAATTTTTAAAAGTGAAGAGACAAGTTCCCCAAGAGGCTCTTAAAGTGCAATCTAGCCTGGCCAGTGTGGCTCAGTAGTTGAGCGTGGACCAGGAGGTCTCGGTTCAATTCCCAGTCAGGGCACACGCCCAAGTTGCAGGATCAATCTCCAGTGTAGGGCGTGCAGGAGGCAGCCGATCAGTGATTCTCTCTCATCACTGATGTTTTTACCTGTCTCCCTCTCCCTCTCTGAAATCAATAAAAATATATTATATAAATAAACTCGAGGCCCAGTGCACAAAAATTTGTGCACTCGGGGGGGGGGGGGGGGTCCCTCAGCCCAGCCTGTGCCTTCTTGCAGTCTGGGACCCCTCAGGGGATGACCACCTGTTGGCTTAGGCCTGCTCCCCAGGGGATTGGGCCTAAGCTGGCAGTCAGACATCCCTCTGGCAGCCCGGGAGCCCTCGGGGGATGTCTACTTGCCAGCAAGGAGCAGGCCTAAGCTGTAGTTGGACATCCTTAGCACTGCTGAGGAGGCGGGAGAGGCTCCCACCACCACTGCTGTGCTGGCAGCCGTCAGCCTGGCTTGTGGCTGAGCAGAGCTCCCCCTGTGGGAGCACACTGACCACCATGGGGACAGCTCCTGCATTGAGCGTCTGCCCCCTGGTGGTCAGTGTGTGTCATAGTGACTAGTCATTCCCAGTCATTCTGCTGTTAGGGTCAAATTGCATATTACCCTTTTACTATATAGGATAGAGGCCTGGTGCATGGGTGAGGGCTGGCTGGTTTGCCCTGAAGGGTGTCCCAGATCAGGGTGGGGGTCCTGCTTGGGTGCCTGGCCAGCCTGGGTGAGGGGCTGAGGGCCGTTTTCAGGCTGGTCAAGCCCTCCAGTGGGGACCCTCACCCTATGGGGGTGGGGCCAACCTGGGTGAGGGGCTGAGGGCTGTTTGCAGGCTGGCCATAGCCCCTTCAGTGTGGGGGGGTCCTGCTGGGGTGCCTGGCCAGCCTGGGTGAGGGGCTGAGGGCCGTTTTCAGGCTGGCCACACCCCCTTCAGAATGGGGTCCCCACTGGGGTGCCTGGCCAGCCTGTTTGAGGGGCAGATGGATGTTTGCAGGCTGGTCACACCCCCTTTAGGGTGGGGGTCTCCGCTGAGGTGCCTGGCTAGCCTGGGTGAGGGGCTGAGGGCCGTTTTCAGGCTGGCCACGCCCACGGGCTAGAAGCAGGTATCTGGGATTTATTTAACTTCTATAATTGAAACTTTGTAAGCCTTGAGTGGAGCTCAGGGCCGGCCAGGGCAGGCGAGAAGCTTGGCTTCCTCCATCGCTGGGGCAACCCAAGCCTCTTGCTTGCTCCAGCTCCATGGCCACCGCCATCTTTGTGATGGAGTGAGGGAGTGATGGGTAATTTGCATATTACTCTTTTATTAGATAGGAAAAGTATAGCTCCCTGTCCCTCTCCCACTCACATTAGCCCAGCTCAGTGGGTCATCAGGGTTTCAGTGGACTGGAGCCCGCAATGATAACTTCTCAGGAGGCAGTGAAGTCCAGACACAGGATACTGACAGAGGGGACACTCGGTGTCCCTTGGCAGCCAGGCATTTGGTGGAGGATGGCAAGAGTGAGACGGGCACAGACGTTCACAAGGGATGGGGCACGATACGGAGAGCTACGAGAGGCTGGAGGCTAGAGGTTGGCAGAGACTGGGACCCTGGGGCAGTGGAGGGTGATGAGAGGCAGACATGGGCTGGTCACACATTTACAACGGGGGTGGGGGGTGAGGTCTGTGGCATTCTATTTAACAACCCAAGAAGAGGCAGGTGATAGAGGGTCAGGTGGTAGGGAGAGTGGGTGAGGGAGTGGACAAGCTGGACTTACTGCATCTGGAGTTGAGACCTGGCATTGAATTAAGACCTTAGCAGCCCCAAGCCCAGAAAAAAAATCACAATAGAAAACACACTCACACACACACACACACACACACACACACACCCCTCCCCATCCCAACTTGAAAGTTATTTTGGAAATTGACACACAACTTCCATGCTTCCTATGATTGAACTAGCTTCCTTCTAGATTTTCTGATTGCAAAACTGTTCCACGAAGCGGACCCACCCCCTCCCTCTCTTATCGTTTTATGCTCCTGTCCAGGGAATAAGACTTTCTCTCATTCGCACAGCACTTTTCACTTCTCTTTTCCTTTTTAATGTATTTTATTGACTTTGGAGACAGAGGAAGGGAGAAGGATAGAAACACCGATGAAAGAGAACATCGGTCGGCTGCCTCCTGCGTGCTCCACACTGAGAATCGAGCCCGCAACCCAAACATGTGCCCTGACTGGGAATCGGACGTGACCTCCTGGTTCATAGATTGACGCTCAACCGCTGAGCCACACTGGCCGGGCCACTTTTCACTTTTCGGAGCGCTTTTCACATCTCTTATCTCCCCAGCAACTCACTTTTCTCCGTCCTACTAAGTTCTGACCCATCTGGGCTCCCATGGGACCTTCCTTCCCACCGAGAGCCCCCTTCCACCAGCAGCCGCTGCTGGACTCCCCATGCCACGCGGAGCACGGAGGCGGGCACAGCCCTCCCCGGAGGACTTCCCATTCAGACTCGGCAGAAAGGACGTGCAGTCCAGAGGGCAAACCAGCACTGCCCGCGTGGCGGGAACCAATCGATCAATGACGAAGAATGGATTGGTGCTTCATGCCGCATGTTGGGCCTGGGAGAGGAGGAAGAAGAGAGACTTTGGATTTCCTTCTGTTCCATCCAAGGTGGAAGGCTTCAAGGAGGAGGTGAGGTTTTGAGGGGTTTCTCTGTTCTCACCGCCGCTCTGGTTGGAAAGGAAGGCAAGAAGTGCCTCCCAGTCTGGGCAGAGCAGGGCTCTGAAGCCCAGAGAGGGAAGTGACTCGTTGAAGGTCACACGGCGCATCAGTGACCGAGCTGAGCTAAAAACAGACCTGACTTCTGGTCAGGTGCTGTCATCACCAGATTCCTCTACCTCCCCCACCAACCTGCGTGGAGGTGGGGCCGGACGGAGCCAGATGCCACTGGCCCAGCGGCCCACCCCGTGGGGTTTCTTTTCTGAGCTGCCTCCCAGCAGCAGGCCAGGAGGTGAGCTGGACACCCCCAAGGGACAAAAGTACTTTTGAAAGCCTCAGGGCCCCTCTGTCCTCTCCTAATCTTTCCCACCAGCTGGCTGCACACTCACAAATTGGTTTCCATCCCCTGCTTGGTGGACAGAGGCTATTGTCAGCTGTGGCCTGAATCCCGGGACCTAAACTGGGGTGGCAGGAGCCTTGGAATTGTGGCTTTCTTTGTCCACGATTCATTCCAAAGGAGATAGAAACATCCTGAAGACATATCATCTTGACAAGGCCCTCAACTTGGGAGGTGCCCAGAGTTAGGGTTCACCCCAGGGCATACACAGCCAATGGCAAACTCAGAGCACTTTTCTCAGAGTAGGCACTTTCTAAGCACTTTACACATGTAAATGGTAGTCTGATTACTAGCCCCAGTTGCAGAGAGGGAAACCAAGGCCCAATTTACCCAAGGCCACACAGCTGGTGAGCAGTGCAGCTGGGATTCAAGCCCCTCAGCCTGGTTCCAAAGCCTCGTTCTTAATCACTCCGGAGAGAAGCACACGTTTACTGAGGGTCTCACTGTGCGCAGGAGGGTTTTACATCAGCTCAACTTGTACTCTTGTCCCCATTTCACAGATGAAGAAACTGAAGCTCAGTGTGTCCTTTGGTGAGGCTTCTCAGTGTATGAAAAGGACGGGTATTTGAGATGGTTCTTAGGGTATCTGCTCTGGAATAGGCCTCGGTGGCCTAGACACCACCACCACCTAGTGGCATAATACCTTAAATGCAGGCAGAATACCTAAGCCGATGCTGGACCTCACGTTTCGGTGTTGATTTTTAATTTCCGTGTCCTGAACAACAGAGAAGTGTGGCTCGCTAACAACCTTTTATACAGAAGCTGTGGTCATGGGCAGAGCTCACCGGTTGGAATGTCATCCTCAAAAGGCATCTCCGGGGGAGGGGCTGCGTGTGTGGGGATTTCTCATTCTGCATGGGCTTCCCCCCTGCGGTCTCATTGGAATCCCGCCTCAGCCGGGGTTACTCTCACGCCTACGTTTTTACATGAGGAAGTGAGACTCGTCGAGGAAGCATGGATCGAGTGGGCATTGGAACCGGAGAGGCCTCCTTGGGTCAAGGCTCCGCCTTCCGGGCCCAGAGAGCTTGGGTGACTTGCCTTCGGGGCCCAGGAGTCCTGGCCGGTCTTTTCAGTTATAGGGCCCAGTTCCTCTCCCAGCCTGGCCTGTGTTTCAGCCTCTACTTCCTCCAAAGTCAGCCCCACCCGAAGGAGAACGTGAGGTTTATGCAAAGGCACTGCCAGGAGGCTCACTGCTGCACATCACCCTCCAGCTGTGGCCTCCTCGTTGCTGTTACCAGTCTGACCGCTGGGTTTGCCTTCCCAGCTGCTTCTCCATTGTGCAGCCAAGTGCAAGGTCGAGGCGAGACACCAGCATTTGAGATTTGCCTGCTCAGCACCTCGCCTGTCCCCTCTCATGCCAGCTCGAGGCCCAAACCAAGATGAGACGGGAATCGTCATGGGTGTCGGGCCTGGGGACCGCAATCTGATCCTAGCTCCCCGTGTGGGACACTGCCTGTCGGAACTCTGTTTGCTCGCCTTCGCGAAGGGGATGGATCACAGCACAATGTGTTAGAACTGAAGACTGCACGCCTCCTCCACGGGAGGGTATTAGCACATCATGGCACAGCCGCAGTGGGATATTATACAACTGATTAAAAGAATGGCGCAGCTCCTAATATTTTGATATGAAACAATCACCAAATACCTATTTTAAGGGGAAAAGCCAGGTGCAAAACTATGAGCCTGATCACTACCGTGTGTGTGTGTGTGTGTGTGTGTGTGTGTGTGTGTGTAATAATAAAAAGAGGTGACAGGAGAATAAATATCCATGTTTGCAGTAAATGCGGGAGTTTTTTCTGCGGGACATGGCTGTGCCAGTGGTTTACCTCAGGGAAGAGGAGCAGGAGGCTGGGTACTGGGCAAGGACATTCCACTCTGCAGACTCTCATATTCCTTTTTTTTTTTTTAGGTCTCACACATTTATTACTGAACCAACCTGCTACTGCAGAAAAAAAAATCAGCAGAGCAAAATCATGAGTCTAATCATTTTCTAATTAAAATGCCCCAACTGTCCAGACAGTAGAGCTCTTTTCAATAATTTAAAGGTGCAGGCAGCCTAGACACAGCATACGTATGTGAGCCACCTCTCCTGTGTGACTCCTCGTAGACCCAGTTTGGTTCTCCTCCAACGTCTTCTCTTCAAGTTGTAGCGAATTTTATTACCAATTTTCATCCGAATCCGTTGGGGATGGGCCAATTCTGCTTTTGTTTCTTGGTGAGGAACCTCTTGCTCCTGAAAGTCTTGTGGGAAGACATGGCGACGGAGAAGCAAATGCACGCACCTCAGTGGCGGAGAAAGAGACTCACATTCCTTTTTGATGTTTGAATCGTGTCAATGTATAAACAATTTAAAAAATAAATTACAAAATTTTTAATGTTTTTATTGATTTGTGAGAGAAAGGGAGAGGGAGAGAGAGAGAAAGATTGATGAGAGAGAAATATCTATCAGCTGCCTCCTGCACATCCCCTACTGGGGATCAAGCCCACAACTCAGGCATGTGCCCTGACCGGGAATTGAACTGTGACCTCCTGGTTCATGGGTGGATGCTCAATCACGGAGCCACACCAACCGGCTAAATTACAGATGTTAAAGATAAAAATAAGCCACAGATCACATGGACTTGTTCTATCCTCGACACTATTCCAAGTGCCCCACGGCCAATACTTGGCCTGGTTCTCACAGCGAGGCTAGGAGGCAGGCATTATTACTCCCCCACTTGACAGATGAGGACACCGAGGCACAGAAAGGTGGAGTGGCTCCCCGAGTCGCCCAGGAAGGAAGCAGTGGTGCTCCGGCCCCAGGCGGCGTGCTGCCTCACGCAGCCCGCATCCCTCCCAGCTTTGGTGATGAGCGTGGGCACGAAAGCTCTTTGAAGAGTCAACGGTACTGTGCAAAAGTGGGAAGTCTTTCTTATCTTGGCAGAGCCCCACCTCGAGGCATTTTGAGGCTGTGCCAGTGTGTTTTCCAAAGATGGCCCCAGCGATAGCTTCATCCCCAGGCTCTGTGCCGCGTGGGCCTCCTTCTCCACCGCCCTTTAATCTGTGCCCACCGTCTACTCTGACCAGCAGGATGTGGCCGAAGTAATGCTGTGCTAGTTCCCAATGGAGCCCCGGGGCGACCTGGCCGCTTTCCTGCGCGTGCTCTGGTCAACAGCCCTGGCTGACAGCCGGCGCCAACCAGCAGCAGGAAGAGCCTCTGAGACGTCAAGCCCGGCAGCAATTGGCTGCAAATGCCCACGCACAAGAGATTTTTTTTTTTTATGAGGGAGAGAGAGCCAGAGAGAAACATCAATTTGTTATTCCACTTATTTATGCACTCATTGGTTGCTTCTTGTATGTGCCCTGATCTGGGATCAAACCCACAAGGTTGGCCTATCAGGATGACACTCTCAGCAACTGAGCTACCCGACCAGGGCCACACACACGAGATCTTGAGTGAGAAAACCACCCAGCGGAGCTGAGTCGACCCACAGGATCCGGACGGGTAATACATTGTTGTGCGAGGCCGCCAAGCTTGGGTGGCTGGCTATGCAGCAGTGGATAACGGGATGGAGGGCTGAAGTGAGGTTATTCCCGTGGGTCCTGTGCTCAGGAAGTGTCCCACGGGTCGGGATGGAGCGGCAGGCGGAGCCTGGGCTCCTGGATGCTGCCTCCAGCAACTACAGCATCATGAGGTGCGGGCACCTTTATTTATTTATTATTTGTTTGTTTGTTTGTTTTTGTTCATCCTCACCCAAGGATGTTTTTCCATTGATTTTTAGAGAGAATGAAGGAGAAAGGGAAAGACACAGAGAAACATCGATGTGGCAGAAACACATCAATTGGTTGCCTCCTGCAGGAGCCCTGACCAGGACCAGGGCCCGGGCCAGGGAGGAGCCTGCAACCAAGGCATATGCCCTTGACTGGAACTGAACCTTTGGTCCGCAGGCTGATGCTCTATTACAGGGGTGGGCAACCCCTGGCACGCGTGCCAAACATGGCACGCCAGTAACTTTTGCTGGCACAGGAAACCCTCTCTTATAATCTTCCATTTACAATTTTCTTAATATCGACTTTTTTATTTTTCAGATAAATCCAGTGTAGGTGCATCTTATATAAATAAATAATTTTACATAACAAGTTATCTTAAAGACCATAGACATGGATTGACGAGAGAGGGGAAGAGCAATTTCAGTAGTGTCGAAAACGAACTATTGAGGACTTGGAATGCCATTCCAGAAAATTTTTTCTGTTTAAAAAACTTTGCAACAGCGTTACTCTCCATGTTTGCATCCACATACGCTTGTGAATCTTTGTTCTCAGTGACGAATTTTGTTAAGTCTCGTAATAGGAGTAGCCTGATGGATGAAAGTAGTAGCTCGTGCATATCTCTGAAGGTCACGGAATATAAACCTGATGTAAAATCTCTCATCAGTGATGCAGCAGCAAAAGTCCCACTGATAATATCAAACAGAGTCATAGTTTTCTGTCGGACTATCAGTGTACATGTATACATTAAAAAATAAATGTGTTTTTCATCATCATATACTGTGTTTTTGTCGCTCAAATGATTTTTATTATTTCTTCAAGGTTCTTCACATACGTACACCTTAAGAGATATCAAGTAGGTGTAACATGTTCTCAAAAAATTAGGGTTGGCACGCAGAAGAATTTTGAGTCAGAGATTTTGCTGGTTTTGGCACGCACTCACAAAAAGTTTGCCCACCGGCTACGGCCATCAGCACCATTTCTGGTTGTGCTAACCATGGGCCCTGTTGAACCTAAAGACAAAGTTTGCCACTTTGACCCTGGCCAGGCGGCCCAGTTGGTTGGAACATTGTCCCATGCACCAAAATATTGTTCAATTCCCAGTCAGGGCACATACCTAGATTGTGGGTTCAATAACCAGTCAGGGCCCATATGGGAGGCGACCGATAGACATTGCTGTCTCTCATCTCTCTCTATCTCCCTCCATCTCTCTAAAATCAATAAAAACATAGCCTCAGGTGAGAATTAAAAAACAACAAGAAAGTCGCCAGTTTGTAGCACCAGTAAATCAAACTGTCTCCCTGGCAAAATAGGAGCTCCTTGGAACTTGGTCCGTCCTTAGCGTGGAGTGGGGTGGGTCTCCTGATTTTACTCATGGACGAAGAGACAAATACAGACCATCAGTGTTCTATGCAAGCCATGCTTCGTCCCTTCCTTCATTCCCTTACTGAGGGCGACTGTGTCCCAGCACTGTTATGGTTATTAGGAATACAGCCATGAGCAAGACCCGAAAATCTCTGCTCACCAGGAACTCACAGCCTAGTGGGAAGACAGATGATAAACAGATAAATGAATAAACATGAAACAATGTCAGGTGATAGTGTTATAAAGAATAATGGGATTCAAGAGTTAGAATGACAGGATTTTTTTTTTTTACCGAGGTATGTGCCCTTGACTGGAATCGAACCCAGGACCCTTCAGTCCGCAGGCCAATGCTCTACCCACTGAGCCAAACCGGTGGGTAGGGCGGTATATTCTTCATATGGGTGGTCAGTGAGTATTCCCGAGAAATCATCAAAACAACATAAAAATGAATCAAAGAAAGAATCAAAACTTGACAAAATCCACATCCACAGAATTTGATCAGGGAAATTATATTTGGTAGAAATACGGCTACAAAGAAAACTCACCATTGTAGGCTCTCTAAACAGTAAAACTTGACATGTTCTCCCTCCCAAAATCAATGAACCATATGGGATTTTTAAGCATTATTAGAGAAGAATTGATCCCAATCACAATAATCTCAGCAAGGTAAAAATCAAACTGGAAAAAGATTTACTGCATGCTATTAGAAAATTGCTCAAAGAATTATCTTTCTTAATATCATTCACTCCAGAAAATATTTTCTCAATGAAAATTGATAATGGAAATGAATCGGACTAAAATGTTATATTAACAATGGGGTCAATAGGCAGACCCATAGAGAACGGAAGAGAGTAGTGGTTGCCAGGGGCTGGGGCAGGGAGGCTGAGGATGTGGGATTGCTCTTGGGGGAGATGGAAATGTTCTGGAATTAGGTAGTAGCAATGGTTGCACCACATTCCGAATGTACTAGATGCTACTGAGTTGGGAATGGTATGCTTTGAGATGGAGAATTTTGTTATGTGAATTATCTCATATAATTTATGGTGAGTTTATCAGTTTAAAGTTTTGAAAAAAAAGGGCTAAATTTTTTCCCCTGTTCTCTTGAGAGTGTTCTTTGATGCATGAAAGTCTTAAATTTTGATGAAGTCCAATTCTGATTATCTATTTTTTCTTTTGTTGTCTATGCTTTTGGTGTCCTATCCAAGAAATCATTGTCAAATCCAATGTTATGAAGATTTCCCCCTGTTTTCTTCTACTAGTGTTCTAGTGTTAGCTCTTATGTTTAGGTCTTTCTTTAATCCATTTTGAGCTCATTTTTTAAATTTTTGTTTATTTGTTGGTTTTAGAGAGAGAGAGTAAGGAAGAGTGAGAGAGAGAAACATTGATTTGTTGTTCCATTTAGTTATGCATTCATTGGTTGATTCTTGTGTGCGCCCTCACCAGGGGTTGAACCTGCAACCTTGGCATATCAGGCTGATGCTCCAACCAACTGAGCTACCGGGCCAGGACACCATTTTTAGTTTATTTTTGTCCATGGTGTTAGGTAGGAGTCCAACTTCATTCTTTGGCATGTGAATATCCAGTTTTCCTGACACAATTTGTTAAGAAATTGTCCTTCCCCCGTTGTGTAGTCTTGATACCCTTGTTGGAAATCATTTGTCTGTATACACAGGGTTAATTTCTGGACTCTGTATTCTGTTCCATTGGTCTCTACGTGTCTTCGTGCCTGAACCATGCCTTCTTAATGACTGCTGCTTTGTAGTATGTTATGAAATCAGAAGTGTGGGTTCTTCGACTTTGTTCTTCATTTTCAAGATTGTTTTGTCTATTTGGGGTCACTTGAGATTCCATATGAATTTTATGATGAGCTTTCCTATTTCTGTATAAAAGGCTGTTGGGCTTTTAATAGGAATTGCCAGGAACCCCTTTTCTAACCTCTCTGAGGCCACCTGGCCTGGCCAGGGGACGCCGGCACAGCCTTGGGTCCAGGCAGCCCTGGCTCTGCCACTTGCCAGCTGTGAGAGTGAACCTGGGCCAGGCTGAGCCCTTGGGCTCAGAATCCTCATCTGCTAAGTGGAGTGAACAGTGGTCACTTTCCTGTGTTGTCAGAAGGACTGTCTATAATGTGAGGACCTGGCTGGCGCTCTCTGCTATGCGTGTAGGCCAGTCACCTCCTGAAGAGATAGATTTTCCTCCTGAAAAATTCACTGGAAAGGAGTTTGGCACTTTCTGCAGGAAGGAGTGTCCCTCACCCTTCTCCCTCTCCAGCCAAATCTGCAGTAGGCCCACGGGGAGGGCAGCTGGGCCCCATCTGCCCCCGCACCCCACTCTGTCCCCTTCGCCCACCTGCATCTGACTGAGCCAAGGCAGGAGCTGAGGACCCAGGCCACACATATCATTAGCTCCACCATCTTAACTATTTTTAAGTTTATAGTAGTGTTGAGTATATTTACAATACTGTGCAATAGATCTCTAGAACTTTTTTCATCTTGCAAATGTTGAAACTATACCCATTAAACACTAATTTCTCTTCCCCCAGTCCTTAGCAACCACCTTTCTATTTTCTGTTTCTCTAATTCTGACTTCATAAAAGTGGAATCATACAGTATTTATCTTTTTGTGACAGGCTTCTTTCACTTAGCATATGTCCTCAAGGTTCATCCATGTTGTAGCATGAGATGGAGTTTCCTCCTTTTTTAAGGCTGCACAGTATTCCATTGTATGTATATGCCGCATAGTCTCTATGCATTCAGTAGAGGATAGACACTTGGGTTGCTTCTGCCTCTTGCTATTGTGAATATAGTCCAGTGATGGCGAACCTATGACACGCGTGTCAGAGGTGACACACGAACTCATTTTTTTGGTTGATTTTCCTTTGTTAAATGGCATTTAAATATATAAAATAAATATCAAAAATATATGTCTTTGTTTTACTATGGCTGCAAATATCAAAAAATTTCTATATGTGCCACGGCACCAGAGTTAAGTTAGGGTTTTTCAAAATGCTGACAAGCCGAGCTCAAAAAGTTCGCTATCACTGATATAGTCAGTCACACACCACATAACAACATAACGATGGCAGTCCCATAAGATTATAATGGAGCTGGTCCTGGCTGGGTAGCTCAGTTGGTTAGAGCATTGTCCCAATATGCCCAGGTTGCGGGATCTCTGGTCAGGACACAGACAAGAAGCAACCAATTAATGAATAAATGGATGGAACAACAGATCAGTGTTTCTCTCTCTCTCTTAAAAAAAAAGTTAAAGATGAAAAAAAAGATTTAAAACCAAAAATATTATAATGGAGCTGAAAAATTCTTACTGCCTGGGGACGTCATAGCTATCATAACATCGTAGTGCAACGCATTACTCATGCGTTTGTGGTGGTACCGTTGTAACAAACCTACCGCACTGCCAGTCGTGTGAAAGTACAGCGTGTACGCCCTAACCGGTTTGGCTCAGTGGATAGAGCGTCGGCCTGCAGACTGAAGGGTCCTAGGTTCGATTCCAGTCAAGGGCATGTACCTTGGTTGCGGGCACATCCCCAGTTGGGGGTGTGCAGGAGGCAGCTGATCGATGTTTCTCTCTCATTGATGTTTCTGACTCTCTATCCCTCTCCCTTCCTCTCTGTAAAAATCAATAAAATAATATTTTTTAAAAAAGAAAGTACAGCGCGTACAATTATGTCCAGTACAGAAGACTTGACGATGGTAATAAACGACTGTCACTGTTTATGTCTCTCCTATTCTACGCTTTCGGTCGTTATTTGGAAAAACCTGCTGTGAAACAGTAGAAGTGTCCTGCTGGCAGCAGCCTCTCTTGATTGCATAATTTTCACTTGGTTTAATCTCGTGTGGTTTTGTGCAGTAACATGCTGAAGAGAGTAACGTGCTGTAGAGCAGTGACTTCCCACCTTTATCATCTCACTAGGAGCCCAGCGCGCGATTCGAAATCATGCGGTGCCGCCCATCCTCTGGTTCGGCCCTGCCTCCCTCTCTGGCCCTTGAAGCAGCTGCAGCTTCTGCAGATGAGGCCTTCCCCCAGCGCAGGTGCGAGGAGGCCCCTGCCACCCTGCCCCCGATGCTGCGCACGCAACCTCCTGTCCAGTTGACCCGTTATGGCATCCTGGTTAATTAGCATATTTCCATATATATATATATATATATATATATATATATATCACATACTAGTGAACTAATTACTAAAATTCTGCAGCACACCAAAAAATACATTTTTTGCCAAGCTGACCAAATACAATGGGTATAATTTTGATTCATTCACACTGGCCAGCTATTGTTGTGTTGGCTATTGTCATTTTTAAAATTTGGAAATCTAAGGGAAAAGAGGCGCAGCAGTTAAAAATCGCCACTGTAGCCCTAACCGGTTTGGCTCAGTGGATAGAGCGTCGGCCTGCGGACTGAAGGGTCTCAGGTTGGATTCCGGTCAAGGGAATGTACCTTGGTTGCGGGTACATTCCCAGTAGCGGGTGTGCAGGAGGCAGCTGATCAGTGTTTCTCTCTCATCAATGTTTCTAACCCTCTATCCCTCTCCCTTCCTTTCTGTAAAAAATCAATAAAATATATATATATATATATTAATCGCCACTGTAGAGGCTTGTAGCGTAGGAGCCATAGGCTATAGCGATACCTAGATGTGTAGCAGGCTGTGCCGCCTAGGTCTGTGTAAGTGCACTCTCTGATGTTCGCACAATGACGAAATCACCTAAAGACAAATTTCTCCGAATGTATCTCCCTTGTTATACGACACATGACTATAACGCTACAATGAGCACGAGTGTGCAAATATCTCTTGGAAACTCTGCTTTCAATTTTTTTTAAATATGTTTTTATTGATTTTAGAGAGAGAGGAATGGAGAGAGAGAAACATCAATGATGAGAATTATTGATTGGCTGCCTCCTGCACACCCCCTACTGGGGATGGAGCCTGAAACCTGGGCATGTGCCCTGACTGGGAATCAAACTGTGACCTCCTGGTTCATAGGTCAACACTCAACCGGCTGGGCGAACTTGACCTTTTTTAAAGCTCCCTGGGTGATTCCCAGGTGGGACCTGGCAGCACTGTAACAGACTCTAAGATGTTTCCCATAACACAGAGCGTGGGGGGAAGGAGCTGGGAGAGGACAGCAGCAGGGGGCGCTCAGCTCCAGCACCCTCTCCTCCTGGCACCCGGCTCACTCTGAGCCTCACAGCCGATATTCCGGGAGGTCTGGCACGTGCAACTCCCTGTTTCTGCTAGTTAAGGATCGAAGGTCCAGCATGTGGAATTTGACCTGAGAGAAAGTCAAATCCTCACCTTGAAGAGAGAGAGTCAGGCACAGGAGACAGCTGGCAGAGCTGAGGGTCGGCTCTCCAGAATTCGCTTGTGTGCTGAGGAAGTGGAACTGCCATATGGCCTCACTCTTGCCGGGGCTCCCAGCCAGGCCCAGGAAAAAGCTGAGGCATCAGAAAGGAAAATGCCTGTCCTTGTGTCCGTCTGAATGCCAGGGCCCCAGGCCGGTCTTGTCCCCACACTCCGCCAAGGCTCAGCCCACACACGCAGAAACCACAGGGAGGAACAAACACTGAGTTTTGGAAGTGGCCCTGGCACGTCGGATAACCAGTCTTCCCCTTCAGCCGTCCTTGCCCAGGAGGCTGCAAGAGCTATTGTGCCAGGCAGCGCCCGGAAGTCTCAGGAAGGCCGAGGGGCACAGCCTGGGGGCCTGGAGCAGGCCTGCAGCGCCATAAGACCCAGGCCGAGGCCGGAGGGGCCACCGAGGCGGGTGCTGTCTTCCTGCTGCTCCATCTGGCCCTCCCTGGCAGGGCTCCCGGCTTGACTTACCACCGGCAGGGCCATATGTCCTGCCAGCCCTGCAAGTGACTGGGCGGGGAGGAGAGATGAGAGCTAATTCCTTTCCACAGCACCGGCCCTGCAAGAGGAGGGCCCCAGCCACCCCATGCTCCCAGGCCCCAGGTGCACACTCCACACCTGCCTGCCCTGGGGACCAGGAGCACCCCTCCCCCTCCATCGCCCCACCCTCTGTGACAGTGAGTGGGCAGGCTTCCTTGGGGAAGGGGACTCTTAGGCTCTGGGTCCCACAAACCTGAGTTGGGATCTCCAGGGATGGCCCAGTTCAACCCCCTGGTTGCAGAGCTCCTCCCACCAGGGGGCGGAGTCTGTCCCCTCCCCTTGAATGAGGGCAGGCCTGTGACTTGCTTTGACCAGCAGAATGCAGCAGGAGTGGCCTTTGGAGACCTAGCAGTTTCTTTTGTGGGAAGCCATAACCAAATTTTAAAGAAGCTGAGGTGACTCCCGGAGCCACCCTGGGGACAAAGAGGCCACGGGAGGAATGCCCGGTGAGGCCTTCTGGACCTTCCAGCCTCGCCCTGCCACCAACTGACTGAGTGACCCTAGCGGTCACCAAAAACCACAGACAAGGTTTACAACGCAACTGGCGACAAGCTATTTCCACGAAGCCCAAAACACAAGTGGGTGGGGACCAACTGCAGACAGCTACAAGACTCGCATGTGTGGGGGACGAAGCTGAGGGAAGCAGCAGGGACAGCATCTGGTGACCTGAAAACAGGAAAACCCGCAAATGAGCCACAGATAGTCATGGGAAATCACACTGGCCAGCACCGGAGTGTGGCTATGAGCAAGGGTCTGGAAGGGGCTGAAGCAGCCTAGCTCCTGTCAACTCTTGGAAGACCTGCCGAGGCTCCCTGCCCTGTGGGGACAGGACCCCACCCTGGGGAGAAACTGCTGGTCGAAGAATAAAATTGAGCTGCAGAATAGGGACAACAGGAATGAAGAAACAAGAAGGGCCAGAAAACAGTAGATGGGCCAGTGTGAATTATTGCTCTCATCACCAACACCTTTCTTTCTTACATCCTATGTGTACAAGATATTATACACATATTTCTTAGTTCTGTCCACAAAAAGGCAATAAATAGCGATCAACCCAACAGCAATGAACATCCCTAAGAGCCCAGATTGTGGTCTTAAAATATAATTTCCTATGAAAAGAAATCAGGGCTTGGAGAACCGCCTGGTTTCAAGTGTAGAGCAGGAAGACACGAGGTACAAGATGAGCCTGGACAGCCGTGGTGCAACAGCGAGCAGGAGGCGCTCGGAGACTAACAGAATCATGTCAAAGGACTCAGGAGCCAGTTTGAAGAGGCTCCCACCGGAGCATTAACAAGGATAAGAATTGCAATGGATTAAAATCAATCAAACATGTTTAAATCCATGGCTTCATAATACTATCTACACTAATAAAAGAAAAACATGCAAATTGGTGTCACTCTGCTATGCCCATCAGCCAATCAAAGCGCCTATGCAAATTAACCCAACAAAGATGGCAATTTATTTGCATACACAGGCGCGGAGAGAAGACTGAAGACTAAAGACTGAAAAGGCTTGGCTTCTCCGCTGTGGCCGGACCAAAGGCCTGGGTCCTGGGTGTCGGAGGAAAACCAGTGTCAGCAGCCAGGGGAAGGAGGGCCTATTGCACGAATCTTCGTGCAATGGGCTTCTAGTTAAAAAATAATTGCTCACCTTGATAGGGAACCAATTTATTATTATCTTGGAAACTGATAAATGAAAGAAATGAATCAAGCATTTATCCTGCCTTCCCTTTATGAACTATTCTACAGAGTAACCAAGATGAGGGAAGCATCTAATCTAATGAAAGAGAAACATGGTAATTAGCGTACGACTGCTACCCTTCCCATTGGCTAATTAGCAAGATATGCAAATTAATCACCAGCCAAGATGGCGGTTAATTTGCATTTGTAGGCACAATGCAGGGAGGCGAAAGGGAAAGCAGGAAGAAGCTCCCTGCCACTGACAGTGATCGGAAACCCAGGGGGGAGCTAAGAGCCAGGGGGCAGGGCAAAGGCAGCCCTGGGGGCTACCTTTGCCCTGCCCCCCAGCCATGATCGGAGAATTGGGCGCCTTTGGCGCACTGGTCAGTGATAGCGGGAAGTAGGGGTGGAGCCAGCGATGGGAGCCAGAGGCATTAGGCCTGGGCAGGGGCGGAGCCCGCTATCGTGGGGTGGCTGCAGCTGGGGGGGTCCCCTGCCCAGGCCTAATGCCTCGGCCAGAGGCGTTAGGCCTTGGCAGGGGCCGTGCCAGCGATCACGGGGTGGCTGCAGCTGCGGGTCGCCGCTGCCCGGGCCTAACGCCTCTGCCAGAGGCATTAGGCCTGGGCAGGGGCGGTGCCAGCAATCAAGGGGAGCAGGGGCAGAGTCGCCGATGGTGGGAGCTTGGGGTTCCCTGCCCAGGCCTATTGCCTTGGCCACAAGCGTTAGGCCTGGGAAGGGGTGGAGCAGGAGATCCCTTGGGGAGCTGTGGGTCCCCTGCCCAGGCCTAATGCCTGGGTGAGAGGCATTAGGGCGGAGCGGTCAATTGCAGGGAGCAGGAGCCGAGTTGGCGATGGTGGGGAGCTGGGGGTCCCTTGCCCAGGCCTAATACCTTGGCCAGAGGTGTTAGGCCTGAGCATGGGCAGAGCCAGCGATCGTGAGCAGGGGCAGTGTGGGCAATCGTAGGGAGCTGGGGGTTCCCTGCCCACCCTGATCCGGGACACCCTTCAGGGCAAACCAGCTGGCTCCCACCCGTACACCAGGCTTCTATCCTATATAATAAAAGGGTAATGTGCACATGCAATTTTTTTTTTCAAATATATTTTATTGATTTTTTACAGAGAAGAAGGGAGAGGGATAGAGAGTTAGAAACATCGATGAGAGAGAAACTTCGATCAGCTGCCTCCTGCACACCCCCTACTGGGGATGTGTACGCAACCAGAGTACATGCCCTTAACGGGAATCGAACCTGGGACCCTTCAGTCTACAGGCCGACACTCTATCCCAGGGGTGGGCAAACTTTTTGACTCGAGGGCCACAAGGGTTCTTAAACTGGACCAGAGGGCCGGAACAAAAGCATGGATGGAGTGTTTGTGTGAACTAATATAAATTCAAAGTAAACATCATTACATAAAAGGGTACGGTCTTTTTTTTTTTTCGTTTTATTCATTTCAAACGGGCCGGATCCGGCCCGCGGGCCGTAGTTTGCCTACGGCTGCTCTATCCACTGAGCCAAACCCGTTAGGGTGGTAATGTGCAAATTGACCCTAACAGCAGAACGACTGGGAATAACTGGTCACTATGACACACACTGACCACCAGGGGGCAGATGCTCAATGCAGGAGCTGCCCCCTGGTAGTCAGTGCACTCCCACAGGGGGAGCTCTGCTCAGCCACAAGCCAGGCTGACAGCATCACAGAGGCGATGGTGGGAGCCTCTCCTGCCTCCTCAGCAGCTCTATGGATGTTCAACTGCAGCTTCGGCCCGCTGGCAAGTAGACATCCCCCAAGGGATGTGTCACTGCCAGCTTAGGCACAATCCCCCAGGGAGCAGGCCTAAGCCAGCAGGTGGACATCCCCCGAGGGGTCCCAGACTGCGAGAGGGCACAGGCTGGGCTGAGGGACCCCAGAGTGCACAAATTTTTGTGCACCGGGCCTCTAGTCCTATATAATAAAAGGGTAATATGCAAATCTACCGGCTGAATGACCAGTTGCTATGATGCGTACTGACCACCAGGGGGCAGACGCTCAACGCAGGAGCTGCCCCCTGGTGGTCAGTGTGCTCCCACAGGGGGAGGGCCGATCAGCCACAAGCTGGGGCCTCTCCCACCTCCATGACATGCTAAGGATGTCCGACTGCGGCTTAGGCCTGCTCCCTAAGCCATCAGTCGGACATCCCCCAAGGGACCCTGGAATGCTATAGGGCGTAGGCTGGGCTGAGGGACTCTCCTGGCCCACCAGTGCATAAATGTCGTGTACTGGGCCTCTAGTTTCTTTATAAATGTATTGCAACTGATAAATGAAGTAGGCGAATTAGAACATCACCATTTTGCTGCCTGCTGGGAATTAACTGCTGTGGGCATTGAGCCTCAGTGCCTTCGAATGGCACAAAAAGAGGTATGGCCAGACACATGTGCCTCCTGAGGGAGGACCATGCTACCTCCTGAAGTTTTCCCAAAGGGATTTGTCCTGAGTCACGTTAGTGCTCTGGGTCCAGCTGCCAGTTTGCTGGAAATACAGGACAGAGGAGCATGCTGAAATGCCTGTGCGTGCAGTCAGCAAAATCCAGACGGTGGGAAATTCTCCAGGTCGGCAGCCCAGATACTTCAAAAAATTAATTGTAAAGAAAAAAAAAAGCCCGGCCGGTGTGGCTCAGTGGTTGAGCACCAACTGGTGAACTAGGAGGTTGTGGTTCGATTCCTGGTTTGGTCACATGACCGGGTTGCAGGCTTGATCCCCAGTGGGGGTTATGTGGGAGGCGGGGCGGCTCATCAGTGATTCTCTCTCATAATTGATGTTTCTCTCCCTGTCCCTTCCTCTTGGAAATAAATTAAAAAATACATTTTTTAAATTAAAGTAATACTAATTAACATTTCTTGAGCACTTGCCATGTGCAAGGCACTGCTCCAAACACATCACTTGCATAAACTTTTTTAAAATGTTTATTTAGCCCTAGCTGGTTTGGCTCAGTGGATAGAGCGTCGGCCTGCAGACTGAAGGATCCCAGGTTTGATTCCAGTTAAGGGCACATGCCCGGGTTGCAGGCTCTATCCCCAGTAGGGGTTGTACAGGAGGCAGACAATCAATGATTCTCTCTCATCATTGATGTTTCTATCTCTCTCTCTCTTCCTCCCTGAAATCAATAAAAATATATTTAAATAAATAAATAAAAATTATTTATGGATTTGAGAGAGGAGACATCTGTTGTTACATCTGTTTATATACTCATTGGTTGATTCTTGTATGTGTTCTGACGGGATTGAGCCCACAACCTTGGTGTATCAGGATGATGCTCTAACCAACTGAGCTACCCTGCCAGGGCTTGCATAAGCTTTTTGAATCCTCCCCACAACTCCAAGAACGTGGTGCTATTGTTACTTCCAGTGAGGAGATGAGGAAACCAGGGCACAGAAAGACCTAGAGATTGGCCCCAGGCCCCACAGCTACAAAGTGGGAGAGCTGAGCTTTGCAGCAGGAAGAGCAGCCCTAGTCTGTGCTCTCAACTGCTGGGCAGAGAGAGGCTCGGATGGGCGTGGCTGGGAATTCTGCGGAGCAGAGCGTGACTCCCTTGCTTGTCCGGGAGGACTGCTGAGGGAAAGGGCTCAAGGAAGATGATATGAGTAGGGGTTTCAAAACCAAACTGCACCCACCATTAGCTTCATTCATTTCCTTAAGAAATCTTTACTGAGCTGCTCCTGTGAGCCAGGCACTGTCCCAGCTGTGAGCACCGCTGGCAGAGAGCCTTACCCCTGAGACCTAGCATCCCGAACCTTCCCATGCCTCCGTTTTTAAAACAAAACAAAACCGATGCCCTAATCCAGTGGTTCTCAACCTTCCTAATGCCTCGACCCTTTAATACAGTTCTTCATGTTGTGGTGACCCCCAATTTCATTGTTACAAATTGAACATAATGAAAGCATAGTGATTAATCACAAAACAATATGTAATTATATATGTGTTTCCGATGGTCTTAGGGGACCCCTGCGAAAGGGGTCGCGACCCACAGGTTGAGAACCGCTGCAACGGGTTTGGCTCAGTGGATAGAGCATCGGCCTGCGGACTGAAAGGTCCCAGGTTCGATTCCGGTCAAGGGCATGTACCTTGGTTGTGGGCACATCCCCAGTAGGACCAGTAGGAGGTGTGTAGGAGGCAGCTGATTGATGTTTCTCTCATTGATGTTTCTAACTCTCTACTCCTCTCCCTTCCTCTCTGTAAAAAATCAATAAAATATATATTTAAAAAAAAACAAAACCGAGTACTTGCAGCTGTATTAGGCAGTTAAAAGGAAACAAGGGAGTATGAGAAACGTTCACAGCTTTCCCAGCGACAGTGGATACTATCGCCAGACCTTGACAGCAGTGTGGCTCATCTCTGCAGCATCCTCTAGGACAGAGACAAGGCAGACCCAGCAGCTGTAAACGTGTGGTGGTCCCTGACGTCTGTCTGCTGTCTTTGCCCCCAACACTGGTCATTATCAAATACTAATTCAGGAAGATCATCACAGCGGCTCCAGGCAGGTGAGGTCGGAGGAGCTCCCCCAGTGGCAGGCGAACGGGTGGCAGTCGCTGAGAGAGAGGTTGCCCCTGGCGTGGACTGCCCTTTTGGAGGAGAAATCACAACCTCAGCCTCATGGCGCCAGATGTGGGGGCCGCGTGGGGGTCCAGGAATAAATCGGCAGCCACCTACCTCCTCACCAGACTCTCATGTGCTGTGGGAACTAAATGAAAACTCACAGCACAGATGGCTCCTTTGAGGAGGTGACAAGCAGCAGGCCTGGGAAGCTATTCCGGACGCACGAGGGAGAAGTGGGGGAGGTGCGGGGGGAGCCCCGTGCTGTTGAGGAATGTCTGGTTTCCTGTTTTACAGCCGGTGCACCACCCTCCCCGGCGGGAAAGGTGCCCTCCACCACCCCGCTCCCGGGGCCTCAGGGACAGAGCCATGGTGCTGGCCACAGGCCGCGCTGCTCCCAGGCCTCCCTCCGTTCCTGCTGTGACACAGGTTTTAATAAAGGTTCTGGAACCTCAAAGGGAAAGGAACCACAACCAGGAAATCTTCATCAGCCAGATTCCTCAGTTCCAACCTGGGGGCCTAGGCCCTGACTTCCTCCTCCCAGTGGCCTGGGGAGATGACGGGTTCCCAGTCAGTGGTGTTAAAATCCAACCGACTGAAGGTGGGGCTCTAATAGGCTTTCCTAAGACTCCCAATGGAGCAGCATCCCACCTACTAAACAGAAGGACACTCTGAAGGGTTGCACACAGTGGAGGTTTTTATAGACAGAAAGAGGGCGGGACTAAGGAGTTAAAAGTGGATTATTTCAGACAAGGACACCTTCCTTCCCTTAGGGGAGGGCAGGGGTTTTATCAGGAAGATTACCTCCCTAATGCGGATCAGGAAATTCTAAACTGGTTTAAAATTCCACTCCTATGCTGAAACTGGTTTGGCTCAGTGGATAGAGCATCAGCCTGCGGACTGAAAGGTCCCAGGTTCGATTCCGGCCAAGGGCATGTACCTGGGTTGCTGGGAGATGTGCAGGAGGCAGCTGATCGATGTTTCTAACTCTCTTTCCCTCTCCCTTCCTCTCTGTAAGAAATCAATAAAGTATATTTAAAAAAAAAATTCCACTCCTAGAGAGGCTGAAACTACAAATAGGTATTAAATCTAGGTTTAGGGGCTGGGCGGAAGGGATCAATGAGGGAAAATAAGGGGGACATCTATTATACTTTCAACAGTAAAGATAATTTTTTTTTTTTTAATCTAGGTTTGGCCCAGCCAGCATGACTCAGTGGTTGAGCACTGACCTATGAACCAGGAGGTCAGTTTGATTCCCAGTCAGGGCTCAATCCCCAGCGTGGGGCATGCAGGAGGCAGCCAATCAATGATTCTTGCTCATCATTGATGTTTCTCTCTCTCTCTCTCCATCTCCTATCCTCTCTGAAATGAAAATATTTTTTAAAATCTAGGTTTGGTATCATGGGCTTTTAGCACATGTGAAGCCATTTTTGGCCTGTGGTTCTCTATTGTTTATTTGTTTGTTTGTTTATTTTTGTTGTTTCAGGGTTTTTTTATTCTTTTTCTTAATCCTCTTTTTCAATGCATATTTTTTCCACTGATTTTTTTTTTAAGAGAGAGAGAAACATCAATGTGAGACAGTCACATGGGTTGATTGCCTCCCACATATGCTCCAACCGGGGCAGGGAATTGAACCTGCAACCTAGGTAAGTGCCCTTGACCAGAATTTGAATCTGTGACCCTTTGGTGCTCGGGCTGATGTTCAAACACTGAGCAACACCAGCCAGGCAGTGGTTCTCTCTTTAACAGGTTCTCAACAATGGCTGCCCAATATCCATGTCCACCAGAAGCCATATGTAAAAATGTTCTTTGCAGCTTTATTTATAATGGCCAGACCCTAGAAATAACTTAGCTGTCCATCAACTGATAAATAGATTGTGGTATATCTATACAGTGGAGTTCCACTCAGCAATAAAAAGTAGCAAAGAGCCCGGCTGGTGTAGCTCAGTGGTCGAGCATTGACCCATGAACCAAGAGGTCACTGGTTTGATTCCCAGTCAGAGTACATGCCTGGGTTGTAGTAGGGGACATGCAGGAGGCAGCCCATCGATGATGTTTCTCTTTCATCAATGTTTCTGTCTATCTCTCTACCTTCCTCTCTCCCTAAAAATCAATAAAAACATTTTTTTTTTTTAAGTAGCAAAGAATTGATGCCTATGACATGGATTCTCAAAGACCTAGTGGTAGAGAACGGGGAAGGGGGAACGGGGGTGAGGGGAGGACAGCCAGACACAAACATACCAGCGAGGGCTATATCCTCTCTCTTGATCTGGAGATCTGGATGGTAGTTAACACGTGAAAACATATAGAGTTAGAACTTTAATATATTTCCACTTTAGTGCATGTATATTATATGCAGTATTATATGTATATCAAGAAAAATTAAAAAGTAGACTACCTGGGCCCTAGCCAGTTTTGCTCAGTGGATAGAGCATCAGCCTGCAGACTGAAGGGTCCCGGGTTCGATTCTGGTCAAGGCCACATGCCTGGGTTGTGGGCTCCATCCCCAGTAGGGGGCGTGCAGGAGCAGATGATTAATGATTCGCTCTCATTATTGATGTTTCTATCTCTCTCTTTCTCTCCCTTCCTCTCTGAAATCAACAAAAAATGAGAGAAAGAAAAAGTAAGGCCAGAATGCCTGCCTTAGTGGATCTTGGGTGAGGCCTGGACAAATGGATTTTTAAAAGCCTCCCAAGGGGTTCTAACCAGCCGCAGAGATGAGACCAAACCCCAGGAGAGCCAAAGCCCCTCCTCCCACTGCTTGGAATTCTGGGTTCTGGCCGAGCAGGAAGACCACTGAGGGGCAGGCGGCAGTGGGGGAGCGAAGGTTCTGCAGTCACAGTCCAGGTCGGTGACCTTGCACAAGGCACATCTGTTTCTCTAAACCTCAGTGTTTGTTTTGTGTGTGTGTGTGTGTGTGTGTGTGTGTGTGTGTCTGCGCGCGCGCGTGTGCGCGCGCGCATATGTGTGTCTTTAACACTTGGCAGGCGATAAACCAATATTTCATGCACAATATAGGATGGAAGTGGTAAAAACGAGGTTGGTCTTTATAAAAGTAATCTCTTTAATACATACATCTGATCCTGTCACTACTGCTGAAATCTTTTTGTGGCTTTTCATTGCACTTTTAATATATACGTATATTGATTTCAGAGAGGAAGGGAGAGGGAGAGAGAGAGAAAGAGAGAGACATATCAATGATGAGAGAATCGATTGGCTGCCTCCTGCACGCCCCACACTGGGGATCGAGCTTGCCACCAGGCATGTGCCCTGACAGGGAATTGAACCGAGACCTCCTGGTTCATAGGTCGACACTCAACCACTGAGCCACACCAGCTGGCTTTCATTGCACTTTGAATAAAGGCCTAACTCCTTCCTGAGACCACTGCCATCTCAGTCGCCTCGTGGGCCTTGTCCTAGCCACGTTGGTTGCCTTTCAGTTGGAGCCCTCCTCCTCCGCAGGGCCCTTCCCAGGAACTGTTCCCGCCAGCCAGTTCGCAGCCCAAGCTTGACTCCGCCATAGCTTTCAGCTGACAAGTCACCTCCTCGTTCCCCGTTACTCTCTGTCACCACACCTGATCATTTTCTTCATGGCTCCCGGCACATAATAGAGGTATTTGTTGCTTGGTGTCCGATCCACGTGTGTACCTGCCCCCACCCTTGCCCCACCACCTGGCCCATGGCCAGAGGCTCAGTGCCTAACAGCAGCACGCAATTCAGTGAACTCAAGGGTGCACTGTGATCTGAGAAGTCCTTTGTAGTGTCAGAGGGTATTATTACTCATCAGTCCTCCTTCCTTACTCAACAATCTAATCTCCTCTATCCATGACGTCGCTGTTTATGCCTGAAACATTTATTAAGTATATTTAACATGTGTGAGACATTATGCTAACTGCTGGAGAGGACCCTGAGGGAGGAGAAAGGCATGGTCCTTGCCCATAAGACAGCCCCATCCAGGTAGGAAGATACCCACAGGAGTACCATCCCAAGGTGAGCCGGGAGGTGCTGTGGGGTCCCTCCTCATCCTCTTCTCACTCCACAACCGCTGTAGGTAATCTCAGATCCTCACAGGACCTTACATGATTCCCTTACCTAATCGTACCCAACTCTCTCCCAAGAACAAATTCTGAGTTCTTTATCTAAAACTAGAGGCCCAGTGCATGAATTTGTGCACGAGAGGGGCTTTGGCTGGCCGGGGCGAGGGGTCGTGGGAGGTGCTCCAGGGCATATCCAGCCCTTCTTGCTCAGTCCAGATCCGCCGGAGCCCAGCAGCAAGCTAACCTACAGGTAGGAGCATCTGCCCCCTGGTGGTCAGTGCACATCATAGTGAGCTGTTGAGTGGCCTTAGCATGTCATTAGCATATTATGCTTTGATTGGTTGAATGTAAGACCGGATGACCAGACAGTTAGCATATTAGGCTTTTATTATATAGGATTATCCTGAGTATTTTCACCATGGTGTATCATAAGTACAAATACAATAAAATCTAAAACTGAATTCGTCTCTCAGAAACAATTTAGTGGTATTTCAGACAAATGGAAGCATAGCTTATTGAGGAAATGATGTTGAGACACCAGATAACCCTTTAGAGAAAAAATGTTTACATCAGAAAACGTTCCAGGAGAATCAAAGATTTAAACATAAAATATTAAGTCACATAAAGACTTTAAATATTTTTGTAAGTGAACTGGGACATTGTTGGAGGATTTCAAGCCCGGAGTTGCATGGTGTGATGTTGTAGAAGGTCACTCTGGCCGCTGAAAGGGGAGATTCAGTAGACCGCATTCCAGTGTTGCTACTGGGAAGTGAGCAGTCACACCCGTCTTTTCCCCGCTGGCTGCTTTTAAGATCTCTTTGTCTTGGATGTTCTGCAACTTGAGATTTGATGAGAGCAATGAATCTGAAGTGTGTTGTCTTCTAATAATTTAGGAAAATATTCTGCCAGTGTCTCTTTCCTACATTTTCTATTATTTCCTTAGAGACTTCACTTAGACATGTATTAGACTTCCTCATTCTGTTCTTTATACTTCTTTTTTTTTATATTTTATTGATTTTTTACAGAGAGGAAGGGAGAGAGATAGAGAGCTAGAAACATCGATGAGAGAGAAACATCGATCAGCCGCCTCCTGCACATCTCCCACTGGGGATGTGCCCGCAACCCAGGTACATGCCCTTGACCGGAATCGAACGCGGGACCCTTCAGTCCGCAGGCCGACACTCTATCCACTGAGCCAAACCGGTTTCGGCATGTTCTTTATACTTCTTATCCTTTCTTTCAAACATTCTCTCTCTCCCTCTCTCCCTCTCTCTCTCTCTCTTCAACCTCTAGACTGCATTGTGAATATGTATTTTTAAATTTATATCTTTCCATTTTACTGATTTTTCTCTTTAAGTGTGTCAAATCTATAGTTTATTCTTTTTATTATTTTTTGTAAGAGAACATTTATTGGGTAAATTACAGAGGTAGGAAAAGTAATTCCTAGCAGAAATGGGCTTAGGAATTGAATTATAGAGGTAAAGGAAGGGCCCTTGGAGCTTGGGAGTGAAGAAGCTAATGGTAATGTGCCTGGGGCCAGAAGGGATAGGGGTAGAAGAAGAGAAAAGGAACGTTGGGCATGCGCCAGGAGGAAGAGCACTCTAGTTTGTTGGGGTTTTTTTTGTTTTTTGTTTTTTTTAAGTTTCAATCATTTTAATTTTCACTTCTAGAAGTTTTACTGTATTTTTTTCAAATCTGCTTGACCAAGTCCTTAGATTATGTTGTTTCTTGTCCATATGTTCAAGCTTCTTCTTTTTTAAATTTCTGTAAACATGTTATGAATACTTATTTTTTAAAAATTGTGTAAAATATACATGACATAAAATTTACCATTTTTAAGTGTATAGGTCAGTCGTGCTAAGTTATTCACATTGCTGTGCAACGATCTCCAGAACTCATTCCATCTTGCAAAACTGATGAATACTTATTTTTAAACAATAAAGCCACAAAAATGCTTGAAAAAAACATTTCACTCGGTTGTTTGGAGTATCATCCTGTACACCAAAACCTTGCAGATTCGATCCCAATTTGGCACATATGGGAGGGAACTGATTGATGTTTCTCCCTCACATGTTCCTCTCTGTCTAAAATAAAATGACAAAACAATAAGAAACATATCCTTGAGTGAGGATTTAAAAAATAAAAAACTACAGGTGGATATTTATATAATCACAAGGTATGTAGTGACTTTTTAAGCATTTGTACCAGTCTGAAATCATAAAGATCCTATGTAATAAAAGGCTAATATGCAAATTGTCCCCTCTGGAGTTAGACCGACTGGGAGTTCAACCGCTCGCTATGACATGCACTGACCACCAGGGGGTGGCGTGGAATGAAGGAAGGCCCTGGCCAGTAGCTGGGGGAAGAAAGGCCCCAATGGGCCCTGATTACAGGCCAGGCCTAGGGACCCTACCATGCACGAATTTCATGCACTGGGCCTCTAGTTGGTATATAAAGAAATGCAAAACTTCTTCAAATTACCATGAAAATCAAGACAAATGGAAAACGGGGAAATTTGTTTTTTTTTTTAATTTTTTTAATTGATTTTAGAGAGAGAGGAAAGGAGAGGGAGAGAGAGAGGAACATTGATGTGAGAGAGTGAAATAAGAATTTGAAGGGAATATAGGCAGGTTTAGGGAATTTTCAGAATTGGGGGTCCATGGGAAAAAAACCAGGGCTACAGACTGGGAGAAGTTACATTTCCATAATACAAGGGAGCCAGGCTCAGTTACATTTTCATAAGACAAGGGAACTCAGAGTAGCCAAAAGTTCTGTATTTACAAAATAAAGAAGGAAGAAAGCCCAGAAGGAAAAGGAGAACAATGAGGGAGGAGGGCATCATGTGTGCCATGTGATATTTGACCTTCAATCTCAGGAGTTACTATTGTAACCAATTCAAAAGGGAATATTGACCAATCAGAAGGGATATCAGGACACAGGGACTTGCAGCCTTTATAAACCATGGCCACAGGAAGTCGGGGAGCCTTTCCCCCCCTCCCCACATGGGAGTCTGTGCTGTGGGACTCTTTCCCCCTCCCCAGTGGGAGTCTGTACTTGTTCTTCAATAAACCTCCACCTTTTCTAGGCCATCTTCAGTCCGTGGATTCATTCTTCGACTCCGGCGGACAAAGAATTTGGGTAACCATCCTGCACAGGGGAACGCTGCGTGTTCCAGTCCAAAAATTTCCTATCAAGAGAGACAATGATCGGCTGCCTCCCAAAGTGTCCACCTGCAACCTGGGCACACGCCCTGAGTGGGAACCCAACCCGAGACCGTCCGGTGCATGGATGGTGCTCAACCCATTGAGCCACATCAGCCGGGGTCTGGGGAAAACTCTTGAAAAATGTGTGACAGCTAATAACTTTAATAGGAAAAAACTCTCAGTAAGAAAACAGGTAGTGGAAATGAAAAATTTAAAGAAAAAATGTTTTATCACAGAAGTAACCAAGAAGAGCAAATTACAAGAGCAATGAGATTAGTGTGTACTTTTTCACTCAACAGCTACACCTCCAGGAATTTATTCTAAGTAAAATGTTGGGCAAGGGTGCAGGTGTGTGTGGCATTGTTACAGAGAGTAGTGAAGGATTTGATATATGTCCAATCATAGAGGGGAAAAGAACACATACTCTGCTTGGGTGTATATGAGTTTGGAAGAATATATACCAAAATGTTAATAGTGATTATCTTTGGTTAATAGGATTGTTTTTAAAAAGCCTTTTATTTGCGCATGTATTCCTTGCATAATATTAAGTTAAATGATTGCTGGGAATAAAGAAGCAGCGTGTTTCTAAGGAGCCTGCCCAAGCAGAAAAGTGACCATTTCCTGACAAACCCGGCGGCGGGGTTTCCACGGGCCGGTGTAGGTCAGGGTTTGCAGCGGCCGAGCCTCCAGTCTCTCAGGCACAGCCGAGGCCACCCCAGGCTTGTGCGCGGGTCCTGACGGGGGGCGGGGCACGCCGGCCCGGAAGAGACGCCGCGCCGCGCATGCCCCTTCCTTTCTAGCTCGGGCCCGGGACGCAGCAGCTGTCGCGGTGAGTTCCCGGGGAACGCGGGCTCCATCGGCCTCCATCCTGGCCCTCTCGCCGCCGCAGTCGCTGCGCTCCCCCGGGGTTGGGGCGAGGGGACCCCTCTCCCACTGCACCCTCGCTCATTTCTGAGTAGAGAGAGACCGGGGGCGCACGCCGGGGGGTAGTGGGGCGCTGTTGGCGAAGATCGGCGTCCCGATGGCGGAGGGCCGAGGAGGGAAGGATGAAGCCCTGGCGTGGCGGTGTCTGGGCGAGGCTAGGAGGACTGTACCCCGCTCGCCCACTCCTCACCCCGGTTGCCTCTTTGCTAGGCCCTGGGGCTCTCGTTTGCGGGGAGAGGGGTAGGAAATGAGTGTGCGAAGGCCTTGGCCCTTTGGCTGCGGGTCAGCGGCCCGTCGTGAGAAGAGACTTCCCTGGCCTCCCCTTGCCCGCCTGAGAGTGCAGCCTCGCCGCGCGCCCCGTGGCACCGGTGTTGACGGTCCCCGGATACTCACAGAATGTGGGTCTGCGCCCCCGTTATTCCTTTACGGTTGTGGGTGGAAGTTTGAAGCGGATGTGCACCCCCGTTTTGTTTTAATGCCTTGGTAACTTCTTTCTCATCTGCAGTGTTTTCGGGGCTGGAGGTGGGAGCTGGTAACTGGTGGGTGTCAATCTACAGGGTTTGAATCCCTCCTTCCTGCACGTGCTTTTTTTTTTTTTTTTTAAACTGAAAACCTTTATTCTTCCTCCACGGGCACCAGTGGGCCCAGCCTCCAGTCCCCTTGGCAAGGTCCCTGCCCACAGACCACTGCCTGGGCCCAACCAGGCCACGGTGCCACCTACAGGTTGCCCACCTGGCTCCCAGCCCAGGGGGCAGGGCTCCTGACTTGGGGGCCGTCAGGCTGTCAGCCCTCAGCACTCGGGGCCGCTTCCTGCACGTTTTGTGTTTGAGATTTCAGTCCTTTGGACAGTGGTTTCGTGGGTCATGAATTCGGTTCCTGACCCCCTGGCCACATTGCTTAGCGGTGCTCTCGCTTTCTCCCTGTAGATGTTGATGCCCAAGAAGAACCGGATCGCCATTTACGAGCTCCTCTTCAAGGAGGGGGTGATGGTGGCCAAGAAGGACGTGCACATGCCCAAGCACCCCGAGCTGGCGGACAAGAACGTGCCCAATCTCCACGTCATGAAGGCCATGCAGGTAGCCGGCCGGGCGCTGCTGGAGTGGGTGCCGATGGAGGGGTTTTCCGCGGCTGCCCAAGGCCAATGCCCAGGAGGTCAGGACAGCCCGCGCTGCTTGCTGCCTCGATGGGCCGTGAGGTAGATGCACCTGAACACCTGCCTACTGCGCAGCCAGCTCCCTCTGCACCGCGTTCCTAGCGTCAAGCCTCCAGTTAGGTCTCAGCCGCAGTTTTCTGTCTTGCAGTCTCTCAAGTCCCGGGGCTACGTGAAGGAACAGTTTGCCTGGAGACACTTCTACTGGTACCTCACCAACGAGGGCATCCAGTACCTCCGCGATTACCTGCACCTGCCCCCCGAGATCGTGCCCGCCACCTTGCGCCGCAGCCGGCCCGAGACTGGCCGCCCAAGGCCCAAAGGTACGGTGCCCCCATAAATGCCTCCGACGGCCTGCTGTGCACCAGCTCTTCTTGGGAGCGGGGCGTTGTGGGGCAGACGGGAGTGGTCTTATAATCGGCCGTGGGTGCCAGCTGTAGAGGGCTCTGGCTTGCAGGTCAAGTCCTGAGACCGCTGTCCCCTCGGAGGAGACCGGTAATGGATCTGGACTCAGGCCCTCAGGTTATCCCAGGAGACGGCATTCACACAGAACATTAGTCTGTGCCCAGACCTGTGTGGTGGAGCATTGAGTAACCTTTTCAGGAAAATCACGGTGTGAGTTTCTGCTTCATGTGTGGATGTGCAGTGGGGGCGGATTATCTACTGGCTCGCAGTCATGTTTTTCCTTGGGTTCTGAAGAACTTGTCACAAGAACTTTGTAAGCTTGGGTGATGAGGTGGGACAGAGATCTGTACACAGATGGCCCTGGCTTCCAGGTTCCCCTGGAGAGACTCCATGGAGCTCAGGAAACTGTTTTACAAATGCTCCCAAGGGGCTTCTGGTGGTTGAGTGGGTTGTGTATCTAGAGCAGAAGTCTACACTGCACCTAGGAGCCCATTGTCTCTGCCCCACAGGCTTGATTTAGTGGGCCTCTGCGAGACCTGGCATTTATTTTAGCCACTCACTCCGAGTTCAGTTTTATCTCTTGTATATTAAAGAATGGTTTGCCTGGGCTGATGTGACTCAATGGTTAGAGCGTTGGCCTGAGCACCGAAGGGTCATGGGTTCAATTACTGGTTAAGGGCACATGCCTGGGTTGTAGGTTCAATTCCCAGCCCCAGTCAGGGTGCATGTAGGAAGCAACCAATGGATGTGTCTCTCTCACATCGATGTTTTTCTCTTCTTCCTCCCTCCCTCCTACTCTAAAAAAAATAGAAAAAATATCTTCAGGTAAGGATAACCTCCCCCCCCCCGCCATCCCCCACCCCCCCAAAAAAAGGGTGTTTTAACTATATGGACTCTAAGGTAACTGGGTAGAGAGAATACTAAATTAAACTTCAGTGTTTTTAAGGTACCTTTTAAAATCTGTCTTAATGTATCCACAGCGTGAAGGATGGGTGGAGAAGGGGCAAGGGGCAGGCGGGGCCTGAAGGATTCTTGCTGGCCTCTATATTTATATACTTCCTATTGGAGGTGGGGCTTTCTTCTGTGATGCCTCCTTTATACAGGGAGTTTTCGAGCTGGATCAGGTTCAACATTTTAGCTATTGGAATGTTTGTAGAAATAGCTGAATTTCTGAGTTTGCCAAGTAATTGGAAAGTGTGCGTTATATTGAAAAATACAATAGAAGAAAGCAATCCTTTTGCAGACGTGTGGCATTTTAATTAAGATGTGAGTTTTCCCAGGCCTTCGAGGAGCCACAATGTCAATGACAAGTTTTTCTAGCTGGCAGTCTGGGTGTAGGAGTTCCTGTTCCCATTAACTCCTTACAATGACTAAGATGTTCTCCGGTGAGACGTGGAGAGCAATTCCAGATTTCTTGGCCTGAAGGGAACCCATCGCCCATGTTCACCGTGTGGTTGACTTGTGTAGGTCTGGAGGGCGAGCGACCTGCAAGACTCACACGAGGGGAAGCCGACAGAGACACCTACAGACGGAGTGCTGTGCCCCGTGAGTAACGGTCGTCTGTGTGGGGTGTGAGGGTGGAATCTGGATTCTCTGTCAGCTCTGGCTGGGGTCCTTTGTGCTTCTTGCCTTATGCAGGGGTTTGATGGGTGGGGATTGGGAAACACCCTTTGACCTAGGGACAGACTTAGGTTGAAGTCCTTTAACTAGAACAAACTGAAAACTTTCAGGAAAGCAACATGGTTTTATTTTGTGGTTGTGTTCCTGTGTTGTAAGCTCTATGAAGGTAGGGTCTATTCAAATTTGTTGTTTTCTTATTGGAAAAATAGTGTAAAATCTTGTTTTATTATATTTTAAATATTCATTTATTAAATTAATTGGGGTGACAGTGGTCAAAATGAACATATAGGTTTCAGGTGTGGGTTTTTATGTTATAAGAAATGTATATTGCTTGGGTGTGGAGAGAGCAGAGCACCTGAAGAATGGCTTCTCTGTGTACAACACATCCAACAGCAACTTGGGCTTATTCCTCACGGGTGGCAGAATACTATGGCCTTCCTGTGACATTACACCCTATACGTAAAAAAAGAAAGAAAGAAATGTATATTGCACCGTGTACCCATCACCCAAAGTCACATCTTCTGTCACCTTATATTAGGACCCCCTTCTGTAAAATCTTGTTTTAAATAGCAAACATTAGCATTGACTTGGAACAACAGATGTTTGTTCATTCAGCAAATATATATTGAGTGCCTGTGGTCAGCTGGGCACTGTCCTAGGAGCTGAGGAGACAGTAGTGTACATAACATAAAAAGGCCCCTCTCTCATTGAACTTGCATTTTAGTGATAGGAGATGGATAACAAAAATAAGTAACATGATATGTCCCAAAGATGTGGATGCTACAGGAAAATTAAAGTGTGTGTGTAATTTTCAATAATATTGGAGAAGTGAGATTTAAGCAAACACCTGATGGAGCAGGAGGGGAGCCAGCCAGTGGCTACCTGGGGAAGGTGTCTGGCCTGTCTAAACAACAGAAGGCAGTTGGAGAATCTGATAAGGATGTGGGTCTTACGCTCTGTGGGCCGTGCGAGGACTTGGGGTTTTACTCTTGGGTGGGATGGGGAGCCATTGGTGTTTGCAGAAGAGTGGTAGGAAGAGTCACTGTCTTCGTTGCAGAAACAAAATTGTGTTACAAAAACAAGGTATAAAGGCATTTTTACTGACATCACTCTTACCTCCCTCTAGTCGTGGTTCCTGATTAAATGAGCACTTGACCTGAATACCTTACACTACAGGATAGTAGTAATGAATTCCTCTGGCAAACCTGCTCTCCATTTAGAGAAAGTTAGCAGCGGTTGCTCTTATTAGAAGTCACACCACATGGGAAACCAGCCAGGGAATGGTGCTACAGGGATGTGAGAGTCAGGCTGGGTTCTCAAGTTTAGGGGAGTGAGCATTTCAGGCAAGAGGTGAACATGAACAAAGGGATGGAGATGGGGAAAACACTGACTTACTACTGGTCAAAGGGGCAGACAGGAGCCTGTGGTGGATGTGGTCTGAAATGGGCCAAAGGGACCCCAATTTGAACAAGATTTCCTGAAACCATACTCACTGTTGACCCTGCTGCCCCACCCCTGCAGTGTGAACTATAAAATTTCCTAGTGGCCACACTTAAAGCAAATGGAAATAATTCACATGAATGTTAATTTTTAAAAATTTATCTTTATTGTTAAAAGTGTTATAATGGCCCTAGCTAGTTTGGCTCAGTGGTTGGAGCGTTGGCCTTCGGACTGAGGGGTCCCAGGTTCGATTCCAGTAAGGGCACATGCCCAGTTTGCAGGCTCGATCATCAGAGGGCATGCATGAGGCAGCCAATCAATGATTCTCATGATTGATGTTTCTGTCACTCCTCCCTTCCTCTCTGAAATCAATTTTTTAAAAAAAGTATTACAATGTCCCCTCTTTTCCTCCCATTGACCTCCACTCCACTGAATGTTAATTTTTTAACCTATACAAACATTAATGAGATTTTGCACTCTCTTAAGTCTTGAAATCTCGTAAGTAGTGTATACAAACCTCAGTTTGGACCAGTGGCTGCTGGACAGGGCAGCACAGATCTTTCATCTTGCTTTCCTGTGGTCATAATAAAGTTGTTTTTTGCTTCTGTGGGCCATTGTGTTCTTTACCTTTTAGTTCTTCATTGAGCTCCCCTGAAGCATGTAGTGATGGGAAGTGGCGGTCAGGGCAGCCTTCCTGGAGGAGGCAATAGTTTGGACTGTGAGTTTTGAAGGATGACTTAAGGAAGGCTGCCGTGGGAGAGGGAGGGGGCAAAGTGGCTCAGAAGGTGTAATTCACTTGTATTTCATGGGGTCTGTTTGCTGACATGGCTTTCCCTGCAAGATTGGGTTGGATGACTTGTCTGCAGTAGATGGGACCATGTGATGAATCTAAACTGGTGTTTCTCGTTCCAGCTGGTGCTGACAAGAAAGCTGAGGCCGGGGCTGGGTCAGCAACTGAATTCCAGTTTGTGAGTATTCCTTCCCTGTTTGCTCTCCATGAGCAGTCACTGTATGGCCTCAGCCCTGTGGGTCCCACCCCTCATCCCTCTCCCCCCCCCCCGCCCCCAAAACCACAAATTCCAAATAAGGTTTTTACATTAAGACAGATGGAAACTTTTTTTAATACATAGATACTGCATTGAGTCTCACAGATCAATACTACATGTAGCGTAGTGGTCTTTTCTATTTCTTTTGTAATGACCATATCCCTTTAGTTTCATGAACCAAAACTTAAGGTTGAGACTCTATCACTGGTAAGTGTGCTCTAGAACCCAGGTGGACTGGAACCAAATCCTCTATTTTCCTTCAGATGGTGTGATCTGTGTCCCAGTTTCTCACCTATAAAATAGAGGTGATGATTGTAGCTATCTCAAGGTGATTGTGAGATTAGGTAATCCAGGTCAAGTGCTTGTGTGGGGGCTGGGCTATCACTGGAACAGCAGCTGTCCTGTAGCACAGTGAAAGGGCGGTGGGGGGTGGCAGACAGAAGATCTTGTCTGGTGCTATGGCTTCTATGTGTGTATGTGTGAGCACACTCGAGTGGGTGTCCATATTCCCATTTTACAAATGAGGAAACAGTCTGAAAAGTGAGTGTGGCCCTATAGCCAATAGGGCAAGGCTGGGGCTTAGGACTTGCACTCTCTGAGGGGAGCCTCACCAGTGATGAGGAGGCCTGCTGTTCCGCTTGCTGCTAACGCAATGTCCTGTGCTTTCTCTTACAGAGAGGCGGATTTGGTCGAGGACGTGGTCAGCCACCTCAGTAAAGTTGGACGGGTTATTTTGTGTTGAATAAACTTGTGGTCAGAAAACAATGTTGTGTGCCCCTGTTTTGTTTGCATTATGGAATGTAAATGGGGCAAGACTGGATTGGTTTGGGAGTTGTCTTACCCGGTGACATCACTTGTTGCTGCAGGACTTGGCTTTGACTTGGGCTCTCTCTGTTCCAGCAGACACCTCCCTGCAGAGTCATGGCCAATGTGGTTACCATTTTGGGAGGCTGTTAAAACGCTGGGCGTCTTCACCAGACCAGCCATGCTGGCTCAGCTCCGTGTGGTGGGAAAGTTGCTATTTTGTTGGTCTTGGAACTGAGATTCTGTGCCTATTTGGGGATATCAGAAGTGCTGGGGAGGTAGGATGTAAGAAAAACCAGGGGAATACTGTTCCATGGTGTTCAGGCCTACAGTTTACTAATCTCAACCTTAAAGGCTTCAGGATTTACATGTCAAAGGAGGAAACAATGACTTGAGAGTGTACAAAAGCATCTGAAGGGGCTGTCCAGCCGGTTGAAGACCTGGGGTCTTTGTCATTCCATAATCAGACAGTTGAAGTTCTTGTCCTGGGTTCCTTGGAAAGGGGTGCATTGTCCAGTTTTCCTGGAGCCTTAGTGAGAGATGGCAAGAGAAGGGTGTTGAGCATTTTCCTTTGGGGCGAAGCGGGATTTAGGTACAGGTACCAGGATTTGATGGAGTCCTGGCCACGTGGCTCAGTTACAGCGTCACCCTGATAGACCAAGGTTGTCATGTCGAGCCCATAAAAGTCGGCACATAAAAGAAGCAACCAATGAATATATAAGTGGAACAAGAAATGGATGTTTCTCTTGAAAAGAAAATGATAGGACCATTTCTGTGGTCTTGTGCTGCAAACAGCACAGTGTCAGGAGGGGGCGGTAAAGGTGCAGTCCCATGAGCTTGGACAGAAGCACAGACAGATTTGCTGTGTGACCTGCCTTTGGCTTGACTTGCAGATCAAACCCTGACTAGATGGGTGTGATATAATGTGCTTCCTAAGCGGGAGTCAAAGCTTTCAAGGCAGCCAGCAAAACTGGCAGCTGAAGTGGGTCTTCAGGGGCACAGGGACTTGGGGGTTATATTTGTGGGGTACAATATCACACAAGTGAGATGTCAGAAATCCTACACAGGTGATTTTGTCTTGGTAGCCACCTATTTCAGTCTTCATAGGCGTTTGTAATTTAGACCACAAGGTGGCAGCCAAAGGCAACACCAATTGTGCACTTAAACTTGGTCCTGGGAGGTGTGCTTTGGAATCGGAACCACCAATAGGCAGAAGCTTGCTTTGGCAGAAAGGTTGTGTTTGGGGAAGCTGTTTCACTGCTGCCTTGCCAAAGATTGCTTTTTATCCAATTTTTCTGCTGGCTCGAGTGATGTCAGGTGGTTTGCCGGTGTTCACACGCTGTGATTGTTTAACCTGGATTCCATGTGAAACATTAGTAGCTCCTGGCCTTTCTGTTTCACGCTGAGGCCAGCGAGCAAGTGGATGGGTTTTCTCAGCCTTGGTGACTTTCTGGTGCTAAACATCACTTTTTCAGCTAGGGCTCTTTGCCAACCCCTTCCCTTGTGATTTCAATTAGTTCCAGAATGTGTTCTTCAAGATCTCCCATGGACGCTGGGAAAACCCAGAGAATCTACAAAGTAGAGGCAGAGCCTGTGCGTAAAAACATGCAGATGGTGGTGGCTCTTGCTGCCTGCCAGCCCTTCCTCACATTTTGGTAGATTGAGTGGTCCCTGCCAATCAATAATCATTAATTAGCTGTTCAGGCATCAGTGCCAGTAAGTGCCCTGGGAAACAAGCCTCGAAATTGGCCTTCAAGAGCCTCACAGTCTAGTTAGGAAAACAAAGCCAAAGCTATACCTTGAGCCCATGCCAAATGCTACATAAGTATTATGTCCAGGCTGAATTCTAAGGAAGGGTAGGGCAGGGGCCATGAGTGAAGGCTGAAATGAGCTGGAGGGGTAGACAAGTAGGCATCTTAAAGAGGTTTCCTTTAAAGTGGTATTGGCTTGTGAAACATGCCAGACATGAAAGTTGGTTTTGTTTTTTGTTATTTTAAAAATAAATTTTTTTATTGATTTCAGAGAGGAAGGGAGAGGGAGAGAGAGCTAGAAACATTAATGATGAGAGAGAATCTGATTGGCTGCCTCCAGCACACCCCCCACTGGAGATCGAGCCCGCAACCCGCCATGTGCCCTGACGAATCAACCAGTGACCTGGTTCATAGATTAACGCTCAACCACTGAGCCACGCCAGCTGGGCTGTTGTGTGTGTGTGTTTAGTAAAGCTAGGAAAAACAAATGTTTGCTATTAAAAGTGCCTGAGAAGGTCATGTGGGTTAGGAGGGGCAGAAAGGCCCACTTGGGCACCTGCATGGGCACATCGTTGGACAAAAGCTTTTGGGGGAGTTTTGGCCCATCTCCCAGGGTTGATCTCCAGGCTGGTAGCTCACTAGCTAATCCCTACCCCCACTACCAGCAAGAAAGGCATCAGGATTTTTAAAGGAATTTTGGAAACACAGCTGAAGATGCATTTTCATAATTTAACAACTTCCCAATATGGACACAAATCCCCTTTCCCTGAAAAATAGATTCCTCTTATAGGCAGTGCCAACAGCAGCTTTGAGTCTGTGACTCTTGAAGTCCTACTTCCGTATTGTTTTGTTTTTAATTGATTTTAGAGAGGAGAAACATCGATTTATTGTTCCACTTATTTATTCATTCATTGGTTGATTCTTGTATGTGCCCTGTCCGGTGATCGAACTGCAACCTTAACATATTGGGACAACACTCTAACCAACTGAACTACCCAGCTAGGGCAGCTCTACTTCTGTTTTGATGAATTTGGTAGACCTTTAAACAGCATCTACCATGTGCCTATGTTAGATGCTGGGAGACTGTTTTTGAAAAGGATGTATCTAACCCTAAAGACGGCCCACTAGAACACTCCCTACACCAGGCACCGGCCTCCAGCAGGGCAGTTGGGCCCATGGGGCTAGGAATTCCCCATTCCTACCCCGGGCTCCAGAAGCCAGGTCTGTTAACAAAGCTAAAAGAGCAGCCCAAACTGTTCTCCAAGATTTGGGAATGCAGTTGGTAGTGGCCCCACAGCAATGGGGGGCGGGGGCTTTATCGCTTCTGCTTCTGCTTTCAAGCTGAACCCTTAGGATGGATTTGTCAGTCCTTTTACTTCTTACCTGGAAGAAGTGAGATGAGAGAAAGGAGCCTTGCTGATAGCACTCATTAGGACAATTGTTTCTAAGCCCACAGAAGAGGGAGACCCTGGTTTAATCACTTTGTTCCGGGACAAGGTTTGGCTGTTTCCAATGAGGGTAAAGCTCTATTGGCTCAGCGGCAGGGTCAGCCATCTAGGTGAGAGGTGGATGGCCTTTTGGGTTAGGTTTTCAGGACAAGGACTTGAACTTAGGATGCTGAGGGAAGCTGGCGGTCTGTGGGAAAGAAGGTGACTGGGCTGCGGGGGGGGGGGGGGGGGTTGGAGGGGGCACAGAAGTGTACCATCCTCCTGCGCAGCCCTCCCTCGGCACTGCCCCAGACTGCCCCAGACTGCCGTAAACTGCCCCTGAGAGGTCCCTGGCCTCCAGCTTTGCCTCACTTCCAACTGCTCTCCATGAGGCAGCCACCGTTATTTTTTGGAAACAAAAATCTGAACAAGGTATTTCCCAGCTTAAAGGTCTTCAGAAGCTCTGTATTGCCTTCTAGAGTCTTTTATTATTATTTTTTCCTATTGGTTTCAGAGAGGAAGGGAGAGGGAGAGAGAGAAACAATGATGAGAGAGAAACATGGATCAGCTGCCTCCTGCACGCCCCCTACTGGGGATCGAGCCCGCAACCTGGGCATGTGCCCTTGACCGGAATTCAACCTGGGACCCTTTAGTCCATAGGCCAATGCTCTATCCCCTGAGTCAAACTGGCTAGGGCCTTCTAGAATGTTTTAGAACCTAGACAAATGCAAAACTTCTTTCATGGCCTAACAGGTTCATCACAACTTCCCATCTGCCTACCAAAGCAAGGCTCCAAATCCAGAGTCCGGCTAAACTGCCTCACGCTCTTTCCTGGCTTGAGACTTGTTTGCACACAGTGTTCCTTTTATAGGGGAACCTCTCCCACCTCCCGCCCATGTGGAGCTCTTATTCATTCTTCATTATTCCATTTAAATATCTCCTCTAAGAAGCCTTTGCTGATAGAACTGCCCCTACTTCAAAGTCCGGTCAGATGCCCCACCTGTTAGTGCCTGCAGCAGCTGAGCTTTAGCAGACTGTATTGGAACCGATGGACACTGTCCATTTCCTCTCGGACTCAGCCTTGCTCTGGGCGCCGACTCAGTGCCTCACATGCAGTAGCTCCTTTGTAATTGTTAGCTGCATGAATGATGTCCTGTAAGAAGTTGTCTCTGAGATGCTGTTCCCTTCTATGCAAAAAGAAAAAAAAAAGTTTCTGCAGGCCTCAATTGGGAATGCAAAAGTGACTGAGATGCATGATTGCTACAGAGGTTCTGTTAGAATTAGGGAAGGCAGGCCTAGAAATGTACACTAAGTGGTAGGTGGTCTAGTGGCTATAGCTGGAGTTTTATTGGTGACTTTCTGGGGCAAAGGATATCCAGGGAAAAGCCTCCCACAGTGGGTCACTGGCACCATCTGAGCTTAATCTTTTTTTTAAAAAAAAATTTTTTTATTGATTTCAAAGAGGAAGGGAGAGGGAGAGAGATAGAAACATCAATGATGAGAGAGAATCATTGATTGGCTGCCTCCTGCACATCCCCTACTGGGGTTCGAGCCCACAACCGGGGCATGTGCCCTTAACTGTAATCGAACCTGGGACCCTTCAGTCCGCAGGCCAATGCTCTATCCACCGAGCCAAACCAGCTAGGGCTTAACAGTTGGGACTAAAACAGCATGAAGCAATAATGATGGCTGGGCCAGGAATTTGTGTTATTTTATTCTTTATTTTTTCAGTTTTATTGAGGTATACTTGACATAAAATTCATATATGTAGAGTGTACAATGTGATAAATTTTGTAATGTGTGCATCCATGATAACAAGATAAACATAACCGTCAGTCCAAAAGTTTCCTTCTTAGTTTCTAATCCCTAATCCCTCACCACCAGGCATCTGCTTTCTGTCAGTATAGATTAGTTTGCCTTTTCTTGAGTTTCATAAAAATGGATTTATACAGTATGCACTCTTTATAGTCTGGCTTCCTTTACTTGCATTAGTGTTGTTGCATGCATCAGTAGTTCCTTTTTGTTGCTGAGTAGTATTCCATTGTATGGATATACCACAGTTCTTTATCCATTTATGTGTTGGTGGGCATTTGGGTTATTTCAAGTTTTTGGCTATTGTGACTAATAGTGCTATACACATTCCTGTACAAGTTTTTGTGTGGGAGTGTATTTTCCTTTCTCTTGGTTATATACCTAGGAATGGAGTTGCTGGGTCATATGCTAACTCTATGGTTAACATTTTGAGGAACTGCCGAACTGTTTTCTAAGGTAGTTCTACCATTTTACATTCTCACCAGCAGTGTGTGAGTCTCAGTTTCTTCTCATCTATATTGATGGTCTCCTTAGTCTTTTTATTTTAGCCAATCTAGTAGTTGTGAAGAGTTTGGATTTTATCCTTGGATGATACTGAGCCAATTAACATCGATCAGCTACCCCCCACTGGGGGTCAAGCCCACAACCCCAGGCATGCGCCCAGCTGGTGTGGCTCTGTGGTTGAGCGTCGACCCATGAACCAGGTTCGATTCTCAGTCAGCGTAGGTGCCCGGGTTGTGGGCTTGATCCCCAGTGTGGGACGTACGGGGCCGGGGGGCAGCTGATCTATGTTTCTCTCTCATCATTGATGTTTCCATGTCTCCCTCTTCCTTTCTCTCTCAAATCAAGAAAAGTATATTTTCAACAACAACAACAACAACAACAAACAAATAAAAACAATGAACAAAATAAAGATGAGGATTGGCATGGCCAGGAGTGCTGGCTGCTTGACAAATACTCGAGCCCCACTGCAGGAAATAGTAACCTGAATTTGGGTCTGGGCAGTGACCACACTGGGCACAGTGGTCATGGGTAAACCACTCAGTCAATAGAGACCACAATACACATTCAGCCTGCTAACGGGAAGGGGAGGGGGAATCCATCACTTGATTGCTCAGTTCTAGAAAGGGAAACTAGGACAGAATGGGGGCGTGAAGTGGGGGGAAATGAAAGGAATTGTTTAAAAAGTTACAGCCCATAGAAAGCCTGGAGCCCGTTTCTATTTGAAAGTGCTTTATTGGGAGCCCGTGATAAATGCATGGCACAAATCCAAAAGAACAGCTACTTGAAAAATAAGCCCTGCATGGTTTACTGACATATCAAAGAGGCCATTGTGAGGAAAAGGACACCCTTAAAGTAAGTAAATATTAAATGGGAGCGGATACCCAAACTGAAGGAATAAGGAGACCTCAAAACAGAGCAAAATTTGCAAAAGCTACGAATCAAGTGATATAAAAAAAAAAAATCTAAAAAGTACCAGCAAGAAATGTCAAATAAATCGTTCTAGTTTATTTTTGTGCATGGAAAGCAGGTCAGTTTGAGACTCAAGGGGCATCAGTTCATTAATGTACAAAAAGTGCATTGGGGAGACCGACAGATGACAGTGACTGACTGACATCTTTGCCTCCATCACACAGATTTTCCTTTCCATTAAATTTTTTTGAAAAACTTTATTATGGAAAATTTCAAACAAATGTAAGATAAACATAAGAGTATAATAAACCAGCATATACCCACCACTGAGCTTTAACTGACCATCAATGTTTTGTTATCCTTGTTACATCGATACCTATACCCACTCCCCTCTAACCCCTAACTCAATCATTTCTTTTTTTTTTTTTTTAACGTGGAATGCTTCACAAATTTGTGTGTCATCCTTGCTCAGGGGCCATGCTAATCTTCTCTGTATCATTCCAATTTTAGTATATGTGCTGCCGAGGCGAGCACTCAATCATTTCTTTAGTCCGGTTTATGGAGATATAATTTACATGCAGCAAAAGTCATCCTCTTTCAGAATACAGTTCTGAGGGTTTTTTTGTTTGTTTTGTTTTGATCTGTGACTTTGTTTTTAATTATCTTAAGCCTTATGATGACATAGTTTACAATTTTGTGTTGATCTATTCTCTACGTTAATCCTAGTGAGCTGGCAAAAGCACCATTACCAATCACACACGTATATAGTCAATGAATAGCTATTCAAGACAATCCTGAATTATAACTTAGTCTGATCTAAAGAATTCACAAACTTTGCTCCTATATCTTGTCACGCTGAATTTTAAAAACACCTGACCTTAAAGATCATCTATAAAATGTAGAAGTGTTAAATACTCTTTATTTGATATTATACAGAAACCACACTAAAATGCCTTTCATTCAGTAAAAGGCAACAGTTTAGATACAGGGAATTTTATTAAATTGGCATAGTTGGGACCAAAGAGATAAAATGGTCATTGCCAGCTTATCTGCAGCCCTTCCTTTTAACAAGCTAATGAACACAACTTGAAACACAAGCTAGTCTTGCAGGTCTAAGAGACAGTGAAGGGGTTTCCTCAGAATTTAAACATATTAACACAGCCAGTCATAGAAATCTAAATGTAAGCCAATCTCCTACAGGTTTTGAGATGGCACTCGCCACCTCTGTGAAAAGTTGAACACTAGGAATCAAGTCCAACCATATTGTTAGAAGGGAGGACAGTGACAGTGCTTGCTGAACCAAAATTATCATCAAAGCTCAAAAAGCTGGTCATATTCACTTAACCACAAGCCAGTCTCATTTAAATCAGGACTGCCCGAAAGAAATGCTCTATTAGCCATTCATGATCTGAATTCTGGTGTATGAGATCGATTTTAATATGGTACGCATAAAAAAGGTCATGAGACATTTGTAATAAATAAGGCAGTGGCCAACTATTACTCATGAGTAGTTTTTTGAGATAAGCTATCAAGTCTGCCCTTTCTGCACTCTTCTCAATGCCAGCAAAGAGCATTTTCGTTCCAGGGATGTACTTCTTGGGATTCTCCAAATACTCCATCAGTGTAGCCTCTTTCCAGGTGATACCTTTGTTCATGTTGCATCCGTGTAAGAAAATCCAGGGGCCTGACCTGTCTTTTGCCCAAAGAGACCATGGAGATTTGGTCCAGTCTTGTGCTTGCCTCCCTTTTCCACAGTATGGCACTGGGCACACTTCTGAACAAAAATCTTCTTGCCCTTCTCAACATCACCTATTTTTAGTCGCACACAACACAGAGATCCTCATTCACAAGCCAGACATCCCGCTCTCTCAGTTCTGAGTTTTGATAAACAGATGCAGTTGTGTAACCTCAGTGAAGCTAGAGAATCTTTCCATCACCCTAAAAAGTTCCCATGCTGCCCCTTTGTGGTCAACAATACCCTCCCTGCTAACCACTGTTCTTGGTCTCTATAATCTTGCCTTTTCCAGAATATCAGATAAAGGGAACCATTATGATCTCTTTTGTGGCTGATTTCTTTTTCTTTTTTTATTTATTGGTTAATTTTTAAAAGGGAGGGAGGGAGAGAGAGAAACATTCACGTGAGACAGAAACTGATTGGTTGCCTCCGCATGCACCCCAACCAGGAACAAACCTGCAACTTAGGCATGTGCTCGGAACGGGAATCGAACCCACAACCTTTCAGTGCGTGTGACGATGCTCCAACCAACTGAGCCACACCGGCAGGGCTTGTATCTGGTTTCTTTCACTCAGCATACTGTTTTGAGATTCTTCCATGACATTGCATGTATCCATAGTTTATTCCTATTTTTTTGTTGTGTAGTAGTCCATTGTGTGGCTGTACTACAGTTTATTCATGTTGATTTTTTTAATACGGGCATTTGGGATAAAATTGACACTGAAATATACAAATCTTAACCCCGCCCTTTTGAGGAATGGATACAACCATGTAACTCACACCCCTGAGAAAGAAAGGGAAAAGCAGCCCTGACATCCAGGAGATGCCTGATCCTTACCTACAGTTGGCCGTGGCATGTTTGAAGTTGGCCCAGTGCTCACATTAAGGCCTGTCATTCTCCTGTTATAAGCAGTGTCATCAAACATCAGCAGCAGAACACAGTCATTTTGTGACTCGGATAAAGTAGACAAAAATAAAGGTCACTTTATAATCTTACCAAATCTCAGACAAAAACAAGTTCACTGTGCAAACAACTGAAATATCTAACATCCCTTTTCCCCAGCTAACGAGTGCTGCTTCTCTACCAGGTGTAGCTTTAGCCACGCCCATTCCTCCCTCCTTCTAAGGAAGATGTTTAAAGATAATCACCTGCTTCCTGATAACATCCAATCCAGAGCAAAGCCCTGCTTCCTTAACACCTCCCCCAAATCACCTAACACAAACCAAATCCTAAAACAAGTCATTCTTTACACCTTCCTACTGAGACCCATGCTTCCCCATGGTACGTGTTCTCCCTCATTGCAAGGAGCAAAAAACTCAACCTCGTTAAACTACAGGAATATTCTTGGTTTGGGGCTGGAGGGCATTGACACCCTATCAAGATGCAGCACATTTCACTTTCCCATAAAATTCCCTCCTGTCCCTTCCCAGTTAATCCACCCACTGTCACAGATGTGTGGCTGTTGTGAATAAAGCTGCTGTGAATGTCTCATGGAAGTCTTTTGTGCACGGGTTCATTTTTCCTAGGTGTACTAGTTTCCTATTGCTGCTACAACGAATTATTACAGACTTAGTGGTATAAAGCTCACAGTTCTAATGGTCAGAAGTCCAAAATGGGTCAGCAGGGCTGCGTTCCTCTGGCAGCTTTGGGAAGAATCTGTCCTTGCCTTCTCTCAAGCCACCTGCATTCCATGGCCTATTTCTCCATCTTAAAGCCAGCAGGATAGCATCTTTAACCTCTCTCTGACCTCTGCTCTCATCACATCTCCTTCTCTGTCTCCAACTTTCCTGTCTCCTCTTTCCCTTATAAGACCCGTATGATTACAGTACTCCCACCGAGATCATCGAGGATAACGTTCCCTATCTCAACATCCTTAACGTAGTCACATCTGCAAAGTCCCTTTCCCATGTAAGTATTGTACTCCCAGGTTCTGGGGATTATGATGTGGATATATTGGGGGGGGGGGCTATTATTTTGCCCATCACACTGAATGGAATTGCTTGGTTTTCAGGTGGAGATATGTTTAATTTTATTAGACATTGCCAAACAGTTCTCCAAGTGTTTGTACTATTTTATATTCTGAACAGCAATGTATGACAGTTCCTTACTTGACTTCCTCACATAAATTTGTTGCTGTCATTCTTAAGCTTAGCCATTCTGCTACAGATGTAGTGGTATCTTGTATTTTGTTTTTAATTTGCATTACATTGGTTACCAATGGTGTTTTTTCTTGTGCTTATTGGCCATTTGTATATTATTCTTTGGGAAGTATCTATTCAATTACTTTGCCCAAGTCTTTACAAGTCCTTCATCAAGACCTAGTTTTATGAATATTTTTTCAGTCTGTGGCTTGATTATCCATTTTCTTTTTCTTTTTATACATGTAATTTGTTTTTTTATTGTTGACAGTACTATAGATGTCCTCCCATTTCCCCCGCATTTCCCCATCTCCTCTCAGTCTCTGCCCCACCCCAGGCCTTCACCACACTATTATGTGTGTCCATTGGTTATGCATATCCTATATAATCCTATATAATAAAGAGCAATTATGCTAATTAGACCAAACAGCCAAAGGTCTGGACGACATTCCATAGAACTCTCTGGATGACTTTCTGGACGAAACCGAGACTGCGAGGGGCTGCGAGATCCGAGCCCCTTGCACAAATTTTGTGCATCAGGCCTCTAGTGTGTATATAAGTTTTTTGGTTAATCTTTTCCCATCCTCCTCCCTCTCCCCCACTGCCACCTCTGAGATATGTCAGTCTCTTCCATATCGTCACGCCTCTGGACCTATTTTGTTTGTCAGTCTACTAAGTTCATTAGGTTTCACTTATAAGTGAGATCAAGTGATATTTATCTCTCTGACCAACTTATTTCACTCAGCATAATATTCTCCAGGTCCATCTATGCTGTCACAAAGGGTAAGAAATCCTTTTTCATAGCTGCATAGTATTCCATTGTGTAAATGTACCATCGCTCTGTGTGTGTGTGTGTGTTAATCTTCACCCGAGGATATTTTTTCCATTGATTTTTTAGAGAGAGTAGAAGGGAAGGAGGCGGAGAGAGAGATGAGAGAGAGTATGAGAGAGAAACATTAATGTGAGACAGACACATCAATTGGTTGCCTCCCGCACCCCACCCAAAATGGGCCGGGGAAAGAACCAGCAACTCACGAATGCCTTTGACCAGGAATGGAATCCTCAACCCTTCAGTGTTTGGGCTGATGCTCTGGCCAGGGCTACCACAGCTTTTTATCCACTCATCTACTGATGGGCACTTGGGCTATTTCCAGATCTTAGCTATTGTAAATAGCGCTGTTATGAACATAGGGATTGATTGTCCATTTTCTTAAAGGTACCTTGATGAGCAGAGTTTTACTTACAACTTTGGTGAAGTCTAACTTATAATTTTTCTTTTGTTACTGCTTTCTGGGTCCTGCTAAGAAATCCTTGCCTACCCCCAGGTCAAAAAATGTTCTCCTATGACTTATTCTAAATGTTTTATGGTTTTAACTTTTACATTTATGTTTATGATTCATCTCAAATTAATTTTGTGTAGCCTGGCCGGCGTGACTCAGTGGTTGAGTGTCAACCTATGTACCAGGAGGTCACAGGTTCGATTCATGGTCAGGACACATGCCCAGGTTGCGGGCTCCATCCCCAGTGGGGGGCCTGCAGGAGGCAGCTGATTGATGATTCTCTCTCATCATTGATGTTTCTATTTCTCTCTCCCTTTCCCTTCCTCTCTGAAATCAATAAAAAAATTAATTTTTGTGTATAGAGTAAGGTAGGGGTCAAGGTTCATTCTTTTTCTTTTTCTTTTTTAATTGATTTCAGAGGAAGGGAGAGGGAGAGAGAGATAGAAACATCAATGATGAGAGAAAATTATTGAACGGCTACCTCCACACAACCCACACTGGGGATGGAGCCTACAACCCTGAGTGCCCCAGGTTGGTGCTCAACCACTGAGCCACCCTCGCCGGGCCATTATTTTTCATATGAATAAGAATATCCAGGCCAGCCAGTGTGGCTCAGTGGTTGAGCACTGGCCTAGGAATCAGGAAGTCATGGTTGAATTCCCGGTCAGGGCACATGCCTAGGTTGCAGCTCCATCCTCAGTAGGGGGCGTGTAAGAGGCAGTTGATCAGCAGTTCTCTTTCATCATTGGTGTGTCTATCTCTCTCTCCCTCTTCCTTCTTCTCTGAAATCAATAAAAATATATTTTAAAAAATAATGTCCAGCCCTACTGGTTTGGCTCAGTGGATAGTGCATCATCGGCCTGCAGACTGAAGGGTCCCAGGTTCGATTCCAGTCAAGGGCACATGCCCAGGTTGTGGGCTTGATCCCTAGTGGGAGGCATGCAGGAGGCAGCCAATCAATGATTCTCTCTCATCATTGATGATTTTATCTCTCTCTCCCTCTTCCTTCCTCTCTGAAATAAATAAAAGTATATTAAAAAATAAAAAATAGCCCTAACCAGTTTGGCTCAGTGGATAGAACATCGGCCTGCAGACTGAAGGGTCCCAGGTTCGATTCCGGTCAAGGGCATGTGCCTTGGTTGCGGGCACATCCGCAGTGGGGGGCGTGCAGGAGGCGGCTGATCTATGTTTCTCATCGATGTTTCTGACTCTCTAGCCCTCTCCTTTCCTCTCTGTAAAAAAATCAATAAAATATATTAAAAAAAAAAAAAGAATATCCAGTTGTTTCTTCACTATTTGTTGAAATATTTTCTTTCCCTACTGATATGCTTTGGCACTGTTGTTGAAAATCAGTGGATTATACAGTGTGGGTTGATTCCTGGACTCTATCCTCTATCAGATCATGTCTGTCCTAAGATCAAAATCACAGTCTTGACTATTGTGACTTTAGAAAGTTAAAGTTAGGTAAGTACTCCAGATTTTTTCCTTTTTAAAAAAAAATATATTTTATTGATTTTTTACAGAGAGGAAGGGAGAGGGATAGAGTTAGAAATATCCATGAGAGAGAAACATCCATCAGCTGCCTCCTGCACATCCCCTACTGGGGATGTGCCCGCAACCAAGGTACATGCCCTTGACCGGAATCGAACCTGGGACTCTTCAGTCCGCAGGCCGATACTGTAGCCACTGAGCCAAACTGGTCAGGGCGATTTTTTCCTTTTCTTTTTACACCCTGAATTTTATTGAGTAGTTACAGTAGTGTGCTTGCACTGGCTCACATGCATATGGCCAGCTGGGGCCTAGGTGGCTCTTTGCAAAGCTGCAGTGCAAGCTAAGGAAGCCCAGCAGGTCGGAGCCTTTTAGCCTTCTCAAGCCTCAGGCCAAGTTCTCATCAGTGCTAGTTTCTCTGGCATGATTAGGGGCACCACAGAGACACATCCCGTGGGCACACATCTGGGCACCCACACTCGGTTTCAAATGCACCATTCCCCACCCCCAACTCAACTCAACACATTATAAGAGACATTTTTACCAGGATTGCTTCTTGGAAACATGGGGAGGTGGGAGGGAAGAGCAGTAAGAGGGGCTCTGGCAAAGCAGATCTGCTTGTCTGGGTGCCTACAGTGAAGCATCCTTGAGGCAGGCAACTTGGGCCCGGAGGAAAGCGTGCCCTGCAGGTCCCCCTTCTCTAGGGTCTAAAAGCAAGGAACAGAAGCAAACTGAAACCCCTGTCACGCTACCCACCTTCTGATAGCCTTAGATAAGGACCTAAGGAAATAAGCTTACATTTAAAAATAGAGGATAATTTGGAGCATATACACTATTTATAGGACACCCTGCATGGAACAGGGAAGGTGAAACTGCTGGGCACAGAATGCAAACAGTTCTGGGAGTTCCTAATCTTTTCATCCTCATTTCTGCTCTGCCCACCCTTCAGCTCTTGCAGGGGGGAGTGAGGAATCAGATTCTCTAGGGGAGCATAGGGTGGCACAGAGTCCAGATACCAGGGCCTGGAGGCTTGTAGAGGGCCCAGTGGTGGCTGTGGCATGATGTCTGCTGTGGCATAACCAGGCAAGGTGGGGCTAGAGGGGCGGACGGTCCCTGCTTGCTGTCCTTCCTCAGGCCTGGGATGGCCCAGCCACATGACTGCAAAGAGTAGACAGGTTGGGCAGCAAGGGTAAGGTCAGGTCTCTACTGCAGCTCAGGCATGAGCTGAGCCCAGTGATGTTGTCAGGCCCAGCAGGTCCTCCTCCAGGCCAGGGAAGCTGATGTCCAGCAGGATCTGGCTCAGGCTGTCATTCATTGGGTCCAGAACCAGGCCTTCTGTCAGGGAACGGTTGGCTGGAAGGCTGGCAACCTGTGGTTCCCCAACCGTGGGGTAGCTTGGTTTGGGGACTTACATTTCTGAGGGGGAACAGCTGCTAAAGAGGTCAGAGTTGAGGTCAAAGGGCTCAGAATTGAGTTCTTGGGGTGAGTCAAAGAGGGGCAACTTTCAGTGGGGTGGTACTGAGATCTGTCAGCCCCAGGGAGTCAGGAAGAGGGCAAAGGTACCCTCAGGGGCTGAAACCTAACCCTTCAACTTTGGCTGGGGGTGTAAGCCTCCAGGATTTGGGGCTCAAGGGGAGGACAGATTTGCTCGAGGTGGAGGAGATGGGCAGCATCTCCTTAATGGGTATCTTAAACGGTCCTCCCTTCTGGGAGTAGCCAAGCTGGGAGGCAGGCACAGAGGGCTCTGAAGGGAGAGTGAGCTCTGTGGCTGGTCTTGAAGTCCCAGGGGCTCTGAGAAGAGCAGCGCGGGCTCGTCCACACAGGGAGGCAGCAGGTGCTGTTTCCTTCGAGACCGGCTCATCTCCCTCCCCTCATTCGTTTCATCACCAGCATATCAGACACACACCGGGTTGGGGGCCTGAGCCCACTGCAGGACTTCCCGGACCTTTGAGTGGGAGTGGGGGGCACTCCTCCCAGGACTGAGACAGCTCCTCTTTGACAGGTGGGCACGGCGAGGGCCACTCTCTCAGGGGCGGGCTCTCCGCCTTGATGGGCCTCCCTCAGTGTGGCCTTTCCTTCCCGGGCTGTGCTTCTTCCTCCTGATGGACTGAACTGGAAGCAGAGGCGATAGCCCTTCTCCAAGCAGGAGTTTCTCCTCTTTCACGGGCCCTGCAGTGGGCAGAGGGGCTACCCCCTCATCAGTTAGCGGCACAAATCCTGAAAGAGAATCTAGGTGCCGAAACCGGTTTGGCTCAGTGGATAGAGCGTCGGCCTGCGGACTGAAAGGTCCCAGGTTCGATTCCGGTCAAGGGCATGTACCTGGGTTGCGGGCACATCCCCAGTGGGGGATGTGCAGGAGGCGGCTGATCGATGTTTCTCTCTCATCGATGTTTCTGACTCTCTATCTCTCTCCCTTCCTCTCTGTAAAAAATCAATAAAATATTTTAAAAAAAGAAAGAAAGAGAATCTAGGAGACTACATGGACAATCTGGGGGTGACCTTCTTAACCAAGACTGGAAACCCGGAAGCTTGGGGCAATATGGACTCGCTTGCTGTGGCGGGCCAGCTCTGAGCTCGTGAGTGAAGCTGCCAGGGGCAATGGCACCTTTACTGAGGGCTGTAACACCAGTGGCTGGTTCGCTGGGAACTGAATGGGTACCAGGTCTGAGCTGGCCCAGGGTAGCAATGGCTTCATCTTCCGCCATGCGCCCAGCGGGAGTGCAGTTTTGATGGTCACATTCTGGCGGAGCTCAGGATTGGGTTGTTTCTGCTGCTTAAACACCTGGTCCAAGGCCAAGTAGCGATTGGCACTGGGGTGAATGGTCTAAAAGGAGACCTTGCCATTGGCAGATGTCTCTCGAACAAACATGTCAAGAAGAGAAAGATTATGGCAAATGGAATTCCTCCAGCCTGGCTTTCCATATGCTTAAAATAGGGGAAGTCGTCCTCGGTCCACGTGTAGATGTCTTTCGAGGTCATACATTTCCTCTCAGTCCTGTTGATGGCGAATTGTATCATGGCCACGAAAGAGTACGGCGGCCGCTCAGACACAGAGTCCTCCCAGGATGTTGATCCTCCTGGGGGCTTCTCAACCTTAACCTGATTCGGCTCCAGGTGCTGGTTTTCCTTCCCTCCATCTCTTGCTTGATGCTGCAGGAGCCCAGGCCAGAACTCATCGTTCCCAGCCACTGCATGCTGGTCAAGCTGGTGTTAAGAGCACAGCCTGCTGCCTCACTGCCTGCACAGTTCTCCTATCTCTGCCCGAGACGGCGCCAGGTGGTCTAGGAAGACTCACATCCGTAACTGCAGGTTCAGGTCCCAGCGTCTTGGTGATCCCTTCTGTCCTCTTGGAATCACTGCTGGTTTGGGCTTGAGGTTGGGGTTCTGGAGGGTGAGTGGGGGCTCCGCCCCAGCTAATGAGGATGAATTTGTTGGGCCCATTGCTGCCACTCTCTTCCTTTGGTGGTCAATGCTGTGATGATGCTCTGGATATTGGCATTGTTGGGATGGCTACCACTTGGGTGTGGGGCATAGTGGGTGGTTAATAATCTTGAACCCAGCTGGGAACTTGCAAGAGGTGGACTCTGCCACTTCTTGGAGGCCTGTGCCTGACCAGGCTCTTGGTGGGCAGGGGCCTCTTGAACAGGTAGGGGCAGCCTCTGTCTTTTGAGAATCGGTGGCTGATGAGGCTGGTTTTCATTAGAAATCTGTGTTTTCACTATGGACTCTGAGAAAGTGCAAGGAGCGGCAGGATGTAGCGTAACCCCTGGGCTGTGGCTCCTAAGGCGGGCTCCTCCAACCTGGGGTGGAGCCAGGGCACCTGGCAGGGACTCGAGCCAGGCCTGCCGGATCCCCAGCCGGTGGGAAGGGTGGGCAATACCCGGGAGGTTCCTGGGAAGGAGGGGGTCTGGGCCAGGGGGCTGGGGCTGGGGTCAGACACCCACTTTTTTCCTTTTTAAGATTGTTTTGGCTATTCTTGGTCTTTTACATTTCTATGTACATTTTAGAATCAGGTTGTCAATTTCTTTTTGTTGTTGTTAATCCTAACCCAAGAATATTTTTTTCATTGAGTTTTAGAGAGAGTGGAAGGGAGGGGAGAGACAACATTGATGTGAGAGAGACACATCGATTGGTTGCCTCCCACATGCACCCTGACTGGAGCCAGAGATCAAGCCTGCAACTGAGGTATGTGCCCTTGACCGGGAATCAAACCCGTGACCCTTCAATCCAAGGGCCGATGCTCTAACCACGAAGCAAAATCAGCCAGGGCCTCCTTATACTTTCTTTTTTTAAACTTTGGGATATATATATATATATATATATATATATATATATATATAGACTTCAGAGAGAGGGAGAGAGAAACATCAATGCTGAGAAAATAACTACCCTAGCCAGTTTGGCTCAGTGGATAGAGTGTAGGCCTGTGGATCAAAGGGTCCCAGGTTCGATTCTGGTCAAGGGCATGTACTTGGTTGCAGGTTCCTCCCCAGCCCGGGACCTGGTCAGGGCTTGTGCAGGAGGCAATGAATCAATGTGTTTCTCTCACATTGATGTTTCTGTCTTTCCCTCTCTCTTCCACTCTCCCTAAAAAATCAATGGAAAAGTATCTTCAGGTGAGGATTAACAACAACAACAAAAAATGAGAATCATTGATCGGCTGCCTCCTGCACAGTCCCCACAAGGAATTGAGTCTGCAACTCGGGCATGTGCCCTGACCAGGAATCGAACCGTGACCTCTTGGTTCCTAGGTTGATGCTCAATCACTGAGCCATGCTGGTCAGGCTTCCTTATATTTTCTTATAGACTCTTTCTGAATCTTGGTTTTAAATTTTGGTCTATGATCCTCTCAGATTAATTTTAGAGGCCATGGTCATTTTTAACTACCATTTATTAAAAAAGATAGCCACTTATTGTAAAATTCAATAAAGAATTTTACAGTAAACACATATTCTCACCACCTAGATTCTAACATTAGGACCTGGCTGGTTTGGCTCAATGGATAGACCGTTGGCCTGCAGACTGAGGGTTCTGGGTTTGATTCTGGTCAAGGGCATGTACCTCAGTTACAGACTTGATCCCCATGTGGAAGGCAATCACTTGGTGTGTCTTTCTCACATTGATGTTTCTCTCTCTGTCTCTTCCCCTCCATTCTCTCTAAATATCAATAGAAAAATATCTTCAGGTAAGGATTAACAAAAAAAAAAAAGAAAAAATAATAAACTCTAATATTAACATTTCACTACTACTTATATTATCGCTTACCTATTTACTATCCATCCATCTCTTCATCCACATATCCATCCACAATACATCTTACTTTAAAAATATATGTCCAGATATATTGAAGACAATAGACCTGGCCCACGTGGCTCAGTTGGTTGAGTATTGTCCCATGAACCAGAGGTCACAGGTTCAATTCCTGGTCAGGGCACATGCCTGGGTTAGGGTGTGCACAACATAACCCAGGCAGGAGGCAGCCAATCTCACATCGATGTTTCTCTCTCTCTCTAAAAAATCAATAAGACATTTTTAAAAGCTGCAGACAATAGTACTCTTCCCCCTAAGTGCTTAAGCATGGATAAATCAATTGATAGGTCAATATTGTTGACATACATGAAATACACAAATCTTAAGTGTACTTTCACTGTGTTGTGACAATGTGACTTGTAACCCAAACCTCTATTAAAATACAGAATTTTACCATCATCCCAGAAAGTTCCCTCATTCCTCTTCCCATTAATCACCATCCTCTGTACTCATGAAGCCACCATTTTTCTGGTCCTCCCACCCCCTGAATAGATAGTTCTGCATGTTCTAGGACTTCATATCATGAAATCACACAGCATGATTCTTCTGTGAAAGGCTTTTTCACTCAGTGTAATGTTTTTGAGATTCATTCATGTTGATATATGTGTATCAGTAGTGTGTTCCTTTGGGCTGATGAATAATATTCTATTGCACAGATATCACTGTTTATTTGTCCATCCTTGTATTGATGGTCACCTGGGATGGTGCCAATTTTTGGCTTTCTGAACATTCTTGTGCAAGCTTTTTGTGGATATATATTGTCAATTCCCTAGAAGTGGAATTGTTGGGTCAGAGGATAAGTATATTTTTAACTTTTTTGAGAAATTGTCAAGCAGTTTTCAAAAGTGGTTTTTATCATTTTATCATTTGCCAACCATGTATGAGAGCTATAGGTATGTCATATAGGGGTGCTCCTATAGACAAGCAGTCCCATTCCATGCGGGGCAAGTGATTGAGCTCTAGACTAACATTCAGGTTCTGGAAGGGCAATAGCTATTCTTTCATTAACAACTTTTTTTTTGAAATGTGTTCTATGTCAGGCCCTGGGATAACCACTGAGTGAAACAAGCAGGATTAAGTGAGACACAGACCGTGTCTTCAAGAACTCTGAAATGTGCCCAGTAGGCATGGCTCAGTGGTTGAGCATTGACCTATGAATCAGAAGGTTACGGTTTAAATCCCCGTCAGGGCATATGCCTGGGTTGTTGGCTCAATCCCCAGTGTGGGGCATGCAAGAGGTAGCCGATCAGTCATTCTCTCTCATCATTGATGTTTCTATCTCTCCCTCTCCCTTCCTCTCTGAAGTCAATAAAAATATATTTATTTAAAAAAATGTGAGACTCTGAAATGTGAGACTGGCAAGAAAACAACGATAACACTATGTGACAAAGACAAATAACGTGATTAAAGCAGGCCCAGGCCAATAGGAGGTGCAGAGGCAGTTAGGAGGGCTTCCAGGAGGTGACTTTTAATCTGAGTTCTTGAAGGATAAATATAATTCGGCCTCTCTCTGGGTTGAGGGGACAATTGAGTGTATGAGGGTCTGGGAAGAAGAGCTCTCCAGATAACAGGGAAACATTCAAGACTTGGAAGGTTAGCTAGAGGTTCAAGAAACTGTATGTAGGTAATTCAGAATGACTAGACTATAGGGTAAGGTTGGCAGGGGCCAACCTGCTAGAATTTGGACTTTAACTTCAAAGCACTGAGGAGCCTCTGAAGGGTTTTAATCAAGGCCATGACTTACTCAGATCTGCATTTGGGAAGGATTCCTCTGGCTGCTGTGGGTGAAAGGGGCTAAATGGATGTCTGGATGGTAGCCAAGAAGAAGCAAGAGGAAGAATCCTACTGAAGTAATGGCAGAGGGCAAGGAGGAAAGGGGCTGGGTTGATGGCAAGGAGGCAGAAGCAATGGAGTTTATTGTCAACAGATAGAAGGTAAGAGATTTATCAGATCCTCATCAGATCCTCATCAGTTCCTAACCAGAACTTGGCTGGAGTTCCTAACCAGAACTTTGGCTAGAGGTCCTGACTAGGCTGCTGATCAACTGAAGGCTGTCTTCGTGTCATTCCTTATTCGCTGACTCCGTCCACACCTTTGGGGACCCCTGGACCCGCTGGGATTGGACCCCAGCAACTGGCGCCCAACGTGGGGCATCTAGGTAAGTCCCCCCTATAGAGGATAAGTAGGGTAAGCGGGTAGTTAGTACAAAACGTAGATTGACAAGATGGGTCATACTGAGTCTAGAGAAAAAAGACTCTGTATTAATCTTTTAATGCATCTGCTTGCTAGCAGAGGAGTTAAGGTTACTCCCAGTCAGATAGAAAGTTTTATAGAATATGCATGTCAATGGGTTCCTGAGGATGGAACTGTTAATTTAACAACTTGGACTAAAATAGGAGAGCAAGTAATGTATTATCACACCTTCCATCCGGAGGACCAGAAGGTCCCAGAAAATACCTTTTCCCTCTGGAATTCAATTCGTGGCATCTTGGCACCAGAGGCAGAAACTATTGAACTTTCTCAAACTTTAAATAGTCCCTCGGATCCACCTAGAGAGGACACATCATTATTGTCTCCAGCTCAATCTAAGAGCAATTTAGCTATGCCTACTGATCCGAAGGAGAATAAATATCATAAACATGATCATTGTTCCTTTCCAGTCAGTAGAGAGGAGAGAGGCCCTCCCATTCAAAACAGGCTCCCTAAATTAGAAAGGAAGCCTAAACCAGGTCCTGCGGCTCCTAGGAGCTCCATGTCTAAATTTCAAAGGGCGATAAGAGAAGCTGAAGCTAATGGAGATCTTGAATTCTCACTCTGCTTCCCAGTTGCCTATGAGAATGAGTTTGATGAGGACGAAAACCCCACCTGGGAGGCTATACCTTACAAAATACTTAAAGAATTAAAATTGGCCTGCTCTGAATATGGACCCCTAGCTCCTTACACACTAACCTTGGTAGAAACCCTAGCCAATAAATGGATGACTCCTTATGATTGGTCACAGGTTTGTAAATCCTGTCTCTCAGGAGGCAATTACTTATTATGGAAAACTGAATATGATGATCTTGCTAAGAAAGCTGTAGCCACTAGCAAAAATTCCAGAGGAGGAATAATCCTAGACATGATATTAGGAGAAGGTGATTTTAACACGGCTCAGGAGCAAATGTATATGCCCAAAGAGGCACTTATTAAAGTAACCAGTTGTGCAGTAAATGCCTGGAAATCCCTACCTTATACAGCAGGAAAAACAACCACCCTTACAGAGGTTAAGCAGAACGTCGAGGAACCATATCAGGATTTCCTTTCTCGCCTCATACAGGCAGTCAAGAGAGTAATCAATAATGAAGAGGCAGCCGATATCCTAATCAAACAACTGGCTTTTGAAAATGCTAATAATACCTGTCAGGCTTTATTAAGGCCGATTCGCAGAACGGGAACTATAAATGATTTTATAAAACAGAAAAAAAAAAAAAGAAGGTAAGAGATTTATCAATGCCTCCCACATTTCTGCCTTAGGCAACTGAAGAGTACCTTACTATTTACTGTCATAAGGAAACAGGCGACATTTTACATAATAGTTTTTTCTTATAGGACTTTTGAAGTATTTAACTGGAATAAAAGGTAATATATATAGGAGTCCCCTCTTATCCATGGGGAATAAACTTCAAGACTCCCAGTGGATGACCAAAACTGTGGGTACCAAACTCCATATATACCGCTTTTTTTCTATACGGTACATATATACCTTTTTAGTTAAAGGAAGACTTTATGGCTTCTCTTTGACATACCCAAGTGGCTGGCATCACTACAGTAAGTCCTTCCTTAAAGCTGTAGATAGGTTCTGTGACTTTAAGCGAAATGGCATATACCAAAACCAATTTTACCATAGGCTAGTTGACATAGGCACGAGTTAAGTTCCTCTGGCACCTGAGCAATGTTACAATGAAAGGATGTTACTTGAGGACCTGCTGTCCTCCTGTGCTTTGGGGCCATTATTAAGCAAAAGTAGGGTTACTTGAACGCAGGCACTGCGATACCAGGAGGTGACGTGATAACCCAGACAGCTACCGAGTGATGACCACAGGACAGTGTGCACAGTGTGGAGAGGCTGGACGAAGGGTTGATCACGTTTTGAAGGTACATGATTTAAAACTTACCAATTTATTTCTGGAATTTCCATTTAACATTTTTGGAACACAGCTGACTGTAGGTAATGGAGACTGTGGAAAGCAAACCATGGACAAGGTGTGTGTGGGGGAACTACTGTATACTGTTTTAATCAATTTAAATGTAATATTTATTGTCTTCCAAGAAAAGCTGGGATCGCTTCGTTAATGTTTCCTGAACAAGAAAATGTAATTATTACTAAAACAAGGGACCTGGGAGTGGTCTTTTGGGCTCTTGCAACTACACAGGCCCATAAAAGCTGGGGAAAGAATTAGAAACCAACAAAAAACCTCCATCCATCTATTTAATCAACATTTACTGAGATTTTTTTTTTTGGATAAGGCCTTGTGCTAGGCGATGGGGATATGAAGGGAAATGACACAAGACCGCTCTCAAGGAGTTTACAATCTAACTTACCTTTGCTCTTGTGTACTGACTAGCACCTGCAGGGCCTTTTGCAATTTTGCGCTCAGCCTTCATCAAGTGGCATAGTACAGTGTAGCTGTCCAACTGCTGGTGTGACTGTACTCCTACAACTGTCCTGCAACGGCTTTGGCAACTGGGGGCATGAGCCACAGAGATGTTCCTAACGCCTGGATCTGCCTCTGGGAATTTACCTTGAGGAACTAGGGCTGTGGACAAGGATTTATGTACAGAGATGTCATTGCTGTTCTAAAGATACAGAGGCTACAACAACCTAACAATGGGAATTGGGAAAATAACTGATGGTGCATCCCTATGATGGACTATTAGGTGATAATTAGAAATAGTATTTAAAAGTAACTTCACGACATTCGGGAAAGACCAGAAAAAAAGTAGGACACACAGCTCTACTGAAGGTGCTCAAAGTCTCCAAAATTTAGTATTTTTAGGTTCTCTGTATTTTTCAAATTTTCGACAATGTGAATGTTATAGTATTTCTACAATCAGAAATTTTGGATTTCTTTTTTTTTTTTTTTTCCAAATTAGAGACAATAGCAGCGTTAAAGCTAGAAAGACAACCAAAATGACCAAGATTTGGGTTATTCTGTTATGAAGACTGACCAAAATTAACTGAAATTCTACATCTTTTCTTAAAATATATTTTATTGATTTTTTACAGAGAGGAAGGGAGAGGGATAGAGAGCCAGAAACATCAATGAGAGAGAAACATTGATCAGCTGCCTCCTGCACGCCCCCCACGGGGGATGTGCCCACAACCAAGGTACATGCCCTTGACCGGAATCGAACCCGGGACCCTTGAGTCCGCAGGCCGACGCTCTATCCACCGAGCCAAACCGGTTCTGGCGAAATTCTACATCTTATATGGTAAAAATTGTATGAAATGTCAATATGAGTTGCAATATAGTGAGTGCCTACTGTGTGCCAGGTGCCCAGAAGGGTTATTATCTCTATTTTACGGAGGAATGTTTGGTTTCAAATCCTAATCTTTTTTTACCATGCTAAATACAAGCAAATTCAAAAAGGTTAATAAGCGATTCACAAACCCTACACAGGCTTTTCAACATGTTTAGGGCATTGGAGGTCTGGACTGCTGATAACATTCACAGATCTCCAGCTCAAGAGTGTCTGGCTGTGTCTCTTTTCCTGGAGAATCCGACATCCACAATATACACTCCTTTCATCGCCAGAAACGATGACTGCCTTATGGTTCGCGCGCGCGCGCGCGCGCACACACACGTTCCCTTCTGGCCCTCATGTTTACCTTCAGAGGGCGCATTTGCTTTATTGCACAAATAAAGGATCTCAGGATAAACTTTTGTTCTAATGGACGACATGCCTCAGCTCACACGACTTCCAGAGCTTCTGGATGTCAGCGAAACGTGCCCCGCCCCGCAAACATACCCTCCACCCGCCGCCGTTCGGGCGCAGGATCTACTCGCAGGCATGGCGGGCTCCACTCCCGTGTCTAACCGCATCCCAATGGTTCCCCCGGACCTCGCCCCTCCCCCTCCCAGAGGGACCCGCAGGGTCCAGGCCCGGGCGGCCTGACCTTGAGTCATCTCGGGCCGCGGACTCGCGGGTGACCTTGGTCCGGCTGCCGCCTCCCTCCCGCAGAGCCGCGGGGCTGGACAGCAGCGTCCGCACCCGGGCCGTTGCTCAGCCGCGCGGCGAAGCCCGGCGCCAGCATCCTCTCCTCCGCGGAGCTCTCCGCGCGCCCCACCCGCCCCGCCCCTACGCCGCGGGCGCCGAGGCCGCCTGGAGCCGCGCGGCGCTCCTTCCCGACGCTCGTTTACGCCGCGCGCACTGGGCGGGCGCGATTCCCGAACGCAGCCTCCGCCGCGAGCGCGTGGCCGCCCCGCAGGCCGGCGCCGCCTTACGCCGCTGACGCAGCGCGCCCAAGATGGCGGCGCGGTCGTCGTCGGGGGTGGCGGCAGCAGTGGGGGCGGCGGCCGTGGCGGCAGCTGGGACGACAGCCGTGACGGCGGCGGCGGCGCGGGGCCTGGGACGGGGGGAATGAGGAGGCCGCGGCGAGCCAGCGGCGGAGCCGTGTAGCGGAGGAGCCGCCCCCCCCTCTCCGCGTCCCTTGGCCGAGCCGGGGGCGCGCGCGCGCGGCCGTCCGCAGCGGGCTTCCCACCCTCCACTCCCGCGACTCGCACCGCACCCCCACCCGGGCCGGAGGATGATGAAGCTCAAGTCGAACCAGACCCGCACCTATGACGGCGACGGCTACAAGAAGCGGGCCGCGTGCCTGTGTTTCCGCAGCGAGAGCGAGGAGGAGGTGAGGCGCCGGCTGGGGGTCGCGGGGGTCGGCGGCCGCCTCCCGCCGAGGCTGGGGGGCTGGGGGACGGGGGAGGCGCGGCCGTCGGGGGACGGTGTGCCCGGACTCCGGGCGGGACGGCTGGGCTCGACCCAAATGAAGTTCCGACGGGATTTCCTGAGGCGAAGAAGGGGAAGGAAAGAGGATGGTGGGCGGGGGGGAAGGGGGTCGGAGCCCGGCCCTTCGGCGCGCGCCGGGCGGAAGGCGGTGCCCGGCCCTGTCAGTGGAGAGCGGGGCGCGGGGAGCGGGCCGTGGCCGGGGAGAGAGAGTGGTGGGCGGTCAGCCGCCGGCTTGCGATCCGGGAGGGGCAGCTCCGCACTTGTCCGCCCGGCACATGTGTGCGGAGGCCGCGGGGCACGAGGCGCGGGCCGCCCTTTTGTGGCCGAGAAATCGTCCGCTTCCTTGGCAGGTTGGGGGTTAGGAAGGGATTATGGGGGGCGGGGGGCAGGGGGGGCGTTTTAGTAAGATTCAGGGCGCATGCCAAAGCCAGTTGTTTATTTTATGATGCTCCGGGTAGCCCTTTTGGTGTCACCTGAGAGGAAAGGGTGTTTGCTGAGATGATCTTGGAGAGTTGAAAAATGTTCATTTTGATTGGGGAGGCCAGAAGCGATATTTAAGATCTGTGCCCTGACATTCCTCCGCTGCTCTGTCTCAGGGCCCTTGGGAGTACAGTTGCTAGCAAAATAGAAATGCCTGGAATCAGTTTCTTTTTGCTTAAGGTACTTAAAAAAGAAATCTCAGCCTCTCAGAGCCGTTTCTGGGGTGATAGAGGGAATCGGGAAGAGGAAGGTGTTTCGGAAATCCACAAAGAAAAGCGCTTTGGCAATTCATGCGATGCCGGTGGGATGGTTTCTCTCATGCGCGTGGTGGTAAAATGGCAGTTAAACTGCAAACAATGCAGGACAGTGACATTCAATATGTTCTAGTCCCGCATTCAGCAGTGGGCAGTGGGGAAAACAGTGCATCGTGTTGAAATGGGGGGAAAGGAACTTGACCCGTTAGTTGTGAAAAGAAGCTGTGGTGAAAGAGACCGATGGATTGGCAGAAGTGTCTGTCCAGAGATATTTAGGGGGAAGTGGGAATTTAAATTACTGCCTGGGGATGGGGAGGGACACTAATTGTGCTGTTGAGGGATGGTGTGTGTTCCCTTTTAGCAAAACAGAAGGAAGTGGATTTGGAAATGTATAGTTTGTGTCCTAGCATGTGTTGTAAAAATCCCCCAAACAGATGTATTATAATAGGAGTCCTAAGCAGGGCCATGCTGTAAATTATGTACTGTTTTGGAATACAGACTTGAGTAAAGTAAAATTATTGGTGGTGTTTACTGTTCCAAAGGCTTTATTGTCTTCATTATTATATCATACTGGAGGCCCCGTGCACGAATTTTGTGCACTGGCGGGAGGGGCGGGGTGGGGGACGGGTCCCCTCAGCCCCGCCTGTGCCTCTCACAGACCGGGACCCTTTGGGGGATGACCGCCACTGCTGCTGTGTTCGCCAGCCCGCAGCCATGAGCCCGGCTTCTGGCTGAGGAGCCTCTGTGGGAGCGCACTGACCACCAGGGAGCAGCTCCTGTGTTGAGTGTCTGCCCCCTGGCGGTCAGTGAGCATCATAGCAACTGGTTCTGCTGCGGTTTGGTCAATTTGCATATTAGGGTTTTATTATATAGGAGGATTATGGGAAATCATATGGGATCACAAGCTGTTAACTGGATGGAAAACTAATTAGCATAATAACATATCTCACTACACCACTATGGTTAAGTCTGTGGGCACCCCAATTATAAGTGGAAGGGTATATAATTTAGTTGTATCAATGATGCAAGACTTTGTTTTAAAATGTCATACTAGAAATTGAAAGTGTGACCATTTTGGATACATTGGAAATCCTTCATAGATCATAAGCAAACAAAGATTTGTTTTCTGTTAAAGTTTTGTTATTTACTGACATTAGTAGCATTAATGTTAATAGATTTGACTGAGCCAAAACCGGTTTGGCTCAGTGGATAGAGCGTCGGCCTGTGGACTGAAAGGTCCCAGGTTCAATTCCGGTCAAGGGCATGTACCTGGGTTGCGGGCACATCCCCAGTAGGAGATGTACAGGAGGCAGCTGATCGATGTCTCTCTCTCTCATCGATGTTTCTAACTCTCTATCTCTCTCCCTTCCTCTCTGTAAAAAATCAATAAAATATATTTAAAAAAAAATAGATTTGACTGATCATGGAGTTTCCTCTACTGAATTTCTTTTTCTTTTTAAAAATCTTTTGTTGTTGTTCTACTGACTTTCTTTTTGAATATTGGTTGGTGAGCAGAAGATTAATGCAGATCTTTACAGATTCAGTGGATGTTGCACCTAACACCTAGGAAGAACAAGAAGATGAATGAAATGGGCCCATTTAAGACTTGTGCAGTTCACTTAAACAAGCATGTATTAAGAGCCTACTATGGGTGCAACACTCTGTAATGTGGGATCAACATCCCTTCCTGCCCCAAAAATATGAGTAGTTTTTGATAGGATCCCTTAATTGGGAGAGATTTTAGACAAGAAATTATCTCTAGGGTTCTGCTCAACTTTCAGGTTATATAATTGTGTTGGATGGGAAGAATTTGTTAGTTCCAGGAGAACTTTTATATTCTCAATAGAAGTACTAGAAACTGGAAGTGTTAGCTGCCACATTGTGGGAATTTGAAATTCCAATTCAATAGGACATTCAACCCATTTTTATTTTATTATATTTTTAAAATATATTTTTATTGATTTCTGAGAGGAAGGGAGAGGGAGAGAGAGATGGAAACATAAGTGATGAGAGAGAATCATTGATCAGATGCCTCCTGCACATCCCCTGCTGGGAATTGAGCCCGCAACCCAGTATGTGCCCTGACCAGGAATTGAACCTGGGATCCGTCAGTCCCCAGGCTGAGGCTCAACCACTGAGCCAAACCGGCTAGGGCCATTTTTATTTTTTAATGGACACTAATGATTTTAATCAAGATAGAATAGTTTAGCCCTGGCCGGGTAGCTCAGTTCGTTAGAGTGTAGTTCCAATAGACCAAGGTTTTTCAGGATTCATCTCTGGTCAGGGCATATAGAAGGGTTAACCAATGAATGCAGCATAAATGGGTGGAACAATGAATCAATGTCTCTTCCTCTCAAATCAATCAATAAAAAAATAAAAAGATTAGTTTACAGAATATTATTAGCATTAATACAGTAGTAGTATAAGTATAAATAGGAAAAAAAGGATAAATAGGGTCCTGATTTATTTAATTAACCAGTATCAGGAAATATAAATACAGTGTAACGAAAAAGAGATGGAAAATATTAGCAAATAATAGACCATGAATCAAACCTTCTAACATTCTGTTTTATCCGCCCTAGAAAATTTATTTATAGGCCTACTGAAATACTGATTCAGTATTTCAGGATGTGTGAACATATTCAGCAAGTTTGTTAAGTGTCAGGTTCTGTGATACAGTTATGAAGGCCACAGACGTGCAGGGAGCTTAGAGTCTAGTGGGAGAGATGGAAGAGCAGATAGACCCAACAACATGATGAAAACGAATTTCCTTTCCTTCAAACCGAAACAGGAAATCCAAAGCAGGAAAATTTCCCCACTTACAAATTTAACTAATTGTGTTTGACATTTTGATAAATTAAAATCTTGAAATTTGGGGTGTTCGTGATAAGTAACTTTTATTACAATATTTTGATGTACAGTGAACATTTTTTTTTCATGTTTTTTTTTATTTTTATTTATTTATTTTTATTAAATCTTTATTGTTCAGATTACATTTGTTCCTCTTTTTTTTTTTCCCATAACTCCCCTCCTCCCAGTTCCCACCCTACCCTCCGCCCTCACTCCCCACCCACTGTCCTCATCAATAGGTGCATGATTTTTGTCCAGTCTCTTCCCGCATCTCCCATTCCCCTCCCTCCCCCCAAAGAATAGTCAGTCCATTCCCTTTCTATGTCCCTGATTCATTATAATCACCAGTTCATTCTGTACATCAGATTATTTATTCACTTGATTCTTAGATTCACTTGTTGATAGATGCGTGTTTGTTGTTCACAATTTGTATCTTTACCTTTTTCTTCTTCCTCTTCTTAAAGGATACCTTTCAGCATTTCGTATAATACTGGTTTGGTGGTGATGAAGTCCTTTAGCTTTTCCTTATCTGTGAAGCTCTTTATCTGACCTTCAATTCTGAATGATAGCTTTGCTGGATAAAGTACTCTTGGTTGTAGGTTCTTGGTATTCAGTACTTTGAATATTTCTTGCCATTCCCTTCTGGCCTGCAAAGTTTCTGTTGAGAAATCAGCTGACAGTCGTATGGGTATTCCCTTGTAGGTAATTGAGCCTCTTTCTCTTGCTGCTTTTAAGATTCTCTCTTTGTCATTTGCTCTTGGCATTTTAATGATGATGTGTGTTGGTGTGGTCCTCTTTGGATTCCTTTTGTTTGGGGTTCTCTGCGCTTCTTGGACCTGTAAGTCCATTTCTTTCACCAGGTGGGGGAAGTTTTCTGCCATTATTTCTTCAAATAGGTTTTCAATATCTTGCTGTCTCTCATCTTCTGGCACCCCTATAATTCTGATGTTGGTACGTTTGAAGGTGTCCCAGAGGTTCCTTACACTATCTTCGTATTTTCGGATTCTTTTTTCATTTTGCTTTTCCGGTTGGGTGTTTTTTGCTTCTTCACATTTCAAATCTTTGACTTGATTCTTGCGCTCCTCTGGTCTGCTATTGGGTATAATATTCTTTATTTCAGTCAGTGTATGCTTAATTTCTAGTTTCTTTATCCTGGCATTGAGGGTCTCATTAGTTTTCGTGAGGCTCTCCACAAGTTTATTGCAAGCCCTCAAAATTGCGTTTTTTAGCTCCATATCCTCCATTTCTGTCATGTTTTTTTGTCTCCGCATTTTTTATGCTTTCTTGGTGCACCCCCTTGTGGTCTTTGTGCACAGTCTTGTTCTAGTTAAGCCTTGATTGTTGTAGTTAATACTAGAGGGATTTGACCACCAGGCCGACTGGCTGTGAGAATCACCTGTGTCTGCCGGGGAAAACTTCTGTCCTCTGGAGAGGTGCTAATCTAGCCTTTGCCTGAGGCGATCCGGCAAATGGCTCTGCGCAGGGCTTTGGCGGGGCGGGATCAACAGGGCGGGGGAGGGAGCAGTTATGGCTGCTCTCATTCCGTCCCCAGGGGCTCTGCCTCTCTGTCCCAGCAACCGCTGCAAACGTCGGAGGGACCGTAGCCAGACAGTCCTGCTTCTCCCGTTTGAGTCTGGGTCCCTAGAGACTCGCCCGGATCTGGAGCTCAGAGTCTGAGACTCCCTCCTGATTGAAAACGACAACCGCGCCCTCAGCCACCAGCCCGCTTTGCGCGCGCACCTCCATACCTTTAAATTTTCCACATTGCGCCTCTTCTGAGCCTCGTAATTCGGTTGTTTTTCCTTCTAGTTGAAGAGTCTCTCCTCAGCCAGCCTTCCTGTGGTTCTGGGTGATGTCCGTTCCGTCTTTTAGTTGTATTTTTGAAGTGGTTGTTTGCGGCAGCAGTCTCCAGTGTTTACCTATGCCGCCATCTTGGTGGTCTCTCTCATTTCTTAATAAACATAGTGTTGTGCATCTACATGTGTGAAGCAGTCTATATTTTTCTTCATAGCCTAATACAAAAAGGAAGAGCCCTATTCAAGAATGCCTTTGTTTATTCATTCCTTCAGCACACTTTTTTGGAGAGCCCTAGTATTGACTAGTCTCTGTGTGAGATCATGGTAATACACAGATTAATAAGTCTGTGGTTCCTCATAAAGTCAACCCCTCTGCCTGCTCTGCACTGTGCCTTCCCTTCCTGCCTGCCTACTGACCTCTGTACTACAGTTGGCCCATCTCTCCTGCTTCATCGCCTGTCCTTCTGTGCACCGTCATTCCCAGGCAAACAGGCTTTGATATTTAACATCTTTTTAAAAATGCTCCCTTGGTCCCAGATTCCCTCTAGCTACCATTCTTTTTTCTCTTTCCTTTCATAGCAGAACTTTTCTGTTCTTGGTTGTCTCCTGCTCCTCTTCTCATTTTCTCTTGAACTCATTCAGTTAGGCACTTTTTCTCTGATTCTGCTGAAGTCACTATTCAGGGTAATCTACCAGTTACTAAACCCAGGGGCCTATTCTCAACCCTTATGTTACCTGGTAATTCTTTTCTTCTTGAAACACTTTGTTCATCTTGGTTCTAGAGCATCTCTCAAGTTCTTCCCTCTCTTTCTGGTTGCTCCTCCTTATTATTGCTGTATTCCTCATTTTCCTGACTTCTTTTCATTGCAGTGCACAAGGGTATAATCTTTGACCCCCGCTACACACACCCATACAGTAGGTGATCTCTCCCAATTCCATCCTTAAATGCCCTGTTTATACAGATTACTTTTTTAAAAAATATATTTTTATTAATTTTTTACAGAGAGGAAGGGGGAGGGATAGAGAGTTAGAGATGTCGATGAGAGAGAAACATCGATCCGCTGCCTCCTGCACACCCCCTACTGGGGATGTGCCCACAACCAAGGTACATACCCTTGGCTGGAATTGAACCTGGGACTCTTTAGTCCACAGGCCGATGCTCTACCCACTGAGCCAAACTGGTTAGGGCTATACTGATTACTTTTATGTATCTATTAGAAGCCCAGTGCACGAAATTCTTGCACTCAGGGGAGGGAGGTCCCAAGCCTGGCCTGTGCCCTCTCACAATGTAGGAGCCCTGCAATCAGATCGATCTTCCCAAAGAGTTAGGCCCTGCCCACCCATCCTGGGCTCCTCAATGGATTGCCCCAAAGAGGTAGGCCGGAGCCGCGGGACCCGCCTCCATGCCACACAGAGCCGCTGAGACCCGCCTCCTCCACACCACGTGGAGATGCTGGGACCTGGTGGAGCAGTTGCCGGGACCCGCGGCATCAAGTCTCCGACCACCTGCGCACATCTCGCCACTCACGCAGCCCTGCCCACCTGTGTGTGCACGCTGTGCACACAGCCTCCTGGTGATGGATTGTGACGGCATGAGGGCATCACGATGTGAGGGCATGACAACCACATAGGCTTTTATTAGTATAGACTAGAGGCCCGGTGCACAAAAATTTGTGCACTCGGAGGCGTCCCTCAGCCCAGCCTATGCCCTCTCCCAGTCTGGGACACCTCGGGGGATGACCACCTGCTGGCTTAGGCCAGCTCCCTGGGGGGATTGGGCCTAAGCTGGCAGTCAGACATCCCTCTGGCAGCCCGGGAGCCCTCGGGGAATGTCCACTTGCCAGTGGGGAGCAGGCCTAAGCTGCAGTCGGACATCCTTAGCACTGCTGAGGAGGCGGGAGAGGCTCCCACCACCACCGCTGTACTGGCAGCCGTCAGCCTGCTTGTGGCTGAGCAGAGTCCCCCTGTGGGAGCGCACTGCCCACCAGGGGGCAGCTCCTGCATTAAGCATCTGCCCCCTGGTGGTCAGTGTGTGTCATAGTGACCAGTCATTCCCAGTCATTCTGCTGTTAGGGTCAATGTGCATATTACCCTTTTATTATATAGGAGTGCCTGGCCAGCCTGGGTGAGGGGCTGATGGCTGTTTGCAGGCTGGCCACAGCCCCTTCAGGGTGGGGGTCCCCCGTGGGGTGCCTGGCCAGCCTGGGTGAGGGGCTGATGGCTGTTTGCAGGCTGGCCACAGCCCCTTCAGGGTGGGAATCCCCGCTGGGGTGCCTGGCCCGCCTGGGTGAGGGGCCGATGGCTGTTTGCAGGCTGGCCACAGCCTCTTCAGTGTGGGGGTCCCCACTGGGGTGCCTGGCCAGTCTCGGTGAGGGGCTGATGGCTGTTTGCAGGCTGGCCAAGCCCCCCAGTGGGGACCCTCACCCCATGAAGGTGTGGCCATCCTGGGTGAGGGGCTGATGGCTGTTTGCAGGCTGGCCATGGCCACCAGCCACCCAAGCTCCCAGTGGAGGCTGGCTGGAAGCAGGTATCTGGGATTTATTTGTCTTCTATAATTGAAACTTTGTTGCCATGAGCGGAGGCAACAGCCGGCTCAGGGCAGGCGGGAAGCTTGGCTTCCTCCATCACCTGGGCAACCAAGCCTCCTGCTTGCTCCAGCTCCGTGGCTGCTGGCCGCCATCTTGGTTGGGTTAATTTGCATATAGTCGCTCTGATTGGCTGGTGGGCATGGCTTGGGCATAGCGAAGGTATGGTCAGTTAGCATCTTTGTCTTTTATTAGTGTAGATTTTTAGCCCTGACTTCTCTCCTGAAATCAAAGACTTGAATATCCTGCAATCTCTACTCAGTATATCCATCTGGATACCTGAGAGGCATCTCAAACTTAAAATGTCCAAACTGAATTCTTGTTTCCATTTTCCAAGAAACAAAGCAACAGAGGCCCACTTCTCCCACAATTATCCCTCTTTCAGTAAATGAAATCTCTATGCTATCAGTTGCTAAGGTTAGAAACCTTGGAGTCATCCTTCACTTCTTCCTTTCTCATGCCCACATCTTATCTGACAGCAAGTCCTGAATAACCTTATCTCTGAACCTCCACTGTGTTATTCTAGCCTAACCCATTGCTCCCTCTCTCCTGGACTGTTGCTGTCTCTTCCTAACGGGTCTCCCTGCTTCTGCCTGTACTCCTCTAGTCCTCTCTATCACAGCTGCTAGAGTGATTCTTCAGTCATGGAAGTCAGATCATGTCACTCTGCTCCAGTGATGTTCTGTCTCAATAAATCCAAAGTCTTAACCATGATCTCATGCTCTGGATGGTCTGATACCCTGCCATGGCTCTGACCTCATCTCTTCTCCCTCTCCCTCTTACTTGTTTCTCTCTTTCAGTCACACTGGCTCTGTGCGGTCTCTCCTTCCCTCCCCCCATTACCTGCATAGATCATTCCTTCACTTTAGGTCTTTGCTTACTTTTCACCTTATCAGACAGGTCTTTAATGATCAGCCTATGTAAAATAATAGCAGTCCTTTGTCATTGCGTGTCTCCTGCTTTTTTCCTTGGCAGCTTGTATCAACACCAGGCATATTATGTCAGTGATGGCGAACCTTTTGAGCTCGGCGTGTCAGCATTTTGAAAAACCCTAACTTAATTCTGGTGCCGTGTCACATATAGAAATTTTTTGATATTTGCAACCATAGTAAAACAAAGACTTATATTTTTGGTATTTATTTTATGTATTTAAATGCCATTTAACAAATAAAAATCAACCAAAAAAATGAGTTCACATGTCACCTCTGACACGCGTGTCATAGGTTCGCCATCACTGTATTATGTATTCATTTGCTTGTTGTCTGTTTCCTCTCACTAGAATGCAGGCTAATCCATGAGGATAGGAACTTTTTAAAAATTATTATTTTATTTATTTATTTAATTTTTTTTTGAGGATAGGAAGTTTTGTCTGTTTTATTCACTCCTGTATCATCAGTGCTTAGACCTTAGTAGATGGTCAGTATTATTTGTTGACTGTGTGAATGACTGAATGAACACATAGTCTCTGCTTTTTGTTGTTGTTGTTGTTGGTATTCCTCACCCGAAGATATTTTTCTATTGATTTTTAGGGAGAGTGGAAGAGAGAGGGAAAGACAGAGAGGAATATCAGTGTGAGAGAAACACATCGATTGGTTGCCTCATGCACACGCCCTGACCAGGGCCCAGGCTGGGGAGGAGCCTGCAGCCAAGGTACATGCCCTTGTCTGGAATCGAACCTGGGACCCTCTGATTCACAGGCCAACGCTCCATCCACTGAGCCAAACCGGCTAGGGCTCCCTGCTTTGTTTAAAAAAAAAGTTTTTATTGATTTCGGAGAGAGGATGGGAGAGGAAGGGAGAGAGAGAGAGAGAGAGAGAGAGAGAGAATATTATTGATTAGCTGCCTCTTGCATGCTTCCTACTGGGAATCGAGCCTCCAACCCATGCATGTGCCCTGACCAGAATCGAACCATGACCTCCTGGTTCATGGGTAGATGCTCAACCACTGAGCCACAGTGGCTGGGCCACATAGTCTCTGCTTTTAAGAAATTTACAGCCTAGTGGAGGAGCTGAAAGTAGCCAGAATATACCATATGTTGATAAGTATGTTTCAGAGAAGTCTCCCAGTTCTTTCTGTACTTTCAATGTCTTAGTGCGAGTATCATCTCAACAGGAGTATATGTGTATTTGATTGTAAATCTTTTCTGAATCTAATTGGATCATCCTATGATAGGACACTTTGAATTTCTTTCAGATGTTGAACATGAAAGCCTGTGCTATCTCGAAGGCATTGTGTTGGGTAATTAATATAATGTACTGATCTCCAACCCTAGAGGTCCAGTACCTTAGGGAATAGGATTTTCATTTTGCTGATAGCCTGGAACCTTTTCTTAATTAATAAATATATCAACAAACTACAATTAAGTATGTAGTGGATACTGTTTTAATGAATTGTTCATGGTGGTTCATAGCTACTATATGTCAAGTCTGGATTCTAGTTAATATTAGACTAGTTAATTTGAAGATGAAGGTTGATAGAGATGGTCATAAAAATTTCCTGTCATCATCAGAGGAAAGAAACATGATGGAAAGTTTGTGGGTGCTGAGTCTTGAAGCATTTGCTTTATGGTAGTTAATATCTGAAACAGAACAAAGGAACTACTATAGGCAAAAAAGATAATATGTGAATAAAAGAAAAATAAGAAATTGAATTTGGAAATAAAGTCCTCATACTTAAAATTTAGTAATAAAGCATACACATTTAAGGTCAATTTTCTGAGTAAAATTCTCTCAACACCCAGTAAAACTTTCTTGAATACAATTTCAGAATTTCTAAAGTAACATGGAAGCTGCTCAAGAATGTTCACATCAGTCCGGCTGGCGTTGCTCAGTGGTTGAGCATCGACCAATGAACCAGGAGCTCATGGTTCGATTCCCGATTCCAGGTCAGGGCACATGACTGGGTTTCGGGCTCTATCCCCAGTGTAGGATGTGCAGGCAGCTGATCAATGATTCTCATCATTGATGTTTCTATCTCTCCCTCTTCCTTCCTCTCTGAAATCAATAAAATTATACTAAAACAAAAAAATAATATTCACATCTTTTTCCCAGCCTTCCTGAAGCCTTTGCTCTCTGAAACCCTTTGAATAGGGCAAAATGTTCATTTTTATATTCATTCATTTACTCACTCCTGCAAACTTGTATTGAGTGACTATTTTCAGGCCGTACACTGTTCTGGGGACACAATGGTGAACAAGGCAAAATGGAAGCTCTCACTCTTGGAGCATTTGATAGGAATGCAGGGAGACAGTAAATGAGCAAAAATATCGGTGAACTTGGTGATTTTAGGCAGTAGTGGGTGCTCGGCAGGAAGTAAGTGTGTGATATGACTGCAGGTGGTGGTGGGGAGAGCCTTGGCAAATTGTGATTGGGAGATCCCTGAAGGGCAAGGCAGAGGAAGAGCAATTACAGAGGCCCCAAGTGGGGAATGAGCTTGGCCAGAAGGAAAAACAGGAAGCAGGCCAGTATAGCTGGAAGGCAGAGTCAGGGAGAGTGGTGGGAGACGTTAGAGGAGTGGGAGTGAACCAGACAGATCCTATGGGGCCTTGTTACCCTAATAGTTTTCCTGATTCTCCTTTAGTCTGTCCCACCTCTATCATTTAAAGCAAGCCAGCTAACAGACCAGTTCTATTTCATGAAACCACCTTCTTTCCTTTGAATGTAAGGGGTAGGAGTGAATAGGATGGTGAGAGTTTATTAGAAAAAACCTGTTTAATGTTTATGCCACTTGGAGATAAAAGAAGTACTGTGATCTTTTAAAGAAATAAGTCTAAAAGGACCCAAAGAAAAGATCCTAAAGTTTATTTACACTCTTCTTAAGTAGTTTAGTCAGAAAGACTACGTTGAGTAGGTGATGTATGCATACGTTATAAAATTCAGAGAGTACAAAGGCTGCAGAGTGCAAGGTATATCTTCCCACACAGCTTCCCTAGCCACCCATTTCGTAGATTTGCCCTAGACTCCTCTTTCAGGGAGGGAGGGATGGAAGGAGGAAGAGAGAGAGAGGAACAGGTAGTTAGCTTATAAAAGTCAGTACTGCTGTGCATCAGAGGTAAAAGATTGGGAAAATTTTTTGTTTAGTAGGACAGAGATATGCCAATTTTTTCTAGAAATGTATTTGAACTGGGCCACTTACGTACCTGTGGTCTTTCTTCTTGGTTTTGTTTAAAATATATTTTTATTGATTTCAGAGAGGAAGGGAGAGGGAGAGAAAGATAGAAACATGTCTCCTGCACAGCCCTCCTATTGGGGATCAAGCCTGCAATTTGGGCATGTGCCCTGACCAGGAATCAAACTCTGACCTACGGGAATTGAACTGTGACCTCCTGGTTCATAGTTCAACACTCAACCACTGAACAACACTGGCTGGACTACTTATGGTTTTCCAGTACTTACCTAGTTTTACTGGTGTTTGGTTAAAATGCCAGGAAACCTTCTAGAGTGGGGAATTGCTGGGAATACAAAGGTGTGTGTGTGTGTGTGTGTGTGTGTGTGTATGTATGTGATCAGTTATCGTGAGGCTGAAATTTGTTGGTGGTGGGCTATGTGTGTCAGGAGAGGCTACTTGCCTAACTGGCCTTCAAGCCCCTGGAAAGCGTCAGCACTTGTCTAGGTCAGACTGGGTTTGCTGATTTCTAACAGGTTTCATTGTTTAGGCTACTCAGTCCATCTTTTAAGCTAAAGTACCTTCCTTTTCAAGATAACGTATGTGCCTAAACTTGGTAGGAGGCTGTTTACTTTATCCAAATGCCTTTGCTCCCAGCCTTTGAATGGTGGCAGGTAGGATTCTGAATGGGATTGTGGCTTTTCATCACCTCCCGAGGCAGACCATGCTTTAAAATAAACTTCTCTCTCTTTCTAACAGTCCCCCCAAAATGCCTGAGCTGGGTATGGGAAAACGTGATTGAAAAAGATCATCACAAAAAAAAAAAAAAAAAAAAAGATCATCACAGTGCAACCTCCCTATTTACTTTGAAATAGAAAAAAAAATCCTAGAATGATACACCTATATTCAAATGAGCATTTTCCCCCCATTTTCTTTATTTGACATTTTTATCATTTAGAAAGTATGTGCTCGGCAGGCTGGCATGGCTTAGTGGTTGAGTGTTGACCTATGAGACAAGAGGTCACATTTTGATTGCTGGTCAGGACACCTGCGGGCTTGGTCAGTTTGGAGGGGGTTTGGGAGGGTGGGATGCAGGAGGCAGTCACTCAAGGATTATCTCTCATCATTGATGTTTCTGTCTCCCTCTCCCTTCCTCACTGAAATCAATAAAAATATATAGTAAAAAGTGTGTGCTGCCGCTGCTTTCTTAGTGCATTTAATAAAAAATGGACTGTTGCTGCAAATCTGGTTTTGTATCTGAGGCAGAGTAAGTTCGTGCCTTTTGTGTGTTTTATCCAAATATACTTTTAAAAAATTCTTAGATACTTTAAACTTGTTTTCAAAATTGGAAACTGAAAAACTTGAGTCTCATAAAACAAGATCTTATTTTGCTGTATTTTGTGAGCAAATCTGAAAGGATATAAAGAAAATTAGTTTCTTCTACATATCAAAAATTATTACAAAATGAAAATTTAAAGCAAGTAGAAACAAACTGTTATAAAGAGAAAACAACAGTATTATAAAGATTAAAAAGAAATAATCCCTAAATAGACTTTCTTTCTATATAGCTAGTTGATCTCTTTATTCATAAACAGTAAAGTCCGTTAAAAGAACTGGTTGGAAAATCTTCTATGAGTCAGTTTTTTAACACTCTTATGATGGGCTTTATAAGAGCAGCTTAGCAATGAAAAACAGAAATGAATAAGAACTCAGACATACATTGCTTCTACTTGTAGTAAAAGGTGGAAGAATAATGATTTTTTCATTGAATATTTAGGAATCCTAAAAAAATACGCTCTAAGAAGTTATGTGCTTTTAAAATATATATATATATATATATATATTTTTTTTTCTATTGATCTCAGAGAGAAAAGGAGGAGGAGAGAGATAGAAACACCAGTGGTGAGAGAGAATCACCGATCAGCCGCCTCTGGCACACCCCCACTGGGGATAGAGCCTGCAGCCTGGCATGCGCCCTTGACTGGAATTGAACCCGGGACCCTTCAGTCCGCAGGCCAGTGCCCTATCCACTGAGCCAAACCAGCTAGGGCAGTTATGTGCTTTTATAAAACTTTTTTTTAATGGAATGCTTCACCAATTTGCATGTCATCCTTGCACAGGAGTCATGCTAATCTCGGTATTGTCCCAACTTTATTTTTTTAATATATTTTTATTGATTTGGCAGAGGGAGAGAGAGAAAGAAACATCAGTGATGAGAATCATTAATGGGCTGCCTCCTGCACGCCCCCTACTGGAGATCGAGCCTGCAAACCTGGAATGTGCCCTGCCTGGGAATCGAACCATGACCTTCTGGTTCATAGGTTGATGTTCAACCACTGAGCCACACCTGGCCAGGCCCAACTTTATTTAATGTTTTTATTGATTTTATTTTATATATTTATTTATTTATTTTTAAAATATATTTTATTGATTTTTTACAGAGAGGAAGGGAGAGAGATAGAGAGTTAGAAACATCGATGAGAGAGAAACATTGATCAGCTGCCTCCTGCACATCCCCCACTGGGGATGAGCCCGCAACCCAGGTACATGCCCTTGACCGGAATCGAACCTGGGACCTTTCAGTCCGCAGGCTGACGCTCTATCCACTGAGCCAAACCGGCTTCAGCATTGATTTTAGAGAGAGGGATAGAAACATTGATGAGAGAGAAACATCATCTATTGGCTACCTCCTGCACGCATGACTCCCTCCTGGGAATCTAACCTGTGACCTCCTGGTGCATGGGTGGATGATCAACCACTGGATTATGCTGGTTGGGCATCATTCCTACTTCAGTATATGTGCTGCCCAAGTGGGCACTAAAAATATTTTTTGGTTGTTGTTTTTTTAATTCTTTATTGTTGAAAGTATTACATATGCCCATTCCCCCGCCCGTTGTCCTCTCCCAAGTGCCCCACCCCCACCCCGCGTCTGTGCCCATTGGCTATGCCTATAGGCATACAAGTTCTTTGGTTGATCTCTTCCCCCCAACTCCCCTCCCCCCTCCCTGCCTTCCCTCTGAGGTTTGTTCCGTGCTTCTCTGTCTCTGGATCTATTTCTGTTCATCAGTTTATGTTGTTCATTTTATTCCACAAGTGAGTAAGATCATGTGATACTTATTCTTCTCTGACTGGCTTATTTCACTTAACATAATGCTCTCCAGGTCCATCCATGCTGTTGTAAATGGTAAGAGTTGTTTCTTTACTTTTTTTAAAACTTGCTATTTTGTTTTTTAATCCTCACTTGAGGATATTTTTCCATTGATTTCTAGAGGGAGTGCAAGAAAAGGGGAGAGACAGAGAGAGAGAAACATAAATGTGAGAGAGACATGTCAATTGGTTGCCTCCTGCACATGCCCCAACCAGGGCTGGGGATTGAGCCTGCAACCGAGGTACATGCCCTTGACCAGAATCGAGCCCGGGCCCTTCAGTCTGCAGGCCAATGCTCTATCCACTGAGCCAAACTGCCTAGGGTAGCCGTGGGCAAACTACGGCCTGCAGGCCGGATCCGGCCTGTTTGAAATGAATAAAACTAAAAAAAAAAAGACGGTACCCTTTTATGTAATGATGTTTACTTTGAATTTATATTAGTTCACACAAACACTCCATCCATGCTTTTGTTCCGGCCCTCCGGTCCAGTTTAAGAACCCATTGTGGCCCTCGAGTCAAAAAGTTTGCCCACCCCTGGCCTAGGGCTAACAACACTTTTTATATGTGAGTAACTTGAGCTTATATATTTTGAATAATTGGAACTTTGATTATTTAATGTTTTCATTTGCTTCTCTTTGCAGAATCTACTTGGTTGCTACTTAGATTCAGTCATTTACTAAATGTGCTGAACCCTGACTCGGCTTTTTCTCCTATTGCTGTGGTGCTGAGTTCTTCCCAGGAGGTTTTGCAGTTTTGATAGACTGCCTTTAATAATAATAATAAGACAAAACTTACAGATTTTATTGGTAAAATGAGTTAGAAAAAAATCCAGAGAGTTTCTGTGTATAATAATTGCATTTCTATAATATTTTTATAAGTTCAGCAACTATTTAATAAGGAGCTAGCTTGGGATCATCCTTTGGCCAAGCATTTATGAGTGACTTTTCTTTCAAAAAGGAATGAAATTTTTATTAGGAAAGTAATTGTCGTATCTATAAAGAATACTTGGAACTGAGGAGTTTAAGATGTATAGGATATAGAATCTGAGCTCTTGAGATCTAAACTGTTGACAATATGCAGTTTAGAGAGTGTAATTAGAGAATTGATGGAGAGGAATGTGTAGGGGATTTGGGAGGAGTCTATGAAGATGAGCTGGAGTGTCAGGGACAATTTCTTGGAGCGCGGGGCTGCACCTGGTTGTCCCGGTTGGATTTGGGTAGCTGGTGAAGAATATTCCAGGTGGCTGCAGCTAAGTGGTGGCTGCCCTTTGCACTGTTCATGCCTCCTCAGTTGGCCACAGTTCTTACACTCCCTGTGGAGATACTGAGGCTTTGTGTCAGCTGCCATTTATTGTGGTGGCTGAGGTGTTACTGCCTTTCTAAGGTAGAGTTAAGAGGAAGGTCAAAAACTTATTGTGCCAGGGTGAATTTCACTCAAATGTAAGAAGATGGAAGACATAAAGGGCAACATGTTTTAAGAAAAATGGAAGAGCACTTATTTCTTTCTGGAGATGAAAATATTCCTCTTTATTTTGGAATCATGATGTGTTTATGGCCACATAGTTTGACTTCACAAACTTAAGCTCCCCTGTCCAGGCTCCAGAGGGTGGCATTTGAGGTTTAGTTGTTATTCCTCACCCGAGGATATTTTCTGCACTGATTTGAGAGACACACATCGATTGGTTGCCTCCCACATGAGCCCGGACTGGGGCTGGGGATCGAGCCTGCAACTGAAGTATGTGCCCTTGGCTGGAATTGAACCCAGTACCCTTCAGTCCTTGGGCCGATGATCTATCCACTGAGCCCAACCAGCTAGAGCAGGGGTCCTCAAACTTTTTAAACGGGGCCAGTTCACTGTCCCTCAGACCGTTGGAGGGCCGGACTATAGTTTAAAAAAAAAAACTATGAACAAATTCCTATGCACACTGCACATATCTTATTTTGAAGTAAAAAAACAAAACGGGAACAAATACAATATTTGTATTTGCATGTGGCTCGCGGGCCGTAGTTTGAGGACCCCTGAGCTAGAGCAACACCCCTCTTTTGAGCCCACTAGATTATAAGTTACCAGAGTTCTAGTTGTCTCTCCAGCTCATAGTTGATCCTCTATGGTGCTCTACACATAGTAGGCCACACTTGTGAGAATAAATATCATCTATCCTTCAAATAATTTCCTTCAAAACATTTGGAAGCAATTCTTTTCTTTAGTCATTATGGTTTTTAGTTTTTATAACATTGTGATAAATTTATACACAGTTTTACGTTTTTTCATGTATAAAACATTTTTTCCTAATCTGAATTTGGCAAAACATATTTTTAATGGCTATGTGCCCCTTTATTTGTTGTTGTAAATGACATTGTTAAATCACAAAAGAAAATAGTACTGGTGACCACAGTAATTAATGGTTTTCTTTCTCCAGCCTCACAAAGTACGCATCTTAAAAAATATGACAACCAACTATTTTAAAGAATTACTACTCTCCATTTGCCAACCTCCCCCCCCGCCCCCAGTGCTTATTAATAAGAAGCAGCCATGAGATTTAGTGTAAAGAGTGGTGGTATTTTACATTTTTTACAAATCTTTTTGGATTAATTGAAGATAGATGGGTTTTCATATCTGCTTCTGCATTCAGTGTCTTGTGAAATGTTGTTTGAAGTATCAAGAAAATTGAGCTGTACACAGATTCCTAGTGAATTATTTTGTAGAATGTTCCTTGATTTGGATCTCATGTTTTCTCTTGATTAGATTGAGGTCATCCATTTTCTGGCAGTAATATCATAGAAGTGACGTACCCTTGTCAACGCATCATATCAGAGGGCACGTTATGTCAACATGGCTTATTACTACCTTGATTGCTTGGTGAAGTTAGTGTCTGTCTGATTTCTCTACTCTAGCATAGGTACAAAAAATTTTTTTCTTGTGATTAGAACTTTTAAGATTTATTTTCTTAACAACTTTCAGATATACAATATAGTATTGTTAAACTATAGTCATACTGTACATCACATCCCCAGATCTTAACTTATCTTATAACTGGAAGTTTGTACCTTTTGACCATGTTCACCTCCCCCCCCACCACCTCTTTTGGCAACCACCAATCTGTTCTGTGTTTCAATGAGTTTGGTTTTTTTAGATTCCACATGTAAGTGAGGTCTTTGTCTGACTTATTTCACAAAGCACATTTCACATATGTGGACCTCATGGTCCATTCATGTTGTTGCAAATGGTAGGGTTTTCTTCTTTTTTATATTCTGAACTAGTGGCTCAGTGCACGGATGCGTGCACATTGAATGAAAATTAATTAGAAGAAATATTTTAATATCGCTATTTGTTCTTTATAATAGAAGTGTCAACCAAATTCACGATCGACAATGACAGACCAAAACACACGCATGCGATTGGCGCCAGTAAGAGCTTTATATGTATCATGCATGCGTGAGTCAACGTTTATTTTTAAATTGCCAGTGTGCTTCATATGTACCGGCAGGTCAGCCGCAGGCTGCTGGTCGGTCACTTAGCCTTTTATATCCTAATATATAAAGAGCCAGGGTCCGTCATGACCTAAACGTCTGGATGGACAACTGAACATCAGGCTGGGGTCCCGGCCTACGTCGCAGGAGCCAGTCCTGGGTCCTGGCCACCCACGGCACAGCGGCAGAAGGGAGCTGTGGGCCCCGGCTGCCCGTGGCGTGGTGGTGGGAGGGAGCTGTGGGAAAGGAGCCATACTGCCATCGAACTGGCCTCTGGGTCCCTCCCCCTGGCCCGCAGGCTCCGGGAACCGGAGCCATGCTGAGATGGGACTGGACCCTCCCGGAGTGGTCCCGGATTGTGAGAGTGAGCAGGCTGGGCTGAGAGACACCACCCCCCACAACCGAGTGCATGAATTTTCATGCACCAGGCCTCTAGTCTATAGGTAATATTCTAGTGTGTGTGTGTGTGTGTGTGTGTGTGTGTGTGTGTACACCACATCATTTTATCCATTCATCAGTAAATGGCCATTTAGGTTGTTTTCGTGGCTTGGCCATTGTAAATAATGCTGCAGTGAACATGAGTGTGTAGATATCACTTTGAGATAGTAATTTTGTTTCTTTTGGATATATAGCCATAAATGGAATTGCTGGATCATATAGTAGTTCTATTTATAATTTTTTATTTTAATTTTCCCATACTGTTTTCCAAAGTGGCTGCACCAATTTACATTCCCACATGCAGTGCACAGGTATTCCCTTTTCTCCACATCCAACAGTTATCTCTTGTCTTTTTTTTTTTTTAAATATATTTTATTGATTTTTTACAGAGAGGAAGGGAGAGAGATAGAGAGTTAGAAACATCAATGAGAGAGAAACATCGATCAGCTGCCTCCTGCACATCCCCCACTGGGGATGTGCCCGCAACCCAGGTACATGCCCTTGACCGGAATCGAACCTGGGACCTTTCAGTCCGCAGGCCGACGCTCTATCCACTGAGCCAAACCGGTTTCGGCATCTCTTGTCTTTTTTAAGGACAGCCATTCTAATAGGCCTGAGCTGATCTCTCTTTGCGTTTTTGTTTTTTTAAGCAGACTTAATTCACTGTACTTTTCTTTTTTTAAAATATATTTTATTGATTTTTTTACAGAGAGGAAGGAAGAGGGATAGAGAGAGTCAGAAACATCGATGAGAGAGAAACATCAATCAGCTGCCTCCTGCACACTCCCCACTGGGGATGTGCCCGCAACCAAGGTACATGCCCTTGACCGGAATCGAACCTGGGATCCTTGAGTCCACAGGCCGACTCTCTATCCACTGAGCCAAACCGGTCAAGGCAATTCACTGTACTTTTCTTGTATGAAATTATGTGGTGGCCACAGCTGGAGCCTGGGTCCTCTGCACAGAAACTCTGGTGTGGGCCTTTACAAATGTCAGTGGTTCCTGATGGGGAGACCTGGTGAACACAGTCTCTTCCCAGAGCTCAGGGGTAAGATAGCTGTAGGTCTTAGAGATGGCATCAGAGGTGGCCTTGGCGAAGTTGCCTAGGGTGCCAGTGCAGCCCCTGGCCGAGGGTAGTTGCTGGTGAGACCAGCCATCAGCAGCAGATTCCTGGACACAGGCTGAAACAATGCCAGTGCCCTGGGGGCAGGGATGAGGCACACCAGCACAGAGTCTAGCAGCCACGGTGTGGGGCCTGCTGACTTGTTCCCCCAGTACCCTTGCCGCACAGGGGCAGCAGAGAGCTTGACCAGGATGATGGTCCCCCAGATGGCAGGGGCTACTTCTTTTGGGCACTTAGCATCCAGAACAACATGTTTGTTGTAATCCCTAATGGCGACGAATGCCTAGAACTGGTTCCTTTGGCCAGCAACGTGTCTGCTTTGCACTAGCATGATCTTTAAAACCTAGTCCTTGAGGGATGCCCCCAAGAAAAAGTCAGTGATCTCAGATTCCTTGATAGGCAGGGAGAAGAGATAGATCTCCAGGGACTAGATCTCCCTGTCTTTGACCAGGCAGCCCAGCTTGGTGACGGGGATCCACTCCTGTCCTCAGCCTTGCCTCTGTAAACTCTACAGCCCCAGCTCTGACCCTAGCTAAGACCTTGGCCCCGGATGCTGGGTGCTGCAGTGGCCTCCCATTCCAGGGCCCCTTGGGCCTCTGGGCCCAACTGCAGCATTTGTGTGTTTCCTCAGAAAAGAAGCTCATTGCAGTTTTAATTTGCATTTCCCTGATGATCAGTGATATTGAGTACCTTTTCATGTACCTGCTGGCCATTTGTATGTCATCTTTGAAAAAAATGTTTATATAGATCCTCTCCCCACTTTTTAATCAGAATGTTTGCTGTTAAGTTGTATGAGTTATTGATGTATTTTGGATATTACCCCAATCTGATGAATGATTTGTAGATATTTTCTCCCTTATGGTAAGATGCCTTTTCTCCTGGCCAGCATGGCTCAGTGGTTGAGCATCGACCTATGAACCAGGAGGTCATGGTTTGATTCCCAGTCAGGGCACATGCCCAGGTTGTGCCCTCGATTCCCAGTGTGAGACATGCATGAGGCAGCCAATCAATGATTTTCTCTCATCATTGATGTTTCTATCTCTCCCTCTTCCTTCTCTGAAATCAATAAAAATATGTTTAAAAAATAAATGATAAAAAAAGATGTCTTTTCATTTTGTTGATGGTTTCCCATAGTGTGCAGAAGCTTTTGAGTTTGATGTAGTTTCACTTGTTTATTTTTGCTTTTGTTGCTTTTGCTTTTGGTGTCAAATCCAAAAAAATTCATTGCCAAGACTGCTGTCAAGGAGCTTACCCCAATGCTTTGTCGAGAAGTTTTATGGTTTCAGGTCTTATCTTCAAGTCTTTATTAAAAAAATATATATATATATATATATATTTATTTATTTATTTTAATATATATTTATAAAATATATATAAATATATATATTTTTTCTATTTCTGTGAAAAATATCATTGGAATTTTGATAGAGATTTGTAGTGAATGTGTAGATTGTTTTTGATAGCATGAACATTTTAAAAATATTCTTCCAATCCATGAGCATGGAATACCTTTCCATTTATTTGTGTCTTTAGTTTCTTTCACCAATGTCATAGTTTTTAGTGTACAGATCTTTCACCTCCTTAGTTGAATTAATTCCTAGGTATTTTATTCTTTTTGATGCAATTGTAAATGGGATTATTTTCCTAATTTTTCTTTCTGATAGTTCATTGTTAGTGTATAGAAATGCAATTTATTTATGTATATTGACTTTGTATCCTGAAACTTTACTGAATTGGTTTATTCTTTCTTTGGTGGAGACATCAGGGTTGTTTTTTTTTTTTATATATATATGAGACCATGTCATTGGAAAAGAAATTAAATAAATAAAATTTTAGCATCTGAACTGTTTTCCATATTGCCACATTCTTCATAATGAACATTTTTGTGGTTGATAGTAAATTATTTTCCTAATGCACAATTAGGTTGTTTCCAGTATTTGGTTGCCCAAATCAAATTGTTATGTTTTGTGCTAATAGTGTTCTGTTACTATTAAATTATTTCCTAAGGAAGAAAAACACACACCAAAATATCATCTGCAAATACTGATAGTTTTACTTTTCCTTTCTGATTTGGGTTCTTTTTATTTATTTTTCTTGCCTAATTAAGTTTCAGTATTATTTTGAATAACAGGAGTGATAGTGAACATCCTTGTTTTATTCCTGATCTTAGAGGAAAAGCTTTCAGTTTTTTAACTTTTGAGTATGGTGTTAGCTTTGGTCTTGTCATATATGGCTTTTATTATGTTGAGGTACATTCTCTCTAGAGCCACATTTTGAGAGTTTTAAATCATGAATGATATTGAATTTTGTCAGATGCTTTTTCCGCATTTATTGAGAAGGTCATATGATTTTTATTCTTCATTTTGTTAATATTGTGTGTCATATTAATTGATTTGCAGATATTGAACTATCCTTGCAGGCCTGGAATAGATCCTACTTGGTTATGTTGTATAAAACACTCTCATTTATAAATGCTGCTGTAGACTGGCATTATTTTATGTATAAGTTTGAAAAGAACACAGACAATAAATCCTTTTCTCACTCTTATATGGAGAGGATTTGTTGCTGTGTAGTGGAGTCCAGGATTTATGGCACTTGTTTTGGCGGGTCACTTCTTATGGGTAGCAGTGGCTGTGCTTCAAAAGAATTGCCTGCTAAAGTGATGTGACTGATCAGCTGAATGTTTCATTTGTTTTCCTGTATGTTAAACTCTTACACTATGTAGGTTGAGTTTTAGTACCCTAACTTGTTTCTTTTGTATTCTGGATTGATGATCCAGGAGCTTCTTGATAATGATAATCCCCTAGGTCAGTGATGGCAAACCTATGACACGCGAAATCATTTTTTTGGTTGATTTTTCTTTGTTAAATGGCATTTAAATATATAAAATAAATATCAAAAATATAAGTCTTGCCCTAACCGGTTTGGCTCAGTGGATAGAGCGTCGGCCTGTGGACTGAAAGGTCCCAGGTTCGATTCCTGTCAAGGGCATGTACCTTGGTTGCGGGCACATCCCCAGTAGGGGGTGTGCAGGAGGCAGCTGATCGATGTTTCTCTCTCATCGATTCTAACTCTCTATCCCTCTCCCTTCCTCTCTGTAAAAAATCAATAAAAATATATTTTAAAAAAATATATGTCTTTGTTTTACTATGGTTGCAAATATCAAAAAATTTCTATATGTGACACGGCACCAGAGTTAAGTTAGGGTTTTTCAAAATGCTGACACGCCGAGCTCAAAAGGTTCGCCATCACTGCGCTAGGTTGTGCACAGGAAGATCACAACCCATTCTGCAGAATTAGTGCTGTAGTGTGGACTGACAATAATCCTTAAGATGGCTGGGGGTATAGCTCAGACTTTATCAGAAAAATCATATATACAAAGTTTTTTGTTTTTTTTTTTTTAAATATATTTTATTGATTTTTTACAGAGAGGAGGGGAGAGGGATAGAGAGTTAGAAACATCCATGAGAGAGAAACATCAATCAGCTGCCTCCTGCACACCCCTACTGGGGATGCGCCTGCAACCAAGGTACATGCCCTTGACCGGAATCAAACCCGGGACTCCTCAGTCCACAGGCCGATGCTCTAGCCACTGAGCCAAACTGGTCAGGGCTAAAAAGTTTTTTAAAAAAAATCTTAATTATTGAGAGTATTACAGATGTCCCTTCTTTTCCCTCCCATTGCCCCTCTCCACCTGGTTCCCACCCCGACCCAGGCTTTCACCACCTTATTGTCTGTGTCCATAGGTAATGTAAATATATATATACATAAAAGCCTAAGTGACCATTACGACTGGACGACCGGCCGGTAGCTATGATGCACACTGACCACCAAGGGGCAGATGCTCAATGCAGGAGCTGCCCCCTGGTGGTCAGTGTGGTCCCACAACCAACCTCCCGTGGCTAGCCAACCTCCTGTGGTCCCTTTCCCCAGCCGGCCGGCCAGGATGAGGAACTCCATCCGTGCACATATTCGTGCACCGGGTCTCTAGAATGCATATAAGACCTTTGGTTAAGCTCCCCCACCACCCTTCCCTCTGAAATTCATCAATCTGTTCCATGTTTCTATGTCTCTGATTCTATTTTATTCATCAGTTTATTTTGTTCATTAGATTTCTTGTTCATTTATTTTGATTTTTAGATTCAGTTGTTGATAGATATGTATTTATTGCCATTTTATTGTTCATATTTTTCTCCTTCTCCTTCTCCTCCTACGTCCTACATCCTACCGCCTTCTCCTTCTCCTTCTCCTTCTCCTTCTCCTTCTCCTTCTCCTCCTTCTTCTCCCTCTTTTTAAAGAATACTCTTCAACATTTCATGTAATACTGGTATGGTGGTGATGAACTCTAGGTTTTTCTTGTCTGTGAGGCTTTTTATCTGACCTTCAATTCTAAATGATAGCTTTGCTGGGTAGAGTGATCTTGGAATGTAGGCCCTTGCTATTCATCACTTTGAATAGCCTGCAAAGTGTCTGTTGAGAAATCAGCTGGAAGTCATATGGGTGCTCCCTTGAAGGTTTTTTAACTGTGTTTCTCTTGCTGCTTTTAAGATTCTCTCTGTTTTTAACTCTTGGCATTTTAATTATGATGGGTCTTGGTGTGGACCTTGTTTGGGACTCTCTGGGCTTCCTGGACTTGTAAGTCTATTTCTTTCACCAGCTAGGGGAAGTTTTCTGCCATTTCTTCAAATAGGTTTTCAATATCTTGGTCTCTCTCTTCTCCTTTTGGCACCCCCATAATGCAAATGTTGGTACTCTTGAAGTTGTCCCAGAGGCTCCTTACACTATCTTCATAATTTTGGATTCTTTTTTCTTTTTGCTCTTCTGATTGGGTGTTTTTTGCCTCCTCATATTCCAAATTGTTGATTTGATTCTCAGAATCCTCTACTCTACTGTTGAATCTCTATAAATTATTCTTTATTTCAGTTAGTGTATGCTTAATTTCTGACTGGTCCTTTTTCATGTCTTTGACATTTTCACTAAGATCCTTGAAAGTCTCACTAAGTCCCTTGATGCTCTCATTAATTTTCTTGAAGCTCACATTAAGTCCCTTAAAGCTCTCATTAAGATCCTTGAGTAACCTTATAAGCATTGTTTTGTATTCTGTATCCAGTAGTTTGCTTGCTTCCATTTCTTTCAGTTGTGACATATTTCTTTGTCTCCGCATTTTGGCTGCCTCCCTGTGTTTGTTCCTACGTAGTAGGTAGAGCTGTTATGTCTCCTGGAATTGTTAGAGTGCTTTGTGTATTAGGTGTCCTGTAGGGCCCCGTGGCTCAGCCTTCCTAGTCACTTGAGCTGGGCACACTAGGTGCACCCCTGTGTGGGCTGTGTGCACAGTCTTGTTGTAGTTGAGTCTTGATTGCTATTGGCTTCACTGGGAGGAATTTACCTCCAGGGCAATTGGTTGTGAGGACCAGTTGTGTCTACAATGGAAGAGCTGCTGCGCAGGAGGCACCCCTATGGAGCAGGACTTGCTTCAGTGGCTCTTCGGTGCTCACTGAGACTGCCCCTTGAGAGTGTTGTTTGTGATATGTAGACTTGTAACCTGTTATGGTTTGAAGTTATACTCTGATATGGTCTGAAGTGGGTGCACTAGCTCTGGGCCTCCTGGAAGATGCAAAGCCACTGCCTGGGGTCACCGGGCAGGAGCTACAGAGAGATCTGCAGATGTTTGCTACTTGTATTGGGCTAGAAGTGCCAGGCGAGACCCAGCTAAGAAGCAATGTAGGCTGGTGCTATTGCCAGGTCTTGGGCCTTTTATTGATAGGTTTGACTCCAGCTGCTGCTTGTTTGAGAGATTTTAGCAAAGTCTGAAGCCTGAGCCAGGACAGGCTATTCATATGGAAAAGCAGCTTCATAAAGCTTGAGTGGGGCTTCAAATTGGATGGGGCAGGGTCTCGGGAATTCTGAGTGAACAGTGTAGGCCAAGCTGATGAAAACTCAGATATGTCTGCCAGTCAGCTCTGTGATGGGGAGGTGCCAGCACAGGAACTATGACCCCTGCAAGCACCCCTGTCTGGGAGAAGGCCCCTCCGAGTTCCTGCCCTGATGCCAAACAGTCCAGTTCCACCCCTTATGTCCCTGGATTTCTCCCAAAGCTGCTACCTGGTGCAGGAGCTCAGAGGAAGTGAGACTGTGTAAGTTCGTGCAAGGGCCCTGGTAAGAGGAACACCTGGGACTCCAGCAGCTTATGTGTCACTCAGCCACAATCCTGATATTCTTTATAGCCTGAAGTTATTGGGACTTCTCTTCCCAGCTCTGGAGCCCTGGGCTTGGGGGCTGGTGTGGGGCTGGGCCCCTGCTTCTCACTGGAGGCCTTGGAGATATCCCTCCTGCTTAAAAACATGCTGTATGTGGGTGCTGGGCCAGCCTGTTGTGTCTCCGCCCTGACTACCAGTCTCGATGTGCTTTCTTTACTTCTCTAGTTGTAAGACATCCATTCAGCCAGATTTCAGGCGTTTCTATGTTTTAATTGTAATTTTGATGTGGTTGTGGGAGGGGGAGAGTACAGGCGTTTACGTGCTCCACCATCTTGGTTCTCTCCAGTCAAAGCTTTTTCCTGGGAAAATAGAACTGGAAACTGTCACCTAATTCCACCTGTAGGCAATATGCTGACAGATAAAGAATTAGAAGGCTTATTTTAAAAATTCTCTATACATTTTAAGAGATTAGCTGGCAAATTGTACAATGAACAAGACACATCAAGGTCTGTGGAATGATAGACATGAACAGTCTCCTTAAGGGTCCTGGCACTTGAGGAGGCATACACACACTGACTGGCTTATTAAATTAAACATTTGGTCAGTGCTGTGTAGGAGCCTTACGCATATATACTATTGATTGGCAATACAGGCCACCACTTAAAACTTCTCCTAGTAGCTGCCAGATAAAGAGCCACACTTCTTGCCAAAACCGGTTTGGCTCAGTGGATAGAGCGTTGGCCTTCGGACTAAAGGGTCCCGGGTTTGATTCCGATCAAGGGCATGTACCTGGATTGCGGGCACATCCCCAGTGGGAGATGTGCAGGAGGCAGCTGATTGATGTTTCTCTCCCATCGATGTTTCTAACTCTCTATCTCTCTCCCTTCCTCTCTGTAAAAAATCAATAAAATATATATTTTTTAAAAAGCCACACTTCTTTTAAAAACAAAACAAAACTTATTTTTATTGATTTTAGAGAGAAGGAGAGAGAGAGATAGAAACATCAATGATGAGAGAGAATCATTATCAGCTACCTCCTTGCATGCCCCACACTGGAAATCGAGCTTGCAACCCAGTTGTATGCCCTAACTGGGAATTGAACCGTGACCTCATGGTTCAGAGGTTAAAGCTCAACCACTAGCCATGCCGGCTGGACACTTCTTAAAGAGAAAACCAGAAGAGGAATTACTTAATAATTGTCCTGTTATATACAGTGGGGCCTTGACTTACGAGTTTAATTCGTTCTGTGACGGAGCGTTAAGGAGCTTGTTAACTCAAATTACTCTGTCAACTCAAAGCAAAAAATCTGCCGAGAGACGGCTCGTATCTCGGAAAAACTCGTTAGTCGGGACACTCGTAAGTCAAGGCCGCACTGTATAACCATATTGCTCCCAATAAACACCAGAATGGGACTAATGATGGCAGGAGGAATTAGTTAAGTACAAGGGCAGACATCTGAGACTTGTCACAATCAGCAAATAAATACTGTAATAGGCTATGAAGTCTTTCCTTAAAGACAGGTTTCATCTGTCTGAAATTGAAATGCAGTCTTTCCTGCAGGTAAGAATGGTCTAGTTTTCAGACGGGTCTACTCTTTAGTCCTGGTTTTATACTGAGCAAGTGATAAATCAGTCTTGAGAACTTTACTTCCTGGATTGAAAGATAATTTCTGTTAAACTTTTTTACTGAACTTGGTAAAAAAGTTTCTAAAAATGAATGAAGGTCTTTCAGTGCCATTATTCAGCTTTGAGTAGATAGTCTTACTGTTACAATTTTTAGTAATTAAAATTTATGAAGAATGTTGCCCCAAATATTTAAAAAGGAATTTTAAGGTTTATTTACTCTCTTGCTCTGGTGTTAAAGACCACTTTTGTGTTTAAAAATATTACTTAAAACTATAGTAGATCCTTCTTCCTCTTATGTTTGTATTTCAAGGACCTTCTTAATTCAGACTTATTTACCAGTAGTAATGCCAGTTAATAGTCTGAACTACATATTACAGAGTTTTCTTGATTTATAGATACATATATTCATGGCATTAGACTATTTCCTAGTGAAGTCCTCACCATCTAGCTTTAACTGACAAGAGTGATTTGTAGTTAACAATGGATTATTTTCAAATGAGGGTGTCTAAATTATTTTTGGACTCTACTCTTGATTTACTTAGCAGGTCATAGAATAAAAGTTAAATTTTACTTGGCTTCTTTTCCATTATAAATTTGGATTGATGATGTCTGAATTACTTAGTGAAGCCTGTGCCAGATGCCTCATGTAGTTTTGTGTTTAGATGGTATTTTGATAAATTGAGTCTCCTGGCTGGCCATTTCTTTCTTAGGGTCCTAAGCACTTAATGGTCCTTAGTGCCAGCATTGTATTTCTGAGAAGTATTGAAATTAATATTCAAGATGTCAGTCTATAGTTACATGAATTGCTACACTGAATGTTAACATGATAAAATAACAAAACTTATTTAAATCTGATTTAATTTCTAATCTCTTCTGCTTTTTGCCTATCACCCAGGAGTTTTGCTAAAATAAAAAGCTAAGCCCATTTAAATGGCAGTGTGATGGTGCCTGGGATACATTGGCGAAGGCATGTTAGTGTGATCGCATGGAAAGCAGATCCGAGTGAGCTCCTGGGGCTGTGCTGAAGCCTTTCTAATGGAAGTCTGTGTGCCAGCCCTCTGGAGCAGGAACTGAAGGAAGCCCCTGGGGTCTGGCAGGGAATTTATCCCCAAGTGTCTTCAGTTCTTTGATGTTGACGCGGGGGAGGGGAGAAGAGAAGCAACCACAAAGAGTGAAGAGAGGCCAAGGGGTGGATTTGTGTGGTTATTTTTGGTTGGTGATCATGATACTTTTATCACAGGAATGTTGAGGACTCCAGTATCTCAAATGAAAGGATCTTCAAAGGGAATAAATATGAACAATTTCTCTGTAGCAAATTGAGCGAAACTGGGGCCAAAATAACATTTTTCTTTTTAAATTTAGAATGTTTTGTTATAAAAGTTTGAAAGCAGTTGCCTTGATAGTCTTAAATAGTAATAGATTATTCAACAACTACTTTTAAAGAGCTAGTCCTGTTGCAGATGCTTGGTATTCACTGATAAGCAAAAGTATGGATTCTGCTCTTATGAAGGTTACAGATAATCACAATCAGAAATGATTGATCATAAACTGAGGTACCATTATCTAGAAAAAGAACATCCGTCAGTGAGTGCACTTGACAAAAGACCTTTATATGGACAGGGTGGACAGGAGTTTCTTAGGGAAGGATGCCCTGATCTCTGAAGGATGAGGAGTAGTTAACTAGGCATTGGGAAGGGCATTCCACATTGAGGGATCAGCATGTGCAAGCACTGTAGCAAGAGAGAGTGTAGTGTATGTGAAGAACTGAAATTAGGCCAGTTAGACTAGTGATGCAGAGAACAAACATGAAGTGAGGTCAGAAGGCCAGTCCGTGGAGGTGCTGTCAACCATGGTCTTTGGCATTGGGACTTTGTTTCTTGGTTGTTACTCATTTTTTAACACTTTATTGTGGAAAATTTCAGACATACACAGAAGAAAGATAGTATAATAAACTCAATGTACTCATCTTCCAGCCTTAATCAATAGTTGGCCAATCTTATTTCATCTGTATTTTCACCCATTCTATATAATAAAGCGCTAATATGCTAATTAGACGGGACGGCCTTCCAGATGAAGCCGGGGCTGCCGTGAGGGCCGAGCCCCTGAATGAATTTCATGCATCAGGCCTCTAGTATGATTATAGTTGTGATTTTAAAAGTAATGGGAGCCATTTGAGGTTTGTGTGTGTGTGTGTGTGTGTGTGTGTGTGTGTGTGTTTTGGTTAATCCTCACCTTTGGATATTTTTTCCACTGCTTTTCAAAGTGGAAAGGAGGAAGGGAGGGGGAGAGAGACAGAGGAGAGAGAAACATTAATGTGAGAGAGACACATCGATTGGTTGCCTTCCACACATGCCCCAACCAGGGCTGGGGATTGAACCTGCAGCCCAGGTATGTGCCCTTGACTGGGAATCGAACCCAAAACCCTTCAGTGTTCGGGCTGATGATCTATCCACTGAGCCACGCTGGCCAGGGCCATTTGAAGGGTTTTAATAAAAGTAGGGGTGAGCCCTGGCCGGGTGGCTCAGTTGGTTGGAGGAGTGTCATCCCATACACCAAAAGGTTGCACGTTTGATTCCTGATCAAGGCACTTAACCTAGGTTACAGTTTGATCTCCGGGTCGGGGCATATATGGGAGGCAACAGATCAATGTTTCTCTCACATTAATGTTTTTCTCTCTCTGAAAAAAAAGTCAATAAACATATTCTCAGGTAAGGATTTAAAAAACAGCAGGGGTGAGTGGGAAATGTGACCAGATTTTAGTTTTGAAAGATAATTTGGGCTACAGAATAGAAATAAATTGGAGGGGGGAGAGCACCTATATTGAGAAACCGTTAGTTTACTACCGTAGTACTGTCAAGTAAATACCTTTCATCAGGTTAGTGGCAGAGAGAAGGAGACGGATTTCAGAGATGTAGAGATCCCCTGGGCTTGGTAACAGATTGGTTATGAGAGGTGAAGGAGAGGGAGAAAGAAGGTGGCTCTGGTAGCTCCTAGGTTTCTGACTTGAACCTAGGATGATTGGTATTGATGCAATGTGAAGGCCAAGCACAGGAAGAAAGAAGGCAACCAGTTTAGCCGTCTTATCTCCCCCTCAAATTTCCAATTCTGTGCCTTTTTCCAAATTACAGGACAACATGCTCCTCACACTGAGGCCCCAGAACTTAGCTCAATTTGAACTGTGCTCTCTTAACCCTTTTTCGGAGCAGAGGATACAGTTATGTTTGAGTTTAAAGAACATCCTGGAGACTTCTATGTAGAATGGTGCCAAGAAGGCAGCAAAACCAAATTTATCCATTAGGGCAGGTGCAAGTTGTCAGAAATATTCTGTGAATAATTTGTTTGGACCTTGAGTAATACTTAACATATTCTTTGAGAAGTCACCAATTCTTAAAAAGAAATCAGAAAAAAAAAAGTATACTTTCTAAATATTATGTTTTAGGACTTTACTTAACCATTTCTTTTCTTTTTAATCTTTCAGGTAATACTTAGTAAACTGCCTGTAGGTAACCTGGGATTTGTCCCCAAGATTATTAGTATTAGTTATTTTAGCACAGGCACATATATGAGTCATTCCAGGAAGAGGTCAGGACCAGCTAGCTGCTTGATACTTCATAAGGTTCCTGAGAAGACCCTCTGTGCACCTGCCCAGCTCATGGCTAGCGTTAATCTTCTGTGGGACTTTAAAAACTCTTTTCACTATTCTGAGGGAGCATGTAATAAATGATTTAAGTAAAAGATGAATCATTTTAGATTAGTCTGTTGGTTTTTCTCAAAGAGGCCTTTCTTGGCTCTCTGATAAGCTCTCCAAGTCATACGCTGTCACATCATCTTTCTAGCACCCATTATTGTCTGATATTACCTCATTTACCTGTTATACGACTCCCCTCCTTAAACACACTCCCTGAGAGCAATGGTTTCCTCTGTCTTGCTTTCCAGTGTAGCCCTAGTTTCTAGACAAGAGTCAGGCATATATACATTACCAAGAAATAGTATTTGAATGAATAAATGAATGTCAGTATGTAAATATATTTCTACCTTTCTTTCATTTACCGGATAATTCACATTGTATAATTTAGTTTAAAATAATCACATAAGAAATTGTGATTTCTTTGTCAACAAATACATTGTTTTTTACCTAATTCATATTAAAGTGCACATTGAAATACATACATTATGATTTACAAAATAGACAAAACTTGCCCGGCTGGTTTGACTCAGTGGTTGAGCGTCAACCTATGAACCAGGAGATCACGGTTCAATTCCCGGTCAGGGCACATGCCCGGGTTTTGGGTTCGATCCCCAGTAGGGGGTTTGCAGGAGACAGCCGGTCAATAATTCTCTCTCATTGATGTTTCTACCTCTCTCGCCCTCTCCCATCCTCTCTGAAATCAATAAAAAATATATTTTTTAAAATAGACAAAATTTGCTTATGTGATGATGTTTGGAATTTTTACCTGTTAATTTTAAAAAACTGGTTTATTTCATATTTTTAGGGTAGTTTTGTTTCAGAATGATGAAAGATGAGATTTCAGGATGCTTTTTTGCAATTATCTTTCAGTAAATATTTAAGTTATGAGTAACCTTTAATTCTCACTAATACAAAGCCAGGTGGAGATATTCATCATATTTTTTTGCTATTAGCTTTTGAAGTGTGGGACATACTTATAACAGTGATTTTGATCAGTTGAAATGCAACTTGCAGATGTGGTAGAAATCATTTTGAAAGAAATTTGTAGGATTATAGTTGTGTTCCTTGTAAATTTATATTTCTATACTATGTGTCCCTTCTGTGTCCTGTATTCAACTAATGTTCCATTATAGGTTGTGACACAATAATCAATCACTTGGCTTGAACCTTAAAGGATGGGTAGAATTTACATACTGATTCCCTGTTATTTAGATCTAGAAACTGTCATTAGCAGTTTTTTTTTTAGAAATTGTTATTAGTAAATATTCAAGTATTTAAAAATGCAAATATTTAGTTTTCAAAAAGTTTCTACAGAAGGGAAACAACAGGTTGAACTGCTGTTGGAAATATTCAAAATGATGCAGGAGTTTTTCAGTGCTAGAGAATAAAGGGGTTGAGCTCTAGATGAGAGCAAAACAGTAAGTTCATTTAAATTCAATTGTAGTTGCAGTGATTGACAAGGACAGTGTAAGAATTATTATTGTTTCCTATACCAGTCTTGTTTTGTGACGTTTTACAATCATCTAAAACATGTTTCTCCTTCAATGCATGATTATTTCCATTGTGAGGACGATTGTGGGGAAGGGATAACTTTTCTGGCATTTTAAAAGATTGATAGCTAACCCAGCCAGTGTGGCTCAGCGGTTGAGTGTTGACCTGTGAACCAGAGGTCATGGTTTGATTCCTGGTCAGGGCACATGCCCAGGTTGCAGGCCCGATCCTCAGTGGGGGTTGTGCTGGAGGCAGCCAATCAATGATTCTCATCATTGATGTTTCTATCTCTCTCTCCCTCTTCCTTCCTCTCTGAAATCAATAAAAAACATATATATTTTTTAAAAGATTGATAGCTAGACTAATTTTGAACTGGACATGTGAAAGTTACAAATGTGCAATTACTAAAAATACATGCTGATCAGAACTCTCACCTAGCCGTGTTTAATACGTTTATTTTGGGCCCTCTTTTCACTGCCAAGACTCATCTCCCACAACTGCTGAGTTTGCTTCTGATCCTTAAATGACAAGCCTGCTTTTCTCACTCCTTTTAATGGGCTAGGATAAAAATTCAGTTATTTCTCACCACTGTGGGTGGATGAGGAGTTAAGTCTGCCCTTGGTGTTTTTATTTCCCTTTGATTATTTGCTACTTTTGCAAATTTATTTTGTATAGCTGCCGTCCTCTAGTGGAAGTGCTTATTGATTTGCAAAGGGACCCAAATAACCCTGTATCCTTCTAAGGCTGAGTATGTGGATCTGGAGGACATCTAGGCTCTGCTGGCTTAGAACTGAGTGAACCTCAGTATGGCTGCTAACATGTAATGCAGCCTCACAGTTCATAAAGCAGCTATAAACATCTGTCAGCTTTGGGCTACCCAGGAAAGTAGAGAGGGAGATAATATTCTTGTTAGTTTGAGTGTTGTGATTAATTGTTACTGTATATACTGAGCATGTTTTGCAAATTTAAACCATGTGCTATAGAACTGAAGCTACAAGTGTAATTTGCTCTTTATTCAGATGCAGACTCCCAGGACTCATTGTGAGTGTTGGCTAATAATGCCGGATAGTGCTTGAGCAGTCAAATGAAGTCAAGGGTGTGGAAAGAACATGGTGCTAGAGTCAGGTCGGTAGTCAGGTCTGAGTTACCCTCTTTAAATCACAGTTTCTTCACTTATAAAATAGAAATACATCCACTAGCATCATCTAATTTCTAGGGTTATTGTGAGAATTAAGTTAGATTATATTTACATGCATACCATGCATATATATACTGTACTTTAAAAAAATATTTTGCCTGGCTGGTGTGGCTCAGTGGTTGAGTGTCGACCTATGAATCAGGAGGTCACTGTTCGATTCCCTCTCGGTCAGGGCACATGTCTGTGTTGCAGGCTTGGTCCCCAGTGCGGGGCATGCAGGAGGCAGCCGATTAATGATTCTCTCTCATCATTGATGTTTCTATCTCTTTCTCCCTTCCTCTCTGAAATCAATAAAAATATATACAAATATTTTAATACTTTAAAAAATACTTTATTTTGTAGAGTCGTTTTAGGTTCACAGCAAAATTGGGTGGAAAGTACAGAGAGTGCTCATATATCCTCTGCCTCCATACTGTCAACATCCTCTACCAGAGTGGGACATGTGTTAGCGTCAGTGACCCCACACTGGCACATCATTACCACATAAAGTCCAAAGTTTACATTAGGGTTCACTCTTGACTTGTACATTTTATGGATTTTTAAAAAAGATTTTTAAAAATATATTTTTATTGATTTCAGAGAGGGAGAGGGAAAGAGAAGCATCAGTAATGACAGAGAATCATTCATCGGTTGCCTCCTGCACACCCCCTACTGGGGATCGAACCCACAACCTGGGCATGTGCCCTTGACTGGAATTGAACCCGGGACCCTTCAGTCTGCAGGCTGATACTCTTTCCACTGATCCAAACTGGTGAGGGCTAAAAAGATTCTTAATTGAATTTTAGAGAGAGAGAAACATCAATTGGCTGCCTCCTGCACACCCCCTACCAGGGATTGAGCCTGAAACCCTGGCATATGCCTTGACTGGGAATTGAACCTACAACCTTTTGGTGCATGGATGATGCCCAACCAACTGAGCCACACCAGCCAGGGCCATTTTATGGATTTTGACAAATGTATAGTAACATTATCCACCATTATAGTATCATATAGAATAGTTTCACCTTCCTAAAAATCCTTTGGCTTTTGCCTGTTCATCTCTTAACCCCTGGCAACCACTGACCTTTTTACTATGTCCATAATTTTGCCTTTTTCAGAATGTCATATAGTTGGAATCATACAGTATTTAGCCTTTTCTGTTTGGCTTCTTTTACTTAGTAATATATATTTAAGGTCCCTCCCTCCATGTCTTTTCATGACTTGATAGTTCATTTCTTTTTCGTGCTGAATAATATTCATTGTCTAGATGTACCACAGTTTATCCATTCCCCTACTGAAGGACACTTTGCTTCTAATTTTGGCAATTATGAATAAAGCTGCTATAAATGTTTACATGCAGGTTTTTGTGTGGACATAAGTTTTCAACTCCTTTTGGTAAATACTAAGGAGCATGATTACTGGATCATATGGTCAGAATATATTAATTTTGTAAGAAACCATAGTGGTTGTATTGTTTTGCATTCCCACCAACAATCAATGAGCGTTCCTGTTGCTCACATCTACCCCAGCATTTGGTGTTGTCAAAGTTCTGGATTTGGGCCATTCTGATAGGTGTGTACTGGCATCTCATTTTTGTTTTAATTTGCAGTTCCCTAATGACATTGAAGCTGAGCATCTTTTCATATTCTTATTTGCCATCTGTATATTTACTTTGGTGAAGTGTCTGTTTAGATCTTTTACCCATTTACTAACCAGGCACTCATTTTCTTATTGTGACTTTTATGAGTTCTTTGTAAGTCCTTGATCAGATATGTCTTAAAAAAATTTTTTTTGCTTGGCCAGTGTGGTTCAGTGGTTGAGCCAGAAGATCACGGTTTGATTCCTGGTCAGGACACATGCCTGGGTTGCAAGCTTGATCCCCAATAGGGGGCACACAGGAGGCAGCTGATCAATGATATTTCTCTCTCATTGATGTTTCTCTCTGTCTCTTTCCTCTCTAAAAAAACCCAAAATCAATAAAAACATTAAAAAAATATATGAAACAGATCAGATAAAATTTAAAAAAGATCAGTGGAAGAGATGTTCTAGGAAGAGCAGTAGTCCAAAATTTAGCTCTTTAAGGGTTAGCTTAAAAGAAAAAGGGAAATGTGATAGGAATAATGGTTTTTTAGTGGAGGATAAAATAACACACGTAAGTAGTCAAGAAATTGACTTTTGGACATTACATTTTAGCATGCATTTATAGAGCAAATTCTCATACCTAGGGAATTTGAGTGGTACAGTGACAACATCTTTAAATGAGGTTTGTAAAAGATGCAGAAGTGTTCTTTATTTGGTTATTTATAACTAGAGGCCCGGTGCATGAAATTCATGCACGGGTAGGGTCCCTAGGTCTGGCCGGCGATCAGGGCCATTTGGGGCCTTCCAGCGGCCGGCCAGGGCCTTCCTTCATTTCACACCGCCCCCTGGTGGTCAGCGCACATCATAGCGAGTGATAGAACTCCCAGTCTCGCAGTTGAACTCCTGAGGGGACAATTTACACACACACAAACACGCCAGATTATTATGACCACCGGACGTTTGTAGGCAAATTGGCTATAATTTCACGCTGAAGTTTCTGGAGGGCCAGGCCATTATAAATAAGGAAGCAGGTTGTTTACCACAACAGTAGAAGTGATTTTTTTCTGAAGATATGGGTAAACAATGTGATTTAACAGCCTTTGAATGTGGGATATATACATATATACATCTACACTAATAAAAGACAAAGATGCTAATTAACCATACCTTTGCTACGCCCACCAGCCAATCAGAGCGACTATATGCAAATTAACCCAACCAAGATGGTGGTTAATTTGCATATACCGGCTGGGAGCAAAGACCGAAGACAACGTAGAAGGAAGCCAAGCACTGCAGAAGGGAGCAAAGTAGAGGTGGCGGAGACAGGAACGGAGCCAAGGTGGTGGAGGCGGGAGCGAAGCCAGGGGGCAGCGGGCGGCGGCGGGCAGCGGGAGGATGCAAGAGGCGGCGGGAGGTGGGAGGGAGCCGAGGCAGCAGAGGCAGGAGCGAAGCCCTATTCTTGCAGGAATCTGTGTGTGTATGTATGTATACACACACACACACCCCCTTACCTAATAATAGACAAACATGCAAAATGACCATAGTTTTCCTACGCCTTAAGCCACACCCACCAGCCAATCAGTGCGACTATATGCAAATTAACCCAACTAGATGGCGGCCAGCAGCCATGGAGCTGGAACGAGCAGGAGGCTTGCTTGCTCCAGTGATGGAGGAAGCCAGCCTGCTGCCGGCTCTGAGCTCCACTCAAAAGCAACAAAGTTTCAATTATAGAAGGTAAATAAACCCCAGATACCTGCTTCCAGTCGCCATGGCCACGAAGCTGGAGCAAATAAAAAAAAAAAAAGGAAAGGCTGGGAGCTTCAGTCACCAGGGGGCTTGGTCAGTCTGAAAACAGCCATCAGCCCTTCACCCAGGCTGGCCAGGCAACCCAGTGGGACCCCCACCCTGATCCAGGACACCTTTCAGGGCAAACCAGTCGGCCCCCACCCGTGCACCAGGCCTCTATTCTATATAATAAAAGGGTAATATGCACATTGACCCTAACAGCAGAACGACTGGGAATGACTGGTCACTATGACACACACTGACCACCAGGGGGCAGATGTTCAATGCAGGAGCTGCCCCCTGGTGGGCAGTGCGCTCCCACAGGGGGACTCTACTCAGCCACAAGACGGGCTGCTGGCTGCCAGTGCAGCGGTGGTGGTGGGAGCCTCTCCCGCCTCCTCAGCAGCGCTAAGGATGTTCGACTGCAGCTTAGGCCTGCTCCCCACTGGCAAGTGGACATCCCCCGAGGGCTGCCGGGCTGCCAGAGGGATGTCTGACTGCCAGCTTGGGCCCAATCCCCTAGGGTTCAGGCCTAAGCCTAGCAGGTGGACATCCTCTGAGGGGTCCCAGACTGGGAGAGGGCATAGGCCGGGCTGAGGGACCCTCCCGAGTGCACAAATTTTTGTGCACCGGGCCTCTAGTATGTGTGTGTGTGTGTGTGTGTGTGTATGTGTGTTACACACACATACACACACACACACACACAGAGTGGCCAGATTTATGACCACCCCATCAGTACTTCGTTGGGCCACCTTTTGCCTTCAATACTGTGGCGATTCTTCTTGGCATTGACTCCACAAGATGTTGAAAGGTGATGCTAGGAATCTGACACCATTCCTGATGAATAGCACTGTCCAGTTCTGTGAGATTTGATGGTTGTGGAACCAGCTGCCTGTGGACTGAAGGGTCCCAGATTCGATTCAGGTCAAAGGCACAGGCCCAGGTTGCGGGCTTGATCCCCAGTGGGGGGTGTGCAGGAGGCAGCTGATCAATGATTCTCTCATCATTGATGTTTCTCTCTCTCCCTCTCCTTTCCTCTCTGAAATGAATAAAAAAATTTTTTTAAAGTAAGGTAGAAACAGTGCATATAATGAGTTACTATTGGGTTAAAGAAGAAAGAAGAGAGTAAGTATTTATACTCATGCATGCTGGAATATCTCAAGACGTATTCAGAAGAAGCACCTCTGGGACATCAGTGGGAGACAAGCCTTGCGCAGTTTGTGCTATTGAACAAGTAGATTCTAGACACATACACCTGTGTAAATATAGAGCAATAGGGTGTTAATGCTGAAGGGATTGAGAGATTATTTGGACCACCTCATTTTAAAACTGGGAAAGCTAGAGAGAGAGAGATCTCCCCCTTCTCCAGCTTGTGTGGCTGATTGGTGTAAGAGGCAGAACTGGAACCCAAGTCTCCTGGCTGCCCTTTTCTATGAAGTAGAGAGCACATAACTGCGGTTTAAACTTTAACATCTTTTTTTTTAAATTTTTTTTTATTTTTATTTTTTTTTTAATTAAATCTTTATTGTTCTGATTACATTTGTTCCTCTTTTTTTCCCATAACTCCCCTTCTCTCAGTTCCCGCCCCACCCTCCGCCGTCACTCCCCACCCACTGTCCTCATCCATAGGTGCACGATTTTTGTCCATTCTCTTCCCGCATCTCCCATTCCCCTCCCCCCCCCCCCCAAGAATAGTCAGTCCATTCCCCTTCTATGTCCCTGATTCATTGTAATCACCAGTTCATTCTGTACATCAGATTATTTATTCACTTGATTCTTAGATTCATTTGTTGATAGATGCGTGTTTGTTGTTCACAATTTGTATCTTTACCTTTTTCTTCTTCCTCTTCTTAAAGGATACCTTTCAGCATTTCGTATAATACTGGTTTGGTGGTGATGAAGTCCTTTAGCTTTTCCTTATCTGTGAAGCTCTTTATCTGACCTTCAATTCTGAATGATAGCTTTGCTGGATAAAGTAATCTTGGTTGTAGGTTCTTGGTATTCAGTACTTTGAATATTTCTTGCCATTCCCTTCTGGCCTGCAAAGTTTCTGTTGAGAAATCAGCTGACAGTCGTATGGGTATTCCCTTGTAGGTAATTGAGTCTCTTTCTCTTGATGCTTTTAAGATTCTCTCTTTGTCTTTTGCTTTTGGCATTTTAATGATGATGTGTCTTGGTGTGGTCCTCTTTGGATTCCTTTTGTTTGGGGTTCTCTGCACTTCTTGGACCTGTAAGTCCATTTCTTTCACCAGGTGGGGGAAGTTTTCTGCCATTATTTCTTCAAATAGGTCTTCAATATCTTGCTGTCTCTCATCTTCTGGTACCCCTATTATTCTGATATTAGTGCGCTTGAAGCTGTCCCAGAGGCTCCTTACACTATCTTCACACTTTCGGATTCTTTTTTCATTTTGCTTTTCCAGTTGGGTGTTTTTTGTCGAATCTTTGGTTTGATTCTTGTGCTCCTCTGGTCTGCTATTTGGTATAATATTCTTTATTTCAGTCCGTGTATGCTTACTTTCCAATTTCTTTATCGTAGCATCGAGGGTCTCATTAGTTTTCGTGAGGCTCTGCTCAAGTTTATAGCAAGCCCTCAAAATTTCGATTCTTAGCTCCATATCCTCCATTTCTGTCATGTTTTTTTGTCTCCGCATCTTTTATGCTTTCTTGGTGCACCCCCTTGTGGTCTTTGTGCGCAGTCTTGTTCTAGCCAAGCCTTAATTGTTGTAGTTAACACTAGAGGGATTTGACCACCAGGCCGACTGGCTGTGAGAATCAGCTGTGTGGAAACCGTCTGTCTTCTGGAGAGGCGCTAATCCAGCCTTTGCCTGAGGCGATCGGCAAATGGCTGTGCGCAGGGTTTGGGCGGGGCGGGCTCAACAGGGCGGGCGGAGGGAGCAGTTATGGCCGCTCTCAGTCCCGTTCCCAGAGGCTCTGCTTCTCAGAACCCCGGCAGCCGCTGCAAACCTCGGAGAGAAAGCTGCCCTCAGGTTCCAACTGATGCCGGATAATCCCGCTTCTCCCGTTTGAGTCTGGGTCCCTAGAGACTCGCCGGGATCTGGAGCCCAGAGTCTGAGACTCACTCCCGACCGAAAACGACAACCGCGCCCTCAGCCACCAGCCCGCTTTCGCGGGCACCTCGGTACCTTTGTATTTTCCACACTGCGCCTCCTCTGAGCCTCGGTTTGCTGTTCTCTTTCCTTCTAGTTGTAGAGTCTCTCTTCAGCCAGCCTTCCTGTGGTTCTGGGTGATGTCCGTTCCGTCTTTTAGTTGTATTTTTGAAATGGTTGTTTGCGGCAGCGGTCTCCGGTGTTTACCTACGCCGCCATCTTGGTCTCCGACATCTTTTTTTTTTTAATTTCTTTATTGGTTAAGGTATTACAAATGTGTCCTCATCCCCCCATTAACCCCCCCCCCCCACACACACACACACACTCATACTCTCATCCCCCTGTTGTCCGTGTCCATTGATTTGGCTTATATGCATGCATACAAGTCCTTTGGTTGATCTCTTCCCCTTACCCCGACCCTCCCCGAAACTTTGACATCTTGAATAAGATTGAAACGCAGTTAACGTGTTGATGCTACTTTGGGGACACAGTACCTGCCTTTTTACAGTCTATTCCTATCATTCTAATACTGTGTGTGGGGAAATAATGTAGTTTATGAGCATCAGGAATGCTGTTGCTGTATCTCTGTTTTAATGACCTCCAGAAATGTGAGTGTTCTAAATATTTCATTCACTCCATTTGGCTTTCAGAAATTTTCTAAGGAATAATGCTTGGCATTCTTCTTGGTCAATTATAAGTCTTATATGCTTGTTCTAAAATATTCACGCTATACACAAGGTTTTAAAGTGAAGTGCCTCCTCCTCCTCAGTGCTGCCAGTTGTACTGTACAGAAGAAATTATTATTTCTTACATGAATGCTTTCAGATGGACATTATTTATTTTTAAATATATTTTTATTCATTTCAGAGAGGAAGGGAGAGAGAGCGATAGAAACATTAATGAGCTTGGCCAGTGTAGCTCAGTGGTTGAGCATCAACCTATGAACCAGGAGGTTGAGGTTTGATTCCCAATCAGGGCACATGCCAGGTTTCAGTCTGGATCCCCAGTGTGGGGTGTGCAGGAGGCAGCCAATTGATGATTCTCTCTCATCATTGATGTTTTTATCTCTCTCTCACCCTCTCCCTTCCTCTCTGAAATCAATAAAAATAATATATTTTTTTAAAAAGAAACTTGTGATTCAAGCTTCTGAATCACAAGGGAGATTGCCATTTTCCTCCTCAAAACCAGGGGGGATTCCCAGTTGCCATAACTCTTTGGTACGCTCACCATATGAACTTTTTTTTTCCAATCCTCACCTGAGGATAGTTTTTCCATTGATTTTTAGAGAGAGTGGAAGGAGGGCATGTGCCCCAACTGAGGCCAGGGATCAAACCTGCAACCGAGGTAAGCGCCCTTGAATGGGGATTGAACCGGCAACTCTTTGGTCTGCAGGCTGATGTTCTAACCACTGAGCAACCAGCCAGGGCGCCATATGGACTTTTTTTTTAGGTAATAAATGCAGTTTTAATTGATCTATAGATGAAAACTACTCCACAAGGTGAGTAACCATTTCCGCTCCTTAATGTTAGAGCCATATCCTGGACAGTATTCAGGAAAAAAGTTAATTTCATTATTTCACTTCATCCGTGGTATTAGAAAAACAAGGCATGATTATCAGTTTAGATGACATGCATGGCTGGCAGCCAAACCCAGTCCCTATATTCCATATTTTTTCTTTAGTTCTTCTACTTGGTTGATGTACACTTTCATGGCGTCTTCCTTGGACGTCCCTTTCAGCTCATTCCAGGCATCCCACTTGGCCTTGCCTTTGAGGTCCAGCATCCCAGGCCGCTCTGTGTTTATGTCCCCCACAGTTGCTTGTTTGTAGCGGTTGTAGGTGAATAGCATCTCATCGTCTGCTGGCTGGGTCTTGAGGTGCTTAACATCCTCAGCAGCTTTGTCGAACTCAGCCTGAGACATGCTGGCGGGGTAGGTGCAAGGACTGCAGGAGCCGGCGAAGGCGGCGAGGAGCTGGGAGAAGTAGCGCAAGACGCGTCTCCATATGGACTTTGTATACTGATCTCAATCTAATTTATCAGCCTCCTCTGTTGCCCTCTTCCTCCTTCCCATCATGCACCCCACACCATAGCAGACTCTTGAGTTTCTCAGCATCTCCTGGGTACCGTTTCTGCACCTCTTTACTATTGCAGTGGCCTTTGCCCTTTTTTTCTGGACTCAAATTCCTCCTCTACGCCCAGCTAAAATGTTCCCTCTTGAAAAGTGTTCTGGGACCCTCTCAGTATCTGCTTTCCTCCACATTAGTTCTTATCAACATGATGTGGCTTCTCAGGCCCTTCCTTAGATCAAGGGCTAAAAAACTTTTCCTATAAAGGACCAGAGTAGACCTTCTTGGCTTTGTGGGCCACGTGATCTCTGCCACAACTGCTCAGCTTTGCCATTGTAGCTGGAAAGCAGCCACACACTGTAGTATATGAATGAGTTTAGTCATGTTTCAATAAACTTTACTTATGGGCACTGAAATTTGAATTTCATATAAATTCACATGTCAAAGTATTCTTTTCTTTTTTTTTTTTTACTTTTTTCAACCTCTTGAAAGACTATTCTTGGGTCATGGGCCATACAAAAACAGGTGGTAAGCTAGATTTGGTCTGTGGAGCACAGTTTCCAGTCCTTGCATTAGACAGTGGGCTGTTCAAGGGCAAACTTTATATATTTTTGTACATCTCTGCCCCCCCCACACTCACCTCCATGCCTTAGTTCATTTCTCAGCAAATAATGACTGGACAGCAGTTGTTGATGGAATAAATGCTCAAGTAAGGAATTACCTAAAATATGGTAGTTTCTAAACAAATGTGAAAAATAATAGAGCTTCATATTGAGAATTAGTAATCTTTTTTTGTTTGTCTTGTTAATCCTCACCCGAGGATATATTTCCATTAAATTTTTTTTTTTTTAGAGTGAGAGAGTCGAAGTGAGGGGGAGAGACAGAGAGAAACATTGATGTGATAGAGACACATCAATTGGTTGCCTCCCGTGCCCCAACTGGCGCTGGGGATTGAGCCTGCAATTGAGGTATGTGCTCTTGAGTGGAATTGAAACTGGACCCTTCAGTCTGAGGGCCGATGCTCTATTCGTTGAGCCAAACCGGCTAGGGCTAGTAGTCATTTTAAAAATATATATTTTTTTATTGATTTCAGAGAGGAATGGAGGGGGGGAGAGAGATAGAAAAATCAATGATGAGAGAGAGACATTGATTGCCTGCCTCCTACACACACCTTACTGGGGACCAGGCCCACAAACCAGACATGTGCCCTGACCGGGAACCATGACCTCTTGGTTCATAGGTCCATGCTCAACCACTGAGCCACAGCAGCCAGGCTGGTAGTCATTTATATATATATGTTAATAAACATTCTCAGAAAAGAGTGTAAAAAGGTTGCATAATACAGAGGAGTACCCCTCTATGTATATGACAACTCTGCCAGGAAAGATCTAGTAAATAAGCAAATAACTCTGCACATGGGAGAGGACATTGAAAAGTGCTCCAAATCTTTGATTTGAATCAAAGATTATCAGCGGTTCTCAACCTGTGGGTTGCGACCCCTTTGGCGGTCGAACGACCCTTTCACAGGGGTCTCCTAAGACCACCCTGCATATCAGATATTTACATTACGATTCATAACAGTAGCAACATTACAGTTATGAAGTAGCAACAAAAATAATTTTACGGTTGGGTCACAACATGAGGAAGTGTATTTAAAGGGCCAGAAGGTTGAGAACCACTGGGTTAGATGAAAATGCCTCTCCACCTGGCCTGAAGAAAACTGTCGTGGCTTTTACCCAAAGGCAGTTATGTTTTCAGAGGGTGTTCCATGTGGGTTTAGCTACGTCATGGACCCAGTCAGGCATGTAGACTGTGGTCTGAACCCTTTCTGTGCCCTTAGCCACATCACCAAATCATCTAAGGCTCACTTTCCTCATTTCTATAATGGCGAGAATTATATAATACCTGGCTTGCATGGTTGTTTGAAAAGTAGAGAGTGCAGTGAAAATAGAATATGTAAAAAGCCAGCACATGGCTTAACGTGGGCACTGAATAAATACTCCTGCGGCTGTAATTATCTCTGTATTTCCCCTTGGTATTAGTCTGTTTTCTTTCAGTATTTACAAGAGTTGTGGGAGGGGGTTAAGGTTTATAAGAACACATTCGATGTTCCAGTAAGTTAGAGTCAAACAGTATATTTTCAGTCTTTGTTTTTATTTTTATATAACCTGCAAATATGGTCAAGTTTACTCGTTTCTTTAATCTTCTTTTTAGAAATAAAAAAGTCATTGAATACCAAGCCACATAAAGTGTGCTTATTTTAATATTTAGACATTTATTTGAAAAGACAGAGCAGGACACTGTCATTAGGAAGTCTAGTACTATACTCCATACCCTTGGACTTATACTGAAGAACGATATCTGTGTATAATAGTTTGTGTGTGTTAAACCTTTTCATATTGCTCTTAAAATACTTGTTGCTTCCAAAGTAAAAATTATTAGACTATCTATTCACAGCACAGATACAGTGTTTCTTTGGACTAGGCAGGGAATTTCCTTTTTTGTTAAATAAACAACCTGATTAAAGTGAAGGGCTGTTTATGAGGAGTTTTGTAAACTGTTTATGTCTGCTTGTTCCTCCTTGTAACAGTATTTGAGCTCCTGTGTAAGAAAAAAAGTAGCTAAGGGGTATAATGGCTTTAAAACTCTAGGAACTGAAACTACTAATGCTTGGCCCTGTGATAATTCACTGGTTTAATTTGAAAGGTTATTTCACCTCCTACTCAGCTTTACTCTTCTTTTAAACATAGGGTCATTATGCATAAGAACTGTGGCAGCTGTCTGTAAAAAAAAAGAAACTCTTATTTATCTGGAATCCAAGCAAGTACAGATAATTATTCACTATTATGTTGGTCTTATTTTTAAGAAGGGACACACAAATTACTAGAAAGAACTTGTCTGTAGAAGCAGTCTGCAGCGCATATCACAGATTTGATAGGGTGCAGCCCTGTGCCATCTGGGATACCAGAAGGGCTCTCTGGCAGTAATGGCAGGCCTGAGGGGCTGTCAACTGGGACATTACATTGCTGGAAATGAGATCATGTTAGGTGCATTACTGCATGCAATTTTCTGGGAATTAGTAATCTATCTAAGATGTATTACCATAGATAACCTAATTTTTAAGGAAAATATTTCCAGAACTTCAATAACCTGGGATACCTGGAATAGATCTACCACTACTATACTCTTGGTGGTGGGAATGGAAACTTGCATGACACCAAGGGTAGGTAGAGGGAACGGAGATGGCTCTTTTAGTTAGAGCTCTGCAAATGCGTGTATTCCCCCTGGTTTGTCTCATCCTGGCTGGAAGAGTTTAAGACTGTTGTTTTCCAAATCTCAGTCTCCTTCCCTCGTCTTAGCTCCAGTCCACATATATGGTTGTAACTAGAAGTATTCATTAGACATCTCATTGAACTATCAAATTCCTGTGTTCAGAGAACAGCCAGAACATGGGGGAACTCTAGGAAGAAAGACTATATATTATTATAGAAAATCAATGGATTAACCCCTTTTTCTACTTTTTCTTCTGGAATCTTTTTTTTAAGGGTATTATTTGATTGATTGATTACTGATTTTTTATTTTTATTTTTTTTAGGGACAGAGAAAAAGAAACATTGATATGAGAGAGAGAGATATCAACTGGTTGCCTCCTGTACATGCTCTGACCAGGGATCAAACCGGTAACCTTTTGGTGTACGGGATAACGCTCCAACCAACTGAGCCACCCTGCCAGGTCTCTTCTGGAATCTTCCCTGCAGATTAGATAGATATGGCTTTAACTGCCATTGTCTAGAGTTGTCTTTGGAGGACTTTTAAAATAAAAACTTTTTAACTTGAATTAACAAACAATTACATTTGGGCTTATTTTTCTTTTGACAAGGAATTTTTTAATTTTTTTATTAAATCTTTATTGTTTAAATTATTACATTTGTTCCTCGTTTTTCCCCCCATAACTCCCCTCCACCCAGTTCCCACCCCACCCTCCGCCCTCACTCCCCACCCACGGTCCTCATCCATAGGTGTACAATTTTTGTCCAGTCTCTTACCGCATCCCCCACACCCCTTTCCCCACCTAAGAATAGTCAGTCCATTCCCTTTCTATGTCCCTGATTCTATTATAATTACTAGTTCATTCTGTTCATCAGATTATTTATTCACTTGATTTTTAGATTCACTTGTTGATAGATGTGTATTTGTTGTTCATAATTTGTATCTTTACCTTTTTCTTCTTCTTCCTCTTCTTAAAGGATACCTTTCAGCATTTCATATAATACTGGTTTGGTGGTGATGAACTCCTTTAGCTTTTTCTTATCTGTGAAGCTCTTTATCTGACCTTCAATTCTGAATGATAGCTTTGCTGGATAAAGTAATCTTGGTTGTAGGTTCTTGGCATTCATCACTTTGAATATTTCTTGCCATTCCCTTCTGGCCTGCATGGTTTCTGTTGAGAAATCAGCTGACAGTCATATGGGTATTCCCTTGTAGGTAACTGAGTTTCTTTCTCTTGCTGCTTTTAAGATTCTCTCTTTGTCTTTTGCTCTTGGCATTTTAATGATGATGTGTCTTGGTGTGGTCCTCTTTGGATTCCTTTTGTTTGGGGTTCTCTGCGCTTCCTGGACCCGTAAGTCTATTTCTTTCACCAGGTAGGGGAAGTTTTCTGCCATTATTTCTTCAAATAGGTTTTCAATATCTTGCTCTCTCTCTTCTTCTGGCACCCCTATAATTCGGATGTTGGTACGCTTGAAGCTGTCCCAGAGGCTCCTTACACTATCTTCGTATTTTTGGATTCTTTTTTCATTTTGCTTTTCCGGTTGGGTGTGTTTTGCTTCTTCGTATTTCAAATCTTTGACTTGATTCTTGCAATCCTCTAGTCTGCTGTTGGGAGTCTGTATAATATTCTTTATTTCAGTCAGTGTATGCTTAATTTCTAGTTGGTCCTTTATCACAACATCGAGCGTCTCACTAGATTTCTTGAGGTTCTCATGAAGTTTATCGGTGGTTTCTAGAAAATTCTTGAAAAACCTTAAAAGTGTGGTTTTGAACTCTATATCCAGTAGTTTGCTTTCCTCCATTCTGTCATTTGTGTCCTGTTTCTTTGTCTCGGCATTTTTTATGCTTCCGCTGTGTCGATAGAGTGGCTTTCTGTGCTAAGTGTCCTATAGGGCCCAGTGGCTCAGCCTCCCCAATTACCTGAGGTAGGCACTCTTGGTGCACCCCCTTGTGGGCTTTGTGCACAGTCTTGTTGTAGTTAAGCCTTGATTGTTGTAGGTATCACTGGGAGGATTTGACCTCCAGGCCAATTGGCTGTGAGAATCAGCTGTGTCTGCGGTGGGAGAACTTCTGTGCTGAAGACACCCTTATGGGGCAAGACTTGCTTCAGTGGGGCTTTGGTGCTCACTGATTCTGCCCCCTGAGTGTGTCCCTTATGGATCTGAGGAGTTGTAATTGGATGTTCCCACTCTGACCACTGGGTACACTGGCTCTTGGATCTAAGGGGGTGCTAATCTAGCCTCTGCCTGAGGCTACCCAGCAGAAGCCAGCTGTAAAGCAATGCAAGTTGCCCTGGGGCCTTGGGGCAGCTGCAGTTTGTTAAGTAATTTTCAGATTACAAAGGGCCAGGCCTTTCATATGCAAAAGCCTCCCTGCAGGGCTTAGGCAGGGCGGGGTCCAAGGGGATCAACAGGGCGGGCAGAGGGAGCAGTATGGCTGCTCTCAGTCCTGCCCTCAGAGGCCCTGGCAATCACTATGAGTGCCTCTGAGAGAAAGCTGCCCTCGAGTTCCAACCAATGCCAGACAGTCCCGTTTCTCCCATATGAGTCTGGGTCCCCAGAGACTCGCCCAGAACTGGAGCTCAGAGCCTGAGACTCCCTCCCAATTGAAAAAGACAATCGTGTCCTCAGCCGCCAGCCCTCTCCGCATGCACCTCCGCACCTTTGTATTTTAATTCTGCACCACACCTCCTCTGAGTTTCGGTATGCTTTTCTCTTTCCTTCTAGTTGTAGAATTTCCACTCAGCCAGCCTTCCTGTGGTTCTGGATGATGTCCGTTCCGTCTTTTAGTTGTATTTTTGAAGTGGTTGTGCGAGGCAGCAATCTCCGGTGTTTACCTATGCCACCATCTTGGTTTCTCCTATAAGGAATTTTTTTAAATGTAAGATTCGCCACAGTTATTGGGGAGAATGGGTGTGACAATGATCCCCTTTTTCTTTTATGGAAATATTTTATTTTAGCTTTATGACTTAATATTATAAAACTAAGGATAACCCTTTGGAAGGCTGCTCTTCTGAACTATAGACTCTGAAGAAGAAAGTAGTAGCATTGACTCCATTAGCTTTTAAAGAATTTGTGATCTTGAAACTAGTTTTATTTTATTGAGGTGAAGTTCACATAGTATAACATTAAACATTTTAAAGTGAACAAGTCAGTGACATTTAGCAACCACCACGTCTATCTAGTTTCAAAACACTTATTCCAAAATAAAACCCTGTATCCATTACTCCCCATTCTTTCCTTCCCCCAGTCCCTGGCAACCACCAATCTGCTTTCTGTCTCTATGGATTTGCCTATCTGTGTGTGTGTGTGTGTGTGTGTGTGTGTGCGCGCCACATTTTATTCATTGATTCATTTATTTGAGTTATTTCTACTTTTTGGCTATCTACTAATCCTATCCTATATAATAAAGAGGCAATATGCAAATTGACCATCACACCCTCACAAGATGGCTGCCTATGACCAGGCTGGCAGGGGGGTTAGTGCGGGACAACCAAACGACTGAACAAGCAGGCTGTGTGGGGCAACCAGGCCAGCAGGGGGGGCAGTTGGGGGTGATTAGGCTGGCAGGGGGGCAGTGAGGGGTGACTAGGCCGGCGGAGGGGCAGTTAGGGGCAACCAGGCCGGCAGAGAGGGGCAGTTGGAGGTGACCAGGCTGGGGGGGGGGGCAGTTAGAAGCAACCAGGCCAGCAGAGAGGGGGCAGTTGGAGGTGACCTGGCCAGTAGGGGGGCAGTTAGGGGCTATCAGGCTGGCTGGGGGGTGGGGGGGAGGCAGTTAGGGGTAACCAGGCAGGTAGGCAGGTGAGCGATTAGGAGCCAGCGGTCCAGGATTGTGAGAGGGATATCCGACTGTTGGTTTAGGCCCGAGGGGTCCCAGATTGGAGAGGGTGCAGGCTGGGCTGAGGGGACCCCCCCACACACCCCCATGCACAAATTTTGTGCACCGGGCTTCTAGTGTGTGTGTGTGTGTGTGTGTGTTTATGGCTAATATGCAAAGTGTCCCCTTGGGAGTTTGACCAAGAGACCGGAGTTCGATCGTTCGCTATGACCTGTGCTGACCACCAGAGGGTGGCACGGAACGAAGGAAGGCCCCAGCCGGCATCCAGGGAAGGAAGGCCCCAGTCGGCAGCTTGAAAGCCCTAATTGACTCTGATCACCAGCCAGGCCTAGGGACCCTACCTGTGCACGAATTTAGTGCACTGGGTCTCTAATTGTGAATGTTTCCATGAACATTTGTGTGTGTAAGTGTTTGAGTACCTGTTTTCAATTCTTTGGGGTTTTCTGTTATGAGAGGAATTGCGAGGTCATATGGTAATTTTATGTTTAACGAGCCCCCAAACTGTTTTCCACAGTGCCTGAACTATTTCACATTCCTACCAGCAATGTATTTGGGTTCTAATTTCTCTATATCCTCTCAGTGCTTGTTATTTTTAAAATTATAGCCATTCTAGTGGGTGTGAAGTGGAATCTCATGGTGGTTTTACTTTGCACTTCCCTAGTGCCTAATGATGTTGCATCTTTTCATGTGCCTGTTTGCTGTCTATATGTTTTCTTTGGATAAATGATGTTTGTTGTTGAGCTGTATGGGTTCTGTACATATTTTGGATATTTTACCCTTATCAGGTAGATGACTTGAAAATATTTCCTCCCACTCTGTACGTAGTCTTTTCACATTCTTAATAATGTCCCTTGATGCATAGAAGTTTTTAATTTTGATGAAGTTCTGTTTATCTAACAAAGGAGAAATCCTTTGTTGCTCATGCTTTTGGTGTCATGTCTGAGATGAATTAAAAATCATGAAGGTTTATCCCCATTTTATAGTTTTAGCTCTTACATTTAATTTGTTGGCCCTTTTTGTATATTATGAAGCAGGAGTCCAGTGAGGGCTCTTACTTAAAAACAAAATTTCAGGCAACTTTTTGGCTACTTCTCGAATCTCTGTCTGGTCCAGCCTTCTCGCCTCCATTCTAGCCTCTACCATGTCCACAAGGGTGACCCAGAAGGCCTCAGGCCTTCAGCAGCCACTCAATTCAAGTGGGCCTGGCACCCACATAAGCTCCTTGACCTTTCCAAGGTGGGCGGCAGCTACCGGATTGGCCTGGGTTCCAGCATGAATCTCGCTGGGGATTATGGCGGAGCTGGGAGTATGGAGAGCATCACAGCTCTCCACGTGAACCAGAGTCTGCTGAGCCCTCTGAAGCTGGAGGTGGACTCCAACATCCAGGCCCGTGTGCAACCAGGAGAAGGAGCAGATCAAGAGCCTCAACAAGTTTGCTTCCTTCAGTGATAAGGTGCGGAGCCTGGAGCAGCAGAATAAGATTCTGAGACCAAGTGGAACCTCCTGCAGCAGCAAAAGACGACTCGCAGTAACATGAACAACATGTTTGAGAACTGTATCAACAACCTTCAGTGGCGTTGGCCCAGGAGAAACTGAGTCTAGAGGTGGCATTTGGTGACATGCAGGGGCTGGTGGAGGACTTGAAGAATAAGTAGGATGGTGAGATTAGCAAGCACACAGAGATGGAGAAGAATGTGGATATAGCTTACACAAACAAGGTAGAGCTGGAGTCCTGCCTGGAAGGACTGACCGATGAGATCAACTTCAGGCAGCTGTATGAAGAGGAGACTGGTTAGTTGGAGGCCCCGATCTCCGACATGTCTGTGGTACTGTCCATGGACAACCACCACTCTCTGGACCTATATGGATCATTGCAGAGGTCAAAGCTTAGTAGGAGGAAATGGCTAATTGCAGCCATGCCGAGGCTGAGACCATGTACTGGATCAAGTGTGAGGAGCTGGGAAGCACAGGCATGACTAAGACTGAGATTTCTTTTTCTTTCTTTCTTTCTTAACTTTCTTTCCTTTCCTTTCTTTCCTTTCTTTCCTTTCCTTTCCTTCCTTCCTTCCTTCCTTCCTTCCTTCCTTCCTTCCTTCCTTCCTTCCTTCCTTCCTTCCTTCCTCTTTAATATATTTTTATTGATTTCACAGAGGAAGGGAGAGAGAGATAGAAACATCAATGATGAGAGAGAATCATTGATTGGCTGCCTCCTGCATACCCCCTACTGGGGATTGAGCCCACAATCCGGGCATGTGTCCTTGACTGGAATTGAACCTGGCACCCTTCAGTCTGCAGGCCGACGCTCTATCCACTGGGCCAGAATGGCTAGGGCAAGACTAAGATGAACCAGAACATCAGCCAACTCCAGGCTGAGATCGAGGGCCTCAAAAGCCAGAAGACTTCCCTGGAGGCTGCTATCGCTGATGCTGATAAGCATGGGAAGCTGGCTGTCCAGGATTCTCAGGCCAAGGTGGCTGAGCTGGAAGCCACTCTGAGAACTGGCAGCTGTGTGAGTACCAGGAGGAGCACATGGACGTCAGGCTGGCCCTGGGCATGGAGATTGCCACCTATACCAAGCTGCTGGATGGTGAGAAGAACCAACTGGAGAGTCGGATTCAGAACATGAGTGTCCATACCAACACCACCACTCGCTATCAGATGGGCTGAGCCTGGCTTATCGGAACCTCAGCTATGGCCTGGGCTTTCAGCCCAACTTGGGCTCTGGCAGGGGTCCTGGCTCCTTCAGCAGCACCAGCACCAGCTCCTTCAGAATGGTGGTTGTGAAGAAGATTGAGACCCTGATGGGAAGCTGGTGTCTAAGTCATTGGATGTCCTGTCCAAGTGACTGACTACTGTGGCCCTCCTGTCCTCCAAGCCTGTGGAAAAAGCTGTGCAGGGGACAGCGCCTTGGGGGAGGGTAGTCTACTGCCTGGGGGACCGCCTCTTACCCATGGCCCTAACTGAAAGCCAAATCAAGTGTTTTTTTCCAAAATAAAGTCTCAGCTGGGTCTGCCAACCCTAAAAAAAAGTGATAATAATAAAAAAAAAAATTTCATGAAACCTCCACATTGTACTTTTAATATCTCCTGGTTTAAACATATATACATACCAACCAAAAGCCACTGTGGATTTTATTTTCTTTTGCATTGTATTAATCAGAGCAGAAGTTACATATATTTAAAAAAAATAGTACTTGTAAGTATAGCACATTTTCTCAGTCCATAGGCTATATATTGGTGGCTATATATGGATTCATGAATTTACTTCTTGTAACTCTTTGGTTCCCTTAGGCGTGCAGATCACAGATTTTGTAGAGGAGCATCAGAATATCTATGATGACAGGTAGTAAGGGGATTAAGGATGATGAAAAGGGTAAAATTTCCAAGGCCTCATAGATGCAGAGACCCCAAGGGGGAGAGAGGAGATGACTGGAAGGTAGGTAACTGGAAGTCAGTGGTGGAATCTGTAAAGGCTACAGAGGAAGTAGTATTTCTTTTAGGCAACAAAGATGACTGCAGAGTAGAAGTTAAGTGCTGAGGGTGGACTAGAGTGAAGGGGTAGGTAAGGAATATGGTTTGCGATATTTTAGTCAGATGATATTCAACGTACATGCTTCAAGTTTCTGAGCCATGCCCTGTATATGGTTTGCGATAAGGATGGAGGCTCAAAAGACATCATCAGAAAGTGATGGTTTAAGGAGCAGTTGAGGATTCCTTTAGTTTTAGAAATAATGCCAACCCAACTCTACTCCCAAATGAGCGCAGCTAACTTTGTTGAGCATGTGTCCCAGGGAGGGGTAAGGAAGAGGGACTAGGGAAATTCCAGATTTTATTTTAGCCTTGACTAAAATGCTTGTTAGGGGTGGGGTTGGCCAGGGAGAGGTCAATGGGGGGAAAAGGAGACATATGTAATACTATATGTAATACTTTAAACAATAAAGAATTTTAAATAAATAATAAATAAAATGCTGGTTAAGTTTGAATTAGTAAACTGAATTCTATATCAATATTTCTGTGTCTTTGTGTGCTTTGCTTTTCACTTCTTACTAAAATTTCCTAGTAAAAAATTTCAGTTTTATCTCAGCTGAAAGCATGATGAAAAGAAATATTCTACTTTTAATGCAGATGAGAGAATTAGGTTTTCAGTGCACACGTAGGGCCTAGGGTGGCACGGTGTATGGGGCTGTGGCCATCTGATGGAGCAGGAGCTAGGACACAGAAGGGAAGGTGTTGGGACTGTGGTAGCAACCTTGGCTAAGGCGTCTTTCCTTCTGGCCAACCCTTCACTGCACTCACAAGCTCATCATAGACAATCTCTATTTTTTGTCAGCTCTGTGTCCAGTGGGTTTTAGAGAAAGGAATGAAGGAGAGATGGATGGAACAATGGACAGAATCCGGAGGGAAAGCAGGGGTAATGGCCATTGGTTTAGATGCCCTCCTGCTTTTGCTAGGCGGATGGCCTACTTTTTCAAAGAGAAATGAAAGCTGCCTTGCAAGAAGTGATTTGGAGAGGTATAAACAAAGGGGTCTTAGGTATTTTTACTTTTATGGCGTTTAAACTCTGAATTTGTATGAATGTATCTTTTGAGTTTTTAACCACCCATGTGACCTGTGTGATTTTCAGGTGCTACTGGTGAGCAGTAGTCGCCATCCAGACCGGTGGATTGTCCCTGGAGGAGGCATGGAGCCTGAGGAGGAGCCGAGTGTGGCAGCAGTCCGGGAAGTCTGCGAGGAGGTATGCACTGAGAAAAGAGAGCACGGCGTACCCTGTAATCGCAAACCTGTGTGTCTGATGATCATAGAAAGAAGGCATTTGACAGTTACCATGTGCCTCCTTGATTAATGAGGAGATCAGGTTGTGACAGGGTAGTGTTTATCAGGCACCCCTCTACGCAGGAAGGGTTCTCACAGAGTCACTGTATCTAATTATACTAGACAGCCCTGTGATTTCCCGGGGGTCTCTTCCAGTGTGGCATCTCTTACCTGTGGCAGAAGATCAGGAATCAAATAGTTCATCAGCCCTAAGAACTGAGAAGAACAGGCAGCCTTGGTATACACGGCTCATTCTCATTAGCCTTTGGATGAGGAGGTGGCAGCCCTTGTTCTCCTGTGCTCCCTGGGTCCTGGCTGTTGAGCAGTGGCTAAAGCAACACTTCTGTTAGCCAGAAGCTGTTAATGGTACAGCTTGAGAGATAACAGTATCTTTTTTATTTTATTTTAGTCAGATGATATTCAACGTACATGCTTCAAGTTTCTGAGCCATGCCCTGTATATCTAACTAGATACTCTAGAATAAGTAGTCAGAAGAAGTAAAGCCTTAGACCCTTACTCCCCTACTTCAAGAGCTTACAGTTAGGTTGTAGAAACTGAGAGATTGCAATTCAAAACCAGGAGGAAGGAACTAATGTTACTCCACAGTTTCTTGTGGCAACACCATCCTCTGCTCTGCTTCTGTTATCTCAGTTAGATTCCTAATTGGCGGTATAAGTTTCATCACCCCCATTTACTTCCCCTCACCACACAGTGTTTTAGATCCATTTCCTTGTTCCACAGGGGATGTAATACTGATTCTAAGAACATATAAAATAGCACTTAGAACAGGTCTAAATTCTACACTTCTTTTGCCTTACTCTGAAAGTTACTTCCCTCATCAAGTCTTTGTGATCCCCCCAGTAGATTTGTTCTTCTTGCGTGTCCATTGCAGTCTGTACTTCCAGCATGATGGTGTCTGTCATCCTTTATTGGTACTGCTTGCTGTCTTCTGTGCTAGACTTGATGCTCTGTGTAGTCAGGTACCATTCTCTCTTGCTCACTGTTGAATCCCCAGGACTTAACACAAAGCAAGTGCTTAAGAAAATATAATTTTTTGCCCTGACTGGTGACTCAGTGGTTAGAGCATTGACCTACTCACCAGAAAGTTTCGGGTTTGATTCTTGGTCAAGGGTACATATCTGAGTTGCAGGTCTGATCTCTACCTCAGGTTGGGGTGTGTGTGGGAGGCAAGCAATTGATATGTCCCTTTCACATTGATGTTTCTCTCTCTCTTTCTCTCCTCTCTCTCTCCACTCCTCCCCCCTTCCACTCTCTCTAAAAATGAGTGGAAAGAATATCCTCACTCCTTGGGTGAGGATTAAAAAAAGAAAAGAAAATACAATTTTTGTATTTTACAGTTTTGCTATTATTGAAGTGACAACTGGAGCAGCCACATAAATGCACTTTCAGGTTGTTAGGAGTAAGTGTATCTACCAGTCCTTCAGTTAAATGAGGAAGAAAATAACAGTGTCGCAGCACCTGCCCAGCCAGGCTGTGCAGAGATGAAAGCATGGGCCACCGTGCACAGGCGGGGCTCGCTCACGGTGGGCGGATGACAGTGGGGATGTCTGTAGCTCAAGCAGCCTGATCACTGCACCTGTGACCCAATCCCTCCCTTCCACTGTGAAGGAGCTGACTTCTTAACCGCGTCTCAGTCTCCTGGCTCCTGCTTGCCACTTTTCGTTTTGTATTTTTCCTCCCTGTGCACCACTCATCTGTCAGTTGATTCTGTGTATCTCACTTTCAGTCTTCCTGAGAGAGGATCTGATTGGTGTTGCCTAGTTACGACTGTTGGGCAAAGCTGCCAGGCCACCTCATCAGCTTCTGCCCATTTTGAAGATGTCTGCCGTACCTTTGCCCAGTTGCTTATTTCTTACTAGAGACCTGGTGCACGAATTTGTGCACAGATGGGGTCTGGGCTGGCCTGGGGGAGGGGCCTCAGACATTGCTGGCCAGCCCTGCCCCCTGGTCAAACTACCGGTTGAAGGGACAGTTTGCATATTAGCCTTTTATTTATTTATTTATTTATTTTTTCCTATTTTTATTTTTTTTTTATTTTATTTTATTTTTTTAAATTAAATCTTTATTGTTCAGATTATTACATTTGTTCCTCTTTTTTCCCCCCATAACTCCCCTCCTTCCAGCTCCCACCCCACCCTCCACCCTCACTCCCCACCCACTGTGTTCATCCATAGGTGCATGATTTTTGTCCAGTCACTTCCCGCATCTCCCACACCCCTTTTCCCCCCAAGAATAGTCAGTCTATTCCCTTTCTATGTCCCTGATTCTATTATAATCACCAGTTCATTCTGTACATCAGGTTATTTATTCACTTGATTCTTAGATTCATTTGTTGATAGATGCATGTTTGTTGTTCATAATTTGTATCTTTACCTTTTTCTTCTTCTTCCTCTTCTTAAAGGATACCTTTCAGCATTTCATATAATACTGGTTTGGCGGTGATGAACTCCTTTAGCTTTTCCTTATCTGTGAAGCTCTTTATCTGACCTTCAATTCTGAATAATAGCTTTGCTGGATAAAGTAATCTTGGTTGTAGGTTCTTGGTATTCAGCACTTTGAAAATTTCTTGCCATTCCCTTCTGGCCTGCAAAGTTTCTGTTGAGAAATCAGCTGACAGTCGTATGGGTATTCCCTTGTAGGTAATTGAGCCTCTTTCTCTTGCTGCTTTTAAGATTTTCTCTTTGTCTTTTGCTCTTGGCATTTTAATGATGATGTGTCTTGGTGTGGTCCTCTTTGGATTCCTTTTGTTTGGGGTTCTCTGCGCTTCTTGGACCTGTAAGTCCATTTCTTTCACCAGGTGGGGGAAGTTTTCTGCCATTATTTCTTGAAATAGGTTTTCAATATCTTGCTGTCTCTCATCTTCTGGCACTCCAATGACTCTGATATTAGACCGCTTAAAGCTGTCCCAGAGGCTCCTTACACTATCTTCACACTTTCGGATTCTTTTTTCATTTTGCTTTTCCAATTGGGTGTTTTTTGTCGAATCTTTGGTTTGATTATTGTACTCCTCTGGTCTGCTATTGGGTATAATATTCTTTATTTCAGTCCGTGTATGCTTACTTTCTAATTTCTTTATCGTAGCATCGAGGGTCTCATTAGTTTTCGTGAGGTTCTGCACAAATTTATGGCAAGCCCTCAAAATTGCGATTCTTAGCTCCATATCCTCCATTTCTGTCATGTTTTTTTGTCTCCGCATCTTTTATGCTTTCTTGGTGCACCCCCTTGTGGTCTCTGTGCGCAGTCTTGTTCTAGCCAAGCCTTAATTGTTGTAGTTAACACTAGGGGGATTTGACCCTCAGGCCGACTGGCTATAGGAATCAGCTGTGCGGAAAACGTCTGTCTTCTGGGGAGGCGCTAATCCAGCCTTTGCCTGAGGCGATCGGCAAATGGCTGTGCGCAGGGTTTGGGCGGGGCGGGCTCAACAGGGCGGGCGGAGGGAGCAGTTATGGCCACGCTCAGTCCCGTTCCCAGAGGCTCTGCTTCTCAGAACCCCGGCAGCCGCTGCAAACCTCGGAGAGAAAGCTGCCCTCAGGTTCCAACTGATGCCGGGTAATCCCGCTTCTCCCGTTTGAGTCTGGGTCCCTAGAGACTCGCCCGGATCTGGAGCCCAGAGTCTGAGACTCACTCCCGACCGAAAACGACAACCGCGCCCTCAGCCACCAGCCCGCTTTCGCGCGCACCTCGGTACCTTTGTATTTTCCACACTGCGCCGCCTCTGAGCCTCGATTTGCTGTTCTCTTTCCTTCTAGTTGTAGAGTCTCTCTTCAGCCAGCCTTCCTGTGGTTCTGGGTGATGTCCGTTCAGTCTTTTAGTTGTATTTTTGAAATGGTTGTTTGCGGCAGCGGTCTCCGGTGTTTACCTACGCCGCCATCTTGGTCGACTCCCCCTATTAGCCTTTTATTGTATAGGATTCCTCTAGCTGTGCTGAGAGTGGCAAGTTCATGTGCTATGTAAGCATAGCAATCTGTGCTTAGGTACTATCTACAGCAGCTTTCCCAGGTGTCCTGTATATGTAGTGAAAAGATATTTGCTATTACAGGAAAACGTTTGTGACCCATTCCTAAGTGACCAAAGCAGGCTACAAAACAGCATTTATGACATGAAACCATATAATGGATAAGATATGTGTATGTAACCTTTAGTGTAGAAAGAATAGAAACCCTTCTTATACACTTACTATATGCTAAGCTCTGTTCTCAGCATTTTGCAAATATTGCCTCACTTCATGCTTACCAGATCCTATGAGATAGGAACTGTTTTTACTTACATTTTACAGATGAGAAAAAACTGAGGTTCTGTGCAATTAAATAGTTGTCCACACAAATTGTGCCCAGCTGTGTGTGCTCGAGTGCTTCACGTAAGATCTGCATCTGGAGTATCTGGTCTCGTACCCACACTCCTCCGCTGTGCTCCTCGAAAGAATGTTCACCCACATGTTCACAGTGGTTACCTTTCGGTTAGTTCATAGATTATCAACTTCTTCTGCATTGAACATATATTTACTCTGTTACCAGAAAAATTATCTGTATGAACAGTTTATCTTCGCATTGTCAGGCCTCAGTACCATTAAACTCAAGCTTTTCTAAGCTTTGTTCACCCAGCTGAAGTTTCAGCATAGTGGCTGAACTTCCGAAACAGGTAAATCTGTAGAACTTGAAACATTAGCAATCACATCAAAGACCTAAAATATTCCCTTTTATAAACTGGCCTCCACGTATTCAGTTGCTTATAGTCAAAATCCTACTATAGTGACCCTCCAAGGGTTAGAGGGGAAGGCTTTCTCCCAGGGCCAGACCGGGGCCTTGGCAGCGTGCATCTGTAGCCCAGGGCAGCAAAGGCTTGCAGGAGCCAGCCATGTGGCACTCTCTCTGTCATAAAAAAGAAAAGCACCTCATTGTGTGGTTTTCAGAGCTGTTCTTTCTTGCTGATTCAGTGGGAAAGGTAAAACTGTTGGCTGACAGGGTAAAAAGAGAGAAGCTGGGTCTGCTGTCTTCTGTTCATGTTACATTTCCATTTCTTTTACCCAGTCTCACCTCAGCCAAACCAAGAGCATTATTACAAAAATATAGAACATCTGAAAACTGAAACAGAAGGAGAAAATTATGTGCGTACCTCCAACTGCATTCTCTTCAAGGATGACATTTCCTTTTATCTGCTGCTTCATGTCTGGGCAAGGCCATATCCACAGGATCATTTCTAGAATATAAACTATGAGGTATTTGTAGGTAGCCTGATAATTAACCTGTGACATAGGCCTCGCTTAAACAAATAAAAGGTAGCTTGTTCTCTGACTTCCTCACTTGTGTCCTAATACCACACTTCTCTGCCGCTGCTCTGGCTCTTACCACTTGTTCCTCTGCCATATAAACTCACCATCTTAGAAATTTCTTCAGTTTAGTGATGTGTCCTTACGTTTCCCTGTACTTTGGTGCCCTCCCTCAAGTTGTACATAAAGTAAAAGTATTACAGCATTTTTTATTTAATTCACCTTCATTTAAGAAAGTTTTTTGAATGTCTGGATGCCTCAGGAGTTCAGAGCTGCTTCATAATTTTCTCTAACTTTACTAATCCTATGTCAGCCTATCAAGAATTTATTGTAACTCTTTATTTTTTGTTTGTTAATCCTCACTAAGGATATTTTTTCCATTGATTTTTAGAGAGAGTGGAAGGGAGAGGGAGGGGGGAGGAAGGGAGGGAGGGAGAGAGAGAGAGAGAGAGAGAGAGAGAGAAACATTGATGTGAGAGACACAGTGATTGGTTACCTCCTGCATGCACCCTGACTGGGGCCCGGGGATCGAGCCTGCAACTGAGGTACGTGCCCTGGACCAGAATCAAACTTGTGATCCTTCAGTCCAAGGGCTGATGCTCTAACCACTGAGAAACCAGCCAGGGCTTGTAACCCTTCTTGATCTCCTTTGTATTTTCATCTAAGAACATGGAAAACTCCATAGTGAACTTTATTTTTAAAATCTGTGCTTCTTATCCCAGTTCCTGTACTGTGTGTTCCCTGTTCCTGAAAATAAATGGTTATACTCTTTTATATGTATCATAGCAACCAGAAATCTCCAAAGGGTATCTCAAAATGTCTCTAATTAGGGAAGCAGTTTTTCCTGTCTCTTGTTATACAGAAGTAGAATATTTAAAAAGCCTGTGACTACTTGGGAATAGTTTAAGATACAATTTTGTTAACCTTTTTTAGCTCATAAGTGTTTGACTCTATTTGAAATGGAGAAAAAAGTGAAGGCTCTGTATGACTGTGTTATATTTTCAACTTTACAGTCTGAACAGTTGTGAATGAGAGGTGGGGCTAAGGTTTCACAGAATTTATTAGGAAAATAACATGATTTTTTAAAAAATCCAGAACTTTAATCACAAAATATATGTCATAATATATTAAGAGTATTTTCAACCATTTCAACATGATAAAATAGGGGGAAGTAATGTTGTAGACCAGGGGCCTCCAGCTCAGAAGCTTGTAGGGAAAGGCGGGCCGTTGACAGTGGTGTATCTCTGACAAAGTGAGGAGAGCCTGCCCTGGTCAGATGGAGGTGGAACCTGCTCAGGCTCAGCCAGTCGTTGTCATGTGGCAGTTAAGGCCCAGTTCGGCTCGGATGTTTCAAGAGAAACTTGAAAGCTGGGTTCTCATGCAAGATCTCCTGATCTTTCAATGTAGGTGACTAATTTTACAAAGATTGTTAATTAACATAACAAAGTTTGCATATAGATAAAAAGAAACAGCAACAGCAGTACTAAAAGACCCATAATGAAAACAACCAAAAGATGTGTTTTGTTTTGTTTTTCAATATATTTTATTGATTTTTTTACAGAGAGGGAGGTAGAGAGATAGAGAGTTAGAAACATCGATCAGCTGCCTCCTGCACACCCCCTACTGGGGATGTGCCCGCAACCAAGGTACATGCCCTTGACCAGAATCGAATCTGGGACCCTTCAGTCTGCAGGCCGACGCTCTATCCCAGTGATTCCCAAAGTGGGCGCTACCACCCCCTGGTGGGCGCTGCAGCGATCCAGGGGGGGGCGGTGATGGCCACAGGTGCATTTGTTTTAACTTTTTTTGTATTACCTTTCTATTCTGAGTTCAATAAATAGTTTCATAATTTCAAACTTCAATGTTTCTAATTTACACCTTTCTTTACTATATTTTATGAAAAAGGTAGAAATATTAAACATATATCTTTCTGTTTAATTGCTATTAAAATTTTAAAAAAATTAATTTCCAGGGGGCGCTGAGTAATATTTTTTCTGGAAAGGGGGCGGTAGGCCAAATAAGTTTGGGAGCCACTGCTCTATCCACTGAGCCAAACCGGTTAGGGCAAAGATGGGTTCTTAATTTGGTGGATGAGCTGTGCTCCAGATTTTTACTTTATTTTTATCTGTAAACTAAGCTCCAGTTTCTTAGAAGAACAGAGTTTGCTTTTATTTATTTATTTATTTTTAATATATTTTACTGATTTTTTACAGAGAGAAAGGGAGAGGAATAGAGAGTTAGAAACATCGATGAGAGAGAAACATCAATCAGCTGCCTCTTGCACACCCTCTACTGGGGATGTGCCCGCAACCAAGGTACATGCCCTTGACCGGAATCGAACCTGGGACCCTTGAGTCCGCAGGCCGCTCTATCCACTGAGCCAAACCGATTAGGGCCAGAGTTTGCTTTTAGTCTCCTAAATAAGTTCAAGCAAATAAACATTTTTAACCTTGGGAATATTTTACTGTTTAATGGATTGTTAATATGAGAAAATATATCCAGATGTAAATTACTACAAATCAAAAAAGAGATCACAAATCAACCCCATTGGTTTGTTGAAAAGCAGGCTTTATTTAGAAAACATTCTCTGAATTTCCATTATTTAATTTGTAACAAGTTTTAAATCACATAAATATGAATATTAATAATGTACATGTATGGCTATTTGTACCTATAGATTTATATTAAAAAATAAGTACAAAAATAGGAAAAAATTTCCTATATGTTTGAAATCGTTGAAAATAAAAAGTTTGGCAGAAAGTAGCCATAAATATGTATCAGGTGTCAAACATATTCAAGATCTTGAGGAGGAAACTATGAAGTACAACAATATGGTGAACACTACTTTCCCTAAGATAAATTGTGTTTTTGTAAGTACTACCATGTCTTTATTTTTACTTGGTAAGAAGATATATTTTTAACTCCTTTAGTGACCACATTAAAAGACAATTATATCTTTTAATATATTATATATAATGACTAGAGGCCTGGTGCATGAAATTTGTGCACGGGTAGGATCCCTAGACCTGGCTGGCGATCAGGGCTAATCTGTGGGGCAATCGATAGGGCGATTGGGAGGCCCCCCGCTGACACCTGCCTTGGCCAGCCTGGGGCCTGCGGGCTGGGGGCAACTCCTGCGTTGAGCGTCTGACCCCTGGTAGTCAGTGTGCATCATGGCAACCAGTTGTTGTGCCAGTCATTCCGCCCTTCGGTCAATTTTTATATTAGGCTTTTATTATATAGGATCTTATTCTGATTATTTATTATTTTAATAATTTAATGGGAGATATGATTTAAAACTTCAGTAAAGCCTTTGTTCACCTAACATAAACATATATATTTGTGTGTAGAAGCATCTTTATTCTGCCCTCCTAGGAAAAGCATATGCACAAAAATATAACAAAAGAAATTAAGAGCTTTTCCTTAAGAAAAATAATTTTGACTCTATAAAATGAACAGTGAAATCGTACCAGGTCTGAGTGTGGATGCTGGTGTGAGGCTGTTTTATGTTAGAGGACAGGATGAATCCCCCAGATCTCTGGCAAAGGCCCTTAAGTAAGTCATATTGAATCTCTTGTTTCTGGCAGCTGAGAATTAGAAAGGGCCTTTCCGCTCAGTTACAATTCAGGATGAAAGGAGACCTTGGCAAAGACACTACCCCCTGTGAAGGGACTGGCGAGGTGCTGTGAGGTCCTGTGCTCAGCTTTTGCTCTGTGCTCTCATGGCCGAGAGTGTAATTCAACTCTGGCCCCAGAGCAAGGAGGCCTCTTCTTTCAGGAGAGGCACCTCTGCTACTCCTGGGTCACTTCCATGGTTACTTCTAGAGTCGACCATAAAGTGAGAATTTTTAAGTGGGTACTCTTGGCTTTATGGAAAGTTGTATTCAAAAGGTTATTACATATTTGTGTTCATTACCATTTTAGTTTAAATATATAGGTGCTTTTGACTAGGAAATTCCATTAGAGTTGTTTGTAAAATTTTTCACCTTAAAAATAGAAACAATATAATCTGAACAGGGCTCTTATTCTGAGGGCTTTTACGTTCTTTTTCTAGCACTTAGTGCTGTTGCTAGTGTAGCCAGTTTGATTACTTGATTAGCTGGTGATTACTATAGCTTGCCATTTTTATGTTTACAAAAGCAACATGTTCCTGGCAGAATGAAACACAAAGATGATTGTTTATTACCATAATTCCATGGCTGATTTTGCTCATTTTTAATAATCATGAAAAAGTTCAAATACATTTTTAAAAATATGTATTTTGATTTCACAGAAGAAGGGAGAGAGAGATAGAAATATCAGTGATGAGAGAGAATCATTGATCGGCTGCCTCCTGCACACCCCACACTGGGGATCGAGCCCACAATGTGGGCATGTACCCTGACCAGGAATTGAACCATGACCTCCTAGTTCATAGATCGATGCTCAACCACTGAGCCACACCAGCTGGCCTGGAGAATGTTATTTAGAAACCAAGGTTAGGGTAGTAGGTATATTCACTGTTACTGGGATGTGATTACTCCTAGATCCTTTGAGTAGACAGCAATAGAAAGCATTTTAAAAGAAAAATCATAATTTCATGTTACTATTTCTATTTCAAATTTGACATTTTAGGTTTTAGCTTAAGCCGTAGCCGGTTTTGCTCAGTGTATAGAACGTCGGCCTGCGGACTGAAGGGTCCCGGGTTTGGTTCCGGTCAAGGACACATGCCCGGATGCTGACTCGATCCCCAGTGGGGGGCATGCAGGAGGCAGCTAATCAATGATTCTCTCATCATTGATGTTTCTATCTCTCTCTCCCTCTCCCTTCCTCTCTGAAATCAATAAAAATATATATATATATATATTTAAAAGTTACCTTTTAAAAAAAGGTTTTATCGTAAGTTTTTTATGTTTATATCTTTTTTCAGTAACATTGATTTCAGTAACATTACTTGCTTTGTGTTACAAATAATATGAATATATTTGCATTATGGATATTATCAGGAGAAGCATTATAGAGCCTGTGAGTGTATTCTAAGCTATTTAATGTGAACCTGTTGATTTTAGGGAGGAATACTGGTAGGGGTAGAATAGAATGATTAGCCCTTGGTGCTAATTTGGATTATTTAGGAATTGGATCTAGGTTGGTGTGAATTGGTGGTAAATGGAAAGTCAATATTAAAAAGCAAGTAATTGGCATCAACAAGAGAGTAGCACGCCGCACGCGCCTGGGTGTGTGTGTGCGTGTGTGTGTGTGTGTGTGTGTGTGTGTGTGTGTATCTGGATTACAGTTTGATTCAGGCATAAAAATAGTAAACCAGATTAGGAAATACAACCTAAGAACTGGGTAGAGGGGTTTTGTATTGCTTCTGTGTAGACCTTTGACCTGTAGGTACCCTTTATTGGATGGGTTGATGAGGATGTGAGCATTACATGGCAAAAACCCTGTTATGCACAGCTAGCCATTCTCTACCTCTCCTACAATTGCGAATGATTGCTTAGATCAGAGTGGTTCTCAACCTTGTCAAACTTGATACCTTCTTTCTATAGTAAATTAATTAATGAATTAGCTAATTGATTAATTTATATATTTATATATAATTTTTATAGGCACTTATTTTATCCTTATAAAAGCAGTCTCCTGTATTAATGTTCATAGATTAGAAAAAAATTGAGTTCTAGGCTCAGATAGTTAAACCAGATTTTACACATAAATGTGTGGCAGGATTTTGAAAAGAAGTCTTGGGTGAGGCCGTCCTCCTTATGCAGAATATCTAGCACTCCTGGTTCCTTCCTACTTTCCAGTGCTTCCTTCCCTCATCCCAGGACCAAACACACCCGCACGCAATTCCTTAGTGCTCCTGGGGTGGTCGCACTTGTGGAAAACCTATTTGGAATGATCTTGGAGTTTCTTTTGTCCCCCAGATCCTACTTGCTTAGTTACTCATGCTTAATTGGTCATTTATTTGCCAAGTTTCTGCTGTAAGCTCAGTTAGGGTTGGGGCCAGTGTCCTGAACATGGCAGATGGTAAGAGGAAAAGAGCAGGTCCTGATGGCCTGGCAGACGAGGCCACAGATGAGGAGGTTCTAGGCCTGGCACGTTGGTGAGAGGAGCACTACTGCTCTGTGACTTGCAAACTCGTGGCAGGAGAGGAAAGATAGATGCTTGTTCCTCCCTGGGCTTTCCCACTTCTAAGCGGAGAGGAAATTTAAAAACATATATATTCCATCTCACTAGTCATCAGATAAATGCCAGTTAAAATAAGCTCCTGAATTGCCCTTACCAAATTTGCTAAATTTAAAAACCTAATTCTGTCAATGATGAAGAAAGGGGCAGCATGTATTAAGAGCCTTAGAAATGTCAGTATTCTCTTGCACACTGTACACCAGTCATTGCAACTGCTTCCCACTTCAGGACCTGCCCCACATGGACATAATGTCTGTGGTTGCCTCCAGCTAGACAGCCTGCCCGTCCCCTGGTTTCTTGGGCAGGCCTCTATGAGTTTTCAGCTCAGTCGCTACATTTTATGGAAGCTTTCATGACTTTCCAGGCTGATGCGTAAGTGCTTTTTTAAAAAATGTGAGTTCTTTTGTTGATGACGTAACGTAAATTTTAAGTATGTTTTTCCATATATTCTTATTCAGTGTGGACATTTTGAAAAACAGAAAAGTAAAAAGAACAAACTTAAAAATTTCATACTCCCTACTATAGTAACGTTTCAGTGTATTTCCTTCTGTGTTTTTTACTATCAGCCTTCCTGCTTGTCTGACACTTTTCTCAACACTACCCTCAAATATCGGACATGAAAGTGAGCTGGGAGGTTCGTAAAAAAAGTAAACTAGAAAAGAGGAGGCGGCAGGGGTTTTCTAACTTTTGTCTTTGCTGTCATTTTTTTTTTTTTTTAATATATTTTATTGATTTTTTACAGAGAGGAAGGGAGAGAGATAGAAAGTTAGAAACATCGATGAGAGAGAAACATCGACCAGCTGCCTCCTGCACATCTCCCACTGGGGATGTGCCCGCAACCCAGGTACATGCCCTTGACCAGAATCGAACCCGGGACCCTTGAGTCCGCAGGCCGACGCTCTATTCACTGAGCCAAACCGGTCTCGGCAGCTGCTGTCATTTTTTATTATCCCAGCCCTGTGCCCTCTTCTCTCACCACAGGCTTAGCGGCCTTGATCAAATCTTGTAACTCTCTGTGCTTTGTAGTTTACATCTTAGACTGGCATTTTCATTTCTAAGTGTCTGTAGACAAATGCTTATTCATGAGCACAAAGAAGCATGTACAGCCCTGGCCGATTTGACTGAGTGGATGGAGAGTCGGCCTGCGGACTGAAGGGTCCCGGGATCAATTCTGGTTAAGGGCACATGCCTGGGTTGTGGGCTCAATCCCCAATAGGGGGTGTGCAGAAGGCAGCCAATCAATGATTCTCTCTTTGCATTGATGTTTCTATCTCTCTCCCTCTTCCTTCCTCTCTGAAATCAATAAAAATATGTTTAAAAAAATTAAAGCTATGGGATGTCTTTTAAAAAAAAAAGCATGTACAAGAGGTTTATCACAGCTTTAAATGTAATAGCAAAAATTGGAAACAGTCTAAGTGTCAATCAATAAGATAATGATTACTTCAATTATGGCACATTCACATTATCTATTACCATCCAGCAGTGTAAAAATAATAAAGGAAAATCTATATATCCCAACATGGAGAGTCCTCTAAGACATTTAGTGAAATGAAATGGAAACTATGCTCGATTTGTGTAAAATAAAATGTCCTAAAGCATATTTGTGTATATTTATATATATGTAAATGTTTCCAATGGAGTCTGGAAAGAAAACACTAAGCTGGTTAGAGTGATTACTTCTTGGGGAAGGATGTGGGACTAGAAGGAAGCCTCGTGGGGGAAAAAGGTTTTTTTAATCCTCACCTAAGGATATGTTCTTATTGATTTGAGAGAGAGAGAGACATCAGCCAGCTGCCTCCCCGATATGTTCCCCAGCCGGAGATCTAACCACAGCCTTTTGGTGCATGGGCTGATGCTCCAAACAGCTAAGCCACCCGGCCAGGGCCCCCATGAGAAATTTTTCTTTAAATGTTTTTTACAACCACATCTTTTTTTCAGAGTCTGGGCAGAAATATGAAGCCATCAAGCAGTTGTAAAAGTCACTATTTAAAGTTTTTAATGGTATAGCCTCAATCCCCCAAGGAATTCTAAAGGGACATACTTGTGCTCAGAAAGGTTAAAATTAAAATTGCTGAAATCTGTGCTGTATTGTCTTTTCCTTGGGTGCAAGGAAATGAAAGAGAAGCCATCTCTGGGGCCGATGGCAATGCTTCAGTTAGGTTTTTGTTTTTGCTTTTGGTGCAAGTTTATTTTTAGCTTTGAAATCTGATCTTGCTATTATTATAATTTTCATTTATTTATTTATTTTTATTATCATTATTTTTAATACTCATCCGAGGATATTTTTTCCCATTGATTTCTAGAGAGAGTAGAAGGGAGGATGGGGGAGAGAGAGAGGGAGAAACATCGATGTGAGAGAAACACATCAATTGGTTGCTTCCTGCACACTCCCCTACAGGGACTGAGGAACCTGCAACCAAGGTTTGTGCCCTTGACTGAGAATTGAACCCACAACCCCTCAGTCCACAGGCTAACACTCTAACCACTGAGAAAACCGGCCAGGGCTATAATTTTTTTTTTTTTAATAAAATGATTGGTGACAGTAAGGTAGTTGGGAAAGAAATGGCCCACATGGAGATCATTGAGACAGTTTACTCTGTTTCCAGATGACCAGGTTAATGTTTAAAGGAGTAAGAGTAGAAGTAATCCATGAAGAATCATCAGATGTGCTAATCAGCCTGAAAACTAAAGGATATTGCTGTTGAATTTATTTATATGAATTCTTTTGTTGGTGATGCTGACAATTACGGATTTAAGAACTGAGTCCATTATTTATTGCTGCCTAACAAAACCTAAAACAGGAATAATCATGTGGTGTCATAGTTTCTCTGAGACATAAATTCAGGCAAGGTACAGTAGGGATGTCTTATCCATGATATGATGTCTGGGGATTCAGCTGGAAGAATTAGGCTGGAAGCAGAATACTGTTGGGAAAAAAATGTTTTAATAACTTTTTCTAGTAGGCTTCCAGGACTCCATACGTTCCTGACTTTTCTCATGCATCTGAGGTGTCTTTGCTTTATTCCTCCCTTATGGTTGAATGTCCTGGAGTTCAGTCTTTTCTTTCCTTATTGGTGTCTCATCTACTCCTTGGTGATCCATCCAGTCTCAAGGTTTTAAACAGAGTAGGTGGGGGTGGGGGTAGGGGTGCGGGTTAGTGAATGGGTAGGAAGATGGGTGGATGACTGGATGACCATTCATCCCCAACCACAGCTCTCCTTAACCTGCCTACTTGGTATTTCCATTTAGATGTCCAGTGGGCACCTGCAACTTAATATATATGAAATAACCTGGGATTCCACTGTCTTCTCCGAAAGCTGCTCCTCCAGCAGTCTGCCCCATCTCAGTGAATGGCAACTCTATTCTTTCATTTGCTTAACCCCCAAAACTAGGAGTTACCCTTAATTTCTTTTTTCTCATACCCAATATCTAGTTTATTAGCCAATATTGTTGGCTTTCCCTTTAGAGTACATACTAGTATACCCAGAATCCAACCACTTCTCACCACCTCTGTGACTATCACCTTAGTCCAAGTCACAATCACCTCTTTCCTGATTGCTCTGCCCACCTTCACTCTGCACTCTTAACCCCTTCCGTCTATTTCCAACACCAGGGAAAAGTGATTCTGTTAAAGAAATCAGGTTAGGTCGCATCACTTGAAGGCTTTCTAAGCTGAAACTCTTAGAATGGCCTACAGTCTGCCTCCCTCTGGGACCTCATCTCACCCTCCTCTCTTTAGTTCACTGTGCCCCACCCACACTGGTAGCCCCCTCTGCCCCTCTTCCCCTTCGGGGCCTTTCTACTTGCTGTTCCTTCTGCTTAAATCACCGTGGTATTGACACAGTCTTAGATAGTGAATCTGGAGGAGAGGCTCCATCCTGCTGGTTTTGTTTTTATTTTATTTATTTCATTTGTTGATTCTTGTATGTGCCCTGATTAGGGATCAAATCCACAGTCTTGGTATATCAGGAAGACGCTCAACCAATGAGTAACCTGACCAGGGCCTGCTGGTTTTTCCTAATGGCTTATAGTAACTAGGGGCCCGGTGCACGAATTCGTGCACCTTGAAAGGAACTGTGGGCTGCAAGGCTGCCATGGGTGGGCACAGGGGCAGGTCTCAGCCTATCCTCTGTGCCCCCGCCTGGCCCCTCTGACTGTGGCCCCAGGTCCCCTGTCTGCCGGCAGCCCTGCTTCCGCCACCACTGCTCCCACGTGCTGACAGTGCTGGCTCTGCTCTCGCCCGCTGATGGCGCAGAGTGATTGGGCCGGTGCCATCAGCAGGTGCAAGCATCGGCTGCTGCCCCAACCGCCCCTTAGGAGCAGGGAGAGGTGGAGAAGCCCTCAGGGGCAATTGGGGCCGGCAGCCACAGTTCACACGTGCTTACGGCGCTGAGCGATCAGGACTGGCGCCAGGTGCCGGCAGCGGGTGCAAGCAGCAGCTCCAGCCTTGGCTGCGGGCGGGGCCGGGGCCGGTGCCAGCAGTGGGTGCGAACAGCAGCTATGGCGCTGGCAGTGGGTGCAAGTGGGGCTGTCGCCGGAAGTGGGTGGGAGAGGCAGCTACCAGCATTGATCACCCCTCAGGAGCAGGGGGAGGTGGAGAAGCCCTGAGGGGCATCTGGGGCTGGCAGCCACCACTCGCACCCGTATATAGCGCCAAGCAATCGGGGCCAGACTTCTGGTCAAATTAGCATATTACCCCTTTATTATTATAGAGTGGAGGCCTGGTGCACAGATTTGTGCACTGGTGGGGTCTCTTGGCCTGGCCTGCGGGGATCAGGCTGAAACTGGCTTTCCACATCCCCCAAGGGATCCTGGATTGCGAGATGGTGGTTCTCAGGTGACGCACCCCGGAATCGGGCTCCCTCCTCTCTGGTTCCAGGTACATCACCCAAGAACCACAGCTGCGAAGTCACCGCAGCTTGGCAGCTCCTTGCTTGAGCATCTGCCCCCTGGTGGTCGTTGTGCGTCATAGCTACTGGTCGGACAATCACTTAGGCTTTTATCTATACTAATAAAAGGGCAATATGCTAATTAAACCGGACATCTTCCAGACGTCCTTCCAGACAAAGCCACGGTGGCTGGGGCCAAGGCAGAGGCAGTTAGGAGCATCAGGCCAGCAAGCAGAGGTGGTTAGGGCAATCAGGCAGGCAAGCAGGCAGGCGAGTGGTTAGGAGCCAGGGGTCCCGGATTTCGAGAGGGATCCTGGATTGGAGAGGGCACAGGCCAGGCTAAGGGACCCCCCCCCCCCCCGCCCCCTTGCACTTTTTTCGTGCCCTGGGCCTCTAGTATATATAGAATTGTCCACCACCATTTATCCCCTCTATGCCCTCTTCCACCTCATCCCCCCCACTCACCAAACTGTTGTCCATGAGTTCTCTCTTTTTTTTTCTTGCTTGCTCAATCCTTCCACCCCCAACACTCTTCCTCCCCCACCAGAGCTGTCTGCCTGCTCCGTCTATGAATCTATCTCTATTTTGCTTGGTAGTCTGTTTGTTCATTAAATTCCTCATATGAGTGAAATCATATGGTACTTATCTTTCTCTGACTGGCTTATTTCACTTAGCATAATGCTCTCCAGGTCCCTCCATACTGTCGCAAAGGGTAAGTTTTTCTTCCTTTTTACGGCAGAGTTAGTATTCCATTGTGTAAATGAACTGCAACTTTTGAGAGTATTATTTCCAACCAAGAGCTCCTCCATGACATGCTTTCACTGAGGTTTATGAGAGCTGAAAGAAAGACCATCAGCTAGTTATAGGTGTGTGACCAGCACAGTTCTGGGTGCAAAACTACATGAGAACATCACAGAGATCTTTTTTTTTTAAATATTTATTGTTCAGATTATTACATTTGTTCCTCTTTTTTCCCCCCATAACTCCCCTCCTTCCAGCTCCCACCCCACCCTCCACCCTCACTCCCCACCCACTGTGTTCATCCATAGGTGCATGATTTTTGTCCAGTCACTTCCCGCATCTCCCACACCCCTTTTCCCCCCAAGAATAGTCAGTCTATTCCCTTTCTATGTCCCTGATTCTATTATAATCACCAGTTCATTCTGTACATCAGGTTATTTATTCACTTGATTCTTAGATTCATTTGTTGATAGATGCATGTTTGTTGTTCATAATTTGTATCTTTACCTTTTTCTTCTTCTTCCTCTTCTTAAAGGATACCTTTCAGCATTTCATATAATACTGGTTTGGCGGTGATGAACTCCTTTAGCTTTTCCTTATCTGTGAAGCTCTTTATCTGACCTTCAATTCTGAATGATAGCTTTGCTGGATAAAGTAATCTTGGTTGTAGGTTCTTGGTATTCAGCACTTTGAATATTTCTTGCCATTCCCTTCTGGCCTGCAAAGTTTCTGTTGAGAAATCAGCTGACAGTCGTATGGGTATTCCCTTGTAGGTAATTGAGCCTCTTTCTCTTGCTGCTTTTAAGATTTTCTCTTTGTCTTTTGCTCTTGGCATTTTAATGATGATGTGTCTTGGTGTGGTCCTCTTTGGATTCCTTTTGTTTGGGGTTCTCTGCGCTTCTTGGACCTGTAAGTCCATTTCTTTCTCCAGATGGGGGAAGTTTTCTGCCATTATTTCTTGAAATAGGTTTTCAATATCTTGCTGTCTCTCATCTTCTGGCACTCCAATAATTCTGATATTAGTCCGCTTAAAGCTGTCCCAGAGGCTCCTTACACTATCTTCACACTTTCGGATTCTTTTTTCATTTTGCTTTTCCAATTGGGTGTTTTTTGTCGAATCTTTGGTTTGATTCTTGTGCTCCTCTGGTCTGCTATTGGGTATAATATTCTTTATTTCAGTCCGTGTATGCTTACTTTCTAATTTCTTTATCGTAGCATCGAGGGTCTCATTAGTTTTCGTGAGGCTCTGCACAAATTTATGGCAAGCCCTCAAAATTGCGATTCTTAGCTCCATATCCTCCATTTCTGTCATGTTTTTTTGTCTCCACATCTTTTATGCTTTCTTGGTGTACCCCCTTGTGGTCTCTGTGCACCGTCTTGTTCTAGCCAAGCCTTAATTGTTGTAGTTAACACTAGAGGGATTTGACCACCAGGCCGACTGGCTGTAGGAATCAGCTGTTTGGAAAGCGTCTGTCTTCTGGGGAGGCGCTAATCCAGCCTTTGCCTGAGGCGATCAGCAAATGGCTCTGCTCAGGGCCTGGGCGGGGCGGGCTCAACAGGGCGGGGGGAGGGAGCAACTATGGCCGCTCTCAGTCCTGTCCCAGCAACCGCTGCAAACCTCGGAGGGGCCGTAGCCAGACAGTCCCGCTTCTCCCGTTTGAGTCTGGGTCCCTAGAGACTCGCCCGGATCTGTAGCCCAGAGTCTGAGACTCCCTCCTGAGTGAAAACGACAACCGCGCCCTCAGCCACCAGCCCGCTTTGCGTGCGCACCACCTCACCGCCACACCACCGTACCTTTAAATTTTCCACACTGCGCCTCCTCTGTGCGTCAGAATGCTGTTGTTTTTGCTTCTAGTTGAAGAGTCTCTCCTCAGCCAGCCTTCCTGTGGTTCTGGGTGATGTCCGTTCCGACTTTTAGTTGTATTTTTGAAGTGGTTGTTTACGGCGGCAGTCTCCGGTGTTTACCTACGCCGCCATCTTCGATTCCTCTCCTCACAGAGATCTTTAGACTTGAGAAACTGAGGGAACATGCCTGTACATATAGGTACTATGGTTTTAATTGGAATTTATTTTTATAGGGTCATAGAATCACATTGTTGAAGGGACTTCAAGAGGTTATCTGTTTAAAGTTGTCCTTTTGGTCAAGCAGAGCTAAACATACTATTGAAGCCTTCATTTCTTTTTATTTTGAATATGTATAAAAGATACTAACTCATTTTTGTTATCTAAATTAATAATTTTTAAATGTTTACTTTTTTAAAAATTACCTTTGCCGAAACCAGTTTGGCTCAGTGGATAGAGCGTCGGCCTGCGGACTCAAGGGTCCCGGGTTCGATTCCGGTCAAGGGCATGTACCTGGGTTGCGGGCACATCCCCAGTAGGGGGTGTGCAGGAGGCAGCTGATCGATGTTTCTCTCTCATCGATGTTTCTAACTCTCTATCTCTCTCCCTTCCTCTCTGTAAAAAATCAATAAAATATATTTAAAAAAATAAAAATAAAAATAAATAAAAATTACCTTTAATGTCATTCAACAATGAGATAACTGAATGTCTGTTAGAATGACTAAAATAAAAAATGCATGATGAAATTCTGCAGCAAATTGAGAGAAATGTAGTTGTAGTTTCTTACTGCTTTTAAATAAACTGTTATATCTATTGAGTGAATTGAGCATATGCAATACTAAATGTTTTAGAAAGAGCAAGCTCACCTTTACAGTGATATTTGGCAAAATTGAATTTTTTTTTGTCATTTCAAACCAAATTGCCAATTCTGCCTTTAAATTAAAAGCTAGATGATTGTGTCCTGGCCAGGTGGCTCAGTTTGTTGGAACATCATCCTGTACACCAAAAGGTTGCCAGTTTGATTCCCGATCAGGGCACATACGCAGGTGGCAAGTTTAATTCCCAGCTGGGGTGTGTACGGGAGTCAACTGGTCAATGTCTCACTGAAGGTTTTGCTAAAAAGAATTTTTTATTGAAAATCACTTTCCCTTAAAATTAAAAATACTATTTTCAGTGTTGTGGATAATAAGCCTAGTACTAGTGTGGTTCTTATTCCTCTGGAGATCTTAGTTGTGTCCTTCTCTTTATCCCTGAGGTCTTGAAATTTCTCAGTGATTTGTCTGTAATTTGTATTAATTAGATATTAGATCCTCTAGAGCAGTGGTTCTCAACCTTCCTAATGCCGCGACCCTTTAATACAGTTCCTCATGTTGTGGTGACCCCCAACCATAAAATTATTTTCCTTGCTACTTCATAACTGTAATTTTGCTACTGCTATGAATCATAATGTAAATATCTGATATGCTGGATGTATTTTCATTGTTACAAATTGAACATAATTAAAGCATAGTGATTAATCACAAAAACAATATGTAATTATATATGTGTTTTCCGATGGTCTTAGGCGACCCCTGTGAAAGGGTCATTCGACCCCCAAAGGGGTTGCGACCTACGGGTTGAGAACCGCTGCTCTAGATTGAGCCTTTACTCTTCTTAAGAGAGATAAAGGGGATGGGGAAAAGAGAAACATGGATTTGTTGTCCCACTTATTTATGTATTCATTGGTTGATTCTTTTATGTGCCCTAATTGGGGATGGAACCTATAACCTTGGCCTATCAGGATGATGCTCCAACCAGTGAGCTACCCAGCCAGGACTTGAGCCTTTACTCTTACTCTTTTCCAGTCATATTTCCATCCCTTTGTTTTGTTATGTTTTGGGAAGTTTTATTTACTTATCTTCTAACTCTTCTAATGAATGTTTTGTTTTACTAGTCATTTTTAAGTTGTCAGTTACCATTTTTAAGTTCTATGTTATCATTTTTATTCTTGGTTGCTTTTATATACATTTTGTTCTTGTTTAGGATGCCATACCTTCTCAAGTTTCTTTAAAGATAAAAACTAATTTTCCCAAATTTTCTTGATTTTTTTTTTTTCTTTTGACCAGAGCCAGTTTTCATTTGCTTATTTTGATCTTTCTTTCCTTGGGTCACGTGATCCGTGGCTGTCCCGTGACAGTCATGGTTGAGGCAGTAGCAGCAGAGTGATCTGCAGGGAAGTGAAGCTGATGTGTCAGGGGTCTTTTAAAAGAATGCCAAAATAGGACTTTATTCTGGGGTGTTTATAGCTACATTAGTAAGCTGCAGTACCGCCCTATTTCTCTGCTTCAGTGAGAGCCCTCAGAGTTGGCTGGGGGACAGGGCCTGGCTCCTGGCCATTCTCCATGTGTGGGGATAGCTGTTTGGTATTTAGACCTTTGGCTTTCGGGACCCTTCTCACTTCCATGCTGTGTGCTCCTGCCCTGTCCTCCCCTGGAACCTCTCCAGAGTCTGGAAGCTGAGCTGCTGCTTTTGCCTTTCTTCACCTTTCAATCCTCATTCATCACTGTGATCTTGGAATTTTTGAAATTGCTTTTCTTCCAACAGCCTCCTTCCAGTCTTATTCCTCTACTTCCATTTTGATGGAATCTCAGGAAGAAGAAGGACTGATATGCTTAGTCAATCTACTAGTTAGTACATTTGTTAGTTAAAATTTTTTATTTTTAGAATTATGTTTCTTCTCTTTCCTTTGACTCTGAGGTTAATACTTTAAATATTTTTGTTTCTCTAAGGCAGTTATTTTCATCTCATGGCACACATAAACTAATTACTAAAATTCTGCAGCATATCCAAAGATATTTTTTGCCGATCTGACAAAAAAAAATAGGTATAATTTTGATTTAGACACACTTGATGGCTATTGTTGCATTGGCTCTTAACATTTTTAAAAAAATATATTTTATTGATTTTCCACAGAGAGGAAGGGAGAGGGACAGAGAGTTAGAAACATCGGTGAGAGAGAAACATCAATTCAGCCACCCCCTGCTCGCCCCCCACTGGTGATGTGCCCGCAACCCAGGCACATGCCCTTGACCAACCCAGGCACATGCCCTTGACCGGAACCGAACCTGGGACCCTTCAGTCTGCAGGCCAGTGCTCCATACACTGAGCCAAACCGGCCAGGGCTGTTAACATTTTTTAATTTGACAGTCTAAGGGAAAAGAAGCCAGTGCCCTGACTAAATAGTCAGGTATTGCATGTTTTAAAATTTTTGTGGCACACCGGTTGAAAATTGCTGCTCTAAGCTAATCATTTAAGACATGAATAGGGATATCTTGCTTTCAATAGATAAAAAATTCTAAGTAGGTCACGTTTTTGTAAATTCAGTCATCTTTTTAAGCAGCTTTATATCAAGCAGCTTTTTAAAAGAATTACTCTTTAGCCCAAGTACGGCTCAGCGGATAGAGCATTGGCCTGCAGACCAAAGGGTCCCAGGTTAGATTCCAGTCAAGGACATGTCATTCATTACAGACTCCTCCCCAGTCTGGGCCCTGGTCTGGGTGTGCGCAGAAGGCAACCAATTGATTTATTTCTCTCACATCGGTATTTCTCTCTGTCTTTCCCTCTCTCTTCCACTCTCTCTAAAAAATCAATGGAAAAATATCCACGGGCGAAGATTAAAAAAACAAATCACTCTGTAGTCAAAGGATTGATATATATTATTTCTTGCTTATTACTTATTTTAAACTTATTAGGAACTTTAAATTCAGAGAACCTAATTTAAAGATTAGCTCTCTTTTACTACAAATAACTACTCCTAAATTACCTTTCAACGAATTTTTTAAAGCCTGGAATTAAAAAAAGATATATTTTTACTAAGTTTATAAACTGTCTACATTATCACACATCATTGAATGCTACCCATTAATGAATAGTTAATTCAGTGGCTTCGTGTAGAGATTAGAATCTGCCCCCATAGAGAATATAGTACTGTGCTTGAGCTGGTTTGTGTTGGAACTCTGAAGAGAGACTGAATTACTGGGCTAGGAGCCAAGTGCATTCTGCTAAATGAATTGAGTCCAGATGACTCTTCCAAAACAGTTGTATTTGCTTTCTGACCCAGCTCCACATTCCAGGAAAGAGTTTTAGTCATTAGGAAGTATAGCCACAGATTACTTTTTCACTGACTCCAGTATAATTGACAGTGGTTTCAGCAAATACTAAATGCAACTCTTGCCTCTAGAGACCCCACCACCTTTAACCAACAGCCGCTGGACCTGTGCAGGTCAAAGTTACCTGACTGAGGTGCCACTTAACAACTTCCTCTTAATTCATTGAATTTAGAAATGCAAACTGCCTAGCACAGAATTTGTTTGCTACATAGAAAATAAATTTAAGGACTCTGATTCTGACGCATCTTGAAGGGACCCCATGTGGCTCAGTGTTTATTATTTTCTTCACCTTTTCATGTTTGAAATATTTCATTTAAAAAAAACAACAAAAAAACCTTGGGAAGGGATTTCACATAACACTGGCTTCCCATCTACTGGTACTTCCATCTGTCTTCACTGTGATTCTTTCCTTGTGGAATAGAAAGTTTGGCAGGTACCAGAAAGTTACATGCATTGAAGGCCATATGTTTTTGTTTGTGGGCTTCCTCTATAGACACTTGCACTGGAGTTGCTCCTCAGTTCCTTTTGGGTCTGGGCTTAATTGCTTTAATAAAGGAAACGTTGATACTAGAGCTCCTGTGAACGTGCACAATTTTTGTTTTTGGATACCCAGTGTCTCACAGAGCTACCTTTTAAATCAAGTGAAGTAGCAGGAAGCTTTCTGATACAAGTACCAGAATACCTGACTAAATGTGGCTTCAACAGCACCAGTTAATTTTCTCACGTAAGAAGACAGAGGTTGGGCATATCACGTTGCTTCAGCAGCTCAGCGGTGTCAGAATTTGGTTCAGCTTCTCGTTGATTCTCTTGGCCTTCCCCTTATGATCACAAGATGACTGTTGCAGCTCCAAGTTTCAGGTTCCCACTTGACAGCAAGGAGGTATAGGGTTTCTTTTTGTGCAATGCTTTTTTATCGTGATGGGAAATCTTTCCCAGAAACCCCTGAGAGACATCGTCTCAGGAGCCATTTATCCAGAAGTGGGTCACTGCAGAGGAAAGTAGGATTCCCTGTGCCACGCCACACGTGCCTTAGCTCTCACCTGACAGCATCTGGACTTCCCAGTAGCAAGGCAAGGGAGGGAGAGTGCCTGTGGGCTAGACAGTCATCAGTGTCAGCCCGAATGTCTCCCTTAGAGTAAAAAGTTGGTTTCAGCAGGTGATGGTCCACTTTGTACCCATCCTTACTACACAACAAAGCCAGGTTCTTTGTGGTGGGAGGTCATTTCAGTGGCAGGCTCAAAGTGCTTGTCCACAGAAGTGCCTCTGCCCAATCCTCATGTACACACTGGGGGAGAGGGGGAACTAGAGGGAAGGATGGGGACGTTTCCCTGATTGGTCCAGCCCTTTGCAAATAAATACTTCCAATTTCAGTAAAACATCATAAAAAGAAAAAGGCATTTGAATTTTTTTTAAGGGAGAGAAACATTGATGTGAGAGAGAGAAGCATTGATAGGTTGCCTCCCATACGTACCCCAACGGGGATTGAGCCGACAACCTTCTGGGTACAGGATGCTCCAACCAGCTGAGCCAATTGGCCAGGGCTGAGATTTTTTTCTTTTTAAAAACTAGGCACTTACTCAGATTATGTTTGTTGACTAGACCGAAAGTGCTAGAATTAGTATTTTAAAGTTTACCTGAGTATGGTTGAATAATAAAGGCCAATAGATCATATATTTGGATTTCTTTTTTATTGTTGTTGCTAATCCTCACCTGAGGATATTTTTTCCATTGATTGATTTTTTAAAGAGAGTGGAAGGGAGGGGGAGAGAGTCAGACAGGGACATCAATGTGAGAGAGACACATTGATTGATTGCCTCCTGCACGTGCCCTGACCTGGACCAGGATTGAACCTGGGACTCCTCCGTGAATGGGTTGGCGCTCTATTCACTGAGCTACACTGGCCAGGGCTATTTAGATGTCTTCCTGCTAAGAAGGACTTTTACTTTCTTTTAAAAAAAATATATATTTATTGATTTTTACAGAGAGGAAGGGAGAGGGATAGAGAGTTAGAAACATCGATCAGCTGCCTCCTGCACACTCCCTACTGGGTATGTGCCCGCAACCAAGGTACATGCCCTTGACCGGAATCGAACCTGGGACGACCCTTGAGTCCACAGGCTGACGCTCTATCCACTGAGCCAAACCGGTTAGGGCAAGAAGGACTTTTAAATAGTCTCCTCTGGAGTAGGAACTTGTGACATACAGATTGACATTATAACTGCTTCAAATGAATTTGAGAAAGACAGGTTCATACCAGCACCTTGGCCGGACCACCTTACGTGTACCCTGAACCAAATCTTATCCCCAATGTCTGGGCCAGAAATCTGTCAGATGTGACCCTGACACCTACCCCAACCTACATGCAAGAGTCACATGAGAGATAAAAATAACAGCCCAATTCCTAGTGGCAGCATGTGAGAGAGAGCTGGTAGATGGAAGTTGGACTGTGGAAAATGATGAAAAAGTAAAATGGTTATAGTGAACCTTGCCATGGAGGGCCTTTGCCCCTGAGGAATCTGTCTTTTTCAGCACTATGACTTTTAAGAACTGAAATTCTCTTTCTTACTAAAGAAGAGCCTCCTCCTAAGAAAACTGCTAAATCCCAATTTTATTTACATTTTTAAATACATTTTTACTGATTTCGGAGAGGGAAGGAGAGGGAGAGAGGGAGAAACATCAGTAATGAGAGTCGTTGATTATCTGCCTCCTGGCCCTGACTGGGAATTGAATCGTGACCTTGTGGTTCAAAGGTCGATGCTCAACCATGGAGACACCATGGCCAGGCCTAAGGCTCAATTTTAAAAACTGGTAAATAGCCCAGCCTAGTTAGGCATTTGAGTATATACTCTCTATCTCCGATTATTTTATTTATTTATATATTTTTAAGATCTGTATCTTTCTAATGTATTATTCAATCTATTCCAATTTACTACTTTTATTTTAAGCTGTATCTGGGCTAGAGTTATCCTATCTATAGTCTGCAATTTAGTTGATATTTTTAATTTCTACATGTTCTTTACATATCTATCTGTCTCCATTACATACGATTTTGTTTCCATGTTTTGTTCTTTTAAAATAGAAGCTATTCCTTTATTTATTTCTTGACCATCTGAATATGTTTCAGTTCTCTGTCAGGCCATGCTACAAAATTCGTTGAATCGGAAGTGCATTCATGTTCCAGCTGGTGAAGGCGTACTTGTGAGGGGCTCTCACCAGGTCTTGACCTTTAGGGCTCCTGCTCCAAGGTGACCTGTGAGACAGATATAAAAAGCAAAAGCTAAAAAGTCATAGTCTGGCTCAAGAGCAAAGTGTTATCTGGCTCAGATTAGGCATTCAGTGTGTATTTGTTGAATGAATGAATGAATGAATGAATGAAGTAATCCTCCATAGATCAGAAACAGAGTGGCTCCGCAGAATGCAGCCTGGACCCTTGGAGTGGGGCCCAGGTGCCTGATGGGAAGGACACCAGGAGCTGAGACTTAGAAAGATGTGGACCTCGGTAGGGAGAGGACACAGATGCAGTGCACATGAAGGATGGAGCCAAGCCGCCTCTGACTCCGTGGCTCTGTCTGCAGCATTCACAGGTCACCTTGGAGCAGGAGCGCTAAAGGTCAAGACCCGGTGAGAGCCCCTCACAAGTACGCCTTCACCAGCTGGAACATGAATGCACTTCCGATTCAATGAATTTTGTAGCATGGCCTGACAGAGAACTGAAACATATTCAGATGGTCAAGAAATAAATAAAGGAATAGCTTCTATTTTAAAAGAACAAAACATGGAAACAAAATCGTATGTAATGGAGACAGATAGATATGTAAAGAACATGTAGAAATTAAAAATATCAACTAAATTGCAGACTATAGATAGGATAACTCTAGCCCGGATACAGCTTAAAATAAAAGTAGTAAATTGGAATAGATTGAATAATACATTAGAAAGATACAGATCTTAAAATTATATAAATAAATAAAATAATCGGAGATAGAGAGTATATACTCAAATGCCTAACCACTGGATGAAGTTGGCGCTCTCCTCATCCCTGCTGACCTTCACATTGCTCTGTGCATCCCTGTCAGTACCTGTCACTGGCACAATGACCAGGTGTATGTTTTTGTTGACTTAGTTTTGCTGAACTCCTGCCGGGTGCTGAGCTCTGTCCTGGGCACACTGTACATAGACATCCAAGAACAAGTCAGATAAGGGCCTTGCCCTTTTGTTCTAACCTGTTCATCACTGTATCCCTGGTACATGGTGTTATCTGGCTCATATTAGGCATTCAGTGTGCATTTGTTGAACAAATGAATAAATGAATGAAGTAATCCGTGGCCTTGATTATCTGCTCTGTTTGGCCAGCTCTGCAGTGTGGGGAGAGCCTGGGAGGAGGCGACATGCTCTTGTCAGTGACACATGAAACACTGGTGTGACTCCCGCCAAAATGTGTCCTTTTGTTTTTCATTTCTATTTTACAAAACTGCTCAGAAGAATCAGAATGAGACAGCAATATAAACAACATCAATGTTAATTTTTTTCCCACTTTTCAGGCTGGAGTAAAAGGGACATTGGGAAGATTAGTTGGAATTTTTGAGGTAAGTCTGTTAAAATCTTTGGTACATTTGTTATCGTATTAATAACCAAATATATCTTTGTCTTAGTCCATTCAAGATGCTGAACAAAATATCATAAACTAAGTGGCTTATTAATAATAGAAATTGATTTTTCATAATTCTGGAGGCTGTAAGTGGAAGATCAAGGCACTAGCAGATTCAGTGTCTGGATGAGCACCTGCTTCCTGCTTCATTGACGGCTGTTTCTGTCCTCATGTGGTGGAAAACGAAAGGTTGCTCTCTAGGTCTCTGTTATAAGGGCACTAATTCCATTCCTGAGGGTCAGCCGCAGAGGCCCCACCTCGAAACCATCACATTGGGGAATGTGATTTCACCATATAAATTGAGGGGTGGGGGCATAAATATTAAGTCCATTGTAGTCTTTGTCTCCTCCAAGAGCTAGAATATTATTTGTAAGTATTATTTATCCCCATCTCTATCTCTCTACCTTTCCTCCTAAGATGTGAGGGGGTAGATAAGTGTAGAGAAGACAGAGGGAAAATGGAAGATTAAGCAGCTATAGCAAAAGAGAGAGAAACAAGGAAATCTACTGGGGTAGAGATTTGGAGGAGGCGAAGGGAAGTGAGAAGTCAGGGAATAGAGACTAGTAGGAAAAGAGATGATCACTGGCTTGCACTGATGAAGCCCTGCCCATCCACAGTCTCTTTTCTTTCTGGTGCCTTTCACAGCATTTACATGAAGTTGCACTTAAGGGAAGGGAAGGAAAAAAGAGAGTAAAGTCTTGGCTTCAGAAACCCAGCCAAGGAGCTTACCTTCAAATGCAAGTGGCCACTTTCAAATAGTTCATCTGGCACTCGTTCATGTTTGACTGTAGGACAATAAAAAGTAAAAGGAATCCTGTGTCTAACTCTCTGGACATAGTGTGAGAGTGCACTTCACATAAGTCATCTCAGCTCTGTAAGGAGTAACTCTTCCTCTGTCCTCCTCCCTTTGCCCTCAGAACCAGGAGAGGAAGCACAGAACGTATGTCTATGTGCTCATTGTCACGGAGGTGCTGGAAGACTGGGAGGACTCAGTTAACATTGGTAAGTCATCCCAGATGCCTCCAAAGAGCTCCCCACAGCTGCCCTTGCCGCAGCACAGGTGTTACTCAGAACCAGAAACAAGCGCCTGATAAGGAGAGAAGTAATTGCCTGGCCGGCATGGCTGAGTGGTTGAGCATCAACCTATGAACCAGGAGGTCATGGTTCGATTCCTGGTCAGGGCACATGCCTGGGTGATGGGCTCGATCTCCTAGTGTGGGGCATGCAGGAGGCAGACGATCAATGATTTTCTCTCATCATTGATGTTTCTCTCTCTTCCTCTCCCTTCCTCTCTGAAATCAATTAAAAAATATATCCTCCTATTATCTATCTTCTTTAAAAAAAATACACACACACACACACACACACACACACACACACACGTGGCCTGGTGCACAGATTCGTGCACATTGAAAGGAAATTAATTGGAAGAAATATTTTAATATCGCTATTCTCCCTTTCTCTATAATAGAAGTGTCAGAGATGAAAGAAAATTAGTAAAATGTATATGAAAATAATATATAAATTGATTAATAAATAATATAACAACAACAAAGACATGACATTAAAACAATAAAAACATGATATAAAAACATTGATAAAAACAATGACTGATAAATTTATTAAACTTATTCTAATATCTCCCTGTATACCACATTAAGAGTAAAAACACTTTCAGAGTGCTTGACTAATTTCCCGTGATAAAGTATTTGCAACTTTAACATTAACGTCACATACTCTTCAAACTCGAGAGAAAGCAACATATAACTGACCATTCCGAAAACGGGTTCAGGTTCCTTATCCACACCTCTCTGCTAGTGAAGACAATGGGCGGCTTCCCACAATAGATAGATTGACTGACTTCAGAGAGGAATGGAGAGGGAGAGAAAGATAGAAACATCGATAATGAGAGAGAATCGTTGATTGGCTGCCTCCTGCATGCCCCTGCTGGGGATCAAGCCTGGCAGCCCACGTATTTGCCCTGACTGGGAATCGAACCATAACCTCCTGGTTCATAGGTCGACGCTCAACCACTGAGCCATGCCAGCTGGGCACTAGGAGGGCATATTTAATAAAACGAGCATGTCTATTTTTGAACTTGTGAAAGCACAGTAAAACCTCAATATAACAGACTAATTGGGGCCAAGTGGTGTCTGTTAAAGCTGTAAGTCTGTTATATAATAAAGTAGATTTTCCAAAGGCATATATTAAAAAATTGGCAAATAACTTAACCTGTTTTTACTTATATACTAGTAAACACATTGGTGTAAATAAAATTATGTATGTATGAAAAGTTTAATTTCACAGAAAAGTTTTCTGTGTGTATTACAGTAGTTTTACATTTATACTGTATAGGCCCAGTAAATGCGTCCATTGACCAGTCACCTTGAGTAAAAAATTCACATGGCTGGGGCATGGCTTAGTGCAAGTCAGACATCCGGCAGCAGGGCTTGAAACTGCTGCAAAACCCTGGAAGGTGTGCTCAGTGATTAGAGCATCATCCTGTGTTCCAAAGGGTCTCAGGTTTGATTCCTGGACAAGAGCAGGTACCTGGGTTGCAGACTCAATCCCAAGTCCCAGTCTGGGTTCTTACAGGAAGCAGCCAATTGATGAATTTCTTTCACCTTGATGTTTTTCTCTCTCCCTCTCTCTCCCCGCCTCACTCTCCCCTCTCTACCTCCCCCTCTCCCACTTTCCCTCCCTCCCTCCCACTCTCTCTAAAAATCAATGGGAAAAATATCCTCGGGCCCTGGCTGGTGTTTCAGTGGTTAGAGCATCGACCTGTGCGCCAAAGGGTCTAGGGTTTGACACCCGGTCAAGGGCATGTGCCTCAGTTGCAGGTTTCCCAGCTCTAGTCAGGCTGCATGGAAGAGGCAGCCAATCAATGTATCCCTCTCATGTCGATGTTTCTTTCTCTTTCCCCCTCCTCCCTCCCTTCCATCTCTCTCTCTAGAAATAAATGGGAAAAATATCTTCAGGTGAGGATAAAAGAAATCCTCAGGTGAGGATTAACAACAACAAAAAACTGCTACAGAAAGTCACGCCACACAACAGAACCAGTTACCTCGAGATGCAGTATGATCAGATCATTATGATCATCTGCTAACCATTCACCAAACACTGTTTATCAGCAGTGACTCTTGGATGTAATATGTAGTTGGCTATAGTTGTAGGTATGTAATATTTATGTTGGCAAAATTACTTAAGTGTTTTTTTTCTACATATGGCCTGTTCGCTAAAATTTGTTAAAAGTAATACGAAAAATAATCTGTCGATTTAATTATAAGCGAATCTTGGTTAAAAGCATTTTTAAATTAACGGTGTTAATTTTCACATATGACATACGGACCAGAAATTCTGTCCGTTAAATCCGAAGTCTGTTAAATCAAGTTCCGCAAAATAGAGGGTTTGCTGTATTTTGAAATGTATAAAAGGAAGCTGAAGTTGGGTACATGGTCAGCAAATAGAAACATGGCCCATAAAAATAGGAAATGTTTTTAAAACTAAATTGGATTCTCCTCCACAATGCCAGGCCCACTGCTGGCCACAGAAACCCCCAGGGGAGAGCAGGAAGGACCTTGTGCTACTTACTCTTGTTGTCAGAGAAAACTGTTGGCCTGGTGGTGTGAGTTCCTCTCCGGAGCCATTTAGTAGATGAGAGCAGTGGAAGTAGTTTCCAATTATATCCATTCTAGAGGCCCCATGCATGAAATTCTGCAAGAGTAGGCCTTCCTTCCCCAGCTGCCAGCACCGGATTCCCTCTGGCACCTGGGACCCAGGCTTCCCTCCCAGCCCCGGCTTCATCCAGAAGGACGTATGTTCTAATTAGCATATTACACTTTTATTATTATAGAAGCATATTATGCTTTTATTAGATTACCCTTCAGTCACCAGGCTTTCTCCTAAAGAGCTGTTTGCTTTGATCTCTGAGATCATTATTGTGTTTATGTCTTTGAACTAAAAACTTAGGTGATTTATTGGTTGGTTCATGGTTTAATCTTTTCCCTCTGAACACATGTATATTCTAGGAAAGTAATATTGATTTAATTTCTGTTTTAAGTTGGCAAACAGACAAAACACTTGCCAATACCTCTCCCTTTATTGTTAGTGTGTGCTTTGCTACCAGGCCCCTCACACTGCTACTGTGGGCATGTCATAGCCCTTTAGCTTTCCATGGCTTTGTGTCTGGTAAGGGTACGATATGCTTAAGTAAAGGAATTCAATGGGAGGTAATTAAAAATAGACTCCTGGACAGCTGGGGTTGGGGGCTGAGGGAGGTAGAGGTAGTGTGGCGTGGTCCTGTCCGCAGAGCCCTGTCTGGCAGGAGTCACACTGTGATAGGAATTTTTAAGGTACCACTGCACTATTAATACCAAAAAGCCTTTCACCTGTGCTCCCGCTCCTGTGAATTGACCCTGATGAAGTCATCTACCTGTGGTCGGCAGACTGCGACTCTCAAGCCACATGGGACTCTTTGGCCCCTTGAGTGTGGCTCTTCCACAAAACACCACGTGTGGGCGTGCACGTACAGTGCGATTGAAACTTCGTGGCCCATGGGCAGAAGTCAGTTTTCGGCCTGGGCGAGTCTATTTTGAAGAAGTACTGTTGATATTTGGCTCTGTTGACTAATGAGTTTGCCGACCACTGATCTAAACTATGGTGAATAAGCCCAGCCGGTACGGCTCAGTGGTTGAGCATCACCCTATGAACCAGGAGGTCAGGGTTCAATTCTTGGTCAGGGCATATGCCCAGGTTTTGGGCTTGATCCCCAGTGTGGAGCATGCAGGAGGCAGCTGGTCAGTGATTCTCTCTCATCATTGATGTTTCTATCTCTCTACCCCTCCCCCTTCCTCTCTGAAATAAAAAAATATATTTTTTAATAAAATAAAATATGGGGAATAAGGTTATGAGCCTTCATTTTTTAAAAAATCTTTATTGTTGAGAGTATTACAGATGTCACCTTTTTTTCCTCCCATTGGCATCCTCCACCTGGTCCCTACCCTACCCCAGGCCTTCACCACCGTATTATCTGTGTCCATAGGTAATATAAATATGCTATAAGATCTTTGGTTAGCCTGGCCAGCGTGGCTCAGTGGTTAAGTGTCAACCTATGAACCCGAGGTCACAGTTGGATTCCATCAGGGCACATGCCTGGGTTACAGGCTCGATCCCCAGTAGGGGGTGTACAGGAGGCAGCCGATCAGTGATTCTCTCTCATCATTGGTTTCTATCTGTCTCTCCCTCTAACTTCCTCTCTGATATATATATAAAGATCTTTTGGTTAATCTCTTCCCACACACCCCCTCACCCCTTCCCTCTGAGATTCATCAGTTGTTCCATTTTTCCATGCCTCTAGTTCTATTTTATTCATCAGTTTATTTTGTTCATTACATTTCTTATTCATTTGATTTTTATATTGAATTGTTGATATACTACTATATATATTTATTGCCATTTTATTGTTTATTTTTTAATCTTTCTCTTCTTCCTCCTCCCTTCTTCCTCCTCCCTTCTTCCTCTTTCTTTATTTTCTTCCCTCCTCCTCCTCTTCCTCCTCCTCCTCCTTCTTCTTCTTCTTTGAAACTCTTTATCTGTCCTTAGCCGGTTTGGCTCAGTGGATAGAGTGTCGGCCTGCGGACTGAAGGGTCCCAGGTTCGATTCCGGCCAAGGGCACGTGCCCAGGTTGCGGGCTCGATCCCCAGTCAGGGGCCTGCAGGAGGCAGCTAATCGATGATTCTCTCTCATCATGGATGTTTCTATCTCTCTCTCCCTCTTCCTTCCTCTCTGAAATCATATTTTTTTTAAAAAGAAACTCTTTATCTGATTTTCAATTCTAAATGATAGCTTTTTCTGGGTAGAGTAATCTTGGATGTAGGTCCTTGCTGTTTATTCCTCACTTTGACTATTTCTTGCCACTCCCTTCTGGCCTGCAAAGTTTCTGTTGAGAAATCAGCTGACAATCATATGGGCACTCCCTTGTAGGTAACTAACTGCTTTTCTTTGCTGCTTTTAAGATTCTCTCTTTGTCTTTAACCCTTGGCATATTAATTATGGTGTGTCTTGGTATGGGCCTCTTTGGGTTCCTCTATTTTTTTCACCAGGTAGGGGAAGCTTTCTGTCATTATTTCTTCAAATAGGTTTTTAATATCTTGGTCTCACCCCCATAATTTGAATGTTGGTACTCTTGAAGTTGTCCCAGAGGCTCCTTACACTATCATCTTATTTTTGGATTCTTTTTTCTTTTTGCTCTTCTGATTGGGTGTATTTTGCTTCCTCATATTCCAAATCATTGATTTGATTTTTGGAATCCTCTACTCTACTGTTGTATCCCTGTAAATTCTTCATTATTTCAGTTAGTGTATGCTTATTTTCTGAATGGTCCTTTTTCATGTCTTTGACATTCTCACTAAGATCCTTGAAAGTCTCACTAAGTCCCTTGATGCTCTCATTAATTCCTTTACGCTCTCATTAAGATCCTTGAGTAACCTTATAAGTATTATTTTGAACTCTGTATCCAGTAGTTTGCTTGCTTCCATTTCTTCCATTTGTAATATATTTATTAGTCTCCGCATTTTGGCTGCTTCCCTGTTTGTTCCTATGTATTAAGTAGAGCTATTAAGTCTCCTGGAATTGGTAGAGTGCCTTGTGTATTAGGTGTCCTGTAGGACCCCGTGGCTCATTCTCCCCAGTCACCTGAGCTGGGCACTCTATGTGGGCCCCTGTGTGAGCTGTGTGCACAGTCTTGTTGTAGTTGAGTCTTGATTGCTCTTGGCTTCACTGGGAGGAATTTACCTCCAAGCCAATTAGCTGTGAGGACCAGCAGTGTCTACAATGGAAGAGACACCCCTATGGAGCAGGACTTGCTTCAGTGGGTTTTTGTGCTCACTTAGTCTGCCACTTCAGTGAGTCACTTGTGGATGTTTAGAGTTGCAATCTGGTATGGTCTGAAGTTGTTCACCGAGTGCACTGGCTCTGGGGCCTTCCAGGAGGTGCAAAGTCAGTCACTGCCTGGAGCCACCTGGCAAGAGCTACAGAGAGATCTGCAGATAGCTGCTACTTGTATTGGGCTAGGAAGTGCCAGGTGAGGCCCAGCTGTGAAGCAAGGCAGGCTAGTGCTAGTGCAGGGTCTCAGGCCTTTTATTGATAGTTTTCACACCAGCTGCTGCTTGTTTGAGAGATTTTAGCAGTCTGAAGCCTGAGCCAGGACAGGCCATTTATGTGGTAAAGCAGCTGCATACAGTTTGGGTGGGGCTGCAAATTGGATGGGGCGGGGTCTCAGGGATTCACCAGGGCTGAGTGAATAGTGTGGGCCAAGCTGATGGAAACTCAGGTATGGCTGCCAGTCAGCTCTGCTGCGGGGGGAGGTCCCAGCACAGGAACAATGACCCCTGCGAGTACCCCTGTCTGGGAAAAAGTCACCCCCAAGTTCCTGCCCCAGTGCCAGATAGTCCAGTTCCTCTCCATATGTCCCTGGATTCCCCAAAAGCAGCCGCCCGGCACTGGAGCTCAGAGGAAGTGGGATGGTGTACTAGTAAGTTTGTGCAAGGGCCCTTTAAGGGGAACACCTGGGACTCCAGCAGTTTGCATGTCACTCAGCCACAATCCCCGCTGGTTTTTACAGTTCAAAGTTACTGGGACTTCTCTTCCAAGCTCTGGAACCCTGGGCTAGGGTTCTGGTGTGGGGCTGGGACCCCTTGCTTCTCACAGGAGGCCTTGAAGATATCCCTTCAGATTAATAAAATGCCACACATGGGTGCTGGACCGGCCTGTTTTGTGCCTCCGCCCCTCCTACCAGTCTCGGTGTGCTTTCTTCCTTTTTTTTTTTTTTTTTTAATATATTTGTATTGATTTCAGAGAGGAAGGAAGAGGGAGAGAGATAGAATCATTAATGATGAAAGAGAATCATTGATCGGCTGCCTCCTGCACACCCTCTACTGGAGATCGAGCCCGCAACCCAGGCATGTGCCCTTGACTGGAATTGAACCTGGGACCCTTCAGTCCGCAGGCTGATGCTCTATTCAGAGCCAAACCGATTAGGGCATGTGCTTTCTTCTTTACTTTCTCTAGTTGTCAGACTTCCATTCAGCCAGATTTCAGGTGGTTCTGAATGATGGTTGTTCTGTATATCAGTTGTAATTTTTATGTGGTGTGGGAGGTAGCGAGTACAGGCATTTACCTGTGCCACTATCTTGGTTCCTAACCCAAGACCTTATATCTATGAGCCTTTCTTCAGATGAGCCTTTTTCAGATGAAAAATTGGGCCCTAACTGTACAACTCAGTGAATGAGAAGTGATTTAAGGTACATTCATCTGAAGGAATGTTAAACACATACTTACAAGAGCTATTATCATGGGAAAGTGCTTACAAAATAGTGTTGGTGAATGAAAAAAGCAGGGTATAGAATTATATATACACTAGTTAGAGCTACATTAAAATAGTAATTTGAAATGAAAACAAAAATGAGATACTGGTTTTCACCAAAAGAATTGGCAGTGACCAACAAAAGGAAACAGTGCTGGCTAGGGTGTGTGAGACCAGCGCACCACCCACAGCGGGATTGGGGGCTGGGGTAGCCATCTTGGTAAGCATTTTGGCACTATGTATCATGAGCCCTTTAGAGTGAAATGTTTTATTCTTATAATCTCAATTTTAAGGATCTTTCCCTGAGAAGTTAAAAAGAGAAAAACAGAGATAAAGATTTTTTCTAATTATAGTGTTATTTAAATTAAAATTACAGTATATTGATGTTCAGTGATAAGGAAATGGTTATAATGGACTGCCATTAAATGTGTTTTTTTTATTTTATTTATTTTTTGGTGTTAATCCTCAGCTGAGGATATTTTTTCCATTGATTTTTTTTTTTATATATATTTTATTGATTTTTTACAGAGAGGAAGGGAGAGGGATAGAGAGTTAGAAACATCAATGAGAGAGATACATCGATCAGCTGCCTCCTGCACACTCCCCACCGGGGTTGTGCCTGCAACCAAGGTACATGCCCTTGACTGGAATCAAACCCGGGACCCTTCAGTCCACAGGCCGATGCTCTATCCACTGAGCCAAACCGGTCAGGGCTTTCCATTGATTTTTAGAGAGAATGGAAAGGAAGGAGGGAAGGAGAGAGAGAAATCGATGTGAGAGAGACATATTGATAGATTGCCTCCGGCATGCACCAACCTAGGGCCAGCCAGGGATTGAACCTGCAACCCAGGCAGGTGTTCTTGACCTGAAATCGACCCCATGACTCTCTGGTGTTTGGTTCAGTGCTCTAACCACTGAACACACCAGCCAGGGAAAATGTCATTTTTTTTTTATAATGTGGATAAATGCTTAAGAGGCAGTATAAAGTAAAAAACAAAACAAAAACTATAACAGTGATAGTAATAATAAAAAGGAACTCTTAATAGCATGTATTACGTGTCAGGTATTATTCAAATACTTTACATATTAATCCTCACAACAGACTTGTGAGATAGGTACTATTTATTATCTCTACGTTGTAGATGAGGAAAGTGGGGCACAGAGGGGTTCAGTAACTTGCCCAAAGCCTTACAGCTCATTAGAGGGCAGTGATGTGATTGAAGTCCAGCATATTAGTGGCAGCATCCATATTCCCAACCCCAACATTGATTCTATCAGAGCCTTTCAAGATTTGGAGCACCTTAATGCATGATCCAGTTACAGTTGTTCATATACAGTATATTTTTTAAATAGGAGGAAAGGAAGAGCAAATGCATTAAGGTATTGAGAAGGGTCATTTCTGGTTTAGAAGATTATGGGAAATTATATTATACTTTTGTCCATTTTCCCGATGTTAAGCAATGATCTTTTAATAGAGAAAAAAATAATAAAGGATTTTAAAACATGTGTTAAGAGGAAGAACAAATAGGAGGATTGACTCCATGAAAGAAGCCATAGGCCTGAGTGTGCCTGGACAGGACAGTATGGATGGACAGAGCCAAGTCAATGGCATGTAACACATATTTTAAAAAAGAAAATAGCCCTGGCCAGTGTTTTCAGTGGTTAGAGCATCAGTGCAACCAGTCACTGTTTCTCACATTGATGTCTCTCTCTCTCTCTTCCCCCTCCCTTCCCCCCCCAAAAGAAATCAATGGAAAAAATATCCTCCAGAGAGGATTAACAAAAGAATAATAATAATAAAAGAAAATAGACTGAAAAGTTAATAGTGATTGTGATAAGATAATTTTTTCTTTTTCTAAAAGTGGTATTTCCTATTATATAGATACTAGAGGCCCAGTGCACGAATTTGTGCATGGTGGGGTCCCTTGGCTTGGCTGGTGGTCAGGGCTGATCAGGGCTGTCTTGCCCAGTCCCAGTCAGGGCGATCGGGGCTGGTCAGCCAGGGGGAGGGACCGCGGGAGGTTGGCTGTGGGAGTACATTGACCACCAGGGGGCAGCTCCTGCATTGAGCATCTGCCCCCTGGTGGTCAGTGCATGTCATAGCAACTGGTTGATCTGTCATTCGGTCGCTTAGGCTTTTATATATATAGATGTTACTCATATAAATTTTTTAAATAAATACCTGATTACAAGCTAGCCATCCTGGTAATTCTGGAAGTTTGATGCTCAGGTTGATTTTTACAGGAGAGGAGGATGCTGGCTGGGCTTCAGGCAAGCCGAGGAGGCCCCATGGCCCAGGAGCACAGGGGGAAACCACTGGCCTTGGTTCTCTGGAGGGCGGAGCCTATGGTTACTGTCAGCTCCTCCGTTTTCAGATTTCTTCCCTATCTTCTGCATGAGCATTTGTACAGGATCTTCTTTTTGTTGTTCTTTTTTTGTTGTTGCTAATGCTCAGCCGAGGATATTTTTCCATTGATATTTTTAGAGAGAGTGGAAGGGAGGGGGAGAGACAGAGAGAAACATCTGTGTGAGAAAGACACATTGATCGGTTGCCTTCCGCATGTGCCCCGACCAGGACCAGGGATATAGCCTGCAACCAAGGTATGTGCCAAGCCTGGAATCGAACCTGGAACCCGTCAGTCCGCAGGCTGAGGCTCTATCCACTGGGCCAAACCAGCTATGGCTGTACAGTATTTTAAGCATATAAAGTGTGTTTGCATTACTCTTATAAGAAAATGTATTTATAATACATGCTTTGAAAATGTTGACAAACATTACTTTTGTTTCCTTCTGCATTTTCTCAAAAGTTAGAAGATTAGAAACCTTTCGTTGCTTCCCTGGTGTCCTGATCTTTTTCTGTGTGCCTCCGCAGGAAGGAAGCGGGAGTGGTTTAAGGTAGAAGAGGCCATCAAAGTGCTGCAGTACCACAAGCCTGTGCAGGCGTCATATTTTGAGACGTTGAGGCAAGGCTACTCCGCCAACAACGGCACCCCGGTCATGGCCATCAGATGACTGAAGACCTGGAAGAGGGTGGAAATTGGAAACCAGACTGAGTGCAGACCTTCCCTCTCACCCTTGCTCTCCTCCCTCTCCTCTCAGGCCTCCTCTCTCAAATAAGGCATGGCAGCAGAGAAAGGGCTCAGTGATAATGTTGCTGTTTGGTGTTATGTGATGGGCTTTTCTTCTCAGTTGGGTGGGGGGGTGTGATTTGTAAGTCCTTTTGTGCATGATCTGCCCCTCCCTGTTCACATCCTACATTCTCAGAGGCAAACAGCCATCCTCTGCCTCGGATTCTGAAGGGTTCCGTCTGTCGCATCCTGGCCCTGGCCAGGCTCTCTTCTTCGATTTTTAAATTTTTTTAAATTAAAAGATACCAATACGAGATGAAATTTTTCAAGAATGTGCTCGTAATGTGCTCTTCTGCCCAGTGGTTGGTCCCTTTCACTACAGGGTACATTTATCTACACATTATATTCTGGGCATATAATATGTAAATAAGTGACCTTTAGAAGAGGAATTTAACTGTTTAAATGTTTCAAGGTTTTGTTTTGTTTTTTAATTTGGGGCGTTCTGAAACAGAGCCTCACAATTTATGTTTTCTTTTAATGTTAGTGACTAGACCAGTTCCCTGCCCCTCCTCTTCCCCAGTCACGACTGCAGTGAGCGGGGCCGGGGAGCACAGCCACGTCACAGCACCCGTATGCATGGCCTTTCTCCTCGCAGCTGTTCCGGGCCCAGGAGGAACCGGAAAGAAACCTCGTTCCTTTTTAGTACCAAGCCAGGAGCCAGTGGCCTCCGCTCAGATCCAGGAAGCAGTGATAGAAATGGAATTCCTCCCTGCCTGTTGACAATAGGGATTTGAACTGGGTTCTTGGGATTACTTTCCAAAAACTGGAGTGTAGGGCCCTGTTCCTGTCCTGCTGGTTTGGAGTTTTTTCCATAATGCTGCTCACCGACAGCAGCCTCTCCTGTGCGTCCATGCCATAGAGCATGCGGACTGGGTCTGGCCTATGTGCTGAGCAGCCAGCCACCCTCAGTAAGTGCAGCTGTGCAGCCCTTCCCCGCCCAGGTAACCGTGCTAAGTCCCGAAACGTACGCAGGGAGGCAATCCAGGTTTTGCTTGTCTTTGTGAAAGGTCAGCACTTGCAAGTGCACCATGAGCATGCTCAGAAACGCCGAGTGTCTCCCCTGCGGCGTAAAAGCCGCGATGTGGCCGAGTGCGTAACACTTGCTGGACAGGTACACAGTGCATTGGCTCCCTGTAAACTGTCCTGTTAGGTTTGATACAGGTCTCCTGCTGCTTCATCTGCAGTTGTGTTGTCTAATTGGGAAGTCAGGGTCTGAAATCTGGAGTCGGGTGGGGACGCACTGCTCAGCCCCTGGCTTGGGAAAGGAGCTTGTTGCTATACCCTCAGTGGCATCTCCTTTGTCAAAACACAGCCAAGATGTGAAATTAGAATCCTAGTTCTCTTTATTTAAAAATTCTAATAAATACTCAAACTTTGAAAAGCTTTTGCTCTTCCCTCCCACTAGAAGAATCTAATGTATCTGTTTGGCCTGTGTCGTGTAGTTTTCAGCATTTGGGGGTGTCAGTTGGTGAATTTAAATTTTGCATCTCCTCAGTTCGCATCTTCTCTCTGAGTCTTAAACACAGAACCGCCGGCAGCGTCCTTCATACTGTCCCTCTGGGAAAGGAGCTCTATCCCCAAGGAAGGGTCCCAGCCGATAGAGACAGCAGGTGGATTGTCTAACGCCACTCACTGTTCACGTCCTCCTTGAAGACACACAGACACTGCTGCTTGCGGCCTGACTTGGGGCGTTGGAGGTTCTGTTGAGATACCTGCAGGGACATGAAATAAGTTCAGCCAAGCACTGCGTGGAATCCCAGAAGCACGTTCTCCAAATGCTCCTCCCTTTGGGAGGTGGATGGAGGTGCTTTTGCAGAGCAGTCGGTGCCTGGGAAGGGTACCGCAGCATATAGTAACTGGGGTCCGTGGTCCGAGGAGTCTTCTGGGCGAGAACAGCACTGTCCTGCGAAGCCCAGCTCGGATCGGTGGTGGTGTCTTTGGGTCAGGAAGGTGGGCTGTGCCAAGGAATATTGTTCAGTGACATGAGTGGGTGCTGTGAACACAGTTAACGAGAGAGCGTGCACTGTTTGCATGACTGACAGCAGGAGGCTTTGTCCAGCGGTGTTGTCCGTGTGGCACCGGGGTTCTGATGAGCAGGGACTAGTGTGTCCCCCCGGCACTGCGAACACTGTGGCTGCCGTGACTGCACTCACAGTCCTTTTGTGATATCTCCCCAGAGAAAGTAAGGGAGAAACAAGAAGCCACAAAAAGTGTCCTACTTGCAAAATTCTTTATTGACACCAGTTTGCCATTAGTTCTGCTTGATAGAAACAGGTGTGTGTGTCCAGGGCAGAGACCACCTCTCTCACAGGGAGTCTGCATGTTCTGGATTCTGGCATCACCTGAGCGTCCAGCCGAGGCCACACCCTCAGGATGGAGAAGGTAGTAGTGGGTCTTTAAATTCACATTTGTGTTTAGTTTGTAGATTGCAGCCATTGGGGAAACACAAGTGAGGTCATGCCATCCTCATGGACCAGGACATGTGTGTGTGTGTGTGTGTCAGAGAGAGAGCGCGCGCGCGCTACTCTCAGGAGTCAGATGTGTGAGATTTTTTTAATGTTTTCATTTTTTAGAGAGAGAGAGAGAAGCCTGGGTGTGAGAAGCATGTGTTGGATTGTTGGTGGCCTTCCCGAGCAGGGCAGCAAATGAGACAGGAGTCGAGCTTTCTCACAGCAGACATACAGGACGGACACATTAATGAATTGACTTGTTTTTACAAGTGTCTGCTGCCCCGTGCCCTGCATAGAGAGGGCTCCGTCACTGAGTCTGAGCTGAGCCTTGGGGAGGGATCAAAGCGGTGGGTGGCTGCCCCCCTCGCATGGCGTGCAGTGCCTGGGCCGCGGCTCCGGCCGTGGGGCGTGCTGTGGGCGTAGGGCACTTGGGCCTGACTCCCCAGCCTCTGGGGAGTGGGGTCACTGCCCTCTGAGAGTGTTTGCAGCGGTTTTGTAAACATGTTGCTACAGAGTCAAGTTCCTTCATGGCAAAAAAAATACTTTCTGTTTTGCTGTTAGGAGTCAGCCCTGTGTGTTCTCTCAGACTTGTTTAGAAGAAAAAGTTCCAGGAAGGACCGTCCCCCTCACTCTCCTCCCCTTTCTCTTCTCCATGGACAGTGGTCGTGGAGGCCTGGGCCTCTGCCGGAGGACTGGCCGTCTTCTGTGGGGCTTGCGTGCGTGCCACGGGCCTTGCTTGCCTCTCTCCCATTTCCATCTGGTGCTAGAGTCGCTAGCACCGCGGTCGGCCTCCCCACCTGATCTCTTTTTTTAAACAGCTTAGCCTGAGCCACATTTTTTTTTTAGTTTACAGAAAGGATTTCATAACAATGTGATTTTGCCACAACTGTAATTTGTAATGTCCTGAAGTGCTCTGTAAGCCTGTCGCAGTTGAGAGTAGGTTTAGAATTAGAAGAGATGCCTGCAGAATCACCAGTGGGATGCAGTTCTGCCTTAAGAGAAATGAGGGTTAGCGACCATTGACGAGATAGCGTCATCCTGGTCCCGACTGCATTTCAGAAAATAACCCACATTTACCAGAAACAGTGGAGACATCAGGACAGTTACGTCAGCAGTTCCAGAGCAAGGACATCATGTAATAGCGGTGAACCGTGCAAACACTTCTCTAGTTCTTACTCTTGAAGATGAGGAGGTCAGAACTGAGGTGGTGAGTTCACACTGCCTGGCCAGTCACTTCCTGTGGGTCCTGCTGGGTGGCACCTTTTTCCCGGCTGCAGAGGCTTCGGGCTGCGCCACTCCGTGTTGGCGGCTGAGGCCCTGCTCCATCGGGCACCGCCTCGCTCGGAGCAGAGGGGACAGCAGCCCAGAGCCAGCCTCTCGGTCAGAGAGCTGTGCTCCGTGACACTTGAGATGTCACTGAAACAGTGGGACATTGAGATTGTAAGGTAGATTGTAAACGGAAGCACTGACTGCAGCCTGTAAAGAGGCCACTGTCGGCTGCGATCCTGAGCCTTGGGAGCCGGGGACTAGGCAGACTCCTCCACTCCTGCCCCCACGGGCAGCGGCCCTTTCCCACCACGTTCTCACCTGAGCTGATGCCCTTTCAAGGATGGGAGAGGCCTAAGCAGGACACCTGAGAAAATGACACCTCTCACGTTCAGATTAATCACATAATCGGTCCTCCATGTCCCCTTAAAAATTAATAAATAGAGAAGCAAAAATCCCATTGGGATTGGTTCGGACAGGCTCCTTGCGCTGAGGCGAGTGGTCACTGGTGTGGTGCATCTGCAGTGTGAAGTTTTCTAAGTGAAAAGGCATGTCTGCCTCTCTGAGGCTTCGCCATCCATCACAGTGGCCATCAGCGAGCTTGAGCTTGTCTCGGAGAGAGACTGCCGGGCAGGGAGCTCGCGGGTACACTCAGAACCCAGCGTGCCAGGAGGGCCTGTGCTGGAGAGGAAGTGAGATGGCCGTCTGTTCCCCCAGCAGTCGGTTGTTTATTTGATTGCTCTAGGTTTCCTTCGGTTTACATTCCATTCTTAACCCCAAAGGGGCCATCAGAACACCAAAGGAGGCATTTAAAACCCTGGAGGTGGCCTTTAAAAGATACAGTAAAGCAGTGTTGTCGCTCCCCGGGTTCATCAGCCTCGTGGCAGCCAGTCCAGAGTGAAGGTTTTGTTAATCATTGAGTTGAAGAGCTTTAATACTGGTTCTGGAACAATTACATACTAAATTGCTTGCCATCTGTGGTCATTATCTGTGGGTGTACCTGTGAGCGAACATCTTGACAGTCCAGTAAAACCACTCTTCTGGGCTTGAGGTCCCATTTAGATCAGAATCTTAAGTCTTTGTAACTCCTTAGGAAAAGGCAAGATGCCTCCATCCGATCGACACCGGCCTGAGGCCGCCTCCCCTCCGCTGTCGGGCAGGTGGGCGCAGCAGCTCACCTGCAGGAAGCGGTGTCCCATGCTTTCCTGGAAACCCCACTTAACTAACGCTGATGCGAGCCCACCCGCTGAGCACTTTGTGCTGAACTGAAACGTTCCCTGACGCGGCTGCAGGCCCAGGCAGCCTCTTTTGTGTCCTGTTGAAAAAGGCCTTTCAGGCTCACTAGCACATGACCTGAGAAGACATCTAGTTCTGGTTACTTGATTCCAGCAGCATAACAGGCGTGACTTACGCTGGGGAAGGTCGAGGCTCATTGTAGAGACACTGGGAGCCTCCCGGGCAGAGGGGAAGTGAGGCTGTGGCGGCTTCCAGCGCTGGGGTGAGAGGAGGACTCCGAGGGCTTCTGCTCAGCAAGCAGGCAGCCCTGCTCCTCGGGAGAGCGGGAAGGATCCCCAAGGACATGGCAGGGGCTAGGCCACAGCCCTACCTGCCCGTCACCTTCCCACACGCTCAGAACCTGAGGGGCTCCCTCCAAATTCAAATTTGCTTCGGTGTCTTGTTTAGCCTGAGAACGTCACCCTTTCGCTTCCGCCCGTGGGTGGACATGTGTGGACGCTGCTCAGGGCACAGCTGCATGAGTGAGGCCAGGGCCAGGGGCCTAGTGTTGAGTTTAGCAGTTAGCCAATTAGAGTAGTTAACTCTATTGTAAAAGAAATACAGTATGTGGTGCGGTGTTGTAAATGTCAGGTCTGTATTTATTGTTTTGTGGTCTAGAAACTTTCAAACTGGTTTATAATCAAAAGGTTGGTGGTTAAAATAAGTAAAATGTCAGTCAGTACATCCAAGTAAAGAAAGGGAGCTACCAGTGTGCCCGTGTGTGAGGACGTTCAGAGCATTGGAGGGTGTTGGGAGCTGTTATAGAAGTAAAGCAGGTGTCTAGGGCCTTCCCAGGTGTGTTCCTCCCAGAGAGCTTAGTCGCATCTTCATACTCGCTCTTGCCGGCCCAGCCTTTATTTCAAGGACTTTGTCTTCCGTCCCGTCCAGTGAACGTGGTAGGGGCGGGCTCTGAGGAGTAGGCAAGCCCTCGCCCTGTTTGCTCAGCTGCAGGGTTTGGTCTCCAAACAGCATAAGGTTTATTTAAGGTGATTCCTCACTAGGGTCACCTCCACTGCTTCATCTGCCCTGGACCATTCCAGCTCTAAAACAGACGAGGTTCGCATGCTTCCAAACCCTGCGGCGAGTTCATAAAGGTATTTCCAGGGAACCCTTTGGATTGAGGCCAAGTACCCAGGATGTATTGAGTTTAATTTTTTCCAAAGGACAGAAGTCTTAGTCGCTTCCCTGTGGTGCTCATCCATGTAACAGAGGCTCAAATGGCCAAGTCCAGTCAAGTTTCCAGAACTGAGAACCAGGGCCTGTGTACCCAGGGGACTGTCCTGATCCCACCAGAACTCTGCTGCTGTCCCTGTGCATCGGGGTCACTCAGAGAAGCCCACGTTTCAGCCTTCCCACCGTCAGGTCGCTCGGACCGCTCTACCAAGTGGGCGTGTGTACCCGGTTAGGCAGTGTGCTCCGGGTTTGTACAAAGGGGAGAAAGTTGGAGAGATTGGCAGAAATACCCCCAGATGAGCTCAGCAGAATGGGAATCCACGGACCGGCACTTGTAACAGGAGGAGGTCCTCTAACCTCTTGGGACCTGGTGCTGCATTGTGAGTCGTCAGGTCTGCACCCCAATCCAGATGCACTCGCTCCAGGACTTACGTTCCACCCATGGGTATATGGCCTCGTTTTCTGTTCCTTTTGTTTGCAAACAACCTTGCTTGGTGTTGCCTGGAAACAGGTATTCCTCCCTCCCCACCTAGGCCTTTTCCCTGTGTCTTCACAGCACCCTGAGGAGGACAGTGCCCACAGCAGCCGAGGGGAGGGGGCTGCGGTCCACAGACACGAAGGGAGCGGAGCTTTCCTGTTTCCCTTTCTCAAGCAGGGTTGCTGGGCGCCTTCACACCTCTCCTTACGGTGCGGTGCGGTTAGCTGTGGAGGAGGGGAAAGAAAGGGGAACAGGGACCAGCCCCAGGTTTGGGTCTGAGAGGTGCACAGCAGAGGTGAGTCCCATGCCCCCCTGTAACAGCAGGCCAGCTACATGTAACCATTCCCCTTCTCGCCTCAAGCGTCGGCTTACGTGGTGCCAGCAAGAGGGCACACAAACCCCTCCCCGTGGCCCAGAGCTTTGGTAGTGCCCCCGTTCTCCACCCCCACATCCCACTTCTTTCTGTACAAATGCTTAAACCTGTGAGCGCGCTATTCCTCTCTATGTTAATCAGTTTTCTTCTCCATTTGAGTTGTGGGGGAGGGAAGGGCATTGGAATCGTAGGTTGTAATCTTGTGCCAACCAATAAAAACCAGTATTTCATGCACATCCATGCTGGGTGTCGTGTCTTCTTTCTAGAGGTTTTCCTTGAGTCCTTCGTATCCGTCTCTGCTGGGTTTGGGGGCGTTGCCCCAGAGCTCACCTCTGTCCCCGTGGAAGGTTTGCTGTCCAGGGAGTCCAGGTGAGGGCTGGATCGGAGACCCCGGGGCAGACTGGCAGTGCCCGTGCTGCAGGGCAGGGATGAGCCACATCCCAGATAACTGGGGAGCATGCGAGAACTGGCCCCTGTGGAATCAGGAGGTGGACGTGGGGGACTATAGGGGGCTGGGGTGGTGTTTGCAGACATGTGATAGTAGGACCTCCAGGCAGAGGACAACCAGGGGCCATCGGCGGGACAGCAGCAGTAAGTGCGCTGGGTCTCCAAGGCCTGAGGACAAGTGAGCATTTGAGCTGTAATGAGGAGTGAAGCGCAAGGAGGCCAAGTTACAGAGACCACGAGAGCCAGGCCAGGGAGTCTGGCTCCATACAGGTGATGACTTTTTAAAATATATATATATATATTTTTTTTTTTAATCCTCATTTGCCAAATTCATTGATTTTTTCCATTTATTTTAGTGGAATAGAGAATAAAAGACAGACAGAAACATTGATGTGAGAGAAACACTTCGATTGGTTGACTCCTGACCAGAGCCCGGGCCGGGGAGGAGCCTGCAACCGATTTATGTGCCCTTGACCAGAATCAAACCCGGGGCCCTTTGGTCCGCAGGCTGATGCTCTACCCACTGAGCCAAACCGGCTAGGGCTAAATTTTATTGATTGATTGATTGATTTTAGAAAGAGAAACATCAATTTTTATTCCACTTATTTATGTACTCACTGGTTGATCTTAGTGTGCCCTGACTGGGGATCGAACCCCCATATCAGGACGACACTAACCAGCTGAGCTACCCACAGGGCCAGGTGAAGCCTTGAACAAGACAGCCATGTAGAATCAGCCACGATTGAGGAGGCGATACAGGTTCAGTGAGTGGACCTGGGGGGCAGTAGAAGCAAGAAAAAGCATGTCAATCAGGTAGACACGCTCTCACCGAGGCAGGCTGGCCACTGGCTCCACGGCACAGCCAGGCTGTGCACCCACAGGCCGCGGTGGTCAGTGTGCCGAGTGTCGCTCTCCGGATGGACGACGCTCCCAGGAGCCCGACTCCTGAGGGAGGACAGCCAGCTTGTTTGATGATAAATGTCAACCAGGTTACCTGGTGAGTGCACCGGCTGTCTGTATAGGCACCAAACGTAGGCAGAAAGCTGGTTACTGAACAATAACAGCCTGGGGACATGACACACCCCTATCAGGGGTCAGGTACTTTCCCCATAACGTTCTGACTCCCAGGCCTCCTTTGTCTGCAGGCCTCCTGTGATGCTCACCCCCTTCCGCCATCACAGGCTTCTTTCTTTTGCCAGATTTAGGTGCGTCATGCGGCTGTGAGCTTAGGCATGTGCGCTAGGTGGGATGCTGCTAATGCAAGAGATCCTCAGGAAACCACCACAGGGCCACCTCTGCTTGGGAGCTGGGGTTCCAGAAACTCCATTTGCTCACCTCAGATCACAATGGGCCATTCTACAGGCGGCCCTCACGTTTACTGCACTCACAGAGGGCACATGCAAGCTGGGGTCACCTTGCTGCAGCCCAGTCTCCCAGGAGCCGGCAAGGCTTGTGGCCAGAGAGACATCTACAGAGGCCCCCACACTTGGAGCATGGGTGACAAGAGAACTTCTCCCAGAGAACTAGGCGCAGCTGTGATGTTGCTGGAACTAGCACTGGAAATGAGACCACAGCGTGCATTGCACTGGCTAGGCCCCCCGCATGCTGGGTGGCAGCTCTGACCCTCCACACCATATGGAATTGGCAGAATTGCGCTCCTACCCAGGTCAGGCTGGCTCCCTCCTCTCCAGGGCCTGGCACCATGCCCAAGAGAGCCTGGTGTTTATTTTTTTATTTTTTTTTTGAAGTATATTTTATTGATTTTTTACAGAGAGGAAGGGAGAGGGATAGAGAGTTAGAAACATCGATCAGCTGCCTCCTGCACACTTCCCACTGGGGATGTGCCGGCAACCAAGGCACATGCCCTTGACCGGAATCGAACCCAGGACCCCCGAGTCCACAGGCCGATGCTCTATCCACTGAGCCAAACTGGTTAGGGCGAGCCTGGTGTTTAAACCACGGACTTGTTTGCTTTCTGGTTTCAGACACATTTGGGGTGTGAAAGATTTATCTCCTTGGTCTTGTGACACCCAGCTAAAATCTCAGCATCTGAGGATGCAGCCGGGAGGCTCCAGGTTCTATGTCCTGCATAGCAGCAAATGTGCTAAACCCAAAACACAGCCTCACGGGCACCGCCTTGGGCGACAGATGGCATGAAATGGGAGAGGCAACAGCTGAGGAGGTAGCCATTGAAGGTGGGGCGACAGGGAATGCTGGAGAGAGCTCAGGCAGGGGGACCGTGGAAAGGTGGGATGGAGTAAGGGATTCAGAAAAGGCAGGAAGGACAGTCATTCAACAGAAGCCGCTTGCTAAAATAAAAACATTTTCAAAGAGGCTGCTCACTTGCTATAATAGAAGGTGTGAACATTGGGATTAGACCAGGTCTCAGCTTAGCTGTCGAGCTCTGTGACCTAGGACAAGCGACCATCCCTGTTCCCGCCTGTTCAGTGGGGAATCCTACTCTGCAGCACTGAATTGTGAGTGTGAAGCAAAGAAGTGTGTGATCGCCTGGTGGCTGTGAGTGACACCTGTGTGGAAACGCCTAGGGCTGTGCTAAATCACTAAATTAACCAGGTACCTGCCACGGTATTTTGAATTTAATTTAAAAAGTTTCACCGCTTGCGTCTATAGACGCTTATGGAGTACAAATGGTTAAAAAATAGTCACAACAGGCACACATAATCACAATGCAATGTGACAAGTGCAATGAGAGAAGGCTGAGGGCCCCTGTGCGGTTTCATGCGGGATGAAGGCATTTGAGGCCAAGGGCCAGCATGTGCAAGGGAAAGGCACTGTGCTGGGCAGCAGCCAGTTTGCTGGGGCTGGAACAGGATGGCAATAGTGGGCAGGGAGGGGAGGAGGCTGCGGGAAAGGTCAGCTGGGGTCAGGTGGCTTGGCAGGCTGTGTGAACTTTACTCCGCGTGACTGGGAAGCTGACAAAGGTTTTAAACAGAGCATGACTGTATCTGGGCATCTGGGGAAGACAACACTGCTGTCCACCAAGTCCCAGGCCTTCGTGCCAGGCGATGTGTGACGGCTTCACATTCAGTCTCCGCAGTCCTGTGACACACAGGGCCTGTGGTCAGCACCACTGCGTGGGAAAGACATGGAGGCTGAGGAAAGCAACTACTCTGTTGTGTCGAGCCAGCCCCAGTTCCCCTGTTCACTGGCCCCACGTTGGGCGCCATATGTGCCGAGCCGGCACGGCCATGGGTGAACCTGAGAGGGGGCAGTGAAGGATGGAGAAGACGGACAAGAGAATAAAGCTGTGTGCTAGGTGGGATGCTGCCCTCTCTGATGGAGAGACAGTGCCCCAGCCTGCAAGCCGAGTCTTTATTTTATAGCCAGATTCCACGAGGCAAAGTAAGGGCGTGGTTACAACGTTCTCACAGGTTTCTAATCTACTCAATTACATACACCTGATCAAGCTTTGTTTACTTGCTGCACCTCCCACAGCCCATATCACTCAGCCACGTGGGACCACAGGTTCAGACCATAAGGTCAAGCTTGCAACTGTAGCCTTTGGCTATAATTGTGCTAGGACTTGCACGTGGTTTTGCCACAAGAGGATCGTGCCCTCTCATTAGTCCCAGGCTTGAACCTGTCCAAACACTGTAGCTGCTCTCCACTTTGTAAAGGTATTAGAAGAACTAATATTTTTTAAAGAAATTTTATTAATTTTTAGAGAGAGGGAGAGAGAGAGAAACATCAGCCGCCTCGTCTACCAGGGATCAAGCCCGCAACCCGGGTATGTGACCGGGAATCCAACAGGCAACCTCTTGGTGCACAGGCCGAAGCTCAGCCACTGCGCACACCTGCCAGGGCTAAGAAAACTAGTTTTAAAAATCCTCTGCTTCTGCTTCTTCCTCTTCTTTTGGAAGAGTTGGAATAGGATTGATGTTAATGCCTCTTTAAATGTTTGGTAGAATTGGGTAGTAAAGCCATCTAGTCCTGGACTTTTCTTTGTTGGGAGGTGGTGTTTTTTTTAAATCCTCACTAAATGATATGTTTTTATTGATTTTGAGGGAGGGGTGGAGGGAGGGAGAAACATTGATCAGTTGCCTCCCGTAGGTGCCCCGATGGGGAATCAAACCTGTAACCTTCTGGTGTAAGGGATGACACTTCAACTAACTAAAAACCTGGCCGGGATGTTGGAGGCTTTTTGATTATTGGTCCAGTTTTCTTACCATAGTTTTGTTAAGAGTTTCTATTTCTTCTTGAGTCCATTTTCAAAATTCGTGTGTTTTTAGGAATTTGTTTATTTCATCCAAATTCTCACATTGCCATACAGTTATTCATAGTGTTCTCTTATACTCCCTTTAATTTCTGTGAAGTCAACAGTAGTGTGCCAACCTTCATTTGTGATTTTAGTTATTTGCATCTTCTATTTTTTTAAATTTATCTTTATTGTTGAAAGTATTACAGTTGTCCCGTTTGTTTTTCCCATTAACGCCCTCCACCCCACACCCACCCTTCCCAGGTCTTTACCACTCTATTGTCTGTGTCCATGGACTATGCATATATGCATATAAGTTCCCCAGTTAATCACTATGCATCCCCCCTGCAACCTCTTCCCTCTGAAATTCATCAGGCTGTTCCATGCTTCTGTGTCTCTGTATCTATTTTGTTCATTAGATTCCACATATGAGATCATGTGACACTTACCTTTCTCCAACTGGCTTATTTCACTTAGCATAATACTCTTTAGGTCCATCCATGCTGTTGCAAATGGTAAGAGAGTTCTTTCTTTTTTACAGCAGCATAATATTCCATTGTGTAGATGTACCACAGTTGTTTTTTTTATCCACTCACCTGTTGATGGGCACTTGGGCTGTTTCCAAATCTTAGCTTTTGTAAATTGCGCTGCTGTGAACATAGGGGTGCATATATCCTTTCTGATTAGTGCAGTGCTTCTGGCCCTTTAAATACAATTCCTCATGTTGTAACCCAACCATAAAATTATTTTCATTGCTACTTCATAATTGTAATGTTGCTACTGTTATGAATCGTAATGTAAATATCTGATATGCAGGATGGTCTTAGGCGACCCCTGTGAAAGGGTCATTTGACCGCCAAAGGGATCGCGGCCCACAGGTTGAGAACCGCTGGATTAGTGTTTCAGGTTTCTTAGGATATATTCCTAGAAGTGGGATCATTGGGTCAAATGGCAGTTCCATTTTTAATTTTTTGAGGAAACTCCATACTGTTTTCCACAGTGGCTGCACCAGTCTGCATTCCCACAAGCACTGAACTAGGGTTCCCTTTTCTCCACATGCTCACCAACACTTGTCATTTGTTGGTTTGTTGATGGTAACCATTCTGACAGGTGTGAGATGGTACCTCATTGTCATATTAACCTGCATCTCTCAGATGATTAGTGACTTTGAGCATTTTTTCATGTCTCTTAGCCATCTGTATTCCACTTTGGAGAAGTATCTATTTAGATCCTTTGCCTATTTTTAAAATAGATTATCTTCCTTGTGTTAAGTTGTATGAGTTCCTTATATATTTTAGAAATTAACCCCTTATTGGATATATCATTGCCAAATATGTTCTCCCATACAGTGGGCTCCCTTTTTGTTTTGTTGATGGTTCTTTTGCTGTGTAGAAGCTTTTTATTTTGATGTAGTCCATTTGTTTATTTTCTCCTTAGTTTCCTTCATTCTAGGAGATGTATCCATAAACATATTGCTACAAGAGATGTCTGAGATTTTGCTATTTTTCTTCTAAGAATTTTATGGTTTCACGACCTACATTTAAATCTTTTATCCATTTTGAGTTTATTCTTGTATATGGTGTAAATTGGTGATCTAGTTTTGTGGGTTTTGTTGTTGTTGCTTGTTTGTTTATTTTTCATGTACCTGTCTAATTTTCCCAACACCCTTTATTGAAGAGACTGTCTTTTTTTAAAGCATATTTTTATTGCTGTCAGAGAGGAACGGAGAGGGAAATGGAGATTGAAATATCAATGATGAAGGAGAACCACTGATTGGCTGCAACACCTCCAACTGGGAAGAGAGCCCACAACCAAGGCAGGATAGAGCCAACAACCAGGGCATGCACCCTTTACTGGAATCAAACCCGGTACCCCTCAGTCCGCAGGCCAGTGCTCTATTCACTAAGCCAAACCAGCTAGGGCTGAAGAGGCTGTCTTAAGTCCATTGTATGCTCTTGCCTCCTTTGTCAAATATTAAGCATAATGGCTTAGATCAATTTCTGGGTTCTCTGTTCTGTTCCATTGATCTATATGCCTGTTCTTATGCCAATATCAGGCTATTTTGAGTACAGTGGCTTTGTAGCATAACTTGATATCTGGTATTCTGATTCCTCCAACTTTGTTCTTCTTTCTCAAGATTATTGTGGTTATTAGGGGGTTTTTTTTGGTTCCATATAAATTTTTGTAGTGTTTGTTCTAGATCTGTGAAATATGTCTTTGGTATTTTAATATGAATTACATTGAATTTATAGATTGCTTTGGGTAGTACAGACATTTTAATGAGGTTGATTCTACCAAATCTGTGAACACATTATATTCTTCCACTTGTTTATGTCTTTCTCTTTCTCTTTTTCCAGTGTCCTGTAGTTTTCCTAGTACAGGTCTTTTACCTCCTTGGGTAAGTTTATTCCTAAGTATCTTAATTTTTTTGTTGCAATGGTAAATGGGATTGCTTGTTTAGCTTCTCTTTCTGAGAGTTCATTATCCTATATAATAAAGAGCTAATATGCTAATTAGACCAAACAGCAGGATGACCATCCAGAGGACCTTACGGTTGAAGCTAGGGCTATGAGGGCCAAGCCCCATGCACAAATTTCATGCATTGGGCCTCTAGTTGGTGTATAAAAATGCCATCAGTTTTTGGGTGTTGATTATGTATTCTGCTACATTGCCAAATTCATTGATTAAATCTAGTAGTTTTTGGTGGAGTCTTTAGGGTTTTCTATGCATAATATCATGTCACCTGCAAACAATGAGAGTTTTACTTCCTCCTTTCCAATTTGGATGTCTTTTATTTCTTCTTGTCTGATTGCTGTGGCTAGGACTTCCAGTACTATCCTATATCCTATATAATAAAAGCCTAATATGCAAATTGACCGAATGGCAGAACGACCAGTCACTATGACATGCACTGACCACTAGGGGGCAGATGCTCAGCACAGTAGCTGCCCCCAGCCCGCAGGCTCCAGGCCAGCCAAGTGGGTGCCAGCAGGGACCCCCCTGTCGCCCCGCAGATCGGCCCTGATCACAGGACAGGCCTAGGGACCCTACCCGTGCACGAATTTTGTGCACCGGGCCTCTAGTGTTGAATAAGAGTGGTGAAAGTGAACATCCATATCTTATTTCTGTTCTTAGGGGAAATATTTTTAGTTTTTGCCCATTGAGTATAATGTTGGCTGTAGGTTTGTCATAAATGGCCTTTATTATGTTGAGATTTGCTCCCTCTATTCCCACTTTGCTGAGAGTTTCTATCAAAAATGGGTGTTGGATTTTGTTGAATGCTTTTTCTGCGTCTGTTGATATGATCCTGTGATTTTTGTCTTTCAATTTGTTTATGTGATGTATCACATTTATTGATTTGCAAATATTGTACCAGCCTTGTATCCCTGGAATAAATCCCAGTTGGTCATGGTGTATGACCTTATTAATATATTGCTGGATCCAATTTACTAAAATTTTTTTGAGGATTTTAGCATCTATGTTCATCAGGGATATTGGCCTGTAATCCTCTTTCTTTGTAGTGTCTTTATCTGGTTTTGGAATTAGGGTAATGTTGGCCTCATAAAAATAGCTTGGAAGTGTTCTTTCCTCTTGAATTTTTTAGAATAGTTTGAGGAGGATAGGTGTTCTTTGAATGTTTGGTAAAACTCCCCTGTGAAGCCATCTGGACCAGGGCTTTTGTTTGCTATGAGTTTTGTTTGTTTGTTTGTTTGTTTGTTTGTTTTTTATTACTGCTTCAATTTTATCAGTAGTTATCGGCCTATTCAGGTTTTCTGATTCTTCCTGATTGAGTTTTGGAGGATTGTATTTTTCTAAGAATATGTCCATTTTGTCCAGTTTGTTGGAATATAGTCATTTGAAGTATTTTTTTATGGTCCTTTTATTTCTGTGGTGTCACTTATTACTTCACCTCTTCCATTCCTGATTTTGTTTATTTGAGTCCTCTCTCTGTTTCTTCATGAGTCTGGCTAGAGGTTCAACAAACTTGTTTATCTTTTCAAAGAACCAGCTCTTGGTTTTATACATCGTTGGTATTATTTTTCTAGTCTCTATGTCATTTATTTCTGCTCCGATCTTTTTTTTTTTTTTTTTTCCGATCTTTTTTTTAATAAGTATTTTTTAAAATATATTTTTATTGATTTCAGAGAAAGAGAAACGTCAATGATGAGAGAGAATCATTGAACGGCTACCTCCTGCACATCCCACACTGGGGATTGAGCCTGCAACCCAGGAATGTGGCCTGACTGGAAATCAAACTGTGAACTCCTGGTTCACAGGTCAATGCTCAACCACTGAGCCATGCCAGCTGTGCGTTTGTCTTGTTTTTTTGAGGTAGGCCTGTAATGCTATGAACTTCCCTCTCAGAACTGCTTTCACTGTGTCCCATAGATTTTGGGTTGTTGTATGTTCATTGTCATTTGTTTCCAGGAAGTTTTTGATTTCTTTATCTCATTGATAACCCATTTGTTGTTTAATGACATGCTATTTAGCCTCAATGTGTTTGAATGTTTTGGCGTGTTTTCATTATAGTTGATTTCTAATTTCATTCCATTGTGGTCTGAGAAGACGCTTGATATGATTTCAATCTTCTTGAACTTGTAGAGACTTAGTTTGTGTCCTAACATGTGGTCTGTCTTTGAAAATGTCCCATGTGCACTTGAAAGTAGTGTATATTCTGCAGCTTTGGGGTGAAATGTTCTGAAAATGTCAATTAATTCCATTTGATCTAGTGTGTTGTTTAGGATCACTGTTTCCTTGTTGATTTTTTATCTAGAAAACCAGTGATGTCCAACTGCTGTGGCTCAGTGATTGAATGTCGACTTGCAAACCAGGAGGTCATGGTTCGATTCCCAATCAAGGCACATGCCGGGGTTGCGGGCTGGATCCCCAGTGGAGGGTGTCCAGGAGGCAGCCAATCGATGATTCTCTCTCATCATTGACATTTCTCTTTCTCTCTCCCTCTCCCTTCCTCTCTGAAGTAAATAAAAATATGTTAAAAAAGAAAACCAGTGATGTCAGTGGGGTGTTAAAGTCCCCTACTATGATTGTATTGCTGTCAATAGCTCACTTAAAATCCTCTAGAAGTTTTTTTTATATATTTGTATGCTCCTGTATTGGGAGCATATCTGTTTACCACAGTTGTATCCTCTTGTTATATCGATCCCTTTAGTTTTATGAAGTGACCTTTTGTGACTGATTTATTTCACTTAGCTTAATGTCTTCAAGATGCATCCATGTTGTAGATGTGTCAAAACTTCATTTCTGTCCTAGCTGTTATGACTCAGTGGTTAGAGCATTGGCCCAAGGACTGAAGGGTTACAGGTTCAATTCTGGCCAAGGTCATGTACCTCAGTTGCAGGCTCAATCCCCGGCCCTGGTCAAGGTGCATGTGGGAGGCAACCAATCAATGTGTCTCTCACACATTGATGTTTCTCTCTGTGTGTCTCTTCCCTCTTACTTCCATTCTACCTAAAAACCAATGGAAGAAATATCCTCAGGTGAGATTAACAACAACAGAAACTCTATCCTTTTTAAGGTGGAATAATATTTCATTGTACGTACATTTTGTTTATCCATTTATCTGTTGGTGGGCACTTAATTGCTTCCACCATTTGACTATTGTGCATAATGCTACTATGAAAATGAGTGCACAAAAATATAGATCCAAATATGTATCTGCTTTCAATTCTTTTGGGTATATACCCAGAAGTGAAATTGCTGGATCATATGGTAGTTCTTAATTCTTTGAGGAACCATCATACTGTTTTCTATAATGACTACACCATTTTACATTTCCACCAGCAGTGCACAAGAATACCAGTTTCACTCAGCCAGTGTGGCTTACTGATTGAGTTTTGACCTATGAACCAGGAGGTCAGAGTTTGATTCCCGGTTAGGATTCATGGCTGGGTTATGGGCTAAGTCCCCAGTGTGGAGTATGTAGGAGTCAACCAATCAATAATTCTCTCTCATCATTGATGTTTCTATCTCTCTCCCTCTCCCTTCCTCTCTGAAATAAAAAATATATGTTAATTAATAAATAATGTAGAAAATATTCTTATAAAACAAAGAATTTGTTTCACTACATTCTCACCAACAGTTATTATTTTCTGCTTTGTTTCATTTTAAGTAATAGCCATCCTCCTAATGGGTGTGAAATGGAATCTCATTGTGGTTTTGATTTGCATTTCCCCAATGATTAGCCATCTTGAGCATCTTTTCATGTGGCTATTGACCATTTATATATCTTCTTTGGATAAATGTCTATTCAAGTCCTACTGGATCATTGTTACATCCATTCTGCCAATCTTGTCGTTTGTGTGTGTGGTAAAATATACATAAAATTTACCATTTTAGCCATTTAAAAATAAGTAACTCAGTGGCATTAAATAAATTAATAATGTTGTGCAATCATTACCAATCCTTGTATTTTAATTACTGAACTTAATCCATTTGCATTTGAAGTGATTACTGATAGTGAAGGACTTACTTTGCCATAGTATTGGTTTCCATGTCATATCTTTTTTGTTTCTCAATCCTTACAATACTGTCTTCCTTTGTATCTGCTTTTTTCCTAGTATACCATTTTTATTTCCTCTTCATTTCCTAGTTGTTTTCTTAGTGGTTACCATGGGGATTACAATGAACATCCTAAGATTAACAGCTGATTTATCATCCGAAACCATGGAGGCCAGAAACCAGGATGATATATTTAAAATACCAACAGGAAAAACAGAAAACAAAAAATCTGGCAGTCAATAATTGCATACCCAGAAATACTATTATTCAAAATTAAGGAGAAGTTAAGACATTCCCAGATAAACAAAAACTAATGAAATTCATTGCTACCAGAACTACAGCCCTACAAGAGATGCTAAAGGGAGTCCTCAGACTAAAACAAAAAAGCACTAGATGAAAACTAGTAAGAAATAAAATAATTGGTAAAGGTAACGCCAAGGTAAATATAAAGACTAGTATTATTGTATTTTATGTAACTCCTCTTTTATGTTTCTTACTAGAGGCCCAGTGCACGGAATTCATACACGGGGGTGGAGTGGTCCCTCAGCCTGGCCTGCACCCTCTCCAATCCGAGACCCTTCGGGGGATGTCCCACTGTCTCTTGCAATCCAGGACCGCTGGCTCCTAACCACTTGCCTGCCTGCCTGCCTGATTGCCCCTAACCACCTCTGCCTGCCTGATCACCCCTAACCACCTCTGCCTGCCTGCCTGATCGCCCCTAACTGCTCCCCTGCTGGCCTGATTGCCCCTAACTGCCTCTGCCTTGCCCCGCACCCAGGACCCAGGATTCCCTCTTACGGCCAGTCACAGGCACCCAGAACCTGGACTTCCCTTCCTCTGGCCAGCCACAGGCACCCAGGACCTGGACAGGCTTCACCCGGGCTGGCCGCAGCCGCAGGGGACCGTGGGCAGGCGGCTTCATCCAGGTTGCAGCCACAGGTGCCCAGGACCACAGGGTGGGTGGCTTGTTCCTCTCCTTGGCTGCAGCCTGGCTGGTCCCCATTCCTCTCTTGCAAGCTCATTTTTGCCTGGCTGGTCCCCATTCCTCTCTTGCGAGCTCATTTATGCCTGGCTGGCCCCCATTCCTCTCTCATGAGCTCATTTGTGCCTGGCTGGTCCCCACTCTTCTCTCCCCCGTGTTAAGTGTCTGAGCCTTTATGGCGTGATGGCGTGAGGGCATGATGACAATTTTCATATTAGCTCTTTATTATATAGGATATGATTTAAAAGATATATAAAACAATAATTACAAATCTATGTTAACATACACACAACATGTAGAGGTGAATTTGTAGCAACAACATAAAATGTGTGTGTGTGTGTGTGTGTGTGTGTGTGTACAGAATTGGATAGGAGAAATTAATGTATGCTATTAAAACTAAGATGGTATAGCCCTGGAGGAACCAAGATGGCGGCATAGGTACACACCTGTACTTGCTGCCTCGCACAACCACATCAAAACCACAACTAAAAAAAAATGGATATCATCCAGAACCGTAGGAAGGCTGGCCGAGTGGAAGTTCTACAACAAGAAGGAAAAAGAAAAGCACATTTGAGACTGGTAGGAGGGACAGAGGCAAGCACAAAACAGGCTGGCAACTGGGTGCGCTGTTCTCTTTTTCAGTCTGGAAGGAGATACAAGCTCCCGATTGCTCTGAACTCCAGTTCCGGGCGAGGTTCTGGGGACCCAGACTCATGTGGGGAGAAACTGGACTGTCTGGCATCGGGCAGGAACACGAGGGCGGCTTTCTCTCAGAGGTGCTCACAGCCATCACTGTTCCTGCACGGGGCGAGGAACATGGAGACACGGGGACCTTGGGGACCTCTCCGATGTAGGGCTGACTGGCAGCCACTGCTGTTTGCTCTGCCCTGGTGATTCCCTGAGACCCCACCCCACCCAATTTACAACCCCACCCGACCTGTGCGCAGCAGCTTTTGCATATGAATGGCCTGTGCTCTCGCCACCTAAAACCTAACAAACTGCAGCTGGGTCAGAAAGCTCCACAGCTTCCAAAAGAAGGCCTAAGGCTTGATAGCAGCCTGCATTGCTACACAGCTGGGCCTCATCTGGGCACCTCCAAACCCCAAACAAAGAGGAGGAATCTGCAGATGTCTCTGTAGCTCCTGCTAGGTGGCCCAGCCAGCCTGGTCTCCCCCAACTGCCCTCTCCTGCAGGCCCAGTTCCCACCCCCCCCACAACTGCCCTCCCCTGCAGGCCTGGTCGCTCCCAACTGCCCTCCCCTGCTGGCCTGGTCCCCCCCAACTGCCCTTCTCTGCTGGTCCGGTCACCCCTAACTGCCCTCCCCTGCATGCCTGATTGCCCCCAACTGCCCTCCCTTGCAGGCCTGGTCCCTCCCAACTGCCTTCCACTGCTAGCCATCTTGTGTCCACATGGGGGGCAGCCAACTTTGACCACATGGGGCGGCCATCTTGTGTGTTGGAGTGGTGGTCAATTTGCATATTACCTCTTTATTATATAGGATACACACACACACACACACACACACAGGAATCAATAAACATTATAAAAGAAATTACAATATATAGTTTTAAAAATAGCCCTAGCTAGTTTGCTCAGTGGATAGAGCATTGGCCTGTGAACTGGAGAGTCCCAGGTTTGATTCCAGTTGGGGGCATGTGCCTCCATTGCAGGCTCAATTCCTAGCTCTGGTTGGGGCATGTGGGGGGGGGGGGGGGGGCGGGCAACCAGTCGATGTATCTCTCTCACATCGATGTTTCCCTTTCTCTGTCTCTCCCCCTCCCTTCCACTCTCTCTAAAAATCAATGGAAAAATATCCTCAGGTGAGGATTAACAAAACAAAAGATAGACATTTAGTACTATAAATCTCTCTAATAGAGGTGTCCACAGATTGAAATGTTTTCATTTTCATTCAGCTCAAAATATTTCCCAATTATTCTTTATCCAGAGATGTGTTATTCATTTTCCAAATACAGTATAGCAGGATTTTCTAAGGATTTTACTGTTACTGATTTTTTTAAAGATTTTTTATTGAATTTTTAAAAATTAATCTTTATTGTTGAGATTATTACAGATGTCCCTCTTCTCCCCCCTCCCTATAGCTCCCCTACACCCGATTCCCACCCCACCCCAGGCACTCACCACCCTATTGTCTGTGTCCATAGGTAATGCATGTAAGATCTTTGTCTAATCTCTTCCCACAGCCCCCCGCCACACCTTCTTCCCTCTGAGAATCATCAGTCTGTTCCATTTCAATGCCCCTGATTCTATTATATTCACCAGTTTATTCTGTTCATCAAGATTTTTGATTTGTTTGATTTTTAGATTCAATTGTTGATAGATATATATTTGTTGTCACTTTGTTGGTGGTGGTTTTTTTTTACCTTTTTCTTCTTCTTCCTCTTTTTAAAGAATACCCTTCAGCATTTCATATAATACTGGTTTGGTGGTGATGAACCCTTTAACTTTTTCTTGTCTGTGAAGCTCTTTATCTGACCTTCAATTCTAAATGATAGCTTTGCTGGGTAGAGTAATCTCAGTTGTAGGTTCTTGCTATTCATCACTTTGAATTTTTCTTGCCATTCCCTTCTGGCCTGCATAATTTCTGTTGAGAAATTAGCTGACAGACGTATGGGCATGCCCTTGTAAGTAACTAACTGTTTTTCTCTTGCTGCTTTTAAGATTCTCTCGTCTTTTGCCCTTGGCATTTTAATTATGATGTGTCTTGGTGTGGTCCTCTTTGGATTCTTCTTCTTGGGGGTTCTCTGTGCTTCCTGAATTTCTATTTCTTTCACCAGGTAGGGGAAGTTTACTGTCATTATTTCTTCAAATAGGTTTTCAATATCTTGCTCTCTCTCTTCTTCTGGCACCCCCGTAATTCATATGTTGGTACACTTGAAGTTGTCCCAGAGGCTCCTTACTATCTTCATATTTTTGGAATTTTTTCTTTTTGCTCTTCTGGTTGGGTGTTTTTTTGCTTCCTCCTATTTCAAATCATTGATTTGATTCTTGGGATCCTCTAGTCTACTTTGACTCTCTGTATATTATTCTTTATTTCAGTCAGTGTATGCTTAGTTTCTGACTAGTCCTTTTCCATTTTTTTTGGCATTCACACTAAGATCCTTGAAAGTCTAAGTTCCTTGGAAGTTTCTAGGAGATTCTTGAGTAACCTTATAGCTGTGGTTTTGAACTCTATATCTAGTAGTTTTCTTTATTCCATTCCTTTCATTTACAACATGTTTCTTTGTCTATGCATTTTGGCTGCTTCCCTGTGTTTGTTTCTATGTATTGGGTAGCTGCTAAGTTTCCTTGAGTGATAGAGTGGCCTTGTGTAGTAGGTGTCCTAAAGGGCCCAGTGGCTCAGCATCCGCAATCACCTGAGGTGGACACTCTTGGTACACCCCTTTGTGAGCTGTGTGCACAGTCTTGTTTTAGTGGAGCCTTAATTGCTGTTGGTGTCACTGGGAGGAATTGACCTCCAGGCCAATTGGCTGTGGGGACCAGCTGCAACTACAGTGGGAGAACTTCTGCGCAGGAGACACCCTTATGGAGCAGGACTTGCTTCGGTGGGGTTTCGGTGCTCACTGAGTCTGCCCCTTGAGTGTGTCGCTTATGGATGTGAAGAGTTGTAATCTGGTATGGTCTCACACTGACCACTGGGTATATTGGCTCTTGGGCCTCCAGGGAGGTGCAAAGTCAGCCTCTGCCTGGAGCCATCCAGCAGGAGCTACAGAAAGATCTGCAGATTCCTTCTCTTTGTTATCAGGTTTAGAAGTCCCCACATGAGGCCCAGCTGTGAAGCAAGGCAGGCTGGTGCTGGTGCCAGTCTTGGGCCTTTTATTGATAGGTCTGGGGTTCCCTGACCCAACTGTAGCTTGTTTGACAGATTTTTAGCCTGAGAAAGGACAGGCCATTCGTATGCAAAAGCCGCTGCACACAGCTTGGGTGGGGTTGTAAACTGGATGAGGCAGGGTCTTAGGAAATCACCAGGGTGAAGCAAACAGAAATGGCTGACAGTCAGCTCTGCACTGGTTAGGTCCCAGCATGGGAGTACCTCTATCTGGAAGAAAGCCACTCCTGTGTTCTTGTCCCGAAAACAGATAGTCCACTTTCTCCCCATATGTGTCTGAGTCTCCAGAGCCTTGCCCGGCACTGGTCCTCAGTGGAAGAGGGAGCTTGTAAATTCAGTTCGTGGTACCAGCCTTTTAAGAGAAGCAGCTGGGTCTCCAGTAGCCTGTGTCACTCAGCCCCAATCCACACCTGTTTTTACAGCCTGTCGTTCTTACTGCTCATAGGGACTTCTTTCCCCAGCTCTGGAACCCTGGGCTGGGGGTCTGGTGTGGGGCTGGGACCCCTTGCTCCTCTGGGTGGCCTCCACAGAGGTGATCTCCCTCCTGATTAAAAAAGCGGCATACGGTGTGCTGGGCCAGCCCGTTCCGCGCCTCCGTACCTCCTACCAGTCTCAGTGTGCTTTCTTCTTTACTTCTCTAATTGTAGTATTTCCATTTAGCCAGCTTTCTGGTGGTTTTGGATGATGGTTGTTCTGTACTTTAGTTGTAACTTTGATGTGGTTGTGGGAGGCAGTGAGTACAGGTATTTACCTATGCCACCATCTTGGTTTTCCAAGTCTATTAAATTTTTTTATAAGGGGGTGAGAGAGTGAGAGAAACATTGATGTGAATGCAGCTGCCTCCTGCATGCACCCCACTGGGGACCAAGCCCTGACCTTAATTGAACTGGTGACCTTTCAGTGCTCAGGAGAAAGCTCAACCAACTGAGCCATACTGGTCAGGGCTGTTGATTGATTTTTATATAATCCCATTGTGATCAGAGCATACTTTGTATGACTTGAATCCTTTTTGATTTATTGATGCTTGTTTTAAGGCCCAGAATATTATTTGTCTTGATAAATGTTCTATGTGCACTTGAAAATATGTAACTTATTAGGTGGAGTATTCTCTCAATGTCAATCAGGACAAGTTGGTTGATAGACAGTGTTATTCAAGTCTATTATTTCCTGGCTGATTATTTGTCTACTCATCTTTCAGTCACTGAAAGAGTAGTATTGAAACCTCTGACTATAATTGTGGTTGTCTTTTCTTGCAGTTCTATCAGTTTTTGTTTTATATATTTTGAAGCACTCTTATTAGGCCCATGAACATTTAGGATTATTATGTCCTTGATTAATTAACCCCTTCATCATTATGAACTGATCTTCTTTATCCCTGGTAATATTCTTTGCTCTGAAATCAACTTTGTCTGATATTATTGTAGCCTTCCTAGCTTTCTTTTGATTAGCATAAGCATTGGGTATCTTTACTTTTATTCTATTTGAATTTTTATATTAAAGTACATTTTTGTCCTGGCTGGCAGGCTCAGTGATGAGAGTGTTGGCCTGTGCACTGGAGAATCACAGGTTTGATTCCTGGTCAAGGACACATACCTGGGTTGCAGGTTTGATCTCCAGCTCCAGTCATGGCATATGCAGCAGGCAACCAATCAATGTGTCTCCCTCACATCAATGTTTCTCTCTCTTTCTCCCTTTTACTCTTTCTAAAAATCAATGGAAATAATATCCTCAGGCCTGACCGGTGTGGCTCAGTAGTTGAGTGGCGATCCAGGAACCAAGAGGTAGCTGGTTTGATTCCTGGTCAGGACACATGCCTATGCCCAGGTTGCCAGCTCAATCCCTAGTGGGGACTGTGCAAGAGGCAGCCAATTGATGATGCTCCTCTCTTATCGATGTTTCTATCTCTCTATTCCTCTCCCTTCCTCTCTCTCTCTCTTAAAAAAAAATCAACAAAAACATATACACATATAAAATATCCTCGGGTGAGGATTATAAATAAATAAATAAATAAATAAATAAATAAATAAAATAAAGTAATTTCTTGCCCTGGCAGGGTAGCTCTATTGGTTAGAGTGCCATCCCAATACACCAAGGTTGCAGGCTCGATCTCCAGTCAGGGCACATACGGAAATCAACCAATGAATGCATAAATAAATGAAACAACAGAATGATGTTTCTCTCTCTTTCCCCTCCTCTTTCTCTAAAAACATCAGTAAATAAAAATTTAAAAATAAATAAGTACATTTCTTTAAAAAAATTTTTTTTATTCATTTCAGAGAGGAAGAGAGAGGGAGAAAGAGAGAGAAACATCAATGATGAGAGAGTCATTGATTGGCTACCTCCTGCACATCCCACATCGAGCCTGCAACCTGAGCTGTGTTCTGACCAGGAATTGAACTGTGATCTCCTGGTCCATAGGTCAACACTCAAACACTGAGCCACGCCTGCTGGGCTAAAGTACATTTCTTACAGGCAGCATATAATTGGGTCTTGCTTTATTATCCATTCTGACATCTCTCTGCCTTCTAATTGGTTGTGTAGACTATTTACCTTTAATGTGATTTTGATATAGTTAGGTTTCAGTTTATCATCCTATTGGGGTTTTTAGTTCTATCATCTGTTCTTCGTTCCCCTTTTCCTCTTTTTCTACCTTCTTTGGGGTTGAGTATTTTTATTTTAATCCTCATGCAAGGATGTTTTTGATTTTTAGAGAGAGAGAGAGAATCATCAGTGTAAAAGAAAAACATCAATCAGTTGCCTCCTGTAGGCACCATGGCCAGGGATCAAACCTGCAACCTTTTGGTGCACAGGATGACACTCCAGCCAACTGAGCCACCGGCCAGGGCACTTGAGTATGTTTTATTTCATTTTATCTCTTTTGTTGGCTTAGTAGCTATAACTGTTATTTCACTAATTGCTTTAGGATTTATAGTATACATCTTTAACTTACCACAGTCCACTTCAACACAGGAACTAACCAGGCCTCAAATGCAGCCCTGGGGCAACTGCCAACACAGAGCTCTCCAGAAGGAAGGGCCCATCTGTCATCCCAGTCTGCCTTACCCTTGGGAAGTCATCACATTGCTTAGGGCCTCAGCTTACTCATTTGTAAATTGGGGTTGTCCCACCTCCCCTGCATAGCTCAAAACAGTGTTCTGTTCTAGGAATAAGGGAAGGAAAACATGCTAAGTCTCTAATATTAAGACCCCAACCCTTTCCACACACTGGCCTAGCCAATGTGACCACTAGGCCTGCTCCTAGGACCACTAAGTCTCAAGATACATGGTTAGAAGCCCTAGGGGTGAGGACAAAGGTTGGGTGTGTGGGCAGCCAAGGGGGCCTGGGTTCTAAAACCTATCACTTGAGTGAGGAAGGACATGAAGTTGAGGAGAATAAATACCAGGGTTTCTGAGACAGACCAGTAAGCCAGGACACGTGGAATGGAGAAACTGAGACAAATAACTGAACAAACTGGCAGAGCAATTTATAACAAATGCAGAAAATCATCTCCTTAGACATAACCTCTAGGCCTCAGTTGTATTTCAGTTCCAGGCCCAGAAAAGCAGCAAAATCATGTGGGTGACATCAGGACCAGCTGCAATGACTAACGACCTCCTGCCCTGGCACTGAAAAATCAATAGAGACCATGACCCTCAAAAACCACCCCTGGGATTAAAAATGGATGTAATGGCCAAGTAAGTGGATGCTGCAGGGCAGGCTCCCAGGACCAAACTGGAATTACAACTAAAATATAGAAAAACTTCCTGACAATCAACAGAAGACTCACTGGAGAGAACCCTGATAACTGAGGATGGAAAGTGGAGACCGCATAGAGACTGGTAGGAGGGACAGAGGTGCAAAAGGGCTGGCTGGGCTCCCACAGACAGCAACTGAAGTTCCGGAGAGCTATCCTGACTGTGGGGAGTTAACACTGAAAACTCTGGGGCCTAATCCAAAGCTGGAACCCCCAGCAGAGAGCACCAGAACTGAGAAGGATACCCACATAACATCTGGCTGTGAAAAGCAATGGGGTTGCTGTCTGCCAGGGAGAGATGCTGGAAATGCAGGCACCCTCTTAAAGGGCCAATGCACAAAATTCTCTGTGGAGCCATGCACCTTGTGCTCCAGCAGAGGGAGGGCAGAGTGGCCTGGAGCTCTTGGGTTAGAGCTCAGAAGGCAGATGCTCCAGTTTGTGCTGAGTCATTCCCTCACATTGTGGAGGTCATCTTTCTCAGACATTTGCTATATAGGTGGCTTTTCCTGGGAGGAAGACAGTTGACCCACCCTATTAGAAAACAACTTGCCCCATGGTGAGAAATTTCTGAGGCCCATTAAGAGACTACGAATAACAATTAGCCTCCTAGCAGAAGCAATTGCCCCACCCTATTGTAATAACTCTCACCACACCTGTGGATGATTACCTGAAGGCTGTTCAAGACAGACTCCTATCTGTCTGTAGGCAGAGGTGGTCTCTGGAGGCTTTTAGTCATTGCCGGATCCAATTAGTCAGAAACAGCATTTGACACTGTCCTGCACTAGAGATTGAGAGGCATAGCAGATCTACCTAATACATATTCACAAACCCAAATAAGCAGCCAAAATGAGGAGACAAAGAAACAATCCCCAAATAAAAGAACAAGAGAATTCTCCAGAAGAAGAGCTAAATGAAATGGAGGTAACAAATTTATCTGATATAGAGTTTAAAATAATGATGGTGAAGATGCTCAAAATCATGACAAAAAATATAGTAACTATGAAAACATAAAAAGAGAATGACATGGCACAAATAAAGAACACATTAGAAGAAATACACAGCAGATTAAGGGAAGCTGAGTATAGAATCAGTGGATTAGAAGACAGGGTTGAAAAACTCACTCAATCAGAGAACCATAAAGAAAAAAACAATTAAAAAACAGGAGGACAGCTTAAAGGGCCAATGGGACAAGAAGAAAAGTAACAATATTCGCATAGTATGTGTGCCAGAAGAGACAGAAAGGGACGAAGGAATAGAGACCATGTTTGAAGAAATAATGGCCATACGATTGTCAGCTTATTTCTCAACAGAAACTATGCAGGCCAGAAGGGAGTGGCAAGAAATATTCAAAGTGATGAATACCAAGAACCTACAACCAAGATTACTCTACCCAGCAAAGCTATCATTCAGAATTGAAGGTCACATAAAGAGCTTCACAGATAAGAAAAAGCTAACCAGCTTTATATGTGGTGTGGGTTGTTCTTGGTTTCCCCTCCCCATCCCCATGTTAAATGTTTGCTAGCACAAATCTAAAGTTGTAACAAAAGAATCGAATTTCCTTAATAAAGAATTGAATTACCTACCAAAAAAAAAAAAAAACCAGTATTATATGAAATGCTGAAAGATATTCTTTAAGAAGAGGAAGAGAAGAAAAAGGTAAAGATAAAAATTATGAACAACAAATACATATCTATCAACAAGTGAATTTAAAAATCAAGTGAATAAAAATCTGATGAACAGAATAAACTGGTGAATATAATAGATTCAGGGGCATAGAAAGGGAGTGAACTGACAATTCTTGGGGGAAAGGGGTGTGGGGGTGCGGGAAGAGACTGGACAAAAATCGTACACCTATGGATGAGGACAGTGGGGTGGGGGGTAAGGGCAGAGGGTAGGGTGGGAACCGGGTGGAGGAGAGCTATGGGGGGGGGGGAGGGAGGAAAAACTGTAATAATCTGAACAATAAAGATTAAAAAATAAAAATTTAAAAATTTTTTTAAAAAAGAAAGAATGGCAGAAAAGTTCTCTAACCCGGTGAAGGAAAAAGTCACACAAGTTCAGGAGGCACAGAGAGTCCCAAGTAAGAAGAGCCCAAATTGGCCCATGCCCAGACACATCATAATTAAAATACCAAAAATTAAAGCAAAGAGAGAATCTTAAAGGCAGCAAGAGAAAAGCAAATTATTACCTACAGAGGAACCCCCATAAGGCTGACAACTGATTTCTCATCAGAAACTCTACAGGCCAGAAGGGAATGGCATGAAGTACTCAAGGTAATGGAAAGCAAGAACCTGAAGCCAAGATTACTATATCCAGCAAATCTATCATTCAAAATAGATGGTGAAATAAAGAGCTTCCAAGACAAAATAAATAAATACATACATACATACATACATACATAAATAAATAAAAGGCTAAAGGAGGACATCACCACCAAGCCAGCATTACAAGAAATGCTAAAGGGACTGCTATAATGAGGAGAAGAAATAGAGAGAGAAACCTAGGGATACAGAATTAAAATGGCAGTAAGTACCTATCGATAATAACCTTAAATGTAAATCGATCAAATGCCCCAATCAAAAGACATAGGATAGCTGAATGGATACAAAAATATGACCCTACTATATGTTGTCTACAAGACACCCACTTCAGGACGAAAGACTCACAGAGGATGAGAGTGAAGGGATGGAAAAAATTTTCCATACAAATGGAAAAGAAAAAAAAGCTGGAGTAGCAATATTCATACCTGACAAAATAGACTTCAAAATGAAGGCCATCACAAGAGACAACAAAGGTCACTACATAATACTCAAGGGATCAGTCCAACAAGAGGACATAACCCTGGTAAACAGGTAAGCACTCAATATAGCTGCAGCAATCTCGAGAAAGAAGAACAAAGTTGGAGGAATCACAATACCAGATATCAAGTTATACTACAAAGCCACTGTACTGAAAATAGCCTGGTACTGGCACAAGAACAGGCATATAGATCAATGGAACAGAATAGAGAACCCAGAAAACCAACCCAAGACATTATGCTCACTAATAGTTACAAAGGAGCCAAGAGCATACAATAGAGTCAAGACAGTCTCTTCAGTAAATGGTGCTGAGAAAATTGGACTGATACATGCAAAAAAATGAAACTAGATCACCAACTTACACTATACACAAGAATAAACTCAAAATGGATAAAAGTCCTAAATGTAAGTTGGGAAACCATACAAATCCTAGAAGAAACCATGGGCAGCAAAATCTCAGACAACTCTCGTAGCAATATGTTTATGGATACATCTGGGGCAAAGGAAACTAAGGAGAAAATAAACAAATGGGACATCAAAATATAAAGCTTCTTCACAGCAAAAGAAACCATCAACAAAACAAAAAGGGATCCCACTGTATGGGAGAACGTATTTGGCGATGATACATCTGATAAAGGGTTAATATCCAAAATATATAAGGAGCTCATACAACTTAACAAAAGGAAGATAAACAATCCAATTAAAAAATGGGCAAAGGACCTAAATACACACTTCTCCAAAGTGGACATACAGATGGCCAAGAGACATATGAAAAAATGATGAAAGTCACTAATCATCAGAGAGATGCAAATTAAAATGACAATGAGGTATCACCTCACACCTGTCAGAATGGCTACCATCAACAAATCAACAAATGACAAGTGCTGGCAAGGATGTGCAGAAAAGGGAACCCTCGTGCACTGCTAGTGGGAATGCAGATTGGTGCAACCATTATGGAAAACAGTATGGAGTTTCCTCAAAAAATTAAAAATGGAACTGCCATTTGACCCAGTGATCCCACGTCTAGGAATATATCCTAAGAAACCCAAAACACCAATCAGAAAGAATGTATATATCCCTATGTTCATAGCAGCACAATTTACAATAGCTGAGATCTGGAAACAGCCCAAGTGCCCTTCACTAGATGAGTGTATAAAAAAGCTGTGGTACATTTATGCCATGGAATACTATGCAACAATAAAAAAAGAAAAATCTCTTACTCTATGAGACAGCATGGAGGGACCTGGAGAGTATCACGCTAAGTGAAATAAGTCAGTCAGAGAAAGACAAGTATCACATGATCTCAATCATATATGGAATCTAATCAACAAGATAAACTGATGAGCAGAGTGGATGCAGAGACATGGAAGCGTGGAACAGAATGCGGAATCTCGGAGGGAAGGCAGCAGAAGGTGGGTGGGTGGGAGGTAATCATCCAAAGACCTTGTATGCATATATGCAGGACCCATGAATGCAGACAGCAGGTTGGAAAGGGCCTGGGGTGGCGGGCAGGGGCTGGAGGGGGTCGGTGGGGGAAATAGGGAGACATGTAATACTTCCAACAATTAAGATTTTTTAAAAAGAAATAATTCTGAGTAACAGCACAAATTGCTATTTTGAAGTACAGTCGGCTTTTGAATAGCACAGGTTAGAACTGTGTGGGTCCACTTATAGGGGGACTTTATTTTTAAATAAATACTGTGAATGTGAACAAAACAAAACAAAAGAAACCACAACTGGAGCCCTAGCTGGTTTGGCTCAGTGGCTAGAGCGTCAGCCCATGGACTAAAGCTCTATCCTGGATCGATCCAGGTTTGATCCTGGTCAAAGGCATGTATCTAGGTTGCAGGCTCAACTCGTGGGCATGCAACCAATCGACATGAGACATCGATGTTTCTCTGTCTCTCTCCCTAGCTTCCATTCTCTCTAAAAATCAATTTCCTTGGGTGAGGATTAACAACACAAAACCCCACACACACCTGGAAAATTGATGAATATTCTGCTGTAACCCTCCCCTAAGATTCCTGCCTGCAAGAGAGAGATAAAAGGCTCCAGGCAAAGGATGCAGTGTGCACTCCCCTCCTGGGAGCAGGCCCTAGCCTTCCCTTCGCCCTCTTCTTCCCCCACAGGCACGAATCTCCTAAACTCTAGGATTCAGAGTTTAGGAGCAGCTCATCCCAGCAGCAGCTCATCCCAGGCTAATCCCCTAAGCCTGTCCCCAAGGCCCTTTTCTCTGACTTCCCAGAGAGCTAGGGCCGCCCAGCCTAGCTCCCTGGTGGCTGCCTCTGTCCTAAGCCCTTCCTGTTTCTCTCCGTCCCGGATTTAATTAGCATGCCCTCACAGTCACCTGGACGGGTGGTGTGACATTTTTCCTGAAGTCCAGAACCGCTGGTCCTAGAGAGACTAGCTCAGGGCCAGGGCCCTGTCCAGTGACACTTCCAGGGCTTTGACAAGACCTCCGATATGTGGCCTCCCGGCCACGAGTCTGTGATTTCATGTTGTTGGAACCACCATTGTGTCCCTGGGGGTTGCAGCTTTCTGTGAGTTTGCTGTGGGGGAACCAAGAAAGAAGGCACTTGCAGATTCCCACAGGAACTGTAATTCCAGGGAAGAGTTTGAGGAGATGAAGAAGGCTGGCATCTCTCAGAGTGCAACGTGACCTTGGAATGTAAGGAATTTCTTTGGGTTGAATTCCATGGGAGTTTGTCACTGAGCTGTGCTCCTGAATATGAAACAGGGATATCTGAGCTAAGGAATAGTTCTCTTGATAAAGAAATGGTTAACAAGATACTGTGGAAAAATAAATTTTAAAAAACGAAACCTAGCTGACTTCCGGGAAGATGGCGGCATAGGTAAACACCGGAGACTGCCGCCGTGGACAACCACTTCAAAAATACAACTAAAAGTCGGAGCGGACATCAACCAGAACCACGGGAAGGCTGGCTGAGGAGAGTCTCTTCAACTAGAAGCAAAAACAACAGCATTCCGACGCTCAGCGGAGGCGCAGTGTAGAAAATTTAAAGGTACGGTGGTGCGGTGGTGAGGGTGCGCGCGCAAAGCGGGCTGGCAGCTGAGGGCGCGGTTGTCATTTTCAATCAGGAGTGAGTCTCAGACTCTGGGCTCCAGATCAGGGCGAGTCTCTAGGGACCCAGACTCAAACGGGAGAAGCGGGACTGTCTGGCTACGGCCCCTCCGAGGTTTGCAGCGATTGCTGGGACAGAGAGGCAGAGCCCCTGGGGACGGACTGAGAGCGGCCATAGCTGCTCCCTCCCCCCGCCCTGTTGAGCCCGCCCCGCCCAAACCCTGCGCACAGCCATTTGCCGATTGCCTCACGCAAGGGCTGGACTAGCGCCTCCCCTGAGGACTGAAGTTTTCCCACAGCTGATTTCCACAGCCAGTCGGCCTGGTGGTCAAATCCCTCTAGTGTTAACTACAACAATTAAGGCTTGGCTAGAACAAGACTGCGCACAGAGACCACAAGGGGGTGCACCAAGAAAGCATAAAAGATGCGGAGACAAAAAAACATGACAGAAATGGAGGATATGGAGCTAAGAATCGAAATTTTGAGGGCTTGCCATAAATTTGTGCAGAGCCTCACGAAAACTAATGAGACCCTCGATGCTACGATAAAGAAATTAGAAAATAAGCATACACGGACTGAAATAAAGAATATTATACCCAATAGCAGACCAGAGGAGCACAAGAATCAAACCAAAGATTCGACAAAAAACACCCAATTGGAAAAACAAAATGAAAAAAGAATCCGAAAGTGTGAAGATAGTGTAAGGAGCCTCTGGGACAGCTTTAAGCGGTCTAATATCAGAATTATTGGAGTGCCAGAAGATGAGAGACAGCAAGATATTGAAAACCTATTTCAAGAAATAATGGCAGAAAACTTCCCCCACCTGGAGAAAGAAATGGACTTACAGGTCCAAGAAGCGCAGAGAACCCCAAACAAAAGGAATCCAAAGAGGACCACACCAAGACACATCATCATTAAAATGCCAAGAGCAAAAGACAAAGAGAAAATCTTAAAAGCAGCAAGAGAAAGAGGCTCAATTACCTACAAGGGAATACCCATACGACTGTCAGCTGATTTCTCAACAGAAACTTTGCAGGCCAGAAGGGAATGGCAAGAAATATTCAAAGTGCTGAATACCAAGAACCTACAACCAAGATTACTTTATCCAGCAAAGCTATCATTCAGAATTGAAGGTCAGATAAAGAGCTTCACAGATAAGGAAAAACTAAAGGAGTTCATCACCACCAAACCAGTATTATACGAAATGCTGAAAGGTTTCCTTTAAGAAGAGGAAGAAGAAGAAAAAGGTAAAGATACAAATTATGAACAACAAATATGCATCTATCAACAAATGAATCTAAGAATCAAGTGAATAAATAACCTGATGTACAGAATGAACTGGTGACTATAATGAATCAGGGACATAGAAAGGGAATGGACTGACTATTCTTGGGGGAAAAGGGGTGTGGGAGATGCGGGAAGTGACTGGACAAAAATCATGCACCTATGGATGAACTCAGTGGGTGGGGAGTGAGGGTGGAGGGTGGGGTGGGAGCTGGAATGAGGGGAGTTATGGGGGGAAAAAAGAGGAACAAATGTAATAATCTGAACAATAAAGATTTATTAAAAAAAAAAAAAAAACGAAACCTATCCATTGATCCCCACTGCCTTCCAGTGTGAGGCAGGCCTTGCCTGGGGAGGTGGCCTCCCCCCTCCGCATGGTCTCCCTACTCTTCAGACTCAAAAGGCTGAGAACGCCAGGAAACCTCCCGGGAGCCTCCGAACACAGGCGTTTCTTTGGTTCCTTTCCCTTTATCCGAGTCCCCACCACAGTCAGGTGGTGGCATCTGGAGGCAAGAGGCCAACGTCCCCACCTACAACTGGTTCTCAGTGGGAGCATCCAACCTTCCCTGGAAGGGCCTTCGGAGACAGGTGAGATCAGACCCAGTGGCTTCGCTATGTCCATGCCATTGGCTGCCTCTGGCACAAACAGGGTGACCCATGCCCTACCCGGTGTGGCTCAGTGGATAGAGCGTTGGCCTGTGGACTGAAGGGTCCTGGGTTTGTTCGGTCAGGGGCATATGGGCATATGCCCAGGTTGGGGGCTTGATCCCCAGTGGGGGGCGTGCGGGGGGACAGCCAATCAGTGATCCTCTCATTGATGTTTCTATCTCTCCCTCTTCCTTCCTCTCTGAGATCAATAAAAATATATTTTTTAAAAATAGGGGGTCCCAGGCCCTCCCTGTACCTCCAGTGGCACCTGAGGACCCAGGAGGAGGATCTCGGCCTGGTTCAACTGCAACAACCTTTATGTTCTTAGGAGGTTTCCATCACCGGCCCGTCTGGAGTTTCCCCAGTTGTGTGATCCTGGGCGGGGGGGGGGCTGGTGCAAAACCACACACACGTGAGGTAACTGCGGATTCACCTGCATGATGTAAGAAATAACAGAGATCCCCCTTGTACACTTTGCCTACTTCTCCCAATGATTTAAAAAAAAAAAAAAAAAACTCTCACCGGAGGATATGTTTTTATTGATTTTAGAGGGAGGAGGAGGAAGGAGAGAAACATGGATCGACTGCCTCCCCTACACGCCCCGAGCGGGGTCGAACCCGCAACCCTTTTGGGGTACAGGACGATGCTCCCAATAACAACTTTGGCAAAACTATGGTGTAACAACCAGAATACTGACACTGGTAAAAATACACCAATCTTCTGAGATTTATCCGGCAGGTGTGTGACATTTCCATGATCAGCCAAGCTTGCCTACTCAGCAGGCAGCTGTAACCAGGGTGGCACCCCGCCCCCCCACATGTGCCCCGCCCCCCGAGAGGTGGCCTGAGAAGTTAAGGTGCAAGGCGCCGTGTGCTGCCTCCTGACACATCGCTGCAGCCGGTTACAGACCTTACGACTGCGGCGCGGGCAGTGGGGTAGGTCCGTGCCGGGCGTGGAGGACGCCACCTGCTAATGGAGGCCGATCGCCCGGGGCAGGGCGCCGCCGGGAGGGACGTGCCCCGATCGCCAACGCACGAGCTCAGCGTTAGAGGCGGCTCGGCTCCAGACCTGGGTCCCAGCGAGGGGAGGAGCGAGCACGCCAGGCCTCGCCGGGAAGGGGAGTCCCGAGCCTGGGCGCTCCACGAGGTCCGCCCCGGGGCACGCCGGGAAACCGCGCGCCCCGCCCCCTCCCGCGCACTCTCCTCCCCCCGCTGCGCAGCCCTCGGCCGCCCCCTGCCGCCGCGGGGTGGGCCCTGCAACCCGCTCCGTCCCCGCCCCCACGCCGCCGGATTGGCTGCGCTCCGAACCTGAGGCCCCGCCCCTTTCCCCGGGTCCTTTGATCACGCGCCTCCAGCTTCTTCCGGGGCCCGGGAGCCAAGCGAGGGCGTTCCTGTCGGGGCTGCAGCGCCGGGAGGTAAGGCATGGCCGGTCGGATGGGCTGCAGAGCGCTGGCACGGGTCCACGCCTCGGGGTTCCGGGGTTCCAGGATGCCGGGGCCCCTCTGCGCTCTTTCCGAGCCTCCCTCCCCCGGCCTGAGCCTCCCAGAGCCCTGGGAACGGCCTGACACTGTGTTCTCGACGATGTGCGTGCGACTAAGCAATCTGACCCCACGAACACCGGGGCGGGTAGTTCACACCGTGCCCCGGGTGGAGACCCAGGCGAACCCGGGTCAGGGACCGTGGGGCACCTGTGTGCAGCCGCCCCAGGACGGTCTCCTTGCATCTGTCCATGGGAGCTGACCCTCTCCTGCCTGTCAGCTCAGGCTAGGAGGATAGGGACCTGGGCAGAGACCTGGGTGGTGACCAGAGGCGGGGGGGGGGGGGGGGGGGGGGCGCGGGGGGGATGCAGCCCAGCCCTGACAACTTGTGTCCACCCGGGCAGGAGACACAAGGAAGACGATGTCCAGGCTGTATGTCTGGAGCGACACCAGGGACGAGGAGGACACGTACAGCCTATACCGTAGCCTGAAGAGTGGGGACTGGATCAGGACTGAGATCCAGTGCGCCTACCTCACCCCTGGGCCACCGTGCAGGACCCTCATAGTTTTACCTGATTTCCCCATTTTGCTTCACTGGATAGGTGCTGGCAGCCCAGCACCCCAGGAGATCGGGGCAGGAGCTGGGAACCTATGTCTAATCTTTCCCCAGTTTAGAATTGCAAATGTTTGGCCTGCACCTGAGCTGGGCCCCACCCTAATTGGGTGGGGGGGTGGGGGTCGGAGCTGGGCAGAACTAAGTCCCTGGATCTGGGCCTCCCCTAGGTGCCCCTTTACACCCAGGACTTGCTGAGAGTCATTGGGAGGTTAGGGTACCTGGAGGATTCCTTGTCCCCGTGCCTGGCCCAAGTTTTCCTATATCACCAGCTCTTGGGGAGGACTCCAGGGGCTGGGTGTCACTCGGGCTGCAATTGATAACCTCCCTTCCTCCTCCTCAGGGAGCCCAGTGGAGGCGCCCTCCCGAGGCACTGCCCATGCTGACTACACAGTCCTCCAACTGCTGATGTCATGAGTAACACCACAGTGCCCAATGCCCCCCAGGCCAACAGCGACTCGATGGTGGGCTATGTGTTGGGCCCTTTCTTCCTCATCACCCTGATCGGGGTGGTGGTGGCCGTGGTAAGGAGCCCCCTCATCCGCACATATACCCACACCTTTGCGAAGCAGGGCTGGGTGGGCCAGGTCGTCTGCACACAGCATCCCAAGCTGTTCTGCAGTTGGGTGTGGAGGTGGGTGGGCTGTCCAGGTCTCCCAGCCTCCACAGTGCTGTCTCTGTTCTAGGTAATGTATGTCCAGAAGAAGAAGCGGTGAGTGTCCCCGCCCCCAGCACTACCTCCCCACATTTGGCTTAAATTTCTTCTCATAGGACCAGAGTTCCCTGCACCCTGTAAGATGGCCCTTGGCCTGCAATCCCTGCACCCCATTGTTAGGTTTTCCTGCCCAGGCTCAGCTCACCCGCTGGGAGAGGCCCCTTTGTCCCAGAGCCTGGGGGAGTGGAGACAGGGCGGTCAGATGTGTAAAGGGGGTGGCCCCTGGGCTGAGCCCCCTCCCCTGCTCCCCAGGGTGGACAGGCTTCGCCATCACCTGCTCCCCATGTACAGCTATGACCCCGCTGAGGAGCTGCACGAGGCTGAGCAGGAGCTGCTCTCTGACGTGGGAGACCCGAAGGTAGGACGGAGCCAGCAGAGGGGGGGTCTGCTCTGCGCTCACATGCACTCACCCCAGAAACCAGAGCCTGGTTCTGCCCTCAGCCCTCCCCATTTGGACTGATGAGCAGTGAGACCTCTCTAGCAGGGGCCTGAGCCAAGGGTGGTCTCCCCCCAGGTGGTGCACGGCTGGCAGGGTGGCTACCAGCACAAGCGGATGCCCTTGCTGGACGTCAAGACCTGACACCCTCCCCTTCAGAACCATGGGGTCCTGCCGACTGCTGCTTCCCCTCCCACCTGCCCGCCAAGCCCCCTGCTGGGCACTGGGTCTCCACTCCTACCCATCCCCCTCCGTCTGTAGTCCTTTGTGGGCTGAGCCTGCTCCCAGGCCCAGGGGTTTTTCCTCTTGGTGTGGGCAGCTTTGTCCTGTGGGCCCCTTTAGCCCTCCCTGACTTGGCTTGGGAGCTTCCCATGGTGACAGGGCCTGATGTATAGTCTTCAGTATACATATTTTGTAAATAAAATGTTTTGTCGTTAGAGGTGTGATTTCTCCAAGGGCCTTAAATTACCTCCCCTGTGGTGACTGCTTTGCCTCCACCCTCAAGAGCTGGGCAGGGCAGCTCCAAAGCCACCCCCACCAACAGGTTCTTGGTTTCCACCTTCACCTGCTCCAGGCACCCACCTACAGAGACTCCAGTCCAGAAAAGGATATATTTTTATTCAAGTAACTGCAAGTAGGAAACCAGAGGGAGGGGCCCAGGCTGGGACAAATCATGGCTACCTCCTCCCCGGCAGAACGGGGAGAAGGTGGCCCTACACTCTCTGCTGTCAACACAGGCCCCCGCTCACTCAGCTGCAGCATCCTAGGGGCAGAGCCCCCACTTCCCTGGGACTGGGGCAGTCGATTCCCAGCCTGCTTTGCCCCTGGCTCCTTCCCAAGAGCATCTTGGAGGGGAGTGTGGGCAGAACAGGAGGCAGTGAGGATGAACATTTGGCGCTGGTAGCAGCAGCAATGACAGATGTCTAAGAATGAAACATGGAACAAAAAACAACACAACTGTCCAGAGGTAGTTTGTGAACAGAGGAAAGATGGAACCAGAACCTTGGGGGGTGGGGAGGAGCGGGGGGTGGGAGTGGGCAAGGCTAGCTCCTTGTTAGTGCGCATGTGAGGGGGAGGAAACCGGAGGCCTAGAGTGGAAGCAGATGGAGCCAGGGGCTCACACCCCTCCTGCCTTCCCTCCTGTGCCCCAGGGGGGCGCTGTTCAACCTAGTGCAGGGCTAGGCACCTCGTGGAAGGAAGGAAAGGGGGTGTGAGCCGCACCTGGTGAGACACAGGTTTGTTGGGTCATCTTGGGGCCAAACAGCCCTATCCATGGCCACAGGTGCTGCTGCCAGGACAGTGGAGCGGGCATGTCAGAGTGAGATGGGGCTCAGGCCCCTTTAAGGCCAGGGGAGCCCTCCCAGGCCCCCTAATGGGAAGCCAGAGGTAAGAGTGGGGAAGGGACCCCCTAAACCAGGAGCCCAGTCAGCAATGCCCCCACCACCCAGGGAGCAGGGACGCAGCAGGCATGGGGTGCGGCTAAGTGGGACGTCAGCTTTGTCAGGAGGCCGGGGGAATGCACGTGGGGGTGAGGGGGTGCTGGGAACCGAGACCAGAGGAAAACTGTTCCCCACTCGGGCCGCCAGGGCCCGGCTGGTGTGCTGTGTAGTGTGGCGGTGCAGGCGGGCGCAGGTGGGTGGTGGTGGCCGGGGGAGGGGGCGGGGGCAGTGGGAGCGGAGCTGTCCAGTCCCAGAAGGAAACGGCTCCTCAGTGAGGAAGCAGGTGGCCCGGTCACTGCTCCTCCTCGGAGGACTCCTGCGAGATGCCCTCTTCTTCCTCCTTCTCCTGTGAGGTGGACAGGCAGGGCCATCAGCACGGGGGCCAGGCCTGGCCCTTCTCCTCCTCCACCCCCAGCTGTGGGGGAGGGAACTCAGGCCTGCTGCCCCCACCCCCTCCCTGGCTCTCCAGAAGGGGGATGAGTCAGGGCTGAGTGTGTGGGTGACTCAGCAACCTCCACAGCCCAGTTTCATTCATAAAAAAGGAAGAATTTAAAAGGAGGGAAAAAAACCACACATGCTGCTCTCACAGCCATCCTCCCTTGCCCCGGGGCCCACAGTGGGGGACTGGGCAGAACCCAGAAGAGCAGCATTGATGCTGAAGGAAGTGAGGAGTGACTGGCTGGGGAGGGGAGGCAGCAGCCAGGGAGAGGAAACGGGCAGGGGTGGTGGAGGGTGCAGGGGAGCCAGGTGGTCTTGGCACACAGGGCAGCTGCTGGGCTGCGGGGCAGTGGCCGCAGCCGCAGGCTGACCCCAGGCCAGGGTGGGGAGGAAGGGGAAGTGTGTGGCGCAGGGGCTCACTCACGGGGCGGGAATGTCGGGACACCACGGGCTGCGGCCCCCGTGCCAGGCACAAACTCCAAAACAACTTGTTTCCTGTTACTCACTCCTGGGGCCCAGCCAGCACCCCCCCACCCCAGGCCCCCCAGCCCTGGTGGTAGTGGCTCAGCTCGAGGAATGAATGCCTCAGGGAGTTCAGGGAGCAGACTGGGGATAGGGAAGGGCTGGGAACAGGAAGGCTGGGGAGGCTAACTCAGGGGAGCCCCCTAGAGGCAGTCTCCTGACTCGGCAAACCTACTTCCACCACCAGCTCTCTGGGGGGCCCAGAAATGAAAGGTGCCTCCAGGTGGGATCACACCTCAGCTCCCTCCCAGCACTGACCCCTCCCAGCGCTGAGCTCTTTGCTGCTGCTTCCTCCTCCCCAGGATCAGAGCAAAGGCACACCGCACTCCTTCCCCCTGTGAAGGCCTTTCCTCATTTCTATAATGGGGGACAGTTTAGAGGACCGCCAAGATCCCCCCTAGAAGCAGAGACAGCCTCCACTAGTGCAGGGCAAGGGTCTGTTCTGTACCTGGGACCCCGCACTTCTCATGGACACAGCCCTTTAAACGAGGTGCCAGGAGCCGGGCCGGGGCCAAGTGTGGCAGCCACCATCCCTGGCCCAGCAGGTCAGGGAGAGCCGTTTTTCCATGGTGGGTGCACAAGATCAGGTAGGCCTCACCCACTTCTCAGCACCCACCCAGAGGGGCCAACCCCGTACCCCCTTCACCTACCAGTTTTTTGGGTCTGCCCCTTGGTTTCCTCCCTGGAGTCGTGGTGGTTTTCTAGATGGCAGAGAAAAAACCCACTAAGTCAAAAACGTCCCTGACAGTGCTCACCCAGTAACGGTGGGAAGCAGAGGACAGAGCTGCCCTCCTCTGCTCAGGGCAGCCCAGGAATCTCACCCCAACCACAGGCCCACCCCAGCTGGTCCAGCTGGTGATGACTGGCTGCCACATTGCCCCCCTCAATATACACACACGCCCCCCACTCCCTCCTCCTCCCATGACTCAGAGGATATGAGTCGTGTCTTAGAAAAAATAAAATAAAAAACAAAACAACTTCTCTGAAAGCTTGATGCCGCTGGGAAGCTGGCCTTCCCTGCCCCTCACCCCCAGATCCAGGGGACCCCAGGATAGAAGTGACATTTCAGCCCAGGGGCTGGTGGGGCTGCCCCTTCACTGTGCCCAGCTCTCCTTTCTCCAGGCCAGGAATGCTGTCGGACCTCTGACTTGATTTCCCCATTGTCCTGGGCAGGCCCAAGGCGCAGAAGTGAGACCTCAGTCATCACCCTGCTTTCCCCATTAGCACAGACCCACTGCCTGCCACCACAGCCCAGGCAGAGGGACTGACTCGGGATGAGCCCCCTCCCCCAGGTCTCCCCTTTCGTGCACCAGGAGGCCACACCGCCCCCAAGCCTCACCCGGGTCTTGGCAGCGCCCTTGTTTTTGCTCCCCTTTGGTCTGCCCCGAGGTCTCTTAGGTGTTGGCACTTCGCTGGGCTCCTTCTGCAAAGACAGAGGCAGTTAGACACAGATGCCACCCGTCGTCCCACCCCTTTCAGACGATGGAGGCCTCTGCCCCACCCCAACCAGACTTAAGTCTGCGAGCCATCACCTCGGCCAAGAGCCCACAATGGCGGGACAAGTGGTTGGGATTCAGCTGTTTGACCACCTTTTGCAAAGGCCCTTCCCTGTGACAAGACCCTGGGAAAGGTGTCCTGGGGGCCGACAGACAGGGCAGCTCTGCCACCAACTAATCCCCAACATCTCGGGGAAGACCCTTAATGCCGAGCCCCACTTTCCTCCTTTGTAAAGGGTTATCATCAAAATTAAATGAAGGATGTCTCGTCCTGAGCCACAATCACTGCCCACCCTTTCGGGTAATGCATGCCGGGCACTTCTGGGAGGCAGAAGAGCAGAAAGGATGTCTCCCTTGGAGGGAGCCCCCAGCCTCTACTGTAAACTGGCCCCCTCCAGGGTGCCTCCCAGGGAGAAGAAACCCCAGAGATCCCTGCCATTGTTGCCGCTAAAATTTTAATAAGCCCGAGACGGAATAAAAAGCTGCTGCATAATGCATAGAAGCCAGGCAGCAGAGGCAAGCAGCTACGGTTCCCCGTGGGTGGCTTCTAACCACGGTCCAGTAACCTAACACCCCTTTCTGACCCCCGACCCCACCCCAGTAACAGGCGGTGGGGAGGCCCAGGGAAGCAGACTATAGGGAGGCAGGCTACAAGGGTGAGTCCCCCACACGCTAGGCTCTGAAGAGGCAGCTGAATGCCACCACCCAGACTCCTCCTGGCTCACGTCTCCCAGTCCAGATAGACCACTCTCTCCACCTCGCTGCCGGGAAGCTGGGGGCCTGCGTGTGAAGGATTGACCCCGGTCTCCTCTCCTCTCCCTCAGGAAGGGGAAGCCTGGACTTCACCCACTGGCCATGCCTCCCAGGGTGCCCCCCACAGGGCAAGGCTGGCCTTCTAAGCCAGGAGGAGGACAGCACCAGGGTTCACTCTACCAACCAACTCGCCACCATTTTCAACTTCTTAGGCTTCCATTTCCTTTTACAGAGCCAGGGTGAAGCCTACCTAGGTCCGCTGGCAGTGAGGCCCTGCCCTGGTTACTGGCCCGAGATGAGGAAGTGCAGAAACTGTCAGTAAGGACCCAAAACTTTCATAGCAGCAAATCAACAGCAAGATGTGAGGTGGATCTCATGCTTAAAAACCCTAGGCTCCTCTTTCTTTCATGTTCCCGGAGTTCACTGTTACTGTTCTATAAACACAGGGGTCTAGAGCAGGTGGCCCCCCGCAGTGCAGACACACCTGCGTGAGCAGAGGGACACTGAGGCTTGGTCCCCACTTCTGCTGGGGTCTCAGGAGGGTCTGCGAGTTGGTGAGTGTAGGGTGTGCAGGCATGTGGGGAGGACAAGCAGATGGCAATGATTCTGCACCGCCCCGTTCCTGCTTTCGCCTGCCAAGATGCCTGGTACCTCCCTAGCCCAAAGGGTAAACCGAGGCAAAGATTTGGACACCCACTTGACTCCCTACCAGTGCGGTCCCAGGACTCACCGGGGGCTGCTTTCTCGGCCTGCCCCGCCCTCGCTTCTCAGTGCCGTCCTTTTCCTGCTTGGAGGCCAAGGGCTGGCTGGACTTCGAACTCGACTCGCTCATCTTCCCTTCTCTACGAAGCAGGTGGAGGAGCGATGGCTGAGATGCTGAAGGCAGGAAAAGTGGTTTTAAACAAAACACTGTTTCAGCCACCTCCTACGCCCTCATCCCTCCCACCCTCCAAGTGGACTGCAGCAAAACAGCCCGCTCCCCTGGGCGCCCACCCTGCTGCTGCCACAGGGAGGAGCTAGGCCCTCTGCCCTAATCACTCCTTATCTCCTATTCAGAAGGGCTCTTTGTTGTCCTGCCACCCTCACAGGGCCGGGGCCCCAGACGCAGGCAGCCCAGACCTGGCTGAGGGGGAGGCTGTCCTGGGCAAAGGTATAGATGAAGTGGGGGGCGGTCTTCACGCCACAGGGGGCAGGAGGGGGGACTCTCTAGCCAGCATCTGACCTTTCACCAAGCCTGCTCGCAGGGAGCAAGGGAAGAAAGGTAAGCAGAGAAAATGAGCCCGGGCACCTGGCAGCAGAGCTTCAATCCCCTGCACACGTCGCTGACAATATTGTCAAGCTCGAGGTTCAAGACCTAAGGCTACCAGGGCCGACCTTGACACTCCACACCAACCACAAGGCCAGGGCTGGTGCCTGGGCCCCAGCAAGGTCCCTCTCTGCTCTCTCCCAGGGTAAAGCCTGGATTCAAAGATGGGGCACAATTTGGGGACTGGGAAGGTGGGTGAACTGCAGTGGGCAAGGCTGGGGGAGGAAAAGGAGCCCACAACTGAAAGGTGGGTCTCCTCTCTCCCTCACCCCCATCCTGCCGACCTGGAATCAGAGATCTTTCCCTTTGATACCTGCTTACAGGAGGGGCTTCTCCAGCTGGCCCTCTGGAGCCCTGGCAGGACTGACCCTAAAAAGCTGCGTGGCCCTTTTTTAGCATGTTCCCTCTCAGAAGCCTCACTATTTGAGTTTGCCCCAAACCTCCCCCCGCAAGGACACCTGCACCCTGTTGCTGGGAGCCCCTTCGAGAGACATAAAAAGGGCAGTGAGGCCCTGGCCAGGTAGCTCAGCTGGTTAGTGTTGTGCTGATACACCAAGGTGGTGGGTTCCCTCCCCGGTCAGGGCACATATAAGAACCAACCAATGAATGCATAGAATAAATGGCACAACTAATTGATCTTTCTCTCAAATCAATAATTAAAACACGCAATCCTCCCAGTCATTATCCCCGAGTTACAGACAAGAGACTTGAATTAGGAAACCCAGGCTCTCCCAGCTCCGTGGGGACCGATTCCTGGCTGCGCTTGGTAAGGGGTGGGCTGGGCCCACAGGACTGGCTTCTGAAAGCCCCTTGGCCTGTGAAATGGGGTAAAGGTAAGACATCTGCCTCACCCACCTCTCCAGACCCCTGCAAAGGTCAAACCAGGTAAGTTTTAAAATGCCTAGACAATGGGAAGTCTTCATACAAAACGAGAACGAAAACATTTGAAAATGACTTTTCTCCTCTTCAGACAATTTCCAGTGAGAAAACATTTTGCCAATTTGTGACTTTTGGGGGGCCCCGTCCTCAAAGCTTCGGGGTGCTCCAGACGGCAGGGCCTTTTCCAGTATTCCTTCTATTTTACAATACTTTATACTTGGAGACCCTTTAAACAAGGTGGTTGGTGCTTTAGCCTGCTCCCTCATCAGTGGCTTGGCCTGCTCTGTAATTACAGGCAGTGATTAAAATCTTCTATTACACCACAGGCCCCCTTTCAAACGAAACATCAAAATTAGTCAGCTAAATGAGCACTGGCCTCACATGAGGTCTGCCCGGGGCCCCTCAGAGAGGGGGTTCTACCCTAATCCCAGAGAGCCTGGGCCCCGCCTGCTGGGATCCCGGTGGGTCTCCCTGGAAGCTCGTGTTTCATCTGGTGCTTCTTCCTACCTCTTGCTGCTGGGGTCCCCTGAGTCCACACTCGCCCACCCCAAATCCAGACCTCTGTGAGTTAAATAAAGGCCCGAGGCCCTCTCTGGTGGGACCAACAAATGCTGAGTCTTCCACCTGTTTCTGAACATCAGAGGCCTGTCGTAGAAAAGCCACTTTTAGGGCCCAATCTTAATCCTTCCACGTCTGAGACCTTTTGGTCCTCAAGTTTGCCCCCTTCACACGCTGTGCTCCTAATGTGTGCTCCACAAATGCTTAGATAACTGGCAGGAATGACCTTAGGAAATCATCACGGGGCTGCCTTGTTTTACAGAAAGAGTCGTCCAGAGAAGCTGGTAAGTTGCCTGAAGTCACACAGCAAGTTGACGGACAGGATGGAGTAGGTTCCCGGCGACCGCCGAGCCCGCCACTTTCCTTACCCGCCTGGGCGGCTCGGCTCGGTGAGGTCCCTGTGGGCCCCGGCTCCACACTCAGTCCCAGGGTGACTCTGCAAGTGTCTGCGCTTGGCCGTTGCAGGTCCACCGGCGGGACCAGGGGCCAGAATGCGCGGGGGGAGGGGCGCTCGAGCAGGCGCGGGAAACCGGTGCACCCCGACCGCATGCACCGCCACGCGGGTGCACCCGGCCCCACTTCCTGCCAGAGGGGGCACCCAAGCCCGCCTTGGGGCAGGAACCTGGCGCGCGCCGGCGCGGGGTAGAGGAAGAAAGCCACCCTCCTCTGTGCCCTCCCCGCAAAATAAAGCCCCAGGAAAATAAATGGAAGCGGGGAGTCACAGGGACTAGTTCCAACAGAGCCCAGCAAAGCAGAGAAACCAGTTTGTGGGGGTGGAGGGCAGGCCTGGCCCTGGGGGCTGAAGAGGCGCGCGGGCCGGGCCAGAGGTGGGGTCGGGGTGAAACACCAAACCCAGGCCCGCGATCCGGCCTCATTGGCGAGAAGGGGCGCCAGGTAAAGGCCGAGCGGGAGCAGGACCGGATTGCGGGATTCCTGCCCATCCCCCTCACTTCTAGAACTTCCCCAGGCTGCGGGGGCCGGCCGGCTCCCCACTCTCCCGCTGCGCCGCAGCCTGTTCCTCTCTCCGCCCCCCCAACCACCCACTCAGGGCCCGGGCCCGGGCGCGGCGGGCGCGAGGTGCATCGGGATCCGCCGGGTGCACAACTCGCGCTCGCCGCAGCCGCGCGCCCCCTCCCCCACCGCGCGCCTTGCCCGGGTCCCCGCCCCCCGCAGGGCGCCCGCGCCGCGGGGGCAGGAGTGCGGGCGCCCCCCCCCACGCCTGCGGGCCCCGCCGCCCGCCCCCGCGCCGCGCGGCCCTCCTCCGCCCGCGGCTCGCGCAGTCCCGGCCTGGGAATAAAGCTGGAGGCGCGCGCTGCAGCCCCCGGCGGCTCGCAGGAGGGGCGGCGGGGGTGCGGGCGCCCCCCTCTGTCGCGGGCCCCGGGGACGACTCACCGCGAGCTCGGCCGCCGGCCTGTGGTGCGCGCTCCGGCTGCGAGGAGCGACGGTGCTGGGCGCTGAGGACCGGCCTGGCTCCGCCGCCGCCGCTAGTAGCAAATGCGGATCTGAAACCGGGAGAGAGCAGAGGTTCTCAGAGACCGCCGCCGCCGCGTGCTCGCCGCCCAGGCCCCCGCGGGGTATTTAGGTGTCACATCCAGGCGGGGGGACAAAAATATCCCCCCTCCCCCGAAGGATGGCGAGGGGCAGGAAGCTAGGCACGGCCCGTGCGCGGCCTCAATAAATAATTTCATTAAATGATAGATATTTAAAAAAAACAGAAGCCACCGGAGGGGCCGCGAACTCACGCCTTCTTGGAGCCGCGCCAGCGCCAGAAATAGCCCGGGCTCGGAGTCCCAATTAGAGGAGCGCAGCCCCGGCTCAGGGGAGCTTAAAAAGAGCGACCCAGGGGCAGGGGGGACGGGCCCGCCCGCGCCAGCCGTGTCACCGAGGGGGCGGGGCCATGCAAATGAGCCCGGGGATTTAAAAGGGCGGCCGCCCGCCAGCCGCCCCGCGGGTGGGTGCTGACTTCGGGGAGGGGCACGCAGTTCCCCGCGCCGGCGCCGGGGGCGGGCTGAGAAGGCGAGGTGCCGGCCCACTCCCCACCGTGTCGGAAGGGGAACCTGGGGGAGTGCACAGAGGGGTCGTCTAGGAGCGGTTCCCGGGGTGGGGGGGAGGGTGTCCCACTCCCGGGAACGGGGGCTGTTGTCCCGGGCAGAATCACCTCTAGGGTTCTTCGGGGCATCGGGGCCTGGCGCCCGCGGGGCGCGCGGACGTGAGACGGTGGTGCCTGTGGGGTCCGCGGGGGCGGGGGGTGGAGAGAAACGCGCCGCCGGGTGAGCTCGCGGCCTACCCGCCGCCCCCTTCGCCCAGATCCGCGGCTGGAAGACTTCCCCGGGGCGGACAGGTGTCCGCGTGCACATTTCAGCGCCAACCCCGCGTGTGGCCACCTGGTGAAATATCAATGTTGTGAAATTCAGACGTGAAACGTGTGAAATCCAGAGTTTTAATTTATTAGCGGCCGCAAGTGAACCTTAAGGTGCATCCTTCAAGCACAACACGCGGTGGGCTCGGTGCAGGTAAACCCGAGGAGACGCCCGCAGACGTGCTCTCCCGCGTGGGCTCGGCCGCATCCGCGTGACTTTTCGTGAAGTTCGGGGCGCGTGAGCCAGTCGCCGCCTGGAAGCGCTTCGAGGGCAGGGACCGGGTCCACGCACACCGTCCCCGCCACGCCGGGCGCCCTGGCGCCGGCTCAACAAAGACTTGTTGCACGACCGACAAGGAAGCCCAAGTGGGAAGATGGCGGGGAGGGCAGTGGGAGGAGAAAGGGCGCTGCTCGTGGCGCTCCCTGCAGGCCGGGCCGGGCCTCGGGGAGCGCACCTCCCCGCCCCGGGTCCCCGAGGCGGCCGTCCACACCTCCCGTGATGCAGGGAATTGCAATGCGGCCCAATGACACACGGCGGTGACTCATGTTTTTCTTCCTCCCCGGTCAGCCGAGGCCCCGGCCCAGCCCCCTCCTCACGGGGCCCGCCGGCGGCGGGGGCTCCAGGAAAACCCTGAGCAGAGTGGAGGCGGGGTGGGGACCGCGGGCCGGCCTCCCGGTTTCAGGAATGTTTCAGGAATGTTTCCGGTGGGGGTGGGGGTGGGGGTGGGGCGCCCAGGCGGGAGTGGGCCCAGCCCCCACCCGGGCAGCACGTGCTCGGCCGGGTGGGGGCGGGGCGCCGGGCGGGAAGGCGCTGGGGGCCCACAGAACCGGTTTAAAGAAGAGGGCGCGGGGCTGGGGCCGGGGCCGGTCCGAGCTGGAGTGGGCGGGGAGGCCTGCGGCCCGCGCGCTCGCTCCCCGCCCCGCGCCCAGGTGGGACGCACCCCAGTGCCGTCCCCAGGCTGCCCTGGAGGGGAGAGGAAGTCACGGAAAGGCGGCCCGAGGGGAGAGAGGGCGGAGGGGATGGCGGGGGAGAGGCGGGGGGAGGGGTGGCTGCCCCTTTGTCTGGAGCCCCGGTGGGGGTGGGGCGGGTGCAAGGCGCGCTGCTCCATCTTTGTGCCCTGCGCCCAGCGCGCGCGTAGTAGGCCGCTGGTGGGGTTGGCCGAATGAATGGCCGGGAGTCGTGAGCTCCGGGACCTTCGCGGCCTTGAGTGGAAGAAGGAGCCCTCAACCCTAAGGTTGCAGGCCCCCGCCAGCGACCCGGGGCCCCGGGCTTCCAGGCCGGGCTGGGGCTGGTGGCCAGGGAGGCCTTGTGTGGCCTGGTCTGTCCCTGGGAGGCGGTGGGGGAAAGCGGGACTTGGTCTCCAGCGAACTGTGGGCAAACTTGGCCAACTTTTTGGCCCACTTTTCACCAGCCGACTTGCTCCTCTTTTTCCCTACTCTTATTTTCCCCTCGTCCTGATTTCCTCGCCGACTTGTTTTTTTACCTTGTATTATGTGTATTTTCGTAAGCCACCTCAACCCCTCTCTGGAAGGAAGCAGATATAAATAAATTTCTAGGCAAATATAGTAGTTTATTCTTCTCCAGGATTATCCACACCCTTGAAATCCAAATAACTCTACCACTGACCCCCACCGCCATGCTTTCTGGATTGCAAATGCCCCAAAATTACTTTCTCTCCTCTTTCAGTAAGTATTTACTAAGCAGAAGGATGAGTGTTAGGGATTTTAAAAATAAGAGAGTCCTTGCCCCAGCGAATTTCATGTCTAGAGGAATCAGAACCAGGAACACCCCAGAGTAACAATCCCCTAGAGGCCAGAAGGCAGAAAGCCTGGGTTCAGCATTTACTGAGGGCCTACTGTGTACAAGAACCGGTCCATGCTCTTGGGGTACAATCGGAGAGCAACGTAAAGTTCTCTATGCTCTTAAAACTTAGACTGGGGGGTCAGGTGCTGAAAGAGAGACTCAGTGGGTGCTACAGGAGGAGAGGGGGGAGCTGGGGACAGTCAAGGAAGTCTCCTGGAAGAGGTGGGCTTGAGCAGGCTTGATGGGACTTGGTTAGGTGGGGGCCATGGGGAGCAGGCAGGGAGAGGAAGCTGTTCTAGGCCAGGGGCATCCGCCTGGTTGGTCAAGGCCTGAGGGGCCCAGGGAAATTGGTCATATCAGAACCAGTCTTTGCCACAGGAAACATTTTGTTACGTCAGAGTTGAATTACACAGCTTTCATAAGGACAACCCAGTGAGCTCAATGACCCCCACAGACATATTCAGAAAGTGGGGAGTTCAGCTCCGCTTTATTTTTCAGGACAGCTGGGCTGTTGAAATCCTCCCTGATGTATGTTAGTTCTTTCCCTGCCCTGTTAAGGAGGAGCAGGAGCCTGACAATCTCCCAGTCGTGGCTTGAAATGCAGAGGTTGTGGTAGGTTAGGGTGTCCCTTAGCATTCCCTGGGGATTCATGTCTGACATCTCTCCAGTTATATATTTATTTATCAGCTTATCTCTGACTTTTGTGTCAACGGCAGCTCTTGGAAGAGTAGAGGTTAATAGAGGTCCCAAAAGGCATGGCAGTAAGGTGTGACCGTATTCTGAATCAGCCTAACCTGTAAGGAAGTGGGGTGAAGAGGCGTAGAAATGGCCTAACCTATTGTCCAAACCAGGATACTTTTTAAAGCAAACCTTTTACTGATGAAAATGTACATACAGAAAATGCACAAATCCTGTGTTCAGCTCAACACATGTTCATAAAGTGAACCCAGCACCCAGATCAAGCAGCTTTTATGTGCGTTGTGTGGATGGAATCATGCGTTACATACTCTCCTGTGTTCGTTTCTTTTGTTCAGCATTATGTTGTGATTCATCCATGTTATTGCACGTGGCTGCGGGATGTCCATTCTCTTTGATGCCCAGTGTAAGTGTCCCACGTTGTTATATCCACTCTGTTGAAGGGCATTTGGGTAGTTTCTGGTTTGAGACTGTTACAATAGTGCAGCCACAAACGTTCTGGAATATGTCTTGGTGACTAGATGTACACATTTCTGTTGGGTACACACCTAGGAGAGGAATTCCTGGATCATCTATACTAATAAAAGGGTAATATGCTAATTAGACCAGATAGACTGGACGTCCTTCCGGACAAAGGCACAGTGGCGGGGGCCGAGGCAAAGGCGGTTAGGGGCTATCAGGCCGGCAGGGGAGAACAGTTAGGAGCCAGTGGTCCTGGATTGGAGAGGGTGCAGGCCTGGCTGAGGGAACCCCTTCCCCCTCCCCTGCACAAATTTCGTGCACTGGGCCTCTAGTAGGATATGTATGCCCAACTATTACAGACAAGCAGGACACTTAAGAGTAAAAGGGAGCCCAACTGGTGTGGCTCCGTTGTTGAGCGTCAACTTATGAACCAGTTCGGTTCCTGGTCAGGGCACATCCCAGTAGGGGGTGTGCAGGAGGCAGCCGATCAATGATTCTCTCTCATCATTTATGTTTCTATCTCTCCCTCTCCCTTCCTCTCTGAAATCAATAAAAACAACGACAATAAAAAGAGTAAAAGGGGTTAGTAGCAGTTATGACAGACAATGAGCAGGAACCTGAACTGGCCCATTATAACTGGATTGACCCAGGACCATATCAACCAAGATTGACCCAAGCAAGCCAGATATAGAGTCACCCTGGCGCACAGTGCTGACCACTCTCCTGGAGAGTCACCCAGCTACTAGTACATCTAGTCATCTGGCAGGATCAGGCCACTAGGCCCTGCTGACCACAGGCTCTGCTGCCAGGAAACCTGGCAGGCCTAGAGTGGGAGGAGGGCCGCTTCTGCTTCCAACTTTCGAGGGAAAAATTCTCCAATAAATAGGAAGGCCAGGGAGACAGGAGCCTCCCTGCCCCCTGCCCTGAGCCAGCTACCCACCTTGCATGACCCAGGACACATCAGTTTTATCAACCTTCTGCAAAGCTGGAACCCAGGAAAGCCCAGCTCCTCTTCAACCTCAGAAAAGAAAACAGAGGTAAAGGGAGAGTTGATGAGCACCCACTAAATGCAGACCCTCAGTGCCCCTACCAGTTCAGCAATGCTATTGCCCCCATTTTACGCCCTGAGCCTCAGGGAGGTTAGCTTGGGATTCTGCCTCTTTCCCCTCCACTGCTTCTCCTGGGCTGGGTGAGCTCGTTGCCTTCTCCCAGCCGGGCGGATGGGTCCCTCCAGGCACTGCGATAGGAACTTGAATTAGGTCCTCAAGGGACTTACTTTGGATGGGGCAGGGAGACAAGTGCATAGCAATTTCACCAGTGTGGAACTTGCTATGATGGGGGTCTGGGGAGCATAGGGCAGGGGCGAGGGCTGTAGGTGGAGCATGCAGGGGTGGCGGTGGGGGATAGCAGGGCATCTGGCTTGTTGATGGGCTTAAGGCTGTAACAAACATGGTGGGTTGGCATTCAGCACCACTCCCCATACTCCTTTGAAGCTGCAGGATTGGCTGTGAATTAGGTCCCCCTAAAGAGTGAAATCTGCCCTAGCTGGTTTGGTTCAGTGGAAAGAGCGTCAGCCTGCGGACTGAAGGGTCCCAGGTTCAATTCTGATCATGCAATGCCCAGATTGCGGTCTTGATCCCCAGTGTGGGGAGTGCAGGAGGCAGCCAGCCGATCAATGATTCTCTCCCCATTGATGTTTCTATCTCTCTTTCTCTCTGTCTCTGAATTCAATAAAAAAAAAAAATTTTTTTTTTAAAAAAGAGCGAAATTTGTTGGTCACCAGCTTTGTAAAGGTTAAGAGGCAAAAATGGCCCTGGCCTGTGTGGGTCAGTGGTTAGAGCATTGGCTAGAGCACTGAAGGGTCACAGGTTCGTTTGGGTTGCAAGGTCAATCCCCATCCCAGGCCTCGGTGAGGGCCCATGTGGGAGGCAAACAGTCAATGTGTCTCTCTCACCTAGATATTTCTCTCTCTCCCTTCTTCTCTCTAAAATCAATAGAAACATACCCTTGGATGAGGATAAAAAGGAAATTGCACATCTCCCCCTGCAAGCCTCAACCACTTTACCATGCTTTTTTCTGCCCTATAACACTTGTCAATTTCTAATATACTGTCTAATTAACTTTTCTACTGAACTATTATCAATAAAAGCAATATCTGCTCTGGCCGGTGTGGCTCAGTTGGTTGAGCGTCGTCCCATGCACCCAGAAGTTGCAACCGGTTCTCTTCCTGGTCAGGGCACATGACTGGGTTGCAGGCTTGATCCCTGGTGGGGCACAAGCAGGAGACAGCTGATCCATGTGCTTTCACATCGATGTTTCTCTCCCTCTGTCTCTAAAAATCAATAAACTATTTTTAATATATATTTTTATTGACTTCAGAGAGGAAGGGAGAGGGAGAGAGAGATAGAAATATCAATGATGAGAGAGAATCATTAATTGGCTATCTCCTGCACGCCCCCTACTGGGTATCGAGCCCGCAGCCCCGGGCATGTGCCCTTGACTGGAATCGAACTGGGATCCTTCAGTCCGCAGACCAACACTCTATCCACTGAGCCAAACCGGCCAGGGCCAATAAACTTTTTTTTTTTTAAGTGATATGTCTTGGCAAATTTGGCTCAGTGGATAGAGTGTTGGACCTTGGACTGAAGGGTCCCGGGTTCGATTCCGGTCAAGGGCACCTACCTAGGTTGCAGGCTCCATCCTTGGCCCTGGTTGGGGCATGTGTAGGAGGCAACCATTCCATGTGTCTCTCTCACATAGAAGTTTCTGTCTCTCCCCCTCCCTTCCACTCTCTCTAAAAATCAATGGAAAAATATCCTCTGGTGAGGATTAACAATAAATAAATAAAAAAATTTAAAAGTTTTACTTTAAGCAATAATAATAATTTTAAAAAAGTGGTATGTACTGTGTTTGCTGTCTGGTTCTCTTCTCTGAAAAGTCAGCTTCATCAGGGCCAGGTTATGCTGTGTTCACTGGGGTATCCCTAGGGCCTACCACAGTGTTTGAGCTAAAAAAAAATGTGTTTGAATAAAGAATGATTAGGCCCTGGCCGGGTATCTCAGTTGGTAGGAGCATCGTCCCAACTGAGGTGGTGGATTCGATTCCGTCAGGGAACATACCCAGAGTTGGATCCCTTGTTGGAGCATATACAGGAGGCAACTGATTGATGTTTCTCTCTCACATGGTTCTCTCTTTTTTTAAAAAAGTATGTTTTCATTGACTTCATAGAGAGGGAGAGAGAGAAACATCAATGATGAGAGAGAATCATTGATCTGTTGCCTCCTGGGGATCCAGCTCCCAACATGACTGGGAATGGAACCTTGACCTCCTGGTACGGTCAACGCTCAACCACTGGCCGGGCCGGGCTTCTCTCTCTTTCTCTGTCTGTTTCTCTAAAATAAAAACAAAAATGACAATTAGCCAAAGTGATTTCTGTTGTCAGCGAAGTCCTCACCACAGGGAGTTGTGCTGGGATCTGAACTTCAAGGGAGAGAAAGAAAGGGCCAGGAGCCTAGCAGGTCATCATAGGAGTGAGAGGGTGGCCAGCCTGAGTGCGACAGGAATTGCACCTGACAGAGACACCTGTGTTTGCATCACTAGGTTAAAAACCGCGGGGCCGTCATCGTCACGTGATCCCTGCACATTCATTTCTAATGGATATTATCTTTAGATTTAAAAATATATATTGGTTGATTTTAGAGAGGAAAGGGGAGAGAAAGAGAGCGCGCATGCTCAAGCACACATAGATTTGTTGTTCCACTTATTGACGCATTCACTGGTTGGTTCTTGCATGTGCCCTGACCAGGGATCAAACCCACAAACGTGGAGTATCAGGACGATTCTCTAACTGAGCTGTTGCCAGGGCAGATATTACCTTTACATTTTATAATTTGCCACCGATGGTGGGTAATTGTTTTCCCTCTGGGCCTCAGGGTTAGCATCAGGAGCTGGCATCCACTTGGCAACCATCTTGGCCTTTGGCTGAGGCAACTGGCTGGCTGGGTTGCTTGTCGGTGACTGGGCAGCGGTGGCAGCTCATCAGAGCGCACTCCAGGCGAGTGTAAGATTTACGCTTTGCGTGGAACAAAAGTTACCCTTTGGTCTAAGGAACCATCTAGCAATGTCTAGTGCAACAGGCTCTGCAGATAAAAATGCCCCCAAACTCGCGGCCTCCTCCCACTCAGGGATGGCGGAAAACACGTGCCCTTAAAGCTGTGCAGCCGATGGAGGCCCATCCACGTGAGCAGGTGAAGGAAGTGTTAGGGGCCAGACTGTGGGCCTGTGACCCTGTCTCTCCAGGCCACTCGCCCGCCGGGGCAGGATGTCCACGTCAGCTCGCTAACCGGCTGTGGGACTTGGGGACTCAAGGCCTGTGGCTCCGGCCACCTGCTCCCACCCCTGGCACACTGGTTTGGGAACAGGCCCAAGGCTCAGGAGGATTCTCACATGGTCTTTGACTTCTGTTTCTCTTCTGTTCCTTGCCTGCTTTTCAGGTGGGAAGGTGCTGGGCTGGGGAAGGGGCACTGACCCCTGGGGCCTTCCACGTGACTGTCTCCATCACTAGCGGTGGAGGCTCCCTCCTGCCCCAGGTAAACAGTGGCCAGAGTCCTGGCTGGTTCCTCTGCCCCGGTGGGGGGACGCTGCCCCTCTGCGGAGATGTGTCCTGAGTCGCCCAGTGCTCCGGCCCCTCCAGACCTCCCTGAACTCCTCTTAGGGCTGGGAGCTCCGTCCTGGGACCCGGCAGCAGGGGTGCTGCCCGCCCGCTCCCAGACCACGTGGGCGCGCCCACAGGCCCGCAGGCTGGGCCGGAGCGGAGGTGGAGAGGAGGCCGGCGGAGGTCGGAGGGTCGGGGCCGGGCCGGGAGGAGGTGGCCGCAGTGGGGAGGGGCCGACGCCACGCCGGGGTCGGTGGGAACCCTCCAGGGCTTTGTTTTCTGGACTCCACACCCGCCAGCCCCGCACCAGGGCCTAAGCCCTAAGGGGGCCTTGGTGCTCAGCACAAGTTTAGTGAATGGAGGGATGAATGAGGGCGATAGGGGCTGGGGGAGGGGCGCAGAGAGTAGGTGGTGGGGGGAGGGGGGAGGAGGCGGGTGGGGGAGGGGAGGTGGCCACTGGCGGGAGAGCGCGGGAGGAAGGAGGCGGGCGGAGCTGGGCGAGCCTGCTGGTCTGGAATCTGGCGAGGAGGCCATGGCGGGGGGAGGGGCCCGCGGCCTTCCTCCCCACCGACCTGGCCGGAACCTCGTGGCTCCCGCTCACCGCCGCCCGGCCTGCCCCCCACCCCATCAATCCTTGGGGGCCGTGTGTCCTCCACGGCCCAGTCCTCACTGCGAAGTCAGTGGCGGCATCTTTGTTTTCTCCCTTACTTTCTAGGAGCTCACGCGCCAGGGGATCAGTGGCTCTGGGTCTGGAATACCTGAGCGGCTGGGATGCGAGCGGGGTCAGAGGGCAAACCCAGGCTGGAACCTGCCCCGCCCATCCCCGCCCGAACGCTGCGGTCCGGGAAGCGCAGCTCCTGGGCTCTGGGCGGCCGGGAGAGTCTGGGTTTCTGGGGGTGGTGGGGCGAGTGGGTGAGCTGAGAAACCAGGGAGAGAAACCGTGGCAGCTGCCAGGGAAGCGCAGCTCCATGTGGGCAGTGCCAGGGAGGAGCTGCTGACAGTCAGGTTTCTGGGTCACCATCTAGGGAGCCCTGCCAGTTCCCAGGCTTTGGGGGTGGGGTGGGTTGAGGGGTGAGGGCAGGTCTGCATCCCAAATCCAGACCCTGCTGCCTCCTTTGTCTGGGCCTGCTTCCCCCTCCGCCCTCGATGGGCCTTGATGGAGTCCCACTGAGGGCCTGATTGCTGTTGCTGCACTTCCCTTGGGCTCTGGGCCTGCTGGCCTGCCTGCCCTGGGAGTGGGGTGTATAAAGGCGAGGCAGAGCCCCTCCCACGGCCATCCCTTGGCTTGGGGCTCCCTCTTCTCCACCCCTGCTCCCTGGGCTCCGTCCCCAGTACCTAAGAACTCCTTTTTCTGACAGTTTTGCCCTCAGTGGGAGGGGTCTTTGGGGTCAGGATGACTTTCATGGCAGAAATCCTTTTCCTAGTTTCCAAAGAGAGAATTCACCTTCTCAGCACTGTGAGGCGCATACCTGGTCCCCCCACATCTAAACTGTGCTGCCCACCTTGGCAGTGGCTTGGGCCCCTAGAAGTCTACAATACTTTTCTCCCAAGAGCTCAGTGCCCATTACACAGTCACTGAAACAAGTCCAAAGAGGTTAAGTATTTTGCTGGGATAGAAATGGAGGGTCTGGCGGGAGCGGGGGGGGGGGCGGCGGCGGCGGTTGGGGGCGGGGAGCCTAGGCTGCCATTGGTGGCCATTAAGTGTTAGGGGTGGAGGGGATGTGACTCTGAGACTGGGAGGCTGTGCCCTGGCCACTGTGCCCAATCCACACAGGAGGAATCATGTCCCCATTTCATAGATGAGGACAATGGGGCTCTGCAAAGTCAGGTGACTTGCCAAGGCCCATGGCAGAGCCCGGGTTTAGAATATATATCTGTGGGTCTCGCTTCTCTGAATTCTGTCCCACCCCACCTGGCTCTCCCTACCCAGCTCTTCCCACCCAGCTCTCCCACCCCCTTACCCTGCTCTACTTGTTTCTGTTCCGTAACCTTATCTGACATCTAGACTGTGCTGCCCATTGGGGTGACCACTAGGCACAGGTGGCACCTGAGCACTTGGAATGTGGCAGGTCTGGGCTGAGATGCGCGGGCAGCGTGGATTTCCAAGGCTTGTCACACACACACAAAATAATACTAATTTTTTGGTATTTTGATTACATGTTGACATGATAATATTTGGGTATATTGGATTAAATGAAATATATTATTAAAGTTAATTTCCTGTTTCTTCTTAGCATTTTAATATGGTTCCAAGAGCCCTAGCTGGTTTGGCTCAGTGGATAGAGTGTCGGCCTGCGGACAAAAGGGTTTCGGGTTCAATTCTGGTCAAGGGCACATGCCCAGGTTGCGGGCTTGATGCCCGGTGGGGGGCATGCAGAAGGCAGCCGATCAGTGATTCTCTCTCATAGATGTTTCTCTCTCCTTTTCCCTTCCTCTCTGAAATCAATAAAAAAATATATTAAAAAAATATGGCTCCAAGAAAACCTAACATTAGATATGTGCCTTCCATCCTATTTCTATTGGACGGTGCTGGTTTAAATCCTTTGCTTATTTATTATTTATTGTAAACCCCCACGCCCACCGCTTGTCTGTGCTTGGAGGGCAGCAGTTAACATATTTTGTTCACTGTCCTTTTCGTTCACCACCACACTTAGGTTTTCAGAGCCTGCGCTGGTTTTATTAAAGGTGTTCAGGAAGCATTTGTTTCATTCAATCCAGCGATCTGATTGCCGGTGAGTCTAGGAGGTCAGGAGAGCGCCAGGAGGGATCTGTAGGAACCCGTGTTCCCGTCTCCTCTGCCACCCCCAGGGCTCCACAGGTGACCTAGTCGACCCCAAGGAGCCCTTCTTGACACCCTCCCCCACCCTGTATGGGTGGATGGGTCTGGGGTCTGGAGCAGGTGAGCGATGCCGGCTGGGGCACCGCCAGGCTTGGGAAGATGGGAAAGAGACTGCCCATGGAGGTGGAGGTGGAGGTGGAGGTGCGGGGACGGACCGGAGAGCCGCTGGGACCCGGGAGCTGTTTGAATGGCTCCAGCCCCGCCCGAGTCCCTGCGCACCCACCTCCGCCGCCGCGCACCTGGCAGCGGGCGTGAGGGCCCCGGCCCCCGTGGGCGGGGGTGCGTCTTGTTGTCCACGGATCGGTGTGGGGTGTGTCCGGCCCGGGCTCACACAAGGTCATTGTGTCAAAGGAGCCTCCGAACACTTTCTCTTTCTCCGAGATTCGATTGCAGCTTCGAAAGCCCCTTCCGGAGGGACTTCCCTCCGCGCCTGACTCACGCTGCCTCATGCGTGTGACTCAGGCCGGCGCCGCGCCAGCGCCTCCCCCACCGCCACTCGCCGGGCCACCGAGCCTGCCGCCGGGCGGGGGACAGGCGGCGACGGGGGCGGGGCGCAGGGACCGGTGCGGGGCGGAGAGGGGGGCTGGAGGCGGAGACGGAGACTCAGGGGCACAACCTAGAGGGGAGGTGCCGAGAAGCTGAGCTCCGGGGGATGGATGGCCGGTGGCCGCCGCTGGAGGAGCGGCTGAAAGAGGGAGACTGGGAAATGGGAGGAGAGAGGAAGGGAAGGACATCGGCTCTGGAGAGAGAGCCAGCCGCCTTCTCGGAGGCCAGGCAGGCGGGTGAGAGGCCGGGACAGTGACGAGTGAGAGGAAGGAGGGCACGGGAGGGAGACAGAAGCGCGTGGGTGCTGCCGGCCCTGAGCCCTGCTCGCCCTGGGAGGCGGGGCAGGGACCGTCCTTCCAGCGTTGCGCTCCCCCAGCCCAGCCTTGCAGCTGGCAGCTCTAGGACCGCGGGCAGGTAACTCAGCGTCTGCCCCGTCCTCTCCCCTGCGGATGGGAGGTGATGGTGGAGAACAGCGTCTCCCTGGCTTGCTACCCACCCTTCATGCACCTCCTCACTCGCCATCCATTCTGCTCTGGCCAGGCAGTGTCTGCAAGGCGGCCCGCGTGCCGGCCCTGAGCCCGCTGCCAGCTGGCTTTCCTGGGGCAGTACCTGCCCGCAGGATGTCTTAGAGAGGTGAGAAGTCGGGCCCTCCTTCCCCTACCCTGGCCCTGCTTTGGACCCGGTCTGGCTGCTCTGTGTCCCTCCATGACCGCAGGTCCGGGCACACAGCATCCGCCCCTTGCCCTTTCAGCCCTGGGAGGCACAATGACTTCCGCCATCGCTGGTCTCACCACCCCTCATTGATCCCGTTCATCCTGCCAGAACCCGGGTAAAGAGCCCCTCCGTTGGAGCTTCTTGGAGGCCCTGGGGTGGGTTCCATTTCCTGCCGGGGCCTGACTGCTGCACAGCAGGGAGCACTGAATGAATGAGCTGGTCAGGCTGGGCACCCAGTAAATCTCAGCTCTTACTGGCATCCTGCTCTCCTTCCCGTAGTGGTGCGGGTGGGGAGAGAGAACCCTGACCAGAGTGATAAACTACATTAATAAGCTCTTGGATACATATTCGCTCTTTAAATCCTCAAAGTGAGTCTGAAGCAGCTATGGGTTATTCATTTAGATGAGAAGCATGAGGCTCCTGCATTTGAGAGGCAGCACGCTGGATAAGAGCAGTGACAATGGACTCTTCCTTACGGGTGATGGGGCAGATTAGGGAGGAGCAGCTATCTATCTACAATAATAAAAGCGTAATATGCTAATTAGACCGGACGTCCTTCCGGACGACCTTCTGGAAGAAGCCAGGGTTTCGAGGGAAGCCTGGGTCTTGGGTGCCAGAGGGAAGCTGGTGCTGGCAGCAGGGGGAAGGGAGGCCTACTCCTGTACGAATTTTGTGCATTGGGCCTCTAGTCCTATCTAATAAAGAGGTAATATGCAAATTCACCATCACTCCAACACACAAGATGGCTGCCCCCATGTGGTCAAAGATGGCCACCCCCATGTGGACACAAGATAGCTACCACAAATGGCCAGCAGGGGAGGGCAGTTGGGAGCAACCAGGCCTGCCGGGGAGGGCAGTTAGGGGCAATTGGGCCAGCAGGGGAATGGTTAGGGGGTGATCAGGCTGGCAGGCAGAAGCGGTTAGGGACAATCAGGCAGGCAGGCAGGCAGGCAGGCGGGCGAGCAGTTGGGTGCCAGCAGTCCTGGATTGTGAGGGGATCCCAGATTGGAGAGGGTGTAGGCTGGGCTGAGGGACATACCCTCCCCCCCCCCCCCCGCCCCGCACAAACTTCGTGCACTGGGCCTCTAGTATATATATAAAAGGCTAATATGCTAAGTGTCTGACGGTTCAACCGGTAGCAATGATGCACATTGACCACCAGGGGGCAGATGCTCTGACTGGTAGGTTAGCTTGCTGCTGGGGTCCGGCCGATCAGGGACTGGGCCAGACTGGCCGGACACTCTGGGAGCCCTCCTGCAGTCCTCCCCGGCCCTGATTGTGCACTAGTGGGGGTCCCTGGGCCTGGCCTGTGGGGATTGGGCCAAATCCGTGCACTGGGCCTCTGACATCCCCCCAGGGGTCCTAGATTGTGAAAGGGGCCAGGCCAGGCTGAGGGACCCCACTGGTGCACGAATCTGTGCACCAGGCCTCTAGTGAATAATAATGATAGTAGCAACTAAGATGTCTTAATACCTCCCAAGCCCCAGACAGTTCTGATACATCCTTATTAACTTCTTTAATTCTACAACAACCCTATGAGGTGGCTGCTATCCTTACCGTCTTTTTCAGTGTGGTAACTGAGGCACAGAGAGGTTGAGTAACTTGTCTAATGCCACACAGCAGAGCTGGGCTGAAGGGCCAGTTTGGCTTCAGATTCACCACTCTAACCCTCTCCTAGGTACCCCCTTGGGTACCTTGGGGAGGGGCAAGCAGAGTGAGCACCCCTGCATTCTTGGAGGGGAAAGAGTTTTGTGGTGAGTTTCAGAAGTGACCAGCCCTGCGGCTTCTGGTACTGGGTGGGAAGAGGAAGCAGCGGAATGTGACAATGAAGGGAGGAAATGGGAGCTGATTGGGGCGCCCACCTGTCAGCCAAGGCATGGACTGTATTTTGAAGGGAGCATAGGGGGCACAGGCTGGCATTTTATAAAGGACTATTTTAAAATGCAAGGGAAATACTGTTTTTCTCCTATCAAATGGCAAAGAGCTTTAAAATGCTCGTTCGCAGTGCGGGCAGGGGCTGGTCTGACGTTTCGGAAAGCGGCTGAGCCTGTGTAGCACTGAGGAGGGGTCAGCCCTTTGACTTGCTAATCCCATTCCCAGGAACCTTTCCTCTGACATAATTAGAAAAGGGGTCAGAGACTGATGTCCCAGAATCTGAAATTCATCTCCTCATTCAGAACAACAGTAATAGGAAAAGGAAACAAGATACATGCCCAGCAGGTGGGAATTGTTCCTTTTTAAAGCTCTTTGCCACCCTGGCCTGTGTGGCTCAGTTGGGTGAGTGCTGGCCCGTGCACCAAAAGGTCTCGGGTTTGAGTCCAGGTCAGGGTACATACCCAGGTTTCGGGGTTTTTAAAAAATATATATTTTATTGATTTTTTTACAGAGAGGAAGGGAGAAGGATAGAGAGATAGAAACATCGATGAGAGAGAAGCATCGATCAGCTGCCTCCTGCACACTCCCCACTGGGGATGTGCCCGCAACCAAGGTACATGCCCTTGACCAGAATCAAACCTGGGACCCTTCAGTCCCTAGGTTGACGCTCTATCCAGTGAGCCAAACTGGCTAGGGCCCAGGTTTGGGTTTGATCCCCGAACCAATTGATGTTTTTCTCTCATAGCAATGTTTCTCTCTCTCCTTCTCCTTTCCTCTCTCTCTAAATTCAATAATAAAATTTTTTTAAAAATATATTTTATTGATTTTACAGAGAGGAAGGGAGAAGGATAGAGAGTTAGAAACATCGATGGGAGAGAAACATCGATCAGCTGCCTCCTGCACAACCCCCACTGGGGATGTGCCCGCAACCAAGGTACATGCCCTTGACCGGAATCGAATCTGGGACCTTTCAGTCCGCAGGCCAACGCTCTATCCACTGAGCCAAACTGGTTAGGGCTAATAATAAAATTTTTTTAAAAAATAAAAAAAAGCTCTTTGCCATTCCATAGGAGAAAAACAGTATTTCCCTTGCGTTTTTTAATTAAAATGAAGTATCACGGAATGTTTTATAACAATTAATATAATTTTTCAGAGTCTTAGAAGTAATAACTGACTTCATCATGATTGCAGGGTGCAAGATTCACACATGAAAGTCAGTCATATTTTATATGCTAGCAACGAACAACTGGAAACAAAAAGACAAAACTTGGTAATAGCTCCAAAAGGAAAGAAAAAGAACAGAGAAATACTTGAGCATTACTCTAACAAAACATGCACACGTGTCTATGCTGGAAACTGTAAAATGTTGATGCAAGAACTCAAAGAGGGTACTGAGTCCACGGATTGCCAGACTCAACACAGTACAGATGCGATTTCTCCCGAAATGCTTCTCTAGAGCTGCCCTGACACAGACCACAAACCGGGTAGGTGGAAACCACAGAAATGGTCTCAGCTCTGGACGCCAGAAGTGTCAGCAGGGCCAGCTCTCCCCCGGGACCTGCCTGGCCTTGTCCGGCTTCCAGGGGTTGCCCACTGTCCTGGGTGCTCCGTGGCGGCGGTGGCGCCTTCACACCTGCCTCTGTTGTGTGATTTCTCCCGTGTGTCTGTGTTTCTTCTCTATGGGGCCTCGGGCACAGTGGGTTAAGGACCCGCCCTATTCCACTAGGACCTCATCTTAACTAATTACATCGACAGTGACCCTGTTTCCAAATAGTCACGTTCCGAGGTGATGTATTAGGCCCAGCATGGACTTCAACCTGTCTTTTGGGGGACATAATTCAACCCATAAAACGGATCTATCCATTGAACACAATCCAATCAACTCCCAGCAAGAATTTTTGTTGATATAGACAAGCTGCTTCTAAAATTTATGTGGAAAGGCAAAGAAACTAGAACACCTAAAACAATTTTGAAAAAGGAGAATAAGGTCGGAGGAATCGTGTTATCTGATTTTAGGGTTGACAACAGGACTCGCAGCAGTAATCGGGTGTGGTGGCCTGGCCGGGGAGCTCAGTTGGATGTAGTGTCGTCCTGATGCACCAAGGTTGTGGGTTCCATCCCTAGTCGGGGCACATGCAAGAGTCAACCAATGGCTGTGTGGATGGGTGGACAGAGGAATGGGCAACACAGATCAATGAAGCAGAATAGAGGCTCAAGAAATAGACCCTCACAAATATGGCTAATTGATTTGGACAAAGGTGGGAAAGCAAGTCAGTGGAGGAAGGATAGTTTTGTCAACAAATGAGCTGGAACAACTGGACACCTATATACAAAAAAAAAAAAATTAAACTTGTTCTAAACCTCACACATTATATTAAAATTAACTGAAAATGAATCATAGATCTAAATGTAAAACCTAAAGTTATAACACCTAGAAGAAAGCATAGGAGAAACCTCTTCATGACCTGGGGTTAGTCAAAGAGTTCTTGAACATGACACAGCAAGACTCATGGGAAAAATTGGTAGATTAGACTTTATAAAAATCCAATCCTGGCCCAGCTGGTGTGGCTCAGTGGTTGAGCGTCGGCCCGGGTTGCAATCCCATCCTAGATCTTTACCCTGGAGAAACGAAGCTTACTTTCTTTTTTATTTATTTTTATTTTTTATTTTATTATTTTTTATTTTTCGCTTAAAGTATTACAAAGGGTATTACATAAGTGTCCTTTTTTCCCCCCCGCCCTTGACAAGCCCCTGCCCTCCCTTACCCCCCAGTGTCTTATGTCCATTAGTTATGGTTATATGGGTGCATACAAGTCCTTCGGTTGATCTCTTACTCCCCTCCCTCCTGTCCCCCAACCCTCCCTGGTCTTCCCACTGCAGTCCGACAATCAGTTTGAGGCAGCTCTGCCTCTGTATCTATTATTGTTCAAAAGTTTGTAGTGGTCTTAATTATCCATGAAAGAGTGAGATCATGTGGTATTTTTCCTTCATTGACTGGCTTGTTTCACTTAGCATAATGCTCTCCAGTTCCATCCATGCTGTTGCAAATGGTAGGAGTTCCTTCTTTTTAACAGCAGCATAGTATTCCATCCTGTAGATGTACCACAGTTTTCTAATCCATTCATCTACTGATGGGCACTTAGGCTGTTTCCAGATCTTAGCTATGTTGAATTGTGCTGCTATGAACATCTGGGTGCATATATCCTTTCTGATTGGTGTTTCTGGTTTCTTGGGATATATTCCTAGAAGTGGGATCACAGGGTCAAATGGGAGTTCCATTTCCAATTTTTTGAGGAACCTCCATACTGCCTTCCATAGTGGCTGCACCAGTCTGCATTCCCACCAGCAGTGCACAAGTGTTCCTTTTTCTCCACATCCTCTCCAGCACTTGTCGTTTGTTGATTTGTTGATGATGGCCATTCTGACAGGTGTGAGATGGTACCTCATTGTTGTTTTGATTTGCATCTCTCGGATGATTAGTGACTTTGAGCATGTTTTCATATGTCTCTTGGCTTTCTGAATGTCCTCTTTTGAAAGGTGTCTATTTAGATCCTTTGCCCATTTTTTGATTGGATTGTTTATCTTCTTTTTGTTAAGTTGTATGAGTTCCCTATAAATTTTGGAGATTAAGCCCTTATCAGATATGACGTTGGCAAATATGTTTTCCCACGAGGTGGGTTTTCTTGTTGTTTTGTTGATGGTTTCTTTTGCTGTGCAGAAGCTTTTTATTTTGATGTAGTCCCATTTGTTCAGTTTCTCTTTAGTTTCAACTGCCCTAGGAGCTGTATCAGTGAAGAAATTGTTTTGGCATATGTCTGAGATTTTGTTGCCTTTATCCATTTTGAGTTTATTATTGTGTATGGTGTAAGTTGGTGGTCTAGTTTCATTTTCTTGCATATATCTGTCCAATTTTCCCAACACCATTTATTGAAGAGACTATCTTGGCTCCATTGTATGTTCATGCCTCCTTTGTCAAAAATTAATTGAGCATATTGGTTCGGGCTAATTTCTGGACTCTCTATTCTATTCCACTGATCTATATGTCTGTTCTTGTGCCAGTACCAGGCAGTTTTGAGAACAGTGGCTTTGTAATACAGCTTGATATCTGGCATTGAGATCCCGCCTACTTTGTTCTTTCTCAGGATCGTTGCAGCTATTCGGGGTCTTTTTTTATTCCAGATGAATTTTTGGAGAGTTTGTTCTAGATCTTTGAAGAAGGCCATTGGTATTTTAATGGGAAGTGCGTTGAATTTATAGATTGCTTTGGGTAGTATGGACATTTTAATGATGTTGATTCTACCAATCCAAGAACATGGTATGTTCTTCCATCTGTTTATGTCTTCCTCTATCTCTTTTTTCAACGTCCTGTAGTTTTCTGAGTAGAGGTCTTTTACCTCTTTAGTTAAGTTTATTCCTAGGTATCTTAATTTTTTTGGTGCGATGGTAAATGGGATTGTTTTTCTAATCTCTCTTTCTGAAAGTTCACTATTGGTGTATAGAAATGCCTCAGATTTCTTGGGATTAATTTTGTATCCTGCTACATTGCCAAATTCATGTATTAAGTCTAGTAGCTTTTTGATGGAGTCTCTAGGGTTTTGTATGTATAATATCATGTCATCTGCAAATAAGGACAGTTTTACTTCCTCTTTTCCAATTTGGATGCCTTTTATTTCTTCTTCTTGCCTAATTGCAATGGCTAATACTTCCAGTACTATGTTGAACAGGAGTGGTGAGAGTGGGCATCCCTGTCTTGTTCCTGTTCTTAGGGGAAATGGTGTTAGTTTTTGTCCATTGAGTATGATGTTGGCTGTGGGCCTGTCATATATGGCTTTTATTATGTTGAGGTATGATCCTTCTATTCCCACCTTTCTGAGAGTTTTTATCAAAAATGGGTGTTGGATTTTGTCGAATGCTTTTTCTGCATCAATTGATATGACCATGTGGTTTTTTTCTTTCAATTTGTTTATGTGATGTATCACATTTATTGATTTACGGATGTTGTACCATCCTTGCATCTCTGGGATAAATCCTACTTGGTCATGGTGTATGATCCTTCTGATGTACTGCTGGATCCGATTTGCTAAGATTTTGTTGAGGATTTTGGCATCTATGTTCATGAGGGATATTGGCCTGTAATTCTCTTTCATTGTGATGTCTTTACCTGGTTTTGGTATTAGGGTGATGCTGGCTTCATAGAATGAGCTTGGAAGTGTTCCTTCCTCTTGAATTTTTTGTAGTAGTCTGAGGAGGGGAGGTTTTAGTTCTTCCTTGAATGTTTGGTAGAACTCCCCTGTGAAGCCGTCTGGCCCTGGGCTTTTGTTTGCTGGAAGCTTTCTGATGACTGCTTCAATTTCTTCCATAGTTATTGGCCTATTGAGGTTTTTAGATTCTTCCTGATTGAGTTTTGGAATGTTGTATTTTTCTAGGAATTTGTCCATTTCCTCCAGGTTGTCTAGTTTGTTGGAGTAGAGTTGCCCGTAGTATTGTTTAACAATCATTTGTATTTCTGTGGGGTCTGTTGTTATTTCGCCTCTATCATTTCTGATTTGGTTTATTTGGGACCTCTCTCTTTGCTAACGAAGCTTACTTTCACACAAGAATGCTCACAGCAGCTCTAGAATCACCAAAAACTGGAAGCAGCCCCGGTTGGGAGAGTGAGTAAGTGAACTGTGGAATACTACGCAGCAGTCAGAAGGAACCAACTCTTGCTACACATAATGATGTGGAGGAAGGAAGCCAGTCCCTAAAGGTTACATGCTGCACGTTTCCATTTATATGATGTTCTAGAAAAGACAAACAATGGCTATCAGAACAGAACAGCGGCTTCCAGGGCTTGGCGTGGGGGGGCGGTGCCTGTCGGGGGATGGCAAGAGGGAGCGTTTTGAGGATGGTGGGACTGTTCTGAACCCTGCATGTGGGGTTACATGTGCCTGTACCTGTAAATCCCCAGAGGTGCACACCGGAGAGCTCCCTGTTACTGGATGATAACTTGAAAAACCAACCGCGCACACGCAGTTGGATAGCCATGCAGTAAAGCAAGCGACACACACCCATTCGTGGGAGAGTCTAGTGGTGGGGATGAGTGGTTACTGAACAATTCTTTGAGTTTGGCTGCCTGACAATTTTCATAATAAAATCTTGGGGAAAACTATATTCAGAAGGAGCCTGTTTGTTTTGAAATCTAGTTATCTACACATATATGTGTAGGAAGAAAATTGAAGATATCACTCCAAAGTGGCAATAGTGGGATCTCCCTGAGGGAGAAAATTGTGGTAATTTAAATGGTCTTTTAAAATATTTCTGTGTTTTCTATAATGTGCACATTTTTGTTTTAGGGAGAGTATCGGCTATATTTTATTTATTTTAAATGTCTTTTTTTTTCACTTACCTTGCCGGGAGCCGGTCCATCCTTGCTGCTTGACACAGTCGCTGCAGAGAAGAAACATCTGCACAGCATATGTTTCAAGGGACCTGGCGTATATGGCATACTGTTCTTAATATGTTTGCTCCCCTTAGCACTATGTGTTTTAACCAAGGTCGCCTCTCCGAGAAAGGTTGTTTCCCCAGGTAGGGATTTTTCCCTGAAGTTAGGGAGGAGATAAAACCCCTTAACTAAGTGCCAGGTGGGTAGTTAATCATGCTTAAGCTACATAATCTTTACTCCCTGGAATGGAGATAAGAAACACCCTAACCTTTGGAATAGAAGTTGATAGGATTAAAATCAACTGGTATAAATACAGATGTAACAAGACAGCAGATCACAGAACCTAGAAACAGAACCTAGCAAGAGAACCAAGACAGAACCTAGACTCAGAACCTAGACAGAGAACCTAGAGAGAGAACCAAGAGATAGGACTTGGCTGGAGATCCTACACAGAACCTAGAGACAGGACCTGGCTGGAGAACCTAGAGACAGAACCTAGAGACAGGACTTGGCTGGAGATCCTATACCTAACCTAGAGACAGAACCTAGCGAGAGAACATGGCTAAAGATCCTGGACAGAACCTAGAGACAGGACTTGGCTGGAGAACCTACACAGAACCTAGAAACAGAACCTAGCGAGAGAACCTGGCTGAAGAACCTAGAGATAGAACCTAGAAACAGAACCTAGCGAGAGAACCTGGCTGAAGAACCTAGAGACAGATCCTAGACACATAACCTAGACACAGAACCTAGAGACAGAACCTAGCAAGAGAACAAGGCAAAAGATCCTGGACAGAACCTGGCTACAGAACTTCACTGCAGAACCTAGACAGAACATGGCAGAAGAACCTGGATAGAACCTGGCTGGAGAACCTGGAGAACTTGGCTGGAGATCCTGGCTAGAGAACCTGGCTAGGCTGCTGATCAACTGAATGCTGCCTCTGTGTCATTCCTTCTTCGCCGACTCCGTCCACACCTTTGGGGACCCCTGGACCTGCTGGGGCTGGACCCCAGCAATACCTGTCAATCCATGCTTATGCTCAAGTTCAAATGGTACAGACATATGCAGTGACCCACATATGGTGGGAAGGCCAGCGTACTCCCTACACTGTTAACATTCTGTGCATATCTTAAAGGATAAATCTTAAAGTGAATCTTTAATTCTTTATTATTATGTCACTTTTAAAAAACTTATCAGCTCAAACGTATTTCATCTTTGTTTCCCATGACCATGACCCAACAATGACAATTTCACATTTATAAGGGAGAAAACAGCCTCTATTCTATAAGTTTGAAGCAAAGAAGGTGCAATAATTTTTCCTGATTCCAAGACTGGACAGGAAAAGGACTGCATCCTTGAAACATGGGGTCATCCTCCTTTGTTATTTTAAAAGATATAACTGTAAATATTTATAGATGGAGAAGGTGGGCAGCGTCTGCTTCTGGCACAGCCACCAACTTTCTCTGAGTCCTCTCTGGGCTCAGCTGCCTAAATCACTTTATCCTGCAGAATAAACAAACAGAAGAGATAGTAACACCCTGTTACGGGCAGCAGCGGAGGGTGTCGTCCACAGCCTTCTGCCTGAGTGCTAACCTCTATTTTTAGCTGAGCACATGGTGACCCTCAGAAGAGACTGTTTTCCTTATTTCTCTTATGAGATGTGGTCAGTGCAAAATAAACATGTTTTTATTTTTTTAACTGTTATTAGTTGATTTCAGAGAGAGGAAAGGGGGGAGAGTGAGAGAGAGATACATCTACTTACTGTTCCACTTATTTATGTATTTATGGGTTTATTTGTGTATGTGCCCTGAAAAGAGATCAAAGCTACAAACTTGGTGTATCAGAAGGACACTCCGACCAACCGAGCTGCCCAGCCAGTGCTAAGCAAAGTGTTTTTAAAGGGAGGGAGGGCTTGTTTGTTTCTTTTCTCCAGTTACTCCTTTCTGAAGGCGGGATAGTGGACATGATGGCTGGAACACAGCAGCCATTTTAGATCATGAGGAAGCCTTGGGAATGAAAGCCGCGCATCACAGAGCCACCAGACGGAAAGAGGCCGGGTGGCTGGGGCAGCGGCACACCCCGCTCATGCTAACCCCGCACTGCTGCCTCTGGCCTCCTTGGTGTGAGAAAAGTACTTCTGTCCCCTGTGACCCACCTGGATTTTGGGATTTTGTTGTCAGACAAAGTCAGTGCGGAGAATCAGTGCCAAGGCTGTTTCAGAAAGTGAAGGGAGAGGCGACTAGGCCTGAACCCTGGTGGGAAGTGGATTTTTGAGACATTTGTGTAGGACAGTGGTTCTCAACCTTCAATGCCACGACCCTTTAATACAGGTCCTCATGTTGTGGTGACCCCCAATTTCATTGTTACAAATTGAACAGAATTAAAGCATAGTGATTCATCACAAAAACAGCATGTAATTATATATGTGTTTTCCGATGGTCGTAGGCGACCCCTCTGTGAAAGGGTCGTTCGACCCCAAAGGGGTGGCGACCCACAGGTTGAGAACCGCTGGCCTACGACGTGCCAAGTCCCCATCCCCGAAGGACCGTCATGGGGGCTGCTCAGCGGGTCTGAGCTGGAGAGAACGTGCCCGGAGAGGCACCCGTGCTACAGCCGCACAGCCAGAGCCGCTGGCCCTGGAAGGAACGGGTGTCATTTATCTCCTGATGAGTAAGAACTTCCTCCAACACGCAGGGAGTGGGGGCAGGGGCCGGGGGTTCTAGCTTGGGGTTCACTATGAGGCTGCAGGGAAGATGTTGGCCAGCTGCAGCCATCTGAAGGCTTGGTGGGGCCGGAGAAGCCATCGCCACGGTGGCTCGTTTGTATGGCTGCTGGGGCCTCCTGTGCCTGGCCCCCTGCCCCCCCCCACACCCCACTCCGTGAAAGGTTTTATCTGAGTAAAGATCAAGGCCACTTCTGGGGGTGGAGGGGAGACCGTGAAGTGTAGCAGTGCCCTCTGATGAGATCCAGCAAGGGCGCTTGGGATGATGAAGAGAAATCCTGCCCTGACCAGCGTGGCTCAGTGGTTAGAGTGTCGGCCTGCACACCGGAGGGTTGTGGGTTTGATTCCGGGTCAAGGGCACCTTATGGGCTGCAGGTCGGATCCCCATCCCTGGTTGGGGTGCATGTGGGAGGCAATCAAACGGTGTATCTGTCACTTCAATTTCTCTCTCTCTCTCTGTTTCCCACTCCCCCCCTTCCCCTTTCCCTTCCACTTTCTCTAAAAAAAAAAAAATCAATGAAAACAATATCCTCTCTCCTTGGGTGAGGATAAGAGACAGAGAGAGAGAGAGAGAGAGAGAGAGACTGAGAGAGAAATGCGGTCTGTGGGGCTTGTGCCCACAGTGAGGCTCACTGAGTGCTGGGACCTGAGACACAGCCTCAGAGACTGAGGCCCCAGCACCCGCCCCCCTCCCCCCCCACCCCCCCCCGCCCACCCCCCCCTTCCCCCCCACTTGCCGCTGGAGCTGTGGGGCCTGCTCAGCCGTCCAATGGGAGCTAATACCTCTCACTGGGTCCTTGGGAGGCTTAAAAGAGGAAATCCAGGTGAAACACCTAAGCCAGCACCTGGCACTCACAATTGGCCCAAATAAGGTTTCTGATGGCGAGTTTCCTGCAAGGAATTCTCCAGGGGCGTCCCCGCTGCAGACCAGCCGGTCAGGCAGCCTCTGTCTCACCGCCCGCGCACTCCCGCCCGCACCCCTGCCCTCGCCCACATGCCATCCGCCCAGCCCTGTTCTCTTCTCCCCCCAGCCCTCCCTGTGGGATCTGGCTGGTGGGCCTGGGCCTCTCTGGTTTCTGGGGGTGGGGGTGGGGGGGAATAACTGGGCTACAAGGCGCGGGAGGGTGACAGTGGAGATGGGCAGAGGGGTGGGCGGAGGGTGCTGCCCCGAAGGGCTGCCCGGAGCTGGGCGGTGCACGGTGTCCCTTGCCCGTCCAGGATGTCACGTCAGCAGTGGGTGGCGGGTGTGCCTCTCATCTGCTCACTCCAGGAGCTCACCAGTTGCCTTTGAAATTAACTGAGGATCTGAGGGTGATCAAATCCCTGCCTTTCCCACAAATACCATCCCTCCCCAGCTCGTGCAGGTGCCTGAAATCCCCGTTGGAATCATGTCGGGTTGAGAGCCAGTGTCCCGGGAAAGCCCCCGCCGGCCCGTGGGTGGTGACAGAGCAGCCCCATCTGCCACCTCAGCCCCGGCCACCTGTAAAGCCGCCGGGTGTGTCATCACCTGACCTCGCTCCTTCTCAGGGTCACCACCCAACCCCCAAGTCACCCCCTGATGGTCTTGACTCCCCTCTTAGTAACCCCACCCCCAAGTAACAGCTCCCCACTGGGCTACCCCCCCTCCCCGTCCCCCGTCCCCCACGCACCCGCAGTAGGATAGGATCGCACCCTCGGGTGGAGGAGCAGCTTGCAGGTGGAGGAGGTGGCGACACACAGCCACAGTCAGAGCTGGCAGGGACCCCAGCAAGCTACTCTGCCTTAGGCGGGCAGCGTCCTTTATCCACACCCATGGTCTCGGATGCGGAAAAACCCTCACTGAGCTGTCTCGCCCTTGCCCCTGGGTAAGCCAGTCTGTCTCAGGAGGAAGTGCTTCCCACTGGGCGTCTGCACCAGGTGGCCTCACCGCGCTTCTAGGAGGAAGGGCTGCACGTCCTGGAGGGAAGTCCAGGGTGCCTCCCCCCAAGGCCTGGCTCAGGTGGCCTTCTGCTGTCCTGTGCCAAGGTGGCCAGAGGCGCAGGGGTTCCACTGCTGGTTAATTGAGTGGCTCAACAGTGCCAGCAAGGACCAGGCTGCTCTCAGCCTTCACTCCTGCCGTGGCCAAGGGTCAGCCACACTTTTCCTCACGGTCACAAGACGGCTGCCTGTCGCCAAGCATCGTGCCTAGACATGACAACGCACAGTGAAGACGAGAACTTTCCCAGAAGCTGCCCACAATTCTTCATTCTCAGTGGTCACAATCACATCACTGCTCCTCAAAATCCATTACTAGCGCAACTCGGGGAGAAATTAATTCTCCGCGGGCCTCTCACGCTTCTGCACATCTCGCAGGGTGGTTGTGTAGCCAACAGCCTCAGAAGATAGACTTTCCTCCAGATCAAACAGCCGATTGGTTTAGTTCCCATGTGAAAAGAGTTAGGTTCCCTAAGCCCAGGTTTTCTCTTCCTGTAAGGCAACTCACTGCAGTCCAATGGCCACAGCTCACTGCAAAGGGTGCTGGGAAATGTAGTTTTTAGCCCATCTGAACTTTCCATTTCAATGGAAAAGGGACAATGGATATTGGGGCAATTGCCAGTCTCTGCCATAGTTACTCCAATAAAATTGGGGTTCTGCGAGGGAGCCAGGAAGAACGTGTTGGAGAGGCAGCCACAGTGCCTGCACAGGAGCTTGGTGCCTTGACCCCGTTGAAGAATTGCATTCCAGACAAGGAAGTGTCAGGGCCGAGTCTAGAAGCCCCGTCTGCGGACTGCTGACCTCATGTTGCCCGTTTTCCTGCCTCTGCATCAGGTCAGGTCGGCCATGGCAAGGGAGCCCTCCTCAAAATGCTCCAGGGGTCCTCTCTCCTGACGTTCAGCTGATCTTTGGTTTCTGTCTCCTTCACCTTTTCTTCCGCTTGTGCTGGCTGGAGCTATCAGGCTACCTGGTACATGACATTAAACGCCATCTCCTTCCCTTGAGCCCCACCCCCCTGACTGCCCTCTGGACCACGCTCTGTGCTCTGGATTTGCATACCCAGGAGCCCCCATTTGGGTGTCTTCAGGCACCTAGGGCATCACAAGCCCTAAGCTGAACTCATGACGTCAGCACACGCTGACTCCTCTTCCGCTCTGGCCAATCTCAGTGCGTGTTCCACCCTCCCGCACACACTCTTGTGTCTTTGAGGCCTTCCTCTCTCTGTCCTTCCAATGCACTCCACCTCCAGGGTCCTGCGCCGATCCCTGCTGGAGCCTCTCCAGGAAGCCACCTTGGCTTGCTCCAGCCAGTCCTGTCATCTTACAATAGAGGCATCACCACACTATTCTTATTCTTAAAACCGTTGTTTTTAGGATAAAGACCAAAATGCTTTTTATGGTGTAGCAGAGTCACCTGCCCCTCCCCCGTTATCCATTATTTTTTTTAGAAAGAGAATCCCTATTTGTAGCTGGGCAGGCACAAGGCCGTTTAAAGGAAGACTCCAGCCCTGGCCGGTTTGCTCAGTGGCTAGAGCGTTGGCCTGAGGACTGAAGGTCCCGGGTTCGATTCCGGTCAAGGGCACGCACCTCGGTTGTAGTGCTCTCCTCTCTTCCTGGAGCCTCTTCTCCTGCAATCCCAGCTCAGCCTTCAGGCCTCGGCTGGATGCCCCTTACTCAGGGAGCCTCACCGCCGGCAGTGGCACACCCGCAGGCCTCACCCAGAGCAGGTGATTGTTGTGGTTGTTGTTTTTAATGTTTTTATTGATTTTTACAGAGAAGGAGGGAGAGGGAAAGAGAAACATCGGTGTTCCATCCGCTGCCTCCTGCACCCTCCCTACTGGCGATCGAGCCCACAACCTGGTGTGTGCCCTGACCGGGAATCAAACTCTGACCGGGAATCAAACTCTGACCTCTGGGTTCATGAGAAGATGCTCAAACAACTGAGCCACATCAGCCAGGGCAAGCAGATAGTTTTAAAAAAAAATATCCCTCCTCTATACATTATTTTCAATAATAATCATGCCATGAATAGTAATAGTAGCCAATAAAAATGCAATGAAATGTTCTTTCATTAAAGGTCATATGTATAATCATCATAGTAAAAACAAAGTAAAATATTATAGCACAAAAAAGGGAATAATACTTTAAAATTATATTAATGCATTCTTTTTGGCAAAAAGGGAGATGTACATGCACATCTATAGCAATAATGATAATAACATTACACCATTTGTTTTCCAGGCTTCTGTGGGTTTGTCAATGACCTCATCAAAATTAACTTTGAATATTTATGTTTAAGAAATAGCTTAGGAATATTTGTTAATTTATCTTTGATCATACTTGACCAAAGAATCCTCTTTATTAATTTGGGGGGAAATGTTTTTTTTCTCACATGAAACAATTGATGCACAGATAGTTAGGTAAGCCTTAAACATAAGGATAAATTTAACAGAAATTCAGGAAAAAAATGAATTTCACAATCAATTCCAGAAATCACAGAACTGTCCATGCCTGTTTCTTGGGGATTGATTCTAACAGCTTTCAAATATCTTTCCAGTTGAAAAATTTTAAACAAATAAAAGCTCCATAGGGTCTCATCGAACTATGCTGCTAATGTTTACTTCAAACCCACGGTTTAACGGAAGGGCAGTAGAGACACAGGTTTCCCCCGAGGTGTGCACAGTTCTGCATGCACATGCGCTTGGGGAGCTGAGCCCTGTAAGGAGTGTGAGGAGTGGCTCAATGACTGGGAATTCTCCCAATTAACTTCCACGTAGAATACAGTGCTTATTAGAGGATACGCAAGAAAAAGGTGCCAATTTGAGACTGACATATCTAATATGGAAAGTCAACAGTGCCCTAGACGGTTTGGCTCAGTGGATAGTGTCAGCCTGCGGACTGAAGGGCCCCAGGTTTGATTCTGGTCAAAGGCACATGCCTGGGTTGTGGGCTCGGTCCCCAGTAGGGGATGTGCAGGAGGCAGCCGATCAATGATTCCCTCTCATCATTGATGCTTCTATCTCTCTTTTCCTCTCCCTTCCTCTCTGAAATCAATAAAATTATATTTTTAAAAAAGTCAACAGTAACTGAAACAATTGTTTAGGTCTTAAACCAATAGAAGAATTTGGGAGGGGGGAGGATTGTGTAGAGTCACTGGTACGTAAAAAGCAGCCTGACTTTCATTTTTGAAAAAATATTTTTATCGCCGAAACCGGTTTGGCTCAGTGGATAGAGCGTCGGCTGCGGACTGAAGGGTCCCGGGTTCCATTCCGGTCGGGGGCGTGTGCCTGGGTTGCGGGCACATCCCCAGTGGGAGATGTGCAGGAGGCAGCTGATCGGTGTTTCTCTCTCATTGATGTTTCTAACTCTCTATCTCTCTCCCTTCCTCTCTGTAAAAAATCAATAAAATATATTTTTAAAAAATATTTTTATCGATTTCAGAGAGGAAGGGAGAGGGAGAGAGAGAGAGAAACATCAATGAAGAGAGGACTCATTGATCAGCTGCCTCCTGCACGCCCCCTACTGGGGATCGAGCCCACAACCCGGGCATGTGCTCTGACCGGGAATGGAACCGTGACCTCCTGGCTCATAGGTCCAGGCTCAAACCCTGAGCCGCGGGGCCGGGCCAGGCTGACTTCTAACGGGTTCTTATTGTTTAAGAGTTTGTTGTTGATGACCCCCCTCTTGTTGCTGATGCTCCCACCGCCCCCGGCACAGACTTCTCGGTACTGAGTCCCTACATTGGTTTCCCTTTGAGGCACTCGCCCCAAACAATGTGTCTGCATCATGACTTCGTCGTCTGCTCCCCACGGGACTGCCCCTCCATGAGGGCCGGCACGGTCCTTGAGGAGCTCCTAGCAGAGCACCTGGCAGCCACTAGGCCAGGGGTGGGCAACCTTTTTGTGAGTGTGTGCCCAAACCAGCAAAATCTCTGACTCAAAATTCTTCTGCGTGCCAACCCTAATTTTTTGAGAACATGTTACGCCTACTTGCTATCTCTTAAGGTGTACGTATGTGAAGAACCTTGAAGAAATAATAAAATTCATTTGAGCAACAAAAACACAGTATATGATGATAAAAAATACATTTATTTTTTAATGTATACATGTACACTGATAGTCCGATGGAAAACTATGACTCCGTTTGATATTATCAGTGGGACTTTTGCTGCTGCATCACTGATGACAGATTTTACATCAGGTTTATATTTCATGACCTTCAGAGATATGCACGAGCTACTGTTTTCATCCGTCAGGCTACTCCTATGACGAGACTTAACAAAATTCATCACTGAGAACAAAGATTCACAAGCATATGTGGATGAAACATGGAGAGTAACGCTGTTGCAAAGTTTTTTAAACAAAAAATTTTCTGGAATGGCATTCCAAGTCCTCAATAGTTCGTTTTTGACACTTCTCTCTGGTACTCCTGTCTCTAATCGCTTTTTTTCAATGTTTTCCAAGTCAACTCTAAGGTCAATAAATTTCTGCTTCCAAATTGAGCTACTCTGAAATTCAATAAACTGCATTTCAAAGTCAGCCATGTCTATCCATGAAAACATTTGTAAGTTTAGTTCCTCCAGTTTCATGCTGTCTGGAAACCTCATGAATTTTGCTGTCTCTTCCAGTTCTCTGAATTTCGCAAATCTTGAGAAGAACTGCTCAATAGTTGACTCGATGATGTTTAAAAACAGCTTTTGAAGGCTTTGACAGTCTGTTCTGTCATCTTGGGGGAGGTCTTTGATGTGCCTCTTGAGGTTTGGGAAATATCTAAATCTCTCACCATCCACATCCCTCTTAAAGACTTCCAGTTTCTTTTCAAAAGCCTTTATGTAACCAAACATAACATCAAGTGTCTTGCCAGTTCTTTGTAATTTAACATTTAAGTCATTCAAATGTTCACAAAAATTGTAAATGGAAGATTATAAGAGAGGGTTTCGCGTGCCAGCAAAAGTTACTGGCGTGCCATGCTTGGCACGCGTGCCAGGGGTTGCCCACCCCTGCACTAGGCCCTCAGGACAAATGTGTTGAGTGAGTGCAGGTGGAGAGCCTGGTGCGGAGTAAGCGCTCAGTACGGGTGGCTGGGCCGCTGCCGCCTGCGGCACGTTTACAGTCGGGCACCTGTGAATGCTGGACGGCCAGCGCCTTCCGCATCAGCAGCAGCTGCCTCTGCGTGAGGCCTTGGTGCGGCTCCCTCTCCTTCTGGGCCCCGGGTGGGGCGGGGGTGGGGTGGGGTGGGGGATGCCAAGTTCCTCTCCCCAGCAGCCAGTCATGCCTGGACAGCAGCAGCTGGGTCTCGTTCATCTCTGGGCTCTCTTGGACCCCAACAGAGGGCCTGGCCCAGCACAGGAGTCATTAACTACTCACTCAGCAGCCAGAGTTTATTGAGCACCTACTACACAGCAGCCATTTCCTTTCTAAGGAAGTTTCTTTTTGTGTGGTTCCCAAGAGTTACGGCAACTCGCAGGGTGGGTAGGAGCACTCTCATCTCACAGACAAGGACGTGAGCCCAGAATGGTTCGACCACTTGCCCGAGGTCACACAGCCAGCAGGTGCAGAACCAGCTTTATTCCAGGCCTGTGGGCCCCAAAGCCCCTGTTCTTTCTGGACTGTGGGGTGTGGGGAAGGGGTGGGGCTGGGCAGGAGCTTGGACCTCGGGTTAGGCACGTGCCAGGTGCCTGGGCTGACTCCTGGCCAAGCACAGTAGGGGCACCTCTGCCAGAGGAGGTGGGGTTGCGGCTCCCCAGTGTGGCTGGGAGGCCTGGGTTGGGGTGAGGGTGCGGGTGGGTGGCAGACATGAGCTCCAATGCCAGTGAGCTTCCACACTGATGGTTGTGCAGCCTGGGCAAGGCATGGGGTCCTTCTATGCCTGGAGGATGGCAGGAGGTGGGAGCATCTGGTAGAGATGAGAGGGCTGGGCGCCGGCAGGGCTGGGCGCGGGCAGGGCTGGGCTCGGGCAGGGCTGGGTGCGGGCACGGCTGGGTGCAGGAGGTGCTCTGCCAATGGCTGTCTTCTCCTGTTTCTCTTTCATGTTCTATTCCCTCCCCTCCCTTTATAATCCAGGAGGAGCAAGGTTCACCCCATGGGCCCTGCAGGCAGGCACGCTGCTCTCCTGACGGGCGCCCCGGATCCCGGGATAATGTGCTGCGGTCCCCATAGGTCAGGTCGCTCTGCACCGAAGCGGTCCCTAGGCGCCTTCCACGAGGATTTCGGCTGAACCACCTCCCCTCACCCCTCCCCGGCCCGCTGCTTACCAGACTGCTCCCTGTGAACTAGGGCCCAGGCCCGGGGGCGCAGGAAGCGGGAGGGCGGCGGCGGGGGCCAGGGCCTGCAGCACCGGGCCACTCCGAGGCAGAGAAATGTGGCCCGGATGGGTCTGGGTTGGGGGTCTCAGGCGGTTTCCTGGCGCCACCTCGTGGTCATGACTGGCATTGCCGCGCCTGCTTCTGAAGGGGATGCTGGCGCCGGGCGCGGGGCTGGGCTGCGACCCAGCCACTTGGGGCTCTTGGGCGGTGATGCTGTGAGGAACCTCCAAACCCAGTTCCTATCTTTCAAGGGACAGCCGAGGCTCTGAGGGCCCCCGGGTCTGCGGCGAGCAGAGGGGTGGGGAAGGAAGCAGTAAAGGGAGTCCAGTCCCGGAGGCAGGCACGGGGTGCGAGGACCGTCCCGGGCGCAGGAGAAGCCGCACCCACATGGTGGCTCTGTGTACATGAGCTGAATCCCACACCTTCCCAGAGGGTCACTGTGCCCAGGCGGGATACCTGGTGTGTCGATGGGCTGCAGGCCCCTCCCACCTCTCCTGATCACTGAGGACAGAGGGGAGGGCAGGGCCACCGCCAGGCCTGCCATCCTCCGGACCGGCACCCCGTGGGACAGCGGAACCGGGACCAGCGGCCTGGGCCACCCTGGCTCACCAGGGGCCTCTGGGTCCAGGCAGCTCAGGTGTCCACAGAGCCACTGTTCCGGCCCCCCAGGCCGCAGCGAGGGCGGGGCAGCAGTGTGGGGCGCTGGGCCTCACCGGACCTCCCAGGCTGCCCTCGGACTGGCAGCAGCCCAGGGCTGTCCTGTCCCTGGAGGTGGAGGGCAGTGGGAGTGACACTCAGGAGAGGGCTCTGAACCTACTGCTCTGAGGCACCGTCCCAGGTGTCAGCTCCTGCCCGCCTGGCCGCCCGCCGGCCTCTGACCTTCATCTCAGCAGCGCTCACTCGCCCCTTTGCACACGGGCTTCCCTGACTGCAGGCCGCTGGGCACACTTTCTTCCGCAACCAAAAGAAACCTTTGGAAAAGGCAGGATTTGCATATCAATGGTTGAAAAAGGTGTTCAATACAGAAAGTGGGAGGGACCTTTCCTCGGGTGGAGGCTCCCACGGGCGGGGGGGGGGCGGGGGGGGATACCGGGGAGGGGCGGGGGAGGCCTGAACAGAACTGGTCACCGGGGCTCCCAGCCTCCCGAGGGGGTCAGGCCTCTCCGGGAGAAGTCCGTGGTGAGGGTGCATGAGTCCTGAGAACTGGGGCTCCCAGCAGGTCCATGGGGAGGCCTGTGTCTGGTGCTGGCAGAGTGTGGGGAGCGGGGCCTCCGGATTTCAGCTCCCAGGATCACCTGTGCTTGCAGGGGCAGGTGGAGGCATAAGGTCCCCAGCTGACCCAGGCGATCAGGCATGAGGGGCCGCAGGCAAAGAGGGAGAGCAGGTGGGAGTGGGGCCAGCCTGCCCTTGCACGTCACATGTTCTGTGACCAGCGCCCACTGTATCTAGGGAGGGCTAACTGGTTCTATTTGTTTAAGAAGCAGAGGAGACTGGCCGCGATCTGGCCATTCCCTCTGCCTTATGCCCCGTGGGGCCCCCGGCCTCTCCTTGCCCACCTTCTGGGAGTCCTTGCCTCTCTGCTGTGCGGACCCGTCCTCCCTGTACCCCACGTCGTCCTTGGTTTACCCCTTCCTCCTGGTGGAGCACAGCCTCGAACTTTCTGGAAGGGCTGGGGGCAGTCCCCACATGTCAGTCCCCTCGCCCCAGTGGCGTGGCTGCTACAGGACTCAGGGTGGGGGCGCACTTGTCTTCAAAATGTCCACGTGAAGACGTGTCGCCTTGTTCCTGATGTCGCTGCAGAGCAGTCTGAGGCCAGTCCAGCTCCTGACCCTTTAAGGAAGATGACCTAGTTTTCCTCTCCGGAAGCTGGTAGAATATCTGTGTCTGCGACTTCACGTGATGGGCTCCGGGGATGGATTTTTATCTATTGAGCAGGCACCTGACTGGCCAGTTAGCCTGGAAATTCATGTCCTTCAGTTCAGAGAAACGTTCTTGGATTCTTGCTTTAAAACAACAACAACACAGCTTTTTTGGGATATAAATCACATACCACACAACTCACCCATTTAAAGCGTACAGTTCAATGGTTTTACGTATATTCACAGAGTTGTGGAACTATCACCACAGTCAGTTTTAGGACACTTTTATTACTCCAAAAAAGACACCCTGCACCTCTTAGCAGTCACCCCTCCCGACCCCCTCCATTTCCACCAGCCTTAGGCAGCCACTAGTCCACCTTCTGTTTGCATGGATGTACTTACTCTGGACACCCATGGAGATGGGTCCGTACAGCATGTGGCTTGTGTCTGCTTCTTTCACTTCACACAGTGTCTTCAAGGTCCCCCCACGCTGCAGGCTGCACCAGTGCCTCACTCCTTTCATGGCCGAGTAATGCTCCGCTGTATGGGTCTCCCACTCATATTTATCCATTCCAGTTGGTGGGCACTCGAGTTGTTTCCCCTTTTTGGCTATAACGACTGAGCAATTTCTGCCCCGTTTCCCGAGTTGTCTGCTCTCTCCTGTGCATGTCCTACCACTTGGATACAGACTCCCCGAATGGGTCCTCCATTTGAACAGGAGGGGAAAGAAATTGGAGCCGGCCGGCAGGCAGGGGGAAGAGGTAGTAAGCATGTTTAGCACGAGTGGACACGGAGCTCGCAGAGCCCTGCACAGGCACAGGGACCTGGCGGCTTGAGAACTGGGGTGGCAGGAGCCACCGGAGCAGGTGGCTCCATTAGCGCTTGCAGAGCGGAGACCCAGCGGCACCCTGGAGAAAGCTCACCGCCCCGGGGCAGGTAATGCTCCCTGGGACACCCCATAATGCAGGGAATGGGCCTCGCTAGGCTCCCCATCTTGCAGGGGTCCCTCCCAGGTCACTGTGGAGCCTCCTGGATTGACCTGCGGGGGGCAGGGTGGGGGGTGGGGCCACCGAAGGGAGAAGACACAGCATTTTCCCTTTGCTTGTGAGTCTCTCCTCACACACAGGCTCGGGGCGGGGGCGGGGGGGGGGGGGGGGGACGGGCTGGTGAGGGCAGCAGGCCTGTTGCAACAAGCAGGTACCTAGTCCCTGATTTCCCCTCTTGGCTTTAGCAATGCCAGGGCCACAGGAAGGTCCCTCTTGATACCTGAGGCCTCGGCCTTGAGCTGGGCTTCTTACCTCCCAGCATTTCTCACTGTCCAGGCACTGAGTCCCTGGGGCTGCCGAGAGCCTGCAGCTGACACTTCCCAGCGAGTGAAGACCTCACTGTGAGAAGCAACGTTTAAGGGAAGGGCATTCTCAAAAAAAAAAAAAAAAAGGAAATAAGGGGAGGGCATTCTGGGAGGAGGTGTATTGTTTTTAATTCTCACCTGAGGACATGCTTTTTGTTTTTAAATGATTTAGAGAGAGAGGAAGAGAGAGAGAAACATCAACGTGAGAGAGAAACAGGATCGGTTGCCGCCACCTGTGCTCACCCTACGGCAGAAAGAACCTCAACCTTTCGGTGCAGGGGATGACACTCCCCCCTGAGCCCGGCCAGGCCGGGAAGAGCAGATATTATCTCCATCAATATTATCTATGAAGCAATCGTGGCTACACAAGCTGGCATTTCTTCCTCTCGGATGTTAACGAGGCCAGAGGTGAGAGGTCCCAGACCTAGGTTCCTCCCTGCTGCTCTCTCACCCTCAACACGAAGCGAAGTAGCTGCTCAGGCCCCACAGCCAGGACAGGGCAGAGCCATTGTTGAACAGGTTTCCTGGCTCTAAACCCTCTATTCTCGCCCGACTTCGTGTACAGAGTGATGGGCGGCGTCTGGGCTGTGCGCACAGTAACAGTACGCGAGGGAGCGAGGACGCAGGCTTTGCAGCAGGAAACCAGGCAGGCGCCAGCCCCGGTGATGTCTCTCTCTCAGGTGCCAGCAAGGCCGGTGGCCCTTTGGGGGCGGCTGAGTCCTTGCCTTGGGACACAGTTGGGAGGGGTGTCAGAGAAAATGGGGTTCCGGGCAGGGACGGAAAATGATAACCTCTCCCTGCCATTCCCCCTGCTTCACCTGGCTCTCTTTTTGTTTTGCTTTAAAAACATTTAAAAAAATATATTTTTTTTATTGATTTCAGAGAGGAAGGGAGAGGGAGAGAGAGAGAGAGATAGAAACATCAATGAGAGAGAATCATTGATTGGCTGCCTCCTGCACGCCCCCTACTGGGAATCGAGCCTGAAACCTGGGCATGTGCCTGGACTGGGAATCAAACTGTGACTTCCTGGTTCATAGGTTGACACGCAACCACTGAGCCACACTGGCTGGGCTGCTCCAGCATTTTAAAAATAGATTTTACAGAGAGGAAGGGAGAGAGAGAGAGAGAGAGAGAGAGAGAGAGAGAGAGAGATTAATCGGTGATCTCCTGCATGTGCCCCAACTGGGGATTGAACCTGCAACCTGGGTATGTGCCTGGACCAGGAATCAAACTTGTCACCTTCTGGTGACACAGGGCGATGCTCCAACCAACTGAGCCATCCAGCCAGGGCTGCTCTAGCATTAAAAAGAAAAATTAATGGTGGTAAAAACAAGTCCATGTATGTAAAGATGACCATCTAACCACCTCCAGCGCCTTCTGACCACACTGCCTGTGTGTGGAGAGGCCTGTGGTCCGCAGAAGAAGGCAGGCACACACCTGCCTCCTGGTCTCCCTTCGACTAGGGTGCAGGCCGCGGGGCTCCTGGGCTCAGACACTGAGAGAGAGGCCACCAACCACAGGAGACAGGGCAGAAGGGAGGGCTGGCCGCTCTTCCCTGGCGAGCGCCGTGGGGAGCTGGGCGCTGGCGCTCAGAGATGTGGTTGTAAGAACCTGAGGTTCTGACGCGCAGGCCCAGGGTCAGCGGAGTGGCCTCGGGCGCCTGAGCCCACGGGTGCCGGGATCCCTCACCCATCCCCTTGGCAGCAAGGCTTTCTAGTCTCACAGTCGTACGGTTGACTTGTGACTTCTCTCTTTTCTCCTTGGTCAGTCTCGCCAGATGTCGCCAATGCAACTGGTCTTTCTGAGAACCCACTTTTGACCGTCTTGATTCTCTCTCCTGTACGTTGTTTCCTGTCTATTCATTTCTGTTCTTATCTGCCATTTCCTCCCTGCCACGTTTTTGGATTTATGCAGCTGTTCTTTCTCTAACTTGGATGGTAAGTTTGGCGATTTTCAGCCTTTCTTTTTTGTAAAGCTTTTTAAAAAATATATTTTTATTGATTTCAGAGAGAAAAGGTGAGGGAGAGAGAGATAGAAACATCAATGATGAGAGAGAACCATTGATCGGCTGCCTCCTGCACACCCCACTCTGGGGATGGAACCCACAACCCGGGCATGTGCCCTGGCTGGGCATTGCCTTCACGGTATCCCCCAAACTTTGATGTATTTTCATTCATGTTTATTTTTAAATATTAAAAAATTACTTTTAATTATTTGACACATGAGTTATCCTAAAGTATTTTTTAAAATATATTTTTATTGATTGTAGAAAGGAAGGGAGAGGGAGAGAGAGAGATAGTAACATCAATGATGAGAGAGAATCATTGATCGGCTGCCTTCTGTACTGGGGATGGAGCCCGGGTCCCTTCAGTCCACAGGCTGACATTCTATCCACTGAGCCAAACCAGCTAGGGCCTTAAAGTATTTTTTTTTTTTAAGATATATTTTATTGATTTTTTATAGAGAGGAAGGGAGAAGGATAGAGCGTCAGAAATATCGATGAGAAACATGGATCAGCTGCCTCCTGCATACCCCCCCACTGGGGATGTGCCCGCAACCAAGATACATGCCCTTGACTGGAATCGAACCTGGGACCCTTCAGTCTGCAGGCTGATGCTCCATCCACTGAGCCAAACCAGTCAGGGCTTAAAGTATTTTTTTAAAGAACTTTTTATTACAGAAACAACTTAATACATAAAAGAGAAGAAAATATATAATGAACCCCAGGTACTTTTCAGCCAGTCAGAGCAGTTAGCAACATGGCCAGTCTTTTGTCATCTATACTCTCACGTACTCCCCAACTCCCAAACCTTAAGAGAGCATGTCTTCAATGTATGAACATTTTTATTTATCTTTTTTGTTAATGACTAATGACATAATCCCGTTGTGGTCAGAGCTATGGTCTGCATGACACTGGATTGTGAATATTTCTTGAGACTTGCTCTCTGACTAATATGTTTAAAAATATGTTTCATTTAAAAAATATGTTTTTATTGATTTTAGAGAGAGGGTAAAGGAGAGAGAGAAAAACATTGATGTGAGATAGAAACATCAGTGGGCTGCCTCACTCAGGGAATGGAACCCGACACCTTTGGGTGCCCAGGACTACACTCAACCAACTGCGCCCCAGCGGCCAGGGCTAGCAGGTGACTCTCTGTGCCACTGTTCCATGTGTCCTTGAGGATAATGCCTATGCCCTTTGTGCAGGCTTCTGTGCATGTCCATTGGATCAAGTTTGTTCATTTCACCATTCAAATCGATATCTTTGCTACTTTTTTGTCTTGATTTATTAATAATTGGAAACGGTCTGGGAAAATGTTCTACCACGATTGTGGCTCTTTTAATTTCTCTCTGTCTTTCTGTCCATTTTTTGCTTCATATATTTGGAAACTGATAAAGTGTTTACTGTTTTTTTTTTTTTAATATTTTTTATTGATTTTTTACAGAGAGGAAGGGAGAGGGATAGAGAGTTAGAAACATCAATGAAAGAGAAACATAGATCAGTTGCCTCCTGCATGTCCCCTACTGGGGATGTGCCCGCAACCAAGGTACATGCCCTTGACCGGAATCGAACCTGGGACCCTTCAGTCTGCAGGCCGACGCTCTATCCACTGAGCCAAACCGGTCAGGGCAAGTGTTTAGTGTTTTTATGTCTTTGATCCAATTTGACTTTTATCATTATGTGATGACTTTCTGTATCCACGATAATATTTTTAATATTAAAACAAATCTTGTCTGATATTAATAAAGGTATGCTAAGTTTTCTTGGGGGAAATGTTGATATTTGCCTATTATATCTTTCTTCCATCCCTTTACTTTCAAACTTTCTGTGTCTCAGATGTGCCTTAGATGTGTCTTTTGTAGACAGTATGTAGCAGGACCAAAAATTGCATATGCAGCTTAACAGAATGTATAGCTAAGCAATATATTAACTCCTTCTCCAACAATATAGCAAAGACCTCAGAACACTTGATGCTGGTCGTCCTCCCCTGCCTGACTTGGTTCTGTACGTTAGGTCTGTCCTTTTTGGTTTGCGCCTCAAATTCTACCTTATTGCTGTTATTCTATGTGGGAGGGTTTGGTTTCCTCACGTGTTCACCGTCTGATTTGCTCACCACTTCTCCTCCTGGGACCAATTTCCTTTCTCCTGAAGTACATCCTTTAGTGTAGGTCTGAGAGTGGCATGCACTCCCAGTTTTGCTTTATAATTTTATTATTTTTAACATATATTTTTATTGATTTCAGACAGGAAGGGAGAGGAAGAGAGAGATAGAAACATCAGTGATGAGAGAGAATCATTGATCAGCTGCCTCCTGCATTCCCCACACTGGGGATTGAGCCTGCAACTCGGGCATGTGCCCTTGAGAGGAATCGAACCCCAGACACTCCATCCACTGAGCCAAACTGGCTAGGGCTTGCTTTATAATTTTAAACAATTATAAAGTACTAGAGGCCGGGTGCACAAAAATTTGTGCACTCGTGGGGGGATGTGGGGGGTGATCCCTCAGCCCTGCCTGTGCCCTCTCACAGTCTGGGACCCCTCGGGAGATAACGACCTGCTGGCTTAGGCCTGCTCCCGGGTGGCAGAGGGCAGGCCCAATCCCTAGGTGCAGCCCCTGGTTAGGCTCAGAGCAGGGCTGATTGGGGAGTTGGGGCGCCGCCCCCTGTCATGCACAGAGCAGGGCAGATCGGGAGGTTGCGATGCCACCCTCAGTCACACTCAGGGTAGGGCCGATTGGGGGGTTGGGGCACCGCCCCCTGTCACACTCAAGGCAGGGTCGATGGGGCGATTGCGGCGCCACCCCCTGTCATGCACAGAGCAGGGCCAATCAGGGGGCTGGGGCGCTGCCCCCTGTCACTCACAGAGCAGGGCCCATCAGGGGGGTTGGGGCTCCGTACCCTGTCACACACAGAGCAGGGTTGATCAGGGGGTTGGGGAACTACCCCCTGTCATGCACAGAGCAGGGCTGATCAGGGGGTTGAGGAGCTCCCCCCTGTCACTCACAGAGTAGGGCCGATAGGGGAGTTGGGGCACCGCCCCCTGTCACACACAGAGCAGGGCGGGTCAGGGGGTTGGGGTGCCGCACCCTGTCACACACAGAGCAGGGCTGATCAGGGGATTGGGGCGCCGCCCCCTGTCACACACAGAGCCGCAGGGTGATCAGGGGATTGGGGAGCTCCCCCCTATCAGGCACAGAGCAGGGCTGATCAGGGGTTTGGGTGCTGCCCCCTGTCATGCTGATCCCAGTGCCGGGAGGCCTCGTGGCTCCGCTGATCCCGGTGCTGGGAGGCATATTACCCTTTTACTATGTAGGATAGAGGCCTGGTGCACTGGTGGGGGCTGGCTGGTTTGCCCTGAAGGGTGTCCTGGATCAGGGTGGGGGTCCCCCTTGGGTGCCTGGCCAGCGTGGGTGAGGGGCTGATGGCTATTTGCAGCTGGTCACACCCTCTTCAGGGTGGGGGTCCCCACTGGGGTGCCTGGCCAGTCTGGGTGAGGGGCTGAGGGCTGTTTTCAGGCTGGCAGGTGACTGAAGCTCCCAACCACTCCTTTTTTTCTTCCTTTTTTTTTTTATTCTGGGCCAGCTTTAGCTCTGAGGCTTGGCTCCAGCTCTGAGGCCTCGGCTGCTGAAAGCAGGTATCTGGTTTGTTTGGGTTCTATAATCGAAACACTGTTTCAACTCCAGCTCTGAGATTCCGGCTGGCTGAAAGCAGGTTTCTGGGTTTTTTTTAGTTTCTATATTTGTAACAATGTTTCAAACTGCAAGCTCAGAGGCCGGCAGCGGCAGGCGGGAAACGTTGGCTTCCTCCGTCACTGAAGCAAGCAAGCCTCATGTTCGCTTCAAGCTGCCTGGCTGCTGGCCGCCATCTTGGCTGGCAGTTAATTTGCATATCGCCCTGATTAGCCAATGGGAAGGGTAGCGGAGGTATGGCTAATTACCATGTTTCTCTTTTATTAGATAGGATAACACCCCAGTACCTGTCCTTTCGTGCTAATCGTATCTTGCTTTTCTTTGTAGTTCCATCCATATAGATACCTGCTGCACTAGAGGTCAGTCTGCCTGTTTCTGAGCTCGTGCGGCGGAATCATACTGAATGTGTTCTTGTGTTCTTGACCCTGTTCAGCTAGGTTGCTCATGTAGTTGCAGTTCACTCATTTTGATGGCCATATTGAGTTTTATCCTCTCAACAGGCCATCACTTATTTGTCTAGTCCCATGCTGATGGGTGAATGACTTGTTTCCCATGAGGCTATCATATCCAAGGTGCCGTGAGCGCTTTCGCAGGTCTCGTGTATGTGTATGTGTGTAATCGTGTGTCAGCATGTGTGCATAAAAGTGCTGTGTGAACGTGTGCACGCGTGTCCATGTGTGTGTGCCTATGTGTGCCTGTGCATGAGCGTGTATATGAGTGCTTTCAACAGGTTTCCTTTATGTGCGTGAGCATGTGTGAATGTGTGTGTGCACACATCTGTGAGTGTTTTCAGCAGGTCTCCTGTGTATGCACATGCACATGTGTGCCTGTGTGTGTGTATGCATGAGCGTGTGCGAGCACACTCACGCACTCTCACACTGGCGCACCTGCACTTCTCCAGGCCAGCGTATCCAGCCTGGGGTGGAATTACTGGTCATGGGTTAGGCATGTTTTCAATGTCACTAGCTAATGCCCCAGGCTACCCCCATTCACACCCAGGCACCGATTTACTTTCCCACCACAGCAGCCTCGGCCTCCACAACGCTTTCCCTGTCTCTGCTTATTTGTAAATGATTTCATTTCACCCTGGTTCTTGGAAGATGGTTGTTCTGGGCACATAAGTCTAACCTGACATTTATTTATTTTTCCGTATCATTTTGAGGATATTATTCCCCAGTCCCCGGCATCTGCTGAGTCTGGCGGCCTGTCCCTTCCTGGGGCTGCTCGAAGACCTGTGCTTTGGTGTCCTACGGCTTCACTCCAGGCATTTAGGCGGGGGTTTGTCTTCATTTGGCTCCTTGGAACATGTGTGTTCTTGGTGGATTTATGTTTTCACTTCTGCAGATTGCACAGGCATCATCTCTCATTTCATTTCCTTCTTTTTGTCCATTCTCTTTTCAGAGATTCTGATCAATATATGTAAGATTTTCTTATTCTATCTTCCACATCTCTTAAAGTCTCTTAAAAACATCATTTCCTTGCCTCTCTGTGCTGTTTGCCAGGTAATATTTTCAGCTCACTGTTTCTCTCTTCAACTGTGTCTAATATGCCTTCAACAAGTTTTTAATTCCAAACATTATATTGTTTATTTCTTTCATTTCCATTTTAATTACTTAATTATCTGTTGTTAATTCTCATCCGTGGATATTTTTTCCATTGTTTTTTTTTTGGAGACTGGAAAGGGGGAGGGGGAGAGAGAGAGGAAAGAGAAACATTGATTCAAGAGACACATCAATTGCCTCCCCCACATGCCCAACCAGGGCTGGGGATTGAACCTGCAATCCAGGTACATGCCCTTGACCAGGAATCGAACCCACCACCCTTTGGTGCATGGGCTAATGCTCTAACCACTGAGCAATGCCGACCAGGGCTTGAAGTTCCATTTTATTTTTATTTAAAAAAATCTTTATTGAAATTATTACAGATGTCCTTCTCTCCCCCCCCCCCCGCATTGGCCCCCTCCACCCAGTTCCTGCCCTGCCCCAGGCCTTTGCCACCCTATTATCTGTGTCCATAGGTAATGTACATATGCATATATGATCTTTGTTTAATCTCTTCCCACCCCTCACCCCCCTTCCCTCTGAGAATCGTCAGTCTGTTCCATTTCTATGACTCTGTTCCTACTTTATTCACCAGTTTATTCTGTTAATTAGATTTCTTATTCATTTATTTTGATTTTTAGATTCAGTTGTTGATAGGTATGTATTTGTAGCCATTTTGTTGTTCATATTTTTGATCTTTTCCTTTTTCTTCTTCTTCCTCTTCTTAAAGAATACCCTTCAACATTTCATATAATACTGGTTTGGTGGTGATGAACTCCTTTAGCTTTTTCTTGTCTGTGAAGCTCTTTATCTGACCTTCAATTCTAAACGATAGCTTTACTGGGTAGAGTAATCTTGGTTGTAGGTCCTTGCTATTCATCACTTTGAATATTTCTTGCCACTCCCTTCTGGCCTGCAAAGTTTCTATTAAGAAATCAGTGCACAGTTGTATGGGCATTCCCTTGTAGGTAACTAACTGCTTTTCTCTTGCTGCTTTTAAGATTCTTTCTTTGTCTTTAGCTCTTGGCATTTTAATTATGATGTGTCTTGGGGTGGTCCTCTTTGGGTTCCTCTAGTTTGGGACTCTCTGTGCTTCTTGGACTTGTAAGTCTATTTCTTTCACCAGGTAGGGGAAGCTTTCTGTCATTATTTCTTCAAATAGGTTTTCAATACCTTGCTCTCTCTCTCCTTCTGGCACCCCCATAATTTGGATGTTGGTATGCTTGAAGTTGTCCCAGAGGCTCCTTACATTATCTTCATATTTTTAGATTCTTTTTTCTTTTTGCTCTTCTGGTTGGGTGTACTTTGCTTCCTCATATTTCAAATAGTTGATTTGATTATCAGAATCCTCTACTCTACTGTTGAACCCCTGTATATTATTCTTTATTTTGGTCAGTAATTTCTGACTGGTCCTTTTCCATTTTTGTGGAGGTTTCTGGAAGATTCTTGAGTAACCTTATAACTGTGGTTTTGAACTTTATATCCAGTAGTTTGCATTCTTCCCTTTCTTTCATTTGTGACATATTTCTTTGTCTCCACATTTTTGTTGCTTCCCTGTGTTTGTTTCTATGTATTGGGTAGAGCTGCTATGTCTCTTTGAGTTGGTAGAGTGGCCTTGAGTAGTAGGTGGTCTATAGGGCCCAGTGGCTCAGCCTCTTCAGTCACCTGAGCTGGGAGCTCCAGGTGCATCCCTCTGTGGGCTGTGTGCACAGTCTTATTGTAGTTGAGACTTGATAGCTGTTGGTGTCACTGGGAGGAATTGACCTCTAGGCTAATTGGTTGTGAGGGACCAGCTGAGACTACAGTGGGAGAGCTGCTGTGCAGGAGACACCCTTATGGAGCAGGAATTTCTTCAGTGGGGCTTTGGTGTTCACTGAGTCTGCCCCTTGAGTGTGTCACTTATGGATATGTAGAGCTGTAATCTGGTATGTCTGACACTGATCCCTGGGTACACTGGCTCTTGGGTCTCCAGGGGAGGTGCAAAGTCAGCCACTGCCTGGGGCCATCCAGCGGGAGCTACAGAGAGATCTGCAGATTCCTCCTCTTTGTATTGGGTTTAGAGGTGCTCAGATGAGGCCCAGCTGTGAAGCAAGGCAGGCTGGTGCTGGTGCCAGGTCTTGGGCCTTTTATTGATAGGTTTGGGGCTCCCTGACCCAGCTGCAGCTTGTTAAAGAGATTATAGCTTGAGCAAGGACAGGCCATTCATATGCAAAAGCAGCTGCAAGCAGCTTGGGTGGGATTGTAAATTGGATGAGGTGGGGTCTTAGGGGATCTCTGGGGTGGAGTAAACAGAAATGGCTGCCAGTCAGCTCTGCCACTTTGGGGGTCCCAGCATAGGAACAATGATCCCTGCGAGCACCTCCGTCTGGGAGAAAGCCGCCTCTGAGTCTCTGCCCCAATGCCAGACAATCCAGTTCCTCCTCCTCATATGTGTCTGTGTCCCCCACAGCCTTGCCCTGGTGCTGGAGCTCAGAGGAAGCAGGGCCTTGTAAGTTCAGTTCGTGGTGCTGGCCTTTTAAGAGGAACAGCGGGGTCTCTAGCAGCCTCTGTGTCACTGAGCCCCAATCTGCACAGTTTTTACAGTCCGTAGTTCTTACTGCCTGTAGGGACTTCTTTTCCCACTTCTTTTCTGGGCGGCCTCCACAGAGAGGGTCTCCCTCCGAATTAAAAAAGTGGCCATGTGGGTGCTGGACCAGCCCGTTCCGCACCTCTGCACCTCCTGCCAGTCTCAGCGTGCTTTCTTCTTTACTTCTCTGGTTGTAGGACTTCCATTCAGCCAGCTTTCTGGTGGTTCTGGACGATGGTTGTTCTGTATTTTAGTTGTAATTTTGATGTGGTTGTGGGAGGCAGCGAGTACTGTACAGGCGTTTACCAATGCCGCCATTTTCAAATCTTGAAGTTCCATTCTAAAAGCCATCTGTTCATTCCACCGTGGCCAGTGTGGCTCAGTTGGTTGAGCATCATCCAGTGCACCAAAAGCCCGTGGATTCAATTCCCTGTCAGGACACATGCCCGAGTTGTGGGTTTGGTCCCCAGTCGGGGTGCATACAAGAGGCAGCTGATCAATGTTTCTCTCTCTCTTTCTCTCTCTCTCTCTCCCCCTCTCTCTCCCTTCCTCTCTCTCTCTCTCAAATTAATAAAAACATATAAAAAATAAAGCCACCTGTTCATTCCTAATTGTCTTTTTTTGAGTGCTGTCTTTGTGACTGCATCTTTTATTTATGTATTTCATACATGTATGATCTATGTTTTGTATCTGAAAATCTTCAAATCTTCAGTCCTTAGGGACCCACACCTGCAGCTCATTGTTTGTGCTGACTGACAGACTTAGTAACTTCTCTCATATATTGGTGATCTTGTTTTTCATTCTGACCCCAGGATATGCTTCCTCTTCTTCTTCTTTTAATCCTCACCCAAGGATATTTTCCCATTGATCTTTTAGAGAGAGTGAAGAGAGATGGAAAGACAGAGAGAACATCGACGTGAGCGAGAACATCAATTGGTTGCCTTCAGTACATGCCTAACCTGGAATTGAACCTGCAACCTAGGTATGTGCCCTGACCAGGAATCAAACCGCAAATATTCTTTGCTAAAGAAAAGTATATTTTTATTAACTTCAGAGAGGAAGGGAGAGGGAGAGAGAGAGAGAAACATCAATGATGAGAGAGAATCATTGATTGGCTGCCTCCTGCACGCCCCACATTGTCCTGTAAAATGGACTTAGTAATTGGTCAGATGGTGAAAAAGGCTGCTGGAGGACCCTTTCCTATTGTCATTTAGGAATCAAAGTTGGAACAGAGAAGTGTTCCATGTGGGTTCACATTCTGGGACATGCTGGGCGGCCGACTCCTGTCCCGGGCCTGTTGGAAGGTGGCTGACCAGTTCTGGGTCTCCCACATCCTGCCGGTTCCCAGCACGGCTGGTGCATCACCAACCCGTCACTGCGAAGCCACCTGATTTCCCTGTGCCTCAGGGGGACCCCACCCACCCTAGGGTTGCTGTGAGGGTTACCTGGGACAATCCAGGTAAAAGGGAGCAGTGACCAGGACTGGGACGGAATGTATGGCTCTGCTATTACTATTGCTACCCCAACCCCGACTTGTCCTCCAGCCCCCCACCTCCCGGGTCTGTGTGAGCAGGAGCCTAGGACACCCAGAGGAATCACCTGAGTCAGGGCCTGGGGAAGGGCCCGCTGTGGGGAGGAACTCCAGGGGCGCCTCTCTCAGGGGTGCTGGCATCTCATTCCCTGGCTCCCTCAGTGGCCAGGCTGATCCTCCCGCATGCCCACCTGAGCAGGGAAGAGAGGAGGGGTGGGTGGGGTGGGGCAGCCTGGGGCAAGCAAGTCTCCTGTGGCCCAGTGGACCTCACAGGAAGCTCAGGGCCATGTTGCTTGTTTCTCCCCCATGGAGGGCTGGCCACTGGCAATGGGCCCTCAGATCAGCAATAGGGGGTGGGCCTGGGGTGGGCACTGAGGGAAGAGGGGCACAGCTGGCACAGGGCACTCAGCAGGCAGGGGTCCCAGCCAGGTCCCTGCCTGCCCGTCATGCACACAGAGGCCAGCCCTGGGCACCGGCCACACAGAAGGAAGAGGCGGCCCAGGGAGGCAATGACAGCAGAGCCAGGGAGCCCCTGGCAGGGACTGTGGCGGGAGGGGGGCCATGGGAGGCGGAGTGAGATGAGCCCTGGACGGGCCTGGGCTTTTGTCAGGAAGGTGCTGAGATGGTGGGAAAGCGTCGGAGGGCGAGGCTGGAAGCTGGATTTGGGGGGAAATCAAAGCTCTTTGTGATTGAGCCCGTCTGATGGAGCCACTCAGGAACCAGCGACCAGCACAGCCTCCCCGAGTGCTCACTCTGTGCCTGGGTGTCCGGCTCAGCTGGGGGCCTCCGGTGGGTGCCTGCCACCAGGAGCGGGGGCTGGGGGGTGGAGGGGTGGTCCCTGCAGTGACACTGAGCCCCTGCCCTTGCTTGGCAGGACGTGGTGACGCTAATGCTGAGGAGAGAGCTCCCCTGGGCAGCCCCTCCCCCCAGGAAGGCCTATCCAGGGGCTGAGGAGGGTGAGCCGTAGACGGAACCGGCTGGGTGTGGGGTCAGGTGCCCACCTCCCTCTGCCCTCCCTCTGGAGGATCAGGCTCAGCTGAAAGCAAAGCCCGGACTTGGAGCGGAGGCGGGCAGCCTGGCCAAGGCAGAGAGAGGCCATGCGGCTCCCCTGGTGGCCCCCCTGGCGGCTCTGAGCTGGGCCTGGCTGAGGCCCCGGTGGGAGGCAGCGGTGCGGTACCATTGCTTTTGTAAGGCTTCCAGCTGAGCCCGACACCCAGGCACAGAGTGAGCCCTGGGGGGGGCGCGTGGGGTGTGTGTGTGTGTGTGTGTGTGGCTGTCCTGGTCACTGGTTCCTGCAGTTTGCTGAGTGATTGAAGGCGGACCTGTTTCAGGAGCTGTTACACTTTCCTGAGCCTCAGTGAATATGGGGTCATGATATTTACCAGAAAGGGCGGTTGTGCACATAAATGAAATAGCGTAAGGGGCCCAGCATAGTGCTCGGGGCACAGGAGATGCTCAATAAACGCCAGGTTATTATTCTGCCCCTCCCCTCACACCTGCCCGGGTCTCAGCACCTTTGTAAAGAAGGAATAGGTGGAAAGGAATGCCGGGTTGACCAAATGGAGTGTTGGAGCGCCCTCTGCTGGCCAATGGTGCCAGAGGCCTAGTCGGAAACTATTCCAAGTCTAGAAGTGGGGCTGCACCCACCTCCCGGGAACTCACATCCCACAGGGACCCGCGGAGGGCAGAGATCCCTCGTGGGGATGAGGAGCAGCTCCCGTCCCGATAGAGGACGCCTGTGTCCGACTGCAATGGCTGGGACACCCAGCCCCAAGCCTGACACCTGCGTGTGAGGGTCTCCTGGCTGCAGGCGTGGCTGGGGGAGGGGACATGGGAGGCGAGGGAGGAGGTTCCACACAGACCTGGAACTCCAAGTCACTGGTCCTGCGGCTTCCCCTCTCCAGGTGCTTCCTTCCCGGGGGTCTGCAGTGGCCCGTGCCCAGTGGTTAACTTCTGCCTCCCACTCCATCCTCGAAACCCAGGAAGAGATTTTCTTTGCGGCCGGACAGCTACTTTTCAGAGGCTGAGTGACTGGGCCCAGGTCGAGCTCTGTGGTTCTGTCTGGGCTAGGGTCCTGGCTCAGAACCCCATGTTCTTCACCTCTCACCGGGCCTCCCCTCGCCCCGCCCACCCTGGGCTTGGCCCGCCAGTCTCTCCTCTCAGCTGCTGGGCTGGCTCTCGCCCTCCTTGCTTTGCAGCTGCAAGGACTTGGGCTGGCAGAACAGAAGCCCCTCCAGCTGCTGTGCAAAGGGTTCGGGAGCAGGAGGGACAGGCCCAGGCACAGGGAGGGGGCTCCCGTCGCCTTCTTCTTTGTGGCCTGTAGATTTTCCTTCCCGCTGGGGCCCAGCACAGTAAACACTGCAGTTCACATGAGCCAGTCTCTCTCTCTTAAAAAAATAAATAAATAAAATGCTATATAATAAAAGGGCAATATGCAAATTGACCTTAATGGCAGAAAGACTGGGAATGACCAGTCGCTATGATGCACACTGACCACCAGGGGGCAGACACTCAACGTAAGAGCTGCCCCCAGGTGGTCAGTGCGCTTCCACAGGGGGAGCTCTGCTCAGCCACAAGCTGGGCTGACAGCTTTGAGTGTAGTGGTGGTGGTGGGAGCTTCTCCTGCCTCCTCAGCAGCACTAAGGATGTCCCACTGTGGCTTAAGTTGGCAGGTGGACATCCCCTGAGGGCTCCTGAGCTGCCAGAGGGATGTCTGACTACGAGCTTAGGCCCGATCCCATGGAAGCGGGCCTAAGCTGGCAGGTGGACATCCCCCAAGGGGTCTCGGACTGCAAGAAGGCACAGGCTGGGCTGAGGGAACCCCCCCTCCCCCAAGGAGTGCATGAATTTTCATGCACCGGGCCTCTGGTGTGTGTGTGTGTGTGTGTGTGTGTGTGTGTATATATATATATATATATATATATATATATATATATATATATATATATTTCTGAGAGGAAGGGAGAGGGAGAGAGAGATAGAAACATCAATGATGAGAGAGAATCATTGATTGGCTGCCTCCTGCATGCCTCCTACTGGGGATCGAACACACAAGCTGGGCATGTGCCTTGACTGGAATCGAACCTGGGACCCTTGGGTCTGCAGACTGATACTCTATCCATTGAGCCAAACCAGCTAAGGCTCTCTCTCTCTCTCTCTCTTTTTTCTCTTGCTCACATTCATGGAAGAAAACATCAGGCTTCTCCAGGTCTGGGGCCACATCCTGGGTGTCAGCCCTGCAGCCCCCACTCGGCTTCCCCAGAGTCTCTGGGCCTGAGCCTGGTGCTTCTCTGGGTCCCCAGGACTCACCCTGGGCTCACCCTGCACTGACGTCTCTGAATCCCCATCACATAGGGAGCCACGTCCTCACACTACCTCGACCCCTGGCCACATTCAGGTTCCGGAGAAGGCACCAGGCGGGTCCCCCAATCATATTACCTTGACCCTTTGACCTTGACCAGGGCTACTGGGCCCAGGCTGAGTACTTCCCTTGGGGGTGGGGAGGGACCTTTGAAACTGGGACCCAAGGACTAGAGGCCACCCTCTTTCTCCTGTGGAAAGCAACAAGAATTTAAACTCAGAAGATCTCGGAGGCCAGGAGGGTAGAACACGGTGGTTGCTTTTCTTCAGGCGATGCCCTCCTGATAGTCTCCAGGGAAGTGACCTCCTCTCTGTAGTCTGATAGGACCAACTGATAAAGGGGCGGGCCCATCAACTCAGTCGGACCAATCAGATTCTCAGCTGGAGGTTTGGCGCTTGCGCAGAAATACACAGTGGGGTCCTCCCCCCCCCCCGCCCCCCCCCCCTCCCCGGGCGCCTCCCAGCAGAACTCCAAAAATGGGGGTCCCTGAAGTTCCAGCTTCCTGTTCTGTCCTCCCTGAGACCTGGTTAGTCAACTGTGCCCGCCCCCCTCATCTTATACGCCAGGAGTTTCCAATAAATTCTGCCTTTCTCTCTGTTCTCCAATGCTCCACCCCACCACAGGCACTTTTTAGTTTGAAAAATTTCACAAGTTGCAAAGTGAAAGAATAGTTCAACAAATATTCTTATTTCCTTCACTTAGATTCACCACCTGGTAATCTTTTGCCACATTTGCTCACATATACTAGTACACATTCAAACTTTTTTACCTTTCTGAATCATTTGCAAGTCCTTCAGCAAATTCTCCTGGGAATAAAGACATTGTACCATTATCCAGTTATCACAGTCACCTTAAAACTTCGTGTCTAAAATCAAGAACAACTATTTTATTATCTATCTTGGTTCTGTGGGTCGGTCGGCTCGGCCCAGTTGGGTGACTGTGGCTTGGGATCTCTCCCGTGGTTGTAGACAGATGGTGGCGGTGGCTGGAGTCATCTAAGTTTTCCTCATTTACATGGCGGGTGGCTGAGACTGCCTGTTGCTTCCTCACTGCATGGAAGTGGGTCCCAAGAGGCAGGAAGTGAGAGCTTCCAGGCTCTTTAGACCTGGTCTAAAAACTGGCCAGCAGCACTTCTAACATATCCTACTGGCCAAGTTGTCACAGATCCCAGATTTAGGGACAGGACAGAGCCCCATCTCCAGACCGGAGGAGTGTCAAAGAATTTGGGAGTTATGTTTTAAAACTACCACACAAAACCATAAATTAAATATGAACCCAATAGTATTGCCTAGAACACAGTCTGTATTTAAGTTTGTCCCAATAATGTCCTTTGGAACAACTTTTTTAAAAGTCTGGGATCCAATCAAGGTTTGCACTGCATTAGGTTGTCATGATTCTTTAGGGTCCTGGAACACTCCCCATGTGTTTTGTCTTCTATGATATTAGCATTTTTGAAGAGTCCAGCTCTCTTCTAGAATATCCTAAAATCCATATTTGTCTGATGGTTTCCTCATGATTAGATTCAGGTGAAAACACTTTTGACAAGAGTATTTGTTACCAAGGTGGTCATATACTCCCTGCAGCACATCTGGGCTGTCAGTTTGTACCTTCATTGGTGATGCTGAGCCGGATCACCTGGTTAAGGTGGGGTCCACCAGGTTCTTCATGGTAAAGGCACTTCCCCCTTTTCTAGGTTTACTGAGGTCTCAGAGTTGACCATTCCAGGTCAACATTCCTAAGCACTTGATAGGCCCTTCAATATGTAGATCATGTTGTTTATTTCTAGAAAGTTTCTTCTCTATCTCGTATGTGTGTGACTACCATTGTTTGCTATTAGTTCTTTTTAAAAAAATATATTTTATTGATTTTTTTTACAGAGAGGAAGGGAGAAGGATAGACAGTTAAAAACATCAATGAGAGAAACGATGAGAGAGAACATCGATCAGCTGCCTCCTGCACACTCCCTACTGGGGATGTGCCCACAACCAAGGTACATGCCCTTGACCGGAATTGAATCTGGGACCCTTCAGTCCGCAGGCCGTCATTGTATCCACTGAGCCAAACCGGTTAGGGCTAGTTCTTTTTATTGTTTTGTTTTTCTTCTTCGAACACTCCGATTATGTGTATGTTGGATCATTTTTACAAATCTTCTTTAACCAGCTTTCTCTGTGGTACTTTAAAAAAACTTTATTGATTTTATTTTTGTTCTCTTGACTCTGTTCATTTCTTTAATGATAGGAATGCCTCATTATATTTTCAGTTGAATTTTATTTCCATTGAGTACCTTGTACTTTAATCTTCACTTCTGAGATGATTTTGACTTTTTTTTTTTATTTTTTATTTTATTTTTATTTTTTATTTTTATTTTTTTATATTTTAATAATTTTTATTTCTTAAAGTATTACAAAGAGTATTACATATGTCTCCTTCCCCCCCCCCCTTGACATTCCCCCGGCCCCTACCCCCCGCCCCCCCTGCCCCGTGTCTTGTGTCCATTGGTTACTCTTATATGCATGCATATAAGTCCTTCAGTTGGTCTCTTAATCCGCCCCCCAACCCTCCCCAGGCTTCCCACTGTAGTTTAACATTCTGTTCAATGTTGCTCTGCTTCTGTATCTACCCCTGTTCATCAGTCCATACTGGTCCCCTTTATTTGTCCCAACCTCACTGGAGTAGTCTCAACCTCACCAGGGCCGTCTGAGCCTCACCAGGGCTGTTTCAACCTCACCGGGGCCGTCCCTACCTCACGGGGGCCGTTTCAACCTCACCGGGGTTGTCCCTACCTCACGGGGGCCGTTTCAACCTGACCGGGGTTGTCCCTACCACACCGGGGCCGTTTCGACCTGACCGGGGTTGTCCCTATCAGACCGGGGTCGTCCCTACCTCACTGGGGCTGTTTCAACCTCACCGGGGTCGTTCCTACTTCACGGGGGCCGTTTCAACCTCACCGGGGTCGTCCCTACCACACCGGGGCCGTTTCAACCTGACCGGGGTTGTCCCTACCACACCGGGGCCGTTTCGACCTGACTGGGGTCGTCCCTACCTCACGGGGGCCGTTTCAACCTCACCGGGGCCGTCCCTACCTCACGGGGGCCGTTTCAACCTCACCGGGGTCGTCCCTACCTCACGGGGGCCGTTTCAACCTCACCGGGGTCGTCCCTACCTTACGGGGGCCGTTTCAACCTCACCGGGGTCGTCCCTACCACACCGGGGTCGTTTCAACTTGACCGGGGTTGTCCCTACCACACCGGGGCCGTTTCGATCTGACCGGGGTTGTCCCTACCAGACCGGTGTCGTCCCTATCTCACGGGGGCTGTTTCAACCTCCCCGGGGTCGTTCCTACCTCACGGGGGCCGTTTCAACTTCACTGGGGCCGTCCCGACCTCACCAGGGCTGTTTCAACCTCACCGGGGTTGTCCCTACCACACCGGGGCCGTTTCAACATGACCGGGGTTGTCCCTACCACACCGGGGCCGTTTCGACCTGACCGGGGTCGTCCCTAACCCCACGGGGGCCGTTTCAACCTCACCGGGGTCATCCCTACCTCATGGGGGCCGTTTCAACTTCACCGGGGTTGTCCCTACCACACCGGGGCTGTTTCAACCTGACCGGGGTTGTCCCTACCACACCGGGGCCGTTTCGACCTGACTGGGGTCATCCCTACCTCACGGGGGCCGTTTCAACCTCACCGGGGTCGTCCCTACCTCACGGGGGCCGTTTCAACCTCACCGGGGTCGTCCCTACCTCACGGGGGCTGTTTCAACTTCACCGGGGTTGTCCCTACCACACCGGGGCTGTTTCAACCTCACCGGGGTTGTCCCTACCACACCGGGGCCGTTTCAACATGACCGGGGTTGTCCCTACCACACCGGGGCCGTTTCGACCTGACCGGGGTCGTCCCTAACCCCACGGGGGCCGTTTCAACCTCACCGGGGTCATCCCTACCTCATGGGGGCCGTTTCAACTTCACCGGGGTTGTCCCTACCACACTGGGGCTGTTTCAACCTGACCGGGGTTGTCCCTACCACACCGGGGCCGTTTCGACCTGACTGGGGTCGTCCCTACCTCACGGGGGCCGTTTCAACCTCACCGGGGTCGTCCCTACCTCACGGGGGCCGTTTCAACCTGACCGGGGTTGTCCCTACCACACCGGGGCCGTTTCGACCTGGCCAGGGTCGTCCCTACCTCACGGGGGCCATTTCAACCTCACCGGGGTCGTCCCTACCTCACGGGGGCCGTTTCAACCTCACCGGGGTCGTCCCTACCTCACGGGGGCCGTTTCAACCTCACCGGGGTCGTCCCTACCACACTGGGGCCGTTTCAACCTCACCAGGGCCATCCCGACCTCACCGGGGCCATCCCAGCCTTACCGGGGAAACAGGAAGTTTGGCCCTCTGTGCCCTGCCGGCGGCTCCCCACCAGACAAAATCTCCAGGCGTTCCTGGTGGTTGAACATCCAGCACTCCTGCCCTCCACCAAGTGCACAGACTGCCTGTCTGCTGTCCCCCAGCGCCCCACAAGAGACTGGGACCAGTGGGCATGTTTGTGCGCTTGCTGGTACAGCAGTTCCACAGTGCCGGCCCAGTCAGGCCCAGCCCTGGCCGGCCCCGGACCCGACTCTGCCCCCCGATTGCATCCCTCCCAGATGCAAGGAGCTGAAATCTGCAGCCTGCTGGGATGGGCTCTGTACTTGGTGCCTCTGCACATCCTACTCAGTCTCAATGCGCTTCTTTCTATGCGAGGAGTTGAAATCTGCAGTTTGTTGGGTTGGGCTCTGTACTTGGTGTCACATCCTACTCAGTCTCAATGTTCTTTCTCTCCTTCCAGTTGTAGAGCTTCCACTGGGCCAACTTTCCCATGGTTCTGTATGATAGGTGTTTGTCTGATATTTGGTAGTTTCGATGTTGTTGTGTGAGGTAGCACGCACAGGTCTCTTCCTTATGCCGCCGTCCTGGTTCTCCTGGGTCTGCTTCTTGAGTATGTCTCCCATGGCTGCGAGCAGTTGAAGTCTCCAATTTGTTGGGATAGGCTGCAAAAGCGCAGGTGGGTCTTTTTGTGCACCTGGCACAGCTTGGATGGGGATGTAAATTGATTAGGGCTGAGTCTCAGGGAGTCGCCATGGCGGAGCAAATAGCACTGGCTGAGTCTCCGCGGCCCCTTGAATCTCTGCCAGGGCTTTGTGTCCCCCAGTGCCGGCGAGCAGCTGTGCAACAGAGTCTCCCTCGCTTTCTGATGTCTGTAAGGCCGTGCTGCCTCTCCCCGTAGGGTCTGGTGCCTCATGATCCCGCCTGAACCAGCTCAGTGGATTTGAAAGTTTGCAGAAGCAAAGGCGTTTCTACTTGTGAGTCTGGCACAGCCCAGATGGGAATGTAAATTGCGTAGGGCGGGGTCACAGGGAGTCGCCAGGGCAGAGACTCAGCGGCCCCTTGCCTATCCAGGACACCAGGACTTTTCGTCCCCCAGTGCCGGCGAGTAGCCGAGCGCCAGAGCCTCCCTCGCTTTCTGACCGCTGGAAGGCCGTGCCGTCTCTCACCTTGGGGCCTGGGGCCTCAGAGATCCGCCCGAAACAGCTCAGTGGATTTGAGAGTTTGTAAAAGCACAGTCATTCCCTCTTGTGCCTCTGGCACAGCCCTGAGGGTAGGGCGGGGTCACAGGGAGTCGCCAGCGTGGAGGAAATAGCGATGGCGGCGTCTCCGCGCCCCTCGCCTCCCCGGGACACCAGGACTTCTTGTCCCTCAGTGCCGGGGAGCAGCCGCGTGTCAGAGCTTTCCTCGCTCTCCGACCACTGCAAGGCCGTGGCCACCTCTCCCTGTGGGATCTGGGGCCTCAGAGACCCGCCCCGAGCAAGCCCAGAGGATTCGAGGGTTCGTAAAAAACCGAGAATCCATTTGCAGCCCGCGTGGCGTGTGACTGCGTACCTCTGGTTTTGGTGCCTCCGTAGCTCCCACTCAGTCTCACTGCGCTTCTTTCTTTTCTTCCAGTTGTAGATCTCCCACTGGGCCAACTTCCCCATGGTTCTGAGTGGCGGTTGTTTACTTCATAGTTGATAGTTTCAATGATGCTGTGAGAGAGCAGCACACACAGGTCCGCTCCCTACGCCGCCATCTTGGTTCTAGATTTTGACTTTTTGTTCATATTCTTTCCTGACTTTTGTTAACTCTCATTTTCTGCTTCCTGTTTTTTTGGTCCATTTTTGTTTGATGTTTTACCATTTATGACCTAAAGTACTTTTCCTATCTGCAAATGCAAATGCTTGCTTAAGGATATTTAGTCCAGCTTAGAGGGTTGTGTTAGAGTTTTCCTCTGTTTTGATTCTCACTTTCTATTTTTTTATAGTAGATTTGTATGGATGTTGTCTGCCGCCCCCCCCCCCCCCCCCGCCCCCCACTCGTGTTGAAATATCTCCTATGTCCCTTGACTAGCAATGATAGGCATTTGCAGACTGGGTGAGGTTTGGGTGACTTACTAGGTGTCTTAGTTCAAGATGTGCTAGGGTGAGGGACTGCGCCATGGAAGGGTTACAGAATGTTACAGAATGTGCTGGGAGGGGGGACTGATGTATGAGGAAGAATTGTGTTGCCAGGATATGAGGATTGTGTATGTGCTGGGAGGAGGGACTGACGTATGGAGGGGGGTTGCAGGGTTAGGAACCATGGAAGAAAAATTGCTAGATTGTCTTAGACCAGTCAGGTGTGACTCTGTTTACCCCCCCCCCCCTTTGTGCTTATGAACTTTCTGTGAGCTTCTAAGGTAACATTGTTTTGCTATAAAAATCATAATGCACGCTTGCTCTTTGCCACATGCCGCGAGGCTTCCCAGAGGGGGAAGGTACGGGCTGTGGTCAGCTGGTCAGCTTAATAAACGGCTTTCAAATTTAAATTCTGAGTCGGTGGTCTATCTCGTTGAGCCAACCCATAACATTTGGAGGCCCGCAGCGAGATACCCGGCAGGGGTGAGAGGGACCCCTTGTTTAGGGCTGGAGGCTCTCCCCCGGCAGGGGTGAGAGGGACCCCCTATTCAAGGCAGGAGGCTCTCCCCCGGAAGGGAGGAGAGGGACCCCCTATTCAGGGCAGGAGGCTCTCCCCCGCTTGTCGCCGGGCACTCAGAGAGATACCCCACACCTGTGGAGAACGACTACCAAGGAGGCCTCCAGTCCACCCAAAACTTTCAATTCGGAAACTGAGCCACCTGGACTCTCGAGAGAGGTAAGGGACCGGTCGTTAAACAGGAATTGGGACGTCCCACGGAAGGACCTATACGGAGGGCTGGACGCAGCGGTACTCCTGGTCCTGACCCGCGGCCACGACGGTGGCCGGGGTCCCTGGCTCGTGCGGCTGTAGGCTGCACTGGGTTTGTCTGTCTGGTATTTGTTTGTCTTGGTATTTGTTGTCAAAAAGTTGTCTGCTTCTGTGTACACCCTGCTGAAATGTTTTTTGAAAATTTTCAGGACTTCAAGGAGCAAGCTGCAGGTTCTGGGCAACCTTAGGTTGCATTTGGCTGATTTATTTTGTCTTTGTTATTTGTTGTCTTTGTCTTTGTCAAATGGGATAGGGTCAGTCATCTTTGTCGACCCCCTATCAGTCAGGCCCACTCCGGGTGAGTGGAAGGGGAGCTTGATCACCTCCCTGGAAGCTATAAAGCTCCCTCAGGAATCAGGAAATTGTTAGGAATTGGGTGGATTGTTTAAACTCTGAGTGAATGTCTGGTGAAAGTGTGTGAGTGTGGAGGGAGGGGGCCTGCCCTCTCCTCTCCTTTATGTGGCTCCACGACTTCGGTTACGGAGTCCGAGTGGGCCCCAACCTGCGGTTCCGCGATTCGTCATATGGCATAACGGTGACTCACCCCCATGTGGAGGTGACCAGGCCCGGGGTTTATACGGGTGCACCTTAGCTACGACGAATCTAAGCTCCCAAGGGACGCGGCCAGGCGGGCACCTGCGTGAGGATCTGTGAAAACAGGTCACCCCTTCCCTTGTCTGTCTCTCGCCACCGGTCATCATGGGGTCGGGGCAAAGTTTGTTTGTGTGGGACTAGCCAAATTACTACAGAGAAGAGAGACTGGATACAGCTCCAGCCTGGGCTGGTCTATTAAGAAAGTGTAAATCATTACTGGTCTGTGTGAAGTAAGAGCTACTTTGATTTATTCTGCTTTCTGTTGATACGCTTGGCTGAACGTTTGGGCGGGCCCCTTGGCAGTCTGCAAAGTCTCTCGGCAGCTGCGAGAATTATTTTTCTCAGAGTCTTTTGCTCACTGTTAAGGAGAATTAGCCCACTTAGTTAATAAAGATTTCTGTCTATCAGCTGCTCTCACCTAGGTTGTAATTTACTGTATTAAACTGAAGTTCTAGGGTAAATGTAAAGGTTATAATGTTAATGCTTTTGATTTACAGCGATTCTGTGAATGGGAGTGGCCCACTTTCCAGGAAGGGTGGCCGAATGCAGGGTCTTTTGATCTGACCACTGCCTACCGGGTCCATTACGTTATACACGGCCGCCCAGGGCATCCTAATCAAATTCCTTATATTCAGGTTTAGGTTGACATATTGTCCAAGAAACCCCGGTAAATGAGGGCTTGCCTCCCGAGGGAAAATTGGGACAGAGACAGACAATTCTTTTGGCCGGGTCCCAAGAAGGGAAAGGCTCCCCCGATCCTTCAGGGAGAGCAGGAAGAGCCCATTAGCCGGCCGCCCCTATGGTCCCCAGGCGCCGGATCTGGGTGAGCCCCAGCCTCAAGCCCAGGCCACGCTACCAGCTCTTGACCCGGAGCCCCTGCCTCCCCCGATGCCAATTGTCTTCCCTCCAGACCCACCGACGGGAGGGGCTTTGTCGTCCTTCAACCCCTTCAGTCCGTCCCATACTAGACAGGGACAGTGTATGGGGAGAGGGAGAGGGAGGGGGAGAACCTGCAGGACCTTGCGACATCTGCCAGTCCTGCAGTTCCTATGTTGCCACTACGGCAAGCCGGCCCTCTAGATCTGGGGCTAGACAGGCAGCCCTCTGGGGAAGCAAGGCAGACCGAGGCGCTATTCCCAGCTCCAGACCAGATTGGGGAGTGAATGAACAAAGAAGGGGGGGCTGGATGCCTGAGCTGCCTGCAGTGGCCCTAAAAAAAAAAAAAAAAAAAAAAAAAAAAAAGAAGAAGAAGCAGCAGCAGCAGCAGCGAGAAAGTACTTGGGCTTTTGGCTTGCAGGCTACAGCAGTTAAGCCGTAAGCCAGTGACTGGTACTAGCCTTCCTACAGCCCCAGGAATAGAGCAGCAAGCCTGAGATCTATGAAAGCTGCAGATAGAGTTAGTAAAAGCTCCCTGCTTGCAAATGTACTGAAAGGGGTTAGTACCTGTTGCTGCTGGAAGAGGAGGGGCTGATATCCCCTTCCAGTACACTCCCTTCAAAGAGGCCTGGTCACTGTTCTGCCATAAAGGGGACTGGTGGGAAGACAAGGAAAGCAGGGCCCTGTAACTAATAAACAGAGAAGGGCACTCTCCCTAGACCTGGGAGCCATCAGGACTTTGAAATTCTCCAAGAGAGGAGAAGTCTGACTCAGAGACTAGCCGAAACCTCGTTGGGTTAGGAGGACCAGAGGCTGCATATTGAACTTATAGACTGCAATTTGCTAGGCAGAGGTCCAAGCCCAGTTGTATAGGGATTAAGCTACCTATGTACAGCAAAACAACTTTCTCCTGTGCCAGAATACATTTTAAGGAAATTGGACAAACTGTATTTGTGACTAGAAAGAAGAACTGGCCTATGTGTAAACTGTTCTGGAAAAAGGCTATGTGGAATGAACCCAAAAAGTAAAGGGTGTCTAGCTGCCGAGAGGGCAGTTGCCCAGATGGGCAAAGAAGAATACCCATTAAATTTTGGTCTCTATTGAGAGACAGTTGACAGTTAGCAACCTGTATACTGTCTTACAGGCCTGTGTGACCATGCCTATGTCAGGGGTGGCACAAAACCTCAACTGTAGGAAACTGGGGAAGGCCTGTCTAGAACAGAGGGGGTTAATAAAGTGGTGAATACTAGCCCTCTGTTACAGGAATTACAGACCCTGTGAGGTCCTGTGACATATAAGACCCTGTAGGGAAATAAAGCTCCTTTAGTCCATTCTGAAAGAATAAATAAAAGACAGATTAAAGGCTGTGTTTCCCTCCAGGCAACCAAACTGGAACCCCTATAGTGACAGGGGAAAGGAGGCTCTCGATCGGTATCGCCAGACTCTATTAGGGGGCATCCGAGCTGCTGCTTGGAGACCCACAAACCTCTCTAAGGTGACAGAGACAGTCCAGGGGCCTAACCCTGATGCCCTGGAAAGTCGGAGGGTGTCAAAGTCGGCCCTAAATATTAGGAAAAAATGACAAAAGTTAAAAGGCTTTGAGGGGAAATCAATCTCTGAGTTGGTTGAGGTGGCCCAGAAGGTTTTTGACAATCAGGAGGACCCGACAGCAGGTTTAAACACCCGGATGGTCAAGGTCCTCCTGGCCCTGAGCGAGGAGGAAGGCCCAAGGGGCCGGAGAGACAACAAGGGCAAAGAAAAGCCTCGAGGAAGAAAAGGAGTCCCCCCCGACTTGGGAAAAATCAATGTGCATTTTGCAGAAAGGAAGGACATTGGAAAAGGGAGTGCCCTGAACGTTCGGGGGAACTGACTCCCTCCCATGCTGGTGGAGGAGGTGGATTGGGTTTGTTGGGGCTCAGCTGGCCCCCAGGAGCCCAGAATGACCCTGACAGTGGGGGGCCAAAAGGTGGACTTCCTTGTGGAACTCATAGCACTCACTCAGGCCCTCTGATGGGGAAAGGGAAAAAGAGTAAACATTTCAGCTTCCTGAAAACAGCTGCCTTGAACCCTGCCACACTCCTCCCTGATGAGAAGGCAGAGGCCCCTTTGCCTGACTGCGAGGAGACACTGACTACCCTCACTTCCCTCCGTGAGGACCTTGTGGACCAGCCCTGCAGAATCCGGATGAGACCCTCTACACGGACGACGGGAGCAGCTTCGTAGAGGAAGGTACCCGGTAGCGGGGGGCACATGAGGAGGATCCAGGGGAGATCTAAGAAGCCCTGGTAAGTGCCCCGGCACTGGCCCTGCCAGTCCTACCCAGGGACTACAGGGATATATCTCCTCACACTGCCCTTACAGGAGGACACGGGAGCCACCTTACAGAAGTCTCCTGACCTCAGGAGGAAAGGAAAAAGCTCCTGAGATACTTAACCACCTGGCAGCCATATAGGGGCCAAGGAATTGACTAAAAGACCAGTAGGGCCCCTAGAAGTTCTCCTAGCCCTGCCAGCACAAAGGCTCCCAGAGAAGCCTACTCATCTGCCAGAGGAGCAGCGGCTAGCTGAGAAACTAAGGGCCCGGGAAGGAGAGGCTGAATGGCTAATTCTGCCAGATGGGAGGCCTATAATGCCAGAAGCCCTGGGGCAGACCATCACTTCCCAGACCCACCAGAGCACCCACCTCAGGGGAATGAAGCTATCAGAACTACTGGGAAGAGAATTTTACATCCCAGGGCTCCAGAAAATATCTCAAGAGTTGGCTAGAAGGTCCCAAGTGTGTGCCCGAATGAATCAAGGGCCCCCTGTTGTGGCCACGCCGGGACAGCGATTCCGAGGTCAGAACCCCGGAGAACACTGGGAAGTGGACTTCACCGAGATACCAGGAGGACAAGGAGGGTATAAGTACCTGCTGGTTTTTGTTGATACCTTCTCTGGCTGGCCTGAGGCATACCCAACTAAGGCAGAGACAGCACAGGTAGTAGTTAGAAAACTCCTCACTGAAATTGTCCCCCGGTTTAGCCTGCCACTATGCATGGGGTCCGACGATGGCCTGGCGTTTATCGCCAATGTTACAATCCATAGTTAAGTCCCTAAGAGTTACTTGAAAATTGCATTGTGTTTATAGACCACAGAGTTCTGGACAGGTAGAGAGAATAAATTGGATCTTAAAGAAAACATTAACTAAATTAAAATTAGAGACTGGCGAAAACTGGGTAAGTCTCCTTCCTTTTGTCCTCCTCAGAGCTAGGTGCACCCCGTATATAAAAGGACTCACCCCTTTTGAAATTATGTTTGGTAGGCCGCCACCTCTTCTTCCCCGCCTAAGGGAGGAAGAAATTGCCCAGCCGTCTACCCAAAGTTTGCTTAAGTCCTTACAGGCTTTGCAGAGCAGCGCCACGTCAGCACAATGGGTGGTGAGAGCCCTACCGGAGGAGGACGCACTGAGAACCAGTCCAACGCAACCTGCCTTCTCTCCGGGTGACCTAGTCTGGGTGAAACGTCACGACCCTGGCAGCCTGGAACCTAGATGCGATGGACCCTACCAGGTGGTGCTGAGCACTCCAACCACCATCAAAGTCGCAGGAAAGAGGCACTGGAAATTGTAACCCCGTCCTCCTCATGCCTCTCGCCTGGTGAACTGACCAATGGGAAGGAGAAAGACATGGGAACTAAGACTCTATGTCAGTGGCTGAGACCCTGGCCAATTCTTCACCATCAAATGCCAGACTCTTCCCCGGCGGCTTGACCCCTACATTGCCAAATGCCTCCTCAATTTCATATCGTAGAGGAAGGCACTGAATCAAAGATTTGATTCGGGCATAAGACCAGTAGGGAATGTGCTAGGGTGAGGGACTGCGCCATGGAAGGGTTACAGAATGTTACAGAATGTGCTGGGAGGGGGGACTGATGTATGAGGAAGAATTGTGTTGCCAGGATATGAGGATTGTGTATGTGCTGGGAGGAGGGACTGACGTATGGAGGGGGGTTGCAGGGTTAGGAACCATGGAAGAAAAATTGCTAGATTGTCTTAGACCAGTCAGGTGTGACTCTGTTTACCCCCCCCCCCCTTTGTGCTTATGAACTTTCTGTGAGCTTCTAAGGTAACATTGTTTTGCTATAAAAATCATAATGCACGCTTGCTCTTTGCCACATGCCGCGAGGCTTCCCAGAGGGGGAAGGTACGGGCTGTGGTCAGCTGGTCAGCTTAATAAACGGCTTTCAAATTTAAATTCTGAGTCGGTGGTCTATCTCGTTGAGCCAACCCATAACAAAGAGAGTCCTCTTCTGTTGGTGGAGTGAAGTTTTAAAAACATTGATGACGTCTTTTTTTTTTGTGGGGGGAGGGGTTGGTGTGTCTTTTGATCTGGTGATTCTTGTTTCCTTAAGACCAGTAACCTGCTCAGTTTACTCCTTTCTCTCCATTCGCCAAGGGACACTTTCCCCTTCCAGTCACCCTCTTATCCAGAAGTGGTGCTTTTTCAAGACAGCCCCCCTGGCCCTGCACAACCTCAGACACCATCCTCTCAATGCCCACAGAAGCCAGTGCTCTGATCCGTGGGGTCTCAGACCTGTTCTCAGAATTTTCTTTCTTTCTTTTTTAAAAAAATATTTTTATTGATTTCAGAGAGGAAGGGAGAGGAAGAGAGAGATAGAAACATCAATGATGAGAGAATCACTGATGGGCTGCCTCCTGCATGCTCCCTACTGGGGATCAAGTCTGCAACCCAGCATCTGCCCTTGTCTGGAATTGAATTGGGACCCTTCAGTCCGCAGGCTGATGCTCTATCCACTGAGCCAAACCAGCTAGGGCTATTCTCAGTATTTTCTCACCAGGGCAGGTCTCTCTCACTAATTCCTCTCTCTCTCTCTCTCTCTCTCTCTCTCTCTCTCTCTCTCTCCCTCCCTCTAATTTTATTTGTGTTTCCATTCAGGCTCCTGGCACCCTCCCCTCTTTTGCATGGAGTCTCTCCCTGACCTCACTCCTGCGTCTAGACCTTGAGCTGTCATTTTCAGATGTATATTTCCCTACTTAGCTGTACATTCAAGTTTCTCCTGCCTTGTTTCTGGTTACCCTGTAGGCAGGGCAGGGGGCCTCTATTTGTGTTCCTTGCTATTCTGCACGGCTTTGAGAGGATGGCGGGTTTGGACTTCGGCAGCTGCCATTATCCTAAGGGACCTGGAAGCCAACCCGGGTCCACGTAGCGAACCGGCAGTGACCACCAGCAAGTTACACGTCAAGGAAGGTCCTGTAGTTTCATTTCATTTTTGGTAAGTTGGCCAGAGCAATCCTGTTGCTTGCAACCAAAGAACCCTAGCCGTGACATCATGGCTCCTGCCAGGCTGGAGCTGGGCTGCGGGGAGAGGCAGAGTGAGCTGGAGAGAGAGGCGCAAGAGCGTTGCAGCCCTGGTTTCAAGCCAGCCCGAGGCCCAAGGGCAGGTGTGGGACCTGGGCAGCCAGAATTCTGTGTCTTTATTGAGATTTTACTGAGCAAAAGACACTCCCACAGAGTGTCGTTAGCATCCAGTGGAAGGACAAAGCACACAAGCCCCCAGTGGACCCCTCACGTCCCTTTGGCCAAGACCCCCTTCAAAGTAATCAGTGTCTGACTTCTCTCACTACAGGTCCCTCCGACCTGTTTTCATAGCTCGTCTGGATGGACGCACACAGAATCCCGCGGTTGCACGCTTGGGTTTGGCTTCTTGTGTTCAATACCACGTCTGCGAGTTTCTCCCAGGTTGTTGCATGGCTCTGGGATGCATTTTGGACCGGAACAGACAGGACTGGAGATTCAGCCAGCGGCCTGGGCAGCCTTCACCTCTCGGGACTCAATGCTTCATCTGTAAAAGGGGGCGCTGTTACCAGCTGTCAGTGCGGCGGCTCCCACGCTGAGCTCCTTCCAGGGCCTGGAATAGGGCAGAGGCCCCGGCCCACCGGCCCTCCCTCCGCCTGGGCGTGTAGCGGTCACTTGGCGCACGTGAGGCCCCTGTGCGTGAACACGCCCCTCTCTCCACCCCCACAGCCCTTGCCATTTGCGCTTCCACAGTTAGAAAAATTCTGGAGTGCCCACTGGCCCTGCTCTCCGCTCTGTCCCCGCAGCCCCCAGCCCCGGGGACGCGGCTGTCGCATCAGTCAAGGCATCACAGGAAGAACGCGCCCCGAGAACCTCCCAGCCTGCAGAGCGGCCGTTTGGGTCGATCCCAGCTCTCTGTTCAGCTCTGAGCCTCCGAAGATGGGGACCATCCTGTGTACCCCCAGGGCTGTGGCGAGGCTGGCAGGCGCGACCCCATGGCAGGGCCTGGCGCACCGTGCCTGTGCCTGGCGCTGTGGTCTCAGGGGTGTCTCTGGGTTTGGGGGAGGCATCAGAAGAGGTTCCCCCGCCCCGGACGTGCAGGTGAGCCCGGCAGCACAGGAAGCCGAGGCGGCGGTGGCCCAGCCGGGAAACAGGCTTGAAATAGACACCGCCTCCCCCATCCAACGCCCCCCCCCTCCCCGCCTCCTCCCGGAATGGGCTCCGGTGAAAACAGCAGTCTCCAGGGAGGAGCGCGGGGCCCTGGGACCCGGTCCCGCTCAGACCCGCGCGGACCTGCCAGGCCGGGCCAGCGCGTGCAGTGAGGGCACCCGGCCACGGGGCGGCGCTGCTGCCCCGCGATGGGCGCCCAAGGCCGGCTCGTGGGGTGGGAGCGCTCTGATCACGCCCCTTCTCCCTGCATTTTGGGGTGGGGTGGGGCCCAAGGGGCCCTAACTCTTGCACACACCTTGGGACCCTTCTGCAGGAGCCCCAGAGAGAGAGCGGCCACCATCCCACTCCTCTGCTTCTTCTTGCCCCACATTTCCCAGGTGCCTCGGAGCTGGACTCCCGGGTGTGTGAGGACCATCTATCCTTTCACCGGTGTCCACCACCTGCCCCCCAGCGGGGCCTGAGAAGCGGGGCCTGAGCAGCCCTCTCATCGGGGAGTGACCAGTGAACTGGGCCCGGGGGTGGGGGGGGTGGGTAAGCAGGGGCCTTGAGGGGCTTTCTGAGTGAGAAGAAAAGGAGACTCAGCCACAGGGGTGAGAGGGAGAGGGAGAGGGAGAGGGAGGGCCAGGGCCTGGGGGTGGGTGGGGTGCAGGGGAGGGAGAGAGGACAGGACTCCTCCCGGCCCGGTGCAGTGTCCCCTCACCTGTCCCTCCTGATCAGGGAGGAAACAGGCTGCGGAGGTCAAGTGATCTGCCTGTGTCCACCGCCCACCGCCCACCCATGGGGCCGCCCGCGGGTGCAGGAGGCTCACGGGGAGAAGGAACCTATCACCAGGAGCACATGAACTGCGGAAGGGCCAGGGTCAGCCTCCAGGAACACAGGGGTCTTCCTGCCCCTGGCTTCTACTTTTGTGCCCGAGGTTCCTCCTGCCCTGCGCCCTCTGCAGCGTGTGGGAAGGACCTGTGCCCTGGGAGGGCCATTTGGGCGCTGCCAGAAGACAGGGGGCACTCGGGGCCAAGCCAGTGCTTCTGTGTCCCCACTAGTCCTGCAATCCTGGGGGCTGGGCCAGAGAGGTCCTGGCCCAGGGGAGAGGGGTGCGGCTGGAGGCTAGGGCTGCAGAGTGGGGCCAGGGACATAGGCCAGACCGCTCTGCAGCCGGCCGCTGTGCTGGCTGGCCCGCGGCTCCCCTCCTGGGCCTCAGCTGCCCTCTGCACTGGAGGCCAGCGCAGGTCCTGAGGTGGGGAGCGCAGAGGGAGGCCCAGGGGCTGCAGGGGAGGTGCTTGGGCAGGGGGCTGGGCAGCTGAGGCCCCCTCTGCTGCACCCCCTGCTGCTCACCCACCTTGCTCCTGCCCAGCCCCCTCTTCAGTTGTGGGGGGGCCTCGTACCCCTCTCCAGCTGGCTGGAGTTCTATTAATATTTCAGTTTGATGAATTAAAGATTCTTCCTACCCTCCTTCTGATGTCCCAGGAGGGAATTAAAAACGCATCCGATCCCATCAAACGCCATTGAAATGCAGCCCACGAGGGGGGAGCGGGCGGTGTGGGCTTTCCTTCCCAGCTCCGCTTTGTCTTCTGGGGGTGTGGGTGGTGGGTAGGTTTTTGTGGGCACAGGTGGAGGGTGAGGGGTGTTTGCGTCAATGCTGCTGCCTCAGAGGGGGCAGGTCCCTGTGTTCGCTCAGGTTTCCGGGTGCCTGAGGAGGTGGGGGCGGGGCAGCGGCAACCCAGCCCAGCACTGACCACCACACTCCCCTTGGACGCTTTCAGGGTCAGGGCAGCCTCCCTGGCTCGGGGGTGGGGGGACTGCGGATACCTCGGCCTGGAGGCAGCATGAGGCCCAGGCTCCTGAGGCTCTGGGAGCGGGAGGCCCAGGGTCCTGTCCAGCGTTCTGTCCTGTCGGCCGTCTAGATCCCCCTCACAGTGAGCAGCCACTGAGCTTCCTCCCAGCGCTCGCTGTCCAGGAGGGTCCTACGGAGCCTAGGGATGCAGTGGGGGATTATAAGAGCCCCCTCATCCCCTGCTTCCCAGCCCGGCCAGGAGCCAGTCAGCCAGGCTGTGTGGCCTGTGTCTGCCCCAAGGGCCTGGCACCCGTGAGGAGGACAAGAGCCACCGGACACACGTTAAGGCCCCGCCATCAGCGTCCCTGACGCTTGGAGCCTTTCTCACTCCCACCCTTTCCTTTCATCCAAGCAGCTCTGAGTGAGCGGCAGCAGCTGGACCCACATAGGACAGCGGAGGACGCTGTGGCTCAGCGCGGGAGTGGCCGGGACACACGCCCGTTAGGCCGCGCTGCGGTGGACAGTGTCTGGGCCCGGCGGCCGTGCATGTGTGAATGAGACGGGCAGAGTGCGGCGCATTGGAAAGGGTCGGTGGGAGTGGAGAAGGCATGGCCTCTCTGGCAGGGGCTGGGCTGCTCCCTTCCTGCGCCTCACGGGCAGGCGCTCCCCTGGCCCCAGCGTCCTGCCACTCAGCCCAGGGAAGTGGCAGGCGGCCAGGAGGCCACAGGCAGGGCAGGAGGGGCCTTTAAATGTTAATTGTATTTTGACATCCTGAGGTGTGACATCCATCCTAATGATGTTTGGCTCACGGCTGACAGGTGGAGAGAGGGATGCGAAGTCGCTTTAAATTGCAGTGTGCAGAGGCTGGGAGATCCTGAGTCTTAAGAAAACAGGTGCGGGGAGGGAAGGGAAGGGAAGGGAAGGGAAGGGAAGGGAAGGAGGTGAGGGAGCCAGCCCTTCTCTCGGGCAGTGGCCCGTCATTCACTTGTTTAACTAGGGAACGTTTATGGGGCACCTCCTGCATGCTAGTCCGTCTCCACCTGGGGGTCAGACGCCCCGCCCCACCTGGGGTGCTCTCAGCTCTTCTAGATCCCCTCCTCTGTCAGGGCCAAGTGACAGACCTCCTCCGGCCCACCTCCAGCCTCACTGCCCCGCCCTTCCTGGCTAGCCCTGGTGTCTCCCCTTCTTTTCCTTCCCCGTATCCCCACCCTCTTCAGCCCTCCAGGTGGGGAAACTGAGGCTGATGGAGGGAAGGGGCAGCATCATCTTCAGGGCAGGAGGCTCCAGAGCAGACGGAAGAAGCTAACGTTGACCTAAAGTTAACTGATGGCTCCCTTCCCCTGCCCCACCCACAGCTCCTCCCCTGCCCACCCTGGAAGGTGGGAGAGCCAGAGACCCCAGCCTAGCCTTCATCCCCTGTCCTGCACCCCCATTCTTGTGGGGCATCATGTTAACGCCCCTCTGTCCTAAACCTTCTGTGCCTCGTCCCTCGCCTGGCTTCTGCTTCTTGTTCCTGCGCCCGGGCTTCACGGAGGTGTGTTCAGCCTCTCTGCTCTGCCGGGCGGTGGGAGGGCACCTGGACTGCTTGCTGGGCACCTGGAAAGCGCTTGGTCCAAATGGACAATTCCAGTGCATGGACCCTAATCAGAGGCCCCTGGGGCCAGACCATTTAGGAACTTACCAGGACATATGGTGCGAATGTTACACAACATGCAACACACCCAGGAGCTGGGCAGGGTCTGGCGCTGCTCCCACCCGGGGAGCGGGGAGCGACGGTGACTCCCTTTCCCATCAGCTTTTGCTGCTAAACGCGTTTGCAGAAAATTTATAGCCAAGTTGTGTTTCCGAGCATTTGGCTTTTGAAACTTTGATAAGGGGATGTGGCTTTAGCCAAGTCACTACTTCAAGCCGAAGGCCTGAGAAAGCTCTAGGGGTGCAGGAGGGTCCCTGGAGATGAGACCCGGACAGGCCTCAAGGGGGCAGATTCCGAGGCCCCAGTCTGCTAGGGGTCCAGGTGGCGTCACTCACCCGGCGGCAGCCCGGAGCCCAGGCTGGGGGTTCAGAGTCCCATGTCCTTAAGATTCAACGTCTCGGTGGGTGAAAGGAGAGGGGCTGGGGTGACCCCGGGAGGCAGAGCAGTGTGGACCCAAACGGGGCCACATCCTAAACCTGACAAGCTCGGGAGCCTGTAGTTTCCTGGACAAAGGTCAGTCTCTACCCTAAGGGAGCCTGTCTGCTGTCTTTCTGTACCCGATAACATACCTGTCAGAGGGCACAGTGACCTTCCCTTCCAGACCCCTCCGGCCTCTCCCAGCAGAGGCAGAGCACCCTCACTGTGACCTAGTCCCCCCATCTCTGTGTGCTAACCACCCTGTCCCCCTCAGGGCACAGCACCCTCACTGTGACCTAGTCCCCTATCTCTGTGTGCTAACCACCCTGCCCCCCTCAGGGCACAGCACCCTCACTGTGACCTAGTCCCCCATCTCTGTGTGCTAACCACCCTGCCCCCCTCAGGGCACAGCACCCTCACTGTGACCTCGTCCCCCCATCTCTGTGTGCTAACCACCCTGCCCCCTCCCCCAGGGCACAGCACCCTCACTGTGACCTAGTCCCCCCATCTCTGTGTGCTAACCACACCGCCCCCCTCAGGGCACAGCACCCTCACTGTGACCTAGTCCCCCCATCTCTGTGTGCTAACCACCCTGCCCCCCAGGGCACAGCGCCCTCACTGTGACCTAGTCCCCCATCTCTGTGTGCTAACCACCCTGCCCCCCTCAGGGCACAGCACCCTTACTGTGACCTAGTCCCCCATCTCTGTGTGCTAACCACACTGCCCCCCTCAGGGCACAGCACCCTCACTGTGACCTAGTCCCCCATCTCTGTGTGCTAACCACACCGCCCCCACCGATGTACAAGCAGCAAGTGCCTCTCAGGTTTAATTTTTATCTGGTTCCAGAGATTCCCCCCTTGGCTTCCTCACACCCCCTCAGTCTACACCAGTGAATCGCATGCAGCGCCTCCTTCCACGCTAATGGGCAACATAGGCTGCAGACTCCCGTTCTCCGGACCTCTCCTCCGTCGAGGAGATTTCACTTCCTGGCACGGTCATCTGTTTGGCTCAGATAAACTCGTCCAAGACAGTCCAGTCGGAAGGACTGACTCCAGGATTCGTGGTGGGGGGGCTCTGACCCAGCCCCCCTCAGCTCTCCACGCTGTGGGGACAGAGGGCTCTCTGGAGAGCCGGGGCTGTTCCGTCCTCTCCTGCCGGCTCTTCATCCTGGAAATGTCCGGCCGGGGACAGTTATTGTTTAAACAAACTCCCCCATCAGAGACATTCCCCTCTAACGGCCTGGTTCAGGGGAAGCCAGAAGCGAAACCCATCAGACACAGGGCTGAGGTGCGGCCGGGTCGGCTCAGCATGGGACCATTTATCAGGTGTTCTTGCCCTGCACCTTCAGGCTCACTTGATATATTTCAACACATTCTAAACTTCGGGATGTTCAAAGACAATTGCCTGTTCCTATGAGGATTCTTTTGAAATGGAGAAGTCATAGAAGCAGCTTGGTGAGTTTGAGTTGCCAATACAGCGGGTGGGGAGGGGCGGGCAAGTTATTTTCCCTCACCAGGGAGGCAGAACAAGCGCGGGAAGAAAGACTGCAGCAGCAGGAGGGAGTGAGGGCAGACCTCAGGAGGGACTTCCAGGGCACGAAGGTATGAAGCACAAGTGCAGGACTTTGTGCAGGACTGCCTGCCTCTTCCTCTCCCCAGTGCTGCGCCGGGTCTCCTTTTCTCTGGGCGAGTCTGCACACGGGGCTGGTGTGTTAGAGCGAGTCTCCTGCTTACCCACCAGTGTCCGTCAGGCCAGCTTCCTTTTAGGTTTCAGGATGAGACCCAACCCCAATCCCAGGTCCTTAGAGAGACCCGGGCCCAGCGCCCCTCTTTCCTGCGGGGAAACCCATGCTCCGAGAGGCTGAGGTTCTCCCCAGGTCACCGTCTTAGCACCTTCGCGCTGAGGATTCCCTCCTGCTTACAGTCCGAGCAGGGCTCTGAATGGGACGGCCTGCTGAAGCGGGCAGCTGGGATTCAGGCCCTGGTGCAGCCGGCCCAGCCCAGGGCTGGCTACGTGACTCCTTGAGGTCACTTCTGATCATTCTTCCCACAGAGGTGGCTCTGGAGCCCCCTTGTCCACCCAATGACCCCAAGCCCCCAGGGCAGGGCCTCCAAGCGAAATTCCTTGAGGTACATGTGTCTGTGTGTCTGTCTGAGGGTCTCTCTGTGTCTATGCGTGTCTGTCTGTGTCTGTGTGTATGAATGTATGTCTCTGTATGTGTATCTGAATGTGTCTCTATGTAAGTGTGTGTATTTGTGTGTATGACTCTGTATGTGCCTCTATGTGTTTGTCTCCATAAGTTGAGTCAGCCACAGTCAGCAAGAGGGCGTCCCAGCGGTACCCCGCTGGGTTCAGATGGGGCGGGCCGGGTGGCTGACCGCTCTGGGGCTGGAGGCCTGGGTGGCACAGAAGGCTGCCCAGCAGAGCTAGGCCTCAGGCTGGGAACCTTCAAACTGGACGAGTCCACAAACAGCCATCTGCCAGCCAACAGTGTTTCTTTTTTTACCCCCTGAAAAATATAGCCTGCCCAGCCTCCTGCAACGCAGCTGGTGGGGGGTGGGGGACAGGGTGATTATGGCCCGAGTGCAGGCCACACTGAGCAGGGGGTGGGGCAGCGCCTGGGTTAGTTTTGGCTCTTGATAAACAATGGCCCATTTATTTTCAGTTTCATTCATTCATCCAAAGGATAGTGAGGACTATATTCTGTGTAAAAATTGCAGTGGCTCCCACATATGGGCACCTAAACACAGGACTGGGCACTGCGCACACATTACTCATTCCCTTTTCACTAGCCCTTCGGGAACTTTGCACGAATTGGGCAGGCACAGCCTTAAGACAGAACATGTCACTTGTCAAGCCTGGCAGCCCTGCTCGGAGGCCAGCTTTACAGTCCTGTTCTACAGGCAGGAACCAGGGACCCTGGGCATGACTCAGGCTCAAGCGGGGTTCGGATTGGATTGAACCCAGGCAGGCAGTTCCCAAGGACACGGCCCCTCCAGGAGTGACTTGAGTTCCCTGCAAGCCCAGAGCAGCGCACACTTGGCCGGGCAGAGCCGTGGACCAGGAACTTCCGTGGTCGTAGCTTAGGTCTCTCTGAAGTGCATGGTCTGCGTGTGCCTGGCCACGGGGTGCGGGTCTCAAGGTCACGGTGTTGTTCAGTTACCTGTGTATTCCCAGGGCTGGGGATGGAGAGTGGTCTCTGTCAGGGCCGGTCACATGGAAAAAGACGTGAGTGATGCCTGACCTGGGCCCTTCTGTCAGACTTCAATCTGACTGGGTAAATAGGACATGTATTTGGGGCCATTACATGTGACAGTAAAGAGAGTTTGTGCTTTGCCAACATTTCTTCATTCACCAGGCATTCACTGAGCTCCACTATGGGCCGGGCGAGCTGCCAGGCACTAGATGGGCCATGGTGAACAAGATGTGGTTCTGGCGGCCATAGCCTGGGATCTGGAGGAGGGGGCATGTGAGTGGGTCCGTGGGAAGAGGCAGGGTAGTTGGAGAGGGGCCTGGAGGGAGACAGGGCAGACCGGTAGGTCAGCATCTGCTATCCTCAGGCACCCCAGACGTTCCCCTGACTAATAGGGAGGTCAGGGGCTGGGTGGTGAGAAGGTGCTGAGTCTCCCAGGCCTGGGCACAGTGGCGCACAGGGTGGCACTCTGCAAGTCAGCCAGGGGCACTGCCGGGAGGAGGCCACCCCGCCCCCCCCACCCCCCGCCAGGCATTGTGTTTGAGCAGTCTGCCCGGGACAAGGACAGTCACACATCACGGCTCTAATTGAAGTCTCTTCTGCAGTCTGGGAGGCGATGCTCCTGCAATCCTAAGAGGGCCCCATGGCGCCCTCCTCCCTTCTCCCCGCCTGCCTCTAAGACCAGCCCGTCCTGGGGTTTTCTCAGCCCTCCAGGAAGGAGGCAGCCACGGCTCTGGCTTCTCCCAGCCCAGGGATTCATTCCCAGGTCTGCTCCAGTCTGCTGGCCAGGCCACCTGTTACACGTTGCCAACCAGAGGGAGGCCAGCAAGCTGTGGGCCTTGGGGTGGGGGTTCCCTAACCTGGTGGGGCTCTGGGGTGGCGTGGTGTCTCAGTGGACAGGGGACCCACAGGCTGTGTGACCAGGGACAAACAGAATCGCCTCACTGGGCTTCAGTTTCCTGCGTGTCATATGCTCGAACCGGGAGTAGTGGGGTGTGCAAATGAACATGCCACAGGGGGGCACACGCCACAGTTCAGCGGATGTGAGGAGCGGCCCAGCGGGTGGGGGTTCTACTGCAAACGGAGGTGGGAGGGGTGGGGAGGAGCGCAACCCCTTTGCACCGCTGTTTTGCTGCACTTCTGTGTTCTACGACCCCGACCTTTGGGGTCAGGAGGGGTCCCCCCACGTCCTGGGTGGAGGGGTGGATGAGCTGACACCCGCACGGCGGAAGGGGGGAGAAAGGGGTTTCCGGGAGAGGGCGCCCGTGGGGCGCGGCGGGAGGGGCAGCCGCCGGCGGGTCGGGTGGGCTCCTAGGTGCTCTCTCTTTAAAAGGCTGGCGGAAGCGCCACGCGCTCGGCCCGCACTCGCAGCGCGAACTTGCCGGCTGGGCTGGCGCCTGCTCGCGTGCGGCCGCGGGCGCGGGGCTGAGCGGCTGCGGTCCCCTCGCCCCCTCGTGCTCCGGGCGCTCCCGCCCCTCCCGCAGCCTCCCCTCCGCGCCTGCCTGGCTCTGCCTGCCTCGCTCCCTCTCCGGCGCGCTCTCTCGCTCGTTCTCATTATTTTCCTGCTGCCGCTGCCGCTGCGCCCGCACCTCGGTCGGCTGCGCCAGTGGTCGGCTCCCGCTCCACTCGCTCCCCAGCCCGGAGCCCCCGGTCGGACCGCGCTTCCCGGAGCCGCCTCGCCCGTTCCCTCCGGCTCGGACCCCGCGCTCCGCGGCGGCCGGAGCAGGGCTGCCCGGCGCGCTCCAACTCGCTCGCTCGCTCTCGCGGAGCAGCCGCTGCAGCCCGGCCGCCAGCTCCTCCCCGCGTCGTCCGGGACTCCCGGCGGCTCCGCGCCCGGCTCGGTCCGCAGCGTCAGCGCCGCCCGCCGCGGCCCTGGTTCTGGGCACCGCGAGAACCGGCCGCCGGCTGCCGCCTCTCCGCGCCCCCGGGGCGGGCGGGCGCGCCCCCGACCCCTCCGCGCGGTGCAGACCTCGCCGGTGCGCGGTGAGTTGTGGCCCGCGGGGACCCGGCGGAGGGGACGGTACCCGCCGGCCTCTGGGCACGGGCTGCGGCGGGGACCCTGGGCTGGGGGAGGTGGCCTCTGACGAGCTCCCGCGCTCCCGGCTCCCGGAGGAAGGCCGGCCGCCTGGAGTTTTCGGGGCTGGAGGGTCTCCCCTCGGGGCTGGCCCGGCTTTCCGAGTGCCCCCAGGGGAGGGTCGGGCAGCGGCGTCTCTGCGGGCCTGGGGGGAAGTGTCCCGGTGTCCGGGGTTATGTCAGGTTCTACCGGGCGGGGGTCGTGCCAGCTCTCCGGTGGGGGCGGCGGCATTAACGCGCCCGTTTGCGGGGAGGCAGGGCCGCGGGGAGCGGGGCATTATCTGCACCCCTTCCTTGCCGCCTCCCGGCGGGAGGGCAGCGCCAACCTCGAGCGCTTCGGCTGCTGCTCCCGCACCGCGTCCCGCTCCCGTGGCCGCCAGCACCGCCTGAGACCCCGGCCAGAGCCCGGCGCCCGCTCGCTCTTGGCCGCGGCCGGGCTGGGAGGGCGCTCAGGGTCTGGGGTCTCCCCACCCCGGGATGCGGGGTCAGGTGCTCCTCGGACAATCTGGACTGACCTCTCCGGGACCCAGATGAGCTGTGTGTGTGTGTGTGCTGCTGGGGTCCCCTCTGGGGTCGGGCTTCCCCGGCGCTCGGAGCTGGGAGCGCCCCTCCGTGGACGCACGGGCGGAGTGGGAGGTGGAGGACCCGCCTGCGCGGCGCCCCCGCACCGGGGCGGTCTGAGGCTGTTTGTGCTGAAACGCGAGGCAGTGGCGGCGGCAGGGAGTCCTGAGGCCCGAACGTTAAGTACGAGCGCCCCCTGCTCCCAGGCCACGAGTGACACCCCCGCCTTTAGACTTTCGGTCCCTTTTGGAGGCGGCTCTTGCTGCTTTCCCCTCTCCCGTCAGCATCTCTGCCCCTCGTGCGGGAGAAAGCTGCTTTGCAGGATTGAGCTGGGTTTGCCTAGTGGGGTGCCCGGAGCCACGTGTCTGATGGAGCGGTGAGTCCATCGACCCCTCTTGTAGTCCGGCAAAAAGGCCTCCGTGATGGGGGAGGCCTGTGCGCGCGCGCCATCATAGCCCCTCCCTGCTACCTTCTAGGGTGAGAATGGGGCTCAGGCAGGCAGCCGGAGCGCTCTGAGTCTCCCCATGCACATCCGGTTCCCGCAGCCTCGCAGCCCCGGGGCCCTCACTGTGGAAGTGAAGACTGTTCTAATTCCCATCTCCCCCTCCCGATGCTGTGCCGGGGCCGCCCCGCGCCCCCTGGATCCACACGGGCTGCTGGGCTGCCCCAGGCTCGGTGTACGCAGTCTCAGCTCTTAGTGGCTCAGGGCCTCCGTGGTGGGAGAACTCCATGGAGAGGTGAGGATCTCAGGTGCTTTCCCTGAGGTGGCAGACAGTCCCCACCGAGGGCTCTGCAGGCTCCTGGGTGTGGTCACCCACCAGGCAGGTCCTGGGGACTGTGGAGAGTGGGTCAGAGCCCCCCCCCCCCCCCCCACCTCCCATCCCCATTTTCTAGAGGGCCTTAGGCAGACTTCTGCCCTTGGGCTGGGCTGGGGGCCTTTGAGGATGGCGCCTCTGAGCCTCTGCTTAGCCCTGGACAACATGCCTGCCCACTTGTGAATTAGGTGACCACTCTCTTCACACCGCCCCCCCCCCCCCCCCAGCTTTTGTCCTTTTAGCCATCAACGTTCCCCCACCTGTCAACACCGGCACACCCCGCAGAGATGAAGACCGAAAACAGTTACCCGTCCTGAGATCTTAGCCACCTCAGGGCCACTCCTGCCACGGACCTTTGCATTTAAGAGAGACCCAGAGAGGAAGATGGCAATGCCTAACCCAAAGGAACGCTCTGCTGATGGTGGTGGCGGGTTTTCAGGAGAGATGTATGGGACGTAGGGGGCATGCAGCGTGTCATGCAGAAGGGGAGGCGGGGGAGGCAGTGGAGGTGGGAGTGTGGCAGGAGTCGAGCTGCTTTTTTGGCCTCAGTGGCCTAGCATGGGCTCCTCCTCTCCCCACTCCCTTCCTCTGGGTGGCTTCAGGCTTCATATCTGTTGGAGGTGTGACGTCTCCTGGAGGGAGGCCTTGCACAGCGGCAGGCAGGCAGCCAGAGGTAGGTGAGGCCGCCTGTGAGTGAGTGAGGAGCGGGTGCGTGAGTGAGCACTGTGCTAGCCCTAAGGGTCAGAGGGTGGACCCAGGGCAAAGGGCTCTGCAGCCCCCACCCCCTTCCTGGGAGGTCCCCAGCTCAGACTCTAGGATGCGTGGCCACATCAGAACCGCCCCACAACATGGGGACAGCTGGCAGGAAAAGATGGGACCAAGACCCACGGGCTTATGTGGGTTATAATTACAGCCAACAGACACATCCTCTCCCCTAGACAAGTGTGGAGCTGGCAGTCCCTAATTACCGCCCACCCCAAGACATCTGCCCACCCTGCTGTCCTCCTCTGCTCGGCCTAGAACCCAGCTCTCCAGCGGGCAGGCCCGGTGGCAGCCTGGGCAGCTGGGCCTGTTGGCTGGAAGGTTATCTCATTTTGCAGAATGGTAGCAGCCTTTGCTGCCCGGAGAAGGTGTGGGGGAGCTGGCATCTGGGCTTTGCCCTGCTCACTGGCTGGCAGAGGAGCTGCTGGTTGACCAGGCCAACCCGAGGGCCTCCCCAGGTGGCCAGCGGGCCTGGAGCAGAGGACACCAGCTTCCTGTTGCTCCCACCCAGCCTGGTGCCAGCTCCTGCAAAGAGCAGGGACGGCTTGTTTTCATGTTAACTCTGCCCTCGCTAGCAGGGGACCATCAAAAATTAATTTAGAGCTTTCACTGCCTTTGGCCCTTACAGAATGCAGGCTGCCTTTTCCCTCTCCTGGCAGCCCTGGTTCTCTCTCCACTGAGTTCTCTCTCTGCTGAGTCTCTGGCCTCCCAGCCCACCCAGCCCAGGCTTATAGCTCTCTTTCTAGGCTCCATCCCCACTCAAACTCTGGGGCTCCTGGCTCAGTTCCCCCCACTTCTGTTTCACTGCCTGAGGTTGCCCCTAAAAGGGAGATAGAGCCTGGCCGGCCTGGCTCAGTGGTTGAGCATCGACCTATGAACCAGGAGGTCACGGTTGGATTCCCTGTCAGGGCACATGTCCTGGTTTCGGGCTCGATCCCCAGTGGGGGGGCGTGTGGAAGGCAGCCAATCAATGATTCTCTCTCATTGATGTTTCTGTCTCTCTCTCCCTCTCCTTTCCTCTCTGAAATCAGTAAACATATATGAAAACAAAAAGGGAGATGGGTAACAGAACTTGCTTAGGGAAGATAAGGCCTGCCCTGCAGCCCTGCCCACCCCGCGCCCAGCCCCCTGCCCGAGAGCGCCTCTTCCAGCTTGTCCGTGTCTCTCTCGGCTTCTTGGAAAAACGAGCACCACAGGGATAGTAAAGATCACCCCTTCAATTAAAGCCGAGGACGCCTGTCAAAATGTTTTATTATTAATCTCACCGTTTAGCAATCTCGCGGCAGCAGTGAGGCTTAAATATGTGCACACACGTATATTAAATAAATCGAGGACGCGGGGCATAATGACATTATCCGGACCCCATTCAATTAAGGAGAGATTATCGGCAGTCATTGGGAAGTAGCCCCGATGACAGCCCAGGCCGTTCTGGGCCGAGCGCGCTGACGAGCCAGCTCTGGAGAAAGCATTGGCCGCCTGTCGCTGTGAGGACCCCGAGTCCCCGGGGAGCTCCGCCAGCTGCTCCTCCCGGCTCGGCCACCTGCACCAGGCCCAGGAGCTGTGTGTCCTGCCCTGTCCCTCGCCCTTGCCCTTCCAGGTCCCCCTCCGTTCCTCAGGACAGGTACCACCCCTGGACCTGTTTGCTGGTCGGGGCCCACGACTTCCAGTAAAAACACTGTCATTGCTACAGGGTGGTTTTTAGATCTGAATATTGAAGTAAGCGTTTGGGCCTTGGCCTGATTTTGAAGTTTCTGGTAAGTGATGGCTTCTTAGGTGTCCCTGTCCCTTCTCCGTACCTTGCCTCAGTGTGGCCTGGGATGGAAGTCCCACCCACGACCCTGGTTCTGTGTTCACGGCTGTGGGAGACGGTAGAGTTTGGGTGTTGACTTGCTAAGCCTGTGGGCCCCAGCTGTCCAGGCAGTGCTGGGGTGGGGAAGCTCTGATGAAGGAGGGGTGGCAGGAAGGAGGAGAAGAGGAAGAAAGCATTAGCAGGGAAGCCCACAACAGCAGCAGCTGCAAACAAAGATACTGCCCACTTGGGTCTTGTGTGGGAAAACAGGATGGTGGCGGCACGTGTTGGGGGGCAAGCTGGGGGAAGGAGAGGCCTGGGGTTACACGAGAGGAGGGGCTGGTGGTAGGAGAAGATCTGGGCGAATTTGAGCTTGGTGGCTGGCCCCTGCTCTGGGTGAGGGAGAAGGTCAGGGCTGGGCATTTCTGGGCTGCACTGGTAGAATCAAGGGCGGAGGAGCGGTGCTTGCTTTATCCGACAACTGCTGTGAACTGCTGTGGCCTTAGCAGGCTGCTGCTCCGTAAGCCTCAGGTGTTTCTTGTCAGGAATCCCTGCCTGTCGCTGTGCTCTGAGCCCTCCAGTGGGCCCTCGCTTCTCTGTCCACCATGGAGCTTGTGCTCGGTGCCCTCTCTGACCTCCTCTCCTGCTCTGCCCCTTGCCTCAGGGCCTTTGCACTTGCTGCTCTCGCTGCTGCTACTTAGGATGCTTTTCTCCCAGATACATGCTCATGCTTTTAGTGGTACGTATATATTTTATTGTCTAAAGTTTTACATATGTCTCCTTTCCCCCCAATTGACTCCCTCCCCAGCTTTTATTGTTTTGCTTTTAAAAAAATCCTCACCCAGGTAAGTTTTTATTGATTTTAGAGAGAAAGGGAGAAAGAGAGAGAGAGAGAGAGAGAGAGAGACATTGGTGTGAGAGAGAAACATCTATCAGTTGCCTCCCGTTTGCACCCCAACTGGGATTGAACCTGCAACCTGGGTATGTTTCCTGACCGGGAATCAAACCCCCAGCCTGTTTGCTGTACAGAACCGCGCGCCAACCAATGAGCCACCCGTCGGGCCCTTTTCCTGTTTTTAACCTTTACTCAGTGCCCCCTCCCTAGAGAAGCCTTCCTTGCCCCTTGCCCCCTGAGGATGCCCCTCTGGGTCATTGCCTGCCCCCTTACCAGCCTTTTTCCTCCACAGCCCCTTGTCTCCCCGAAGTGCCGCACATCTGTGTGTAGGTGTGTTTATTGTCCCTCCTGTGCCGCCCCCGCCTCCTGGGCGGGTGTTTATGTCCGTGTCACTCTCAGCAGTGCCCAGTGCCCAGAGCAGAGCTGGCGCACAGCAGGTGCTCAGCGTGCATGTGAGTGGCACACTGAGTCATGGGGTGGCAGGAAGGGCTGTGTTCAATGCCCGACCACATGGAGGGTTGTAAGAACTCAGTGGAAGGTGGGACTCCTCTCTGTGGACCCGATGCTGCTGCAGACCCCCTGCTCGTGGCTCGGCCTGGGTGGGGTGGCTGCCATGCTGGCTCTGGGCAGGCACCTGGCTTTGTCTTATTATTTATGGAGAATTTCCTGTGTTTTGAGCCTTGGGCGAGGCTTGGGGACAGAGGTAAGGGCGGTCCTATTCAGACAGGCCCTAATGTGCTCCCAGGCTCTTCAGTGACAAATAACAACAGAAAGTTGCTGTATGGCACTAGGTGTGGAAGAAGGAGACAATGGGAACTGGAATAATCAGGGCAGGCTTCCTGGAGGAGGAAGGATCTCTTCAAGGGGCTGAGTGTCACAGGGAGGAAGCTGGAGGGAACCAGGGTGGGGGAAGCACAGGCAGTTGACTCAGAGTTTTCCCTCGTGTCCATTGGCATTAAGCTAAAGAATTGCTTTCTCCCTCCCTCCCTTCTCCTCTCTCTCCTTTCCTTTCACACAGATTTCGCAGTGCCCAGCACATGCCCAGCACAGAACCAGTCGCTTCTGAATCAGGCCCTCTTTTGTTCTGGTGGAACGGGGAGGCGTGGTGTTTCTGAACTCGGAGGGTTCAGGACCCAGGGTGGCGAGCTGGAGCAGCTCCAGGAAGTGCAGGGAAGGGGGCCTGTGGCCCGGACCCCACCCCAGGGTGCACTCCTCCTTGCCCTTAGAACAGGGCTCAGGCTGGGTGAGGGACTGGGAGCAGGGATGCTCTTTCTATTAATAGAGAAATAGATTTCCTGGGAGAGAAGGGTGGGCAGAGCCCAGGAACCATTCACTCACATCACATCATTCATTTATTTCCGTGAACCGGGCAGGGGTTGCAGGCACTGCAGGCGGGGATGTAGCAATATCAAGAGGAGTAGGACAGGATTCCCCTCAAGTTGAGTCCGAGTGGGGAGAGGGTTTGCTAGGGTTTGTGGGAGCTAATTGGTCAACCCCTTTCCTCGAGGACGGGAGTCATGCAGGTGGAAACCAGACAGTCACTGGCAGCTGGGGCGGAGCATGGCTCCCGTGACTGCTCCCTGAGTTCACACTGTGCAGCCAGCGCGGGCCCCAGGGGTGGCTGCCGTGAGTGGGGGGCATATAGGAAGGAGGGAGAGACCTCAGGTTCTCCCTCACCTTCCCCTTGGGAGGTGGAGGCATCTAGACAGACCCAAAGAGACTCACATTCCCCAGCTCTGCCGAGCACCTGGGCTGGGCTGGGACCCCCAGAAGCAGAGGGGACAGGACTGAAATGAGTGCTGAAGGGAACATGGAGACACCGGGACCATGAGGTCCCAGCAGGTCAGGGGTCTTGGCCCAAGGAAGGCAGAGGACGGGCCTGGGGCGGCCCTGGAGTCCTCCCTGGGCCTGGCTGTCCTCACTGAGCCCTGAGGGGCTGGCCTTCTGGGGAGCCAGGGGCCTGAGAGCCCCTCAGAGGCTGCAAGCAGGAGGGAGCCTGCCGGTCCCCCCAGCCCCAGCCCCCGCCCCATCCCCGTGCAGGGTCAGGCCCTCTGCTGCTGCCCTTTGTTTTGGAGTTTGGGAAAATTCCGTTCCCTTAGGTTTGGGAGAATAAAACGCAGCTCAGTGAGAACCGGATCGGAGTTTAGTCAGTCACAGCAGCGATGTTTGGATCTGGTTGTTTTGTGGTTGTGGTTCTTCCTGGCTCAGGCCCTGGTTGCCGGGGAGGATTAGGTTAGACCTGGGGGAAGCGTGGGCGCCTGCTTGTCAGGACTGGGAAGGGCCCGAGGCAGGTCCCGAGCCTTCTCTGTGGCCCTCGGTGGTGGAGGTGGCCGGTGGTGGCCGGGGAGGGCGAGTGGGCTTCACCCACCCCCCCAGCTCCCCTCATTCCCCTTTCACAGGAGAGAATGTTCTGGGAAATGCCCTGGAGCTGTTGCCGTGTGGAGACGGTTGTGTGCTCTTCCCTCTCAGCATCCCTTCCTGCCTAGTCTGCCCTCCCCTGGAGCAAGGGCTAGAGAGGGAGGTGGAGACGGGGTTGGGAGAGAGTGCGGGAGGGAGAGGGAAGGTCAGGGAGAAGAGACCGCCTGGGTGGAGCTGCAGACACAGCCGCCCGGGCTCCCGGGAGAGGGGTCCCCTAGCTGTCCCAGGTGTGAGCTTTCCTGGCTGTTTCCGACTTGGAGGGTGGTGGTCTGAGGGCTCCAGCCTCCCCACCCGGCGCCCCTCCCCCTGCTGATGGAGGCAGCCGCCCCCTGCTCTCCCGACTCCTTTCACTCACAGGGTATTTTTACTTTTCCCTTTTCCCTGGTTCCTGTTACATGATCAAAGGAAGGAGGAGAGGCTGAAAGAGGCAGCGGTTTGCTCAGCTCTTTGGAGAAGCTCAGAAAAGGCAGGCCTGTGGGCCTGAGGGAAGGGTGGGGCCCGTCCCTGGGGAGGGAGGCTGGGGGCAGCCCCCCCAGCTTGGGCAGGACCCTGTGCTTGGGCTCCTGATTCTAATCCTGCAGGTATTTGCCTTTCGCCTCACTGAGGTCTCCTTCCCCATGTGGACGTGCCCTTTCCGTGTCTGTGTGTGTGTGTGGTATATGGTGTGCATGGGGTGCCTGTGTGTGCACGCTGCCCAGCCACAGGTGCTCAGGCTGCAAGGAGAAGCCAGCGTGAGCCCTCGGGGAGGACCTGAGCCTCAGCAGGGCCTGCCAGCTGCAGCGTGAGGGCCTCCCGGCCTGAGTGCACACGGTCTGCCATGATGCTCCAAATCCGTGTTGGAAATTCAGGAAAACCAGGCCTGAGCTCCCAGGCTGTCAGAACTGGGAGTGGCCCGTGTGGTGGCGTGGCAGGGGCCTGGGCAGCCTGCACAGGCTCTGTGTCCCCGGGCTCGGTGTCACCAGCTGAGGTTCGGTGCCTCAGCCTCCTCCGCTGGGTGATAGGGACAGAAGTATCCCCTCGCTCACAGGGAGGCGAGCATCGCCGGAGGAAATGTAAGCAGGCACTTAGGATCGTGCCTGGACAGAGCAGTAAGTTGTCATTTGCTGTTATTTCTCCTCGGGGCACTATTGGCATTTGGACAAGACCGTGTTTCCTTGTGCGGCTGTGCCCAGGGCATCTCTGACCGCTGTCTGGATGCAGGCTAGTAGGTGACTCCCTCCCATCATGGTGACAATTGGAAATGCCCCTGCAGGGACAGTGTGTCCCCTGACTGGATTTGCCTCCAACCCACCCATTTTACAGATTTGGAAACTGAGGACTCTCCAGGGGACATGCCTGGCCCCCAGCAGGCAGTGGCAGGACTGTGGCATCTGTCTAAGCCTTCTCCAGTTTCTCTATCTGAATTGCCTAGTATTGGCGTCAGTAACTAGGTCCCCACATCCTCTTGGTCCCCACAGCCACCTGGGAAAGAGCTCTGATGAGCTCACACGGAGGTGTGAGGGATGATGACAGCTCCATTCAGCTGTAGCCACCCCCTCTCCTGTATTTTAGCAGCTCTTACGCCTCCCTAAAGCACAGACGCCAGCCCTAGGTCACAGGGTCCTGGCTTCAGGGGTGAGGGTGGTATCAGGGAGTGTTCCTGCGGGCTCCCCCAGGCCTCTGTGTGACTGGTGCTGGCTTTGAGTCCCGGACCCACCCTGACTCGCTGTGTGCCTTTGGGATGCCACTGGCTCCGGGTTCACCTGCAGAATGGGGCTAAGGTGGATCCACAGTGTGTCCTTGGCCTCTGAGGAGCTAATGGGAGGGAGCATTTTGATGAGGGGGTGAGATGGGAGGGTCCGGAGGCGCTTGCCAGAGAAGCCCAGGAGCTGAGGCTAGACTCCCAGGTTCTGCACCCTCTCCTATCCTCCCCTGTCCCAGAACTGGAGCAGCCTGGGCCTCTGTGGGGGGCTTACAGGTGGGAGGTGAGGGGCTCTGAGACCACATTCTCCTGGGAAACCTCCTAATCCAAACACAAGCCCTTCTTCCAAACGGCTAGGGAAACTGAGGCACACACCGGGCAGGTGGCTTCCTGGTCTTCATTTGACAACCTCATGAGGAAGGGGGCCTGGGGTTGGCGCTCCAGCCCAGCCCTGACTCAGCTCCCAGCATTCTCCCGGTGGCCTCCTAAATTGAGGGGAGGGAGGTTGCTGGCTTTGAGCAGGGAGGTTGGGGAGGGAAGGAACCCCAGGGGAAATTAGCCCAAATTAGCAGAGAGATGAGGAAGAGCTGGTGTTCTCTCCTCTACCCTTGCAGATAAATATTTAATCACAACAATAATAATAATGACGATGATCCTAATAGTGTGCAGTAGCTCAGGCCGTAACCGGAGCCCCACTCTCAGAGGAAGGAAGTGGGAGAGAGGGAAGGAGCAATGGAGAAATTGAGAGATAAAGATGGGCGGAGAGAGGGAGGGGGAGGGAGGCCACCAGGAGAGGGAGGCTGGCTGCTCACTCAGGAGGCCCAGGGTTTGCTCTCTGCCTGGTGTTGCTGGGCAGCTGGGGTGGAAACAGGAAACAGGAGGGTCCACCCCTGCGTCTGGAGGAGAATCCTGACCCCCAACAGCCCCCCAGTTTCTCCGCAGCCCTCAGAGGAGCAGCTCCCAGCTGATTCCTTCTCCAGGAGGCCCTGTTGGCCTTCCTTGTCTCCGAGTCCCAGGAGCCTGAGTGTCTGGTCCCAGAGCTGGGGGCTGGGAAGCCGGGTGCTAGGCGATGTTCTGCTGGTCACTACCTGTGTGACTTGGGCAAAATGCTCTCCTGCCCTGGGCCTCAGTCTCCTCATCTCTAAAACGGGGTTGTGCCCAGTGGGACTGGTTTCTTGCTTCTCTGTCGTGTGGGAGAGCGTTGAGGGAGGCCCTTGTTCCTCCCAGGCCAGCCCAGGCTGCCCCTGGGGCGCGTGCTCACTGATGCCCAGGCTCCTGATGGCAGTGGGTACAGGCCTCGAGAAATGTTCAAACATGACCCAGTTTCTGCCTTAAGCTCTCCCATTTGACTCAAGTTGAGCAGCAGCCAGGAGGAAACCGGATGAGATTTGTGGAGTCTTTGGCGATAACCTCCCGCGTCTCCTCGCAGGCTCCTGACGAGAGATCAGAACAGCTGATGTCTTCTCTGGGCTTCTATTTGATTCTCTCTTTCTCTCTCCCTTCTAAGGTTGGTAGGAGGAGAGCATTGGAGCTGTTTTCTCTTTGATGCCAAGATATGCCAAGCTAGGAGCACGCTCCTCTGTTCAGTCATCCAGCAAGAACAGGCCTGCAGGACGTGCGGACCGAGACCCGAGCGCTGCTGCCCCGTGGCCCCGTCTGTGGGCATGGCCTGTGGGGGCAAGTGAGCGTTGCCTGGACGGCAAGGAGCGCCGGCATGGCTTACCCCGGTGGCAGCCCTCGGCCACCCCGCTGCTGAAGCCACCCCGGAGAGACTTGTGGGGGCTGCTCTGCTCATGCTCACCCAGGCTGGGGGGCCCGGGGCCTGCCAGGGCTAGGAGTGGGGCTGCCGTCTATGGATCTCTAGAGATTTCCAAGATGCCTGGGAAGAGAGGCTGGGGTTGGTGGTGGGCCCGGCTGCCCTTTTGCCTGCTCCTCAGCCTTTATGGCCCCTGGGTGCCTTCCTCTCTGGGGAAGCCCAAGGGCCACCCTCACATGAATTCCATCCGCATAGATGGGGACATCACCCTGGGGGGCCTGTTTCCGGTGCATGGCCGGGGCTCGGAGGGCAAGGCCTGTGGGGAACTGAAGAAGGAGAAGGGCATCCACCGGCTGGAGGCCATGCTCTTTGCCCTGGACCGCATCAACAACGACCCGGACCTGCTGCCCAACATCACGCTGGGCGCCCGCATTCTGGACACCTGCTCGAGGGACACCCACGCCCTGGAGCAGTCGCTGACCTTCGTGCAGGCGCTCATCGAGAAGGATGGTACGGAGGTCCGCTGTGGCAGCGGCGGCCCTCCCATCATCACCAAACCCGAACGTGTGGTGGGTGTCATTGGTGCTTCGGGGAGCTCAGTCTCCATCATGGTGGCCAACATCCTTCGTCTGTTCAAGGTTAGTGGCTGCCGCTTCGCTCCAGAGGTTTCTTCCACAAACACGGTGCCAGGCCTGGCCAGCTCCTTTCTCCTCTTCCCTTCCTGACTCCCAGAGGGAAGAGTTTTTTCCTTGGAGTAGTAGCTGAAAACTTGGGGCCTGTCCCATGCAGAGAACAGGCCCAGCAGAGTGAAGGTGTCGGGGGCGGGACCCAGCGCGGTGGTGCTGACCGTGGTGCTGAAACAGCACCGGCCGCTGGCAGCTCCTTGATCAATTCCCCTCAGCGGGGAATTCTGAACTAAGAAGGGAAGAGGAAGTGCCTGTGAGCAACGGAAGGGAGGAGGAGATGTGCAGACCGATATAGAAAGAGACAGACAGATAGAAAGGTAGACAGATGGAAGTAGGGATGTTTCCAGAGAGGAAAGGAAGGCTGTTGTTTTGACATTGTTTTCAAATAATTGCAGTTCCCAAGAAAGATGTGTTTTTCTTCTGGGTCACTGCGCGAGCCCCGAGTGGCCCTCCCGCTCCACCCCGAGATCGTGGTTAGGAAATGTGTGCTGATTTGGCGTGGGGCCGCTGAGCTGCAGAGAATGGAGATGAAGATGGGAAAAGGCTTGGAGCGAGCAGGCGGTCCCTGTTTCTGGTGCCCTTGGCCCTGAACCAAGCTTCCCTCACTCATTTCCTCCCTCTGCCCTTCCTCCTTGCACACCTTTCTCCCTTTCCTTCTGGAATCCCTCCCTGCCCCCTCCCTGCCAACTCCCTTCCTCTCTTCCTGGGGCAGGAGCTGCTGATTTGCAATTCAATTGGAGCCAAGTGCTTCGCTAAGCTGGTAAAGCAACCGAAAGCTCCCGCGTAGAGAAAAACATTACAAGCATTTTACCCATAATTATGTGCCTGCTCCTCTCTCGGAGCCTCCTTCTTTGCTCTGTGTTTGTGTGTGTGTACATGTGCATGTGTGCGTGTGCGTGTGTGTGTGTGTGTGTGTGTGTGTGTGTGAGAGAGAGAGAGAGAGAGAGCGCGCGCGCGCGTGAGCGGAGGGTGAGGAGGAAGGGATGCAGAGAGGAAGCCACTGGGTCCCTCCTTCACTCTGGTGTCAGATTCTCAGCCTCTGGGTGGGTTCGGCCCCTTCTCTCCTCAGTCTCCAGAGTTAGGGATTGGATTGAGAGAGGCTGTTGGCCCCAAGCAGGGTGGGGAGTGCTGAGCCTAGAGCCCTCTCTCCTGTACCCTTTCTGGAATCCATTTGCCCAGTCCCAGCATGCATCAGCCCTTTGTGTTGTGGGGGCTGGGTCGAAGTGGGGGTGAATAGTGCCGAAGATCCCTGAGCTGGGGCTGGGAGTGGGTGGGGAAGAAAGGAGGCTGGAGTAGCCCTGTCACCGCATGGGTAGGATCGGAACTTTGCATGGCTGGCGTGGGCCCCTGTGCCATGTGGTTCTTGCCTTTGCACCTTCTTCTTGGTTTTACTCGATGATCCAGATGAAAACACTATTCTAATCTGAGAACAAGTGGGTGCATTATGAAGAATGCAAAACGAAGATGAAGGAAGTAGGAGACTTGAAGGAAACGCTGCCCTTGCCCAGGACAGTCTGAGCAGACACTGGGAGGTGTGTTGCTTGGCCCGTTCCTTGGTGGGATGGTTGGGAGTGGTAGTTTGGTCCAGTCCTTCCACCTGCCACATTAGCTGCAAGGCTGGGAGACCCAGAGTGGGTGGGGCCAGGGCTACCTGAGTGGTCACATCAGCCTGCCTGCCGAGGAGGTGAGAACTGGGTCATGTAGCAGAGGGGGCAGTGCCCGGACTCCTTGTCGGCTTGTCTGGGTGGGGCACAGGCCCCCAGCCTCCCAGAAGGCCAGGGCTTGGGTGGGGCTGGGGCAGCTTCCGTGTCTGAGCTTTTTATCACACGCCATTGCAGAAAGATGGTAAACAGCCTGTCTGGGCCCTTGGGACTGTGACATTGGTGAGGGTCCCTCCCCACCATCTCCCAGTGGGGAGGCGGTGCCCACATTAGGGGGAGGTGGAAAGATCAAAGGAGTTGAGAGGGGTCACTTGACATGGCCAAGGCTCTAAGGAAGGTCACTGTCAGCGTTAGACCTTAAAGCGTGTTCTTGGGAACATGGGTACTTTGGGGTGAGGTGCCCAGCGTCCCATATGGTGGGCTGTGACTTCTGTGATAACTGTTCCCTGGACGGAGAAGGTCTAGGTGGGATGATGGGGCCTGAGGCCGAGGTGCCTCACCAGCCTTCTCCTCTGCTCATCTGGTCACAGAGAGCGTGGCCTGGCCGGGGCCTCAGTTTGTGCCTCCTCAGGTTACGGAGAGATGAGTGGGTCGGGTGGGGATCAGGAGTCCCCCAGGCTGCGAGGAGGGGACAGGTGAGACAGGAAAGGGAGGGGGCGGGGAGCGGTGGGGAGAGAGCCGGAGGGAGACTGATGGCTGTGGTCTGCACTCCCTGGGTCCCTTTTAACAGTGTTAATGTTCCAGGCTGGCGACACGAAGGCTCCTCAATAATTAAACGGATAGACATGAGAGGCTGGGCGAGAAACTTAAAAGCCATTTACCGAGGAAAAAGGTTGAACTTTGGGGAGGGAGGTCAGGAGCAGGAGCCTCAGGCAGGAGAGGATGAGGGAGGGGGCCCCTGGGGAGCTGCCGTGTCAGGTATCTATTTCGAAGAGCACCATAGCTGTCCCAGCCCCGCTCCTGCTCCCACCCAGGCCATTACGGGGCCTGCTGGGAACGTCTCCAAAGGCTGTGATGACGGCTCTTCTTCCTCCAAGAGGTGGATTTCCTGGGCACGGCTCAAAGCAGAGCTCTGGCTTGGGGGGTACTGGGGGTGGTTTCCTGCCTAGAGGAAGCTAATGGGGTGCAGTCAGGGTGTGAACAAAACTCATAACTGGCAGAGCTGGAAGGGGCCAACTCCCCATCCTGCAGATGTGGAAACAGCCCTGCTTAGGTGGCAGGCAAGGTGGGAAGTCAAGTCCCCAGCTCCCAGGCCTGACTCTTTGCAGAATGCCCCCGCCCCGCCCCTTCCCGCAAATGAGCCGGGCTGGAAGTGGGACTCAATCCCAGGCCTTCTTTGGGGATCAGAATCCCGGACGTTGGAAGGTCATGGATCTGACAGCTTATCTCCCTTATCTCCCCGCTCCCACCCCCTCCCTCATCCTCATTTTGGCTCTGTTCTCCTAGGAGAGGGAATATCATGGGTGTGAAGAACACCTTTTGGAGGAGACCCTAAGCCCAGAGGGTGTGGCCTGTACAATGCTATGTTGTGGGGACAGCCCAGGTTCTGGAACCAGTGAGGCCTGGGTTTTATATATATGCTAGAAGCCCGATGCACGAAATTCATGCAGGGGCCTCAGCCCCCACCTCTGCCTCTGCCTCGGCCCCCACCGCCATGGCTTCATCAGGAAGAACATCCGAATTAGCATATTATGCTTTTATTATTATAGATATATTTTATTGATTTCAGAGAGGAAGGGAGAGGGAGAGAGAGATAGAAACATCAATGATGAGAGAAAATCATTGATTGGCTGCCTCCTGCATGCCCCCATACTGGAGATCGAGCCCGCAACCTGGGCATGTGCCCTTGACCAGAATCGAACCTGGGACTCCTCAGTATGCAGGCTGACGCTCTATCCACTGAGCCAAACTGGCGAGGGCGAGGCCTGGGTTTGAATCTCTGTTCTGCCAGAGTTACCTCACCATATCCACTCACTATAGCAGTCATTTACACCATAGTGTGAACGAGCCAGTAAGATCTTTTCCCGAGAGCAAACATTGTCGTGGGGGAGAAGAACATACACTAAGTGCCTTGGAAGGAAGCACTTGTCAAATCCTGGACCTGTAAGAGCACAGAAGGATCCAGAAATCATTTCATTGTGTCCCTTATTCATTTCACAGTGGAGAAAAAAGCGGAGGCTCGAAGAAGGGGAGATGGCACAGGGTGCTGGCTAAGAATCTGGATGCTGGAGCCAGACAGCCTTTGCCACCTTGGCCAATTGTTTAGTTTGTGCCTCAGTTTCTTCATTTGTAAAATGGGGATGACAATGGTCTCTTAGACCAGGTGTGGGAATGAAGAGTTCATGTCCACAAAAGGCCTAGTGCAGTGCCTGGCACACAGTCAGCCCACAGGAAATGTCACTGCACAGCTTGTAGCTGGGCCTGAAGTCAGCATGGGAGACTCGTCCGTGCGGAAGAGGCTGGAGCGGGTGGGCAGTGACAGACGGTGACCTTTGAGGCTGATCCTGGAGAGCGCCCACCATCTGCTGGGCCTCCCGTGCCTCCTGCAGAGTGTTGAGACCGAGCAGCCAACGTAACTTTTGGATAATGAGTGTTCTTGCTGTCACAACAGTGGGCGGAGAGGAGTGGAGGGCGGGCATGAGGGACAGGCAGCAGAGAGGATGGAGGAGCGCCAGCCAGCGGGTGGGTGGGCAGGTGCCCCGCTTCCCAGGAGCGGCCTGGCCAGGATGCTGGTGACTGACATTAGCCCACTGTGCACCGCCCCCCCTCCCCTTGTACCCCAGCCTGGCCATGCGAGGCCTCCTGTCCCACCGGGGACCGTAGTGCTGGAAAGGTTCGCGGCTGCTCTAGAGAAAGTTGCCCGCCTGGTGCTTAGCTTGTCTGCTGCTCAGCGCCTAGCCCAGGGCTCCTGGGGATACTTTGCGGCTTAGCTAACACCAGCTATTCTGTTGAGGATGTGGGTTTTGTGTCTTCCAAGTATTTCCACTGCACAACTAAGAGAAACTTTCGAGAGAGCCCAGCACTCTTCCGCAGCCTGGCCATCTTCCTGGAAGGCAGCTCCACCTCCCAGCGCCCGGGCCAGCAAACCTGGCGGCACTTGACCACCCTCTTCCTACTGTCCACAGCCTCTCCTTGCAGAGTGTGTCCTGGAGATGAGGACTCCCCTCTCCGCCCCGCCCCCCCCCGCCCCCGCCCCACACACCCTGGGTCTCACCCAGGCCACATGGAAGCTCCTCCTGCCTCTCCCTGGGCCTCCAAATGGGGCAGCAGATCTTTGCTCAGTGCCCTGTTGACTTCCTGCTGCTCTTAGATTAAAATGCAAACTCCCAAGCTCCAAGCCACCTGGCCACACCCTCTGTCTCTTCTGGGTGCATGTCACCCGTGGTGGTGCTGTGTTCTTCCTGTCACTTGGAGACACCATGCTATTCCCCCCAGGGCCTCTGTCCCTGCTGTCCCTCTGTCTGGAATGTTCTCTCCCATTCTTTGAGGCTGGATCCTTCTTCCGTAACCTTAAGCTTAGCTGGACTTTCTTCAGAGCCTCCCTCACCTCTGCCCAGTTTGTGGGCATGTCCGTATTAGTCTTTCTGTTTGCTGTTGGCTTTTCCTCCAGTCTTTGTATGGCCCGTGAGCTAAGGATGGTCTTTGTGTTTTTAACGAATGATTGAAAAAAAAATCAAAATCATCATAAAACGAAACAGGAAAGTTTATAAATTCAAATTTCATGTACGTATTGCCTAGGCTGCTCTCAGGGTGTGAGCATTGAGCGGGTGAGGCAGACCATCAGCTGACCCCCACTAGAATCCAGCTGCACCTCTAGGACCCCCAGCCGATGCCAGGCCCAGTGGGGCCCTCCGGAAATTTTGGCCGAATGGACTCATGGGGAATAAAGCGTCTGCAGCCGGCACATCCCTCAAAACTCTGCAGCAACAGAAGGGTGCCATGGCTGGCTGTGCCCGCTCTGGCTGTGCGGGTGGGTGCAGCAGGGCCCACCTTACCACTGGCTCAAACCGGGGCCCACCAGTGCCCTTAGGCTGAGTCCTCGCAACAGGGCTAGGTGTACAGTTGTCATCCCCATTTCACATATGGGGAATTAAGGCACAGAGAGCTTAAGCAACTTGCCCAAGGTTGCACAGCAGGTAAGTGGTGGAACTGTATACGAATCCAGACTGTTTGGCCCTAAACCTACCCTTTCACCACTCTGCTCTGCCATCTCTTGGCCATCAGATTGGCTTGGGTTTGAGATCTGGCCTCATACTGTGTGGCCTTTCTGAGCCTCAGTTTACTCATCTGTAAAATGGCTCACCTGGTAGAACAGCAATGTGCGCAAAGCCTTGAGTAGGTGCTCGGGGATGCGGAGTTACCTGAGCAGGTTTGATAGGCCCTCGTGCTGTGAAGTGCTGGGCACCCAGGGAGTGGGAGGGCGTGGACGGAGGTGGCTGTCAGGTGCTGTTCTCAGGGTGAGGACCACGCAGACCTCCCTCTGATTTTACGGGGACTCTCTTTCCCCTAAGCCCAGATGTTCCTGTGTGGTAGGGGGTCTGGGGAGGTGACCTCAAGACCCAGGGTCAGGCAAGGCCTGAACAGAGAGGAGAGGGAGCTGGGAAGAGGGAATGTGGCATTGGGGAGCGGCCCTGGGGGTCTGGAGCCCCCAGACAGCTCCCTGCCGGTTCTCCTGTGGTCTTGGCAGGACCCTCCCTGTGGACGGGCCGCTGGGGTAGAAGTGGCATCGCACCCCTGGCTCTGGAGCCTGGGGCTCACCACAGCCACCTGCGGCGATGAGACTGGCCGGGTCTGTGTGTGGACACCTGCTGGGAGGCTCGGTGGCGGCTCCACTGGATGCTCCGACTTCTCCTCCGTATCCCAGTGCCCCTGTCCTGCCCACGCGGCTTCTCCAGGGAGTGCCCCCGCTCGCTGTGCAAGCCTCTCCAGCCCCCTTCCTTCGAGGTGCTCCCTGGGGTGGCAGAACCTCTCTGAATACAGGAGGTGTGGGCGTGGGAGCAGGAGGGGTTCGGCTCTGGCAACAGACTGGCAAATAGGCTCATTATTGTGGAATTAAAAGAAGGCAGCAGCGGCCTTTGGGGCCATTTCTTAGAGCTGCCCTGGAGGGAGGGCTGGTGGGCTCCTGGAGACCAGGGTGGAGCAGGCCCCTCGGTGAGGTGTGTGACATTGTGGAGGGGCTGACGTGGGGCTGAGTCTGGGGAGGCTCAAGGTCATAATGGCTGGCTTCTGGCTGTCACTCTCCCATCTGGACCTCCGTTTGCCCATCTGTGAAAATCATTCATTCATTCATTCATTCACCAAATCTGAATTGAACACCCCTGAGCCTTTCACCACTAGAGCAGTGGTTCTGCATGTGGCTGCACAGGGGAGTCACCGAGAGCCCCACCCCAGGTAATTGGTTTGAGATGGGGCCTGGCTCCCAGGTGAGGCGCATGTGCAAACCAGGTGGAGAACCACCACTCTGAGCAACTTTATAAGGCGGGAGACAAACAGAGGGAGGCTTGCCCTGGTGGGGTTCCATGTGTGAAGGAGAAGGCAGGCAGTGAACAGGCAAGACACACAAATATGCAATGTCAAGGGGAGCAGGTCCCTGCAGAACAAAGCAGGAAGCGGCTAGAGAGCTGTGGGGGCCGGGGGGCCCTTTAGAAGGGATGGCTAGGCGTGGGGACAATAAGAAGAGTGGGCATTTGTTGATCAAACCGAATAGAGTGCAGGGGTTGCCCTATGGATGTCTGGAGGCAGAGTGTTCCAGACGGAGCAAGTGCAAAGGCCCTGGGGCGGGACTGTGTTTGGTTGTTGACTTGACCTGGGAGCTCACTAGGGGGGACCAGAGGCTCTGGGAGCAGGGAGAGGAGGATCAAGGCGGCTCCGAAACCCGCATCCTGCTCCTTCTTACTGCAAAGGGGGTGGTGGGAGGAGGGTCACCAGGATTCTGACCTGGACAAGTCACTGGGCCTGTCAGGGCTTTAGTTTCTTCGTCTGTAAAAGAGGCAAGTGGGCTGGATGGGCTGTGAAGCCACAGCGGTGATGGGGAGGAGATAGGGGGCAGAGTGTGTGTGAGAGGCACGTTCTTCCCCTGCCCCCCACCCCCACCCAGGCCACCCTGAGCCTCTTCCAACTCCTCCCTTTTATTTCCCGGCCGAGGTGAACAGAGTTGGGTGCTGGAGACCGGAGGGAGGCAGGGCCAGCTAGGAGTTCCGAGGCGGTGGGTGGAGTGTGGGCCTTGGGACCAGAGGGCCGGGGTTCACCCCCTGCTCTGCCATTTATTACCTGGGCGGTGCCTCTCTGTGCCCTGGCGGCCTTGTCTGTAAGGTGGGGAGCCTGTAGCTCCCCTCGTAGGCTTGTGAGGACCAGACGAGGGATACGTAGAGAGGGCTCAGGGCACTGCCTGGCACGGAGCCTGTGGACGCCTGCCGAGTGCCTGCTCGTGGTGGGCAGCCCAGAGCACCGGCTTTGGAGGCAGCGTGCAGTAGGTTGCTCAGATCCCAGCCCCGGATCACTCGGCCTCTCTGGACAGTTCTCATCTCACTGGTGAGATGGGCAGAATCGCATGTGCCTTTCAGGTGTGGAAACAGAAGTGCACCATGGGAGCTGGCAGTGTGGTGGGCGCACAGTAGGGCTCAGCAGCGTTAGCCCTCGTCTCCTGCTGCCAGAGCACCCACGGGGCTGCCAGGGCAGAGCGTGCAGGGGCGGGGGGAGCTCTGCAGTTGGGGGGCAGCTCGCTGGCGGTTGGCAGAGGGTGACTCTGGTGAATTTCCCTGCACCTTCCTGTGTGATGGCCCTCAGTCCTTCTGACCCTCACACTGTCAGGTGTGGGGGATGGTGCCATCTCTGGCTCCCCACTTCGGGGAGGCCTGTGGGCCCCTTACCAGAAGCCTCCCAGAGCCCAGGGACCTGCTTTCTGGGCCTGGCTCCGCTGCCAACTCTCGTGGCCCTGGCTGGATCGGCTGTCCTCCCTGTCAGTGAGGGCACTGGGTTAGGGAGGCTCTGGCCCACGCCAGTGCTTCCTGCAGAGGGGCCCTGGCTCACTCCCGGGGCCAGCAGCGGCCTCCCAGCCATCTCTGCACCTGTGTTCCCTGCCGGCCCAGACCTGTGTCCGCGCCTGCGCCAGACCACGCCCTCCTCCTGGAAGGCCTTTTTTAAAAAAGAAATATTTTTTATTGATTTCAGAGAGGAAGGGAAGGAGTGAGATAGGAACATCCATGATGAGGGAGAATCATTGATCGGCTACCTCACACCGGGGACTGAGCCCGCAACCCGGGCAAGTGCCCTGACGGGGAATCAAACCGTGACCTCCTGGTTCCTGGGTCGACGCTCAACCCTTCAGCCACACCAGTGGGGCTGGAATGCCTTTCTTGACGTCTGATGGATAGTCAACCCCTCCTTCAGCTCTGATTCAGAATCCAAGACCTTCCTGCCCTCCGAAGGCTGAAGTGATCCTGGGGTGTGTGGGGCGCTCGCGGATCTCCCCAAAGTCCGCCGAGGGCAGGATTGGGTTGGGCCTCTCTTGTCATCCCCCCACCAGACAGACAGACAGACAGACAGGCCGGGGAGTGTGCGGCACGGTGCTGCCGCAGTGGTGGGCTCACCCTCTGAAGGGTTCAGCTCCCTGGCCTCCCCCTGCCCAGCCCTGAGGGCCCTGTGCTTTTCAGCGTCCTCCCAGTTTATTAAACTAGCATTTTATGGCTCAGACATGTTGGAAATGAAAAGAAGGCACATTCTACTTTATATTCCAATTGACCTTTATGCTTGCCACTCGCCCTGGGGCCTGGGCTGGGGGAGGCGGGGTGGGGATGGGAGCGGGAGGGCGACTGCAGGCTCAGGCCTCCATTCTTGGTTCTGGGGCTGCCACGGAGAGTCGGAGAATCATGGTGGGAAGCAGTGTTGTGGGGAGGGGAGCAGGGACACCCCTTGTCTGAAGAACTTTCTCTGAACTTCTGTCCCAGCCCCTGCCTCATTGTCTGGCTGTGGCTTTCTCATGTCCTCCCACATCTCTCTGTTCCCCCTGGTCCCTTTCAGACTCTCTCTGGGTGACGGGCAGCCTCATCCCAGGGCCTGGGGTTAAGGCCAGGAGGTAGAAGCAGCTGGTGAGCCTGCCTGTCCCTGGCCAGGTGCCCCAGCCTTGCACCCACTCTGGCCACCCGCCTGCCTCACACCTGGTCATGGCATGGCATTTCAGTACCGAGCCCTACCTAGTGGACATGCCGCCCGCCCAGGCCCTCCCCTGACTCTGGCTGACCCCACAGCCCCAGAAACTGACCTGACCGTGGGCAAGTCTCGCTCCTGCTCTGGGCTCTGCTTTGCCCGCCTGCGGGATGACCAGGGCCGGCTCTGCAGGTTCCCTGGGCTGTGCGGGACCAGGCCCATCACTGGGGTACGAGCCGTCAGAAAGGGAACTCCCGGCTCTGCCGCCGCCTGGCTGTGACCTTGAGCAGGGCAGGTAGGCTCTCTGAGCCAGTTTGCAGACCTGGGAAATGGGCAGGTGGTTGTATTAAACGGGACAGTGTAACCAGCACAGGGCCTATGCATAGTAGGTGCTTGAGAAACAGTAGCCGCTGTGGAGTGTGCTCAGGTGTGAGGAGGGGCTGGACTCTTCTCCCCGTCCCCTCGTTTAACTCCTTCCTTCATGGACCTGAATGGGGATGAGGAGAACGGCGAGGGCTCAATCAGACCGGCCTCCCCAGGCCTCAGTTTCTCCCTAGGGTCTGCCCAGAGATGCCCCAGGAGGACCCAGGAGGTGTGAAGCTCTGCTCAGCCCAGCCTTGCCCTGGCCCAGCAGGCACAGTGCGGGTGGAACCAGGCCATGGCGGCTGGAGGCCCTGCCTGCTTTCAGCCTCCTGGAGGGAGGGAGCCCACCAGCACCCCACCCCCACCCCTCCGCGCCCTGGGCAGGAGCAGAGAGGGGCCTAATGGGTCTGTGGTGTGGGCTGGAAAGGCAGCACTTACCTCATTCTCCACCCCGGCTGTGGGCTGTGGTTAGGGGTGAGGACAGGCAGCATTAACCTCTGGCAGGGCCGCTCAGGAGTCTGGCTCCCCCCCCACCCCCCCAACTCTGTGCCTAGAGCCACGGCCTCCTCCTGAGCTCAGCTTCTGGAAGCTGCTAGGGAATCCAGGGTGTGGGAGACCCCCCCAAGATCCTGGGGGCTCTGGCCTGGAGGGGGCAGGCACGTGAGGGGTGTGAAGGAAGTGGGTGCACACAGCTTTCCCAAGTGCGCCTTTTATTTGTCTTCAGTGTGGGTCTGAGGGGAGCGGCTTCTCGCATAGATTTTAGTAACAAACTATTTCAAGCCTATAAAAATCATAGAGAATAATATAATAAGCTGCCCGGCACCGCTGCTAGCTTAGTCAAATATTGACATTTTGCCCTAATTTTGTGTCAAATTTTGTTTCCATTTTAAGAAAGAAAACATTGCAAATATAGTTGGAGGCCCCTGCAGGCACCGCAGTTCCACTTCCCTCCCCTCAGGCAGCCACGCCCTGTCCCGTGGGCACTTAAGGTGTGTGAGTGTGTGTGTGTGAGTGTGTGTATGTGTGTGTGTTTGAGTGTGTGAGTGTGTGTGTGTCTGTGTGAGTGTGCGTGAGTGTGTGTGTGAATGAGTGAGTGTGTGTGTGTGTGTGAGTGTGTGTGAGTGTGAGTGTGTGAGTGTGTGGGTGTGTGAGTTGTGTGAGTGTGTGTGTGTGTGTGAGTGTATGAGTGAGTGTGTGAGTGAGTGTGAGTGTGTGTGTGTTGAGTGTGAGTGTGTGTGAGTGTGAGTGTGTGTGTGTGAGTGTGCGTGTATGTGTGTGTGAGTGTGTGTGTGAGAGTGTGTGTATGTGTGTGTGTGAGTGTGTGAGTGTGTATGTGTCTGTGTGTGTGTGTGTGTGAGTGTGTGAGTGTGTGACTGTGTGAGTGTGTGTGTGTGTGTGTGTGTACAATCTCCGCAGATAATCCCTAGCTGTGCGTGTTTGAAGCTTGATGAAAACTGGTCATACTGTGTTCTGCAGCCTGCTCAGTGTCACTTTGCCACGCAGACGCAGTTCTTGTTCCTTTTCCTTGCTGTGTGGGTCTCCCTGCCCCCCCCCCCCCCCCCCAGCTCCTTACTGGTGTTGCTGCTCTTGGGGACTTTCTTAGGGCTCACACCCCGAGGGGACTGCAGAGGGGGGTGGGGGATGAGCCTCCAGGACTTCCCCAGGGGCTGCCTGCCGGGCTGCTCCTGCTGCCTCCACACCTGCCTCTCCTGTGAAGCCGGCCTGCTAGACCAGGTTGAGGGGAGCCTGCGCCTAGGCCAGCCGTGCTACGGAGACTCGGGGTGCAGTCGTGTCTTCAAGCCCAGGACCCGAATTTGCAGGTGCCCCCACGCACTGTGTGACTTTGGGTGAATTTCTGGCTCTCTCTGGGCTAGGGTGTCCTCGGCTAGAAAATGGGGATGAGGATAACGGTGAGGGCCAGGCGGGCAGCTCAGGTGGCTGCAGCCTGCTGGGCTCTGGCGTCATCCCCAGGAGGGCTGGCTCCGGCTGGCTCAGAAGTCCTGCTCGAACCTCTCAGACCCCTGCTGTGTGCGACCAGCTAGGCTTTAGGGACAGAGTCCAGGCCAAGCACCCTGGTCGGGGTTGAAAGGGCAGCCACTTCAGGACAGTGAGCCGGCGCCCTGAGGAGGTGGACAGGAGCCCTGGGAGCGGCCCGGGGGGGTGGGGGTGGGATGGGGTGGGGTGGGGTGGGGGGGGCGGTGCAGGGAAGGCTCCCTGTGGAGACAGCTCGTTGAGAGTCATGGCTGGTACTCGGAGGGGCCGAGGCTGGCAGGGAGGGCGCTCTGGCGGAGGGAACGGTGAGTCCAGGCAGGTGTGCGTCGACCGCATGTGCTTTCTGGGTGGGTTTGCTCTGGGGCTGCTGGGGCTCGGGGTGAGGTGGGGGGTGGGGGGGTGGCAGGAGCTGGGCCTGACACAGGGGTGCGCTCCTCAGTGACGCTCGGACTGTTGGCCGGGTGGCAGCTGGAGGGTTTATGAGACGCGGAGCGAGGAGATGTTAAGTGCCTGATAAGTGTAGTGCTTTGATTATTTTAAACTGCTTAAGTGGTTTCTGAGATGGTCCTAAATATCCCAGTGACACGGACACAAAATCAATTAGGAAAGTACAACAAACCAGAGGGAAGGAGCCCTCACCTGCCTGCCTCCCCCACGTCCACCGGGGCCTGGGGTCAGCCTGGACCTCCGCTCACTGCCCAGGCCAGAGCCACCAGCCTGTGCTGGGCTCTCCCGGCCTGGAGTCCTGGCTTCCCTCTAAGGCAGCGGTTGCCAACCTTTCGGACTCACGGACCACGGCACCTGCTGCTCCCAAGGCTTCCTTAAGGCCTTTCCGCCGGGTGGGGAGGGGGGACAGAGGGGTGGGGGGACAGAGGGTCTCCATTGGTGATGCCTCTCTCCTGAGTGAGCCTTTAGCGGACTGGGAGCCCCCAGGCATCCTTTCCTTTTCAATTATAGCGCCTCATTCCAATGGTCAACATTCCCAGCTGTTCAAAGGACCCAAAGCACAGGCCTCAGCCGGCCCTAGAGCTAGCGCTGTGAGCCCTCTGTGTGCCCTCCCTGTGTGTCCTCTGTGTGCCCTCCCTGTGTGCCCTCTGTGTGCCCTCCCTGTGTGTCCTCCCTGTGTGCCCTCCCTGTGTGCCCTCTGTGTGCCCTCCCTGTGTGTCCTCCCTGTGTGCCCTCCCTGTGTGTCCTCCTTGTGTGCCCTCCCTGTGTGCCCTCCCTGTGTCCTCCCTGTGTCCTCCCTGTGTCCTCCCTGTGTGTCCTCCCTGTGTCCTCCCCGTGTGTCCTCCCTGTGTGCCCTCTGTGTGCCCTCCCTGTGTGTCCTCCCTGTGTGCCCTCCCTGTGTGCCCTCTGTGTGCCCTCTGTGTGCCCTCCCTGTGTGCCCTCCCTGTGTGCCCTCCCTGTGCCCTCCCTGTGTGTCCTCCCTGTGTGCCCTCCCTGTGTGCCCTCTGTGTGCCCTCCCTGTGTGTCCTCCCTGTGTGCCCTCCCTGTGTGCCCTCTGTGTGCCCTCTGTGTGCCCTCCCTGTGCCCTCCCTGTGTGTCCTCCCTGTGTGCCCTCCCTGTGTGCCCTCTGTGTGCCCTCCCTGTGTGTCCTCCCTGTGTGTCCTCCCTGTGTGCCCTCTGTGTGCCCTCTGTGTGCCCTCCCTGTGTGCCCTCCCTGTGTGCCCTCCCTGTGTGCCCTCCCTGTGTGCCCTCCTTGTGTGTCCTCCCTGTGTGCCCTCTGTGTGCCCTCCCTGTGTGCCCTCCCTGTGTGCCCTCCCTGTGCCCTCCCTGTGTGTCCTCCCTGTGTGCCCTCCCTGTGCCCTCCCCGTGTGCCCTCCCTGTGCCCTCCCTGTGTGTCCTCCCTGTGTGCCCTCCCTGTGTGCCCTCCTTGTGTGTCCTCCCTGTGTGCCCTCTGTGTGCCCTCCCTGTGTGCCCTCCCTGTGTGCCCTCCCTGTGCCCTCCCTGTGTGTCCTCCCCGTGTGCCCTCCCTGTGTGCCCTCCCTGTGCCCTCCCTGTGTGTCCTCCCTGTGTGCCCTCCCCGTGTGCCCTCCCTGTGTGTCCTCCCTGTGTGTCCTCCCTGTGTGTCCCCCTGTGTGTCCTCCCTGTGTGCCCTCCTTGTGCCCTCCCTGTGTGTCCTCCCCGTGTGCCCTCCCTGTGTGTCCTCCCTGTGTGTCCTCCCTGTGTGCCCTCCCCGTGTGCCCTCCTTGTGTGTCCTCCCTGTGTGTCCTCCCTGTGTGTCCTCCCTGTGTGCCCTCCCTGTGTGCCCTCTGTGTGCCCTCCCTGTGTGCCCTCCCTGTGTGCCCTCCCTGTGTGCCCTCCCTGTGCCCTCCCTGTATGCCCTCTGTGTGTGCCTCCCTGTGTGTCCTCCCTGTGCCCTCCCTGTGTGTCCTCCCTGTGTGTCCTCCCTGTGTGCCCTCCCTGTGCCCTCCCTGTGTGCCCTCTGTGTGTCCTCCCTGTGTGCCCTCCCTGTGGGGTAGGTCCCAGCAGAGTGCTGGGCAGAGGGACCTGTGTTTGTAATGTCGTGCCCTTCTACCAGAGGGGTGAGAGCTGGAGGCGTAGTGCCCTGTGGTGGGGAGGCCCTGTGGCTGATCCTGGCCTGGTCTCCATGCAGCCTCGTGTAGGGGGTTAGAGAGTGGGGCTGAGCTGGACTCAGGGCCTGGCCCTCAGCTTAGGAGCTGCCCAGTGGTGAGTGCACTTTCCTCACCCAGGGTCTCTGTGGGGCGGGGGCAGGAGGCCCTCCCTGCATCCAGGAGCTGACACCACCCCACACATGCTCCCTCCACCCCACACATGCCTCCTCCACCCCACATGCCCCCTCCCCCCCACACATGCCCCCCCCCCCCCCCCCAATGCCCCGGGAAGATGCTGAGAGCTGGCGGGGTGGGGACAGTCACTGGCTGGGCTAGGCTGTCTGTCTGCTGTCCCCCCCACCCCATCACTGTGGTGTGACTAATCCTAGCAAAAGCGCTGTCAGGCCCATACTCCGCTTCCTTCGGAGCCCACGCTGCCTCATCCCCTTCACAGACGAGCCTCTGCGAGCGGGTGACTCATCGGGTCCTCTCTGCTGGGCGTGCCCTCCCTTGGCCAACCAGCCTGGGGACCCGGCAAAGTCACTCAGTCCGTCTGCCCCTCAGTTCCCATCTGCAGAATGCACCCAGGCCACATTTTACTGGACACCTTTTGAGGGTAGCGAGGAAGGAGCTTTCCCACTTCCTCCTGGAGGGCCTTAAAACTCTTCTTCCGGGGGGCTTGAAACTGCTTTTTTGTTTTCCACATAAAACATGGTCTTAAGTATCAGGGAATCTACTGCCTCATTCCTCCTACCTGAAGGTGCACCGCGAGGTGAGAGAGATGAGAGCATGTCACCTGGAGCATTGCACATATTTATTTTGTATAATTCATCAACTTCCTTTGAAAAAGGCATGGCTCCTCCCCTTACTGAAACCCTACCCATTCTTCCCTGTTCTTCAAGTCCAGCTTCAAACCTCCTCCTCCTCCTGGACCCTCCCTGCCCATACCAGCCCTCACCTCCTCTCACTCCCACCCCTCACGGTCAGTGCTGGCCGCTGAGCTCTCGCCTCTAGTCTCCCCATTCAGAGAGGGAGAAGGAGACGGAGGGAGAGGGAGAGAGAGAGAGAGAGAGAGAGAGAGAGAGAGAGAGAGAGAGAGGTCCTGAGGTTACAGACTATGTTATCCATTTCTTTTGTGGGTTCCCACAGAACCCAGAGGGATGAGTCACAGTGTTTTTTAGCAGAGAGGTGTCCATGTGAAAAACACCTCTGTTCCTGGAAGAAATCAGGCGCAGAACCTGCTGGAATGAGCCAGCAGGTACCACTTCAGCGTTGGCCATTTCCCCGTTTCGTGAGCGGGTTTCGCTCCCGCTCGCGCGGTGTATGCATTTGACACGTTTCCTGAAGATCTGCAGGCCCAGTGTCGCTGTTGAATGAGGAAGTGACTTTTCCCTTCGCCATTGCTTGGCTTCCAGTTCAGTCGAAAATGTGTGTATTTTATGTTCAGCTGGGGTTCAGCATGTGACTATGGTCCCCGGTTCTCAGGACCTTTGGGTGCCTGCTGTGGGCGGCTTCTGAGCGTTTCTTACCCACTGGGCAGCGACCCAGGGCCTGGCGGGGGACGGACGGGACTCGGGTTCAGTCCCAACAGCTCGCAGCGCAGTCCTCCACATCACTTCCTGGTCATCGCGCACGGCAGTCCTACAGCGAGGTCCGGACAGGTCCCTAGTTCACCGGCGAGGAAACGGAGGCCCATGAAGTTAACATTGGGAGGCCACCTGGCACTTAGTATAGAGCTGAGCTCAGAGCCCGGGTCCCAGACTCCCAGCCAGTGCCTGGCCCTTCCACGCTGGCCGCCGCGGGCGGGTCCTTTTAGGCCAGCGGCTCTTGCTGCAGGAGCTGGGGGTGGTGTGCAGGGTGGTTTGCAGGCGCCAGTCAGGCCGACCCTCCCTCCGCCCCACGGAGCAGGGACAGCAGCCTCGGGTCCCTGTGGGTGGTGTGGCCTGCCGGCCCCTCTTCTGTGTAATTTACGAAGTTGGCATCCCAACGTCTCCGTGGTTCTGCCGGCGTTTGTGCCCCGGACCACCGCTGGGAGCGTTTCCCCGCACCTCGATGAGTCTTGGGAACATGGTGTGTAATGGGTGTGTAGCCCCCATGGGGGCGCTGCCACCTTGGATGTGCCACGGCTCTCTGGTGGCTGCCCTCGGCCGTGTCGCATTTCCCGTGGCTCTCTCTCCAGGAGGTGTGACAAAGGGCTGGGTGGGTGTGGGAAGCAGCAGGCGGGAGGGCCCTACTTGCTTGGGGTGTTATCCTGAGGGAGGCGGTGCTCAGGGGAGCTCCGGGGACAGCGGGCGGAAGGTGCACGCAGCAGGTGGAGTGTGGGAGGCAGGACCAGGTGTCCGCGGTGATGCTGTGGCGTGGGACGCGGGGCCCGGGGAGATGTGCTGAGCTGGGCTGCAGGCTGGGGGCTGGGGTGTGGCTGCCCTCTATTCCTGCTCAGGATGAAAGCCCCGGACGCTGACTGTGGCGGCTGAGGGAGGGGGCAGGGGGCCTGGCGGGCAGGGAGGGCAGGTGACCTCACTGGGGCCATTGCTGTGGACAGGTGGGAGATGAGGCAGGAGGGGCCTGGGGAAGGAGGCAGAGGCCCCGGGGCGCCCAGGGTGGCATCACCTTGGCTGCCATCTCGCCCACCTCCAGCCCTTGGCTGCCCATCGGCCCCTCCCTCCAGCCCTGGTCACTCCCTCTGTAGTTCCCCTGGGCCACTCTCTCTGCCCCTCAATGTCCAGCCGGCCAGCCTCTGCTTCCGGTGTTCCTTCTGCCCTGAAGAGTGCTTTGTCCACCGTTGCTTTATATTTTTAAAAAATTGAAGTATAACATCCACACAGTGAAGTGTTCGAGTTTCAGGTGTACGACTTGAGAGCCTTTATGAATGCGTGTACCCGTATGAGCATCAGGATGGAGAGCGTTTCAGTGCCCGCAGTCCCGTGAGCCCCTCCCCGGTAGGCCCCCTCCCTCCCAGGCCCCCTCTCTCCCAGGCCCCCTCTCTCCCAGGCCCCCTCCCTCCCAGGCCCCCTCTCTCCCAGGCCCCCTCTCTCCCAGGCCCCCTCTCTCCCAGGCCCCCTCTCTCTCCAGGCCCCCTCCCTCCCAGGCCCCCTCCCTCCCAGAGCCCCTCCCTCCCAGGCCCCCTCCTCCCAGGCCCCCTCCCTCTCCAGGCCCCCTCCCTCCCAGGCCCCCTCCTCCCAGGCCCCCTCCCTCTCCAGGCCCCCTCCCTCTCAGGCCCCCTCCCTCCCAGGCCCCCTCCCTCCCAGGCCCCCTTCCTCCCAGGCCCCCTCCCTCCCAGGCTAGCCCGCAGCCAGATGCCTAACAGCACAGAGCAGCTCTGCCTGGCTTTGAGCTTCAGATAAGCAGCATTCCGTGGCAAGCCTTTTGTGTCTCCTTCCTGCACTTGCCCGGTCTGGGAGTCTCCGCTGTGGGGGGTCTGTCGGTGATCTGCTCCTGTTCATTGCTCTGTAGTATTCGATTGTGTGATTGTTTGCACAGTTCTCGTTCATTTGTCCCTTCTGCTGCTGGACAGCAGGGCTGAGTCCACTGTTTGGTTATTGCGAATGAAGCTACTCTGAACGCGTGTGTGTCCGCCTTTCGTGGACATAAATGCCCGTTTCACGGGGATCTGCCGGCTCACAGGCTGCGGGGTGATGAGCTTTAGGAGGACTGCCCAACAGTCGCCCAGAGGTCTCACCTCTTCTCACCTCGATTTTTGCTTTGAAGTTCTGCCTGTGCTGCCGGCCCATCTTGAATGCCCCCTCCGTCGTCCTGGTGCGTAAGCACTGGTTGCTCGGGCGTTACCTGCGAGGCAAAGCTAATGTGTCTTCTTCACTGCCCAGTCGCCTGGCCTGCAGCGTCGCGGGTGCTCAGTCAGACCAGTGGTTGAGTTTATGCGCCTGGCACCGGGTCAGGACTTTCACGTAGGTTATCTAATGCCGGTCACCGGCTAGGACTTCAGTATCACTGGCCCCATTCTGCAGGCGGGGACACTGAGGCTCGCCCGGCAGCAGCAGAGGCCCGAGTGCTGCCTGCGGAGGCTGTGTGCGCCACAGCTCCCGGCGGCGGCATGTGTTCGGAATTTCTTGCTCTTTTTCAGCTCGCCCACTTTGATTTCACTTGGCCTCATATCCTAGTCCGGGGGTTGTTGAATTAAATCTCATGGGTGACCTAGTTAGCTTGTGACCCAGCCAGCTCCGGAAAGATCTGTCAGCTTGCTTCATGCCGAGCCTGTGCCCCAGAATTGGGGACTTCCAGGTTGGGGTGGGGATGGGAAGGCCGCAGAAACCCCCTCGTATGTAATTAAAGCCTCCCCTGGCAGGGCCAACGTTTGTACTTTATTTGTACTCTTTCAAAGGTCCCTTCCGTTAATTGTGACAGTCTTGGAGGTCACAGCCTGCCTGTCATCATTTGCATTTTTTTGGTGACAAGATTGGAGTCCCGGGATGGGATGTGCCCGAGTTTGTCACGGAGCCTGGCGAAAAGCTGGCGCGAAAGCCTTGAACTCCTGCCCTCAAGCCGCCTGCTGTGACGCGTTTCCGGCAGGAGCTGGGGGAGGACTGGAGTTGGGCTCAAACCCGGCGAGGCTTGTCCCAGGGCCGCTTTGGGAAGCTGGAAAGGCTCCTGTAGGGCATCGATTTATAAATGGCCTTTTAGAGCCCTGAAAGCTTTGCCGGGTGTCTCAGGGGCAGCCTCTGGGATAAGTTAACCTCAGGCCCCAGAGGAGCCCGAGGCCTGGGCCGCTGTCCACAGTCCTGAAACAGGGCCTCACTGTTGGGAGGCAGGGGAGGGGCAGCAGGGTTGGCCTGGCCGGCGAGGGATGGGGGTGGGGGTGGGGAGGAGGGAGGGGAAGAGGGGAGCACTTATGGCTCCCCAGGAGGTACTCTCCTACCAGTCTTGGTGGCAGCTGGGCATGTTGCCGGGCAGACAGTGTGGGTGCCTTGATATTTTTCTGAAGCCTGGAGACACGGTTGCTCTGTCTACTGTGCTAACAATGTACTGAATAAATAATTTAGTGGTGGCTGTGCTGCGCCTGCTGTCCTCCCCAGGGGGTGGCCACACGTGTGCTCCCACATGCAAGCTTCTGGGTGGGCCAGGAGCTACTATGAAGGGCTGGCGGCTGGACCAGAGGCAGTGCATCGCCGTTTTAACAGGGCCCTTGCCGCCTCTACCCTGGTGAATCAGTGTCCTCCCGGCAACCCCTGAGGAGAGGGTAGTGGCACGTGGGGCCAGCGTCTCCTGTGTGCTGTGATTCAGTGGCACTTAAAGGTCCGTTCGTCCTCAGACCAGCCTGAGTGCCAGCAGCCTGGAGGAAAGGCCCCTCCTAATGGGCACCCTCCCTGGGCTGTGTCTGAACTGGTTGCATTTGATTCAGTAAACCTGGAGCTCCAAGTCTGTGCAAGATACCAGGCAGGTGTGGTGACTAAACCTGGGTCCTTCCTGGATGGGGAGGTGTGGCACGCCTGTGATTTGCCACCGGTTAATTTAGGGTCGGGCACTGGGGGCTCAGAGGGGGGGAGGTCAGTTCTGAAGGATGCAGGGTGGCTGCCCGGAGGAGGTGGTCGGTGTCCTGCAGGCAGACGGGAGCCATGACAGCGCTAGGTGGGGAGGGCATGCATGGCTGGAACTGAAGGCATGTCTGGTATGGAGGCAACAGGGCGTGTGGCATGGAGGAGGGTCGGTTTGGGAGTAAGTGGTGACCCGGCTGGGGTGGGTTGGGGGGCTTAGGCCAGGAGTGTGGACTTGATCCTGCAGGGCAGTGTCCTGGTCAGAGTTGGGGTTAGAAATATCCCTTTGGGTGTGGAGTGGAGGTTTGGTTGCAGGCCGAGGCCTGAGGCTGAGAGCGATTAGGGGGCAGATGGAAAACTTGAGACTGGAAATGATGGTGGCCCAAATGATGGCCTTAAGCATTTTGTCATTCATTCACTCATTCATTCATTCACTCTCTAGTCAAATAGTGAATCAGATGTTGGACTAGGTTAGGAATACAGTGAACAAGAACACAGTCCTGCCCACAGGGAGCTGACTTCCGAGGGGGAGAGAGACCGGGACTACGATACGCAATAATTCAAGTCCTGGTACCTGCCGTGGAGGAAGAGTGCCCAGGGTCAGGGGTTTTGAGGGGGACAGAGGAGGGAAGGGCTCCTTTCAGCAGGGCGGTCGAGGAAGGGACCTTTGAATAGACCCAGCAGGTAAGGAAGGGAGCCAGGCGTCTGCATGGTGGAGGGCCCAGCACGTGCAAAGGCCCCGGGGCAGGAATACTCTTGGCCCATCTGAGGAGCAGCGGGATACCGCTCGGAGAGAAGGGTGGCAGGGCTGGACCGCGGCAACCCCTGGGCTCAGAGCGGTGCACTCCGGGTGCAGTGGGCAGCCTTTGGAGGGTTTTAAGCAGAGTGACAGGATCAGATTTATGGTTTAAATCAGAGGTGGGAACCTTTTTTCTGCCGAGGGCCATTTGTATGTTTATATCATCATTCACAGGCCATATAGATTTGTCAAGTTAAAAATTAGCCTGCTGTATTTGGTCAAACATTTAATTAACTCACCCCTAATGCCTTGACAGGACCAGACCAAATGATTTCATGGGCCTTATATGGCCCGCGGGGCAGACGTTCCCCACCTCTGGCTGCCCATGGAGACTGAATTTGTAGTTTTGTCAGTGGCTCCTGTGGGCATTGTGGAGTTTTTGTAATAACCCTCCCCTCCCCTCCCTCTTCTCCTCCCCGGCTTTCCTTCTTCCCTCCCCTCCTATCCTCCCGGGGGCAATCAACCCGCAGCCCTCTCCACCGTGGCCCCTAAAGAGGCTTCCAGGGGCAGCTCTGTCTTTCTCCACCCCCTACCCTGCAGCCTGGTTCCCTTGGGCTGGGACCCGCAGCCATTGCTAGGCGGACCTCGGGCAGGGCTCTCTCTGAGCCTCAGTTGTCCTCACCCGTGAGGGGAGCACCCTGACAATGTCTCCCTCACCGGGTTGGCGTGAGGTTTAAATGGGAGAACGCATGTAAAAGCTGCCAATGGAAGGCAATTAGTGTAACTTTCAAAGCCAGAGGGAAGGCCAAGGATTGAGGCGTCCCTGGGAGTGGTGACTGGGAACCGGTGACCAGAAGGTGGCCCCGGATGCAACATAAATGCAGTAAAAAGCTGCAGGGAAGAGAAATTTGAGGAGCCAGATGCCCAACAAACGGCCTGAGGGCATGGGCACGTCCTCGGCCTGCGGGTGATGCAGTGACAGCGGTGCTGAGCCCTGGGCTGAGAGCCTGAGCCTGGATCGTCCCAGCGCCCTCTAGCCCTCCCACCAGGATGGGGCCAGGATAGTGTTCCACTGGACCCGCTGTGGGCACTCAGACCTCCTCATGTGGGGGTGCTCCCACTCCCCACTCCCCCCCCCCCATAGGCCTCCTCCCCTCACAGAAGCTGGTGAGTAAGGCCCAACCACAGGAACCTCCTCCCTCGTCCCCCCTCAGGAGGGTGGTTGCGTTAACTGTGCTTCATATTTTTGGCAGAGAGCTGGCAGTGAGACCCACGCTGGGAGCCGGGAGAGTGCTAATTGAGGGGTTCCCTCTGGGGAAACCCCTGTGATTGGCGTCCAGGAATCCTGGTCCTCTGGGCGCAGCTTACAGAGCTGTAGGCAGGGAGATGCCGCCTCCCCTGGGTGGGAGGGACAGAAAGAAAAGGCCTGTTTAACTTAATTCTGTGGGTTTTTTTTGCTTGTTGGATAAATAAGCTTCATTACGATGGGAGGTGGGGGATGGACAGGGAGAAGTTTGATTAATTTTGAGCTGGTTTCTCGTTTGTTAATTTTCTCCCAGCTCAGCAGGATTATTAAAACAAATTACAGACAGTGCTTTCTCCGCCCTGGCCTGGAGGGGGCGTGGCTCATAGGGAGTGATCCTGCCCCCTTTCCACTACAGGTATTTAGGTGAAACTTGGGGTGTTGGGGGAGGCCTCCCCACCTCAGGGTCTCCAGGCAAGACCCCTGTTTCTTGCTAGGGGGTCTCTGCAGCCTCATGGAAGATCTGACAATTAGGAGACACAGCAAGGGGGTGCTGGCAGGAGCCCTCCCCCCAGCAGTGCCAAATGCCTGGGTGGGCTGGTGCCTGGGGTGAGGGGCAGGCCTGCTCCCACCTATGGTGTCCAAGGGAACAGGACAGCAGGTGAACAAGCGAGCTGGCTCAGAGCCTGTGGGCTGCCCCAAGCTGGTGCCGGAGCCCCTGCCCGGCTGGATGCCATCAGCTGGATCTGCAGAAGAACTGCCCCCTGCCAAGTGTGAATGGGGGTGAGCAGGCCCACACTCTCACTCTGGGCAGTTTAGAGTTCCAGCTGCTTGACAGACAGCCGGGCAGAGTGGTGGCATCCGGAGGTTATGGGCACTCGCACTGTGGATGCTGCCCTGGCAGTGCTGGCTGTCCGGGGAGTATCGTGTGTGTGTGTGTGTGTGTGTGTGTGTGTGTGTGTGTATACCCGCAGGCAGGTGTGCTCATCATGTGTGTGCTCAGGGATGTGTGTAGGCCTCAGGGAGTGCCTCCTGGGTGCACCCGATGAGCTGGTGCTCCTGCATGCGGGGGTGGGCGTTGCAAGTGTGGGCGTGCATGTGTGTACCTGAGTGTGCCCGCCTGCCTCAGAGCACGCTGTGTCCTAGTGTATTTGTGACTCAGATGTACTTCTCTGTGTGCGTCTGTGTGTGCGTGTGTACCTGGGGGCACGTGGAGTGGGTGTGTGAGCACTGCAGTGTGGGTGTGTGTGAGCCTTCCTGGGACGTCCCTGCGGCACCCCCACGTGTGCAGGCCCTTCGGTTTGGGTGCATGGACTGGGCCTGCCTGTCCCTGGCACAGCTGGGTCCCGCCGTGTCTCCTCCTCCCTGGTCCTGCTGCCGCCAGCCGGTACATGGCACACGAGGCTGAATTATTTGGAGCTGTCACCTGGCCTGGGCAGCCTGAGGGTGACCGTGGGGAGGCCTGACCCTGCTTTGCTCCTTGCAGCTCGTGGGGCTCAGGATGCCCCTGGAGACAGGCCCAGGCCTGCCCTCGGGGACTATCCTGCTGTCCCCCCATCCCCAGGCCTGAGCTGCCTGGGAGCCTGGGCCAGGGGAGGGGCCCCATCGTGACCGCTGGTGCCCAGGTGTGGGGCAAACCTTGTCTCCTGCGGCTCACAGGCTGCCAGTTCTGCAAGGCACAGCCCAGAGAGAGACATTATATGAAGTGGGGTGAAGGGCCCTGGGTAAGGAGCCAGGAAGTGGGTGGGGCTGCCTTACATGTGCTGTTCAGTGACAGCCTCTCTGAGAAGGTGACATGTGCTCAGGGACGTGAATGACATGAAAGAACATGCAGAATAGGCAGCAGGCAGACCACAGGTCACCTGCAGAGGCCGTGAGGGAGACTGGCATCGGTGCTCAGGGACTGCTGGGGGAGGCGTGGCCCTCGGCGTGGCCCCAGCCGTGGCCCCCGGGAGGTGGTGAGCGGAGGTCAGGGAGGTGGCAGGCTCACTCGGGCTGGGCTTTTCTTCGAGGTGGGGAGGATTTGGGGTGGGGAGCGCTGTGCCCAGATTCGCATTTTAAGTGATGATCCTGCCTCAGCATGTGCACTGTCCCCTGTGTGTGCAAACGTGTGCATGTGCAGACCTGGGCCCCGAGTGCAGGAGACAGGCCAGGCGCCGAGGGGCTGCAGATGGGGTGTCACTGTAGAAGGGAGCCTTGGGGGCCTCCAGCTGAGGGTGGAGGCTGGGTCTGTGGCTCCAGAGGACAGACCTAGAAGCGTGTAAGCGGCAGGGAGGCGATTTCAGCTCGGAGTTCCGAAGAGCCCGCGGCGCTGGAGCGGGACAGGCCACGGCCTGGAGTGGAGAGGTGCCCATCACCGGAGGAAGGCAAGCACAGGCCACAGCCCCTGTCGGGGCCGCTGTGGGGGCAGTCCCGCCCTCCTCACCTAGGCTCTGGTTAAAGGCCCCTTCTTCCAGGGAATGTGGTGGGTTTGAGCAGAGACTCACTTTGATGCCAGTGATGGGGGCTTGGGCCCTGAAGCAGCCGTGGGGAAGTGCTTGGGGGCCTAGGGCCAAGCTTGGGGCTCCTCGGAATTTACCCTGCAGGTGCCCACTGCCTGCTGGCACCTAGGGAGGACCGGCTGTGCTGGTGCACTGGGTGCCAGGGCCCCTCTCCCGGCTCTGCTCCCAGAGGCTGCCCAGTGGACCTGCTGAGGCCTGGAGTGACTGGGGCCCAGCTTTGTTAACCCTCTGGCTTTTATGGAGGTTCTGGGGTAGGAGCCTGAGGGATAGGACAGGGTGGGACAGGGTGGGAGGGGCCCAGACCCTCCTGGCTTCCCTCCTAGCCAGTGTCAGCTTAGATCACCAGTTGCTGGAAACCAGACGCACTGGGCTGAGCCGGGAGAGCCTGTGGGCATCTCTTGCCGGTCCCCTGGGGACCCAGGTGTCCTGGCAGCCGTTCCCGGACTGGCAGGGAGGCCAGGCAGCAGGGAGGGGTCTCTGCCTCAGGCATCAGTGGTCCAAGCTCAATCAGCAACTGAGCCACTGAGCATGGATGACTTCTCTCTACGCCTTCCCTGTAAAGCAGGGCTAATTGTGTGCACTGTGAAGGCGTTGGGAGTAAATGGAGCGAGGAGATGGTGGAAAGCACCATCACAGGTCCTCCCCGGAGCAGGCCTGAGAGGAGGGCCACAGGCAGCGTTCCTGGGAGTGACCTCGGATGCACCAGTGGAGAAGGAGGAGCTGCTCAGGCGCCTGAGTGAGCAGGTTACCTCGGGGGTGGCCAGGGCCCACCCCACTGGGGCTGCTGGGGACCATGTAGGGCAGGTCTCAATACTGGGCAGGCACTGCCCTGTCCCCACCATGTCCCAGCATTTGGCACGCTGTGGGCAGGTGGAAGGTGGTCGCTGAACCGAACCAACATTTGGAGGTTTCTGGCGGAGGTGGAGAGAAGTAGGAGGGTCTGGGGAGACCCACCCCAACCCCTAGCTGCCCGCCTTCAGGAGGAGCGGGGCCTTCCTGGCGAGAGGCCCGGTTTCTGGCTGAGACCGTGGCACGCAGCTTCCATGGACTGGAGGCTTCCGAGGTGATCGGTCCGGTCTGACCCCACAGGGAGGCGCTGAGCGCGCTGGCAGGCAGGGCCCAGCTGCGAGGGCCCACATCCCATTGGCCCCTTCCCAGACGCAGATCTCTGGGCCCCAGTTCCTTCACCTGTAAAACAGGCCGAGTGCTAGCACCTGTGTGTGGCCGGCTGTGTGGACTAAGTGCGTGAATGCACAGACGGTGCTGAGCACGGAGTGGGCGCTCAGGAAAGGGAAGCTGTTATAGTATCGTTATGACCATTCGGTGAGACACTTGGGGTGTGGCAGGAAGAGGGCCGTGACCCTCACTCCAGGCCCTCGCAGCCCCGGTCTCTGCCAAGCACCCCCCAGAGGCTGTGACTGCACATCCAGTGAAGTCCAACCCTCCCTGGACTGCGCCCGGTGCCCACCACGGCTCTGGAGCAGTGAGTGCAGCGCCCGTAGTACATTCTCAGTGAGTGAGCGATGGAGTGGGAGGCCCCTGTCATCGCAGCCTTGCCCGGGGCCAGAAGCCCTCATTTTGCAGTTGGAGATGGGGCTCCTGTGGCAAACGTCCCCCAGAGGGAACGCTGGGGAGGAGTGTCACCCGAGGGCATGTGCTGTGGCCCCTTCCTGAGGCTGCTGGCGGAGCTGGGTGGGAGCAAGGGGCCACCGTGCGTGAGGAGGCAGTGGGGCCGCCAGGAATCAGAAGCCCATGGAGGGTGGGGTGCCCTGCGGGCTGGGTGCTCTGCAGCCGGTTCAGCCCCAGGCGCCACCGGAGGCAGTGCTGGTTAGTGGGGTGCGCAGGGGAGAGGTGGCCCCCAGAAGCAGCTGGCCACCAGCCCACCCTCTGGTCTTGGCTGAATCGCTGCCACGTGGACCAGGCCAGTGGTGTCCACACTCTTTAGAAGCAGATGTTTTCCCAACAGAATATTGTAGAGGAACTCATGAGAATCAGGTAAAAGCAGACTCTACTCTGGTTCACCCCTTCATTCATCATTCACATTCATTTGCAGAGCCTGCAAGCTACTGTCCTGAGTCCCGGGCTATCGCAGTGAGCAAAGCAGACAAAAAACCGAGTCCCCATGGGCCTGACATTCCAGAGGGGAGGCGGAGGGTCAGGAGGACACGTGAAGGAGCTGTTCAGTGTTGTAGGTGGTGATAAGCAGGATCAGCCAGTGCCAGGGCCCTGCGGTGGGTCCTGCCTGGTGCGTCGGGAGGAACAGCACAGAGGCCGGAGTGGCTGGAGCAGAGCAGCCGGGGAAGGGAGAGGGATGTGAGGTCAGGAAGCTAAGGGGGGAGGAGGGCCTAGTGAGCATGGAAGACCTTGGCTTTCACTCTGGCTGAGATGGAAGACTCTGAAGAGAGGAGGGACAGGATCTAAGTGGGCTTTGGTGGGTCCTTGGGCTGCCGGTGGGCAGTGGGCTGTGCCTGTGTGTGGGGGCGGGAGGTAAGTGTGGGAGGTGGGAGACCAGTGAGGCGGCTGCTGTGACGTCTGGGCCAGAGACCCTGGTGCCAGACCAGGGCGGGTAGCAGCGGAGGAGGAGCCGTGGTTGGGTTCTGGATGTTTTCAAGGAAGAGCCAACAGTATCTGCTGCTAAGTCAGACTTGGGGCCTGAGGGAAAGGAGTCAGGGCTGTGTCCAACGTTGGTCTGGCTGGAGAGGACTTGGGCAGGATCTGGGGGTCGGGCTCAGCTCTGGGCCTTTGCAGCTTGACATGCCCATTCCATGGCCAAGGGATCAGGCAGTGGGTGGGGCCTGGGGTTCAGGGGCGTGTCGTCCCGGTGCCCTGGGAGCAGTGGAGAGAGGTGAGGCGCTGGAGGACTGAGCCCCCATCCTGCTCTGTCAGGGAAAGGAGGCAGGACCAGCGAGGAGTCTGAGGAGGGGCTGCCCGAGGGGAAGGAGGGCCCTGGGGGAGGAGAGCCAGGCCGCATGGTCAGTGCTGGGGGTGGGGGGGATGGTCAAGTGTGTGGAGCCTGGCTGGAGGGCTTTGGGCTGGGAACCCCCAAACCACAGCCTGCATTCTGGCCTGAGGGTCGCCTGGCCTTGCCTGCTTGGCTGCACCTTCCTTCTGAGCTGGGTTCGGCTCCGTCCCCCCAGGGCTCAGGCCCCTTCCCAGCGGAAGCCCCAGGCTCCAGTGGGGCCTGCCTCCTGCCAGCCCGGCTGCCCGGCTGTGGTATAAATTACCCGAGTGACGGCGATGTGACTTTTAATGGCTCGTGTTCAATAATGTTAATACATCCCATTATATTACTATAGGGCCATCTATTACACACAGCGCAGCACATTAACTGAACTTGGAGAGCACCAGGCAGACACCGTGGTTAATGTCCTCGCAGCCTGGCCACGCCCCCATCGCTGGCGCTGGCCTGCTGGACGCGGGTGTAATTACAGACACCCCAGGGCGCCCCACTCACTGAGGTTGTCCCAGCTCTCCCGGCCCGCCTGCAGCCTGTGCGCAGGTCGCTGGTTTTGTGGAAGAGGCTTTCGGATGTCACACCCACATAGTGAGGGCCCCTCTTTCTGTCCTTACCTTGTGAGTCCAGTGGGGCAGGGTCGTTAGCCCCCATTGAACAGATGTGGAAAGTGAGGCTGAGTGGTGAAGCCGCATGCTCAAGGGACGGGGAGAGGCCCGGCAAGGACTCTTGACTCCCTATCCCGGCTGCCTCCCAGGTGCGGGGTGGTGCGAGCAAAGGGCCGGGGGCAGGAATGAATGAGGAGTGCCAGTCAGGTGGCCATCGGGGTGAGCGCTCTCGGGGGCTGGAGTCAGCCAACCCTGGATTCCAAGCCCCTCTTTGCCACTTGCTGTGTGAGTTTGTTTCTGTATTTTCTTGGACCTCAGTTTACTCATTTGAAAAATGAAGGTAATAGTGTTCCCGTCATGGGGTTATTGTGTGAAGATTAAATGAGATAGCCCCTGTGAAGTGCCCATGAAACGCTAGCTACTGGTTAGTGGTGTTATTACCACAACACCTGAACAGCCTCATGCCTGCGCCGCCCCCCCCCCCCCCTCCCCACCCCGCCCCAGCTATCAAGGTGCCTGGCCCTGGCCCATCCGGTACATGTCCTGAGGCCCTGCCCAGCAGCACCTTCAGCTTGGCCCCTGGGACTGCAGCCACCTGGGTGGGGGGGTGTTGGATCCTTGGCCCACGGGAGGGCCTGGAAGCCACTTCTGGTCCCAGTGCTGGTGACCGGGGCGTGTGCCTCAGCTTTCTGAGCCCCGTCTTCTCCCGTCTAAACGGGCTCAGGTTCCCTGCCTCAGGCCTGCGGACTAACAGCAGGAGCGTCTGCGTCGCTAACTGCGCACCTGCTGCTAACAGAGCACAAGGATGGTTTGCTGCCCTCTTTCCAAGCCCCTTTGGCATCCAGTCTCCCTGTGAGCCCCTCAGGGAGGTTGGCAGACCCAGATGCTCACCACCTGTGCCCACTCAGCAGATGAGGCGACGGAGGCTCACAGGAGAGGTGACTTGCCCTGGTCACCGAGCCGGGCAGGGGGGTGGCAGCCTGCCTCTCACCTCCGGCACGTGGGCAGGAGGAGGAGAGAGAGCAGGCCTCTCCTCTTCCAGCAAAATTCACAGACCAGCCTTTCTTTGGCAGCCCTGCCAGGTGCTTCCAAAGAAAACGGGGCACAGTGCTATGGCCCCTGGGGCCCCCCTGGGCTCTGCCCTCCTCCCCGGGCCTCTGAGCGCTGCCATCCCTGGCCTCCCCCACATGTATCACTCTGACAGGGTTACGGAGTCAGCATGTAAAACCTGCAAAAGTGAGTGTAATTTATTGATCTACATTTCGCTTATGAAATAGGACAAGTGCTGATTTGAGGATCTCGCTTGCTCTCGGCCGTGCGCTGCCCACACCCCGCCCGCTCTCCTGGCCTCTGACGTGCGGTAAATCCTCCCAGCGCATCAGCACCGCCTCCTCGGGCCGGCCAGGCTCTCCTCGCGCCCTCTATTCTTCTCTGGCCTCCATGCCGTATCTGCCGGCCGGCCTCCCTTTTCTTCCTGACTCCTAAGAAAACATAATGCTTAAAAGGGTGAGACAAGGAACCGAATAAAGTGCTTTCTGGGGAAATATTTGTTCAAAGGCTTGTTGCCTGCATCTGTCTGGTTCTCTCCCGGAAAACATAATTCAGAACAGGCCTGGAAATTAACCCAAGTGTCTGCTTGCTCTCCTGATAAGTGGCTGGGCAGCCCCTGGAGTGGGGTGGGCAGAGACGACGTGGGACGGTCCCCCCAATGCTTGGCTTCTGGGTGTTGCTATGAAACCAGGCAGACAGCTGCAGCCCCAGGAGGTGAGCGATGCTGGAGGGAGGCTTGCCTTGGGGAGGGAGGAAAGGGACCTGAGAGCATTGCCCGTGTGCCAGGCACTGCGTGGAGTGGCTCACCTACCGCAGAACAAGGCTTCGGCGTGCCCGGGCGAAGCGTCAGACCACGTGAGAGCCGGAGCGTGGCCACTGGCAGCTCTGTGACCTCACGAGGCCCCGTGGCTCTGAGCCTGTTTCCTCACCCGTCTGAGGTGTTCACTGCGGGACTTGTCCTCAAGCTGGAAGCCTGGAACGAAGGAAGTGGCCCCTTCCTTCATGGAGTACCTGCCCTGTGCCAGGTGCTGTGCCAGGTGTCCGAGGACACAGTGGGGACAAAATGGTCCTTGGATTCACGGAGCTGATGTTTTAGGGGGAGGTGGATAACAGAGGAAATAAGTACGTAAATATAGAAAGTGACCATTGTTATGGGGGGAATCTAAGCAGGCATGTGGGGATGGGCACAGGGCATGGTGGTGGGAGAAGGCCTCCCTGAGGTGACACTGAGCAGCCTTGGGGGGAAGGAAGTGGGGGAGTGAGCCACATGCATACCTGGGGGAAGCCTTCAGGCACTGGGAATGGCCGGTGCAAAGGTCCTGAGGCAGAGTGCCTGGCATGTTCCTTGTACAACAAGGAGGCTGGTGTGGCTGGGGCCAGGAGAGCCAGGCCACGGTGGGAGTGGTCAGAGATAAGGTCAGAGGTCATATACGTGAAAATGCTTCGGTAAAATACCAAGTGTTGCTGATAATTTGACAGCTTGCCCTACACTGAGCTGTAAAGGGCATTTTATTAGCACCTGGCAGGGCTCCCGAAGAAAGGCTGGTATGTGACTTTTGCTGGAAGAGGAGAGACCTACTCTCTCTCCTTCTCCTGCCCACCTGAGCGCCCCAGTCCTTCTGGCTGCACGATGATACGAACTTCCCCATTATGATGCCGGGAGGAGAAAGGCCAGTTGTGACTGTGGGGCCAGCGGTGGGGTGGGGGTGACGGCAGTGGGCCTGGCGAGGGCCCTGACCTGGCCAGTGGGGCACTGGTGACTGTGGAGATGCCCACACATTCTGGCTGTGCCTGCGGCCTTAGGGAGAGAAGTCAGGGGCCACGAGCCCACGCTCTGGCAGCCTTGGGTGGGGTTGGTGATCCTAATTAAAAGCTTGGGTCCAAAAGGCTTGATGATGGAGTTTCTAATTAAATCATTTCATCTCGTCTGGGAGACAGAGGTTTGCGTCTGATCCTTTGTGTTGGAGACAGATGGGGCCCTTCAGCCCCTCGTGTGGCAGCCAGGAGTGGAGGTGGGGGCCGAGCCTGAGAGGAAGTGGGGCTGGCTGAGAACAGGCCTGGAAATTAACCCAAGTGTCTGCTTGCTCTCCTGATAAGTGGCTGGGCAGCCCCCGGAGCGGGGTGGACAGAGTCGGGCGAGGGACGGTCCCCCCAACGCTTGGCTTCTGGGTGTTGCTATGAGATCAGGCAGACAGCTGCAGCCCCAGGGCGGGGGGGCTTGCCCTGACAACCCTGCCCCACAGGACATGTGGGCGGCCCTCCTTGTCACTGCTGCCCTCACCCTTAGATTCTGTGTGTGTGTGTGTGTGTGTGTGTGTGTGTGTGCAGCCCACTTGTGTAAGGGGAGGCTGAGGTTTCACATGACAGATAGTAGCATGGGCTCTGGGCTAGTTCCTCTGGTTTCAATTCGTGGCTCAGCCAGCTACTCACTAGCTGTGTGACCTCGGACAAGTTACTTAACCTCTCTGTACCTCAGTTTTGGGAGAATGGAGAGCATAAGATTGGAGTGTTAAGGCATATAAAGCCACTTGGGACCGTTGTTGGCACATAACACTCAATAAATGCGAGTTCCCACGGTGCTGATTGCATGTGTGTGTGTCTGTTTGGGTGAATTGAATTCATTCCAGCTCATACCGGCCTGTGAGGAGGGTGAGCCTGACACAGCCAGGCTCGTGGGCGGAGATAAATGGGAGCCCTTCCCGGCTCTCCGGGAGCGAGAGCGTTGTGCCACCTGTGTGTGTCAGCGCCGGCGAGGGGCTGCCGCAGGAGCAAACCACCCCCAGGTCTGCGGCTGAAAATACGTGCACGCAATACCGCCACCTTACTCGTCTCCAGGCTGGCTGGGTGCCCTGCCCGTCTCCTCAGGGACCGAGCGTGGCTGGTCCTGGCAGCAGAGGGAGCATGGGCCCCGTGGGACTCACAGCTGCAGGGAAGTGCTCTGGCCTCCACGTGATAGTCTTTCCTGTTCCCAGCTCATTGGCCGGAACAGGCCACGCGGTCCCAGGAACCTCAGGGCCAGGGAGTGGGATGTAACCACGTGCCAGGAGGGCAGGGGCTGGAAATGGCTCTGGACCAGCACCATCGTGTCGTGTGCACATCCGTTCATTACTGAGTGTCTCTCTCACTAGTGACAGCTCCCTGACGGCCGGCCTCAGTCTGTGTGTTTACCCCGGGGCCGGAGACTGCGCGAGGCGCCTAGCGGGTGCTCAGGAAACCATTGTTGAGGAGTGACTGTGTGAATGAATCAACAGAGTGTCTGAGGCGTGTGGGTGGCGGGGACCGTGTGGGAGGTGGAGGCTGGTGGCTGTGGGAGCAGCTGTGGCGAAGGGACCTCATGAGCCTTGTGTGCAAATTGTATTGTCTTTTAAGAGCCTTGTCGCCTCAGAGACTCTCATGCCCATTTCTCAGTTACAGCAGGAAATGCTGCAGGCCCGTGTGAGAGCAAGGGGCCTGTGCGATGGGCAGAGGAGGCCGGGGCCCCCAGTCCCCAGGCCTGGGGAGGGGCAGAGCTGGGAGGCTGAGCACCCTGGGGTGGGAAGACCGGCAGGCTCAGCTCTGGGCAGAAGGCCCAGTCAGGGCTTGTCCGAGTGGCTGGCTGGGCAGACAATCGATGGCACTGGGGCGTAGGTCTGCTGGCCCAGGGCCAGGCCCCGGGTGACCAGATGCTCGGGCTGGGAGTCACGGCAGGACTGTGTCCACAGAGCAGGGTAATGAGGTCTGACTGACGAGAACACCTGACCCGCATGCCCTCAGGGGAGGGGCCGGCAGCCCCCAGTGGCTCCGTGAGTTTGGGTGAGGCCCTTAGTGTGTGGCCCTGAGAAGGCTGTGGGGTGGGTGGCAGGCAGTTCTGTCTGGGCCTGTCCTAGTCCTTCCACAGGCCGCCCGGCCCCCAGCCCAGTGCCCTGCCCGGGGCCCCTCCACTTCCCAAGCTTAGGAAGTCCCTTCTCTGTTCTTAGTAATTGTGGGGGCGCCCAGGGGTGTGGGTGTGCGGCTGGGGTCACTCTTGTCTTCTGCTCCTGACGCTGTCACCACGGGCCTGGTCAGGGCTGACTCTCCTCGGCATCGGGCAGTGGGACGCTCGCCAGCTGCCTTTTGAGGCCCCAGGAGTTCCTGGTGCCCCACACCCAGCGCTTCAGCCGGGAGGACCTCCTTTTCCTGCCCGCCCTCCCCAGGCTAGTTCTCTGAAGGTAGGTTGTTTATGTCGGTGCGTCCGGCCGAGCGTCCATGCCGAGCGTCCATGCCGAGCGTCCACGCCGGCACCGGCGGGCAGGAGGTGCTATGCTCCATGGGTGTGCTGCGCCGACTGTGCGGGTTCTCAGTGGGACAGCCCTCCCTGAGGGCAACACCTCTTGCTCCTCAGGGCAGTGTCTGTGCCGCGGAGGCCCTTCTGGCTCGGGGGTGAGGGTTGTCGGTGGGGACCGTGCAGGCTGGGCCTTTGGAAGCTGGCCTCTGGCCGGCTCTCTGACCCACACATTCCTGTCACGCACCTGAAAGCCCGGCTGCCTTTCATCTGAAGAAAAGCGATGCTGAGGGCCTGGCTTGTGGGTAGAGCAGAGGGAGCAGGGTCAGCTGGGAGGGTGAGCAGCGCCCGAGGCCCAGACTCGGATGGTGAACCGGGAGGCGGAGCAGCTCCCTGTGCCTTGCTGCAGGTATCTCCTGGCTCTGATATTCAGGACATTTTCATCTCTCTGAGCCTCATTTTCCTCATCTGTAAAATGGGCACAAGGGCCCCAGCCTTGCCTCCCTCCCAGTAATAATCTCTAGTGTTTGCTGAGGGCCCCGTGTTTTAAGCACTTTGCGGGTACTCACTAATGCGGTCTTCTCTGTTGTTGCTATGACTACTTTAGAGGGGGAACTGAGGCCTGGAGAGGCCTTTCGCTTGCCTAAGGTCTCGCCGGAGGACAAAGCGGGTGGCCCAGCCCCGGGCAGGCTGGCTCCAGAGTTCGCTGGGAGCTTCCGTGCGTGCCAGCATGGGGAAGGGGACGGAGGAGGAGCTTCTAAACGCTGAAGCTCACAGCAGGAGGGTGTGGTTTCTGTCAGGTGGCCCTGGGGCAGCTGCGGTGGTGGACATCCACCCACTTGGCTTGGGGTGTCGGCCTCGTGCAGGTCAGGGTAAGGGGTTCACTCCTGCCTTTTCGGAAAAGCCTTGAACAAAGCACCGGCCAGGAGACTGAGCCCTCAGGGGGCCGAGACGCCCCCTCTCCTCTCAGGGCGGTGTGGGCTGGACTGGCTGCTGTCAGTCAGGGAGCCAGTGATCCCGGGGCTGCGTGTGTGCTGGCAGACCCACCAGACCGGGTGTGTGTGGCTGCAGGTTAGTGCAGCAGCTGAGAACAGTCAGGCTCCAAACACACGTGTGTGCATGGACACAATGCACATGCCTGCTCACACATGTGCACCCACATGCACGCATGCACATGGGCCTTTGCACTGGCTATTTCCTCTGCATGAAACGCCCTCCTTCAAATACCCATGTGGCTTCGACCTTTGTTTCCTTGGTTCTTAACTCCAGTGTCACCTGTTAGAGGGGCTTTCCCTGACCCCTCTCTCTGGCAGCCCCCTGCTCCTCCCATCTTCCATTTCTTCTGGACCCTCGTCCCCTCTAATGGCCCTGCATCACCTCCTTTGACGTCTCTGTCTAGATCGGGAACCCATGAGGGCAGTGGTCACCGTCTGTCTCCAGTCCTCAGCGCTAGCTACACGTGACAGGCCATCACTAATGACTACTGGTAGGAGGGGTAAAGAGGGAGTGTGCTGTGTACTTGTGAGCTCAGGGCACAGGCTTCCATGTGTGCCTGTGCGTGCCCACACGTACACACTCACGCAGATGCACTTGGCATTCATCTTCACTGTGTTTCAAGCTCGGAAGCAGCTTTTGTCTTTCCGCTGTGCATGAGCCTCCTGGTCACTCCAGAGGGGCAGTTTTCAGCTAAGTGCTCTCCCAGGCAGAGGCGCTGCTGGCACAGGCGGGAGAGCAGCCCACGTGCTCACCAAGATTCACAGGTGCTTGTGTTCTAAGGGCTATGTCTGCATGATTCCACATGCAAAAGGCACACAGGGTATAAGGTGAAAGGTCCCTGCCCAACCCTGCCCCAGCCATGGTTCCCCCCCCAGAGACGCCTTCACCGTTTTGTTGCAGATCTGTGTGTTTATAGCCGGGTATGCACGGCCCCTCACGCAATAGGGGCGCCAGGGCTGCACCCTGCTCCTCTGTCGCTGTTGTTTTGACCCCGTGTCTCAGAGAGCGGCCCGGAGCAGTGCCTGGAAAGCTGCCTGTTCTTTTTCGCAGCTGCATAGTATTCCTTGTATGGCCATAGCTTCTTCCGCCAGATTGTGTCCCAAGTGTTGCTGTACAGAGGGTGCTGCAGTGAATGAGCACAGAACTGCACCAAGAGGGGCTCAGTTGCCCAGAATCCAGAACAATCATTGGTTCCCTCCCCTGGGCCTCCCCAAGCCTCCCAGGGACTGGGTCCCTTCCCACGAGTGAGCTCAGTGGGGCCTGCTGGGGACATCGCAGGGGCCGAGCCGGCCGTGCCCTTTTCCTCAGTGGAAGGTGCGTCTGACTCTCCTTGGGGATGGGGGCGGCAGGGGCACAGGTGACTCTCCTTGGGGATGGGGACGGCAGGGGCACAGGTGACTCTCCTTGGGGATGGGGGCGGCAGAGGCACAGGTGACTCTCCTTGGGGATGGGGGCGGCAGAGGCACAGGTGACTCTCCTTGGGGATGGGGGCGGCAGGGGCACAGGTGACTCTCCTTGGGGATGGGGGGTGGCAGAGGCACAGGTGACTCTCCTTGGGGATGGGGGTGGCAGGGGCACAGGTGACTCTCCTTGGGGATGGGGGCGGCAGGGGCACAGGTGACTCTCCTTGGGGATGGGGGTGGCAGGGGCACAGGTGACTCTCCTTGGGGATGGGGGCGGCAGGGGCACAGGTGACTCTCCTTGGGGATGGGGGCGGCAGGGGCACAGGTGACTCTCCTTGGGGATGGGGGTGGCAGGGGCACAGGTGACTCTCCTTGGGGATGGGGACGGCAGGGGCACAGGTGACGCTCCTTGGGGATGGGGGCGGCAGAGGCACAGGTGACTCTCCTTGGGGATGGGGACGGCAGGGGCACAGGTGACGCTCCTTGGGGATGGGGGCGGCAGAGGCACAGGTGACGCTCCTTGGGGATGGGGGTGGCAGAGGCACAGGTGACTCTCCTTGGGGATGGGGGCGGCAGGGGCACAGGTGACGCTCCTTGGGGATGGGGACGGCAGAGGCACAGGTGACGCTCCTTGGGGATGGGGACGGCAGAGGCACAGGTGACTCTCCTTGGGGATGGGGACGGCAGGGGCACAGGTGACTCTCCTTGGGGATGGGGGTGGCAGGGGCACAGGTGACTCTCCTTGGGGATGGGGGCGGCAGGGGCACAGGTGACTCTCCTTGGGGATGGGGACGGCAGGGGCACAGGTGACTCTCCTTGGGGATGGGGGCGGCAGAGGCACAGGTGACTCTCCTTGGGGATGGGGGCGGCAGAGGCACAGGTGACGCTCCTTGGGGATGGGGGCGGCAGAGGCACAGGTGACTCTCCTTGGGGATGGGGGCGGCAGAGGCACAGGCTAAGTGGGCAACCGCTTGTCCTGGGGGCATCCCCGAGCCTCTTGCCCAGACATTTCCCACCCTCAGTTGCCGCAGGGACGAAAGCTCTGGCCACGAGTGTTTGTGGCCAGGACTGACTTAGTGATTCCTTAAGCAGATAAATCTTAGGTTTGACATCAGCCCAGATCACTATGCCCACCCCTTCACCCTGTCTCCCTGGACAGCTGAGGGCAGGGCAGAGGGTACAGGAACAGTGCGTTTGATGTGCATGGAGGTGGGCATGGAGAGCATGGAGCACTGAGCACCCCTGCGGAGCCTGGGCAGTGCGCCTGCCTGTGGGGAGGGCACTGGGGCTGTGAGTGCGGGCCGGGGGGAGGGGAGGCGCAGGAGGTCCGCCCAGCCCCTTCCACATGCTCTGAAGGTGGTGGGTGTCAACCACAGGAGGCAGCAGCTTAAGGGCTCCGCATCTCACCTTTGCCTGGGGGTGGGGAGGCGGGGGCTGTGGGCCAGGAAGGTGCTCTAAGGCCGCGGTAAGTGGGAGCTGGGGCAGCAGGCCTCGAGTCTGTGGGGCGGTGGGCCCCTGCCTCTCTGGGCCCTGAGTCCCAGACTATGAGAGAGGGATTTCTCAAAGGCCCCACCCGCTCTGGCCTCCTGGGATTCCATCCATGGGAGGGTAGGGTGGGGGGCAGGGGGAGCTGGAGCCTGGGTCCAGAGGGAGTTGTGGGGACAGGGTCTGCTGGGTGGTGACCCAGGGGCTCCCTGGGGAAAGGAGATGGACCCTCAGGATCCCCTCTTACTACCATCCCCAGGCCACACCATCCCACACACCTGGGGATTTTCCCCGGCTGGGATCTTCCAACTCTTTATGTAAATCAAGGCACCCAGAGGTCCCTGGGGTGTGTATACACATGCATGTATGTGTGTGCATATGTATAGATGCATGAGTGCACATGTGAACATGTACACATTTATGTGTGTGCATATGTGCGATTCCCGATGACTGCGTGGTGTGTTGTTGGGGGACCACCAGCCACAGGACCCAGGTAAGCTGCTGGGAGACTTTCTGGAGGAGGGCTTGATGCTGACATGCCAGGCACTTGCCCACCTGATGCCAGCCTCACTCCTGCTGGGAGTGGGGAGGGCCACAGGGGCACAGGGGCAGGGAGAGCTGACTGGAGGTGGGTGGGCTGGAGGTGGGGCTGGAGCCAGGGGCAAGGCCGGCCAACCATTTGCCCACCCTCTCTGGGCCTCAGTTTCCCCCATGTCACCGGGCCTCCCCCAGGATTCGAGGAGGCAGTGCCCGCGGGAAGGGCTGGGGCCGCTCCAAGGCTGGGGGACAGGAGGGAGGTTGGTGTGCGGGGTGCGGTGCTGGATGGGCAGGGTGGGGGTGCCAACCGCCCCCATTAGTGGCCCCTCTCACCTCTAGATCCCCCAGATCAGCTACGCCTCCACAGCCCCGGACCTGAGTGACAACAGCCGCTACGACTTCTTCTCCCGCGTGGTGCCCTCGGACACGTACCAGGCCCAGGCCATGGTGGACATCGTCCGCGCCCTCAAGTGGAACTACGTGTCCACGCTGGCCTCGGAGGGCAGCTACGGCGAGAGTGGCGTGGAGGCCTTCATCCAGAAGTCCCGAGAGGACGGTGAGTCAGGTGCCGCCTGCAGGGTCATCTCGGGAATGGGGGGGCCTGCCACAGCACCACGCTGTGCACTGCCCCCCAGCCACCCGCTGGGTCCTGCTGTGGGCTCTGCCTGCCCTGGGCCCTGCCCTTGTGGGCCTCGGCCTCTCCCCTGAGCGCTGGGCCATGGCCTTGCGGGAGCTGGGTGGCTCCTGGGGGCGAGGGCGGGTGTGAATGACTTAGCAGAGGTGGCCAGGTGTGGCCAGGCCGCGGAGGGACTGGCAGTGTTCCTGGTGTGGGAGCTGGTGGAACAGCCGCTGCTCTCAGGCAGAGGGGAGGGGGAGGGGGAGGGGAAGGAGGTGGCCTTATTTAAGGGGTGTCAGGGGCCAGCTAGCAGGTTCTTGAAGCACCTTTGTGGGATCAGGAACTCGGAGTCCCTAAGACCGAGCGGCCTGGTGGGGTGCGGGTGGGGCCGTGGGTCACATCTGCTGCTGACTCCCCCTCTGTGAGGTCGGTGCTGTGGGTGGGATCTGAGGAACGTGGGAAAGTGAATTGCTCTCCTTGAGGACCCCCCTCCCCCCAACAGGCCTCTTTCCTTCGGGTTAAGCTCACTGCTTTCCCTTAATTGCGTCGGAAACTCTAGCTAACAGCCAGCGGTAAGCGGTAAGCGCTGACATAACAGGGTTTCACCTCTGGGTGGCTCTGCTGAGGGAGGGAAGCCCCTCTCTGCCTGCGGTGGCTCCTGCAGCAGGCGAGCCCTGTCTGGAGGTGGGGGGGGGGGGGGAGGCAGTGGGAGGCAGCCCCACTTCCCTGCAGAGAGGGCCCCTCCGCCCCTCTCCTGGCCTCTCCCAAGGCCCTGTCTCTAAATAGCTCCTGTGGCACCTCGACCTTGGGGTGGCGTCTGTATTTATACCCACATAACCCGGCACTCTAATTGCTTTTTCTAAGGACCACAGTGTCCAGCGGCTGGCATCGGCAACACCCTGCGGGCATAATCCCGCTATAAATCTTGGATAAGCCTCTTTAATTGTACAGCCAAACCCTCCGGGTGCCTGTGACCTGGCGCAGAGGGCGGCCTGTGGAAGTGGGGCGGCACTGACTGATGGCTGCGGCTGCGGCCACTCCCACTCCCGCAGCCCAGCCTGCAGGGGGAAGGGGCTGACTGAGCCGCTCCCATCTCAGGCCACTGCCCACTCCCACAGCCAGGCCTGCAGGGGGAAGGGGCTGACTGAGCCGCTCCCATCTCAGGCCACTGCCCACTCCCACAGCCGGGCCTGCAGGGGAAGGGGCTGACTGAGCCGCTCCCATCTCAGGCCACTGCCCACTCCCACAGCCGGGCCTGCAAGGGGAAGGGTCTGGGCTGAGCCACTCCCATCTCAGGCCACTGCCCACTCCCACAGCCGGGCCTGCAAGGGGAAGGGTCTGGGCTGAGCCACTCCCATCTCAGGCCACTGCCCACTCCCACAGCCGGGCCTGCAGGGGGAAGGGGCTGGGCTGAGCCCACTCCCACTCCAGCCACGTGGGTGGCAGCTGCCCGAGACCTGAGACATGGTGGCAGTGGCGGACTCTGCTGCAGCCCTCGCCCTGGCTATCTGCGAGCCGCCTCCTCTGCTGACTCTGGGCTGGCCCTGCCCCTGCTTCCAGGTTTCTCTCCACACAAGTCCACTGCCTTTCTGTTTATGATGCAACCTCGGCAGGATCTGGGGACAGAGGTGCCGGATGGGGGCAGGGGCAGAGGTTCTGCATCTCAGTGCTCAGTTGTGGGCAGCCCCTGCTGAGAGGTACCTGGCAGCCCCCCTCCCCCCAGTACTTCCTAGCCCCCTGTGTACCCAGCAGTGCTGAGCACCTGTCTTATGCCTGTTGTCCTGGGCACTCCTCCTGCCCTGTGAGGTAGGTACCCCATTTTATAGGGAGGACCTGAGGCACAGAGAGGCCAAATAATACCTGGCAGCAGGTCACAGAGCGCGTTATTGGTGGAGAAGGGATTTGAACTCTGGAAGTCTAGCTCCAGGACTAGAGGTCTTAACTGCTGTTGTTTTCTTGTCACTCTGTCTTCTGCTCATTTCCCACTGCATTAACTGAGACCCATGTGGGCCAGCCGTGCGACACACACCCACACCCACACACACACACACACGCACACGTACACGCACACGCACATACACGTGTGCCTGCGAGTGTGCAGAATTAAGGCGTGAGATATGGGTGAGGTCTGGGCATTGCGTTTTATCTGAAGCTAAGATTCCATATAAATTTCCCATTAGCATCTACAGTAATCAGACATTGGGTAGTTAGAAAATACAATGTCTACTCAAGACTTTTGAGGACTTCTAGAAAAGTAAGAGAACTAGCTACTCTACCAGAGCTTCCAGCTCAGGGACTGCTGCCTGGCACAGGTGCCCTCACAGTGCTGCTGCCCCTCACAGTGCCGCTGCCCCCTGCTCTCATCCCATTGTGGAGGGCCTGGCCTCCCCCCTGGCAGCACCTTCCGTGTCCCCAGAGGCTCCCGCTGTCACCCTGCAGGGTGCATAGCCCTGGGGCGCTGGCTGGGCCTGCGCTGGCCTGTGGGCAGCTGGGTCCCTGCGCCCTGCCTGCTGAAAGAAGTTTGATTGGAGGGCCGTCTCTAGGTGAGTGAAAAGAACAGGAGAGAAAGCCACGCTCCAGCTGGCCAAATTGAAACGAGAATTGAATGGCCAGGAGAGAGAGGCCACTGTACCTTGTAGCCTCTTCCCTGCGAAAGATTAAAGATGTCTTTGGCCGTATACGGTATTGATTTGTCCTCTGAAGTGTAAAGCATCAGTGAGTTGCTCAGGGGAGCGCCAGGGAGTGGGGCAGAGGGCAGGGTGTGCACACAGAGCCCCGGCCAGAGCTCGGCCAGCAGGTCCTGGACACCTACTGTGTGCTGGGCCCCGGGACCTGCATACTTATGCTCATTTTGTAGATGAGGAAACTGAGGCCAGAGAAGTAGGTCGGTCTCCCAAGGCCATGAAGCCAGAACGTGGAGGAGCTGGGACCGGAGGCCAGCTCTGTCTTCTGGGTGGGGGGCCCCTGGGGAGCGCCCGGCACTGACGGACACTGGCATGGGGCTTGAAGAAAGCAGGGCCTGTCTGGGGGCTCACTGGGGGGCTTGGGTCAGGTCCTCTCCATGAGCAGTTCCAGCGCCCTGGGCACATCGAGGCCTGTGCTCCCAGGGTGGGAACAGCATGGCCTTTCTCGGAGTGGCAGGAAGAGCTTCGGGCCCAGGCCTGCTCCCGGGGGACACCCTGTCCTTGCACAGTGGGAAGTTCCGAGGCCGCATCTCCCTGTCATGCTCCTGCGTCCCCCGTGGCTATTCCAGCGATGAGTGATGAGCCAACCTTTTGCTGCCCGACCGCCAGCTCCAACTCCCAGGGCTGAGCCTCAGACTTGTATTTCGATGGCCCCTGTCAGTGCAGTGGCATCGGTGTGGGCATTGGTGACTGGCAGGGCCCTGGCTGTGTGAAATCTCTGGACTCAGCTTCCCTGGCTGTACACGGAACACGGGCCCCCTGGAGGCTGCGAGGGGCTGGGGAAGAGCTAGACCAGCTGGAAAGAGCTGTGCCAGCCCCTCCGGGTGCTCATGTTTCTGGGAGACCAGAGGAGAGATTTGCCCTCGGCACTCCCAGGATCCAGAACCCCTAAAGGGAGGCACTTAGAGAGTCCCGTTCTGCTGCCCCCCTCCCCTCCCCTCCTTATCTCCTCCCACTTCTCTGTCTCTCTCTCTAACACTCCAGGCTCAAGCCCACCTCAGGGCCTTTGCACTGGCTGGTCCCTCTGCCCAGAAAGCTCTTTCCCTGGATAGCCATGTGGCCCACATCCTCAGCGCATTCAGGTGTCTTCCCAGGTGTCCCCTCTTCAGGGAGGCCTCTGATCACCGTGTCTCACACAGCCCTGCCAGCCCATTACTCTTCATCCTCTCTTCCCTGTGGTTTCTTTAAAACACTTGAAAAGTACATTTTTATTTGTTTATGGTCCACCAGGGCAGAGACTTTTTGCCTGTTTTGTTCTCTGCTACATTCCCAGCCTCTAGCACAGTCCCTGACGGGCACATAGTAGTTGCTCAGTAAGTGTTTGTGGAATGGATGATTGATCACAAAATCCAGCTCCCAACTACCCACTTCTTTACCCACCCTCCCCCCCTGGGCCTGCGAGGTTGCTCTCCTAGCCTCCCGAACAGCAGGCTGAGGCGGGCAGAGCATCGGCCTCTGGGGTCCGGCCAGGCTGCCCTGGGACTCAGCCTCCATCCCCACTGAGCTCCCTGCTGTCTCTGAGCCTCCACCGACTCACTGAGGACAGAAGTCCTTTCTGGGGGGGGCAGAGGCAGGGCTGTGAGGACTCAGGGCCCGTCTGCAGCGGCTTCAGGCTGAAATGTGGGGTTCAGCCTCCTCTCATGTCTCCCACGGTGCCTGCCTCGGAGGACGGGAAAGGGAGAGGCTCGGCCCTGCAGACCCACTTGAGCCTCCCGGCTGGCCTGAGCCGCACAGATTTATTTCACACCTGCGGGCGCGGAGAGGCGCTTGGCCGCGGGCCTGCTGGCTCTCCGTGGGCGTGGGAGGCGCGGTGCCCTGCCCTGCCAGCAGTAGGTGCTGAGTAAGTGAATGTAGGGGTGCAGGATGCATCTGTTGAAGTGAAGAGAGACACTCCGGGGTTGCAGGGGCCCTGCCGAGCCAGAGGGCAGGCCAGCAGGGCTGGGGGAGGGTGCTTGGACCAGCAGAGGAAGGAACGGGCCTGCCAGGTGGGGGGACAGCATGAGCGAGAGTCTGGAGGTAGGAGTGAACGAGGCAGATGGGACCCCGGCGAGGGGCCTGGCCTGGTCCTAGTGGCCTCAGGACAGGGGCCAACGTGAAAGGGAGCTGAGCAGCCCTAACCGGTTTGGCTCAGTGGATAGAGCGTCAGCCTGTGGACTCAAGGGTCCCAGGTTCGATTCCGGTCAAGGGCATGTACCTTGGTTGTGGGCACATCCCCAGTAGGGAGTGTGGAGGAGGCAGCTGATCGATGTTTCTCTCTCATCGATGTTTCTAACTCTCTATCCCTCTCCCTTCCTCTCTGTAAAAAAAATCAATAAAATATTAAAAAGAAAGAAAGAAAGAAAGGGAGCTGAGCAGAGTTTCTTTTAGGACAACCCTGTATTTTTAAACTTTTTGGCACTTGGGGTCACACCTGCTTGCCTGAGAGATTATATGAGCACCCACCATCTCCACCTGCCACGCAACCTGTCAGGGCCCAGGGGTCTCCTTGCCCATCAAGGCTCAGTGCCAAGGCCCCTCCTCACTCAGGCTCCCCTGACCTCCTCCCGCCAGCAGCGCTGCTCACCTGGGCGGGGACGGTCTCCCCAGCATCGCCCCCGGGGAGCTCAGTGCGGTGACCTCTCCCTCTGTTTCTTGCACTTGACTGTGTGCCCTCGCCCTCCCTTACACAGCAGGTGTTTGTAGAATGGACACATGGGTGAGCAGATGACCAGCCCTGTGCCCTCGGGCATGTCACTGCCCTTCCGGGCTTCCTCTTCTCTGCAGCAGGTGGGTGTCAGCTCATCCCAGGGCCCAGCCTGACCCTGAGGGCTGCGTCCTCCAGCGCGCTGACTCCACATTCTTAGAAGCAAAGGCTGTCAGGGCCTCTTCTCGCGAGCCTGGCTCGTTCTGCAAACACCTCAGACATTCGCTGAAACTCCTTACTGAGGCGGCTTCTCAGAGCAGAGCTGGGAAATGAACTGTCCCTCAGGCCCAGGGGATGGGTGTCCAATGGGGCACCTCAGGGCGTGGCCTCTGGCTCAGGGCTGACGGGCCAGCGGGTGGGGATGATCCTGAGCACGCAGCCTTCTTGCCCCAGCCAGGTGAAAGGGGTTGGCATTAGCCGAGGGGATGGGGGGCTGGAAGCGGGGGGCCCTGCCACTGGGTTGGTGTTTGTGACAGTGGGATGCTTTGCAGCATCTTCTCAGGAAGAGACCCCTGGACTGTCCCTCCAGTTGCCTCCTGGACTCACAGCCCGGGGACCTGGCAGCTGGCACCTGGCACGCCCGGCACGCCCTGCCCGCTGACCATGCATTCTCCAAGGGTGTGGGAGGGAAGTGGGCCCGCCCAGCAGCCAGTCGCCACCATTCCAGCTCATCCACTAGGCCTCCCTGAGCCTGAGACCCATCGCATCGTCAGCTCCCCTGTGCCACCGTCACTCTCCGTGGGTGGAGATTAAGTGGACCTGGCCCGGCACCTCCGGCAGAGCCACGAGGCCTGCCACACGCTCGCCGAGTCTCCTGGCTGGCACTCGGACACGGGCAAGGTGCTGCGTTAATGTGACCGCGTGGCGGCTGTCAGGTCAGTCTGTGTCCCGCCACGAAGAGGAACCGCGCGCCCGCCTGGCCCGCCGCGGGGATCTCGCCTGTCCACCCTGACTTCTCTGCCGCTCTGGCCTCTCCATGCTGCGAGTCCCCTGGGTTGAGTGTCACTTTCCCAGCTCTCTCCGCCTCGAGGTGCTCGCCCCGGCCCCTCACGATGGGAGCAGAAGATGGAGTGACATCTGGAGTCGCCTCAGCTTGACGGGAGTGAACAGGGTGTCAGACCCGAGCCTGCTGCTCTGGGCGCTCCGCCTTTCCCTCGTGGACGGAAGCAGCCGTTTCTCTCTCTGGCCTCCTTTGTGGCACAGACACTTGAAGATTTCTTTGGGCTTTAAAAAAGCTTCCCTTTGCTGGTTGCAGCCCTTTGTGGCTCTGGCCTTCTGAATCCTGTCCTTTTCTGGGCAACACAGTCGAGCGGAGTGGTTAACAGCCTGGATGCTGGCTCTGCCCCTGGAGCTGTGCCACCTCGAGCTGCCACCTAAAGTCTCAGGACCTCAGGGTTCATCTGGGGACGTGGGGATCGTGACAGTACCTGCCGCACAGGTTGCTGTGAGCACTGAGTCAGCACTGATGAAGCACTCAGCACAGCCTGGGCCCTCATGAGGCACTACGCTGTCACAGGTGTGGGCTTCTTCATTGTTGACCGGAGGGGGGCGGGGACAGAGGGCCTGGGCTGGGAGCCGGGCCCAGGTCTCGCCCTGGCTCTGCCTCTGGGTGGCTGTGTGACCTGGGAGGGTCACTTCCCCTCTGAGCCTAGTTCATCGTCAGTGTGAAGGTGATGCGTCAGGACCTCTGAGGTCCCCCTGACCTAGTCTTCGCACCCTTCACCAGGCGAAGCTTTCCTGCTGCCGCACGAAGGTCCGGGTCCCACAGGGCTGGCCTTTGGTTTCTGGTGTGCCTACTGTTTTGGGCCCAGACCTGTGCCCACAGCAGCCCATTTTCCCAGCCCTTTCAGCCTCTTTGGTTTCTCGACCTCTAATACTTTTGCAAATAAATCTCTAAACCTGGTTTGAACCCCATTTTCTCAAGTTCACTGTCTTGCCCTTACCTGAGCCTCTCCACTGAGCGCATGTAGGCCCTGCCCTCCCGGTCCAGGCCTCAGAGTCCCCCCGCTGAGCTCCTTGGAGATGTAGCTAAGGCAAGTCCCCCCTCTTATTCTCTGCTGCTCGGAACGGCCCTGCGGGCTCACCGTTTTCTTTCCTTCCCACCTGAGACTTCCTGCTGCCGGCCGGTATGTGGCCGCTGACTGTCCTGGGAGGGCCCTGTGTCAGCCCATCTCCTGCTCCTAGGTGACCTCAGACAAGGCACTTCCCCCCCCGAACCCCCTGTTCCTCACCCGTGAGCCCCGGAAGGGGCTATGTGCGGTCTTCAGTGGGCTCCTGCCCGTGGACACGCCAAGGGCTGCCCATGGCCCTTTGCCCTGGTTATTCTGTGCGCCCCGTCCAGGCCTCCTCCAGATCCTTTGGCCCCAAGGCTCTGCCTCCTGCCTGGCCCTCAGCCAGCCTGGCCTGTGAAGACCCCTGAACTTCCTTTTGTTTCAATGTACATATTTTTAGGACGATGTCATTAACTGTCCTCAAGAAGCTGCCAGGCCTGGCCCCACCTTGGCTCCTGCACAGCTGCCCTGAGAACTGTCCCCATACAGGGGAGTGACCACGGCCGGGGCCGCCCGAGGCCTTGTCGGGGGCAGAGCTGGGGTTTGCACTCGGCCACGCCAGCGCTGCCCGGCTCTGCAGCTCTAGGGGAGGGAGGCAGCCCTCCTTTTAATGGGGCATCGGATTCCCTTCACCTGCTTCTCCAGGGAAGCACTGGTGCCAGTCAGATGGATGGACCTAGGAGCGCCGCCCCCAGGGGGCCAGGCAAGCACGAGGCAGAGTGGCTCCTATGATGGGGGTGTGTGTGACAGGAGTCACCAGCCATGTGCGGCTTTGTCTGAGCCTGTGAGGGGCCCCGTCTAAAAGCGGGCAGAACAGCTCGGCCCGCGTGGCTCAGTGGGTGAGCGTCGATCTATGAACCAGGAGGTCATAGTTTGAGTCGGGTCGGGTTGGGGCACATGCCCCGGTTTCGGGCTCAATCCCCAGTGTGGGGCATGCAGGAGGCGGCTGATCAATGATTCTTTCTCATTCTCTCTCTCTCTCTCTCTCTCTCTCTCTCTCCCTTCATCTCTGAAATCAATAATATTTCTTATAAAGTGGGCATAACAGGCCTGGGAGGTGGGGCAGGACACGTCCCCTCCTTCAGTGGTCACCCCTTCAGCGCCGGCTCGGGGTTTTCCGGGGCCCAGGACTGTGCTGCCAAGGAGGGAACTGGGACATTCCTGTCTCCTGCTATTCAGCCCTTTCCTCGCCCACCTCAGCACAGTGATTCACTCATTGGCTGAATAAATATTTATCGAGCACCTACTGTGTGCCAGGCTTTGAGTCATGCCACTGAAGATACAGCCTGCAGTGAGCAAGTAAGTACATCGCTGTGTAATTTCACACAGGAGCTCCTGGGCATCGCCAGGAGGCAGAATACTGCAGCGTAAGTGGCAGAGGGGGCAGGTGGGCAGGGAAGGCCGTCCTGCAGCCGTGACACAGTGTGGGCGTGAGCCGCATGGAGATCTGTGGGAAGACCGCCTCAGGCAGGGGAACCAGCAAGGGCAGTGGCCGGGGTGGGGGCCTGCCTGGCATTTGGAGAATAGCCAAGAGGCAGGAGGGGAAGGGCACGTTGCCCACGGCCTCTGGGTCACTGTGAGGACTTTGGGCTTTGCTCTGAGTAAGATGGGAGCCAGCGGAGGGCTGTGAGCAGAGGGGGAACCCGAATGGACTCGGATTTAATAGGATTCGCTGGCCGTGTGTGGGGAGAAGGATGTGGGCCTGAGGCAGGAGGCCAGAGGGGAGGCTTCTGCTCTCATCTAGGCAAGAAGTGATGAACGGTGTGTGTGTGTCGGGGGGGGCGGTGAGGATAGATTTGGGGTGTACTTTGACGTTTGAGCCCACTGGACTTGCTGTCAGGATGCCCGTGGGCAGAGAGAGGGGCATCGCGCGGGCTCTCCTGGCTTCAGCACCACGGATAGCGGCACCCCCCAAGGCCGGAGACATTCCGGAAGCTGCGGTCAGCTCTCCAGCTCTGCAGTCTGTGCACGCTGAGCGAGAGCCTCATTTGTAAAGTGCGGATCCCTTCCCCTCGATTTTGTTATCAATTTTTTTTTAGCCAAATATGTTTATTTCTGGGCACTGCTGCAAATTCTTTCAGGGATGAGGCAAGTCTGAATGCAGTTTTACAGCTGGGATGAGAGGTTTGGAAGCAGTTGTTTCCAAAAATCTCTGCATCTGGCTAAACTGTTGTGGGGGTGGAGCAGGGTGGGGACGGGGAGGGGGTCTTCCTTGAGGCCCGGCGGTGGGAGGGGAACCTTGAAGAGTGGGTGGGGCCCAAGCTGGTTTGGCTCAGTGGATAGAGCGTCAGCCTGTGGTCTGAAGGGTCCCAGGTTCGATTCTGGTCGGGGGCACATGCCCAGGTTGCGGGCTCGATTCCCAGTAGGGGGTGCAAGAGGCAGCTGATCAGTGATTCTCTCTCATCATTGATGTTTCTATCTCTCTCTCCCGCTTCCTTCCTCTCTAAAATCAATTAAAAAAAAAGAACCCTAACCGGTTTGGCTCAGTGGATAGAGCGTTGGCCTGCGGACTGAAAGGTCCCAGGTTCGATTCCGGTCAAGGGCATGTACCTTGGCTGTGGGCACATCCCCAGTAGGAGCTGTGCAGGAGGCAGCTGATCGATGTTTCTCTCTCATCATTGATGTTTCTATCTCTCCCTCTCACTTCCTCTCTAAAATCAATAAAAAAAAATAGAGTGGGTGGGTCAGTCCCAGGGGAGCTTCGTGACCGAATTTGGTCCTTCATGCCACCTCCTTCTGAGAGTGAGGAGGGGCAGCAAGCCCGCCAGGGGGTGAGTGACACATGGCAGCGCGCTGCCCGGGCCGGCCACGGGCTGCTGTGTGTCTTTGGACAAACCACTCTTCCTTAGGCTCTCGTTTCTCCATCTGTAAAATGAGGATCACTGTGGTCCCTACTTTGTTGGTTGTGGTTAGAATGACGAAAGCAGGCGAATTAGCCATCGGAAAGGCCATGAAAGGGGGCGGCGGGGCTGCCTCTGAGGCCTCGGACCCCAAGGGCGAGCACTTGGCCTCTTCCTGCTGGGGTTCCCCATCCCATGTGACCGTCCTCCTCCTCCCAGCTTTCCATGGTGCATCAGAGCCGTGCTCCATTTCCTGTGGACAGAACGATCATATGGATATTCTTCACAAATTCTCATTTTTAATGAGCCGGAAGGAAAGCTAATGACCATCTGCAGACGTCTTGGGCCCAAGGGAGAGGAAGGAGGACGAAGTGACCAGCAATAGGAGAGAGGAGGGGGAGAATGAACTGGACGGGGGTGGAGCAGGGGCTGCCTGTCTGCCCCATAGAGAAGAGAGAAGAGGCAACTTGCCAGTCACCTCGGAAGGTGGGAGGGAGAGAAAGGCAGAGAAGGAGAAGGAGGGAGAAGATGGGCTGGAGAAAGGGAAGGTAAAGGCAGCCAGGACTAGGCTCTGGTTTGTGGGGCTCAGTTTTCCTATCTGTACATTGGACGTAATACTTAAGACTGGGCTGATGGGGAGGATCTAATGAGAGACCATGTGAAAAAATATTAAACTGAGGAGTGCGGCGTGAACGTGAGGGACCGTGGAATGATGAGGGAGCAGGGTGTGTGTGTGACAGTGAGCGAGGGGAGTGGAGAAGACAGGATGGGGCAAGGGAGTGAGTATGGGAAGACAGGAAGAGGAGGTGGAGGGACAGGAGCTGAAGATGGGGCATGAAGACCTGGACAATAGGCGAGCTCTTAACTAGTCCATCTGTTCATTCATTCATTCATTCATTCACTCATTCTTTAACATCCATCATCTACTTCACAGATGGATGTCTGCTCCCTGAGGGCAGGGTTCCTCTTTCCTATTCATGGCCACACCCTCCGGGTCTAGGACAGTGCCTGGCACTGGGAGGTGCTTAACAAATTGTTGTGAAATCAATGGCTGCTCCGTGCTGGGCACTGTTTTAAGCACTTTAATGTATTAACTCACTTATCATTCACATTCTGTTGTGAGGAGACAAGGTCCAGAGAGGGTAACTAACTTATCCACAGCCACACAGCTAAGACGCGGCAGAGCTGCGATCTGACCCCAGGCAGCCTGGCTCCAGCCCTCACGCCCCGAAGCATGAGAATTATAGAACCGGCCACAGCTCAGGCAGGAGTGCCAGCTGTGAGGGTGTGATGAGAGCAAGAGGGCAGCCAGGAGTTCTGACTGGGGGCGGGTCTGAGATGCTTGGGGAGATGGAGGAGGAGAAATTGGGCCCCTCGGCTGGGTGGAGATGGCAGGTGGAGAAGCAGGAGGGTGCTTCTGGGAGAGGGACCAGCACCAGCTCGGTTGAGGTGGGAGAGTCCGAGTTGAGAGGTGGAGGGAGTGGCCCTGCTGTGGCGCCGCGTGGAGTTGTGAGGCTGAGGCGTGGAGTTGTGAGGCTGAGGAACGGCGAGGAGCTGCTGTGTGACCTCACCCCAGCGGTGCCCCCGGAGCTGGGGGCAGATGGGGAAGGGGTGGTGGGTCTCACTGTTGTGGCTCCTGGGCCGAGGACTCGGAATGAACTCTCAGTGGTCTGGGGTCAGACTCCCCTTCTCTGAACTAAGTCTGAGAAATGGTGGTTTTCCCTCATTCTCACCACCGAGAGTGAGGGAAGTGGGGCCTGGGGCCTGGGCCAGGGCAGTTGTCTCCCAGGGCGGCTTGGGGTGGGGGCAGGCCAGGAGCCAGCTATCTCTCAGCGCTTTGCCCCCTTCCTGCCCCCCATTAATCCCCTCCCACCATCACCTGCCTCAAAACACTTTCATTTCCTTTTCTATTTTTTTCCTTGTTTCTTGCTTCAAAGGTGTTTTGCCTAAATGGGTTTGTGTTAAGATATAAGGTCGATCACTCAGCAAATTTCCTTCTGCTCAGAGCTGAGAGCCATGAATAATGCAGCTCTGAACGAGGCTGCTGCTGCCCAGCCGCCTCCTGGGGAGGGGACAGCCGCTAGGCTCAGGGGCGCTGCACCCCAGCTGCTCTGACGGGTCGCTCAAAGCCCGCAACCTCCCCTCCCAAAATATCCACCTCCCCCCCCCCCCCCCCCCCCCCGCCCCGGCCGGCCTGTGCACAGGTGATCCCTTTGTCTGGGGGAGGACAATGCATTCGTTTTATACACGTAGAAAAGGAGCTTCAGAGAGGGTGGGTGAAGTGGCTTTTATGAAGGAGCAAGTGAGTGACTGAGCTGGGACATGGCCCTGCCTGTGCCCAGGCAGCCCCCCGAGTCACACCAGGCCAGCCCTCTGATGCCCGTGCCCTGGCAGATCCAGCCCATTCCCCTGCAGGGGCAGGGCTGGGTGAGTGAGGTCTGATGGGCCTAGGGAGAGGGTTTGAGAGGAGACAGGACTCTGCCCCACGTGGGCCACTGAGGCTGAGTTGGATGGCAGGTGTGGTGCCTCTCCACCCAGTCAGTGAGCCCTGCCCATCGCCAGCAGCAATGGAGGCACCAACGGTGCTGAGGCAGGTTTGTGGCTATGTAGGGTGTGGCTGTGTGGCTGTGTGGGGTGTGGCTGTGTGGCTGTGTAGGGCGTGGCTGTGTGACAGTGTAGGGCGTGGCTGTGTGACTGTGTAGTGTGTGGCTGTGTAGGGCGTGGCTGTGTGGCTGTGTAGGGCGTGGCTGTGTGACTGTGTAGTGTGTGGCTGTGTAGGGTGTGGCTGTGTAGGGTGTGGCTGTGTGGCTGTGTAGTGTGTGGCTGTATGGCTGTGTAGTGTGTGGCTGTGTAGGGTGTGGCTGTGTGGCTGTGTAGGGTGTGGCTGTGTGGCTGTGTAGGGCGTGGCTGTGTGACTGTGTAGGGCGTGGCTGTGTGACTGTGTAGTGTGTGGCTGTGTAGGGTGTGGCTGTGTAGGGTGTGGCTGTGTGGCTGTGTAGTGTGTGGCTGTGTAGGGTGTGGCTGTGTGGCTGTGTGGGGTGTGGCTGTGTAGGGTGTGGCTGTGTGGCTGTGTAGTGTGTGGCTGTATGGTTGTGTAGTGTGTGGCTGTGTAGGGTGTGGCTGTGTGGCTGTGTGGGGTGTGACTGTGTAGGGCGTGGCTGTGTGACTGTGTAGTGTGTGACTGTGTAGGGTGTGGCTGTGTAGGGTGTGGCTGTGTGGCTGTGTATGTGTGGCTGTGTAGGGTGTGGCTGTATGGCTGTGTGGGGTGTGACTGTGTAGGGTGTGGCTGTGTGGCTGTGTAGTGTGTGGCTGTATGGCTGTGTAGTGTGTGGCTGTGTAGGGTGTGGCTGTGTGGCTGTGTGGGGTGTGGCTGTGTAGGGTGTGTTGAGTGTGGTTGTGTGAAGCTCTGTGGCTTCTGCCTGTGCTTGTGGCTGTGGGGTTGGGAGAGGTGTGGCCGTGTGGGTGCCTGTGTGTGGCCCTGTGCCTGTGGGTGAGGCTGTAGGAGGTTGTCTCTGGGTTTATGCTCGCGATGGGTGGGGCCGTGGGTCTCTGTGTGAAGGGTTGTGACTGTGAGGTTGTGTGAGGTATGTGATTTGATTTGTGAGGGTGTGAGTCGCCGTGTGTGTGTGTGTGTGTGTGTGTGTGTGTGTGTGTGTTGGGGGTGTGCTGAGATTGTTCAGGAAAGAAAGGATGTGTGTCCTGCCCAGAACAATTCCCAGGCCCTCAAGCTATGGCCAACCCGTCCCTCTGGTCCCCAGACACATGCACCCACATCCCTGGTCCTGACCCCAACTGGGTGGTGAGGTCCCTGTCGTTCCAGCCCCGCCCACCAGGCTGTGCCCACTCCCCGAAGGCACAGGCTCCAGGAGGCAGACCCAGGCCTTCACAAACGCCATCACATTTAACCCGCACTCCAGCTTCACAAGGTGGGGTTCCTTCAAGTCCTTCCCCTGCAGGTGGAAAGCCTGATGCCCAAAGAGGCTAAATAGCTGTGAAGTCTCACATCAAGGAGCCCCGCCCCCCTCCTCTGCCTCAGTGGGTGGCGGGGAGCTGTACGCGTGCGCATTGATGCTTTGCGCAGTCCTTCGAAGGAGTGCATGGGGGACAGGGCCAGGTGGGAAACAGTGTCTGCCCCTCCCCCTGGGGCCACTGCCTCTGGCATTCATGCCTTTCTCTGCTGGCCCAGCTGGTGCCAGGCAGGGACCCGTGGGGCTCCACCAGTTCGCTCAGCTACCCTATACTTCACTGTTCTGCTTCCCATGTGTATTTCCTCAGCGCTGACAGCAAGGAGTTCACATGTAGACGGAGAAGTAAAATCCCGAGAGAAGGCTGGACTCAGAGGTGCCCAGGTGTTCGTGAGGCCCAGCCCACGTGTGTGCAAGGACCTCCTGGGTGGGTCCTGCCAGGGCAGACACTGGGTGCACTATCTTTGTAGCCCAGAGCCTGGCATGAAGGAGGTGCTAAGTGCGAAGTGGGTGCCCAGTGGGTGTGCACACAGCCGTCTGGGCACTCAGCGTGGCCAGGTGGTGACACGGGAGGGCGCAGTGGGCCGTGGGGTTAGGGAGGCCGCAGAGGAGGTGGGAGGGTTTGAGCAGGTGCCCGTCCTGGGTTCCTGCAGAGCCTCTGCCCACGCCCGTGCTCGCAGCTCCTCCTACGCTGCCCTCCCAGCCCTGCCAGCTGGGCGCTCAGCAGCTAATTCATCCAGGAAGCAGGGACCGAGCAGGCACAGCATGCGTGCTGGGTCCCGCGGGGCCCCAAGTGGAGAGGCAGACGCCGAGGAGGTGACTGAGGCCCAGCGAGGGCAGGGTCGCAGTGACCAGCCCCGGCCCTCCTGCTGAGGGAGCAGCTTCTGCAAGCCTGTTGGGGAGCAGATGTGGTAAGGCGGTGCATTCTGCTAGGGGCCAGGGTGCGATGGATGCTGCAGGCCTGAGGAGGAAATGTTGGCCTCGAGGGTCTCTCTCTCTCTCTCTCTTGCACATACATACACACACGCACATTCTCACACACACATACACATACACACATTCTCACACACACATACACACACACACGCTCACATGCGCACACACTGGGAGCCACCGAGGCAGGGAGCCACATGTCAGACTTGTGCTTTAGAACGAGTCTGGAGTGAGACTGGATGGTGGGGAGTGGGGCTGGAGCAGGAGCAGAAAGGGACGGTGCCAGGAACCAGGCCTGCACCCTGGCCCCGCCTCTAGCCCCCTGTGGAGCTCTGTACCTCCCCTCACTGTCCTGCACAGTCCTGCTCACCACGGAATAGCCTCAGGTTAGGGGCACTCGCTCCGGGCCTGGGTGCTTCCTACCCCCCCTCGCCCCCTGGCCACAGTGCTGGTGCCTGGAACCCACCATAGAGCTCCGTTTACTTAGGCACAGGCCTCCTTTCCCGTGGAAACAACAGTAGCACCTTATGCCAGGCTGGTGGGCCTTGGTTGGTTGGGCGCTGTCCCATGCACCAAGAGGTCGCTGGTTCGATTCCTGGTCAGGGCGCATGCCCGATGTTGCAGGCTCCATGCCTAGGAGGGGGCTTGCCGGAGGCAGCTGGTCGCTGTTTCTCTCTCATCAATGTTTCTCTCTCTCTCTCCCTCTACCTTCCTCTTTCTCTAAAAAAATTAAATAAAAACATATTAAAAAGAAGTAGCACCTTATTAGTCACTGGCCCCTCTGAATAGCTCCCTTTTCTGAGTGCAAATTTGGGGAGAAGGCCTGGTTTTGGAGTGGGAGGGGAGGAAGGAAGGGCGGTGTGAGCACGTGTGTTGGTGCGTGCATGCATGTGTGTGCATTCGTGTGCATGTGTGTGAGGCCACACGGTCCAGAGTGACTCCCTCATGCCTTCCCCTCACCTTCCTCTCTGCTGGGAACCTAGGGGAGCCTGGGGCTCCCCCTTGGGTTGTGTAGCTCCCCGCTTTCTCTCCACATTGCAATATGCTGCCTTCACATTTTGCTGTAATGTAGATTTTTCCACTTGATTTCCTACAATTTGTCTTTTCGTTGTTTTTCTCCCTTTTTTAAATTTAAAGGTCACTTGCTCAGACTGTGAAGGGATGGGACAAACCTGGTTCCCCCTGTGAGGTTGGGCCTCAGGGAAATTGCTCGATGCTCTAGAGGAGGATTTTTCCTCCCTGTCTGAGCCCAGAGACCAGGGCTGCTCGGGCAGAGTGAGCAGCCTGGGTTACAGAATGCGGCCCCAGGCCCTGGGCGCTGGAGCAAGGAGGTGGGCGCCCCGTGCCCTGGGCGCTGTGGATGCGGTGCCCTATGGTGTCACCTGGGCCGCCTCACTCCTGCAGGCTGGCCGTTTAGCTCCTGCCTGGGAAGGCCCAAACCTTGCCGTGGGGCCTGGCAAGGTGGGTCCCCTGGCGAGAGGGAGAATGACGGAGTTGGAAGGAGCCTGAAGGAGAGCGCCCTCGCAGGCTGCCTGGGTCACCTGTGCTGATGGACGGCCACTGCGGACAGTCCAGGCCGGGGAGACGCGGCCACTCAGCAGAGAGCCTCGCCGAGGGCGGGCTTCCCAAGTCCGGAGCGTTCCCAGTCCCCGGCTCTCAGGCAAGGCAGCTCCTCGGGAACGTCCTAGCGTCTGAGCGTCAGAGCGTGCAGGTCTGCCTCTGCCTCCAGCGGCTGGCCCTGTCCGACTGCCCTGTCCTCCAGGCGGTGTTCCCCAGCCCCTGCTTCACTTCACCCCGCTTGCTTCCACCCCTGCCCCGACGCCAAGACCGTGTCCTTCCCTCCTGCCCTGTGACGTGGTGACATGGGAGGAGCCGGGTGTCCTGACGGCTGCCTCCCAGCGTCTGACCGGCGGAAACATACTGGGCTTCAGGAAATGCGTGCTGCCCCAGTGGAGGAGAGCAGAGGTGAGGTGGGGCAGGCGTGTGGTTGAACGCTGGCTCGGTGTCTGGGGAGGCTGGGGCGGCCTGGTGCCCAGTGGGCCTTCCCTGCCAAGGTGTGCCCCGCGGGGCAGGGGGTCTCCTCGGGCTGACTCCCTCCTGGTTCCCACGGGAGGGGTCTTAGTTGCTGTCATTTCCTAAGGTCCATTGTGCCAGGCACTGAGCAGGGCACTTGTCTACTGAATGAATGAACGAGCGCACACACAGACCCAGCCCTGGCCTTGGGGAGTGCAGGGGGGCAGACGCTGGGGCAGATTCATCGGCCGGACCAGAGGACACCGGGAAAGGTCGCCAGACCGCAAATGGAAAGGTCGCAGAGACCACAAATACGATAGGAAACCAAGATCAAGTTTGGTAGTGGAGTCTATGTCACATTCGCGTCAGGATAGGTGGCTGGAGCCGGGGGAGGTGCACCTGGGGGAGGGGGCTGGCCAGGTCTGAGCCACCTCGGGGAAGCTAGGATTTCAGGAACCGGCTGGCTGGCAGGGTAAGAGCAGCTCCTGGCAGGCCCCTCTCCGCTCCCGGCTACTTCGGATGCCACGGGGCCAGGAGTGGCCGAGTGGCCCCATTTCATGAAGGGACAAAGGGAGGACCTGGGGCTTCTCCATCAGGCAGCAACGTGAGGACTGGGACACCTTCGCTGTCACTCGTGTCTGAGCGCTGTGTCTGGCCTGGGTCCTGGAGCCCACATTTACCAAGCTTGTACATTTTGCCATATTTGCTCCTGACTTCTGCCTGGAAGCCTCCTGTGGAGCCCTGTCCTGTCCTTCGCTTCCTGAGGCCACCATGACCCTGAAGGTGGTGGGATCCCTCTGGCCCTCGTCAGCCACTCCGGGAGCATTTGCTGAGCACCTGGTATGTGCAGGCACTGTCTAGGCATTGGGGAGATGGCAGCGACTCCAACAGACAGAGGCTCCTGCCTTCATGTAGCTGTTGCTCATATGTGTGCGTGGCCATAGGTGACGCTCAATGCGTGTGGTTCTCAAACTACAGGAAAGGGACGATCCTGCTGCAGTTTGCTCTTCAGTCAGCTTCGTTGTCAGGATGCCGTCCTGCGGATTCCCGAGAGCTGTCTCATTAACCGAGACTCCGTATCAGCCCGTGTCCAGATCCCACAGCTTGCCTGTGCTGCTGTCTCCATGCTGCTGTTTCACATGCGGTGCGCTTGTCTGTGCACCGTCCTCACGTCCCGGGCGCGTTTCTCTGGGCCGGAGTGAGGAGGGGATGTGCTGGCTGAAGGCACTCGGCACACTCAGCTTCACAGGACACCCCTCCCCTCTGCGGTCAGCCTTCCAGTGACACCGTCCATCTCACTGTCCAGCCTTCTTGTAGCAGAGGCAGGGCCTTGAGGGGTGGGACCAAGGACAAGGCAGTGTTGACTGGTGGGCAGCACCGGGCGAGAGCAAGGTGTGGAGCCAGGGTGGGCTCAGGCCACCGCAGCCGGGTGGGGTGGGGCTGGGCGGGGTGGGGTGGGGCGGGGTAGGGTGGGGTGGGGCGGGGTAGGGTGGGGTGGGGCGGGGTAGGGTGGGGCAGGGTAGGGTGGGGTAGGGTAGGGTGGGGTGGGGCGGGGGTAGGGTGGGGTGGGGCGGGGGTAGGGTGGGGCGGGGTAGGGTGGGGTGGGGCGGGGGTAGGGTGGGGTGGGGCAGGGTAGGGTGGGGTGGGGCGGGGTAGGGTGGGGCAGGGTAGGGTGGGGTGGGGCGGGGTAGGCGTGCTGGGCTCTCACTGCAGGGCTGGGGGAGGGCGGGAGTGGGAGTCGGGGAGCGGGGAGAGGGGATTGGGGCCTGGGAGGTTCGGGGTGCCCTGCCTCACTGCGGGCTTTAGTCCTGCGGCTCGGTAACAGTGACAAGCAGGTGGGAAGCAGTCAGAGGGCTGGCCTGGATGCTGACCCCGGGTGCCGGTGAGAGCCTCACCCGGAGTGGGCACCGCCCTCCTCTGGCCTCAGTCTCCTCCCTCCACACCCAGCGTGGGCCCGGGGGTCTCCAAGGTCCCTGCCACCTCCGTGTGCTCAGCTGTTCTTGGCAGGTGGCTGTGGCTTCCTGCCCTGGCCCTGCAGTGGGAGCACTGGCTTGGCGGGCGGCAGCTTGAAGCTGGCACATGGCAGCCGGGTGCTCGCCAGGGGGCTGGTGCCTGGCGTGTAGAGTGAGGGCCTGGCCAAGGGGGACCCAGGAGGGCTGGAGGCGATGGGGAACCCAGGCTCCTCCCTGCCCCCCTCCTGTGATCCTGTGCTGGAGCCGGGACACTGGAGGGTTCCAGCCCTGCCCGGAGACAGGTTCCCTCCTTGCTGCACGGGTTTGATGGGATCATATTTACTATCAAGTGGACTCACGGTTCTTATTTTGTCCAATGAGAGACCAGGAGGAGGAGAAGGGTGTGAAGAAGTGCCCCTTCTTGGTGCAGAGGTTGGAAGAGGGTGCTGAGGGGAATGTGAGCCACGGTCTCCATGGTGACGGAGCCACGCTGCAGGGGCTGACACAGGAGGGCTGGCGGGCTTGGTGTGTGACTCAGGGTGTTTCCAGAGCTGGGGAGGCGCTGCCGGAGATGGGGGTTAGCAGACTCAGGGACCCAGGCCTTCCCTTCCCTGGGGCTCTGCACACAAACTGCATTGCAGTCCCACTTCCGCTGTGTGAGCTCTGTCAGGTGACTTATTTCCTCTGAGCCTCAGTTTCCCCATCTGTAGGATGGGCTGTTAGCACCTGCCCCCCTGTGTGTGAGGATCATGGAGTGCCAGCATGCAGTGGGTGCGCTCCGGGCCACTCCCGTCCTCGCTAGCTAGGGAAGGGGGCCAGGAGGGCAGTTGAGGCAGATGCTGGGCCACCCACTCCTGGGGGCTTGTGTCCCCCCAGGGAAGAGCCTGCTGAGCCAGCCCCGTGTGCCTGCTCTGGGGTCCCCTGAGCAGCCGTGCTGACAATTGGGCAGCAATGCAAAGGGGCCCCATTGGCACTGGGTCTCACCCCGGGGCAGGGACAGCAGTGGGCCCTAACCCCAGGCCGGGTGCTGTCCCCAGACACGCCCAGGTTTACGGCCCCCAGGTGCCCCCCTGACTCCACACCCCAACCCCTTCCCCACGTGGCCTTGGTCATGACACAGTGGACAGGCTGAAGGGGTGGCTGAGGGAGTCAGGCGGCCTGTCGCCAACCCCTGCTCTGCTGTGACTGTGTGTGACCTTGGGGAAGCCACTGAGCCTCTGTGCCTCAGTTTCCTCATCTGTATATTGGAGCTGTGCTGACGATGCCGCCCTCAGATGAGTAATGTAACATCTGCAGGGAGATATTCAATGTGGGTCAGATGCTCCATAGTTCACTGAGCTCTGCATAACCCCCACACACACCCAGCCCCCCCCACCCCCCTCCCGCCTTGTGGCTCAGGCCATGCTCTCATCTCAAGTGCCTGTGACTCACATTCTTGCTGACAGAGCTGTGGTCACCTAGTTCTTCCTTCACCGGCAAAACGAAGCCTGCAAGACACGCCTGGGCGGCAGGCGGGGCTTCCAGGCCTCTCGTAGGGGCTGCCCAGAGGGATTCCTTAAGCTAAGAGTTTCTCCCTGTTGGAGAACAATTGACTCCATCCTGCCTCCCTCCCCGGGCCCTGGGCCCCTCCCTCCTGCAGCCAGGTGGCTCCCTCACCCCATCCAGCCTCCTCCTCTTGTCCATCTGTCTCCCCAGCTGGGGCAGACATGTTGCAATTGGCCCACTTTCTAACTGGAAAGCAACCATATGGAGGGTTTAGCTGGAGCCGTGTCTGCCTGGCTGCCATTAGCGCCGGGCAGCGCTGCGGGCAGCGGACTGGGGCCCTTCGGCTCTCCCTGGGGACCAGGACTGAGGGGCCCGGTCCTGCCAAGGACCCTCTTTCCTTCTCCCCTCTCCTTCCCCGTGAGCTCCTGACCATGGGATGGGAGTTCTGTGGGTGTCTCAGGAGAGAAGGGAGGTGCTCTGTCTGCCTGGAGGAGGCAGGAAGGGAGGTGCGTGCTGGTCAGGGGCAGGGGGGCAGGGGCATGCTGCCGTGCCTGCTGCAGAGGAGCAGGGGTGCCCTTCCCAGGGACAGGGATGTGACAGTGTGTGTGTCATGTGGCCCCAGGCCTGGCAGGCACCTGACGCGGAGCTGCCCCCTCTACTCCCTGTACCTTGTTCTCCCCAAATGCCCCCGCCTGGCTGCTTACGCCTCCTCCCTCTAAGACCCAGCTCAGGGTCACCGCCTCTGGGCAGCCTTCCCTGCTTACCAACTCTGCCCATGGGTAGAATCTCTTCTTGGGTGGAGCTGGGTGTTGGCCCCTTTCCCATGGGGCTGGTGGGTGGGTGTCCCCCGGCACAGTGCGCCCCTTGCAGCCCAGGCCTGGAGGAGCCTGTGCGGAGGCCTCAGGTTGCCCGAGCCGACCGGGAGCCATTTGGAGGCCCAGGGGTGCCCGGCCACGGTGGATGGCTTGAGGCATTGGCTGGGCCCCGAAGGGCCCCTGTTTGAGGTGGGGCTGGGCCAAGACCCCTGAGTGGGGCTCAGAGGTGGGTGATGGTCTTAATAAAGGGTCTGGCTTCAGTAGAACAATCCCTCATGCTTTTCCATCAACGGAGCCCTGACTCTGCCACCAGAGGCCCTGGGGTCTTATTCCCTGGAGGGGAACACCCTCTGTACCCCAGCCAGGGGGTGGGGGGAACTCTGTAGCTTTGAGCCAGCCGCTTCTCTTCTCTGAGCCTCAGTTTCCTCGTCTGTCAAATGCGGTTGATGCTAGAAACACAGGCCCACCGGTGCTTTTGTACCAGGAGATCTGGGGGTTAAATGCGTGGGTAATACCTATCCTCGCCAGCGCTGGGCACAGTCTGGGGCTGGGAACCGGCTGGGTGAGGTGTACAGGCTCCCAGGGTTTCTGTAAGCCGCCAGCCTGGTGAGTCCGGCTTCTTGCAGAGGAGTGAGCAAGAGGCAGGCTGGCCCTGGTCCCCTCCCCAGGACCCAGCTGGCAGGCAGTGGGGCGGACTGACAGGAGGGCCCCCAAAGACCCCCTGACCCCAGTCAGCTCCCCTGTCTGTGCAGCACCACCCCTCCTGCAGCACCGCCCTGAACGGCCTTCCCAAGAGCTCCCTGCTGGGAATCTGAGCACAGGTGTGTGTGTGTGGTGTGGTGGTGGGGTGGGGTGGTGGTGGAGGGGTGGGGGGTAGAGGGTGGGGTGGGGGAGAGGGAGGCTGTGGTGTCAAGGCACCAGCCAGGCCAGAGTTGGAGCCCAAGGGCCTACATAGTGCAGGGCCTGTGAGTCAGAAAGGAGCCTGGAGCCAGGACGATAACGGAGCTGGGTTGCAGCAGCGCTGCCCAGGTGTGCGGCACCAGCCAGCAGCCTTGCCCACTGCTTTCTGAGGGGCCTGCTGGTGAGCATGGGGCCTGGGACAGAGGCCTGGGAGGAGGGTGTGGGTGTGGGCGTGGGGGGCACTGAGGGCCCACGGTGGGCGCTTTGCTCTCATGCTCAGATTCACTCCTAAGATCCTTACGGTGTGGTTACAATGAAGATAGCGTTTACTCAGCACTTACCCTGTGCCAGATATTATTATTATTTTTTAAAAAAAATATATTTTATTGATTTTCCACAGAGAGGAAGGGAGAGAGATAGAGAGTTAGAAACATCGATGAGAGAGAAACATCGATCAGCTGCCTCCTGCACACCCCCCACTGGGGATGTGCCTGCAACCCAGGTACATGCCCTTGACCGGAATCGAACCCGGGACCCCTCAGTCCACAGGCCGACGCTCCATCCACTGAGCCAAACCGGTTTTGACAGATATTATTTTATTTCCACGCATTAACTCAGCTGTACAACAACCCTATGAAGCAGTGGTGTTATTATCTTCACTTTACAGACGATGTATTGGAGGCACAGAGAGGTTCAGTAACCGCCCTCAGGTCACACAGTAGTAAGTAGCAGAGCCCAGATTTGAGCCCAGGCAGACTAGCTCCTAAACACAATGCTGTATTGCCTCTTGCTGACTTTATAATGGGGAAACTGAGGCACAGAGAACTTAGGTGACATGTCCAGGGTCACCCAGTGGGTGAGTATTGGAACTTGGGCGCTCCCAGCCTTGTTCTCCTGGGGGGGGGGGGGGGGGGGGGAGTATGAGTTGGGGGAAAAGGGGAAGAGAGACTCAGCTCTCCTGTCCGCCCAGGCTGACCGGCCCCCTTCCCGCAGGGGGCGTGTGCATCGCCCAGTCGGTGAAGATACCGCGGGAGCCCAAGCCGGGGGAGTTTGACAAGATCATCCGGCGCCTGCTGGAGACCTCGAACGCCAGGGGGATCATCATCTTTGCCAATGAGGATGACATCAGGTGAGGGGGGCAGCGGGGCAGGGGTGGGGAGCCAGGGATCCCTGCTGGTGACCTTCCTGTATAAGTCTGACCCCAGACAGGGATCCAGAGGGGTCGGGTGGGTGAGTGAGTGTGGGGCTGGGACACCCCTCAGGCAGGGCCACGGGTTAGTGCTAGTGGGTGCCCCTGTTCTCCCCCCTCCCTGTGTCCTGCATCCCTTCTACCAGCCAGGGCTGGGAAGCAGGTACTGTAATGGAGGGGCTACGGCCCTGGGTTAGGGCCAGAGCACCTACTCGCTAATCCTGCTCTCGCTCCTGCTGGCTCTGTGGCCCAGGCAAGTTTTTCAACCTCTCTGGGCTAAGGACGCCTGCTGGTGGTGTTTGAAATTGCATACCGGAATGGCGTCAACGGCTTAGAGCGGCTGGCGCGCAGTAGGTGCCTAATGCATGGTGGCCATTTCTCAGTACCCCCCCTCCTTTCTTGGTGAGCTCAGGGTGGTGGGGAAAGGCCTGGCCTGTGGTTCTAGTCCTGGCTTGGGGACACACTCACTGTGGGCAGTATTGTCCCCTTCCTGGGCCTCAGTTTTTGCATCTGGAGAATGGGAGCAGGTGGACTCCAGGTGCCAGGACCATGCCGTGCAGCAACCCTGGGCCAGCCCACAGCTTGCACACCTGCCCCCGGTGGTGCCCGAGGCATAGGTCCCAAACTCGGTGCCTTTAAAAGATAACCCCTGGTCCTGACCGGTTTGGCTCAGTGGATAGAGCGTCGACCTGCGGACTGAAGGGCCCCAGGTGCGATTCCAGTCAAGGGCATGTACCTGGGTTGCAGGCACATCCCCAGTGGAGGGCGTGCAGGAGGCAGCTGATCAATGTTTCTCTCTCATCGATGTTTCTAACTCTCTATCCCTCTCCCTTCCTCTCTGTAAAAAAATCAATAAAATATATTTAAAAAAAAAAGATAACCCCTGAACCCCTCCTAACCTCTTTCCCTCCTTCCTGCCTTTTTCCTGTTCCCACCTCTCGGAGACTGGACCTCAGGGCCAAGATGGGCCAGGCCTCTGTGATTCCCTAGTCTGAGGGGGAGACACAGCCCTGCCCTCGGGGAGCCCCAGTCAGAGGGAGGCCACAGCCCCTGCTCAGAGTCTGGGGGGGGGAAGCGCCCCTGCATTTGCAGAGTAGGGTGGGGCAGCAGCCCTGGCCTCCCCAGGCCCTGCCCTTAGGGAGCTGGCTGAGTTGCCTCCCTCCCATTGCTAACCAGCGTCCCCTCTGGGCCCCCTTCTTTCCCATACTTTCCCCACCTGGTGAAGAGCCCGCCCTGGACTCCTGAGTGACAGGAAGCAGATTTCCCCAGTAGACATTGCTGGGTCCCTAAGTTCTGGAACATCATTCAGGCCTCAAAACCCAAGGGCCATCTCGAAGGGAGGCAACACTGGCGGTGAAGGGCCAGGGGCGTCCTCGGAGTCCACCTGACGCCTCTGGGTGAGCACAGAGGTTGCTCACGGCCCCTCAAAGCTTGTAGGCGCCTTACTTCTGGCTCTGGAGGTTCCTGCTGCCCTCGGGTCAGCCAGTCTCGGGGCAGGGACAGGGGATGCGGGGGACGGGAGGGGACACCTTCTGAGCTCCTTGTCCTCGCTTCAGTCACAGTCCCTGCACTCCTGCCTCCCACTCCCAGCCCACAGCCCAGCACCAGTCAGGGCTCATGCCCACCCAGACAGGGCCCCTCCGGCCTCCTGCTCAGCTCAGATGGGCCCTGCGCTGGGAGGGCGGGTGAGGGCGCTGAGCCATGTATCCCAGGGAAGAGGCCCCTGGGGGAGGGGAAGTGTGGTGGGAGGTGGGGGCATTTCTGGAAATCCACATGCATTTCTAGAAGCAAACAGAAGTAAAAATAACCCAGGTGACTTTGCAGGGCCGGAGGCTCGGTCATTTCTGGCTGGCAGGATGCGAGCGGGTATTAATAACCTGAGGCGCAGCAGCAGGCTTGGGGGTCCGCAAATGCCCAGAGTCAGGAGATGGGAGGGGGGAAGGTGTGGGCTCTGGGGCCTGGAGACGGCTTTCTCCCCAGCTGTCCCTCCCAGTAGGTGGCCTCTGTACAGGCCCAGCAGCACCCGAGTCTGGGGCTGGGTCCTGGCCTCCGACTTGCTGTGTGGTCTTGAACAAGTTGCTTGCCCCCTCTGAGCGCCAGTGGAAGGAGCCGGTTGGGGGATTCCTCCCGGCCTCCCTGTTCTTCTCCTTGAACATGTGTTTGAGGGGCCACTTAGTCTGCATCTGTTAAGCCTGTGGGGTCTCGGCCCTGTGCTGGGTTCAGGGTCCCTGACTTGATTAAAACCACTGCCAGGGCAGGGGACAAGCACAGCCCGGGGGCGGGGAGCAGCTCTGTGCAGGACCTGGACTCTGGCACAGAAGGAGGGGGGTGACGGGGAGCAGCAGGTGCAGAGGGGTGTCTGTGTGCATGCGTGTGCGTGCATGCCTGTGTGCATGTGTGTGCATGTAAATGTGAGAAGCCGTCAAGAGATGTGGGTGTGGGTTTAGGGTAAGGGTGGCTTGAACCTGAGAGGACAGGGGTTGGGCAGATGTGGGTCTGGGAGCCTGGGTCAGACATGGGGCAGGTACATGCCTAGGGAAACAGGCCTGGACTTTGCAGGGACAGGTTAGCCCTAGGGGACAGGAGTGGGACTGGGGGAGCACATGGGGCCTGTAGGCAGGCGTGGGCCTAGGGCCGTGGTCGGCAAACTGTGGCTCGCGAGCCACATGTGGCTCTTTGGCCCCTTGAGTGTGGGTCTTCCACAAAATACCACCACACTCAAGGGGTCAAAGAGCCGCATGTGGCTCACGAGCTTCGGTTTGCCGAGCCACAAGTTTGCTGACCACTGGCCTAGGGGATAGGCCAGATCTAGGGGGTACATGTGTGGGATGGGTGAGAGGGGTACCTGTGGGTAGGTGTGGGTCAGCGGCAGAGGGAACTATGGTCTAGGGCAGTGGTTGGCAAACTGTGGCTTGCGAGTCACATGAGGCTCTTTGGCCCCTTGAGTGTGGCTCTTCCACAAAATACGGACTTCTGCGCATGGGCCACAAAGTTTCAATCACACTGTACATGCGCGCCCACACGTGGTATTTTGTGGAAGCGCCACACTGAAGGGGCCAAAGAGCCGCATGTGGCTCTCGAGCCGCAGTTTGATGACCATTGATAGGGGGACAAGCATGGGTGCTGGGGCAGCTGTGGGCTCTGGGCTCATGTGGGTCAGTGGTGGAGGGGGGCGGGGGATCCAGGCATAGCCTGGGGGACACCATGGGCTGTGCCAGGAGTGTGCCTGGGGGCCGGGGGGGTGTCAGCCAGTGGCCAGGGTGGGGACAGCATGGACAGACATGGCTGGGCCGGGCTGGTGTGTGTTCCCACAGGCGTGTGCTGCAGGCGGCGCGGAAGGCCAACCAGACAGGCCACTTCTTCTGGATGGGCTCGGACAGCTGGGGCTCCAAGATCGCGCCCGTGCTGCACCTGGAGGAGGTGGCCGAGGGCGCTGTCACCGTGCTCCCCAAGAGGATGTCGGTGCGAGGTAGGCCCAGCAGGCCCGAGGCGCGCCCGCCACTCTCACCGCCACCACCGCCAGCTCGCCCCTCACTGTGCCTCTCACTGTCCCCTCCCTTCCTCTCCCCCTCCCTACCTTTCCACACCCTGTCCACCCTCTTCTTGGCCCGCAGCCTCTCTGCTCTGGGCTGGCCTTTCTGGCCCCACTCAAGCCCTCAATCAAGAGTCAGGGCTTTTCTCTCCCTTCTCGATATTTTTGGGTGCGGGAGACGTGGGACACATACAGAGGCTCATTTGTCAAGCTCTCTCTTTCATCCCCTTTCCGTCTGGAACAGGCCCTGGCCCTGCCTGGAGGGATCTCTGCGGGAAGGGCCCTGAGCTGCCCGCAGGCCACAGGAGAGGGCGCTGGGAGGGGCAGGGACGCCCTGCAACCGGCCTGGGCGGGCAGGTCCTGGGTGGTCCTGGGGCTGGGCCTGCCCTGCTCAGCACCCCTTCTTGGTCACCCTGGGCAGGACCAGCCGGCGGTGCTGGACCCTCGCTGTGGGTGAGGGGTGGCGTCCCATTAACGGCCTGATTTGCCAGGGACCTTGCTGTCCTCACCATGGGGGAGGCTTCCAGGGCTTCTCCTCTGCTCTCACTCCGCTTGATGGAAAGGCCTGCGGACATCTGCCTCCGCCAAGCTGTCCCAGAGACCGAGGCCTGAGCAGGGAGGGACCTGCGGCAGGTCACAGAGCCGTGCCCTCTACTCTCCCTGAGGCAGACCGGAGCACAGGCAGCCATTTCCACCGCCCCCCTCCCCCCCCCCCCCCCCCCCCCCCCGTCTCAGCCATAGTGAACACACAACAACATCCCCCCCCCCCCCCCCCCCCGTAGCCTCAGCCACAGTGAACACAAAACAACAGTAACCGCGGCTATTGGTACCTGCAGTGCTGGTCTCCCCCCTCAACCACTAGCCTCGTGGAGGTGGATGCACTGAGGCCCGGAGAGGTTAGGTGACATCCAGTGGCCGTCACGTGGCAGAGCTGGGCTGTGAGCCCCGGACTGGCCTGACAAGCCCCCCTTTCTGGGCATTAGAGAAGCCTCTAGGGCAGTGACTCTCCTGTGACCCTGAAGGACATTTGGCGATGCCTGGAGACAGCTTTGCTTGTCACACGTGGTGGGTGATGCTCCTGGCACCCAGCAGGTAGAGGCCAGGAATGTAGTTCAACACCCGCAGTGCACTGAGCGGCACAGTGCCGGGCGGAGAACCCTGCCCAGGCTGGCCGCCCGGCTCTGGCAGGCAGTCCCTGGGCCTCCACCGGGGCCTGGCACCCAGGGGGCTCGCCATTTGTGTGGCCCCTTGAGCTTCCAGGCCTCTGGCCTCTCCCAAGCCGCGGAGTCACTGTGCGCATGACACGGAACAGGCATCGGCGTAGACGGGGCATCGGGGGAGCAGGGCATTGCTCTCCGCCAGCCTGCCTCCGGGGCAGGGTGTCTGGGCTCAGAGCAGAGTTGGTGAGCTCCCAGGAGCAGGCAGAGGGGGAGGCGCATGGCCAGTGGCGGGCAGTTCTGGACTTGAAGGGAGAAGACCAGCTCCTGATCTCGCTGTGGCCCGGGTCACCCCCGCCTCTCTGGTTTGGGCTCCTCTTCAGAACAGAGAGCTCGGGTGTTTCCAGGTTTGCCCCCCGCCCCCCGCCCCCACCGTCTCCCCCACCCTCCTCACTCCAATCTCAGGACCGGCAGGTGGCTCCTCAAAGACGCCTGGCATTGGCATTAGGCAGGAAGGAGGCGGCAGGAGCATCCCATCCTACTTCCCTGCCGTAAAGGCAGCGCTTGTAAGATTACACATGCTCCCCCTGGGACCTCATAAGCTCTTTTCATTTAGAGTGAAATGAAATGCTCCACATTTTGTGTTTTTTTCCACCTGGGCCCTGGCTTTCCCTTCTTCCCTCCCTCTGCCTGGGCCGTCTCTAAGCGGAGGGGGAAGGGGGGAGCAGGAGGGCGGGGCGGTGGAGAAGGGGTTCCCAGGCCTGACGTCCTGCTTCCCGGCCAGGCTTCGACCGCTACTTCTCCAGCCGCACGCTGGACAACAACCGGCGCAACATCTGGTTTGCCGAGTTCTGGGAGGACAACTTCCACTGCAAGCTGAGCCGCCACGCGCTCAAGAAGGGCAGCCACGTCAAGAAGTGCACCAGTGAGCACGCGGGCGGGCGGGACCTGGGCCCCCCCCCCAACCCCCCGTGGGTCCCCAGGGGGCGCTGAGGGGGAAAGGCACTAGTGCCCAGCAGGTGGCAGATCTGCAGGGGCGGAGTCTCCCGGGTCCAGGCCACTGGGGGAGAAGATGGGCTGGCGCCTGGGCGGGGAGTTGGGGTCTCCAGGGGGTGGGACTGAGCTAATTTAGGGTTCGGTCCCAGAAGGTTTGAGGGCTTGGATGGTAGAAACCTCTGTGGTCTCTCCCAGACAAGCCATCAGTGACGTGGCTGAGTGGGGGAAGGGGCTCCTAGTTCTCGGCCTGTGGCTGCCTTGGGGTTCATCTGGAGCCGCAGACTGAACCGACCCCAGCTGCCCTGTGGCCTCCGGTTGGACCCCCAGGAGTGCCTGGCTCTGTCTAAGCAGGTGGATAGAGTGGTAAACACGAGTCAGAAACCTCTTGGCGTTTTTAATCTAACGGGGAGACTGACAGCCAACAAGACCAGTAAGTAAATACAGACTATGCCAGAGGATACCGTGCAGTAGAAACAAAAAAACATAAGAAAGAGTACGCCTCCCAGCAAAGGTAGCGCATGGGCAGATGCTGAGGATTCAGGACGGAGTGAACCCGGGCGGACAGGACAACGGGCCGTCTCACAGGCTGTTTCCCAGGCAGAAGGTGGTAGAGCAGGATTTGAACTCAGCTGTGTGCTCGAGGCCCTCAGCCCCCTGGGGTTGCCCTCGTGGTTTGGATGTGGGTCCTTGTGTGCTCCTGGTCTGGGCAGCTGGGCACAGTGACGTTGGGAGGCCCTGGTGCCCTCCCTGAGAGGTGCCTGTGCAAGGATGGCGGACTCCCTCCCTTTCCTCCTGGACTGGTCGGTGTGGCTGGGAGGGGCCAGGTGACCGGGGGGGGGGGGGGGGGGCAGGAAGGCCACAGGGACATGCATGAATCCCAGGCAGGGGGTGGCACACGAGTGCCAGGAGAGGAGGGGATGATGACATGAGCAGCAGGTGGGGAGCATGCTGCCCTCTGGTGGCCAGGGCTCAGGGAATCGCGGCCACTTAGGACTGGATATCCCCCAGGGCCCGGGCAGGTTCCTATGCGGGTGGAGGTGGCAGGGTGTGTGCTTGCACACGTGTGTGTGTGACTGTGTGTGCACGAGTCGGTGTGTCTAAGGGAAAAGAGGCGTGTGGGTGCTGTGTTCCTCGGTGAGCTAATAACCACGCACACCCCTTTACAGCGCATCTGCTATGTTTTGGAACTTTAAAGCCATCATCTCATGTCACCCTCACAGTAGCTCTAGGGACTTTTATGATCCCCGCATCATGGAGGAGAATATGGAGAGTCGGCGAGCCCAGGCACCGTGTCCAGGGCTGCACAGCAAATGCTTCATCGGGCAGTAGTCACGGCAGAGGTGCCAGGAGTCCCAATGTGTCTGGGTGTGGGCAGGGTGACCGTGCATCCTGCTTATTCTGTGTGTGTGTGTGTGTGTGTGTGTGTGTGAGTGTGTGTGAGTATGTGTGAATGTGTGTGTGTGTGTGTGAGTGTGTATTGTGTGTGTGTGTGGTGTGTGTGTGAGTGTGTGTGTGAGTGGGTGTGAGTATGTATGAATGTGTGTGTGTGTGAGTGTGTATTGTGTGTGTGTGTGGTGTGTGTGTGTGTGTGTGAGTGGGTGTGTGCGAGCGTGTGTGTAAGCATAAAAGCATCCCAATTTATTCTCACAAGTGCCCGAGTGGGGAAGGAGAATTGGATGGTCACCCTGATTATAGGTCATCAGATGTGACTCGGGGCGGAGATGGGTGAGACTGGACATGCACCTGCCCAGGGCGAGGGGCTTTCTGGAGTCGCCTGTTGGCCTGGGAGAGGCAGGCGGGGACAAGGCCTTGGTCAGTCCATGGGGGCTCTGTCCAGACTCAGTCCTCAGGTCAGGACTCGCCACCATCTCCCACCTGGGCTGGTGAAGGGGAGAGGGCCGCCTCGGGCAGCCCCAGGGGGGTCTGGGCTGGCCGTCAGCAGGATTCAGAGGAGGGTCTCCTTCACTGTGAGCCCGAGGCCAGCTCGGAGGCCTCTCTGGGCCTTTGCTTTCTCATCTGAGAAATGGGGTTGGTGGTGAGCCGGCCCGAGGGTGTCTCGGGGAGTGAGGAAGCGTTCGTGGAGCCACGGTGAGAACGGTGTCACGGGGCTCCCAGCCTGGCTGTGCACTGGGGTCACCTGGGAGCTCGGACACCGTGCCGGGCCCACTGCACAGAGCCGGGGGTGCCACCTGGGCCGCGGTAGTTCGTCAAGCTCCCCACGTGAGTGTGTGTATGTTCAGGGCTGGGAGCCTTGAGTAGGAGCAGTGCTCCCCCAGCCTGTTCACACCGAATCAGCTGGGGACCTTTTAAAACGACTGAGGCCTGACTCCCACCCCCAGACATTCTGATTGAATGGGTACTGGATGCAACCAGGGCATCGGGATTTGCAGGAAGTGCCCCAGGTGTTCTACTGTGCAGCAAAGCGTGGGTGGCTCAGAGGGAAGGGGGGTGCTGGGAGGGAGGACAGCATGCACCCTGGGCTGGAGGGGGGGCATGAGCAAAGGAGCAGAGTGGGGTGAACACGGGTGGCGGGAGGAGTGGAAGGACAGCACCTGGCAGCCACCTGGATCCTTGCTGCATCTGAAGCCGCAGCAGCGGCTGGGGAGAGTCCTTGCGTGTTCCCAGGTCAGGTGCGGCGAGCCCGTCCATCTCTGGGTGAGGTGAGGAGCGGAGGAGCATGGGAATGTTCGTGGGGCCTGAGACCCCCTGAGACCCAGCTCTGGCTTCCCATGGCCTTCCCAAGCCGGTCCCTGGGGAGAATGTCTGTGGCCAGGAGGACCAGGGTGACACCCATGGAGTGCTGGCTCTGGACCGGGCACCTGGGAGGGGTCGGGGAGGGCTCCCCCCCAGGTCTGGATCTGACTCTGCCTTCTCCCTGCCGTGTGGCCTTGGACAAGGTATTTAACCTCTGAGTCTCAGATGTTTGTCTGTGGAACAAGGAAGATCACACCCATCGGTGGGTGTTGTGAGGGTTGGAGATGAAGTGTCTGAGAAGCTGGCTGAACACGATGCCAGCGAGAGGTGCTGATGACCTGTTGTTGTTGACAGAGAGCGAGTGAGAGGTGGGATGCGCAGGCAGTTGGGTAATTGACCAGCCCACGTGTATTGGCTATGGGATCCTGGATCCTGAGGGTGGGGGTCTAGGCTGTCACTGGAGCTGCACCCGCTATAGGCGAGGAGACTGAGGCAGTTTGTGAACACGACAGCGCTGGAGAATTGGCGGAGCTGGAGGCACCCCCCAGCGAGCCTGGCTCCAGAGCTGGTGCCCTGCCCGGCCGGCTGGTGCCTTCCCTCCCGCTCCTCAGGGCCCCCTCCCTCTTGTCCTCAGCCAGCTCTGTGTTCTCCACTTGCCCCCTCACCTCCTCCGGGATTCCTGCCCCACCCTCACTGCCGGCCTCAGGTTGGCCCACCCTGGTCCCCTCGATGCGAACATTCGGCCTCTGCCCCAGGCCCTGCCTGCCCTGCCCGAGGTCTCCCAGTGAGCAAGCGCCACCCTGGCTCCTGTCAGCGCCCCTGCTGAGAGGATGGTGGACCCTCTGGTCCTGGGGTGTTCCAGCTGGGGAGACTGGATCCAAGCTTCAAGGCTGTCTTCAGTTCATTTCCCTCTGAGACAAAGATTAGAGAGCGAGCAGTTCATTGGGGGAGGGGAGAAGGGGGACCCCAGGAAACACGGGAAGGGGAGGGGAGGCAGTGGTACCAAGCAGGTTCCCTTTGAGAGCTGGAGCTCCACATCCCTGGGCTCTGGGGACAGAGGGGCATGCCTCTCAGTCACCCCTGGAGGTGTGAGGCAGCGGGGGGTGGGGAGGGGCAGAAGGGAGACACTACCCCCATCAACCACTGGGAGCTCTCCTGGAGGGGGAATTGCTCAGTTCCCCGCCTGCTGCAGGCCTGGGCAATGAGGCGTCTGTGACCAGAGGAAGCCTCAGGAGAGTGGCAGGTGCTGGCAGCTGGAGACAGGCTGGCGTGCCTGGAAGTGGTAAGGGTGGGGGTATGGGTGGGCACCCATTCTTCCTCAGGCATTCAGCCGGGAGAGTACTGCAGACTTGGGTGTGAGTCTGGTGCTGTGGCTCCCTAGGCGTGTGCCGTGTGCCATGTGCCAAGTGGCTGCGGGCAGGTCTGTTCACCCCTGTGGCCTCCGTGTCCTCATCCCCCGGAGCCCGGCCCCAGCAGAGCTGGCCTCACGGGTCCCGGAGAAGATGGAGGTGATCTGCAGGAAGCGTGGCAGATGGCCCAGCGACCACCGCACCTGGCACCGAGCGAGCTAGGGGTCACCCAGCGGGCAGCTCTGCAGCTGTCAAGGCCTGTGGAAGGCAGCGCCTGCCCCCCCCTCTCCCGCCTCCTCCCCGGGAGTACAGAGCCGGGTTTGGAGGTAAAGCTGTAAACAGGGCAGATGTGGCATCCATCTTTTTGACAGCACTGCCAGCCAGGTGATGGCTGAGCGGAGGAAGGCCCGGTTTATGAGGAAATAGGAGGAATTTACTGCTCGCTGCTCCCGGGGGCCAGGAGCTCGGAGCGGGAGGGCGGCTGCGTGGCAGCTGAGGATGTGAGGACGATGCCCATCACCCAGCCTGTGATAACAGCAATAAGAGCAGCGGCTAATGCTTGTATAGCATTTATCACTTGTCGAGCTCTGCTCCAGCGCTTCGCATTGAATCCTCACAGCAACCCATTTTACAGATGAGGAAACTGAGGCATAGAGAAGTTAAAGACTTTCCCAAGGGTACAAGGTAATCAGTAGCAGAGCTGAGAGTTGAACCCAAGCTGTCTGACTCCAGAGATGTTTTGCCTTGGGCCAGCGGATGTCCTGTCCCCAGGGCCCGCCTGGCTATTCCAGCGGCTTTGCAGGGCCTTTCCACCTCCACATTCCCAAAGGAACCCGAGGGGAAGGGAAGGGACACCACATTTGGAATTACGTACTGTGTGCCAGGCTGTGCCGCCTATGAGAGGAACTCACAGTTACTCAAGCCACCAGCCAGACGGCTTCCCCTCCAGGCCCTTCCCCTCATTGCTGCTTCTCACTTGTTCAACCAGCGTTTGCTAAGAGGCTGTGTGGCCAGCCCTGTGCTGGGCTTGGGGATGGGGCCAGACCTGCCCCGGAGCTCCCCCTGCAGGTGGGGGACAATGCGACCTTGCAGACAGGTGGGGTACACCGGGCCTCCCAGGAGTCAGAGCCGTGGGCCTCCTGGGAGGAACTAACAGTGAGGCCAGAGGGGGCAGGACCAGGGGCCTCTTGGAGGGGATGGAGAGTGCTGGGGACTCGCACCTTTATACTGAGGCCAGAAGTCCTCACTGAGAGGTGAGACTTGAGCAAAGACCTAAAGGCACGAGCGAGTGAGGCATGTGGAGACCTGGGGAAGATGGTGCCAGGCAGAAGACACAGCTTGTGCAAAGGCCCTGAGGTAGGCTCATGCCTGGCAGGTTAGGGGCAGCGAGGAGGCCCCTGCGGGTGAAGAGAGAGCAGCAGGTAGATTGGGGGGGGGGGGGGCGGCAGATTTTGTGGGCCTTGTAGACAGTTTGTAAGGATTCTGTCTCATACAGACTGAGAACAGGCCATTGCGGAGTTTGAAGGAGGGCGGGGTTAATCTGAATGACCATATGCTTGTTTGAATGTCATGCTAATGGTGTGTCACACATATTTTGTGTGTTTATTTGTACATTGTGTACATGGACATGCATACAGATGTGTTCAGATGCGTGCCGGTTTGTGTGTTGCTAGTCTATATGTGCAGATATGAAAGCATGTGGGGTATATCTGGTTGTTTTTGTGTCCTGTGTGAGCATCATGGGTGTGCGTGTGTGTGTGTGTGTGTGTGTGTGTGTGTGTGTAACTCAGGAGGGTTGTGCTGGGCGGGTGAGTTGTGGAGAGGTGAGGGGGAGTCAAGGAGGAGCCCTTATTATTTCAACCTTGAAAACACATTTCAATTACAATTTACAACCTGCAGACAAAGGCTGCAGTCACCGTAGTAACCACAGCTGTGGGGATTGAGGAGAAATCCTCTCCGCTGGTTCCCTGGCTGGCTGTCAGCGGCGGAGGAGCCAAGCGCATCTCCGGCTCATTGTGCCCCGGGACACAATTAGGACATCTTCAAACTGTTGCTGCTGTCACTGCTGCTGTATGTCTGGGATTTATCTCTTCCACTAACTCGCAGAATTGTGTCTTGCCTCCTCCCAGAACCGCGGCGCCCCTGCCTGGGCCTGGGGCTCCTACCCCCCGTGAGAGGGGATTTTCTGACCCCTTTCCCTCCACGGCCACCTACCTCCTAGCCCTGCAGACAAGCCTTACCTCCCAGCTAGGCCTGGCCTGACAGTTGGCACAGGGCCTGGGCCCCAGAAGGGGGAAGAGGCAGATCAGGGAGAAGGGGAGGGACAGTTCAGGGTAGACAAACTCTTTTGGAACCAGAGTGATCTGGGTTCAAATCCCAGCCAGGCCAACCCCCAGGGATGTATGAACACCTACTGGGTGCCATCTGCAAACCCTGGTTCCCTCCTCCGGAGGGGGGCCGTGCAACCTCCCACCTGAGCTGAGCCCCGGGAAGAGCTCATCACAGGCTCGGGAGGGCTCATTAGCTGAGGAGCCGGGCTCGGGGGAGAGCCGGGCTGCGAGGAGAGCCAGCTGGTTATGGGCACAGCTTGGACGGAGCACCTGGTCCTGTGTGACTGTGTGTGACTCCTGCGTCCCCACCAACCACGAGCACCTGGGCTCTGTCCCTGGGCTTCCTCGGGGTTGGAGGTGTGTGTGTGTGTGTGTGTGGCTCGCTCAGGCCTGCTGCGCTCTCGAAGGTAAAGGTCCTTTGCAGGCCACTCACTGCACCTGTTTTCTCATCTGTACTTGGGGCTAGACTTGAGCAGAAGTCAAGGATGTGAAAGTGTGCTGAGAAGTTTCTAGAAGTCCCTGGCAGCTTTGGGGTGGAGATTTGGGAGGGGGGGGGCACAGCAGCCAGGCAGAGACAGGCTCCCCAGTGTGAGGTGCCCTGTGGGGAATGGCTGCTTCAGCGGGAAGCTGAGGAGGGGCCCCTGGGGAGACGGGAGAGCAGAGCTGAGGGCCACTGGGGTCCATTGGCCAGTGCTCGTGGCCTTGGGAGGGCCTCCTTTCTGCGAGGCCACAGCCTCCTCCCCTGCCTCCTTGTTAAGCATTCAGTCTCTTGTCCCTTTGAACCGGGGAGGGAGCTGCAGGAGCTGAGTTTTACCTCCTTCAGGCTGCAGAGGGCAGGCCCCGGGGCTGAGTGGGGTCCAGGGCGGGGCTTCCCAGGCCGCCCCGGCCCAGCCCCCTCTGTCGCCCTCTGAGGACAGGATTGTTCCTTGCATTTTTCTCCCAGCTCCGCTTTTAGCAGCTTGTGATCAGAGGCCTCGGACAGAGGCAGGCTGCGCTGCGGAAGCTGGGAGGTTTGCCTTTCACGTCCATCCTGTCTCTGTTCGTGCCTTGGCCTAGAAATAGCTTTGCCTGTTAGCAACGCTCTGCTGTGCGGAGCCCGAGGCAGGCAGGGCCTCCACGTCCTTGTACCTGGAGTTTAACAAACTTCTGTGGCACTTGGCAAGCACCAGGCCTCCATGCCGCTGTGAATATTAGACCATTAGTCCCCACAGGGTCCCGATCCTGGCCCGGAACTGAAGCCGAGAGACGAGTGATGGGTTCAAGGTCACACAGCTAGAGGCGTGGGCGGAGCTGGGGTTCCAGCCCAGACAGTCTGGTGCCCATGCAGTGCAGCATGGCGGGTGGTGAGGGGCTTAGCTGACTGCGAGGGCCCGGGCGGCAGCCTCGGGCCGCCCATCTCTAGCCCCGAGGCCACACCGTAGAGTGGCGGGCTCTGTCTGAAGCAAACTGCCCCCGTAGAGCCACTGGTCATCTGCCCCAAACTGTCCAGTCTGAGTAATGACTCTCGGCTCTGACCCCGAGGTGGGGGAAACGGGAGCCAGGCTCACCCTGGGTCACGGGGTCTCGGCGGCTGAGGCAGGGGTAGGAGCCCTGGCAGGCAGGCACGGTGACCTCACTGTGTAAAAACGCAGGGCCCCCCTCCCCCGGGGTGAGCTGGGGTCTTGGGGCCGGAGGTCAAGTGCAGTCTGGGGTGGAGGCCGGGGGTGGGGGGGGAGTGGGGGGGGCGGGGAGGCTGGAGCTGGGAGTGCTCATCCAGTCCCCGCGAGGCTGGCGCTGGACCTGCGGCCGCCTCTCTGGGCTTCAGGTTTCTTATCTGTAAATGACAGAATTGGAGCAGATGATTCCACGGGCCTGCCACCCAGCACCGCGATCCCGTGGTTTCTGGCTGCCACTCAGCAGTCCCTGGGGCTCTGTCCTGAGCCAGGCTGAGAAGGGTGGCCGTTGGGTGGTGACTGAGCCTCTGGGTGTGGGGATTGGATGGTGGAGCAGACCACAGGCAGCAGGGTGCCCCCGGCACTCATGTCTGTCTCCGGTGTGGGCGGAGGGGGGTGGACAGTGACTTCAGAGCTCCCAGGGGTCAGGGCTGGTGCTGACCCGCCCAACCTGGCCCCCACACAACGGATCCTGGAGGCTCAGGCGGGTGGCTCCTGGGGCTGGGAAGTGCCTGGGAAGGTGTCTAAGGCCTTCCAGCAGGTGGCATGGGTGGGGGTGGCTTATGAGGGTTCATTCCTTGTCCTGGCCTTGAGGGAGGAGGCTGCGGCCATGCTGTGCGCAGGGGCTGTGGCCTCAGGAGGGGAACCCGGCTTCCGTGGTGGTCTGTCCATCCTGTCCCTCCACCCTGCCCCGTGTCCTCACCTCGAAGTTCCTGCCCCCCCTGCCCTGGCTGGTCTGGGGCCCCGGGGCACAGGGTCCAGGGGTACAGTGGGGAGAACAGCAGGCCCTCCCCTTCACCCCTCGGGGCCCCCAGCTGCCTCCACCAGACTGATTCCTGGGGAGCAGAGCAAGCAGTGGGCTAGGAGCCAGGAGAGCTGGGCCGCCTGGACGCTGTGCACCTCTGCTTCCCACTGCGCGGCCTGCGAGGGTGGCGGGCGTGGCGGGTGCCCACTCCGGTGTTTGGTTGCAGACCGCGAGCGCATTGGGCAGGATTCAGCGTACGAGCAGGAGGGGAAGGTGCAGTTTGTGATTGACGCCGTGTACGCCATGGGCCACGCGCTGCACGCGATGCACCGGGACCTGTGTCCGGGCCGCGTGGGGCTCTGCCCACGCATGGACCCCGTGGACGGCACCCAGCTGCTCAAGTACATCCGCAGCGTCAACTTCTCAGGTGGGAGCGCGGTGCGTGGTACCTGCCAACCGGGGGTCCTGGGCCGTGCAGCCAGGGGAAGGGGTCCTGGGCCCCGGGGGTGGGGTCGAGGGTGAAGCCTCCCCAATCTCCATGCAGGGGCCTCCCTGGAGGCGTCTCTGCCCCGGGCTCATAGTCCTCCAGCCTCTGGGTGCAGGCTCAGCAAGGAGACTGAGTGTGCGACTCCCACTGTCCCCACAGGCATTGCCGGGAACCCCGTGACCTTCAACGAGAACGGAGACGCGCCCGGCCGCTATGACATCTACCAGTACCAGCTGCGCAACGGCTCTGCTGAGTATAAGGTCATCGGCTCCTGGACTGACCACCTGCACCTGCGAGTAAGCGCCTGCAGGAGGGCGGGAGGGGGGGGGCGCCTGGGTGGAGAGTCACTTGGCCCATCCCAGCTCAGTGGGGGGGGGGGTAAGGGGGGCAGCCCCTGAGTAGCCCCGATCTCTGGGATTGTTGCTGCCAGTCGGGATTTTGTTCCGTGCCCCCGCCCAGACATCAGAGGGCCCCGACCCCCAGCGGAGACGGAAGGACAGGGCCGCTGGGCCCCTGCTGTGTCTGCCCCTGCCTCTCCCTTGCCTGGGCCTTTCTGCCTGCCGCCCCCTCGCAGGGCCAAAGCTCTGGAGAGAGGCGCACGTGGAGTGAAATGGCTCGAGGCTTGCTGGTGCGGGCAGCGGGGGTGAGCAGGGGGGCTGTGTTTGGACAGAGGACAGTGTTTAAGGCAAAGGGCGCAGTCAGTAGCAGGTGGGGAGCTGTTTGAGAGTCGGTCTCCAGCGTTGGCAACCCCCCGGGAAGGCCGCCTTTTTCCTGGGTCCTCCCAGCCACGCTTTCCAGCTCACAGTTGTTCCCGGGGGTGTGGGGACATGGTGGCTTTCTCTCTGGTCTCGGTCCCCGCCGTGACAGGGAGCAGTGTTTTCAGAGGGAAAGGACCTGTGGTTTGTCCCCAAGGAAAGGCCCGTGGACTTGGTCCCTGACCTGCAAGGTGAAGGTGAGTGTGCTCTGGTGGGCACAGTGTGACGTCTGGATGGACCGGAGAGGCCCCGGGGCCCAGGTCCACACCTGGCCTCCTCATGCTTCTTCCGCGTCCTGGGAGAGCCGCAGCGCGTCCGCGTCCCCTCTTGTAATGATCTCCCTGGTGACCAGCCCCTGGAGCCCTGAAGAGCAGTTTCTGCCCATGACCTCACTTAGCCCCACATCTTCTAAGTCAGAGGAGAGATCTGAGGAAACCCAGCCCCAGGGCGAGCCGAGGGCCGCACCGCACGGCGGGACGGAGCTCATTGCTATGGTGATGCTCCTGAGTGCCGAGCGGAGACAGACAGGCAGGCTGGCAGAACAGGGCAGGTGGGCGCACTTGGCAACGTGGGACCATGCCCCACATGGAGCCGGGCCTCATTCGGGTGCAGTGGGTGGGGCAGGGGGCCAGTGACCCAGGTCCTGCAGCAGCAGCAGCAGCAGCAGCAGCAGCAGCAGCAGAGCAGCTCACCCTGGCTGAGACCTGCTGTGCACAGCTCCGTTCCAGCATGTGCCCTCACTGTGAGGACGACAGCCCGAGAAGCAGGCAGGCAGGCAGGCAGGGTGTTCCCCATGCTGCAGGTGTGCGAAGTGAAGGTCCCCTCCCACTGTACGTGCCCCCCCACCCCCCTGGAGTTGGGGTGGGAGGAGGTGACCACACCTTCCCACTTTCTCCCTGAGCGCTCACTTGGGGCTGCGCTGTGGGGGCCACAGAGTGGGCAGGGCTCAGGGGGCCGAGGAGGAGGCCTCTCCTGCCAGTGTCCGGATCTCATGACTTCTCCTGTAGATTCCACAGAGACTCACTGCCCCCCCCGCCCCGTCACCCCCCCCCCCCCCCCCCCCCCCCCCCCCCGGTGTCAGCCCTGTCTGGGGACTGGATGCCCCGGTGTCAGCCCTGTCTGGGGACTGGATGTGGGGCAGGGAAGCAAACATCAAGACCCTGCCCTTGTGGGGCGGACGTTCTGGTGAAATAAAGCATTTCCATTATGACTTCTGAGCGGAAACCCCCTAAGTGCCAAAGGGCAAGTGGCTTCATGTCCGCGATCATTGGAGCAGATGGACAACACGGCTCAGAGGCTGCAGTGTCTGCTCCAGGGCACACAGCCAGCTGGCAGCAGAACCGTGACCACATTCACTGCGTTTTCCACTGGAGCCAGAATTTTCCAGAACACCTGCCGTCACCCGTGTCCTCTGGGAAAGGTCCCTCCCCGCAGTCTCCTAGCTCCGGGGCTCGGGGGTTGTCCGGCCTGGCATCCCCGCAGGCCCCTGGCCGGCCATTGCTGTGCTCCTTGGCTACTGGGGACCACACAGCCCTGTCGTGCCAGGGCCACAGGACAAGCTTCTTCCTCCTGGTTTTCCTCCCACCGGTCTTTGTCGCCCTCCCCCCCCCCCCCCCGCGCCCCCCCTCCCCCTCCCCGGCTTTGTTCCTCAGCTCTGAAACCCGCCCCTCGCTCCGGGGCCAGCTGGTTGTTCTCCAGGAGTAAGCACCCAGCACCCGCGTGGCCCCGGTGCGGGCAGGCCCGCTGCTCTCTAAGCATCGGCTCTTCCTTAGAGTCACTTCCTGTAGAGCAGACGCTGTGAATCCGGCTCCCAAGTGGTCAGCTCCCTTTGCCCAGCGCCTGGAGCTCCCAGGGCCTCTCTCTTTCCAGAATTCTGTCACACTCAGAGCGGTGCCCACACTCCGTGGCTCGCTCGCTCACAGTGACTGCCTTTGGAGACGTGGGATGGTGACTAGCACTAGTTTAGAGCGAGATGTGAACACTGACCCTGGGCACGCAGTGGCTGTCCTGTGAGGAAACTTTGTTCGTTGCTCTCCGCTGGTCCCCGCTCCATGTGGTGCCGGAGGAGGCCATGGGCCGAGCCATCAGCTGCACTCCTCCCCGCCTGTGTGCACCCGGATCTCCTGGAAACTCAGGCTCTGAGTCCGTGGGTCTGCGGTGGACCAAAGTTTTTGCTTTCCCAGCAGGCTCCTGGCTGGAGCTGCTGCTGCTGGTCTGGGGGCCGCGGCTGAGCAGCAAGGCCTCCTGAGCGTGCTCTGCTCTGCCCTGTGCCTCTAGGCCAGTGGTCGGCAAACTGCGGCTCGCGAGCCACGTGCGGCTCTTTGTCCCCTTGAGTGTGGCTCTTCCACAAAATACCACGTGCGGGCGCGCACGTACAGTGCGATTGAAACTTCGTGGCACATGCGCAGAAGTTGGTATTTTGTGGAAGAGCCACACTCAAGGGGCCAAAGAGCCGCATGTGGCCTGTGAGCCGCAGTTTGCCGACCACTGCTCTAGGCCAAGCATGTCAAACTCACAGGCTAACACGGGCCAAATAAACAAGGTGTAAGCTTATGTGGCCGCAAAAAAACAAAAGCTTCGATTTTCATAGAAACGTAGGTTTATTTCAATAGAGACATGCTGAATACAAAGGTCTGAAATAAATGAGTAATCATTAACATTAAATAATAGATTATTTTAATAAAAATTGATATTTTTTCTTGAAGATTAACTTACCAGACACTGAATAACTGCACAAATTAATAAGTGTAATGCAAGTAATCCCATTTTCCTAGTTCTCTGAAAGTGAAATATTTCCTGTCGCGCACACCAAACAAGTCAGTCCAAGACCAATGACGTGGCCATCTGCTGCTAAAATATTCGCTGCTGGTATTAGTGGAGAGAAATGGTGTGTAAGATGTGTAAGGGAAATGAATGCAACACGATTATAGTAATCAGTAATTAGTAGACATTGTAGTTATTAATAATCTACACTAATAAAAGAGAAACATGGTAATTAGCGTACGACCGCTACCCTTCCCATTGGCTAATCAGCATATCCTTATGCAAATCAACTGCCAACTAAGATGGCGGCTAATTTGCATACACCCAATGATGGGAGGCAAAGGGGAAGGACTGAAGAATGGTGATTGGCAACCCAGGTGGCAGGCAAGAGCTAGGGGGTGGGCAAAGGCCGCCTTTCCCCAACCCCCAGCCGGTGATCGCCATTGGAAAGCCAGGCAGCAAACCCGACCCCCAGGGGCTGGGGTTGCCAGCTGGCCTGCGCCCAGGATTGCCATGGCATCGGAGGGCGGGAGGGCTGGGGCGCAGGCCAGGCGGCAACCCCAGACCCCACTGGGGCCGGGGTTGCCGGCTGGCCTGCGTCCAGGATCACAATGGCATCGGAGGGCGGGAGGGCCCGGGCGCAGGCCAGGCGGCAACCCCAGACCCCACTGGGGCCGGGGTTGCGGGCTGGCCTGCGCAGAGTGATCCCCATGGTGATCGGAGGGAGGGAAGGCCCAGGCGCTCACCTGACTGTGTGGTCTGAGTTTGATAAACCGAGAAAAAGTTGTAAAATGAAGTACTAATCTCTAGGGTTTAGGTCAGACCAAGGAGTAGTGCCACTCAGCCAGAAGCTGGCTCATGGCTGGCCAGGGCGGAGGTGGTGGCAGGAGCCTCTCCCACCTCCATGGCAGCACTAAGAATGTCTAACTAACAGTTTAGGCCCGATCCCTTGGGGGCCTAAGCCTTTAGTTGGACATCCCCCGAGGGCTCCCTGGCTACCAGAAGGATGTCTGACTGCAAGCTTAAGCCTGATTCCCCAGGGAGTGGGCCTAAGTCAACAGGTGGACATCCCCCAAGGGGTCCTGGACTGCAAATGGGCGCAGGCCGGGCTGAGGGCCGCACACCACCCCCCCCCCCCCAACGAGTGCACAAATTTTGTGCACCGGGTCTCTAGTCCTATATAATAAAAGGCTAATATGCAAATTGTCCCCTTGGGAGTTCATCTTTGACTGACCGGGAGTTCAACTGCTCGCTACGATGTACGCTAACCACCAGGGGGCGGCACAGAACAAAGGAAGGCCCCAGCCAGCAGCTGGAAGACCCTGATCAGGGCTGCTGGCCAGGCCTAGGGACCCTATCTATGCATGAATTTCATGCACTGGGCCTCTAGTTATGCATAACAGGATATTGTAAAAATTAAGTTATGGGATTTTTATTAAAATGTTTCTTACATACCGTTATATTGGCTGGGCCGCAAAAATATTTGTTGGGGGCCACATGTGGCCCATGGGCCGCGAGTTTGACATGCTTGCTCTAGGCTGCTCTCTGCTGTCCCCTCTACAACCCTGGAGTTTTAGACTCGATCAGGATTTGTCATAGGCCAGTGTGTCTGAATCAGGGGGAGCTTGTTTAAATCCAGCTGTTGGACTCAGCGGATCGGGAGGGCCCAGGCAACTGGGTTTGTAGCCAACTAAGTGGGTGATTCAGGTGTGGGGCTACAGGGTGCCAGCGTGGGGTGGCACAGGGCACTGGGGCACATCCTGAGGCCCACTCCTCCGCGCTGTCGTTGCCAGATGGAGCGGATGCTGTGGCCGGGGAGTGGGCAGCAGCTGCCCCGCTCCATCTGCAGCCTGCCCTGCCAGCCGGGGGAGCGGAAGAAGACAGTGAAGGGCATGCCCTGCTGCTGGCACTGCGAGCCCTGCACTGGGTACCAGTACCAAGTGGACCGCTACACCTGCAAGACGTGCCCGTACGACATGCGGCCCACCGAGAACCGCACGGGCTGCCGGCCCATCCCCATCATCAAGCTGGAGTGGGCCTCGCCCTGGGCCGTGCTGCCCCTCTTCCTGGCCATAGTGGGCATCGCGGCCACGCTCTTTGTGGTCGTCACCTTCATGCGCTACAACGACACACCCATTGTCAAGGCCTCGGGCCGCGAGCTGAGCTACGTGCTGCTGGCGGGCATCTTCCTGTGCTATGCCACCACCTTCCTCATGATCGCGGAGCCCGACCTGGGCACCTGCTCGCTGCGCCGCATCTTCCTGGGGCTTGGCATGAGCATCAGCTACGCAGCCCTGCTCACCAAGACCAACCGCATCTATCGCATCTTCGAGCAAGGCAAACGGTCGGTCAGCGCCCCGCGGTTCATCAGCCCCGCCTCGCAGCTGGCCATCACCTTCAGCCTCATCTCCCTGCAGCTGCTGGGCATCTGTGTGTGGTTCGTGGTGGACCCCTCCCACTCGGTGGTGGACTTCCAGGACCAGCGGACGCTGGACCCCCGCTTCGCCCGGGGGGTGCTCAAGTGCGACATCTCGGACCTGTCGCTCATCTGCCTGCTGGGCTACAGCATGCTGCTCATGGTCACCTGCACGGTGTATGCCATCAAGACGCGCGGCGTGCCCGAGACCTTCAACGAGGCCAAGCCCATCGGCTTCACCATGTACACCACCTGCATCGTCTGGCTGGCCTTCATCCCCATCTTCTTTGGCACCTCACAGTCGGCGGACAAGGTGAGTGGGGGATGGAGGGTGGGGTGGGGGGGAGGGCCGAGTAGGGTCAGCCTCCACCCGGCTTGGAAGTGCTTCTTTCACGCTTTACCCCGTCTTCTCTCTTCATTGTGAGTTTTTTCTCCAGGTCCTGGGCTTTCCCTCCTCCCTCCCTTTCTCTTTTCCTGTCTCCTCTCGTTTTCTCTGTCTCATCTCTCCCCTCCTCTCTCTTTCCCTTTCCTAGCCTCCTCCTCTTTCCTCGTCTCTCCACCCCTGCCTTTCCCGCCTCCTCTCTTCCTCTCCCCCCCTTTCCTCGTTCTCTCTCTCCTCTCTGAGCCTGGGAGGCTGCACCGTCTTTCGTTCTTCATTCTTTTCTAGACGGTCCATTACCTCCCTCTCCACTCAGCCCACCGTCCTTTCTGTCCATCCCTCTCTTCTTCCTCCTCCGCCCACCCTGTCTCTGCCCTCACAGGACCCCGGGCCCCTGAGGTGGGAGGTGGGTCAGGCACCTTTCCCCTCTCCCAGCCCCAAGCTGCTCTGAGGCCCAGGAGCCGGCCTGGCAGCGTCAGCCCGGGGGCCCTTCCCTCCTGCGCCTCCTGCAGGCTCTGTAGGCCATCCTGGACCCACCCCCTGGACCCACCCCCAGGCCCCGGGGGCTCTACCCACGCCCCAGCACAGCACTGGGGGATTATCCTGAAGAGTTGGGTGTCAGTGAATTAGAGGCCAGAGACATGGACGATCCTGGGGACCCCAGCCCCCAGCTCCTGGTCGGAGCTCTGTGTCTAACTGTGGCGTCCTAGGCAAGCCGGCTGGCCTCTGCCTCAGTTTCTTCATCGTGCATTAGGGCCGTGATCCTCCTCCTCACCCTACAGGCGTTGTGACAACCACACGGCGTGATGGTGTAGACGCAGTGACCCGCTGTGCGGGTCTGGGCCTGAGGAGGGTGGTGGGCACAGGGCGGACGGCATGGGACCCAGTGGGAAGGCTGTTGGCTTTTGCTGTGAGTGAGAAGGGAGCTGCTGTGGGGTGTGAGTGGGAGGGAGGCGTTGCTGCGTAGGGTTAAAAGGATCCCGCTGGCTGCTGGGTGGGGCCCGGATCAGGGCTCCCGGGAGGAGGTTATGGAATAGTCCCGACAGGGGCTGCACGGCAGGCTGGCGGGGAGGCGGGCTTCTGGCTGTGTCTGGCGGGGGCGGGAGCGGGGCTGGCCTGTCTCTGATGGGTGCATGTGGGTGGGAGACACAGAGGAGTCAGGGATGACTCGGTGGCTTTTGGTGTGAGGCTGGGAAGGGGGGGTGTCGTGCACTGAGTGGGGGAGATGATAAGGAGCCGATGTGGGCGGACATCGGGGTCCTTTGGATGTGCTGTTTGGGGTGCCCGTTCGATGCCCAAGTGCCACTGTCACGTCAACGGCTGAATAGGTGAGCCTGGAGCTCGGGGGCGAGGCCCAGGCTGGACGTAACTGGGGGAGTCGTCAGCCCGTGGATGGCATTAGGGCTGTGAGCCTGGTGTCAGCCCGGGGAGGGTGTGGCTTCAGTGCGGCTGCCGCCAAAGGCCTGGCAGGCGGGTGCTTGTCATCTGCCAGGTGCCTTACCTACTGATTGGCTCACCCTGCAACCGCAGGTGAGGGTAGATATCCCCACCCCATTCATACACGAAAACATGGAGGCACAGAGAGGCAGAGTGACGTGTCTGAGGTCACACAGCCAGGGGTGGCACAGCTGGACATGACCCTACTCTAACTCAGGTGTCCCCAGCCTGCCATGGCCCCCTGCAGCTCTGGGACACCTTCTCTGCCTAGGGGCCTCCTCTTCTCCAACAGCTCCATTCCGATGCCGGGGCCAGGCCCAGGGAAGCCTGTGGCCTGTCTTCCAGGGGTGGCCCACGGGCTGGGGTTCCAAGTAGCAGACCGGGGCTGGTAGTGAGTGCCCCGAGGTCTGAGGCCAGGCCTGGTGCCAGGTGCTCCAGAGCCGGCGCAGCCACCAGGCCTCACTCGTGCTGAGACCCAGGTCTCCAGCTCCCACCAGGCCTGCGGGAGGCCCTCCGTGCTGAGAGCAGGTTCAGGCGATGGCCCATGCCCTGCAGCACTAGGGAGCCCCACAAAGCCAGCGGGGTTGGGGTGGGGGGGTGGCGCCCCACACTCCAGGAAGCTGGCAGCCTGAGGAATTCCCTCAATAATACCACCATCTCTCCGGTGACCTCCTCCCCCCCAGCCCCCCGCCTCTCCCTTTTTAGGAGGCTCCCCTCAGCACTGATTATGAAAAGGAGCCTCTGAGAGGGTCTGTTCTGAGGCCCAGAGAGGAGAGGGCCTTGCCCCAGGTCACCCAGCAGGCTGGCTTCCCACAGTGTGTGCCCACAACACCCAGCTCGACCCCTGATGGCGTGGGGCCTGGGTTGCGCCCCTCCCCTGGGCTTCTGCATGAGGAGGGGTGAGGAGATGAGCTCCCCAGTCCTGTGGGTTCAGACCACCAGGCTTCTGAGAGCACAGACACTCTGGGGCCGCCTATGCGTTGTCAGGTGGCAGCTACAAAACGCCCCTGGGAGCTGCAGGCCTGGCTGCCATGTGCGTGCACGTGTGTGCATGTGCGTGCCCAGGGAGTGGGAGAGGCAGTGTGTGTGCCCAGGGGTTCATTGCTGCTGGTGTGTGTATGAGGGTGTGCAGATTATGTGCAAATGTGTGAGGGTGAGTGGAGTATGCAGGTGACGTGTGTGGTCAGGTGTGTGTGCAGATGTGTGAATGCATCTTTGTGTATGTGCACACTCGACTGTGCACCAGGTACATGAGGGGTGCGTGTGTGTGACCCAGGTGTGTGTGAGTCAGGGAGTGTGTGGTTGTGAGCTCAGGTGTGTGTGAATGCAGAGACGCAGGAGTGCACAGGTGTGTGTGTTTGTGGGCATGCCTGTGTGCAAACCAATTTGCAGGTGCTCTGCTGCGCCTGCTCGCCCAGGGTGCTGGTGTGGGTGCAGGTGCGGGTGCTGGTGGCGTGGAGCCATGCTGTGCCGCTCTGGTGAGCCGGCGGCTGGATTTCCCAGCATTAGCCTGGATTTCCAGGGTTTACCACGCAGCCGGCAGCATTAACCGAGCCGACCAGAGCTTCTGTGCCGTGTGGGGTTACTGCTCAGCCAGGCTTGGCCAGGACGCGGCCGCGGAGGCGGCCAGGATGTGAAGTTTGTCCGGTGAACAGGTGCTGAGGGTCCCAGTGGCCACAGGGTCAGTCTGGGCAGAAGGGCCGAGCGGGCAGAACTCCTCGGTGCCCCCACCAGCCCCTCGCATTCTGTACCCACCAGGCCTCATACAAAACAGGAAATCCACCGCCCACAGCCAAGTAGCTCCACTGTGCCCTTTGCCCACCCCAAGGTGACCTCTGCCCTCCCCCACCAGCCCCAGGTCTGACAGCCTCCTTCCCGCTGGAGGGCACTGACTTGGGAGGCTTCGTGCGGGATTCCTGCTTCCTTAGAGGACGAGCGAGCGGAGCGAGGGCCTGGCCAAGGGGGAGCAGGAATGGGCCGCTCAGACCCTCTGGGCTGGGACACGTGTGGAAGAGAGAGACGGGCCTCTCACGCTGCCTGGCTTTAAGACCTGCCTCTGTGCCAGGCCCGTCTCCGTGGGAGTGCCCGCTGGTTCTAGAGGTTGTAGAGACCACTGCTTCTCTGCTGGGGTCAACACGCGACCGCCTCCAGGTGACAGCGTGCGCCCTCACACGGGGGCTCAGAGCAGTGCCCGAGCTGTGGGGGGTGGGAATCCCAGAGCCTGGGGCAAGGAGGGGCCTGGGGCGGCCGGCCCACTTGTGCTGTGCACACAGCAGCCACCCAGCCTGGGATGGCGAGAGGAGCCCCCAGGGCCCAGGCTGGGAGGGACTGGGCCGGCAGATGGGCATCGCTTTCCTCGCTTCACACCCCTCCTTGTATTTTGTTTACAGAAAGGCTCCGGGGCTGGGAAGCCCGCACTGAGCTCAGGGCTGGCTCCAGTTTCCAGGGCCAGGGAAAAATGAGAATGAGGGGCCTCGTTCAAAACTTATTAGGATTCAAGACTGGGCCGCAGGCATTAAGCCAGGCGCCGGCACCGGTGTGGCTGCCCAGGCCACCTGCCATGCTGCCGACTCCGCTCGTGTTAGGGGCCTCAGCAGCCACACTGGGGCAGGGCAGGGTGGGATCTGGGGCCTAGGCCCCTGGCCCTACCACAGGTCTGTCCACTGCAGGGCTCACTCTGCCCAGAGAGGGGGCCTCTACCCTGGCCACCACCTCCATATGGGCCCACTGTACCCCCATAACAAGGTGGGGGCAAAGGGCCTAAGATGGGTGTCTGACCTAGAACCCATTCCTGTTCCCAAGAACCCCCAGTGTGAAAGGAGAGACAGCCCCTCCCTCAGGGAACCCCCATGTACTGAGAGAGACACGCCCCATCCCCAGGGCACCCCCAGTCCAGTGGGGAAGACAGGCCTGTTCTTGATTCCCGGGCCTCCACTGTTCCTCCAAGGAGCTCTTGTGAGTCTCTGGAGCCTGTCCCCCTTCCTCCCTGCGGCCACGAGTCCCCTCCCACTGGCCTGTCACGACCTCCCCGCCCCCACGCTGGAGACAGCTCCGTGCGTGGCTGAGAGTGTGGGTGCATGTGAGGACGGGAAGGGCGGGCCGTCTGCAGGGTGTGTGCTCCGGGGATCAGTGGGCCATGGGGCAGCCTCTGTCCCACGTGCTGCAGGTTTCATGCGGCTTCACAGCTGCGCTTGGGGAGGAGCCTCGTGGTTCGGGTGAGGCAGGCACTTTCAGCCCATCGCACTGATGAGAACACCGAGGGCCGGAGAGGGATGAGGCTCCCCAGGGTCACTCAGCTCTCTCCTCTGGGGGAAGGGCTGGAAGGAAGGCCTTTAGATTCAGGGCGCGAGGTGTTTATGGAGCTGGGCAGATGGCGAGGACATGAGAACAGAAAGACGCGCCCCCAGGGCTCCCGGATGAGGCCAGGGCTCTGGGGACCTCAGGAAGCAAACCCAGACCCGTGATGTCCACTGCTGGGTCGGGTACAAGGAATGAAGGGCGTTGGGGGATTGGGTAGAGCTGGGGCCAGGGAAAGGTTCCTGGAAGAGGTGGCATGTCAGCCAGGCCCCAGGGGAGGGAGGGGCCCAGGCCCAGAAACAGCAGATTTAGGGAGCAGGACTCCCAGGCCAGATCTGGGGGCCACAGCCGGGGCCTCCCCTGACCGCGGGCAGCCAGAGGGGCAGCTGGGCCTGGGGGACCCGGAGGGAGCAGGCGGGGAGGGGATCCCAGCTGGGGGCGGTGGGAATCGTCAGGCCTGCCTGGAAGCCCCCACTAGTGAAGAATGGACTACCCGGCACCCAAATTAATGGGCTTTCATTTCGCCAAACATCTGTCACTGTTAGTGCTGGCGAGCGAGCGTGAAATGAGCTTCGACTGTGCTGCCCTGCGCGTCGCGCTGGGCGCTGCGGCTCCCGTGCCAGTGGCTGCTCTGCACAGGGTGGCCCGTGGGGGCAGCCGCTGAATGGGGGGCCTGGCTGAGGGGCTGGGACACCCTCCTGAGCAGGGTCAGCTGTGGTCCCCACGGCGGGCGGCCCCTCCAAACAGCGCATATCAGTGGGGACACTTCCACAAGCTCCCAGCTGGGCATTGTCCTGCATGCTGTTACCATGGCCCCGTCTTTCCTCCTCACAGCCCTGCCAGGTAAGTGCAGGACTGTAATCATCACGCCTGCATTTCACCTGAGGATGCGGAGGCTGGAGGACGGACTTGGTCAGGACTTGAATCCAGGGCTTCTGGTCCGAAGTCCTGGCTCTCCCCCATGCTCCCTTGGATCAGTCTGTCCCCGCTGCGTCTGCCCCTGGGGAGGGCGGAGGGTCAGGCCGCGAGGTCCGGGCGAGCCGCTCTGACGCCTCCCCGCCCGCCCCAGCTGTACATCCAGACGACCACGCTGACGGTGTCGGTGAGCCTGAGCGCCTCGGTGTCCCTGGGGATGCTCTACATGCCCAAGGTCTACATCATCCTCTTCCACCCGGAGCAGAACGTGCCCAAGCGCAAGCGCAGCCTCAAAGCCGTGGTCACCGCCGCCACCATGTCCAACAAGTTCACGCAGAAGGGCAGCTTCCGGCCCAACGGGGAGGCCAAGTCTGAGCTCTGCGAGAACCTCGAGGCCCCCGGTGAGTGCCTGGCCCCGCCCTTCTCCCTCTGGACCTGCCCAGGCCCCGCCCCCTTCCTGGGGAGGGCCAGCCCCCCTCCCCCCTCAGCCAGGTCATGTTGGGGCCTGGGAGAACCCCAGGCTGCAGGTTAGTACCCTCCGTCCTGCCTGCCAGTCCTGGGAGCTGAGAGGACCCCCAGGCCCCAGCCCATGCCCACCCTGTCCTTGCCCTTCCAGGGATCTCTGCCCCGCCCCCTCACTGGGAGGGAGGCCATGAGGGCCTGATTCACACACTGTGATGTGAGGACCCATTTCTCTGCCCTGTGACCTTCATCTCTTGGGGGTCAGGTGGTATAGATGGCCCCTGATCCCTGGCCCTTTGGGAACCGGGGGGCCGTGGCCCTGGCACCAGCCCTGCCACCTCCTAGCAGGACCCTAGAGATGGGGGCTCGGGACACGGGCCCTGATGGGTAAGTGGGGTGTGGGTGGGGCAGGGGCCTCCAGAGGCCAACGTTCTCAGGGAGCAGGCGGCCCTGGGGGTTGTGCAGGCACCTCAGCTGCAGAGGGTCCTTTGAGGGCTCAGGGGAGGGAGGGAGGCAGAGAACATAGCGTCTGGGGACAGGCCCTTCAGGCTGGTAAGGCATGTGCGTGGGAGGGAGCAGGGCACCTTCTTTGCCAGCTGCCCTGGTCCCTGCAGCCAGCCCTGTGTGAGGAGACGAGGTGGGAGAAGGCCAGAGGGCAGGGCCGTGGAGGGACAGGTTAGGCCCCGGGGGCCAGTAACAGCGGTGACCATCTCCTGAACCCTGTGTGCCACACCTATCAGGTACCAGTGTTCATCCCCACAGCCGTCTTGAAAGACAGATATTTTTGTCCTTTGTGTAATACAGAGGAGGAGAGAGGGACGACCCAGGTCACAAGCCCCAAGTGGCGGCTGGCCCTGACCTCCCACTATCCCCGCTGCCCGCTGTCTCCTGGGACAGCCTCAACTTGTGGGGCGGGGCCTCCATGGGCCTTGCTTCAGGGTAGGAGGGTCGAGGGGTCGCTGTGGTCACCCCGCCACCGCAGACCTTGGCCCCCTCCCTGGACGCCCTGTGAAGTGGCCGCTCCTCCTGCCTCCCACTCCCTTGAAGTCTGGGGGACATCAGGTCCTGGTGGGACTGGGAGTGAGCACTGTTCCTCCTCTGGCGCTCGAGGAGGCCGGAGGGGACAGCATCGAGGGCAGCAGGAGGGACGCAGGCTAACTCAGGGGAAACAGATTTCCCTCCCGTGTGTCTGGGCTGGGGCAGCGCTTCTTACAGGCCCTGCCTGGGGCTCCGGGTGGAGTGTCGTCCCTCCGTTCTCAGCACCGGCCCACATCCCTCCCCACATCCATGCAGGATTTTTCACTTGTGAACTTCACAGCAGTCCTGTGAGGCCTGGTTAGGGCTGGAGGTTTGATCCCAGCTGAGGCTCAGAGAGGGTGAGTAACTTTCCTGAAGTCACACAGCTAGGTGGTGGCTGGCTGGCCCCATGACCCTCACTTCATATGGCCTCCCTGTCTCTGGGGTCCCCATTCTCTGCAGAGTAGTGTACCTTGATCGCCACCCACCTCCACCAAATGACTGGTTCTCGCCAGTCCTGCTCCTCCCAGAGGCCAGCATCCCTGCGCCTGCAGCCCGGGAGGTGCTTTCATTGCGCCGGGGCCCCCACGCGAAGAGGGGGAGGGCGGAGTGTCCTCAGAACTCCCCACCTCTGGCCTTCCGTGTCTACCCAATGCAGCCCCTCACCTGGCCCTCCTGTCCAAGCAGGGCCCCTGCCTGTTCCCTGCCCCTCCCTCCCGGGCCCCTCCATCCCGGCCATGCCCTGCTCTGCTCCAGGGCTCCTGGGAGAGTGGGGCTCAGCCCGCCCGGAGGGTGGCACTCATGGTGCTGTGACATCCTAGGGGCCACAGAGGGCAGGCAGGCTTCACGGAGAGCTCTGATCACACCTCTGCCTCTGCTCAGCTGGTCACCTGGGGGTGGGGACAGTCACCCCCCTCCTTCCCCCCAACAAGGAGGGTGGGCAAGGGAAGACCTTGCTTCCAGCTCCCTGCTCCCTGCAAGGGAAGGATGAGAGCTGCCCACTCACCCCCACCCCGCAGTGAGGCCAGAGGCCCCACCCTTTGCCCCCCTGTCTCTCAGCTCGGTGACAACAGGGGCCATGCGGGCCGGGCAGGAGCCGGGTGATTAATTCTGGGACAGCCCGACAGCGGCGTGTGAGCAGGAGGAGTGGGGAGGTGTCACTCCTGTGGAACAGGGACATTTTTCACGCTGTCGCTGGCAGGCCACGTATCTTTAAACAAACAATAGAATAAATAATTCAGGGCTGATTGCAGGCAGATTGGGTGCGGAGACATGGGGACGGCAATGGGGCTGTCAGCTCCGGCCGCCACTGCCCAGCTAACTGTTATCAGAGGCGGCGGAGCCTGTAGACCAGCAGCCACCAGCGGTCTGTCACCAGCAAGGGCTGGATGGGCTCGGGGCCTCTGCCCACACCCTCGTCCCTTCCCCGACCCAGAGGATGGACTGGGGGTCCCTCTCCCCACCCCTCCCCCCTCATCGCTGTAGTGATTTCAGCCCTGCCCCTTTGCCCATCATATTGCAAGGTTTCAGAGTATTTCCATCCACCCTGCGGCTGAGAGCCACTAAGGGTATCATCCCATTTCACAGGCGAGGGAATCGAGGCTCCCAGAGGCTCGGTGTGTTGGAAGGGCCACACGGCAGGTGCTGAGGTCCCGTACTGGTCAGGGCAGGATTGGCCCCCAAGTCTCCCGAGTCCTGGCCAGACTCTTCCTTTTGTTCCTCACAGTTAGCTCCTGGGGGACCCTCCTGGGCAGATCATTGCTCCCATTTTCCTGATGGTGAAACAGGCTCCACTGAAGGACTTGGGTCCCTGGCTTGTAACTGAGGGCTAAATGCACTTCCAGGTTCTGGAAGCCATGGGCTGGCTTTTCTGCTGGGGACAGCTGTGGTCTTAGAGAGACAACAGCTCCCGGCCACTTTCACTCCCCCCCCTCCCCCCCCCCGCCCCCGGCCATCAGCTGCCTCAGGCTCCCGTTTTTCTGCAGCCTGTGGAGATGGTGCTGCTGCTGCTGCTGGGTTCTCCTCCCCTGGGAGCCGGAGCTGCTGGCAGCTCGCAGTTTCGGAAACAATTTTCTCAGTTCACCCCGAGGGCGACGGAGCCTGGGGAGCTGGTTCTCACCGGCTGGCCTTCAGGGCTGATTCAGAGCTGGCTGCGGCTCTTTTTCTGCTGGTGAGGGACAGGGTGGGTGGAGATGGGGTGGGGGGGGGGTTCCCCTCAGGAAGAGAAGCCCAGGCAAACACGGCCTCCGCTCTGTTACAGGTGGGGAAGAAACTGAGGCCTAGCAGGTCAGGAAAGGAGCAGCTGGGGTCCCAGAGGAGTTCGAGGCTGTCTCGGGAGTGCTGATCTGCTAGTCCCCCCACCACCTCCCTCTCAGCAACACGGCCATGTCAGGGCTCCAGCCTCTAGTCCCTCAGCTCCCTTCCCCAGGGGCACCCACCCAGGCCCCCCCTGGACTGGGCTCCATTGAAACGGACTCATCCTGTGGCCCTCCCTGGAGCGGGGTGTACATTTCACAGGGGAAGGTGGGAATTCTTTGTAAACTAGCAGGTGCTGTGCCGTGTTCTTATTCGCTTCCTGGATGCCATGGGCACCGTTTCCTTCCCTTAGCACCTGTCTGGGTGGCACCTAAAACTTGAAACTGCTCTGGGGCTCAGCCTAGCGATCGTTCATCTTCTGCTTTCACATTTCTGCTTTCACATTTCTGCTGACAGGGAGCCCAACCACCACTGAAGGGCATCCACTCCTCTCAGCTCTGGCCAGGAGAAAGTTCCTCCTTCAGCTGATCCTCGCCCCCCCACTGGTCCCCGGTGTGCCCCTCTGCTCACTCTGCCCCAACACCGGTTCTGCCCACACTCAGTGGACCCCTGAGAGTGGGACTCGGCGGTCCTGCCTGTATCAGCGGGCTTCCAGTTACACTGCCGTGACAAGAAGGCCCCCGAACAGAGTGGCTCAGTCAGACTGTTTGTTTCTGTCTGACATGATATAATAGTACCTGGTGGCGGCAGGAGCAGGGACCCAGGTTCCTTCCATCTTGTTGCTCCATCAGCTCTGGGAGGGCTGTCCTTGTCCTCATGGCTGAGGCTGGTGGCTTTCCCTGTCTGTTCCGCCCATGGGAGGCAAAAGAGAGGAGGTCCAGGGGAAACAACCGGTTTTAATCAAATGACATGGAAGTCGCACATGGCCCTTCCCCTCACCTGTCAGCGGGAATGTCGCCATGCAGGGCCACACTGCTGCAAGGGAGGCTGGCAGTGTAGTCCTTAACTTTGGCAGTTGGGAGTCCAACAAAAATGGGAAAGAGGATCGCGGGGACAGTGTCCAGCTCACCACACCGCTGCCCTCAGTGTCCTCTTCTCCAGGCCAGACGCCATGGCCGCACCTGCGGGGTGTGCCTCCTTTCCTGACGACAGGGTCCTGCTGAGGGTCAGGGCAGCTTTATGACAAGCGATACCGTCATTTTCTCCGGTGCAGCCTCCTTCCCCAGGCGGCAGTTCCGCCCTTGATTGCTGTCCTCTGGGTGTCCCCAGGCGACGGAGGGAGACCCTGAACGCTGGCAGGACAGGACAAAACCAAGGACCTGGCCAGCCCACCCCTCGGGCCTCAGCTCCTCACTGGCTGCTGTGAGGCCAGCCCTGGGGGAGTGCTCATGCTGCCGAGACAGCTGATGTCGCCCGTGAAGGCTGTGGCCAGGAAATGGGAGCTACCCAGATATGGGGCCTCCTCTGGGGCCCAGGGGTGGGCGGGCGAGGGCCAGAGTGATGGGTGCAGATAAGGGAGGCCAAGGCTGAGGCGAGACAGGGGCACCCAGAAATGGGGAGGGTGGCTACCTGGAGAGCCGAGGGGACCTAAGAACTTCCCCTTCCCTCGAGCGTGGGGAGAGGCCGAGCCAGTCAGATGCCTCAATGCCTAGCTCAGCCAAGGCCTGCTCTGGCTCCATTATTTATTCCTCTGTCCCTGCTCCACTCCCTTCCCGTCGGCTGCCAGCCCCTGTATATTCTGGGCCTGGGCTCTTCCCGAATGTGCGGTGGGGCTTCTGAAAACTTCCCTTGATGATGTTGTTGACCTTTGAATAGCAGGGGCTTTGGGGTGCCAACGCCCGTGCAGTCGGAAAATATATCTATAACTTTGACCCCCCAAAACTTAAGTTGCCCCTGGGCATCCTCAGGGACTTGGTCCAGGACCTCTGTGGGCACCAGCCCCGCAGATGCTCCGCCCCCACATACACTGCTGAGGACAGGGCGTACAGCAGGTTCCCCGCATCCGCACACTCCCAACCGCGGATCGAAAACACCAGGTATTTACTCAAAACAAAACAAGACAAAAGCAAGAAAACCAGCTGAATATTAGTGGGCCCTCGAAGTTCAAATGCGTGTTAAGGGTCAACGAAGCTTTAAAAATATACAATATATCGCTGATAAAAGTGATTCTTTTAAAGTGTGGTGGAGTCCGGAGGTGGCAGGGGCTCCCGGGGAAGATCCTCAGGGCGCCGGGGGTGGGGGGTGGGAGGGGTGGGGGGGGTGGCGGTGTTGGGAGGGAGCGCCCAAAGAGGGGCCACACCTAGAGCAGCAGGTGAAGGGGCGGGCACTCCCAGCAGGAAGCCCAGCCCAAGCGAAGGCATGAAGGTGGGAGGAGGAGCTGCAGGCGGCCCAGGGCAGGGAGTTGGTGCCCAGGCCGGGGAAGGTGGATGCTCTGCTCTGGGGTCTGGACTTGGTGCCCTGGCAGGGCAGTGCTGGCGCAGCAGGCGGTGTGAAGAAGCTAGCCTTTGCCTCCTGCGTACCCCGGTCTCTCCTTCCAGTGCTGGCCACCAAACAGACCTACGTCACCTACACCAACCACGCACTCTAGCGAGGCTGCCAGAGCCGAACCGGAGGAGGAGGAGGACCCCCCGAGACCCTCGTGATGGTGCGTCGAGCCAGGGCCACTCCGGGGCCCAGCTGACGTCCTGCCTGCCCGTGGACACCCGCGGATGTGGCTTGGTGCTGAGGACAGCAGAGCCCCAGCGGTCCCTGCTGGGTAGCCTGGGCAAGCCGGGCGGGCGCCAGGAGGAGGGCCGGGGGCTGGGCAGCTTCTGCCACTCCGGGAGCCTGTCTGGACCAGGGCCCCTCCTAGCCCCCAATCACAGGGGCCCCGGTGCCAGTTCCTCTGTCTCTGCCTGTCCTGGGGGCGACCTTCTCCGTTTGTCTCCATCCTCTCCTTATTTTCTCTTATCTCTGCTGTCCGTCTCCATCCGTGTGCTCTGCTTCCCCGCATCTTCCTTCTGCCTCTGCGTCTCTCGCTCATGAGCTCGTCTCCAGGTCTCTTCTGTTTTTCTCTTGTGCTCCTCCCGGGCCTCCCCTCTCGTGCATTTTTCTTGCCTGTCCTCCCACCTTCATTTATGACCAGCTCTGCTCTCCCCTCCCTGCCACCTTCTCCCAAGTCACTAAATCTTCCATGTCACAAAAGAGAAAAAAGGGAAAAAAAATCAAAACACAAAAAAGCCAAACAAAAACAAACCCTGAGTCTGTTGCAAAGTGCTGCGTCTCCTGGTGGCCTCTGTGTGTCCCGTGGCCCGCAGCCTGCCCGCCTGCCCCCGCGCCCGCTGCGCGGCCTGCCCGCCTGCCCGCCTGCCCCTCCTGCCGATGACACGGAGTTCAGTGCCTGAGTGTTTGGTGGTGGTTATTGATGACATGTGTAGCGCATGATTGTTTTTTATACTAAGAACATTTCTAATAAAAATAAACACATGGTTTTGCACCCTGGCTCCACGTCCACTGAAGGTCCGGCAGTGGGACCCCAGGCTCCGCCCTCAGCCGCAGGGCCGGAGGCAGTGGGAAGGAGGAACTGGGTGATGAGACTAGGCTGGGGGTGGGTGGGCTGCTCCCTGGGCTGCATCGAGTGGGGGCATGGGGAGGCCTTGGGCAGAGAGGGGCCAGGACATTGTGGAAGATTCCAGAAGTCAGCCCTGCTGGTAGGGGGCAGGATCTGTTCCTGTCCACTGCCCTGCAGCCCCCAAGGCAGGTACCATTTCTGCCCTTCCTTCCTCTCCTCTGGCTCACATCCTGCGCCCTGGGACCCCAGCCCCAGCCCGTAACCTGAGCCTCCCCTCCTCCCAGGCAGCTCTCCTCTTGAGCATTTGGCTTCCAGCCGCCACAGTCCCCCCTCCTGCTTGGCCTGTCTTCAGGCCACAGGTGTATGATGATGGGTGTGTGTCCAGGTGGGCTAGGTGGGTGCACATGTATGTGTCTGTTCTGGCTGCATGTGTGTGTTGTGCTCCTGCCACCTCCATGCTTATTTCTCTGACTCTTTAGGCCCAAGTGGGTGCGAGTGTGTGTTCACAGCCTGGCTTCCTTGGCAGGTGGGGAGGTGGGGGGCTGGGTGTGGCCTAGGGACGGGCCCTGTCCGGGCTGAATCATAGGGCCAGCGACACAGTGAGGCCACAGGCAGCAGCTGGAGCCCGGCCGCCTGTGCTGCCTCCCCACCAGCCACCTCCTAAGCTGAGGGGTGTGGGCGCTGTGGCTGAGGGCCGGGGGACCCTGGGCGGGACTCAGGCAGGGACTGGGTGTGGAGGGGTGTGTGGAGGTGAGGGGGCAGCAGTGCGTTGTGCCAGGCGTCAGTGCCCTCTGGAGAAGCCTTTCACTGGGGGAGGCCGGTCACATGTGAGCACGCCTGCGCTCAGGAGGCCTGCCGTGTGTTCACTCACAGACGCTGGTGCGAGGGAAGGAGGGGAGGCGGGTCTCACTGATGGCCTTGCCTTCGCAGGACGGACCCTAAGGCCCAAGTAGGTCCTACCCAGTGTCCCAGGCTAATCAGGAGAACTAGGTTGTCAGGCCAAGGCCGTTTGCCAGAAGCTCCTGGGCCCATTCGGCACTGTGTGTGTGCACGCGCACTTGTGTGTGTGTGTGTGTGTGCCTGTGTGTGTGTACAAGGGGAGTGTGGCCAGCTCTCCCTGCCGGGGGTTCCCTGACAACACCCCCAGCCTGCACCTCGCCCCCTCTCTGGCTCATTTCCCTGGCAAGGCGATTGCCTCGCAGGGGCACAAGGCCAGGCTGCAGGCCGGGCCTGGAACTGGGTTTGATGCTCAGCCCAGGACTTTTCAGGTGACTCGCACGCCTGTGGAGCTCCATCTGGGTTCTGGGGGAGTCACCTTCCCAAGGGGTGCTGTCCCTTCCCCTCCCCTCAGCACTCAGGGGAGGCCCGTGGGGACCAAGGGGGAGGCCGGGGCTGAGCAGGGTGGGCGCCTGATGGGCTTAGGTCAGTGGGCATCCCTGAGACTGGCTTAGTCAGCCTGCCCGGGGCTCAGAGGTGCAGGTGGGGAGGGGCATCCAGTCTGCGGGGGAGACACAGGCCTTGCAGCCAAACAGCCAAAGCAACATGGTTGGGAATGGGCAGGGCAGGTGGGGAAGCCTTGGGTGGGTATGAGCCCTGAGCTGAGCGTGGGGTAGGGAGGAGCTTGGGCTCCGTGGGCCCGAGGCTGGGAGCAGGGGCCATCCCAGCAGGCCTTTTGGAAGTCAGTCCTGCTCTGATGCCCTTCCTGGGCCAGCTGGCTGCTCACCTTTGCTCTCTGCCCCTTATTATCAATTCCCTGGGCTCATATGGGCACATGAAAGGAGGACTGAGCTCAGTATCTTCAGAATGGCATCCTATATAATAAAGAGGTAATTGCAAATTAACCCTCACACCCTCACAAGATGGCTGCCTATGACTGAACAAGCAGGCTGTGTGGGGCAACCAGGCTGGCAGGAGGGGGGGCAGTTAGGGGTGACCAGGCCAGCGGGCGGGGGGGGGGGGGCAGTAAGGAGCAATTAGGCTGGCACACAGAGGCAGTTAGGGGCAACCAGGCAGACAGGCAGGTGAGTGATTAGGAGCCAGTGGTCCAGGATTGTGACAGGGATGTCTGACTGCTGGTTTAGGCCCGATCCCAAGGGGTCCTGGATTGGAGAGGGTGCAGGCTGGGCTAAGGGGACCCCCCCGACCCCTGTGCACAAATTTCGTGCTCCTGGCCTCTAGTATTTTAATAAGTTGGGAGGGTTCAGTGTCCCTGCTCCCTGGACAGAGCTGGTGGCCCCCAGAGACCTTTGCTCTGTGGTAGGGCGATGGGTCTCCACAGGCTCTGTGCCCCCTGCCCCCCATCTCACCTCCCTGTGAGAGGCCCAAGGTGAGCTCAGTGGCAGCCCCCAGGCTGGTCTCAGGGCGGAATGCAGGATATTCTGCCTGCGCCCTACACTGTCACATCCCAGGTCAGATGAGCCAGTGCTGGCCTCCCCAGGACTGGACCTGAGCTCTGTGGGTGGGGCCTGCTGGAGTGTGTTTTACAAGTTCCCAGGGCCCCCGTTGTGCACCTAGGGGGTCTGCTGTGCACCCAGGGCCCCCTGTGCTCCCAGGGCCCCGCTGTGCACCCAGGGCCCACTGTGCTCCCAGGGCCCACTGTGCACCCAGGGCCCACTGTGCTCCCAGGGCCCTGCTGTGCACCCAGGGCCCACTGTGCTCCCAGGGCCCACTGTGCTTCCAGGGCCCCGCTGAGCAGCCAGGGCCCACTGTGCACCCAGGCTGCGCTGTGCTCCCAGGGCCCACTGTGCTCCCAGGGCCCACTGTGCACCCAGGGCCCACTGTGCTCCCAGGGCCCCGCTGAGCAGCCAGGGCCCACTGTGCACCCAGGCTGCGCTGTGCTCCCAGGGCCCACTGTGCTCCCAGGGCCCACTGTGCACCCAGGGCCCACTGTGCTCCCAGGGCCCCGCTGAGCAGCCAGGGCCCACTGTGCACCCAGGCTGCGCTGTGCACCCAGGGCCCACTGTGCACCCAGGGCCCACTGTGCTCCCAGGGCCCACTGTGCTCCCAGGGCCCACTGTGCACCCAGGACCCACTGTGCTCCCAGGGCCCGCTGTGCTCCCAGGGCCCGCTGTGCTCCCAGGGCCCACTGTGCACCCAGGACCCGCTGTGCACCAGGAGGTCCAGCAGCAGAACCCTTTCTTTAAGTCCGAGTGGCATCTCTGGGCACTTGTTAGAAAAGCAGATATGGGCTTGCTCCTGGCTGCTGGATCCGGAGCTCTGGGGTGGCTCCTGCCATCTGTCTCCCAGGCCTCCAGGGCGCTGCCATGCCAGCCTGAGTGTGAGAACCGCCACCTAAAAACTAGCCTTGTCAAAAGGCCAAGGCATGTGATTGAACTATGTCTGAGGAGGAAGAGGGGGAGTCCAGGTCTAGGGTTACCAGACAGGTGGAGTTCCTGGGACACAGTACTGACAGAGCTGAAACCAGGAAAGTCCCAGAAAACTAGACACATTGGCCACCGGCCAGCCCCCTTCTTTACCCATCCCTCCAACTGCGGCCAGGTCCCAGGTGTGGTACCTGACCTTGGGCTTCTGCATCAAAAGGGAACAACACTGCCGGGCCTGTGTGGCTCAGTGGTTGAGTGTTGACCTTTGAACCAGGAGATCATGGTCCGATTTCCCAGTCAGGGCCCATCCCCTGGTTGCAGGCTAGCTCGATCCCCAGCGTGGGGCACGCAGGAGGCAGCCGATCAGTGATTCTCTCTCATCATTGATGTTTCTATCTCTCTCTTCCTCTCTGAAATAATATATATATATATATATATATATATATATATATATATATATATATATATGGTCTCCTATATAATAAAAGCCTACTATCTAAGTGTCCAGTCATCCATTCAACCAAAGTGTAATATGCTAATGATATGCTAAGGCTGCTCAACCACTCTCTATGACGTGCACTGACCACCAGGAGGCAGTCAACTGGTCGACCAGTTGCTATGACATGCACTGATCACCAGAGGGCAGACGCTCCAACTGGTAGGTTAGCTTGCTGCTGGGGTCTGGCCAATCAGACTGAGCAAGATGGGCTGGATATGCCCTGGAGCCCTCCCCGGCTGGCCAACCTCCCACTCCCTTCCTGGCCCTGATCATGCACCTGTGGGGTCCCTTGGCCTGGCCTGCACCCTCTCGCATCTGGGACTCCTCAGGGGATGTCAGAGAGCCGGTTTCAGCCCAACCCCCAAGCAAGGCCGAGGGACCCCACTGGTGCACAAATTCATGCAACGGGCCTCTAGTTTATGTGTGTGTGTGTGTGTGTGTGTGTGTGTGTGTGTGTATTAAAAGGGAACAACATCCACTCCAGAGCTTGTTGGGGCTCAAAACCAAGACTGAGCAGGAGCCCCCGAGCTCCCAGGTGTGCTGGACGTGGACATCTTGTGGAACCCTAGGACCCTGGGGACTCAGCTTTTGGAGGAAGACACAAACTCAGGCCCCTTCTAGCTCAGGCGCCGGCTCTGAGTGCCAGCATCCCCCATCTGGTTCTCCCTTCCGCCTCTCAGGCCCTGAGGCAGAGGCAAATGGGGCCAGGGAGTGGCCAGTAGCACCAAGCCCTGACCATGCCGTGCCTGTGACCAAGCCTGTGCCTGCCCGCCTCAGCCTGCAGGCCCAGGAAGGGCCTCGCAGCCGCAGGAGGATGCTGAGCTTCCGGGTCTGTGTGGCCCTCCAGCCAGAGGACAGCCCCTTGGTTTTGGTGGTCTCCCTGGGGCCCACTGCACCCTCCTCCCAGCCTGGTCTCCATCTGCCCACTGAGCAGCGAGCGCATACAGGGGCTCTCCCTGCCTTCCCGCCTCCCGGCACTGCCTGGCTGTCCCATAGGACAGGGCATGGGCCCTCTGAGCTTCACAGGCCTGGACCGCCCTGAAGGTACCACAGCACTGAATGGCACACAGCGCCAAGATCTCACTTCAGCTGCTAAAGCAGCAATTAGCATTAATGAGGCTTCTTGCTTTATTTTTAGGTAACCTCCAAGGCCCTGCCTGTGTAATTCAGCCCGCCATTGCTCAGCAGATAATTAAAACATGTCACCATAATTTGCCCTTTTTTAAACAGAAAGCTGGTAATTATGTTTTTATCGCGAGTGAGGGGGAAGAGGAGGACAGAAAGCAGAGAGAGGTGGAGCCAGGGCAGGAACCAGGAGCCTGCTCTGGGGCAGCTGGCTCAGGGCCTTCTGAACCTCAGGGCCCTTTCTGCCCATAGACCCCCTCCTGGCTGACTCCCTCCTGGGCCCTCCGCGTCCAGGCCTGGGTGGGAGGAAGCCCTTTTCAGCCTCAGTTGGCTTCAGAGTATTCCCGTGGGCAGGAAGGGGTGGGGGCTGGCAATTCTTGAGCTGTGCACGGCCACCCGGGAGTCCCTGTGCTGTTGTACTGTGACACAGGTTTGAAAATTGCCATAATAAATGGTTAGATAGGAACCCCTCCCGGGAAAGGGTCGGCTACAGCCCGGCACCCGGTGTCCGCTCTCAGGGGCACTTGTGATTTGATGCTTCTGACTCCGAGGAGAAGGGCTGTCTTTGTGCACCAGGCACTGCATTTCAGTACGGCTGGGTGCCGGTGCCTGGTGGTGGGTGGCCCTAGGCATCTGCAATGAGACCCTCTGAGCCTGTGGGCCCTGCTGGGAACAGGCAGGCAGCTGCCCACATGTTTCAGGGAGGCCGCTGCCCCAAACACCTTCCTCACGCCATCTCTGCTGCCTACAACCCTGCTGTGACCGCCTGGGGCTCCGGGCACAGGCACGCTCTCCACCAGCAAACACGCCCACCAGCTTGCAGCCTATTGGAGTCAGGTGACCTGGGACCCTCCAGGCGTGAGACGGGGCAGGTAAGTTTTGAAAGATCTGACTTAGAAAGAACTTGGAGGTTACCTTAGTTCAAGTAGCAAGTAGTCGCCCTCCCCCACCACTTTCTGAATACCACCCAGCCGCAGACGTCACGTTCATTATCTTCATCCTCCTGCCAGAGTGCCAGCCGCCAGGGCCCGGGTTTCTGCCTGTTTTATCACAGCTGGATCCCCGGGGCCTGGAACAGTGCCTGGCACACAGAGGGCATATAAGAGATGTTTGTTGAATGAACGAATGGGGGAGGGCCTGGAGACCGAGAAGGACCCATGCTATCTAGCTTTATCTCCTCCTGCACTCGCCCGGCCTCAGCTCTGTCTCTGAGTCTGCCCAAAGCCAAATGTCATTTCTTCACTGTGGCTTCCCAAGGTCCTCCCCAGAGGCCAGAGGAGTGCATGGATACCGCCCGCTTGTCAGTGAGTAGGGAACAGACCCCCGCTTGCCCTCCCCAGCCCTGGAGCTGGAATCAGGAGATCTGGATTCTAGGTAGGCTCTGCTGCTAGCTCGCTGTGCGCCCTTGGGCAAGTTGCTTTCCCTCTCTGGGCCTTAGTTTCTTCACCTGTAAAATGAAGGTTGGAGCTCTGAGCCCTCAGAACCTGGGTGAGCAGCCAGCATCACAGCAGTACAGAGGGGGAGGTGACTGCAAAGAAGAGTCTTTTGGGGCCAGTTGCTATGGCAACTGTGCACACACTAAGATTGGGGGAGGGGCTTGAGATGCAAATAAGGCCCTTCCTCCCGGACCCAGGCTCTGTGATCAGAGGAACAAGCTTTATTAATGTTTTGGGGTTGTCGGAGAGGATGGAGAGATGGTGGGGTTGCGGGGTGAGCCAGCCCTGCACTCTGCCATGTGGTAGATGAGCTTGTGTATGAAGAAAGTGTAGAGCTAGACGTCTAAGCTGGATGGGACCCCAGGACCATGCACTGACACCCCGCCCCGCCCCGCCCCCCCCGCCCCCCCCCCCCCACACACAGTAGCGGAGGAAACAGGCTTGGAGGGGCCCTGAAAAACCCTCCCCCCCATTTGGATCAACCTTGAAAGTTGGGGGCATGGTTCTTAGAGGCCCCGTGAACACTTATCCTGGTAGGCATGGCCTTCTGAGCTGAGTGGGGAGGCAGGGAGCCCAGCTTGGAGGGAGGGCCAGTCTGTGTGCCCGGTGCAGCTGGACAGCTGCAGGCACCGGCAGGGGTGGTGGTCTCTGCAGGTCTGTGGCTCAGACGCTGGAGCGTCAGCCCCCCCACTTCAGTTTCTGTGGGAGAGAGAGAATACTGTTTACTGAAGGTGATGTCAAGACGGTGAAAGCCTCGTAAGACAGTCAGGCGGGGACTGGAGCCTTGGCCGCCTTCCCTGGACGGTGTGCTCCCCTCTCCCCCGATCCCGCGTGCCCTCCTCCGTGGGCGTGGGCTTCTTTCTTCACCCGTTCCTCCAATGCGGGGGCTCCCTCGGGGCTCCAGGCCTGTGTCCATTCACCGTTTTCTTCTTCCACCTCAAAAGTTCCATGACCCTCATCTAAACCGCTGGCTTCAGTGCCTTCCTGATATTCCATGTCCTCCCCCCGCCCCCACCCCCGTGTGTCCCAGCCACCCCTGCAGTTGGGTGGAGGCCATGTGGCCAGATCTGGCCAATGAGCAGTGGGAGCAACAATCCGTCACCTCCCAACCGAGGCGCGGTGTCCTCCAGGCCTTTCTCCTCGAGCGATGGTGCCCTGGGTGTCACGTATTGAGATGGTGGCTCATAAGATGCAGGGCACCTGGTCCTAGTCACTGGGTGGAGGAGACCCTCTGCCAACCCACCATGAACTCTGTGTGAACAAGAAGTGAACTTTAAGGCCACGATGCTGTTTCAGGGTTTGTTTGTAAGTTAGAGCCTTCCCTATCCTGACTAATGAATCAGCAGCTAGCTGCCAAGTGGACGCATCTCTCCCAGCCTCCTGCCCACGCCGCTGGCTGCGCCATCGTCCACATGGAGCCCACAGTCTTCTCCTAAACTTGTTCCTCTTCCGTGGTCTCCATTAGTGACCAGGAGCCCCCAAACGCCCTCTTCCACGCCCGCTGCCGCCTCTGGGCGCGCTGCCACGCCTCCCCCTGGACGCAGGCACGCTCCCCAGCTCCTCTTCAGCGCCAGCCTTCGTTCATCTCAGCTCTTGACACACGTGGCTCCCGGTCTCTGGCTGCTCTCTCCCAGGTGCAGTCTGCCACCATCCTCGCCTTTGTCCGTGTGTCTGTGTCTCTTTCCTCTGCTGCTTTACGGTTTTCTCTTTGTCACCTGTGTTAAGCGACTTGATTATGACATGCCTTGCCGGAGTTTCGTCACGTTTCTTGTACTGGGTTTTGTTGAGCTTCTTGGATCTGTGGGTTTGTGGTTGTTGTTATATTTGGAAAAATGTGGCCATTATTTCTTTAAAGATGCTTCCGTCTGCCTCTCTCTCTTCTCTCCTGTGGGAACTTCTATTACACACACATTAACCTTACGCTGTCCGGTAACTCACTGCTGTGCTGGTCTTTTCATTTTTCTCTTTGTGTTTCATTTTGTAAGGTTTCTGTTGCTACGTCTTCAAGTCCCACTAACCTTTTCTTCTGTGACATCCAATCTGCTGCTATTGTGGCCGGTGCGTTTCTCATCTCAGCCTTGTAGCTTTGTCTCTAGAAGCTTGCTTGGGTCTTTTATTTTTTAATCTTCTGTGTCTCCAGTAAAATGTTTAATCTTCTCTCTAGCTTCTGGAACAATGGGATACAGTTATAATAGCCATTTGAATATCTTGTCGACTAATTCTGCCATCCGTGTGATTTCTGGGTTGGTTGCAATCATTGTACCTGCCTTCTCATTCCCCTCCTTCTTTGTGGGCCTGGCAACTTCTCATGGGACGCGGCTGTGTGTGACCTCACAGGGCTCGGGCTGCTTCATGCACACGGAACACCCTGAGCTTCGTCCAGCTGCGGTTAAGCTACGTGGGAGGGTGGATCCTTTTAGTGTCGCTTTCAAGCCTTGTTGGATGGGCCTGAGCAGCATTTAGGCCCATTAGGCCCCCAGTGAGGCAAACCTCTAGGCGTCCCCTGCCTACGCTCTGTGACCTTTGGTATCTGCTCTGCTGATGGATCTTGTGTGGCCCCGGACTGTTCCCCCCAACCAGGCTCAGCTCGTTTCCCAGTGGAAGCTGCTCCGCATTCAGCTGATGCTCAGGGACGGCCCTTCTGGGGTCTCTGTCTGTGCAGCTCTCTCTTCTCTGACCTCTGACCTGTGAACTCTGCCCGCCTTGGCCTCCCTGGACTGCAGCTCTGTCTCCTCAACTACAGGAGACTCGGGCTTCGCCTGGATCCCCCTCCCCGTGCACAGCCTGGGAGCTCTCCCTGGACACTGTGAGGGGCACCATGTCTCCGGGACCATCACTCCCTGCTTAACGCCCAGTGTCCTGCGAATGCGGCTTCCTGGGTTCTGTCATGTTGTGCTGTTGTTTGGGAGGAAGGAGTCGGCTGCCTGCTGCTTGGTTGTGGTTGGAAGTGGAAGCTTCTGTCTTTCTAAGTTGCACGTCCATGCAGGTTATTCTCTGCTCACTTTCCACAGAAGCTCCCCAGGGACCTTGCTTGGTCCAAGAAAGGCCAGCTCTACGCTCAACTGGCGTTGGGTGGTTTCATCTTTCCAGCCTGCGAGGGAAGTGCTGGTTTTGCTCTCATTGTACAGATGTGGACACGGAGCTCAGAGAGGTTAATTAGGCCGCTCAGGTGCACACAGCCAGGAAGCGGGCGGTGGGGCCGGGGGGGGGGGGGGGGGGGGGCGCGGGATCTGAAGCCATGTCATTGGCTACAGTGCTTGTCCTTAGCCTCCACTCCTCTCTCTGAGATGCTCCCATTGGCCTCTGCCTCCACCATTTGTTTCTCTACCATTTGTTTTCCGAGCACGGCTGTGCCCAGGCCCACCAGTAGTTACTAGCAAGGCGGAGCAACTAGCATTAAGAAATAATCCTATATAATAAAAGCCTAATATGCAAATTGTCCCCTCCACCAGGAGTTCAACTGCTCACTATAACATGTGCTGACCACCAGGGGGCGGCAAAAACCATGGCAGGCGTCGGCAACACCAGGCTGGCAGCTGGTGGCAGTGGAGGTGCCAGCCCCCAATGGTAGGAGGACCGCGCCAGGATGGTGGAATAGGTGAGCAGGTGATGCCAGGCGAAGGTGGGTGTGAGCAGGTCCCGATCCAACAGAGAGTGATGGGGGTGGGGGTGGGGCTGCTGTCCAGCTCCCAGGTGCTGAGGGAACTGGCAGGGCCCAATGACTTAGGTAGAGGTGGGTGCGTGGGGACCCAGGTGCTGCCCAGGCCCAGAGTCAGCTGGGACCTGCCCTTCCACATCAGATACTCATGCTACAATTGCCGGCCAGGCCTAGGGACCACACCCGTGCATGAATTTCGTGCACCAGGCCTCTAGTCATAAAATAATGGGGAAGTGAGTCCATGTACCAGCAGCTCAGAGCAGTTTCTCTGAGTCCATTTCCTGAAGGAGCAACACCTGAAGGGTTCTGGAAGGTGAAGTCTGGAAGGTGAAGGACAAGCAAAGGGACAGGTGATAGACAACACAATATCTGGGAGGGGCTGAGGAGGAACCTTGGGAAGAGGGAGGTGAGCACTCAGAGGGGAGCTGAAGCTGGAGAGGTGGCCAGGACGAGGGAGGAGGGCCCAGGGCCTGGCTTGCTTCTAAGGAGGGAGTGGTCTGCTCACAGCTGTAACTGGGACAGTCCCTCGGTGGATGACTGAGCAGAAGGGCCTGGACAGGAGGCTGGGAGACCTGCTAGGAGGCCACGGCCATGGGCCTGACAGGGGTGAAGACCTGGGGGGAGGGATGTGGTTGGATGGAGAGAGGAATGGAGGGGAAAGACGGGATGAGGCTGGCGTGGATGACTGGATACTGGAGTTGCTGGGAGGGGAGAGTGAAGACTTGACTTCTCCGTTGTGTCTTTAAAAGGAATGGGCATGTGCTCCATTTAGTGCTTCCCCTTCCCTCTGGCTGGGATGCAGATGTGATGGCAGGAGCTGGGTAGCCATACTGAACTCAGGGCTTGCAGCCACGTTTCAGGGATGGCAGAGCCGCGTTCCGGCCTAGAGTAGCTGCTCTGGGCTGTTGTGGTGGGAGAACTCAACTTGTATCTTGTTTAAGTCATTGCAGCTTACAGTCTCTGTAAGAGCAGCTTGGGATGTACTTGCATGAATGCACCCCTACTGATGCACAGATTCTCCACTCTGCTGTTCGGGCCCTTCTACCCCCCACCCCCCACTCTTGACCTTTGTCTACAGTGGTCCCTGTACCAGGGATGCCATCTCTTCAGGCACCTCCACCCGCTCCTGCTTGGACCCTGGGCACCATCAAGTCAGGATTCTACCTTGGCATTCCTTCCTCCAGGACCAGTCCTTCTGTTGGGCCTCCACTCCACTCCACTCCACTCCACTCCAGGTTTTTGAGTTTTCTTGGCCATTTCTGCAGGCTTTTCAGGGGCTGGCCACAGCTTATTCTTCTTTGTTGGCCAATGGAATGCTTCTGATCAGTGGGCATGGAGAGCAGCTGCGGGGCCCGCTGGGAGAATCCAATGAGCTCACTGCACGAGTCAGGTGGCTTAGCTGTGCTGTGCTGTGTAACAAATGACCACAAATCTCAGTGGCTTCAACCCACACAGATTTTTGTTCTCTTCTCGCACTGTCTGTCCCTCACGGGCCCGGGGGAGAGAGCTCTGCCCTCTCAGCTGCTCAGGGACCACGGAGGACGGAGGCCCCTCCATCGTATGAGGTCACCACGTCACGTGCACAGGCCTCCCTGGCAGGGCCCCGGGAAGGGGAGGAGAGCAGGCAGTCGCACAGCAGCTCTGAAATGCCTCCACCTGGGAGAACACACATCCTTTCTGCTCGTATTGCATCGGCCCAAACTAGTGCTCCAACCCGACCCAACTTCAAGGAGATGGGGCCCCGCCATCCTGTTCGCCTCGGGGAGAGGGAGCTGGAAACGTTGGTCCGCCGGGGTGAGTCCGCCACGTCGGGTGTGTACAGGTCTGGCACGATAGTGAGAACGCAGCTCATGTCCACCCGTGTGTTTCTGTCCCAGCCGCCCATCACTCACCGCCTTCACTGCACACAGTGTGAGACGCAGGCCCCCCTCCTCGTCTCCTGGAGCTTATGGTCAAGTGGGGGAGAGGGCAGACGTTTCTCAAACCCACACATTCATACATAAAACTTACATATTGTAATAAGTGCTCTGAAAGGGAAGACCAGGGTCCCGTGAAGGAGAACAAGGGTGTGTGTGTGTGTGTGTGTGTGTGACTCCATTGAAATGGGGAGTCAGGGAAGGCCTCTCTGAGGAGGCTGCCTTTGAGATGAGAAGCAAAGAAAAGGAAAAAGTCAGGGGGAGGGGAGAGAGAAGAGCTTTTTAGGCAAAGGGAACAGTATGTGCAAAGGCACAGAGCGGGAAAGGGTTTGGCAAGTTTAAGAAGCTGAAGGAGGCTGAGGCTGGAGCCCAGTGATTGTGGGGGAAGCGAGGGCAGAGAGGCCCAGACGGGAGGCCGCCCTGGACCCGGCAGCACGCAGCCAGGAGGCCCTGGAAAGCTTTCATTAAGTAGGATGGGTGTGACATGACCCGGAATGACCTCTGACCTGCGTGTACGTCCTGGGCTGGGCGCAGGCTCCTGAGCTTCTCTGGGTGCTCGCCCCCTCCGGGCTCTCAGAGGGTCCTGCGGCTTTGACTTCAGATGTGCATCTGCAGCCTGTCCTTGCACCTCTGTCCTGGCACCTGGACATGGCCTGTGGTCCTGCCCACTCCCCACTGTCGGGGAGGGAATGGTCCCTCCACCCTCTGAGGGCCCCGGGCGGGGTCTGGAAGTGAAACTGACAAGGACAGAGCAGAGGAGAGAAGCACACACATGTATTTACGGTAAGTTCACGTGACCTGGGGCCCTCAGGAGGCAATGAAGACCTGTTAGGCCCGAGCATGTCAGGAGGGCGTGACGCAGAGCAGGCATTCGTAGGACTGGGAGCTTAGAGAGTGTGGGTGTATCGACTGCAGGGTCTTGGCAGGGCTGTTTCTGAGGGTTCTTGTCGGGGTCCCTTTGTCTCCAGAGAGAAGGAAGCCTCTCTTGTCCCGGCCCGGGGAGGGCGCCTCTTACAGGGGGGTAAGAGCCTTTTCAGGGAGAAGGGCTGGTGGGGACGGCCAAGGTGCCGCATTTGGGGCAGCGCGTCCTGGGCCCCATCACCGGGCACCTCCACCTGGTGCAGATCCAGACTCTTGACCACCCCCCCACCCCCCCCCCACCCCCCCGCTGCTGCCCCATCGATGAAAGGCTCCGGGATCCTCAAGGCCAGAAAGCTTGGGATCAACCCTGACCCCTACCTGCCACCCTCATCCAATGTGGCAGCCAATCCTGGCGGCTCGCCTTTGGATGTCTCAGAATCCAGCTGCTCCTTCCCACCGTGCCAACCCGCCGTCCCGGGCTGTGCAGACCCCTCCCGGCGGCCCTGCCTCGGTGCGAGCCCCTCACAGCTCCCCAGCAGCCAGAGGGATCTGTAGACACGTAGGTCGGATTCTTGCACAGCCTTGTAAAGACCCTTCAGGTTTCCCATCTCACTCAGAATAGACCGCAGACCTCTGGCCTCGGGCCTCACAATCCTCCAGCCCATCCCTTCCCGCCTTCCCTCCCTGCCCCACGCAGCCACCGGGCCTCCCACTCCGCCCGCCACTCCAGTCCTGTTCTTTCACCCGGAACCTTCTTCTCCCCTAATTTTGGTCACTACGTGGTCTCCACGGAGAGGCGGGTTCTGACCGCCCTCACAGGGCACATCACCGGCCTGCGTCGGTGGCCACTGCCCACTTCGGTTCCTCTTCCTCCTCCTCACCCGACAGCACACACACTGCCTGCGTCTCTCCCCAGGACCGAAGCCCTGGGCCGCAGGGACCTCTCTGTTTTCCACTAAACTTCCAACGCCTGACACAGCCCGCACATGGACCGCACATACTGAGTGAGCGAGTGAGTGAATGGCCTTGGGACTCCAGGGCTGCTGGGAGGACAGAGACCTTGTTTTGTTCTTTCTGGGGAGACGCCAGCTGGGGTTGCGGGCAGGTGGTTTCTGGAGGTGGAACAGGCCCGCTTTGCCTTGTCCCCGCAGAAGCCCACGCCACGTTCTGGAGGAAACGGTAACGTCCCACAATCGAAGTGCAGGTGTTGCCGTTTGCAAGGCGAGTGCGCTGTTTAGCCGGGGAGATAGGGAGCCTCTCCAGCGCCTGCCCCAGGAGCAGGAGAGAAACCTCTTCCCTACATGTGAGTCTCTAGGCTGCACTGTGACGTCCCCGCATGGTGCCACTTGGAAGATGAATAACCCGGAAGATTGCCTTGCCTGGGCCCAGAAGCCAGGCCTCATTCATCATCCTCTCATCACTCATTCATCACTCATTCATCATCCACTCATCACTCATTCACCATCCAGTCACCACTCATTCATCATCCACTCATCACTCAGCAAGTCAGTACCGAGCCCCTCCTGTGGCCCAGGCATGGACACCAGGTGGACAAGGCTGACGCAGACCCCAAGGGCCAGGGTGAACAGTCCTGCTGCAGGAGCTGCTTGGGCTCGGGCTGCGGGGAGGAGGGACACTCTTTGAGGCTGTGGCCAGGAGGTGAAGAGACCTGGAGGCCTGGGTGGAGGGAGGATGTGGCATCAGGCAGGGCCTACGAGGGTGGGGTTTTCACCTTTGTGAGCCTAAGAGCTGCTGGTGGGAATGTCACACCTTTATAGAGCTCTGGATTCTTTCCCAAACATTCAGTAACCCACTCTCTAGGCTTGCAGATGTGCATTGGTGCGGGGGGTGGGGGGTAGGGGGTTGGGGGGGGGGCATGAGATAGAGGAAGGGTTATAAGAAGGGGGAGATGCTGGGAAGCAAATCTTAGCGAGGTGAACACAGGCAGGAGTGACAGGTGGACACCTGAGAAGCCTCCCACCACAGAACACCCAGAGTGCGCCACAAAACACAACTCTTTCGTCAAATACATAATTGTTTGTAAAATGAATGAATGAGTGAGTGACTGCAAGAACAACCTTAGAGAATCCTGGAGGCCTGAGTGCTAGGGGCCTCTGAAGCTGCAGGGAGACCCCAGGACATTTGCACAGACATCTCCATGACCTTGCAGCAGCACTATTGACACTTTGGGCCAGATGATTTCTTGTTGAGGTGCGCTGTCCTGTGCCTTGTAAGTTTGGCAATAACCTTGGCTTCTACCCACTAGATGCCCGTCGCACTTCCCTCCTCCAGTGCTTGACAGCCAGAAATGTCCCCTGGGGGACAATGTTGTCCAGGTCCAGAATCAAAGGCCTAGAGCAGTGATGGAAAACCTTTTGAGCTCAGCGTGTCAGCATTTTGAAAAACCCTAACTTAACTCTGGCGCCGTGTCACATATAGAAATTTTTTGATCTTTGCAACCATAGTAAAACAAAGATTTATATTTTTGATATTTATTTTATATATTTAAATGCCATTTAACAAAGAAAAATCAACCAAAAAAATGAGTTTGCGTGTCATCTCTGACACGTGTGTCATAGGTTCGCCATCACTGCCCTAGAGCGTTGGGTGTTAAGGGTCCCAGGGGGCAGAGGAGGCAGGTGTGGGCACTGTACAGTGGGGAGTTGTAATTGGCCTCTACAAAAACCCAGGGTTCTCAAAGGCTACACCCTTTGTGAAAGGATGGAGAAAAAAATCCATCCATGGCAAAGAGAAAGGATAAGAATATGTGCCTGTTTCAGTTGTTGCTTTAGGTAGAAAGAATAGCCTTTACATCTGAAACCACAAGCTTGTCCACAAGGGATTTAGGACAACGTGTGCATTACCTGGCGTTCCAGGGAATTCCGGTAGCCCCCGGGGCGCCTGGCGGAGGCAAAAGCAGACTGTGTTTGGAGAACACACCCTCAATGCCTACTGTACGGAATTCCCACGGATGGCCTGGCTGAGCTCGGGTCTACTGCACGGAATGACAACGCACGCGGGGAGACAATCCGCCCGAGTGAGTAAAAACAACAAATGACAGAATTAGACCTTCAGCACTTCAAATACTGGGAGGATCAGATCCAGAATATGTTTAAAAACTGGCTTGTTTAGAGAAATCAAGATGCCCCCAAGAAAACCAGGCAAATAGAAAATGAACAAACAGACTAGGAACGGATAATGATAATGTTGAAATTAAAAACCCAATGGACGGGTTAAACAGCAGATTAGATACAGTCGAAGAGACCGTTAGTGAACTGGAAAATAGATTTGAAGAAATCATTAGCCATAATTCAGCACAGAGAAAAACAGAAACAAAAGGGAAAAGGACATGGGATATAGAATGAGGAATTTAGTAAACGTCAGCTAGGAATTCCAGAAGAGACAGTTGAGAGAATTGGGGGAGGCAATATCTAAAGATATTGATTGTTGATTAGGAGTTTTCAACATTAGTTGTTGATTAGGAGTTTTCCAGAAGTGATGAAAAAGACAAATGATAAATCCTGGGAAGGAAGTTTGAAGAATTCAAGAAGAGTAAATAAAGAGAGACCCAGAAACACTATAGTGAAACAGCAGAAATCCAAAGAGAAGATCTTAAAAGCAGCTAGCTAGAAAGTCAGACTACAAATGACTTTCCCAGGATGGCTCAGTTGTCCTCGGGATGCCTGGAAATTACTCGGGACGTGTCTCAGGAGAATCGCCAGCACGAGCAGGTGGAGCCCCAGCTGTCACTGTTAAAATTGTCACGTAAGAAACATTCAAACCCGTGAGGAATTTTTGTGCGTTTATTTGAGCCAAACTGTCGACAATTGTCAGGAAGCAGAATCTCAATGGACTGAGATACGCTCCGGAGAATGGCGGTTTTGCACCTTGTTTTATACATTCACTAAGGAGAGGAGACGTGAGTGGGTTGCATGAAGTCCACTGGTGATAGATTGGGGGGCGGGAGAAAGCAAAGTGGGGAAACCTCTGGGATTGGATGAAAAGCAAAATGATAGACACATACATCCTTTACATAGGTGGGTACAGGATGGTTCACAGTCAACAGTTAACATGAGAAAACCATGAGAGGATTTATGGTCTCTGCCCTGGTGCACTGGTTGTGCCCTGTGGGGCCTGGGAAAAGGGGAGTTACCCAGATATTCCAAAGAACAAGTTGGTAGATTGCAGAAGACAACAGACAGGCTTCTCAGGGAAGGTACCGGCTTAGGACATGACTACCCACCATAAACTGCTTTTAGTTTAAAAAGTTTTAATTTCAGACCATCCTTTGTGGTTATTTTTGGTCTCTGAGTTTGCAAGGCTGCCATGCAGGCCTTCCCTGAGCTTGTCAGGTTAGCATGTGGCCTCTTTTCATCTACAAAATATTAAAAGAAATATGGTTTTAATGTTTCCTGGAGCTGGGCTCTGGTGGTCTCAGGCCCAGTGTGTGTGTGAGAGAGAGAGAGAGAGAGAGAGAGAGAGAGAGAGAGAGACTCAGTAACATCTGGACAGAGGCGTGCCCCACAGGCTGGAGGAGGTTCCTTGAGAGAGGAGGGGCCACCTGTGGAGCCCCTGGACACAGGTGGGGGGCGGGCAGTGAGCATGAGGCAGTGTGAGAGCTGGGCACCTGGAGTGGGCCCTGGGGCCGTAGAGGCTTCGGAACTGACTCCCGACCTCCAGTTCTGTTTGGGGCCTCTGCCCTCGAAGGACTCAGTAGAGCACTGGGGCCACCTTCCCAACCCACAAAGGCTCCAGGAGGAGGGGATGGGCTATAAGAGGAGGCTGGGGATGGAGGGATGGGGGAAGGAAAAGCAGGCTGGGGTGTGTAAGGGAACTGCAGGGCAGAGAGAGGCTGAGGGGCGGCGAGGGGAGACCCAGGGACTCCGCTTTCTGGATAAGTGCAGCCTCTCTCTCTCTCTCTCTCTCTCTCACACACACACACACACACACACACACACACACACACACACAGACACCCTTCTCCATTCTTGCTATGAATTTCTTGCCAAACAAGCTTCATTAATTGTCTAATAACCAGATTAATTAAGGATGCTGAAAGTAAACAGCAAGAAGGTAATTTGTTCCTGATTACTGTGTAATTGTGGGAGGATGAACTCATTTGCATATGCAAAGGAGGCTCCACACACAGCGAATGACAAGAGAGAGAAGTAATTGTGCATCTGACCCAAATCCTAACATCTCTCCCTTCCACCTCCTGCCTCCTCCACCCCTTCCTTAGCCTCCCTCTCTCTTGTTTAACTATGTTTTTACTGATTTTAGAGAGAGGGGAAGGCAGAGGGAGAGAGGGAGGGAAACATCGCCTGCCTCCTGTGCCTCCTGCACACGCCCCTCCTGGGGATGGAGCCCACAACCTGGCATGTGCCCTGACCGGGAATGGAACTGGCGACCTTTTGGTGCAGGGGACGATGCTCAACCAGCTGAGCCACAGGGCCAGGCTCCTTAGCCTCTCTTGAAAACTGACTGACAGGCAGCCTCTTCCCCACCCACAGCCAGGCATGGGCTCTCCTGCCCCAGGCCCTCCTGCCCCCAGGCCCTCCTGCCCCCAGGCCCTCCTGCCCCCAGGACCTCCTGCCCCAGGCCCTCCTGCCCAGGGCGCCTGCAGCTTTTCCCTCCCAGAGAGGGGAGTCTCTTATAGAGGGACTGGCCTTATAGCTTTGGCCCCGCCTGAGGGACTTGGCAAGGCGCCTTCCAGCCTCGATTTCCTTGACTGTAAAATGGACTCACAATCTGCTGTCTATAGTCTCTAAGAGGCCTGAACTAAGAGCAAGCGAGGGATAAATTGTGAGGTGCAGGGCCAAGGCTGGCTGGGCATCCTTCCTTTCTTTCTTTTAAATATATTTTATTGATTTTTTACAGAGAGGAAAGGAGAGGGATAGAGAGTTAGAAACATCGATGAGAGAGGAACATCGATCAGCTGCCTCCTGCACACTCCCTACTGGGGATGTGCCTGCAACCAAGGTACATGCCCTTGACCGGAATTGAACCTGGGACCCTTGAGTCCGCAGGCCGACGCTCCATCCACTGAGCCAAACCGGTCCAGGCTGGGCATTCTTTCTTAATCTTCAAAGAGCCCTTGGAATCCGGTGGGATTGTGCCCTTCACAGAAAATGGCTCCCTCTGGGCCCCGATTGCTCACTTCTGAGGAAGAGCTGGCCTACTTCTCTGTACCCTGGGGGCTGGGGGGGAGTCAGGTCCCCAGGCACCTCCCGCCCCTCACCAAGGGCTAAACTCCTCCCGGGGTGGGGGTGGGGTATCCTGTGCCCAGGCATCCCAGACTCCCCCAGGGCCTCAGACGCCAAATTGTTTTCTGATGGCGGCCTCCATTTCTCCTGAACTCAATTTGCGTGTTCAAAGCAGCTAATAGACGCATTAAAAAATCCATTTCAGTCGGGATTGAATCTGACTGGAGTGAGATCAATGAGCAGAGGCTTCTCCTCCCGCCTCCCCGGCCTCTGTTCCCCCTTACGTCGCCATGGAGACCGGGAAGCCACCCTGCCTAACTCGACTCTGGCTGGCCTGTTGGGGTGGCTCTGTTCCCCAGCATCCTCCCAGCGCCCCCGCCTCTCTTCCCCGCTGTTGTCCACACCCTCGAGATATAGGTCGTCCACACCCACCACATGACCCCTTCCGAGAGCTCAGAAACCCGCCGATCCCTGGCCAGGGCAAAGGTGCAAACTGGAGTGTGTGTTGCGGGGGCGGGGGGGGGGGGGGGGGGGGGGGGGAGGGGAGGAGAGTTTATCAATTAAACTGCACCTCAAACTGTATTCCCACCCACTGTCCACCTGTGGTGATGGTTTAACTCTTGGAACCCAGTAGGCCGGAGTGTGAGAGGCCCATAGTGCGGGGCCTCCATCCGCTCCGCCCGCCAGCTGGGAGACCTGGGCCAGCGCTTCCCTCTGTAAGGCCAGTACTAGGCTTCGGGCAAGATTGGGCGAGGAGGAATGGGTTTGTGACGGCAGAGGAATATATTGTCAACCTGTGTTGCTCGGGGGACAAGGCACGTTCGCACAGGAGGTAAGGCGGCCCACCGGTGCTGGGGAGCCCCTGACTGTGATGTGACCAGGGGAGCGGCCTTGTCTGCTGGGTACTGTGTCCCGAGCCTGAGGACACTGCATCGAGCGGGTCTTCCCCATGCGCCTGTTGAATGCTCAGCGATGAAGGGGACCCCACTGTGGCGTGATGGGAGCTGCAGAGCAGGCCAGCTGGGCCAGCTCTGATGCCGTCTCCACCACCGCTTACCCCGAGGTCTTGGGCACGTTATCTCTGAGCCTCCGTTATCTGTTAACACAGGAAGCATTCAAACCTGTGAAGAATTTTTGTGTCTATTTGAGTCAAACTGTTGACAAATGGCGGGAAGCAGAATCTCAAGGGATTGAGATAACGCTCAGAGAAGGGAGGTTTTGCACCTTGTTTATACATGACAATCAGAGGAGGAGGCGTAAGTGGGTTGCATGAAAGCCATTGATGATTGATTAGGAGGCGGGGAAGCAAAGTGGGGAAACCTCTGGGATTGGGTGAAAAGTAAAAGGACAGACACACACTTCCTTTACTGAGGTGGGTGCAGCATAGCTAACAGTCAACAATCAACTCAATGACAACGAGGGGACTCGTGGTCTCCGCAGAGGGTGTCTGTGCTTTGAGGGTCCGGAAAATGGAAAAAGGCCAATTACATTGACATTCCAACGATGTTGTTCTAGATGCAAAAAGACAATAGACAGGCTCAGTTAAGGTAAAGATTGACCGTTGTCAGGGAAGGTCCCAGCCTAGGACATGACTACCCACCATAGCGGCTTTTTAGTTAAAAAATAGTTTTAATTTCAGACCATCCTTTGTGGTGACTTTAGGCCTCTGAGTTTGCAAGGCCGCCACGCAGGCCTCCCTGGCTTGTCAGGTTAGCACGTGGCCCCTTTGTGTCCACATATCTCATCTGTGAAATGGAGATACTAATGGTGCTGGCCTCAGTGTGCTGTGTGGGATTAAATGATTCAGTATGTAAAGTGCTTAGAACTGGGGTGGCGCACGGTAAGTCCTCCAGTGTCAGCGCGTACTCCCCAGACTTGGAGCCACGGTTTTAAGCGGAAGAGGTCTGTGCCCCGCTCGGCTCCTGCCCCCTCTGTCTGCTGGGAGCAGCCCCAGGCCAAAGCAAATGAATTTTGTCCTGGAGGTGCAAATGACTATTGACCTGTGGCTATAGTCACAGATCTCCTTGGCCGGAGCCCCAGGCGGCAGACGTCTCTAGTGTTTTTCCTGCTGTGATCTAGTCTTTGGAGAACAGGACACCTGTGGCGGCAGCCGCTCCTCCCTAGCGAGACCATTGATTTGTGTGGCTCGGCCTGGCAAGGCAACCACCCAGTGTCCCTCTCGGGAAAACCGCCTTTGAAGGCTCAGGAAGGGGCTCTGATGGCAGGGTCTCCCCAGCTGGCCAGCACTCCCCAGCCCCCCAGCTCTCAGCTCAGCAATGCCCACATGGACGAGGTGTTGGAACGGGCACAGGGTCCCCAGTGCGGGGTGTGAGTTGCTGACCTGTGTGAAAGGGACATTTAGGCACCCAGTGGCTCCAATGGACTTGAAGGCCTGCTCTGAGTCCTGGGTCCACTTCTTGGGCCTCAGTGTTCCTGCCTGTGACGTGGAGATGTTAACAGCAACCTCAGTAGGATGACTGCTGCCCCGAAGGTTGTTGCAAGGCTCAGATGAGGCCCTGAAAACGTCTGTTAGGTCGGAGGGAGCCCGGGATCGGATACATGCGGACATGGGATGAGACAATGGACTTCCTCTGGAATTTCTCACAGATCTGGAATCTCTCACGGGTCAGCGTGCCAGACACAGATACCTGCTTCTCCTTGAAGTTCACAGAGATCCCCGCACAAGATACTGACCCATTCCTGAATGTGCCGCCCACCCCCTGCGGCCGAGACTCCCTCAGTTGAATGTGTGATGATCCCTGCTGCGGGCACTTCCTCAGTTCAGGCCCCCGCCCTCACCAAACACCTGAATAAAGAGATGTCCCTCCCTCCCTGAAGTCGCGAAATTCACTGGCCCCACCTTTTGGGCCGGTGGGTCTCGCCCGAGAACGCAAATAAACTTCTCCTTTTTCTTTCTGATTCACTCGATTCTCTTTGCTTTCCTCGCCGCCGCTTTCCTGGGTCACCTAACAACGTCCACAGCTGGTCAGGCCTCCTCCCCCGGCCTGGGAGGCAGAGCTGGGTCTCCCTGCCTGTGGGTCTGCAGAGCCCAGCACACAGCAGGCTCTCGACAAATGTGGGGGGGCTTGAAAAACCAGAGGCTCCAGGGAGCCCAGGCCTGAACTTACGGGAGATGCGAAGAGAAGCCCAGATGTTTCACCCAGAGGGGCAGCTGATAGAGAGGGGGTTGGGCCAAGAGGATATTAAAAATACTGCTTTCACATAAATATAAAATAAATGCGCGTCAAAGACTTTAAATTACCATTTAAAGTGGGAACCAGTAAGATGTTACAACTGGTTCCGAGGAGAACCCGAAGAGCAGATCCAGATACAGGCCACCAGGAAAGGCATTTACAAATGCAGGAGAAGCTGGTCAATAGCCACAGGTCAATAGTCATTTGTACCTCCAGGACAAGATTCATTTGCTTAACCAGCAGCTCTGTGCAATTTCCAAAGGTTTAAAAACAGCTTACAGGCAAGGAAAGGCGGAGGCCCAATGGAATCAGATAGCCCGGGGCTATGCAATACCTTCAAAGCCTTTCCACACTTTCTATGGGGGTGGGGGGCGGGCAATGAGCGTGGAGCCCCAGGGCAGGGCTAAGGACTCAGCAAAGGCAGGCACCTCCTTCCAACTTCCTGGGCTTGCAAGCCTCCCGGGCCTCCCGGGCCTCCAGTGGCTTTGGGGCCCTCAGGGGAGAGAGCGGGGCCCCTGTTAGCCCTAGCACCCAGAGCTTCTCTTTCTTTTTATTATTTTTAAAATTTGATCAAACTTACAATAAATTGAATAAACATTAAGTGATGAACTTTTACACATGTGTACAGCCATGCAACCACTATTCAAGTCACGGAATAGACTATTTCCAGAACTTCAGAGCTTCCTCATGCCCCTACTGTTCTATCCCAGAGATTAGTCTTGCATTTCTGAACTTTGAATACATGGAATCATCCAGCATGTGCTCTTTTGTGTCTGGACTATTTCTCACTGTAGTATTTGTGAGATTCCTCCATGTTGAATGCTTTGGTAGCTTGTTCCTTGTCTTTGTTGAATCGAATTCCATTGAATGATGACACCACGACTTGTCTGTTCTTTCTCCCTTTGACGCACTTTTACATTCCAGTTTTGGGTTGTTCTGAATAAAGCTGCTACGTACATTCTTACATATGTCTTCTTGCAGACATATATTTTGATATATTTTTCTAGAGTAAATGCCTCGGCGTGGAATGGCTGGGTCATAGGTTTGGGACGTGGAGCGAATAGTTTTCAGAGGGTTGTACCGGAGTGTGTTCCCACCAGCAGTGCGTGTGTCCCAGTTGCTCCCCTCTATCACCAACACGGGTGCGACCAGACGACCTTCATTTTAGCCATTCTAGTGGGTGTATCTTCTTTGGGCTTTAATTTGCATTTTCCTGGTGATTTTTGTAGCTTATTGAATATCTGGACGTCTTCTTTGTGAAGTGGCTGGTAAGGTTTTGGCCATTTTTAATTGGGTGTTTGCCTTTTTGTTTTTGATGTGCAGGGACCGCCTTACGTTCCATGGATGAGTTCCGGCTGGGACATATGAAGGGGCGGAGAGCTTCTTCTGCTCCTGGCCTACCTTTTCACTGCCCGAATGGCTGCCTTTTGAAGAGCAGGTGTTTTAAATTTCAGTGACATCACTGTTTCCTTTATAGTAGTGGTTTTTGGTGTTGTGTTTAAGTAGTCTTTGTCTATGCCAAGGTCATGAAAGTATTCTCTTCTATTTCTGTCTAGAACAGTGGTTCTCAACCTTCCTAATGCCGCGTCCCTTTAATACAGTTCCTCATGTTGTGGTGACCCCCAACCATAAAATTATTTTCGTTGCTACTTCATAATTGTAATTTTGCTACTGTTATGAATCGTAATGTAAATATCTGACATGCAGGATGTATTTTCATTGTTACAAATTGAACATAATTAAAGCATAGTGATTAATCACAAAACAATATGTAATTATATATGTGTTTTCCGATGGTCTTAGGTGACCCCTGTGAAAGGGTCGTTCGACCCCCAAAGGGGTCGAGACCCACAGGTTGAGAACCGCTGTTCCAGAAGCTTTATTGTTTTGCTTTCCGCATTAAGATCTATGATCCACTTGGAATTAATTTTTGTTTCTAGGGTGAGGTAGGAGTCAAGCTTCAGTTCTTTCTATATGATCCAATTGATCCAACTGGCCCAGCACCATTTACTGAAAAGAGAATCCTTTCTCCACTGAACTGTACTGGTGTCTTTGTCATAAATCAATTGACCATATGCATGTAGGTCTATTTTTGGATTCTCTCTATTCTTTTAGATGGTCTATTTGTCTACCTTTTTATCAAGGGTCCTAATTTTGTAGCTTTACTTGGAGGTCTGCATAGAAAGTTTTAAAATCGGATACTTTTAGGTCATTCGTCTTTGTTCTTCATCATTGTCTTGACTATTTTAGGTCTTTTGTATTTTCATATATTTTTTAGAATAGACTTGTCTATTTTCACATAAAAGCTGTTGGGACTTGGATTGGAATTGTAATGAATCTACAGATCATTTGGGGGCAAATTGACACTCTACCATATTGAGTCTTCCGGGCCAGGGAAACTGTATATCTCTCCATTTGTGAATGTCTGCCTTCATTTCTCCTCGCTTCCCGGCCTCTCTTTAACCCCGCTGTCTTCTGGCACTTGGTGGGAGTTAACTTCCTTCCCTGTAATTGCTGTTGTTTGAAGGGAGTTTGTTATCTGGCTGCAGTCCTTCTAAAGGTCACTGAGGGAGAGTCCCCGACGGAGGGAGGGGGCAGGTAAAGAGAGCTGAGGAGGGAAAGGGGGGCAGGCAGGACCCCAGCCATGGTCCTGACCATTGAGCACTCCTTCCGAGGAAAATCTGCTCTGTGGGAGGAGAGCTCTGAGCTTGGCAATTTTGCAGAGAAATCAGTCATTTAACCTCAGTTTTCCTGTCTGTGAAATGGGTGTGTGGTCCCAGTTTGAAAGAGCAGTTTTCAGGAGTGACGAACATACATTGCAAGGCACTTATTAGGGGCTCAGTGGATGACATTGGTGTTGGCTTTTGTTCTCAAGAGAAGTCTGATGCCACCAATATGGACACAGACCTGGAAAGGACCAGGCTCATGCCCACCTCCCTGCCAGCCATGCTTTTCGCCTTTAAGGGTAAACTCAAAGTGCACCTTAGCAATCAAAGAGATGGAGAGGGAAAGAGGATACCCACCGAGAAAGGATGAATAGACTAGGGAGGGCTGACCCAAGCGTCTTGCTGACTTTAAGCTCCTCTTGTCCCCACTGGGCTTTCCATTCTCACAACCTGCTTGTAGTTTATTCACCCGTCCAGCTTCCAGGCCCTGGACTGCCGTTCCCCTCACCTTGCCCAAGCCGCTGGCTGTTGGGGGTCAGATTCCTACAGCCTGAGACCCTGGACCTTAGGTCCCCAGCTCTGCCAATACAGCTCAGCCCATTGGCCAAGGCTGGGGTCGGGGGCTGTAAGGACAACACAAAAAAGACCTTTTTTTTTTTTGCTGTGGCCTTCCACAATTTATGAGAAGCACCTGGTAATTAAGCCCGAAGATTGTTAGCTCCTCTGATTCAAACAGCCTCTCTGTTCAAACTGCAAGACAAGATAAGCTACCCTCGAGGTTACATTCTTGCATCCTCCTCCTCCCTGCTGTTTTTACAACTCAGGGGTAATTCGAACCAAGGACTCTCTATTTAGTGGAAAGTGCCCTCCTCTCCCCGCCCCCACCCTCCCCCCGCCCCTAACAAGCCTCTTTTGAACTCTTCATAACTTTTCCCCTAAGCAAGTTTTACAGGCTTGGGGAAAATATTGATAAGACACCTCCCTAGGACATCTGCCTGGACTGTCTCCTGAAAAACAAACAAACTCAACTTCAGCCCCAACTCCTCTTCCCTTCCTGGTCACTTAGCAACAGCCAAGGCTTCAAAGGGGAAGCCGCCCTTTGTTCCCTGCCCTGTATTGATTAGCAAAGCACTGGCCCTTTCCGCTCACGGACAGTAGAATAAACTTCCTCTCTGCATCTCTTCTGATGGTGGTGAATTCTTTCACAGCTCACGTCACTGAACTCCGGGCCTGCTGCCCTCCCTGGGCTGGTCACCACTCCCACCTGCACAGGCCTGAAGGCCTCGCCCTGAGTGCTAAAAGGAAGGAATTCAACCGCTGGCAACTCCTGCTTTGTTTCCTAATCACCAACTTTGTGCTGACTGACTTTCTTCCCAGATTAATCTTAAAGGGGGCAACTCCTTTTCCTTCTGAACATTTTAAATATAATTACATGAAAGAGAGTGATTTTAAGATATACTTTGCTAAGCACTTGCCTATTAACGTAAAAAGAAAAAAGCACTGAAACACTTTTATAGCACTTGTCATGAGCTAAGAACCTTACAGATCGATCTCATTTAGCCCTGGCCCCCATTGTGCAGGTGAGAGGCACCTGCAGGGTAACTGACCTGCTCGTGGTGGGCAGCCGGGGGGGCAGAGGGGATGGAGCCCAGGCGGCCCGGCTCCACGGCCTCGAGGGCCACCTCTAGTCCTGGCGGCTGCCCGGAGTCTCCTTTCTGGATGGCTGCCTCAGAGGGGCATCATTGTAGAAGCACCTGGGCTTCCTCTCCTGTAACCTACCCTGGGCCTTTAGGGACAAGCTCCAGTCCTGCAGCAGCCTCCTTAACCAGCTGGTCCTAGGGGCTGGGGCAGGGCCCTTACTTCTGAGTCCTCTCCTCCCGCCCACACCCGGACACTAAGGAACAGGACTGGCCCCAGGCCGGTTCCTGGCCCAGGGCATCCAGGCTGGGGAGCCTGTTACAGGCAGTTAGGCTTTATGCCTTTTGGCTTTGAGTAAAGAATCAGGGGACTTGGCGTGATAATAAGGCAGTGCTCTGGAGTCCTGGCATGAAGCAGCCATGTGGCTACCTGTTAACTCGGGAGGGCGGCCAGGGCTGGCAGAGGGGGTCCAGGACTGCCGGGGGGAGGGGTGGGGGTGGGGGGGAGACTCACAGAGGAGGCCCCAGGGCCGCCTGCCTGATTCACTCCCCTTGAGTCTGATCCAATACTGTGTTTCTTCCTCGCTGCTGGAGAGAGGGAGAGCAGAGTGAGAGCGAGAGAGACCTATGTTGGTTCCCGCTTCAGCATGCAGGGAGCACACCACGTGCCAATTAGCCTCTGCCCCAGGGCCTTTGCACCTGCTGTCACTGCTGCCAGGACCACTCTTTCTCCAGATATCCATTGGCTCATGCTTTCACATCCTTTTGGTCTCTGCTCCATGCTGTCTCCTCACAGAGGGCCCCCTGAACACCCCGTCTCAAGTAGCACACACTCTGCAGGCCTCTCTCCACCACTTTGCTTTTCCTTCGTAAGGGCTATGAGGACATTCTTGTTAGGTTAGGTGGCTCAGGAGGCGGCGCAAGAAATAGAGTTCAGTGAATCAGAAAAGAAAGGAAAGGAAAGTTTATTCTGCGTCCCCGGGAGACCCACGTACCCCCAAAGACAGGGCACGTGGATTCACACCAACATGGAGGGGGGCGCTTTTTTTATACTGTGGTTGGGTGAGGGGCGGGGACATGAGCTGAGGTATTCAGTTGAGGAGGCTTCAGCTGCAGGGGAATATGTGGATTCAGGGAGAAGAAGCAGGTATCTGTGTCTGGCACGTTGACCTGTGAGAAATCCCAGATCTGTGAGAAATTCCAGAGGAAGTCCATTGTCTCATCCCATGTCTGTATGTATCTATGTATCTGATCCTGGGCTCTCTCCGACCTAACATCCCGGCCTTTTGGTGATAAGGGACGGCGACTCTCTGACTGCTTCCAGCTGAACAGGGACGACGAGGGGGGGTGGTGGTTAAAGGCCAGGGTTAGGCAGAGGCAGGTCGGAGGGGAGCCGAGTGTAGGGATGGAGCAGGAGCTGATTCACAGTCACCCGTGACATCTCTGCGATCCGGGAGCGGATGAACTTGAGGAGGCACGGGGGCTAAGAGAAAAAAGACACAGATGAGAATCAGGGGCCCTATCATGGGCAGGACCCAGGTAGCTAAGGGGCTTTGGAACCAGCCGGAAGGAGAGTTGTCCTGGAAGTGTCCTGCACGTAGTTCTTCACTCAGCTTAGTCAGGGTCTGTACATTTTGCTCCACTACTCCAGACTCATTGATGTAATAACAGCATTCCTCCTGAAGGAATATGCAGGTTCCTCCTCTTTCTGCAGTCAGAAGGTCTAAGGCGCGCCGGTTCTGCAGGGCTACTTGGGCTATTGATGTTATCTGTCGCTGTAAGGAAGCTAAAGAAGCAGTAGTGGACTCCAGGGCTAACTGGAGCTTGTCATTAAAGTCCTGAGCAGTGACCAGACTGTTCCCGAGGGCCCCCCCCGCAAGGCCTATCGAGGTAGCGATACTCACCCCTAACATGACAGGGAGGAAAGCTGCCCGGCGAGTCCGGCGGCGGGACGGAGGGAGCAGCCAGGCGAGCTCTGACTCTCCATATAAGGTTAGTTGGGGAACTACTATGACGATGAAGCAGGGCCCGGGGTCAGAGGAGTTTATGCAGTTACTTAAGGTGCCATTGCACCAAAAGAAGGTACCCGGACTGGCCTTGGTGAGGCTGGATGCAGTGTAGTTCTGGGTGCAGTCCCACGTGACTCGTCCCCCAGTTACCGGATTACTGGTCTGGTAGCATATCCGTGGGGGCAGGGTGGGCTCTGGAGTTTCAGGTTCCCAAAGGGGAATGCCAGCCATGGGAGGCTGACATTCACCTTTCCCTTGGGTTCTTGGAGAAGTCATGAGTGGGACGGCAGCCAGCAAAGACCTGTCTGGGTTTCGCTGCCGGGTGACTTGTTTGCCGTTCTGGTAGTGGGTTTCAGGGACCTTGAACCTCCACACAAGAGGATGGGGGTGTGTGTAGGTTGCTCAGAGCCTGGAGGAGAAGGAGGAGGGGAGGGCGGTTAAGGCAGATGTTAGTGGGGCCCAATACATCACATTTATAGAAGTCATGCTGCTCCGGGGTCCTCTTGAGTCTGGAGAGGCGGTGCCAGGACAGGTCGCCAAGCAGCTTGGCCGCGGTGGGGGCTGTGAGGATTACAGCATGAGGTCCCGTCCACGTAGGCTCCAAGGCTTACAATTAGGTTCTTAAGGAGGACCGAGTCACCAGGGTGAAGGGCTGGTCCTGGGAGTCCTGGTCGGTTGGCTCTGGCTTGGGCAGAAACCTGTTCTCATGTTCTCGGAGCACTTGCCTGGGTAAAGACAGATATGGGAGATACGTACCCAGGGGAGGGGGATCAGTAAGGAGACGGTGGTTGAGCAAGAAGGGTCAAAAGGGCTCAAGAAGGTGGGACTCCTTGGTGTGGCCCGGACTTCTGGTTGGGGCCATGGGCAGGAGGTCCGGTCCAGGAGCTGCGAATTTCTAGAGAGTGTTTAGTTAGACGGTCCAATAGGTTGGAATTGAGTGGCTATGATAAGAGTTCGAGCCAGTGACAGACAAATCCAGCAGGATGTAGAGAAGGGATTGATGTTAGAGAGTAGATGGAAAGTTGTGTTGATGAGTGTGGGCATAGGAGTAGGTCCAGGATTCATAAATAGAGAGTGACACTAGAGGATTTCCCATCCCAAACAGTAGAATCGATGACTCCCTCATCATTCCGTATCTGTTTCCCCTGAAAATATGAAAAACCTGAGAAAAATTGGAGGGTTGATTGCCAGGTAAGAGCCTGTGAGGAATGATGAGTCATCCGGTCCTGGATGGTGTCGGAGAATCTTCTTCGGGGATGGTGGGAGGCACTCGGTGAGAGGAAATGTTAGAATGCGCTGTTATCCAAGGGAAAATGGAAGGAGCAGTGGAAGCCAGGGACCTGGAGGCTGGAGAAAAGGCTGGGAGGGAGGGAGCAGGTCGCGCAGCCTGTTCCCAGGCCTCTAGCCGCTTGGATTTTAAAACTGCCACATTTTTTCCTTTGGGAAGGGTGGCGGGGGATGGGTCGAGATCAGAGCAGTTTTCAGTTCAAAGGAGGAGACAGTGTGGAGGAGATAAAGAGATAAGGCATTCACGGCGGAGACTGAGAGACTGAGCTAGGCGACTGTGGTCTGGGACAACTGGGCCCCATGACAGGACGCATGGCAGTGGAGGATCGGTGTCCCTGTAAAGGGAGGGGGCCAGGAGTGGAAGGAGCAGGGAAGCTGGAGTGGGGAGGCTGAAGGGCAGAGTGGCCGCTAGGATGGTGAGGATATCTCGTCCTAACAGGGGCACGGGGCATGAAGGCATGACTAAGAACGAGTGGGTTATAGGGCTATGATGGAGGCCAGGAAGGGGTCCGGTGGCCAGAGGGCAGGTGGATTTGCCGTCAATACCCATGTCCGAGATTTTGGAAGGATAAAGGGGCCCTAAAAAGGAGGGCAGGACAGAGAAGGCAGCCCCCGTATCGACCGGGAAGGTGACCCACTACCTTCATTGTGACCCGAGGCTCAGCGAGGGTGAGAGGGTGATTGGAGTCATCGAGGCTGGGCTTCTTCAGTCTTCAGCCAGTTCCAACATGGCCAGCGGTCACGGCCTGGAAGGGCGGCCCCCCCCATGCTGAGGCATAGAAGGCCCGCCACTTTTCCAGGGGCAGTTTTGACCTCGCGCCGGGCAGGGCTTGCCTGGAGCCCGGGGCCGGGGGCACTGCTTTGCCCAGTGGCCTTCATCTCCGCATTTGAAGCATTGTCCAGGCGGTGTGCGTCCTTTCGTTGCACTCCCACTGCGCACGGCCCTCTTGGGACCATGCGCAGCTGCTGCCGGCCTCAGGGCTGCAACCAAGGCTTGCGTCTGCAGGTCTACCTTCTGTCTAAGGCGGGCCTCCCGTTCTGATTCTGCCTTCTCCTCACGGGCATTAAGAACTTTCAAGGCCATTTTTCACTAGATCTCGGACCTGGGTTTGAGGACCAATAAAGACCTTAAAGGTCGGGTTTAGAGAGTGGGGGCAGACTATGCCCTCAATCCCTGCTGCCTCCCTCAGGGGTAGAATGGGCGCAGAAATGGAAGAGGCTGTTCTGGAGCTAACGTTCTCAGGATTTGGGCTCTAGGGGAGAAGGAAGCTGCTTGTTAAAAGGGTCTGAAGAGAGCTGAACTGCAATTTCTTGCAAAGGGAACTGGCCGGACAGTTGTGAATTTAAAGTGTTGGCAGTCATGGGGAAGGAGATTCGGCAGAGCGCAGTGGAAGGCGGGCAGTTAGAACTTAGAGAGGGTACTGCGTGGGGTACAGGTTACTAAGGCAGGCCTGTAAGGGGAGGGGAGAGCGCAGGAGAGGTGGCCTGGGTGGGCGTGGGAGAGGCACTGGGATTCTTTGATGCACACAGTGGGGTTGGCGGAGAAAGACACCCGGTGCTTCTCAATTGCGGTTTAAAGTCGCAACCTCCCAGGGGCGGGGCAGAACGAAGGCTCAGGGACAGAAGGAAGGTGGAGCCTGTGGACGCCTGTGTGCCTACTGGGGAGGGAGGCAGGAGCGGGACGGCAGGGGACTTGAGTTTCCGGCTCCCGCAGCGGCTACAGCGTTAGCGGCGGCGGTGGGGGCAGAGCAGGCAGACGGACAGACCGCGCGGCGGTGGAACGGGGAATGGGGCACAGTGCGCGCGGTGGCAGCAGTGGCATTGGCGGCGCAGCGTACAGGGGCACGGGGTTGTAAAAGGCGGTTTGAGTTTCTGGCTGCCGCGGGGCGGGCGGAAGAGGGGAGGCGGGATCCGGAGGCGGTGGAGAAGGCGCGGCTGGAGGAGAGTCCAGCAGGGAGGGAGGAGGGGAGAGTGTGGACGGACAGGGGCACAAGGCCGGCAGGAGAATGGGCGGCTTTTGCCGGGGGAAGTTCGCGGTGGTCTGGTGAAGGGGAATGGGAGAACACGGAGACAACGATGATGATGGTGACGGTGACGGCGCCGGCGCCGCCACCCACACACAGCACATGAACCCACCCCCACACACATACACCACACACACCGTGGGCTCGGTGGTGCACGGTGGGGGAAGCGCAGGGACAGCCCGGAGGGAGGAGGACGGACAGAGCGAGGAGAGATGGCGGAAGGACCTTTGGGGGAGGGACGGGGAACGCAGAGAGATGGAGAGAGGTTGAGAGAGAGAGACTGAGAGAGAGAGATGTGGTCACATTTCCCAGTTTGCTGGCAGAAATTACAGTAAAGTCAGGGTCCCGTTTTCAGACTGAGGCCATGAAAAGGACGCAGGTCCGGGACAGGCCCCGTGTTTCAGAATTTGGATTCCCCGTGCTCGATACCCGTGGCCTGTAGCGGGGCTAAAGGCTGGCGTCCCAGCGGTTTAACCCACGCTACGGACGGACGGATGGACCGTGGGTGGGGTAGAGGCGTCCCTCTACCTTCCCAGGTCTGAAGGAGCCTTCCTGGAAGGTTCCGGAGGCACTCCCTGACTCGGCCGAGTTTTACAGACAGAGATGCCGGCAGGCGGGCGGCCACGAGGAACGGGCACGGGGGCGAGGCGGGACTCACCGCTGATGCTGCCAAACTGGAAAAAGTTGCCGAGCTGAAGAAATGAGGTCCTGATGGGTCCAGAGCCACGAGGAGGGAGAGGCGGGCACCCCGAGCCGCGGAGGGACGGCCAAATGGAGTGCTCGCGCCACCCGGGTTTCAAGGCACCAAATGTTAGGTTAGGTGGCTCAGGAGGCGGCGCAAGAAATAGAGTTCAGTGAATCAGAAAAGAAAGGAAAGGAAAGTTTATTCTGCGTCCCCGGGAGACCCACGTACCCCCAAAGACAGGGCACGTGGATTCACACCAACATGGAGGGGGGCGCTTTTTTTATACTGTGGTTGGGTGAGGGGCGGGGACATGAGCTGAGGTATTCAGTTGAGGAGGCTTCAGCTGCAGGGGAATATGTGGATTCAGGGAGAAGAAGCAGGTATCTGTGTCTGGCACGTTGACCTGTGAGAAATCCCAGATCTGTGAGAAATTCCAGAGGAAGTCCATTGTCTCATCCCATGTCTGTATGTATCTATGTATCTGATCCTGGGCTCTCTCCGACCTAACAATTCTATGTACCCATTGCTTTTTAAAATTTATTGCCTGCCTCTTCTCCACTTCGCTTGGGCAGCAGGCTTGTTGAACCTTATTCATTACTGGATTCCCAGTGCCTACACCATGTCCGACATAGTGTGTGCTCAATAAATACGTATTGAGTGAGCGATCAGTGAGTGCTGAGAGGCTGCCCTGCTGCCCTGCCTCTGTGCCCACATCTCCTGTCTGTATGGAGAAGAGACGGGGGCTGTCCTCTGCCTGGGGGGGGGGGGGGGGCTGTAGTTGTCAGGATGGGCTGAGTTATGCTGTGGTCACAAGCCCAGACCTCCCTGGGAGGGTAATGGGGCAGTAACATGCTGCCAGTCTTTCCAGGTCAGTCATGCCTGTAGGATGTGAGTCCTTGGGTTTGCCCCTTCCCTTCCTTCCTAACCCAATCTGGCAGCTAGAAGCTCAATCCAACCACTTGTGCTACGTGAGTCTACACCCTGGCTCCCAATAGAGGCGTCCTTTTTAGAAGAGAGCATAGAGATGGGCCGTTTTACCAGCAGGGTGCGCGCCTGTGCGGATGGCTGAACAGGTGTCAGTGAACTTAGGGCCTAATAGGAAGATAGCCACCCAGTGGTGGGAAGACCCCCCGCCCCCCAACACACACCGTAAACCTAAACCAAGAGCTGCAGCCCCTGGGGAGAGGGATGGGGGTTGAGCAAAGCCCTTGCAGATGGAAGTACAGAGAAGGGCTCCTGACAGGGGTTCAGGTAGGACTCCCTGGAGGAGGTGGTGCCTGGGCTGAAGCGCAAAGGAGGGAGCTGTGAGGCTGGTGAGGGTGGGAGGCTGCAGCAGGCAGAGGCGGAGGCAGACAGGCAGAGGGACTGGGCTTTGGAGCAGTAGCCCAGCTTGTCTGCAACGTCTGCAACCCGCTGGGGAGATCAATACCTGGCTGGGTCTCCAGGCACCGCGCCGAGGGCCGGGCCGTGTTCCGACACTGGGAACAACCAGCCTCCAGAACCCGGCAGGAGGGAGCCGAGGCTGCACAGCCGCCAGGAGGGAAGTCGGCAGTGCCTTTCAAATCAAGCATGTCTTACCCTCCTGCCTCAGCATCCCTCACCTCCCTGAGGCCTGGCCCCTGGGTCGCTCTATCCTCTTCAGCCTCGGGGAGGGGGTGTGTGGGGGCGCACTCCTCATACACTGCCCTGGCCTGCTTGGGCTGTGGCCATTCCTTTGCCTGGGGTCAAGGCCCTGGCCTCCCTCCCTCCCTGGCCTCCCTCCTTCTGCTTTTTCCTCCCATCTGGCAGGCCCCGCCAACCAAGTCACCATTTCATATATATAATTGATTTCTGAGGTGGAGAGAGAGAGAGAGAGAGAGAGAGAGAGAGAGAGAGAAACATCAATGATAAGAGAAACATTGATTGTCTGCCTCCTGCACGCTCCTCATGGGGATCGAGCCTGCAACCCAGGCCTGTGCCCTGACGAGGTGTCAAACCAGGACGTCATGGTTTATAGGTCGACTCTCAACCACTGAGCCACGCTGGGCCGGCCAGGCCCAAGTCACCATTTCTGACCCTGCCTCCACTGACAGCCTCCACTTGTGCCATCCTCTGCGGGGCCTTCTTGCTCCCCACCTGCCAAGACCCTGCTCATCTTTGAAGACCTCACCGAGATGTCACCTCCCTGAGGACCCCCCCCCCTTAGGCCCTCGTCCCAGTCTCTCCTCCGGGGAGTGGGACACCAGGAGCTGACGGGAAGGGAGCCCATGTGCTAAGAGCCTGAGGGGAGATCTGGGCCGAGAGGACAAAGACCCCAGGAGGCCACCTCCCAGCTGTGAAAACTGTGCACCCGTGTCATCTACCCCCTTAGCGCCTGGCCACCTTTATCCCAAGCGGGGAGGGTGCAGGGCAAGCAGTTCCTGGGAAGGAGTCACTGGGGTCCTAGGGTCCTGGGGCAGGAGGGGAGCAGGGTGTAAGCCTGTGGAGGGAGGGGCTGGGGAGGGAGGGGATTCGGTTTGCTGAGACTCACTGAGCAGTGGGGTGTGGGCAGCCAGGAGACCTCAGCAATATTGAGGTGACGAAGGAGGTCTCTAGAGTGGCTGCCTCCTTTGGCAGCTGGGCCAGCGCAGGGGACAGAGGCTTGCGGGGGGGTTCGATGGAGGGGCTTCTCTGGATCAAGAGCAAACAGCACACAGCCGGCTGACGCTCGGGGAGGCTAAGACTTGTGTCAGTGCGTCTGCACATGGCGAGGCTACGGCAGCGGATGCAGCAGAAGCTGGCAGGAGGATTTGGTGGCTGGAGGAGGGGGTGGGGACAAGGAGACCTCCTTTACAGATATTTTATGAAAACTTTCAAGCGGACAGAAGGGTTGAAGGAGTTGGGCAGACAACACTCATTGACTTACCACCTGGACTCCACCGCTAACACTGCACTAGATCTCCTTCACCTATCTCTCCCTCATGCGTTTCCAAGTCAGCTGCAGACACCTGGGCACTCCTTCCTCAACACTTCAGTGCGCAGCCTTCACTAACGTTCAATATTTGCTTACAGTTTCTGTGTTTATCGATCTCTAGAGATCCTACATAATAAAAGCCTAATATCCTAATATGCTGGTCATCTGGTCAGCCATTCAACCAATCAAAGCAAAATATGCTAATGATATGCTAAGGCTGCTCAACCACTCACTATGATGTGCACTGACCACCAAGGGGCAGACGCTCTGACCGGTAGGTTAGCTTGCTGCTGGGGTCCGGCTGATTGGGACTGAGGGAGACGGGCTGGATATGCCCTGGAGCCTTCCAGCGGTCCCTCCCTGGCTGGCCAACCCTCCATATCCCTCCCTGGCCTTGATCATGCACCAGTGGGGTCCCTTGGCCTGGCCTGCACCCTCTCTCAATCTGGGACCCCTCATGGGATGTCGGAGAGCGGGTTTCGGCCCAACGGTAGTTGCTATAACGCGTACTGACCACCAGGGGGTGATGCTCAACACAGGAGCTGCCCCCTGGTGGTCAGTGCACTCCCACAGGGAGCCTGAAACGGATGCACCTGTGGCACCTAACCTATCTGGCAGGGAACCTGGCGTCGCCTGGAAGCCCCTGCGTGCCCCTCCCAGGGAATGCCCACAGAAGCGCCCAACGGTACACCTGCGCGGCAGCACTCACCAACTCCGCTCTCCCCTCGAGCTCTCGGCTGCCCAGGGGAGACCGCATTCCCATCTTCCTCGCAGTTGGGTGTTCCGCGGTTAAGTTGGTCTATGGAGTGAAAGGAGAGGCATCAGGCCGCAGCCTCTAAAAACTGTCCTTAAAAGCCAGCCATTGCCCAGCTGGCATGGCTCAGTGTTTGAGCACCCACCTGTGAACCAGGAGGTCACGGTTCGATTCCCGGTCAGAGCACATGCCCAGGTTTCGGGCTCGATCCCGTGTGGGGTGTGCAGGAGGCAGCTGGTGTATCTGCCTCTTTCTTCGTCCCTGCCTCCTTCCCGTTGCCTGGGAAACAGCCATCCTGGCCGCCAGGCGGGGCCATGGAGAAGGGGACACCCAGGGGTGGTGGCGTGAGATGGAGAGGCCTGGGCTCCCTGAACTGCTGGTGGAGCAGACGCTCTGGGTCACTCACCCCAGACTGTCAGGTGAGAGAGAAGTAAACGCCCCCCTCGTGTCAGTCACTGTCAGATGACAGCCTCTGTTACGGTCAAACTTCGTCCTAATGACAAACTTCAGTGCCGTCAGATGCTGTGCTGGTGTGTGTGCGACTAGCCAAACAGTAAGTTACAACACAAGGCAAACAGGAAGCAGACAAAGGGGGCCTCCATGGGGATGCCACCTGCCCTCCCACCCACAGAGGCGCGGTGAGCTGTTAGTGACATCAGAGGACCCGTGCCCCGTGGGGGAGGCCCACATTCACAGGCCCGCTCCCCCCTGCCAACACCAACACCAACACCAACCCCGCAGCTCTGTGCCCCCCCCCCTCAGCCAACACCAACCCCGCAGCTCTGTGCCCCCCCCCAGCCAACACCAACCCCGCAGCTCTGTGCCCACTCCCCTCAGCCAACACCAACCCCACAGCTCTGTGCTCGCCCCCCTCAGCCAACACCAACCCCACAACTCTGTGCCCGCCCCCCTCAGCCAACACCAACCCCACAGCTCTGTGCCCCCCCCCAGCCAACACCAACACCACAGCTCTGTGCCCCCCTCAGCCAACACCAACCCCACAGCTCTGTGCCCGCCCCCCCTCAGCCAACACCAACACCACAGCTCTGTGCCCACTCCCCTCAGCCAACACCAACCCCACAGCTCTGTGCCCGCCCCCCTCAGCCAACACCAACCCCACAGCTCTGTGCCCACTCCCCTCAGCCAACACCAACCCCATAGCTCTGTGCCCACCCCCCTCAGCCAACACCAACCCCACAGCTCTGTGCCTGCCCCCTCAGCCAACACCAACCCCGCAGCTCTGTGCCCACCCCGCCCCCAACACCCCCTATCAGTGCAGCGGCTGGTTTCTGAACACAAAACTGCACGTTGGGCCTCGCACTGGTGGCCACAGGACCCTGGTGCCTTCCAGGAGATGTGGGAGCCCCTCGGTCCACACCCTGAGCCTTCAGGACGCGGGGCTCCCAGCATCAGCACCTCAGGGTGGACCAGCTCCCCCCCTGTGCTGAGGGCTGGCTCCCAGCTGCCCCTCGTGCCCAGATGACCTGCCCGAGGTTCGGAGGCAGCTCCCCTCACCGGCCTTGCAGCAGGTTATGGACCAGCCCGCGCCCTCTGGCTGGTCTGTGACGACCGCTTGCTGCGTCTTAGTCCTCTCGGCCGCCCTCCCTTGCAGCTGCCAGGCTGCGCCCGCTCTCAGCTTTGCTTCTGACCCGGCTGTCACAGTGCCACCCCCCACCCCATCCCACCAGGCACAGGCGGCCGGCCCTTCTCTAATAGCTCTGATTCTGGGGCCATGGGAGGGCTGCTTGTCTGGTAAACTCCCCCTGACAAAACCACTCTAGTACCTGGGACTGTCGCAGGTGTCCACGGTAATCACTGCAGCAGGTAAATAATAATAATCTATAATAATAATAATAATAATAATAATAAAGATGATGATGATAATTAGAGCTACTGCTTTCTAAATACCTACTGGGTGACAGAGGTCCTCCTGATGTCTCTGTGGCAGAGACTGTTCGCTCCCATTTTGCAGATGAAGAAACTGAGGTTCAGAGGAGTTAGCAGACTGAGGGTTGGATCCAGGTTTGAAGTGTGCTGTTGCTCTGCAGCTCTGTCCTCCCCAAAGCCAGGGAAAAGGCCGGATTCCACCGCCAGCTGCATCAGCATGGGCGAGCCCTTAGCCTTGCCTCGCTCGGCTTCCTCACCCGGAAAGAGCGCCTTTTCAGTTGTGGCGTGACCCTCTCCTCTGCCTGCTGGCTCCGCAGGGCCTGTCTCCAGGACCTGACATGCCTTGGATGGACCCAAGCGGGGGAGGGCCTGTCACGGGGGCTCCTTAGGGTGAGAAGAGGGATGAGAACAGGGAGGGAGGGAGAGAGGTGGGACGGAATAGAGATCCTAAGAAGTTGGGGATGAAAGAAATTGGGGCGGAGTGAGGAGTTTTGGAGCAGGGCAGAGGCCCCGAGGTAGCCCTGAGGAGCTGACTCCCGGTGGCGGGCACACCCCACAAGGCAGGCAGAGATCCAGGGGCCACGGCATTGGCATTTGGCTCCCGAGTGAGGCACCCTTTGGCAGAGGGTCCCCTGGCCCTGGCTGGCTGCGGGCCTTATGTCCCTCCAGGCCTGCCCTTTTCAGGCCTCCAGAACCTTCTCCGGCTAGCAGCCAGCTCTGGGGCACCCCACCCTCCCCGGGAAGCCTGCTCCCCCACCACAGACCCCTCCTGCTCTGACAGCAGGTGGGGGGGCAGTGGAACAGGGTGCAGCTCTGGGTGGGGGTGGTGGAGATTTGGGGGCAAACTTTAGGTTACCTGCTGGAGCATCTGGGCGATTCTTTACTTTTCTGTGGTTCTGGGACGGGGAGAAAATGAGCTCAGGGCCTGGAGGGGTCCCGTAGCCGAGGGCGTCTGCTTGTTAACTGACCGTCAGCTCAGACACAGTGCCACGCACCGCGGGCTGGGAGCCTGGGCGAGGAGGGCCCAGCACTGGCCAGCCGGAGGGAATCGTGGTCAGTGAGGCCACCCCCCCCCACCCCCCGACCCCGTGCAGATGAGGAGACTGTGGTGCAGAGAGAGGATGCCACTCCCCTGAGGTCACACAGCCCAACCGAGTGGGACCTGTCCACAGGGCGGGGCCCCAGGATGGGAGAAAGGGCGTGGGGGGAGCGTGCCTGGGTGAGGGGCACCGCCACCAGCCACCAGGCAGGCCTTTACCTCTGGGGGTCTCTGCTTCTCACTGCCCCTGCTCGGGGGGCGCCAGGGCGTTAGTGCGCATCCATGGGGCGTGGTGGAATCCCCAGCCTCGTTTCTGGGGGTCAGCATGGCTCTGTGTCTAACAGCGAGAGGCGGTCGAGGGAGGCACCGCTGTGTGCCTCCGTCTCCTCACTGTGAAATGTGTCTGATAATAAAGGGGCCCGCCTCAAGGTCGCTGTGAAGGGAAGAATTAGTCCCGAACGTTCCCAGCACCGTGTTCGGCAGTGCTGCCTGTACAGGATTGTGCAGCCCCTGCCTTCGGGGCCTCCGTCCTCAGGGTCCGAGGCCCTTCCAGGGGGACCACGAGGTCAAAACGGTTTTCACAGTGACACTCAGATGTTATTGGCCGTCTTCACTGCGCTGGTATTGCGAGCGATGGTGCAGAAGCTACAATGTCGGTGACCACATGAGTCTAGGTGGCGGCACCAAACTGCTAGTCACACCCCCATCACCACGCGGTGGGCGGGAGGAACGCCAGTTTCACTGCGAGTGTCCGCGAGGAGCCAATCAAGATCACTAGCCTGGTTAATCTCTACCTGGGCTCGCATCTTTTTAACGTTCTGGGGGATGAAGTGGGAAGCACGTGTGAAGCATTTCTGCTGCATGCGACGTGCGGCAATTGTCTCGAAGAACAGCGCTTACATGGCTGACGTAAGCGGAGACGGCGTTCATGCGGCACCACAGCAACTGTAGACTAACCGTGTGGTTCAGTCCTGGGTATTTGGCATCTCTTTTCTTGAAAATGAATGGAGTGAGCATGTCGCATCAAGGAAAACAACTGTCAGTCTTTGTTGCCAATGATAGAACTTGAGCTTCAGAATTTCAAAGCAACAATTTGAATTTTGGACTTTAATCCACAACAACGAGCTCAACAGCCTCCCAAGACTTTTATCTCCAAAGGGCCCATGCCTGGGTTAGAAATCACAGGGGGCGAAAGACTTATTCCAAGTGCAAGACAGACCGATGCATTTTAACATAACAGAATAGGAACAGGTTTTTGAGGAGGTTTCAGGTTCCAGATCTCAGCGAACCCTAAGGATCCACCACGAGTTGAGCATGGGTGTAGCATCTAAGAATGGCCGTAGCGTTGGACCGGGCGGCCAGCACGCCCCTCCCCTTCCCAGCTGGACAGCTGAGCGAGGCCGGCTTCCTTCCCTGGCCAAGGCAACGCTGCAGGAGCCTGGGTGCAGGAGCAGAATGGGAGTCCGACCGTCTTCGACGAAGCCAGTCCTTTGAAGAGATTTGCCAAAATATGAAATATCCACGCGTCTCCCTTTTGTTTTTGAAAGTAGTTACCTCACAAAAACATGTTACTTCCAGTAACAGGCTCCGAGTTTTTTTTAAATGAGTTACTAAATGAATACTGAGAGATATCTCAGTTCTAATAGTACTTTCTAATGTGCTAAAATATTGATGAAGCCACCCAAACAAAAGCTCTTTGGGATCCTAAATAATTGCTAAGAGTGTAAAGGGGTCCCGACACCAAGAAGTTTGAGAACCAGTGGTCCAGTGCAGGTGGGTGGGAACAAGCTAGCAGTTCCGCTCAGGGAGTGGGTGCTAATGTGGGTCTGCACAGCTGGGAGAAGAAGGGCGTGGCAGCTTCCAGATGGGAAGGCAAGCCAGGAGGGCTCCCAGGAGGAGGAATCCTTGCTCAGCTAGAGCTGGCTGTCAGGAGGTTGTGCACGTTACTGGGACAGAAGGGCTGGTGTGAGGAACCTCCCGAACAGCAGGGAGATCCCCAGAAACCCGCGGGAGGTTAATTGGGACTAAAACAGCTGGACAGTGACTTGGGCTGTTTCCTCCCAGACCAAAACTCTGGGGCCTTTGCCTATTCCTGCCCCACCCCCACCCCCACTCTGGGAGGCTGATGTCCCCCTGTACCCGGTGTGGCCTGTCGCCCCTGCCCCCCGGACCTCCATGCAGGGTCAGCACAGGCCTGCCTCCTTCTCTCAGGACCCTTCTCAGAGGCTTTATCCGTTTCTAGTTTGTGATACATGGAGTGTGTGGAAGCACGTGAATGACGTGACTGTGGACCACATCTAAGCACGGGGGCTGGTTGCCAGAACCGACCCAGTGATTAGAGGGTTGGGGCTGGGGCTGGGGGCTGGAGGTGGTGGCCAGTCGCCAGGGGTCAATGATTCGACCATTTGTCCTGTGCAGTGAGGCCCCACAAAGCCCCTGCTGTGCTGTGCCCGCTGCCGGAGCCCTTCCCGCTCGGATATGTTGGTTGCAAAGAACACACTCACTCACTGTAACCGCAGGCTCATCAAAGGCTACATGCCTGGGGCTGGGGCCTGAGAGGGGGTGGGGACCCGGACTGGCCCTCATGCGTTCTGTCCTGGGTGGGCCCCACTGCCTGCCCAGTCCACTCCGCTGGGCCACTGGCCGGCCCCGCTCACCCATCGCTCACAGCGTGTACTGTCTCCCTTCTTGGATTCCGTGCTGCTGGTCCTGGCCCTCCGCACGTCCCCTGCCCCCTCCCAGGGTGACCACTGCCCGCCTCTGTCCACTGCACTTTGTCAAGCGCCGGAGCTGATTCCAGGCCAAGCCACCGGTCATAGTGGCCTCTGTCACCGGTGACTGGCTGGGCCCTGGTCAGGTGCCCCGGTCCCCAGCGAAGGCCATGGAAGTGGGGTCCTCACCAGGCTGGCCTTCCAAAGGGGCTGGGCAGAGTCTGGGGCAGGGCATGGCGACCCCGCATGTTGTCCCCATCCCCATCCCCATGTGCTCCTAGGCAAGGCCCATCTCAGATACAGCCCCTCCGAAAAGCAGAACCTCCTCGAATTCCAGGCTGCCTGCACAGGGCGGGCGGGAGCAGGGCCTGCGTGGAAGGCGGGGAGCAGGGCCTGGGTGGGGAGGCGGGGAGCAGGGCCTGCGTGGGGAGGCGGGGAGCAGGGCCTGGGTGGGAAGGCGGGGAGCAGGGCCTGGGTGGGAAGGCGGGAGCAGGGCCTGGGTGGGAAGGCGGGGAGCAGGGCCTGGGTGGAAGGCGGGAGCAGGGCCTGGGTGGGAAGGCGGGGAGCAGGGCCTGGGTGGAAGGCGGGGAGCAGGGCCTGTGTGGGAAGGCGGGGAGCAGGGCCTGGGTGGGGAGGCGGGGAGCAGGGCCTGCGTGGAAGGCGGGGAGCAGGGCCTGGGTGGAAGGCGGGGAGCAGGGCTTGGGTGGAAGGCGGGGAGCAAGGCCTGGGTGGGAAGGTGGAGGGAAGAGGTGGGTCGGCGCTTGTCTGGGCAGCCAAGGACACGTCCCCAAATTCGGTCAAGTGAGAGGTGGGCGGTGATGAGGCGTGGGGCGGGCGGAGGGAGCAAGGTGCCTCCTCTTCGGACAGGGCACCGGCCTCCTCTGCTCCCCGCTCCTCTTCACTCCCTGCCACCCCGTGAGGCCCGGGGACAGGGAAGGCCCAGTGACCTCACCAACAGCGTCATGCATTGCGCTGGGCCCGGACCTGACTCCCAGCAACACCCCCCCACCCCCCGCTCTCCCTCCCACCCTCTGTCTCAGCAAGGGGGCTGTGACCCGACCAGGTCCCCGTCCCCTCTTCTCAGGCGGCTCAGGGCGGAATCCAGTAAATAACATGCGGCCCATCGATCAGAGGTCACTGGGGCCAGGCCGATCGATGGCCGCAGACAGCCGGGCAGGGCGGGCGGGTAATGAAGTGCCGGCTCCCCGTGGGGGCCAGGCTGCCCGGGATTTAATCCCTGTCTCCTCCACAAGCTCAGCTCGGTGACGGGAGGAAGACAGACGAGGCTCTGAGGCAGTGGGGGTGGGGCGGGGAGTGTGGAATTGGGGGCACAGGCCCTCTCCAATGTCCACCGGCCTCCCCCTGCCCGCCCTACAGAACGCATTCCATGCTGTGCTCTCATTCCTGCAGCATCTGCCGTCTGCCCCTCGGAGGTGCTGTGCCTTGGGGCAGGGCAGGACCCGGAGACGAGCCTGTTGAGCCCAGGACATACCAGCTCAGTGTCCTCTGCCCCGTCTCCACAGCAATGGGAGGGAGAAATGCCATGTCCACGGAGAGATAAGGAAGCAGACGCAGAGAGGAAGGGGTTGGCAATTGGAGCCGCCTCATTGCCGGGGTTCTTGTCCCAGCATCAAGAAGGGTTCAGGAATCTGGAGAAGGCTGTGCGTAGATGTTAAATAGGAATCCAGAGACTAATAAAGAGTCTGGAGACAAGATATAATTTTGAAAGGCATTGGGGGTCAGAGGAGCTTAGCCAAAGGAGCTAAGTTCTAAGGTCTTAAGTCTAAGGCCGTAGGTTCTCTCCGTCCCCAGGATCCCATGCTTTTTATTAACACAACTTGTCCTGAGTCGAGGCAGAGATATACACTTCATAGGGTCAGGGTTTGGTTCAGAGTCCATTGTCAGAATGGGGGAATTAGCCCACGGCTGTTCAGGTGTTTGGCCAGTAGGAGGCAATAACATGTAGATTAAGATGCCCTTTAACTGTCTGGCAGCCACAATCAATTTAATGTATCCTATTCAGGTTTGGGGAAATGCCTCTAGCCATTCCCAGATGCAGCCCTGCTGAACATGCTGGAATTGGTCTCCGGCACCCCATAATGGACTGAACCAGGCAGCTCCTGAGGCTGTGAGTTCTCGGTCACCTCAGGTATTCAAGCAGAGGATGACAGGCTTGCGGTTGGGGGGCTGCGGAGGAATTCCTGCACATGCAGGCTTTGGATTACAGAGCCCTGGGTCCTTCCCAACTCTGAGCCTGTGCGAGCTTTTGGGAAAAAAGGAATGAGCTGGTTTCTGGCTTCCAAACCACGTCCGCAGGCCCCTGGGGCACTCGCACGCTGCAGTGCGCCGTGTCCGACTCAGGCTTGTTTTCAACACCATCAGACACGTTTCGGTCCTCACCTGAGGATGTTCTTATTGATTTGAGAGAGAGGGAGGGGAGGAGGGAGGGAGAAAGAGAGGGAAACATAGATGTGAGAGAGAAATATCCATCTGTTGCCTCCCATATGCACAACGACCAGGGATCAAACCCAACCCCTAGGATGTACCCTGACCAGGAATCGAACCCCTAAACCTTTGGGTGTACACGGGGACACTCCAACCAGACAAGCCACCCGGCCAGGGCTCAAGGCCATCTTTATAACCTAACACCACTTACATAGAAGCTGGCCACTGTTACAGAACGGTGGGCCCATTTGAAGTCGCCAGGAAGGTTGCCCCTAGTGGACGGGGGCTGGCCTCCCCTGCCTCTGTCTTTAACTGAAGAGTCTGCAGGGACGGCTAAGCCTCCTTCAGCTGCAATCACTTACTGCAAGAATACGTAACTGCTCAATACAAGCAAAATGTGGAAACCGCCGCTGATAACCCCTCATTTTTACTTTATATTCAACAAACAGCGTTGTTCTCATCTTACCTAACCCTATATAACAAAAAGCTAATATGCAAATTGTCCCCTCAACCCGGAGTTCTTCCGGGAGTTCGACCAGGGGGTGAGGCTGGCCAGCCAACTGCCCATGGCCCCTCCCCCGCCGCTGGCTCGGCCCAACCCATGCATGAATTTGTGCACCGGGCCTCTAGTCTTATTATAATTGCTCTCTCTTGGCTACATGTGAATATATCAGGTGCATTTGTACTAACTGAGTACGACTTTTATCTGTTTTGCATATTGAGATTCTACTTAGACTTCATTTGGGAAAGAGCTCTGTTGTTGCAAATGCTGGGAGGTCACCCTACCAAGTGACCGGGCTGCCACCCCTGGGTGCTTTCCAAGCAGGGTGGGCTGAGGGGCTGGGATTCGGGGCCAGAGCCCACGCCTTTCCTTACACTCAGGCCACAGCTTTGGCGAGCCCGGCCCTGGGCTCCAGGCAACAGCACCCGAGTGGACACCTGAGTCAGCCCCAAGCTGGGAGGAGCCTGACCGCACCCGGGGCAGGATGACGGGCGGCTGGGCATTCTGGCTGGTCCTCCCCTTGGAGAGGGTCTGTGGGAGCAGCCGCCGTGGGGATGGGCCCTCGGAGAAGGCTGTGTGCAGGCCCCTGAAGAGGGGCCACGGGTAGAGACAGGGGCAGAAGCCACGGGAGAGAGCAAGTGCGGAAGATGGAAGGTCCCCAGCTGGGGCAGCGGGCCCGTGGACAGGAGAGGTGAGAAGGGCCTCTGATCCTCTCTGGCCGACAGAGGGGGAGGCGGAGGCTGCCTGGCCCTGAACTGTTTTCCTTTTCCGGTTCCCTCCTGGGGCCTGGGCTGTAAGGCCACTCCGGGGGCCACAGAGACGCCTGCTCGCCTCATTCCTATCACGTGGGTCTGCCCCACCGACAGGAAGCCCCCCTGGCCTGGCCAGCGAGGCCCAGACCCCCTCTCCCCACAGCTCAGGGGTGGCCCTGGGATGAGCGAAGGGGGTCCAAATGGCAAGCTCATTCACAGCCCTCATTCCTTCTCGACCGCCCCCCCCCCAGCATCCCTGGCCTCAGGCCTGCTCTGCAACCTCCCAACCACGCTCCCGCCTCAGGGCCTTGGCCTTCCCAGGTCCTCCTCCCAGAAACTCCCTCCCGCACAGCTGGGCATTGGCTGCTTCCCAAGCTCAGCGCACAGCTTCGGTGTCACCCCTAAGACAGCCCACCCGGCCACCCCCACCCCCCCATGTCCCCTCAGCACTTTGATTCTCTTTTCTTCTTCGCACACTTCTCGTTTCTCCACTTATCCTGTTTCCTTACTTGTCTTCTTAGTATTTTGTTTCTTGGCACCAGAATGCTGGCTCCACAGGGCAGGGCCTTGTCTGTCTTGTTTACTGCTGTGCCAGCCCTAGCACCGTTCCTGGCACACAGTAGGCCCTCAACGAATGTTTGTAGAATCAAGGAGCTCAGAGCTTGGGAGCTGTGTGTGATTTTCAGGAATGATTCCAGAGAAATGAGTGGCCGTGTTTAAGCCCAGGAATGTGGAGCCTTGAACGGAAACTAGAGAAGGGGGCTCGGAGGGGTGGGCAGGGCGGCTGGTGGACGGCGAGGCCTTGGCGGGGGGCGCAGGGAGTGTGGGGTGTGAAGACCCGCTGCTCTGGGGGAAGGCCATGGAAGGTGGAAGGTTCTGGGTCTCAGTGATGTAAAGGGAAGAATCCAGGAGAAGGGGTGGCAGAGGAGGGGGCGGCTCGTCTCTGGCCGGCCTCAGACTCTGCTCCTAGGTCAGGAGGCCGAGCTGGCCGCTGTCTTAGCTGAGAGAAAGCGGGGAGAGAGCGCAGGAGGGAAAAGAAAGGCTGAAAAGAGCCTGTTGCCCAGCAGACCGGGGTGACAGCCCCGCCTGCCAGAGCCACCGGCACTTGCCCTCCCCTGTGCAGCCCCCACGCGCAGAGGCAGAGGTCCTGTCTGCCTGGTCCCACGGGTGTTTAGCTGTGACTGTCTTATTCTAACGCCAGAGACTTAATGAGCAAAGGCTGGGAAAGGGACGGAGCAGGAACACGCAGGGGAGACGAAGCCAGTGTGGCTGCCCCCAGAGCTTTGCCAGGGGAGGGAGGTTGGGGGCTCAGGCCTGGCAGCCCCCCCCCCCCCCCCCCCCCCCGCCCCGTGATCCAGGAGGCGTGGGATGCCAGGGTGAGAGGGGCTCGCTCGCCCCTGGCACACAGCCGTCCTTCAATCTGGGTTCCCCCCCTCCCCTGGTCAGCAGGGCATTAAATTTTAAAGGCCCAGCAGCATGGTCCCTGCATGCCAGGTTCTTCCCAGGAAGAATCACTTAATAGACTGGATGGCAACTCTGCCTACACCAGCGGGGGCTGCAGACACCCCCCGCCCTCCGCCCCGGCCTGCTGGTCTCTCCTGCCCATCGGGGCTGGCAGGGACCAGGGACGTTCCTCTGGGCAGGGAGGAGGCACAGGAAGGCCTCAGGGACTTGGCAGGCACCTCAGGGTGTCGGAAGCGCCATTCTGCCCCCTATTAGCCGTGTGGTGCAGGACTCGTTACTTAACCTCTGTCCTCGGTCCTCTCAGCCGTGTAATGGGGTCGTGGAGGCTCACAGCTGCCCTGGAAAGCACTTGGCAGGATAACCAGCTCATGGCAGGACCTCAACACGCAGAGCGCCCTCCGCTCGCTCCCTCCCAGGTCACCCCGCTCTGTGCTGCCCTCTGTGACCCTCTGGGCTGCCGCCCCGGGCTGGGGGAGGGGAGGTGGATGGTGGCAGGCAGCTCCTGACTCTGTGGCCATGGTTCGCAGTCTGGGGGCTCACGGGAGCCTGGGCTGTGGCACCGGGGAAAGGGGCCGAGTGTTCTTCCCAGAGGCATTTAGCTCCTGAGCCAGGTTCCTCACCTGGACAATGAGCAGGACACCAACTTCCGGGGGTCGGTGAGGCTTGTGAGCCCCTGGCACAGCAGTGCGTGCCCCGGTGACTCCGTGTGTCTCACCCAGTGTGCCAGGCGGCCCACCGCAGGAACCCCTAGAGGACAGGAGCAGGGGGGCCCACAGAGGGGGAGGCACACTGGTGAGGAGCTCAATTCTGGGGCCAGGGCCTGAGGCCTCTCCCCCTGCTCCCTCCCCCCATTGCACAGGCAGCTCTCCCCTGGGGTGGGGCTTGCAATGAGAGGGTGAGAGGGGTCTGTGGGGAGGGAGTCCTCACCTGGATCTGCTATTCATCTCTTGAGTGTGGACTGAGCACCTACTGTGTGCAGACACTGCCCTGGGTGCCGACACAGCAGTGACCACAGCGAAGACCCTGTCCTGCTTGAGTAGACCCTCAACGGAGGCCCAGTGCACAGGGAGGCGATGGTGCACAGGGATGGGATGACACAGGGAGGGGATGGTGCACAGGGAGGGGATGGTGCACAGGGAGGGGATGGCACAGGGAGGGGATGGTGCACAGGGAGGGGATGGTGCACAGGGAGGGGATGGTGCACAGGGAGGGGATGGCACAGGGAGGGGATGGTGCACAGGGAGGGGATGGTACACAGGGAGGGGATGGTGCACAGGGTGGGGATGGCACAGGGAGGGGATGGTGCACAGGGAGGGGATGGCACAGGGAGGGGACGGTGGGCATCTGCGGGAAGGGTGGCAGCAGAGGGAGCAGCCAGCTCTATGGTGGGAGTGAGGCTGAGGCAGAGCTTGAGGCTGAGCGAGTGGCAGTGCAGTGTTGAGGGGCAGCAGGATTGTGAGTGGCAGTGCAGTGTTGAGGGGCAGCAGGATTGAGAGGGCCCAGGCCTGTGTCCACTGGAGGAAATGTTGGGGAGGGTTCGGAACAGGAGAGCGAGAGCGTCTGACACTTTGCAGGGGTGTCTGAGGGAAGGCAGTGAAGAGCCAGTGAGGAAGCTAAGAGACTATCGGGGGAGGTGATGGGGCCGGACCAGGTAGGGCAGCCGAGGGGAGACGGGCAGGGATTCTGGATTTCTGAGGGTAGAACCATCGGAAGCACAGATCCAGGCTTGAGTCTGGAAGGTCTGTACCCCTCAGGCTGTTGGTCACCCACCAACAACCCCACCGCCATCGGCCCTGAAATCAGCCAATTGCCGTTGGCCCGGGTCTTTCGGTTCCGGTTCCGTGTACTCTGTGCCCCGGAGTTAGGTGGCAGGAAACCTGCCTGTTTTCCTTTGTCCTCACAAAGGCTAATGAGAAGGTTTCCACATTGCTTCTAAAGAGAGAGGTCGGCCTTGCAGACCGGTGCCTGCCCCAGACTGTCCCCAGCAGAGAGGGGTGCGAGATGCACAAAGCCTCTGAACCAGGGTCCCAAGACCGCCCGCCGAGGCCTGTGGGTCCCGCTGAAATGCAGGTTCCGGGCGGCGCCACCTCTGAGTTAGCGGCTCTGGGGTGGGGCCTGTGCCTGCAGGTGTCAGCCTGTCTCTGCCTGTGTTTTGAGGCTCACACCCTTGAAGACCCTGGGAGGGGTGCACTCTGAGTTTACCTCACAATCCATGTTTTAAGCTCCTGGTCCTTGGGGATCGTGACCAGTTTAGGGGTGGTGTGGCAGGGGCAGGGGGAACAGGTAGACTGCAGACAGTTGCCCACCAGCTGCGGGGGCGGTGGAGGGAGGTCGGCAATGGCGCTGTGGAGAAGTAGAAGGAAGGGGGCTGGCCTGGGCAAAGGCCCTGGGGCAGGAGAGGGCCTGCGCCTCAGTGGGCCGAGGAAGGCTGGGCCTGGCGTGCAGAGATGGTTGCCGCGGCGAGACGAAGCTGGCACGGGGCTTTTGTCTAAGACCCCTGGGAAGCCAGTAAGGTTTTCAGCAGGAGGATGGCAGGGTCAAATTAAATTGTTGTTGTTGTTGTTAATCCTCATCTGAGGATACTTTTCCACTAGTTTTTTTGGAGAGAGTGGAAGGGAGAGGGAGAGACCGAGAGAGAGAAACATCAATGTGAGAGAGACATCGGTTGGTTGCCTCTGCACGTGCCCCGACAAGGGCTGGGGATCAAGCCTTTAACTGAGGTACATGCCCTTGACTGGAATTAAACCCGGGACCCTTCAGTCCTTGGGCAAACTGGCTAAAGCGGTCAAATTAATTTTTTAAAAATTCAGACATGGTAAAATTGACCTTTGGGAGGGTATGCAGTTCTCTGAATTTTAGCACATGTATATGGAATACAACCACCACCACCAGGATCCGGGACAAACCCATCAGCCCCGCCCCTTGCTGACATCATCCCACGCCACCCCTAACCCGGCAACCATCGGTCCCTTCTCCACGCCCATGGTTTTGTCTTTTACAGAATGCCGTGTGAAAGGAATCCCACAACATGATTTTTGAGATTGGCTTCTGTCATTTGTCAAAATGCCTTTGAGATTTTCCCAAGTGATTGCCTGTATTAATAGTCCCTTTCCCAACACAAAATACAATATACAGATGATGTATTGCAGAATTGTGCCCCTGAAAGCTATGTGATTTTATTAGCCAATGTCACCCCAGTAAATTCAATGAAGAATGGTCCCTCCCTCTCGCTGAGCAGTGTTGCTCACCGCTTTCTGCGCCTTCACTCACTGAAGGACACTTGGGCTGGTCCCAGGTCGCTCCCAGCGACTGTAGCCGCTGTAAACATTCGTCTCCAGGTTTCTTGTGTGAAAATGAGTTTTGTTTCTCCAGGTGAGTGTCCGGGAGTGGGTCTGCTGGGTCATATGACATGTGCACATTTAACACATGTGGCCGGGGTGGCCGTGCCGTTCCCATCCCTCCACATGCCTGGACGCCCCGCCACTCCGGGTCCTCGCCTCATCCGTGTCGTTAATGTAGTCATCCTACAGGTGGGCTCTGCATCTCTGACTTTATTTTTCTCCAATGACTCAAGACGGTGAGCATCTTTCCATGCGCACACGTGGCGTTCACGCATCCTCTGGTGAACTACCAATGCCTGTGTACTTGAAAGATTGGTTGTTCTCCCTGCAGAGTTCTGAAGGCTCTTTATGTGTTTTGGATAAAGGTCCCGTGTCAGACATGTGATTTGCAATACTTTCCTCCCCGCCTGCGGCTTGTCTGTCTGTTCTCTTAGTGGGGCCTCTCACAGCGCAGAGGATTGTAATTTGATAAACGCACTTTAGCACCTTTTTCGTGGATTGTGCTTTGGTGTCATTTCTGAGAACTCTTTGCCTAACTCCAGGTTGTGAAGATGTTCTCCTGTTTCCCTCTAAACGTTTTACAATTTTACATTTAGATTCATGACTCACTTTGAGTTAATTTTTGCATAAACTGTGGGGCTGAGGTTCTGTCTTTTTGTTGCAGTTTCCCCATTGTCCCACCCGCCTTGTTGAAGAGTAGAACTGCTTTGCCTCCGTCACAAGCCATTGGCCGTATTGTGTGGGCCTGTTTCTGGGCTCTCTGTCCTGCTCCATTGCCGTCTGTGTCTGTCTCCCTGTTAATACACCCTTGCCTTTATCATGATGACTTCATTATTGGTTTTTAGAGAGAGACGGGGGGAGGAAGAGGGAGAGAGAGAAACATTGATGTGAGGGTGAAACATGGCTCCTCTGTCCAGGTTAGCTTTTACCTTCCCGGCCTCAGGCTGTCACACAGGCCTCCCACCTGCCCTGCCAGCAACGCTGTCCCTCACTCACTGCAAGGCCAGCCCCTTCTCACCTGTTGGGTCTCAGCTTAAGTGTCAACTCCCCACAGAAGGTAAAATGCTGGGACTTTGGAAAATAAAGTCTTTTTATTAAAAACAATTTATTTTTGAGTGAAAGAGAGAGAGAGAGAGAGAGAGAGAGAGAAACACAGATCAGCTGCCTCCTATATGGCCCCTACTGGGGATCAAACTGAAACCCTGGCACGTGCCCTGACTGGGAATTGAACCTTGACCTCCGGGCCAGGTTCCCTCTATTTGTAACTTCCCCCCAGACACCAGCAGGGCTCCCTCCTCACTTCCTCCAGCTCCAGGCCTGTGCTCCACTGTCCACTTGCCAGGGAGACCCTCCTGAAGGCCCGATGTAAGGCAGACCCGGCCTCACCCTTCCCTGAGCTGCTGTGGTTTGTCCGTGGAGTTACTGGCGTCGGACGCACCCACGCTCTTGTCCTCTCCCTGCTGCCCGCACTCCCTGAGGCTGTACAGAGGGGCCTGCTCAGCGCCCAGCGCACTGTAAGGCCCAGCACGTGATGCCGAATGAACAGACCCGAAGAGGGAGACCCAGAGAGAGGAAGTGACCTTGTGCCCCAGGCCCCTGCTGCACCAGGAGACTGTGCTGGATGCTGAGGGGACAGACACGTGGACAATCAGAGCCACTGCTCTGAGGGAGGCTGAGGGGGTGGGGGCAGGGGTGGCGTCCTGGGGGAGGGAGCGCCTGAGTTCTGAAGGAGGAAGCCAGCAGGAGCGGGAGAAAGGCCTCCAGCAGCAGGAGAATGTGCAGACACAGCACCGCCAGCCCCAGCCGGAGCTGAGAGACTTGGGGAGGCAGGAGGCTGAGGGGCGGGGGCATGGCTGGGGTGATTCCTGGAAACAGACAGCGGTTGGATTAGCAGTGCTTGTGCCCTGGGCCACAGGGGCTTGGGGTTTTAAACTTAAGCTGCAGGGGCTCCCTGAAGTGTTACCAGCAGGCGAGGTGCGTGATCGGCTTTGTAACAGACTGATCTTGGTGGCTGCCGGCCACACAGAAGAGGGAGAGGCCCGGAGGCCGGACTGATCAGTCAGCCACCCAGGCAGAGCTGGGCTCTGAGCCCAGGAGGTGGCAGAGGGGGAGGTCCCTGGAGACTGTGTGGGCAAGGAGGGTGTGTCCAGGTGTGTATGTCTGAGCAGCACCTGCTGGGACGGGGACGGAAGGATGCACTGGAGCTCAGGGCTGTGGTGGTAAGAGTAGAACCTCCAATCTGGGATGCAGAGCAGGGGGGCCCTTGTGGAAAAAGGGTTCAGATTCACAGGCAGCAAGAGCAGAGCAGTAGGGCACCCGTGAAGCGGCCTGGGGGAGGGGAGGGTGCAGGGGGCACTCTGGCTCACAGAGTCCCGCAGAGGCTCCAAGTCCACTGTCATCAACACCAGCCGCTCCTCCAGCCCCTGGGACCCTCAACCGCCACTCAACCATCTTCACCCGGCCTGGTCCCAGTGGGAGGGGAGAGGAGCAGGCGCTAGAGTGGGGGCCTGGTCCCAGAAGAGGGGTGCTCGGGATGGTCAAAAAGGGGAGCAGGGGGCCTCCCTGGGCCCTGGCCACCAATGTGACTGGGAAATGGCTCCCCCCTCCCGGTGCTGGGAACAGGGGAGGAGCCCCTTGCAGTGCCCTGAGCTGGGGGACCCTCCAGGCCTCCCGACCGTCCTGGGAGGCGGGGATTTTGACGGGAGCCTGGGGCCCCTCCCCACAGTGAGCCAGGGACATGGAAATTATGTAGAGCTGCTCAGCGGTGCTAGCCAGAGCCGGGCCGACCATGATCTGATTAGGGACGCAGGGAGGCCTCTCTGCCGGTGCCCGCGCGGAGCTGGGAAAGGCAGCGAGGCCCAGGGCACCTTGGCTGTGCCCTCAGTGTCCGGGCTAATGAGGCCCGTTGGGAGGGACCTCCTTTGTTTTCAGAGAGTCCTGCCTCTGTGGTGCTCCCAGTCTGCTGAGAGAAACAGGGCTCGCGTGCACACACACGTGGATGCACACACATGTGCACACGCACATCCTGGACAGAGACTCTGAACAGTCCCCAGGAGATTAGCACAGATGCAAATGCTCTGGGACTGGAGTAGAGCGAAGGAGACACAATCCAAGGTCACCAACCAAGGTCAGCCTCCTGGAGGAGCTGCTCACAAGGGGAAGGAGGGACCGTCACAGCAGGAGCCGGGAGGGCATGTTGGCGAGGGAAGCGGCTCTTCGATGGTTTGGAGGTGAGACCGGAACACACAGACACCTCATCTCCCACCACCCGAAAGGACGCCTGCTCGGCAGCCGCTGGCCTCGGCCCCCTCTGCGGGGGTGTCTTTCCCAGCTGCAGGAGGTGAGGGGTGCTGTCCCCCCACCATCCACACCACGCCAGAGGCCAGTGCCACCTACGCCTCCCGGAGGCTCCAGCCGCTGCCCAGCTGCGGGCGCTCACCCTCCACCACCCGGGTGTCAGCCCGAGGTTGCTGGCCACAGGTCACAAAAAGCCCAGCCATTCACCGGAGGGAGTTTAACTATTTCTCTTTACTTAACACCAACACTTCCAGGCACATGTGCAGGATATTTCCAAGGGTTTACGAATCACCGCTTGCTTTTATCCTCACAAGAACCCTGTGAGGTATTGATATTATTACTGTTGATGTTACAAATGAGGAGGCTAAAGCAGCTCTCCTAAGGCCACAGGCTCACTCCCGATGCCAGGAGGCCGGGGACCCCGAAGCTCAGCACCCTATCTGGGACCTCCTTCTGCTCACCGTTCCACGCAGCTTTCTCACGTGCCCGCATGTCTCCCCTCCTGGTCACAGGTGGCTGCACGTCACGCACGCTCCCTGCGGTGCCCAATGTGGGAAGGGGGCTCGCTCCTAGCATCTGCTCTCTTCCTATCAGGGAAGGCAGCCTTTCCCCGCGTCCTTCCTGCAGACGCCTCTCTGTGACTTATTGATCAAGATCGGCTTCTCAAAGGGTCACATCCTTTCATTTCCCAACATTTTTGAAACCAACAGGGGAATTCTAACAAGTGTTAACAGAGTCCCCAGAGGTGCCTTGGCTTTGGTGGCTCAGTTGGTTGGAGCGTTGCCCCAAACACCAAGTGGCAAGTTTGGTTCAATCCCCTGTTGGGGCACATGAGGGAGCCAACCAGTCAATGTTTTTCTCTCACATCAATGCCCCCCCCCCCCCCCCCCCCCCCCCGCCCCAAGCTCAATTCACAGTCACGACTGACTATGATACCTCTGGGGGAATGAAATTGGAGCGGTTTGGCTGTGGCCTCAGGTTTTGGGCAGGAAAGAGCAGGGCGGATGGGTTGGGAAGGCAGGCTGTGGGGAGGTGGGGCAGGGCTCTGCCCGGGAGTGTGAAGGGTCTGGGCCTTTATTTAAGGCAGCGCTACCCGGTGGGAAACAGCCAAGAGGAAGACGACCCCAACCCCACTGTACTTTGCAGATCTCGGCGACTGCTTCCGCCCGGCGGAACCTAAGTCACTTCCCAGCACCTGGCTGCAAGGGAGTCTTGGAATGCAGGCCTAGATCGCCAGGCTTGCAGCACTGGCAGGCACGCCAGTGGAAGGCGTCCTTTTTGTACCTGAGGTCCACTTGGAAACGCAGGTCAGGTAATGTCCCTTCACGTTGCTAACCCATCCATTGCCCCCGGGAGAGAGTCCAATTTCCCAGCCTCCATGGGTGCTTCTCTGTCCTCCCGATGTGACCACAACTACTCACGGTCTGGCTGTTGCCACACTGGGTCCCTGCCAAGCCCCTGCCAAGCCAGGCCGGAGTCCCCTCTTCACCTGACCTTAAGACTCAGTCCTGAACGCCCCCTCACTTCCTCCTGCCTGGCCCACGGCGCCTTCTGCATGCTGGTGGGTGGGTTACGCATCTCCCTCCTCTCTCACCCTCCTCTGCGGGGCTCACATGTGCCAGTGATCCTGATGCCCACGGCACCTGTGTGGCACCTGGATAATAACAGTAACCACTGGCAGGGCACGTATTGTCGCCAGGTAAGGGCTTTATATTTGTCTTCCTACAGCCCCCTGAGGCCCTGCGGAGGCTGCTCCTGCCCATCACTGCCCCGCCTCCTCCTCCCTGGGCTGAGGACCAAGAGGAAGAAGCAGGGCCCGAGAAGCAGGTGCCGGGCAGTGGGCGAGGCAGGGGCCGTGCGGGAAGGGAGGGGTCAGGGCGGTCGCAGCTGCCCGAGGGCACGGGCTGTGTGGGCCCCGGCAGCCTTGGGTGGTGGTGGGGTCGACACAGAGTGGAAGGTCCGGGACAGAACCGTGTGGCGAGGACGAGAGGAACCTTGGTGCTCATCTGGCCCGGCCCCTGCGAGGAAGCAGCCGGGAGGGGTGAAGGGGCATCTAAAAACCCCGGTGTTGGCTTTTTTCTTTCTTTTTTAAACTCCAGAAGATGGCTGTGTGGCGCGCGCTCAGCCCAGACCCACATCTGGAGCCCAGGAGGCCAGGGCAGCCCCGCGTCCTCCGACACGTGCCACCATTCTAACTGCGCACGCCATGCACAGGGAGCACAGCCCGCGTGTGAGCGACGCGTTAATTAATGAGCCAGCCGCTCGCCGAGAGGCGATGGCGTAATTGCTGTTCGCGGTGGATAAATGCTAATTGAATATTAAGAACATATTTGTGCAGAAGGAGTCACTTAGGAGCAGCCGTGCCCTTTGTCAGCCAGATGTTTGGGCTCGTTATGGAGGCTGAGTCATTGGCTGGAGGCGCCCTGGCATTTGGGCGCTGCTGCTCCTCCGGGGAGGGAGGCAGGCAGCCCTGGCAGGTCTGGCTCCCGGCAGGGAGCGGGGACGTCGCCACACACAGGCCCGGGAGAGAACAGCGTCAGCAGGTGACAGACATGCATGAGGTTTGACTGGGGCAGTTCTGGATTTAAAACCCTTCTTTACAGCCCTCCCAGCAGCAGGCTCAGTGCTGCCAGCGAGGCAGGCAGGAGGGCCTGTCAACCCCATCTGCAGGTGGGGAAACTGAGGCTCCGTGGGAGGAGGTGATGCGCTCAGGATACCAAGCCACCGAGTCCTAGTCTCCGAGCTTCCAGCACAGCCTCACCCCCTGTGGCAGGCAGCTCAGGCCTGGGCTCGGACCCCTGGGCAGCCGAAGGGCGACGGCCACCTTCCCTGGGCCTCTGCGGTCCCTGAGCCTGGAGGCTGACTGGCCCTCCCCGTGGTTCCAGCTCTCCTGACGGCTCTGCCCGCCAAGGCAGGGAAGTAAGGCACACAGGCTCTGGACACAGAATTCTTGGATTCAGATCTCATCTTAAGCTCTTACGTGCTGAGAAATCTGGGGCAAATTTCTTAGGTGCTTTGTTCTCTGTGCCTCAGATCCCATGCTTATAAAATGGAGCTACTAATAGGCCTACCCTCGTTAGCAAGGGCAGCCGACAGCCCGAGTGTCCAATACATACATTTGAAGCGGCTCCCCCTTCCCCGCCCAGGCCAGCAACACAGAAGCGCAGCATTCGTGCTGTTCGGTGGGGAGGACGTGGGACAACCTGTCCAGTGGCACCCAGAAGCCCAGCGACAGGGCTGGGAGGAGAGCAAGCAGGTCCCTCCTCCGCAAGAGCAGGCAGTACTGCCCACAGCCCACAGCCGACAGCCGCTGGGGAAGGGCTGATAGACCGAGTGGACACGCAGACAGGAGGCCGGAGGCAGCGCCTGCAGAGCCGGATGAAGCCCGGCCTGGAGGCCGCAGGGGCTGGAGGAGCCGCCCTCCCCGCTGCCCCAGTCCAGCCTCCCAGCCACTGGCCGCGGGAGCTCCAGGCCACAACCGTGCGGACTGGTCATCTGGGCTCCCCGAGGCAGGCCCTGCGACAAGCGCGCAGATCCCACAGATCAGCTCTAATTGGGAAGCGATCTCAGGGAGTGAGACTCCATCCCTCCCATCACTTTCCAGGTGCCCCCAGCAGGCCCGCAGGGCGTCCTCCACTGGAGGGGCCCCGGAGGAGAGGGGACGGTGCCCAGCCTCCAGGAATCCAGTCTGATGGGTGGACCAGCCCCGTCCTGGGCAGCTGTGTCCTCTCCCTTCCTGACAGGGTGGCAGGGTCTGAACCAGCCACACTGACACTTAGGAATGTCCGACCAAGGGCTGAGCGGGTGGCGGTAGGGGGGCGCGAGGAGGGGTGCCTCTGTGAGTGCGAGGAGAAAGCTTGTGTCGCCCACCCAGAGGGAATGGGCCGGGTCCTGGGGACAGGACAGGCCATGCCAAGAGGGTGAGGCCAGCGCAGCAAGCGCCAGGGGCCACCTGTCTCTCACCGCAATGGTTGTCATTACGGACCCATCTCCCGGGTTGGTGGGATCTAAACGAGGTTCCCCTGCCCAGGACCCCCAGGAGGCACCCCAGAGCTGGCACAGCCCCTGCACCCGGTGGGACAGCTGAGTGATTGGAGGTGATGTCCTAAGGGCCCCTCTGTAGGCGCCTCAGAGGGGCTCTATCTGAGGCCTGCGCAGCCTGGGGCGCGGGTCGGGCAGCCAGCGGTGCTCGGGCCAGACTGCCCGAGGCTGGCCCCTGCGGTGTGTTGGGCCAGGTCCCGGCCCTGCAGCCTCCTCACCTCAGGCCCTGTCTCAGGCCAGCTCACACCAGCTAAGCTCTCCTGGGAAGCCAATGCCATCAGAAGTGCCCCGGGAAGCCACTCGCCCCGGGCGACAGACGGGCCTATTTATAGGAAGAACCGTGCACCCTGTCAGCCTCCAGCTCCACCTGCCTTCTGCTCCCCGCGCCCGCCTGCACCGGCTGCTGCTGCCTATATCAGGAGCCTGGCAGATGGAAGGAGTGCCCCTCCCCACGACCAGGGCTCTGAGAGTGCCAGGGCAGCAGAGCCACCTTCCTGGGCTGCCTGCACCTGCCTCAGAGCCTACGGGGGACTCAGTCCCGCTCTGATTCTGGGGGAACAAACCAGGAAACCCACAGAGAGGGGTGCAGAGGCAGGGAGCAAGGAAAGGGAGGAAGGAACAAAGTATAGGCAGGGGTGAGGGACTAAGGAGCAGGGAGGAGAGGTAAGGGCTGAGAGGGAGACGTGGGGAGCAGAAGAAAGAGGAGTCAGGGGTCTCAGTGGCCCACGGTGAGTCTTGCCAAATAGGAAAGGCGCCCTCTGTGGGTTGATGAATTAGAAAAAGGTTTTAGTCCAGTGTGTCTCTGTGTGAAGAAAGACAGCCTTCTTTCCAGAGGAACTGGCCCCATGCCAGGTCACCCAGCGTGGGGAGCAGGGCGTGGGCCTGAGTGCAGCCTCTCATGACCTGAACAGCTGTACCTGGCAGCCTGGTCCTGAGCTCCTGGCAAGTGGGGGGCTGAGGGAGACAGGCCTGAGCTGAGAGGGGGGCTGCTGTAGGTGGACCCCAATGCTCTGCCCGCCAGCACCAGGTCTGACCACCCCAGAGCAATCCATTTCACTGTGTTAGAAGCTGATAAGCAGTTCTTGCCACCTCCCAGCTGAGGCTCCTCATATCTCCCAGGCTCACCAGGGAGACCCGGGCTCATTAGGCAATCACACGGCATGTTGCCCAGCCAGGCCGAGAGCAGCCGGAGAGGACCCATGACAAGCTCCAGCCTGGTCTCCCTGGGGGTGACGTCTAGACCTCTGGCCCCCACTTGCGGCATCAGTGGCTACTGCCTGTCCCAGAAGCCCTGGAGGCAGGAGGAGCCTCTGGGTCAGCATTCCAAGCCCATCTGGGCCCTTCCTTGCCCCCTATCTTCATACACCTGCACCGTCCTGGCTGCTGGGGGGGCGGTCCCCCAAAGCCTTGATTCCTGATTGTGTTCTATGGCTTTGGCACTCTGGAGGTGTCAGAGACTGAAGTGCAATTTGCATTTTAATAAAGAAAGTTGTATTTCAGTCATTTGCATTTAAATAAGGTGTTCTTCCTCCTTCTCCCTCCCCTGCTGGCGGCACCTTTGGGAGAAGAAGGCTCCCCAGGCCTGTTCCCTGCACACCCTCCTCAGCCAGCTTCAGCAGGGTGATGGAGCAGCGGGATCCTCCCCCATTACTCACACTCCCTCCACAGAGTTCTCCAGCACACACACATGCACATATATGCACACATGTGCATGAGCATAGCATGTGCTCCCACACACCTCATGCCACCAGGTGTACATGCACACACGCACAAACACCTACACTCAATACACGCTCATGCACACACACGCACATACAAACACTCATGAGTATGTATGCACACACACTTAGTACACACATTCACACACATGCATAAGCATGCACAAACACCTAGCCACCCAAAGTGACGAGTTGCCCTTCTTGCCCTGCAGCTACCCAGCCTGCGTTAACCAGTCCTCGGCCTGTAGGCACCCTCTGCCTCTGGACTCCAGTCAGGAGGGATTGGATGCTTGGAGTGGGCTGTGAGGCAGCCTGGAGAGAGGGCTTCGGCCTGGAGGCGGGTGTCAGGGCAGTGCCGTGCGTGTCACTCATTGTCCCTGGGAGCCCACTCCTTGTCTCAGCTTTGCCGCCAGCCCTGTGGCTCCGAGTGTGCAGATGTGCCGGCAGCTTCTTTCCCCCGCTGCCAAGCCTTGTGGCTCCCCGGCTGGCTCCGCAGTGGCTGCCAGCTTGCTTCTCCTGAATTAGCCACCCGCCCTTGCCTCCCTCCAGCATCCCAGACTCCCCAGACCTGCAGCTTCCACAGGCACATTCCCTCCCGCTCCTGCCTCCTCTCCGTCCCGGCCTCCCTCCCCATCGGGGCTGCAGGGGGAGAGCCCGGATTGTCAGGTCTCAGGGACCAGGCCGACTCCTGCTGCTGGCTTGGTTCTTCATATCTGGGGCAGGACAGGACAGGGGACAGGGGACAGCCCTGCCTATCCCTAGACTTGTGAGGGTTAACAAGTCCCAGAGTCAAATGCTGGCACATGGTCAGGGCTCAGGGCCTGAAGGCTGGTGTCCCTGCAGACCCCGAGCCCACCGGCATCCTCGCTGAGCAGAGGAGTGAGGCAGACTATCTTGGGGCTCAGCAGAAGGGAGGGAGGACCGCCAGAGAGCACGCAGCCGGCCACACCCACACTCAGGGGACACCTGGGTGCTTGTCACAGTCCCTGGGAGGGTAAAGGGCCTCCCTCCCTCCGAGGACGGTGGGGGAGCTGAGGAGCACAGTGGAGGGCGGGGCGGGAAGGTGGGCTGGGCCTCTGAGGTCCGGGAGGGATGGCACCTCCCCGATGGAGACCCCAACCCCAAACATCACATTCTCTCAGCAGCAGGGCCGCGGCAGGGCCACCGTCATCCCAGGGCCCTCCTCAGCATGCCGCCCCCGCCCCCCCTACCCCCCCCCCCACCCCCGCCCCAGTGCCTGGACACCACCTCTGTCCGCACAGCCAGCCCAGAGGCCAGTGGTACTGTCCTGTTTACAGACGAACAGACTCGGAAGCCAGGCCTTTCCCCTGGGGAGAGAAACAGTGGCGGTGACAGCTGTGGACATGCGGATTAGACCAGAGGCCCGGGCTCCCTTGTCCGCGTTCACCATGGCGCACCCTGCGGAGGTTGTCATTCTGTGTGTGATGGGAAGCAGGGCCCCAGGTGCCATTGAGGCCTCCCTGACAGGACGGGCAAGGGTCTGGGCCCTGGGATGGAGTCTTAGGGTAAAACAGGGGGAGTCAGGTGCAGGCCAGTGGGATGGACCTTGGCCAGTGGGGCCAAGTTTGTCCCAGGCTCTCACAATCCCTTTCCTTTATTTTTTTAGAAAATTCTTTTAAAAAAATATGTTTTTACTGATTGCAAGAGAGAGGAAGGGAGAAGGAGAGAGAGAAACATGGACAGGCTGCCTCCTGCATGCCCCCTACTGGGGATGGAGCCTGTAACCCCGGCACGTGCCCGGACCAGGACAATATTCAACCAACTGCGCCACCGGCCTGGCAGGGCTCCTTAATGGTCTGTCCCTGGTGCTTTCCTGGCATCGCCACCCAAAGACATGGCTCCGTATTCAGGAGTTAGGGTGTTGGAGGGTTCTCTCTCCTGGGACATGATTAGACTCCCACCCACCCCTCAGCAGGAAGGCTGGGCAGGCGCGCCCCCAGCCCGGCCACGATGGACAGCCCTAGGCTCGGTGTTCCCAGGCACTGCGGTGGCCCAGCCCTGGCAGCCTGCCCGGTGTGCGGCTGTCTCCTTAGCACGCCCTGGACTCACGCAGAGGGAAAGCTCTGTGGACTCCCTTTGCCTTCCTGGCTGAGCAGCCAGATCCCTGGGCGAAAGCCTAGAGCTGGGGAAGCCGTGGCATTGACCCAAACACGTTACCATTTCCTGAGCGTTCACTGTGCACCAGGCCCTGTACCCAACATGCTATTGTACCTCCACAGCAACCACATGAAGCGGTTATAACTGTCTCCATCTCACAGATGAGCAAACTGAGGCTCTGGGAGGTTCATGATGTACCCAAGGCTCCAAGTTGAGCATGTGGTGGAGCCGGGATCACCGGGGCACTGGCTCAGGCGCTGCTCCCAGCACACAGCTGTATGCACTCCGGCTGCTTCCTTCACGCTCTCCCGCCCTCCCCCCCCCCCCCCCCCCAGCCCCCGGCTCCCGGCCCACCTGCCTGCTCCTGAGCTCCTGCACAGAAGTTACATTCTAGAACGGGGGCTCTGCACTGTTGCTATGTCATGGGCCCCTCTGACGTCGGGACCCCTTCTCGGAATAACATTTGTAAATCTACACAATAAAATGTATGAGATTCAAAAGAAGCCAATTATATTAAAATGCAGTTATCAAAATATTAAGAAACACTTGGATGGAGTACTGCACGTGCCTCTTCATGAAGGCACTGAATAAGGTCGGCAGCGAGTCTAACAGGACGAGCAGCGTTTGGAAGAAGGGTGGAGCATGAGTGAGGACGCGCTGCCTGCTGCAGTGGCCTTGTGCTGTGAAATGGCCTGCACTTTCTCCGTGCGACAGAGCCACGGCTCTGTGACGACTGCCCTACCCTGGTGTGTTGCTCACGTGCACAGTGGGAGGAAGAGCTAGGTGGCGATGGAAGATCAGGGAAAATAATGACATGAAGCTTTTTTCTAACCACATTCACAGACCCTCTGACTTCTATCCAGGGATCCTTCCACCAGATCTCAGACCCCAGGCCTTTCCCAGGAGCAGGGGACAAGCAGGAGACAGATAAACTAGCCGGGGGGTGAGATGCAGAAGGACAAGAGGCGGTCGGTCAGGAAGGAGCAGTCACGGAGGGGACACCTGCAGGCGGTGACGACGGAGGGACAGAGGCCAGTGTGCTGGTGTGCACGAGAGGGGAGAGGGTGGTGGCCATGAGGCTGCGATTTCGAGCCGTGCTAAAAAGTTTGGATTCACTCTAGGGATAGCAGGGCTGTGGGACCATAGGGACCAGCGAGGACGTGGTCCTGGTGACGTCATGGGCAGGAAGACCTGTGGGGAGGTGGCTGCACTCTCCCGGAACCCAGCCAGAGTGGGAGCAGTGGGGGAGGAAGTGGTTGGGGGTGGGCACATGTTTAAGGCAGAGCAGGAGGATTTCTGGGGAAAGGAGGGGTGCTGATGCCTGGCCCCTGGCTGCTCCAGCCGGGAGGGGGAGCTCCCCAGCTGACAGGGTGCCCTGTGGAAGCCAAGGCGGGCGGCGGGGGTGGTGGTGGTGTGGGGTGGGGGGAGCACCCAATAGCAGTCAGATTGCAAACACACCTTGGCTTCTCAGAGCTAATGCCCTCTCCATCAGTCAGCACTGCCTTTAAGGGCGCCTTCCCGTGGCCTCCATCGGGCACTGGCTTCGCTCAATCACCGGCTGTGCCCACACCCAGAGGTTCCCTCAGGGGACGACTTACCGTCCCTGACACGGTGTCCTGTTTGTCCACGTCCCAGGCAGCTCGGGACATCCTTGGTGCCCACCACACGCTCCCTGCCGCCAGGGACTAGAGGCTTTGTCTCGGGCTGAAAGCAAGCGCCCTCCGCGGATGCTCAGAGGTGTTCGGAGGCTGAGAGGCCGAGGTGAGCAGGTGGAGGAAGCCCGCTCTGCTCCCTCCAGCCACTTCCTCTTGTTTTCCTTGGAGAACCAGGGCTGCGGCCACCCCCTCGCGCCCATTTTGGATTGTCCATGCCCTGCCCTGAGCCAGCCGGGCATCAGGAGAGCTGGTGGCATCCCTCTTTGTCTGTCTGTCTGTCCTGATGCCCATTCGCACCAGCCTCTCAGCGTGCCATGGGCCCTCTGGGGAAACAGGTTCCCTGGCTCCTAGTTTGCCCTTCCCTTCCCCACAGCAAGGCTGCCTGGTGGGACTTCAGACTCCCTCCCCAGGGGTCACATCCCAGGAGAGGTCGCTTTGGGGTGCCCAGGGAGGTGCAAAGATTCCTAAAGTCTAGATCAGAGGCTGCCAGGCTGCGCCTGTGGGCCACATGTGGCCTGCCACCTGTTTTTGTATGGTTTGTGAGCCAAACTGGTTTTTCATTTTTAAAGGAGGGAAACAGAATTCTTAGATAGGACAAGGGTTTCAAGGTTTGAGGCCATTGTTACTAAATGCTGTATTACTTGCTAAATGTTAAACTATAGCACAGTATTTTGCAGATGCAGCAGTAAACAGGATGAGCTGAAAGGAACCCAACCAGAAAAAGTAGCCAACTACAAAGCAGAAATTAACATGTAATTGACAAATATATATCAGCAACGGCCAAGCCTCCTTCCAGGAGACAGAGCTCTGGGCAGGAACCCCTCCCCCCTTTCCTTAGACCTACCGGTGACGACCACACCTCATTGTTGAATACAGCACCTCAAGTGGCAAACCCCTTGAGTGCAGTACCAGAATCAAAATAAGAACAGCATTTTGCCATGTAAAAGTACAGGAAATGAAAATTTCATTGTCTACGAATAAAGTTTTATTGGACGTGGCCATGCACGTTCATGTAGGCACTGTCTATGGCAGCTGTGCACCACGGTCGGTCGGCAGAGTCGGGTGGTTGTGACACAAGCTGTGCGCGCCCTGCAAAGCTAAATGCTAACTCTTTGGCCCTGTACAGAGCAGGTGTGCCTCCCGCCTGCAGCCCGGCCCTGGAGCTGGCCCTGGAGCCGGCCCTGGGGCTGTGAGGCCCCACCCACTGGCCGAGTGATTAGGCCACCCCTGGGGTGAGTATTTTCCTGTCTTTGAGTCCCACCTCCCACCAAGAGCCTTTGGGAATTCCATGAGGTGGGCTTGAGTGGCATCTGGCCTTAGCGACGCTCACACCGCAGCTCACACCGCAGCCCCTGAAAGAGCCGCTAAGAGGTGAGGCTCCTAGGCAGGCTCGGCTCATTTCATCCTGGGGAAAGCGAGCACCCGGCCAGGATGGGCCAGGCCAGCACGGACCGGTCAGCACAGGAACTGGAAGGCCCCTTGGCCTTGGGCTGGGGAGGAGACCTGATCGGCTGGGCTACTGCCTGGCTGAGGGGGTGGGGGAAGGAGAGGGCATGAGAAGCATGGTTCCTGGGATTTCGGCAAGCCCCCCCCCCCCCCAATCCTGAGACTATGCTCTATTGGCATCGTGGGAAGGCACTCACCCCCCCCCCCCCCCCACACCTCCCCAAGGCCTGCGGCTGGGCAGACCCCTAGCACTCTCCCCTTGGCATCTCCTCCCACCTCCCACCCATCTATTACCCGTGTCCACCTGTCCCCCGCAGGGCCATCTGTGGGGCTGGACCAAGGGCCCCGCAGCCAGCAGCAGAGCTCGCCCAGCCGGGCACTGAACCCTCCCTCGGGCCTCCCACAATTGCTTTATTAATTGTTTATATTGAAGTCTGTTAATTGGCAATAACCAGCATGCTGAGTGTCTTAATCACCCCTCTCAGGCTGTGAAGGATTGCTGGGTGCAATAAAGTGAGAGGAATTAGCAGCCTCTCCAGCCTCTTCACTCTCAGTTAGATAAATGGGTGTGCCCCCTGGTCCTGGCAGGAGCTTCCCTGGTGAGGGATGCAGGCCAGGCCACACTGGGCTGCCCCCCTCTCCCCCCTCCCTGCCACTCCTCCTACCCCGAGGCCCCACAGGGGCTCAGACTCAGCCCCTGTGCTGTCCAGGAGCACCCCTCAGTCCGGAGGCATCTCCTGAGCACCTATTGCGCCAGGTGCAGGGCACCCTGAGACAGGACAATCGGCCGCAGCCTTGAGGGAACTGCAATCCAGGAGGGAGACGGGCCAGTAGCCAGTTGCCAAACAGTAACTTTAGGGCAAAGACAGAAGCCTCTGTGGCGGGTGCCGTGGGCGAGAGGGGCCAGGGCTCTTCTTGGAATACAAGGTGGGGAGTCAGAGAAAGCCCTAGAGTCCAGGCAACCTTACACCTCCCCAGAGTCACACACACAGGCGCACGTGTGTGCCCACTCCACCTGCCAGGGAACCCGGGGTGCCCCATCTGTCCTCCGTGCGGCTCTGGCACACCTGCACTCCTGGGGCTACCGGTGTCTGGCACGGGCTTGGAGACGGCAGCAAGGGGAGCTTTGCAAACAGGCAGGGCCTGGAGCTGGGCTGCTGCCCGGGTGGGAGGCGCTGGGGTCAGTAGGAGGGTCCTAGCACCTTGTCCTGAACAACAGTCAATGCCCCCCATTGCCAGCGTCTGCCATAGAACAGGGTCTGCCTGTCCACCTGAGTCTCTCCCTCTGCCTCCTGTCACATCCCTGTGCTCCTGGCATGAGGCCGGACAACACCCCAGGGCAGGGCAGCGGCTCCTGTTCCGCCTCCCCACCTGCCCAAACGCCCCCCCCCCCCCCCCCCCCGCCCACGCCACCATCCTGCCAGCCCTGCTTGTTGTATTAGGGTGGAGGGGGCAGTGGTGGGGAGAGCAGCGGACAGGATGCGGCCTGTTGGAACCTGCCGGGAGCTGTGTCTGTGGAGACCTGAGGGTGTCCAGATGTGGGGCAGCAGGTCTGGGCCCAGAGCAGGGGGGTCGCCACTCCCATGCCTGCATGGAGAAGGTCTGTGCCTGTTGGAGGGGCCACTGAACTGTCCCATGTCAAGGGCACAGCCCAAAGCTTCCAAGACATGGGGCACCCCTTCCTTCAGGGGCTCCCTGGGGCGGGAACCTCTGTAGAAGCTGACAGACTGCCTGGGCAGATAAACCAAGTGATGTGGCCCTAACCGGTTTGGCTCAGTGGATAGAGCATTGGCCTGCAGATTGAAAGGTCCCAGGTTCGATTCCTGGTCAGGGCACATGCCCGGGTTGAGGGCTCCATCCCCAGTAGGGGCCGTGCAGGAGGCAGCTAATCAATGATTCTCTCTCATCATTGATGTTCCTGTCTCTCCCTCTTCCATCCTCTCTGAAATAAATAAAAAAATGTTAAAAATGAAAACAACAAAAAAATAAAAGTTGATGTGCAAAAAAAAAGCCATGGCCAATATGGTTCAGTGGTTAGAGCGCTGGCACTAGGACTGAAGGGTCATGGGTTCAATTCTGGTCAAGGGCACATACCTTGGTTGCAGGCTCAATCCCTGCCCAGGTCGGGGCAGGTATCAGAGTCAACCAATTGATGTGTTTCACATCAATGTTTCTCTCTGTCTCCCCCTCCCTTCCACTGTCTGTAAAAAATCAATGGGAAAACTATGCTCAGGTGAGATCAACAACAACAAGGAAAGTTGATGTGACCATATTTGCACCAAGAAATGGCTCCTTCTGTGCCATCACTGTCTACAGAGCCACCTCCTCTTCCAGACGGTGAGCTCCCTGAGCACGGGACTGGGTGGTATTTGTCCCCATGTCCCGGGCCAGGGTCTAGCACCAAGGGCGAGCTGACATGATGGCTCCACAGTCATCCCTGTCACCCTGGGCCCCAAGCAGAGTGGGAGCCAACACTGACCTCTGGCCTTGACCCCGCCAGGCCCTTTCCCTGCATAGCCCCCCTCCCAGGGGGCCCATGACCTCTCTCCCGGCTGGGCTCCCCAGGTGACCTTCTATAGCTTAAACAAGTGGGGGCATTACTGCACACTTGACCAGGCCGGGCAGGCACCTGGGAGGAAGGATGGAGCAGAGGCCCCTCCCCTTGAGAGCAGCTCTGGGCCAGCCAGTCTGCACATCCGGGTACGTGCACTGGGCACCTCTGATGCCTGAGCGACAGACTGGGCCAGGCTCTTCCAGCTGCCTCACTGGCCAAACTAGCACCCTAGGTCTGACTTGCAGTGTCCCCTGGAGAACTGCGGCTCCGCCTCGCTTATGGAATGGGAGCCCAGTGTCTCCTGTGGGCACCCAGACCCCAGGGGCCCCGCTGCCTTCCGGTCTGTCCACCTGCCTGCACTCGGCCCCACATTCCATGGGAATTCCTGGCTGTTTCCTGGATGCACTGCTCTTCCTGCTCATTTTGGCTCTTTCTCAGTCTAGCACATAGATGTTCAATGGTGCGCCACAAGAATTGTCAAACATGCAATACCTGTTTAGTCAGGGGCACGGGCCCCTCTCCCTTAGATTGTCAAGTAAAAACATGACAACAATCAACACAACAATAGCCATCCAGTGTGAATGAATCAAAATTATATCTATATTTTGTCAGATCAGCAAAAAATATAACATTTTTTGGTGCACTGGGGAATTTTAGTAATTAGTTTATATGTGCCATGAGATGGAAATTTGAAAATCTCTGCTCTAAAATGCTCTTTTCTGTCTAGCAAAACTCTGCTCATCCTTTAAGACTCAACTCTTGGTCTTTCATACCCTGTGCACATACCCTGTACCCTCTCCCCTGTGGCTCCCTGCCTGCCATGGTCCCTGTTACACAGACACCCTCTGGAGCAGCCATGTCTCATTAGCTCTGCGAGCCCAAGTCATGCGTAGAATAGGTGCGCCCACACCTGTTAGCCAAGGGGTGGGATGGCACCGGCGCCCTCTGGGCCCTGCTTCGCTGCCTGCCCAGCTCCGGAATCCTGGTGAGGGTGGTCTTCGTGTATATCTGGGAGGAGTGGGAGCAGCAGTGTGGGAATAGGGAGGTGAGGGGAACTGTGTCCTTGGGGGGTGGGCTCAGGCCATGGAGCTCCATTATGAGAGTCACAGGATTAGAGTGTGAATTCAATCCTATATAATAAAAGCTTAATATGCAAGTTGTCTCCTAGTCTGGGAGTTCAACCGGAGTTCAACTGCTCGCTATGACGTGTGCTGACCACCAGGGGGCGGCACAGAACATGGTGGGCGCCAGCGACATGGTGCTGGCAGCGAGCGGCAGTGGAGGCGCTGCCGGCCCTGATGGACCTCGACGAGAGCGGGACTGCAGGGGGATGGTGGAGCAGGTGAACTGGCGACGCCAGGCCAAGGCAGGTGTGAGCCGGGCCTGATCGCCCCGCTGATCACCCCACAGATGGCAACCAGTAGCGGTGACAGGGGGCAGGGGCCCGATAACTCAGGCAGAGCGAGGCGTTCGGGGTCCCAGGAGCCCAGGTGCTGCCCAGGGCCCAGAGGTCAGCTGGGACCTGCCCTTCCACTCCAGATGCTCACGCTTCGATTGCCAGCCAGGCCTAGGGACTGCACTCATGCACAAATTTTGTGCACTGGGCCTCTAGTAGAATTATATTTGACAAGGAGGAATAGAGACAAAATATCAATAAATTAAATAAGGTAAAAGTGTATTCCTCTTTCGGGTAAAGTAGTGCAGGAATGACACAGCAGCTCTGGCTAAATAGTCCTCAGGGACTTGGTTTTCCCCCTTATTACTCTGCTACGTGTGCTCTCCACTCCAGGCTCACCTCATAGTCCAAGGTGGCTGCTGCCGCGCCAGCTCTCTCATCCTCATTCCATCGGCAGGAAGGAAGAAGGGACTCCTAGAAGAGGCAAAGCGTGTATGCCAATTGTCTTTAAGCAAAATTCCTGAAAGCTCAGTCAGATGACCACTCCTAACTGCAAGGAAAATGCCTTTAGCCCGGCCGGGTGGCTCAGTGGATTGGAGCGTGGTCCGTACATCAGACAGGGTTCAGATTTGATTCCTGGTCAGGGCACATGTCCAGGTTGCAGGTTCACAACTGCTGGATGTTTCTCTCACATCAGTGTTTCTCTCTCACTCCCTCCCTCTCCCTTCCCCTCTCTCCAAAGTCAATCGATAATTAAAATTTTTTTCATTAGCTTTAATGAAAAAGTTACGATGTGTTCTATCTCATGCCAAGACACTCGACTTCTCACAGATAGAAAACACAGTGATTGAATAAGGAAAACAAGTTTATATACACCAGAAACAATGACTTGAAATTCAGTCAGTACTATGATCTGTGCTAAAATGTAAATGACGAAGTTTATTTTGCCGGCACAAGAGGGGCAGTGCCCTGCGCACCTCTGAGGACGGACTTTCAGGCAGAGCCTTTGGGGCTCCTGGCGATCTTGCACCAGAAAACAAAGTCACGGTGGAGAACAGTGACCAGGAAAGCAAAGGCTCGCCAGAGGCGCTTCCCTGCAGATGGACACGCTGTGCCGCAGCAGCCCGGGGGGCCGAGGGAGATGCCCCCTCGTTCTGCACCGCCTGGAGCATGACCACAAAGCAAAACAGTTTGGTCCTTGCAAACGTGCGCCACTCAGATGTGTTCCACGCGAGACTCTCTGCCCAGGGGCGGCAGAGTCCAGGAAACAGATGGTGAGTGTCTTCGTCTGAATCTGTAATGCAGCAACGGCTCTTCGCAGGCTGTATCTAATTAGTGCGTGTGGGGCCAAGTGTTTGCACAGGCAGCCCTCGTTCCCTGCACCTGCTCATCGTGCTTCACAGATGCTGCACTGTTTTCTTGGTTTTGTTTTGTTTTACAAATTGAAGGCAAAACTCTCCACCAGCAGAAAGATTGCTGCTCACTTTATTGCAATGGTGGAAGCAAACCCACAGTGTCTTCAAGGCGAGACAGGCTAGTCAGCCAGGACGAGCGGAACAGGCAGACAGACAGTTAAACGGCCAAGCTGTTCACAGCCATCCAGTAAATCGCAAATCCTGCCGTCCCTCACCAAGGACACTTAGGAGTAAATGCTTTACACCTCTCCTCCCAACCAGAAGGTAAATAGCTTAAATCACCCACTCAGAGAGGCAGATAGTAGAAATCAATTTAGTGACATTTGTGCCAACCACACCCCAGGACGGCTGAAGGGAAGGGAATAAATCTCTTGTTGGTGCATCAGCATAAAGCTGACGAATATTCTATTGAGATCCTCCCCTAAACTCCCAGCTATTAAAACTCCCAAGAAAGGATGCAGGGCACGCTCCCCTTCCCGGGAGATGCCCACACCTCTTCCCCCACAGGCGCGTCTCCTAAACTCTCAGGTCCCCATGAGGCTTGCAGCCAGGGGAGCAATGGGCAGCGGTAGCTTGTCCCGGGCTCACTCCCTGAACCCGTCCCCAAGGCCCCCTTTCTCTGCCTTCCCGGTGAGCTAACAGCAGCCCCGCCTCAGCTCATTTCTTCCCTGTAACATGTCTGGAGCCAGAGCAGCCCTGCCGGCTCTCCTGTTGCTTCTTCTGTTCTAAATCCCTCCCGCTCCCCTGTCCCCGGCTTTAATGAACAGACTCTCAGAGGCACCTGGGCTCGTGCTGTGAGACCTTTCCCGCTTGAAGTCAGGGACCCACACTGCAGGCCGCGTGGTGGCCGAGGGCCAGGCAGTCAGGCTTTCTAGGGCCCGTGGCAGGACCTGTCTCCTCCAGGAGCAGCGTCACTCATTCCAAGCTTCGAGGCTCCCCTGGGACATGGCGCCGCACTGTGCCCTGCCCCGGAGGCCGAGGCCTGGGCAGGGGCGGGGGCACACGCCTGCCCCACAGCCCGGGCCCTCAGAGCCTCCCCTGCTGGGGCCCTCAGAGCTGGACGTCAGAAGCGGTGACCTGGGGCTGCCTTCAGAATCCAAAGACGGGCCCCTCCCTCCCCAGCACTTGCCTCCTTTGCAGAGGAGGGGGCCACTGCTTCAGTGAAGAGAGTATCCCAGCAACCTCGGAGCACGGGCCTGGGGTCCTCAGGGAGGCACAGGCCCTGGGTTATGTCACCCACAGCACCTGGATGTTACAACTCCTGGGGGGCGAGGTCCACCGACCCAGTGGAGAGTGGCTTTGGTGGGAACTGCGTTACCCCGAGTTCCAGAAGCACCTCTCCTGCCTGCAGACCATGTGGCCCTCTGTCCTGGGACTCAGTCGCCAGCACTGCCGTCTCCTCAGCCCCCTGTGCTCGGCTTCCCGGGTGCAGGGCCGTTGGGTGCAAGACCCCGCGCTCCGCGCTGTCACAGCAGGTCTGCACAGGGCACTGGCCACCTGCATTCGCGAGGCGGCGGGTCCCAGTTACAGGTACTGGGGGGAGCCCCTTATTCACCAAACCCAGAGGTCTGGGTTGTAGACTCGGTGAGGCCTCAGCGAGCTGCGCACTGGTTTCATCCCCGGGACCCTGATCGATGCACAGGGGTTCTGCCCCTGGGAGCCTCCCATAGCCCCCTCACTGGCCTCTGCCTGTTAGAGGGTGGCCATCCCCCAGTTTCACATGCCGCGCCTGCGCCGGGCTCTGAGCAGCCACTCTGCCCCAACTCCTGGAGGCGGCCGCGAGCCACTGTAAAGATCTGGGAGGCCCGCCTAGCGAGGGTTTGACGGCTATTGGCCATGTCTCACGCGTGGCCCTGGAGATGTCATGCCTACTGCTGTGCCCGTAATTGACTGATGCCCCCTGGCTGCCCTCGGGGTTCTCCACCCTTCCCCAGGCTGCTCCACCTGACGGGCCTGGCAGGGGACCGGCCTGTTCTGTGAGACGCGGGCCTCTCTGACCCTTAAATGTGGCTGCACGGCCTCGCTGCTGCCTGGGACCTTCCTTCCCACATCCTCCCTCCGTGCTGTCCTTCCCGTTGATCAGGCGCCTGGTGATCTGACGGACCCCCTTCCCCGCACGGGTGTTTTCTAAGCCCATCTTGACGTCTGCTTCCCGGAGGATTCTAATGCACACATTTCACAGCTGCAGTGGATAAGAGGGTCCCGGATGTTGCATTCCTCTTTACACCTCCCGAGTGTCTGAAATATGGTCCTAATTTTTGACTGGAAAAGGCAAGATTATGGCCCTCTCGGGACAGCGTCCCCTGGGGCGTCGGGAGGAGGCTGCCCTGCAGCGGAGACGCACTGGCACTCCTGCTCCGGTGATGCCTGCCTTCTCCAACGCGCCAGGGCTTTTCTGCTCCTTTTAGCCAATTAGTGCGGATCGCCATTCGGTCCAGATTCTCATTAGCGACTTCTGCGAAATGTCAGAGCTTCTGCCAGCTGCCCGAGAGGGCAGCCGGGATGCAAATTCCTGGTGATGATGCGCATTCCAACAAACACGGCCAGTCCCCGCTCCTGTGCCTCCGGCTGGAGCAGGGCACCTCCGTCCACGGCCACACGCTTTCCTCAGACCCTGGAAACAAGCAGCAAACCCCTGCAGTGCTTTCTGGGTATAACTCTTCTCTCCCCTTGACTCTGCCTTGTCTCACCTGGACCCCGTGGAGTCGGACCCGGCGTGTTCCAGAAGAACAGCGAGGGGGGGTCACGTGGGAACTCCAGGGTGGGACAGTGAGCTCTCGGGGTCAGTGTCCTTGAGTCGTCGCCGTCCCCAGGTACCGCCATTCCTGTCGGATGCTAACGTAGCCCGACAGGCCCCTTCACAGAGGGACCAGTGAGGTGTGGATGCAACCGCCCCTGTAGTTCAGTGACTTCACACTCAGTCTCTGCGTCCAGTCCTCAGCAGCTTCACTTCTGTGCTACGCCGAGAAGAGGTTCCTCCCAGGTCGCACAATGGCCCTGAGTTGTATGTGGGCCTGAGGCGCACATCCTGACTGGAGCCAGTTGTTTTCTTGCTTTGAGTGACCCAGCGGCAGGAGCACGTCCAGCTCTGCCCAGCTCCAGCGCCCGCACCCCGGAACATGCCCGCAGCTGCCGGTGTTTCCCTTTCAGAAGCGCGTGGCCCGGTGGCCGGAGGGCAGGGGATTAGCTGCTCCGCACTGGGTACCATTGGGTCCTCTGTTCTGCTAAATAACAGGAACCAGAGTCCTGCTGATCCTGGCCCATGGAGTTATGAAAACCAGTTCCAAGTAGCTCACATATCCCACGGAGTGTTCACGAATCCCATGCCTGGTACTAAATTTTGAACAGGACTTATTTGGCTGTAAGAACCAAAAGTTGACTGAGAAAGTTAAATAGGAACAGGGGCTTTGTTTATGTATTTATTAGAATAGTTTATTGACTTTTTTTATTTTTTATTTTTTAGAGAGAGAGAGAGGGGGAGAGAAACATCGATGTGAGAGTGCAACATGGGTCAGCTTCCTACTGCAAGACCCTTTCCCCCCCAGCCACCGGGATCCAGCCCACAGCCGTTGACTGGGAATCGAACCGGCAACATCCTGGTGCATAGGATGACGCCCAACCTGCCAGGGCAGCAGGGCTTCTCTGAAGGGACAGTGCAGCAGGTCACAGAATGGAGGGAAGTTAGACAGCGGCCTCAGGACGGGCAGGACCTGGAGGCTCAGGGACCTGAGTAGCAAGACTCTGCCACAAGATGCCTCCGTTCTTGCCATCTCCCATCCCGCCATCTCCACCAGGGATACAGATTCTTGAGAGATTCTGACTGGGCTGGACGGGGTCATGGACCAAGCCCTATGGCGAGGGACACAGGCATAGTGATTGGCCCAGAAGAATACGGTTGCCAGGGGAGCTGTGGCCCCACCCCCTGCAAGGAAACGATGCTAACAGACAAAACCAGAATGTGGATCTGCACACCTTGTCCTTCCAGTCCTGAGCCTTTCCAAGCCCCGTCCCCTCTTCCTGGGGCCTCTGCTCTCCTGTGGGCCTTGAGGGGGTGTCACCTCCCCTGGGAGCTTGCAGGAGGTCCCCACCTGTGGGAGCCCCCTTCCTGAGTGATTTTACAGCTTCTCTCCCTGTAGTCTGTCTGTTTACTTATCTGTCTGTCTCGCTGGATTGTGAGCTCAGCACAGACACCTGCTTCCCTGCTCCCCTGGGGGCCAGGGGGTCTCTCCTGCCTGCCCCTTGAGCTCCAGGTCCCGCCTCTCGTCTGTTCATGGATGCCAGTGGCCTGTCTCTTCAGCCTGCGTGTCTCAGTCGGGCTCCCGGGAGGCAGACTGAGATGAGTTTAGCGTGTTTATCGGGGATGTTCCCAGGATCGACACCTGGTGGGGTAGAGGGGAGGACGCAGGAGTGGACAGAGGAAGGGGTTGGGTTCTACATGATCCCCAAAACATCCTCCGCCCATCTCGTGGGAGCTCTGGACCTGGAATGCGAGGGGACCAGGCCTTTAACCTGGTCATTGGTGTCTGCTGCCCAGGAAGGGGGCGTGGCTTTGTCAAGACAGCTCTCTTCAGCAGCCCTTCAAGGGGGACAGCGAGAGGCACGCGAGTCTCCGATGGGCACTTCCCACAGCGGGGGGTAGGGGGTGGGGGGGCATGTCCTTCACTCCAAAGGAGGGTCCGGGCAGCCTGTCCCAGCGTTCCCTGCTTGAGACCATGCCCCAGGCTTGTTCAAGTTCCTGAGAAAGAGTCTGTGTTCCCCCTAAAGCCAACGGGCTGCGCTCAGGCAGCTGCCAAGTCACTTGGGACAAACAGCCCTCCAGCCTGCAACGGGAGGGACCCAGAAGAGGTGTAGGGGAGCCTCCAACGTGGCCTCTGCAAGTTCAGGGACAGGCGGACGAGATGGCTGGGCCCGGGGCTCAGAGCAGGGCTAGTGAGCCCAGGAGAGCGTCCGAGTGAGGACAGGAAGGTGGTTGAGGCTGCGTCTGCCTCATCCCAGAGCAAGTCTGGAGACGGGCCCTGAGCTGGTGCGGTGGCTAAAGGTATCGCTGGGGAGGGGCTCCGTCACATTTAGCATGTTGACCTCGTCCTCATCGTCACATGGTGGCTGCTGCACTTCTGGCCACCACACACGTGCTCCCCTCGAACCAGGCGAAGGGGGAGGGACACCAGAAAGGAGAGGGAAAGAGGGGGGCAAAGACTCCTGCAGCGGCCACTTCACTCGGAAAGGAACGGCTGCTCCCGGCTTCCAGCTCCTGCTCATTGGTCACAATTGTGCCCCAGGCTGCTTAGTAGCAAGAGGGGCTGGGAAGGCGCGCCTTTCGGCCTTCTAGTCGCAGGATCAGAGAAGGGAGGGACAGGGGCTTGGGATAGCATTCGGATGGCTCACCCGCCGCCACCTACTGCTGCGTGACCTTGGGCAAGCCACTTAACCTCGTGTCCCCGGCGAGAAAGAGGAGATAACCATAGTGCCTACACTGTTAGGCGAGTTCACGCCACAGCCCCTGGTACATGGGGAACTCACAGTGAATGTTAGCCGGCTCTTCAGGACTGATGCTCAGGACCCGGGGGCGGCACCTGACTGGCGGCATCGGGGGAAGGCGCCGACCTGCCGGGCTCTGCCTCGGATGGACGGATGGACGGATGGACGCACAGCTCACCGAGGAGTGTGGGGCGTGCCCTGGGGAGGCAGGGGGGACAGGGTTTGGTTCAGTGTGAGGTGTTTGGGGTCGGAGACAGGGATCAGGATTTGGGGATGCAGCTGGGTGTAGCTATGTCCCCAAGCCCTGGGGTGGGGCAAGGCAGCCTTTGGCTTGGGGCTGGGGCCGCTCAGTGGGAGGGTGAAGGTGGCAGGTGACAGGCTGGCTGGGTCCCTCTGGCTGGCGGTTTCATTTTGGTGAGTGGAATTTGGCCCTGAGGCCCAGTGACTCATTGCTCTTCTCCACTGTTGGGGAATCAGAACCAATCGATTGTGAGCAACTTTAATAAACGGATTCAATTTGATGAACAAAAGAGGTTGAAGGGAGGGAATATGTATTGCTTCCAGCCAGAGGCCAGTGGCTAATCTTGGCTCATAACCCTGTCTGGTGGCGGCTTAAATAAATGAGTGCAGCCCTGGCTGGTTTGGCTCAGTGGATGGAGCGTTGGCCTGCGGACTGAAGGGTCCCGGGTTCGATTCTGGTCAAGGGCACATGCCTGGGTTGCGGGTTCAATCCCCAATAGGGGGGTGCAGAAGGCAGCCAATCAATGATTCTCTCTTATCAGTGATGTTTCTATCTCTCTCCCTCTTCTTTCCTCTCTTAAATCAATAAAAATATGTTTTAAAAAATAAAATAAATAAATGAGTGCAATTGGCCTGGCTGTGGATGCGCCCCCCGAGCCGACAGAGGAACCACAGCTGTGCGGTCAGTGCACGCTGCTCCCCGTGAGCAGAGGCCCTCGGGGGCCAGGGGCAGTGTGGCCAGGCACCGGGCTCGGGCTCACAGGCGGCCCCTACACCTGCGACACCCCACGTACCCCAAGTGTCCAGGGCATCCGTCAAGCAGGAAGCCCTCCCACCCAGCTCTGGGGACCCTCCCCATCCTCTACCCACACTGGCCTGAGAAGCTGCCCGGCCCCTTCTCTCCCCACGCCCAGCCTCAGGCCCCTCAGTAATGTGGGCACAGGAGCAGCCTCTGAGGCCTCAGGAACCCGGGCCAGCTCTTGGCGGCCGGCCTTTGGTGGGGCTGGAGCGCTTGGCTCTCTCGCTCTCTCTCGGAACCTGCACTCCCTGGCGCTGCCTCCAGTTGGTTGCCTCTGTCCTCCCCCAAAGGACCTGCTGGAGCCTCTCTCCTCACAGGCCCCACCCGCAGGCACCTGGCTGAGGGGTTAGGAGCCCGGCTCAGAGCGCACTGCTGCGTTGGTGCGATCTTGGGCCCGTTACGGCACCTCTCTGTGCCCCAGTTTCCCCATCTGTGAACTGGGCATCACAGTTGGGCCCCTGAGTGGTTGTGAGGTTCAGTGAGTGAGTGATGAGGGGGCGCTGTGCCTGGGAAGTGAGTGAGTGATGAGGGGGCGCTGTGCCTGGGAAGTGAGTGTGTGATGAGGGGGCGCTGTGCCTGGGAAGTGAGTGTGTGATGAGGGGGCGCTGTGCCTGGGAAGTGAGTGAGTGATGAGGGGGCGCTGTGCCTGGGAAGTGAGTGTGTGATGAGGGGGCGCTGTGCCTGGGAAGTGAGTGTGTGATGAGGGGGCGCTGTGCCTGGGAAGTGAGTGTGTGATGAGGGGGCGCTGTGCCTGGGAAGTGAGTGTGTGATGAGGGGGCGCTGTGCCTGGGAAGCGAGTGTGTGATGAGGGGGCGCTGTGCTTCCCGTAAGCACGGGAAGTGCCAGCACTCAGGAGCGGCAGTGGGTGCTGGGAAGGGGGTCCCCGCGGCCAGGCAGGTGTCTCAGCGCTGCATGTGGGAGCACCTGGGAAATGAACCCTAACATCCCAACAAGGCCTTCGGGTGCGGGGGGGTCCGGAGGGGTGGCATCGGGACCATGACTCTCAGGCACCGGTGTGACCTCGCGCTGTAGGCGGAGAACCTCCGGGCTAGAGAAGGATGCGCAGGTGACAGCCCGGCTCAATGGAGGCCATGCGATTCCCAGCCAGGCATGACTGCCAGGGGCTTCCTGGATGAGGAGCAGAAGAGGTGAGGGTGTGGGGTAGGGGTAGGCACAGAGGCTGAGGTGGGAGGGGGCTCTGAGGCACAGGTGGGAGGGCAGGTGGCAGGGGCGGGGGGGGGGGGTGGGGAGGCACCTCCTCAGCTGTCTACCTGCTGCCCCACCCCCCCTCCAGGCCCTGCCAGCTGCTGCTGCCTTCCTCCCTCCTGTCCGGCCCACGGGCTCCAGCTGCTGCCTGCCTCCTTAATAAAGGCAGATTGCTGCTCAGCTCGGCCCAGCACTCCTGACGGGCCATTAATATTCCAGGAAGATGAGCTCCCCTCTCCTCCCTCCCCTGCCACCGCTGGGCCCTGCCTGACGGAGGGGGCCTCTGGCTTAGGAGTCTGCCTGAGGTCACCTCTGTGGCGTAGGTGCTGTCCTGTCTCTGTGGGCCCTTCCGGGGTTCACAGGTAGACCATGAATGAGAGAGAGTGCAAGGGAGGCTGAGTGGAGTCCTCCCGGTGCTGGGTGGCATGAAACCTAAGGGGTCCAATCCAGCCCTTCTGGTAGGCTCAGAGCACGCAAGGGACCTGCCCATAGTCGTGTGGCAGGAGTGGAACCCCGTGATTTCTGCATCTGGGACCCCAGGGTCCACACTCCCTCCTCAGAGGCCTCCTGCTTGGGGTGGAGGTGGGACAAGAGCTGCCTCTGGGAGCTGCAGGGGAGGAGGCGTTCAGAAGCCCTGCCCTCCTCACCGGGACCCCCACCCGGACCTGCTGCCCTGTGAGTGGGCAGCGAGGAGGGACATGGGCAGTGAGGAGGCCCCAGCCCAGCCCTACTCCTCCCCACCCCCCCGTGGGGCCTCTGGTGACTTCCTCCCTGCCTGGCGCCCGCAGAGGCTCTGCCAGAGGAAAGTGGGAAGCAGCCGGCAAGGGACCCAGACCGCTGGAGACTGATTTAGACACACCCTCCCGAGTCCCACATTCTCTGCCAGCTCCAGCTCCCAACCACGTGCAGACACATATGTCACCCCACTCCCACACTGCTCCTGCCACACAGCACACACCACATAAACATCCCCCATAACGCGCAACACGCACTGCATAGGCCCACGCATGCCGCACACACACTTGGAGCGCACAGAGCTCACCCATTCCCGGGCTCTCAGAGAGTGGACGCCGCTGCTGCCCGTCTGAGCCTCTGAACGCAGCGCTGGGCTCCTATCCAATCAGATGGCCCGTGAGCCCTGCTTCCTGGTAGTCACCCCTGCTCGTCCTCCCTGGGCCTGCGCTGGCCCAGCCCACATGGCAGCAGCGATGCGCGTGGCTTAGCAGCTGGTGCCTTAGAAGCCTGGCGGCTTCTGCAGGGTCTCCGGATGCTCACTCCCGGAGACTTCTGGGAATGCGGCCTCCACGCTGTGAGGAGCAGGTAGGGGCCTGACAACAGCCCCTGCTGAGCTCCCAGCCCGAACCACCTGCCAGGCGGGAGGAAGTCGCCTTGGACGTCCAGCCCCATCGAGCCTCCAGACGACGCCTGCCCCAGGGCCATCTGACCGCAACCTCATGAGGGACCCTCAGTTAGAAATGCCTGGTGAGCCCGGCGAACCCATGAGAAATAGAGCACAGTGTGAAGCACTCGGTTTGGAGTTGGCCATAGACAATCGGACAGTATGAGCCGGTGAGACGTAAGGCAGAATGGCCTGGGTTTGCAATCCCGGCTCTGCCAGGTCTGTGGGTTGCCTGTGGGGCCACTCTCAGGGGGAGGGTGGGGGTGGGAACCAACACTCACCCATCCTGGCCACACAGGGACCTGGCAAGGAAAGAGGACGTGGGACTGGGTTTCAGACCCGGGTATTAGGGCAGAACCAGCGCAGAGAGCAGAAAACCCTCAGGGGGTTGCTCACAGTGGAAGCATGTCCTTGTCCGCGTGACGTCCAGAGGTGGGCAGAGGCTGGCATGGCGCTCCGGTGCAGGCTCAGGCACTGCTCGCACATGCTGGGTGCCTTTCGCTTTGTGTTCTGCTCACTGCAGAATGGAACGTGAAGTTGGGCAATGCAGGTCCTGTCGGGCTTCTTCTATCTTCTTGCTCCATCGTGTGCGGCTTCCATTCCCGAGGTCACTCCCACTTCAGATCCAGGGTTGCTGCTGGAGCCCAGACATTACACCTGCATCCCACTGTCAGGAAGGAGGAGCAATGAGGCCACATCTCCCCCCTTCTTGGAAAGACCCTGCCACTTGGGGTCCAGACTCAGTCCTATGGCCACATCCAGCTGCAAGCAACGTTGGGAAGGCATGACATGCCCAGCTGCAAATCGGGAGAGGACAGCAGAGAGTGGGGTCTAGCAGACTCTGGGGCGGGGGAACCCTTGTTCTCTGGACGCGGGGATCGCTGGGCCCAGACACCAGAAGGGGGCGGAGGGCAAAGCCGGGATGAGGCAGAGAGCCAGCCCGGAAGACACCCTTTGGTGTGTCATGTGATGCGATCGTTCCCAAACCTCAGGGGCTTGTTGAAAGGCACAGCTCTCAGGGGCTGTCCCGTACTTGGAACAAGACAGATGGGGGGTTCCCTACATCAGGGGCGTGTTTCACAAAGAAGGGCCGCTCCCGAGGACACGGAGTCCACACCCTGCTTTCCCAGGGGCAGGCCCTGCGCACAGGCTCTCGAACCCAGCGTGTCTATAATGGACACCTTGGCACCGTCCCTCCTCCCCGACAGAGTGCTTTCCCGTCTGCAGGCTTCCCCCGGGTTCAGCCCAAGCCAGACACCTGGAGACATGCTGGACTCCTCCATCTCGCCGCCCCCCAACCCGTCACCACGCCCCGCCCCTCACCATCTCCAGCTCCTGGCATCTTGCCTGGATGACTGCGGTCACAGCAGAGTGACTGTCCTTGTCTCTCCCTCCTCTAACCCAGTCTCTGCACGGTCCCCAGGGCCTCCGCCCTGGCAGCGCCAGGCCCCCAGGGGTTCTCACTGGCTCCAGGGCAAGTAAAGTTGCAGCCCCAAGACACAGGCCCCAGGAGCCGTCCCGCTCCTCATGTCAGCTGCACTCAGCCTCTGGGAGCCCCACCCCTGCCTGTGGCTGCTGGTCCCTTCCCGCAGGTTCCTGATGTGACACATTCTCGCTAGTCCTCGCACTCCTTTTTGTGTCCTCACAGTTTCATATTTTCGAGCTCAATGTAAAGAACCTCACCCGTTTTTCCTAAGGGACCCAGCTCCTCTATCCAGGTAAGTGTTTACCCTCCCGGGCCTCGGGGCCTTCACACGCCTTTCCTCACACTGCAAGGCCGCTCCTTCTCCCCTGTTAGGTCTCAGCTTAAATGTCATTTCCCCAGAGAAGGTAGAAATGGTGGGACTTTGGAAAATAAAGGCTTTTTTATTTTTAAATTAAAATTTTTTGAGAGAGAGAGAGAGAGAATATCATTGATCGGCTGCCTCCTGCACGCCCCCTACTGGGGATTGAACTCAAAACCCGAGCATGTGCCCTGATGTGGAATTGAACCAGTGACCTTTTGGTGGCCGGGATGATGCTCAACCAACTGAGCCACACCAGCCAGGATGGAAAGAAAGTCTTTAAAAAAGTTAAATTTCCCGTATGACTCAGCAATTCCACTCCCCAAGAGAGGAAAACACACAAAGACGTGTGTGTGAAACGCACACAGCAGCTTATTCATAAAAGCACCAAAGTGGAGGCAGCCCGAGTGCCCCCGCTGGGACTGATGAACAAAGCGGTCTGTCCGTTCAGGGGAGAGCTAGTCAGCCACAGAGAGGCTGGGCGCGGGCACCTCTGCAACACGGGCCTCCAAAGCCGGATAGCCGACGCTGTGTTATAATCTGTTTATATGAAATTTCCAGAAAAGGCAGATCAGAAGCAGAAAGTAGATTAGTAGTCGCAGGGAATGGCATTGTCTGTATTTGAGCTTAAGGAGTCTTTTTGGGGTGAGGAAAATGTTCTAAAACTGTGTTGTGGTTGATGGTGGCAGCACACAGTAAATTCACCAAATATTGTCCATGTGAGATGGTGAGTGTTATGATCTATAAAATATAACTCGTTGCTTTGCAGCTCCAGCCCCAGATGCCCCGGAAGAACCAGTTGCCATTTATGAGCTTCTCTTCAAGGAGGGGGTGATGGTGGCCAAGAAGGACGTGCACATGCCCAAGCACCCCGAGCTGGCGGACAAGAACGTGCCCAATCTCCACGTCATGAAGGCCATGCAGGTAGCCGGCCGGGCGCTGCTGGAGTGGGTGCCGATGGAGGGGTTTTCGGTGGCTGCCCAAGGCCAATGCCCAGGAGGTCAGGACAGCCCGCGCTGCTTGCTGCCTTGATGGGCCGTGAGGTAAATGCACCTGAACACCTGCCTACTGCGCAGCCAGCTCCCCATGCACCGCGTTCCTAGCGTCAAGCCTCCAGTTAGGTCTCAGCCGCAGTTTTCTGTCTTGCAGTCTCTCAAGTCCCGGGGCTACGTGAAGGAACAGTTTGCCTGGAGACACTTCTACTGGTACCTCACCAACGAGGGCATCCAGTACCTCCGCGATTACCTGCACCTGCCCCCCGAGATCGTGCCCGCCACCTTGCGCCGCAGCCGCCCTCCTGAGACTGGCCACCCAAAGATCTGGAGGGGGAGTGACCTGTGATTCACAGGAGGGGAAGCTGTCAGAGACACTCACGGAGGGAGAGTGACGGGCCCCTCCCCCCACCTGCCAAGGAGAATGCCCAGGCCAGGGCCGGGGCTGGGTCAACAACCAAATTCCGCACAGAGGCGGATTTGGTCATGGACGTGGTCAATCCCTCAGTAAAGTTGGAGGGGTTATTTTATGTTAAATAAAATTATGGCCAAAACATTAAAAAAACCCAGCTCATTAAAGCTGTAAAATAAAAACCGGTGTTAAAAGAATCACGTCCCCAGAGCAGCCTTGCTGACCAGCTCCCCAGCCCCTGCGAGGGCGCCCTCCGTGCGGTCTCCTGGCCCCGGGCTTTGCCACGGCCCCGTGCCCATGGGAACTGTGTCTGTGATCTGATTCCTGCAGACCTTCTCCTCCAGAATGGAGCCCCCGGGGGGAAGGGCCTGGCTCTACTTTCTTTGAAGCAGTTTTATTGAGATGTAATTTATATGCCATACGATTTATCCACTTAAAGTGTAAAATCCAATAGTATGAATTAGAATATTCACAGATAGGCGCAGCCATCACCACAATCAATTTCAGAACATTTCATCACCTCGAAAAGAAGCCCTGTTCTCTTCAGCTCTCGCCCCATCCCTCACTCCTCTCAGCCATAAGCAACCACGAACCTACTTTGTTTCTGCAGATCTGCCTAGTCTGGAAATTTCATGTAAGTCACATAACATGTGGTCTTTCTGGTTGGCTTCCTTCATGAGCATGATGTTTTCAAGGTTCATCCATGTTGTAGCATGGAGCAATACTTCATTCCTTTTTAGGGCTGAATACCATTCCATTGTACAATATACCATATTTTATTTTTTTTACATTTATAAATCAGAGGGATTTTAATTGCCTACATTTATTCTTATTTCTTATACAGTCATTTTCATAGGCTTGGAGGGTGTATGGGAACCTCAGAAGTTATGTGGTACATCTTTTCATCTCTAGCTAAACTCTCTGAGCAGATGACCAGCTGTGTATGGTCCATCATTATTGTGAATGTCCAAGGACCAGGTCTTGCTCAATACCCACCAGGCAGAAAGTTTTGACTCATATTCAACCCAAATTGCACTGCGTTAGGAGAAATGTAGGAGAATAAGTTGCCACCCTACCTACCATGACCCTTGCCATGTTAACCACCTTTTGTTTCGGTTGAGTATCAGTGTGGGCTGTGCGCCTTCATCTGACCTTACATTCTTGGAAAGCCGAGAGTCAGGGAGGCGATGCCAATCAGCATTTTACCCATTGTCAAGCTCAGGAGCCAGACTTTCTCATGTTATGATTTCTCCTCCTGTGAATTCTGGGTTTTTCCCCAGAGAAAATAAAACATCGTCCTCAGTATTTACAACATGGAAGGAGTTTTGGTCACATGCTCCAAAGCACATTGTTCCTTTTCTTGGTTCATTTGTTGTGCCTATAAATTCATGTCAATTTTAAATAAATGTGTCATCCCCGTTGCAATGTAAGCTCCATGAGGGCAGATTCCAAGTCTGCGGTCCAGCAGCACATTCCGTGTCCAGCGTGATACTTGGGACACAGAAGGCTCTTTATTCCTGGAGAATTGACAAATGCCTTTCAAAACTATTACAGCCCAACACTCCTATTGAAAGGATATAAAAATTGAGTCTGTAAAAGTCATTCTTAAAAATGACTTAACCCCCCCCCCCCCCCCAAAAAAAAAGCCTAGCAGTCTTGGCTCAGTGGATAGAGCATTGGCCCATCGACTGGAGGGTCCTGATTCCTGCAACCAAGGGCACTTACCTTGGTTGCAGGCTCGATCCCTGGCCCTGGTTGGGGTGCGTGCAGGAGGCAACCAATAAATGTTTCTCTCTCTGTCTCTTCCCCTCTCTTCCTCTCTCTCTAAAAATCAATAGAAAAATATTCTCAGGTGAAGATTAATAACAACAATAAAAAAAACACAGAAAAAAATAAAAACAAACAAACAAAAATGACTTGTTCTAGATTATGTAACTTGTTAATGACAGAGCCAGGATTAGAATTTTGTATTCTGATTGTCCATTCACATTCTCAGTCCATTACGTGAGAGAGGCTTTTATACCTAATTGGAGGCCCGGTGCATGAAATTCATGCACTCAGAGAAGGGGTCCCATAGCCTGGATTGCGAGAGGGCACAGGTCAGGCCAAGGGACCCCACCAGTGCACAATCGGGGCTGGGAAAGGACGTGGGAGGTTGTACAGCTAGGGAGGGACCACAGGAAGGCTCCAGGGCATGTCCAGCCCATCTCACTCAGTCCCGATTGGCTGGGCCCCAGCAGCAAGCTAACCTACTGGTTAGAGTGTCAGCCCCCTGGGGGTCAGTGCATGTCATAGTGACTGGTCAACTGGTCAACTGTCTGCCCCCTGGTGGTAAGTGCACATCACAGTGAGCGGTTGAGCTACCTTAACATATCATTAGCATATTACGCTTTGATTGGTTGAATGGCCAACCGGACGACCAGACACTTAGCATAGTAGGCTTTTATTATATAGGAAACCCTGGGCAGACAACACTACTGATGAGTAAGGCACAGAAATGTTTGATCTAGCATTTCTTGCAATGTTGGTTTGGTCACTCCTTTAGCCTTTTTTTTTTTTTTGTCTGGGAAACTTCACTTTACCATCTATTTTGAATGATAGGCTTGCTGGATAGAGCAGTCTTGGTTTCAGATCCTTGCTTTTCATTACCTTGAATACTTCATGCCCTTCCCTTCTGGCCTGTAGTTTCTGATGAGAAATCAGCTGAAAGCCTTATGGGATTTCCTTGGTAGGTAACAGGTTGCTTTTCTCCTGCTTCCTTTAAGATACTCTCTTTGGCATTTTAATTATGATGTGTTTGGGCATAGGCCTTTTTTGGTTCTTCTTGCTTAGCACTCTCTGTGCCTCCTGAATTTGTGTGCCTTTTTCCTTCACCAGGTTAGGGAAGTTTTCTGTTATAATTTCTTCAAATAGGTTCTCTATACCTTGCTCAGTTTCTTTACCTTCTGTTACTCCTATGATGTGGATATCATTACATTTGTCGCATAGCTCCCTTAAACCAGCTCCCTCAACCTTCCTAATGCTGCGTGACCCTTTAATACAGTTCCTCATGTTGTGGTGACCCCCAACCATAAAATTATTTTCGCTGCTACTTCATAACTGTAATTTTGCTACTGTTATGAATCGTAATGTAAATATCTGATATGCAGGATGTATTTTCATTGTTACAATTGAACATAATTAAAGCATAGTGATTAATCACAAAAACAATATGTAATTATATATTGTGAAATATTTATTTCTAATTACAAATAAATGAAATTTTGTCTTGAAGCATGGTGTAGCATGGATAACAGTCTTAATATAACAACAGTAGATTACATTGCTACATTTTGCGACAGTATGAGTAAAAAGTCAATGTCAGTGCGAAGGTTGAGATTGCTTCTTTCTCACCAAATCAGAAATTCTTGGCGCAGTCTTTTCAAGAGCACAACAAAGATCATCTTCCACAACAAGTCTACTTCTGTATTTAGACTTGATAACCAACAAGCTGGAAAACCCTGTTTCACAAAGATATGTTGTTGGAAATGGAAGAAGAAGGTGCAACAGTCTCAGACAGAACAGGATATGACTGCAAACACTTGATCCAGAGTTTTGTAACTGGCATTGTAGAGAAATCAGTTCTCACTGCATTGTTGTTAATAAGTTCAATGAATTCCTCTTGTGCTGTCTCAGGAACATCTACAACTTTGACTGTGAATGGGCTTCTGGCAAGTGCAAATGGGGTATCAGGTAGATTTGGAAAGTACGATGAAATTTCATCTGCAAGCATGTGCAAGTGTTCTTTCACAGAAATTATCATCATAATCCTTTTGTCTGGTTCAATGTCATGTTCCTCAAAGAAAACAGATAAGGTAGGCAACATGTAAATTTTATTTTCATCAATTTTTTTTGCCAAAGCTGAAGTTTCATTTGGAGTGATCAGATCTTTTCAGACAAATCGAGGCATGTTGCATTTCATTCTTGCAGTGATAAATTTAACTCATTCAAGATGGCAAAGATGTCAACCAAGTAAGTTATTTTCTGCAGTTCACCTTTATTGCCAAAAAGTGCCTCGAACTGCAGTCTTGCTTTCTGATTAAAAAATGTTTTTGAGCCGAAACCGGTTTGGCTCAGTGGATAGAGCGTCGGCCTGTGGACTGAAGGGTCCCGGGTTCGATTCCGGTCAAGGGCATGTACCTGGCTTGCGGGCACATCCCCAGTAGGAGATGTGCAGGAGGCAGCTGATCGATGTTTCTCTCTCATCGATGTTTCTAACTCTCTATCTCTCTCCCTTCCTCTCTGTAAAAAATCAATAAAATACATTTTAAAAAAAATGTTTTTGAGCCCTAGCCAGTTTGGCTCAGTGGATAAAGCGTCAGCCTGGGGACTGAAGGGTCCCAGGTTCGATTCCAGTCAAGGGCATGTACCTTGGTTGCGGGCACATCCCCAGTAGGGGGTATGCAGAAGGCAGCTGATCAATGCTTCTCTCTCATCAATGTTTCTAACTCTCTATCCCTCTCCCTTCCTCTCTGTAAAAAATCAATAAAATGTATATTAAAAAAACGTTTTGAGTTCATCACGAAGCTCAAAAACACGTTTTAAAATTTTCCATCTTGACAACCATCTCACTTCAGTGTGAAATAGCAGAGCATTGTTCAGAGCATCCAACTCGTTGCACAGTTGCAAAAACAGTCGACTGTTTAAAGTGCTCACCTTTACAAAATTGACACAACTTATGACGCTTTTCATTACTTCTTTTAACTCTTGTGGCAGCGTCTTCGTTGCTAATATTTGCCGATGAATCATACAGTGAGTTCCTATGACTTTTGGTGACTCATTCAGTACCAAATGTCGAAATCCAGATCAACATCCTAGCACAGCTGGAGCACCAACTGTGCAAACACCACAAACCTTTTCCCAAGAGATCTTATGCTCTTTCAGAAATGAACCAACGGTGTCAAATATATCATGTGCAGTAGTTGTCATTTCAAGAGGTTTGCAAAAAAGAAACTCATCTTTAAAGTTGCCATCATAATATACCTCACGTAAACCAGTAACTGTGAACAGTTTGCAACGTCTGTAGATTCATCAAGCTGGAGACTAAATATTGGAAGTGGAGCAGATTTAATTTCCTGGATTACCTGATCAAGAATATCAGCAGACATGTCATCTATTCTTCTGCGGACAGTGTCGTTAGATAAGGAAATTGCACTCAATTTTGTAACAAATTCGTCTCCAATCATAACTCAAACAATGTCTTTGGCTGCTGGCAACAATAAATCCTCAGCAATGGTGTGAGATTTCATAGCTCTGTCGATTCTGAGTGCCACCAAATATGAAGCTTCAACAGCTGCTACATTTTGTTTGTGGTATTTGCCACCAGTGTCAAGTCTGGCTTTCTTGAGTCCATCAGCTTTGCTTCTAAAATAGTTGGTATCCTTGCTGACAAAGCTCGGATGCTTGCTATCAAAATTGTGTTTTAGTTTGTTTGGCTTCACAGATTCGGCTGATAGAACTTCACAACAAATAACACATTGCAGTTTCTCAATTCCTGCTGTAATTATTGAGGTAAAACCATACTGTAAAACAATCCGCATTATATTTTCTTTTCTTAATGTTCTTCTCTACATGATCCATTGTCATGGGATGGTTTGCTAATGAAAATAATATATAACAATAGCTTTAATAATACAAAAGATGATACATGGCATAGTTAAGTCAATACAGTTCATTAAAGTGTCCTATGATTTACCATTCTGTGTTGTTGTTTTTTACTTACCTGTTACTATCACAAGGGGGCAGTATTCACATCAACCACAGCTGAATATAAAAAGACCAATCAGCATCCAGATTAAGTTCCCATGGTACAGATATTTTTTTTGCAGTAGTTGATGATTTTACAGTACATGATTTTACATTTACCCAGTAATTATAATTCATGAAGTGTCATTTTACCTCCAATACTGCTGCTTTCAACACAGTAGCTGCTTTTAACAGAGTAGCTGCTTTCAACACAGCAGCTGCTTTCTACACAGTAGCTGCTCTCTACACATGTGTGACTGGTCCGCATAAGTACATTATGGCACCAACCCTGTCACATACACCTGTATTTGTACGGGGTGTATGTGATGGGGTTGGCGCGATGATGTCATCACGCTGGGTATTCATATGTGGGTGTATCTGCATGTGGGTGGACCCGCCTGGAGATGGATAGAGGAGCGGTGTCTTGGTTCCTAAGACCATCAAAAATATGTGTTTTCCGATGGTCTTAGGCGACCCTTGTGAAAGGGTTGTTCGACCCCCAAAGGGGTCGCGGCCCAAAGGTTAAGAACCGCTGCCTTAAACTGTCCCTCATGTTCTTTGCTTTTTCTTTTTGCTTCTCTGACTGATTTTTTTTTCTACCCTGTCCTCTAATTTGCTGATCTGATCCTCAGCTTCCTCTAATCTGCTGTTTATTCTTTCCAATGTATTCTTTTTAAAAAAGTATTTTTATTGATTTCAGAGAGGAAGGGAGAGGGAGAGAGAGATAGAAACATCAATGATGAGAGAGAATCATTGATTGGCTGCCTCCTGCACACCTCCTACTGGGGATTAAGCCTGTAATCTGAGCATGTGCCCTTGACTGGAATTGAACCCAGGACCCTCCAGTCTGCAGGCCGACGCTCTATCCACTGAGCCAAACCAGCTAGGGCCAATGTATTCTTTATTACTGCTATGTCATTTTTTAATTTTCAACTGGTCATTTTTCATAGTTTCTATATCTTTTTGCATGCCGTTGAGCATTCTTGTAATCATGATTTTGAACTCTATATCTGAAAAATTGCTTAACTCCATTTCATTTAGCTCTTCTGGAGAATCCTCTTGTTCTTTCATTTGGGGCTTGTTTTTTGTCTCTCCACGTTGTCTGCCTGTTTGGGTTTGTTTCTATGTATTAGATCTGCTAGGACTCCCAGTCTTTTGGAGGGTCTCTGGTGCAGGACAGTGTCACACGTTGTTTGTGACTGCCCCTGAGGTCCCTGTTTGGAGCTCTCAGCAATCCACAGCTTGTGGCTCCCTCTGCTGGGACTGGGTGCATTTGGAAAGGACCAAGATGTGCACCAAGGTTTGTTTTCCTAGACCCTGGTCCAGAAGCAGATCAGGCAAAGACTCAAAACACCCAGAAAACTGCCTTTGCCTGCAGGCTGATTGTTATGCTCAGTCTCTTAATGAGCATCAGGCTGTAGATCATAGCAAGGCATAAACTCCACAGGGTAGGGTGAGAGGTTTTCCAATGGGTGGGGCAACTGCTCACCCCGAGGCACAAGCTGCCTGGATGGTTAAGGTCTGCCTGAGAAAGATGTCCTCTGCAGTATGGGGAATGACTCAGCACAGGAATCCAGGCGGCGGCCCTCCAAGCTCTACCTCCAGAGCCCCCAACCCTGGACTCTCCTCACACAGCTCTAGTCCACTCTGCCCTCTCCCTGCCACAGCCCAAGGTGAATGGCTGCACATGAAATTTTGTGTGTTGGCCTTTTAAGAGGGTGCCTGCATTTCCAGCCATCTCTCCCTGGCAGACAGAAACCCCATTGCTTTTCACAGCCAGATGTTATGTGGACAATTTTCTCAGTTCTGGTGCTCTGAGCTGGGGAACCCAGTTTCAAGATTAGACCCCAGAGTTCTCATTGGGAACCCCCCACAGCTGAGATATCCCTCCAGGACTTCAGCTGCTCTGTGGGAGCCTGGCCAGCTCTCTTGCGTCTGCACTTCCTATCAGTTTCCATGTGATCTCCACTTTACATCCTTGGTTATCAGTGTTCTCTCCAGCCAGTCTTCAGTTGATTATTAAGGACGGTCTTTCTATAATTTAGTTGTAATTCCAATTTGGTCCTGGGAGAGTGTCAGTGTAGCTTCCACTTAATCCACTGCCATGTTGGAATCCTCTACCACAATTTCTTTATCCCTTTATCAGTTAGACAATTGTGTTGTTTCCACCGTTGGCTATTGTAAATAACACTGCCATAAGTATTTGTGTACGAGTTTTTATGTGGACACTAGAGGCCTGGTGCACAAATTCGTGCACCAGTGAGGTCCCTCAGCCTGACCTGCTGGATCAGGCCAAAACTGGCTCTTCAACATTCCCTGAGGGGTCTGGGATTGTGAGAAGGCGCAGGCCATGCCGAGGGACCTCTGGTGCATGATTAGGGCTGGAGAGGGATGTGGGAGGTTGGCCAACTGGGGAGGGGACTCGGGAGGGCTCCAGGGCATGTCCAGCCTGTCTTGCTCAGTCCCAATTGGCCAAACCCCAGCAGCAAGCTAACCTAAAGGTCGAAGTGTCTGCCCCCTGGTGGTCAGTGCACATCATACTGAATGGTTGAGCAGCCTTAGCATATCATTAGCATATTATGCTTTGATTGAACGGCTGACTGGTTGATCAGACACTTAGCATATTAGGCTTTTATTATATAGGGCATGTCTTCATTTCTCTTGGATATATATACTGTTAATCATTTTAATGCCAACCAGGATCCTCAATTTGAGGTGTGGTGAAAGAGACTTTTAGTGCAAACATCTCATTTGTGGTACAGCATGGTTGTGAAGCAGCTCTGGGGCTGGGTGATCTTGGGGCAAGGCGGCTCTCTGACTAGACAGCTCTGCTCTGTGCCAGTCTGCTCTGCTCCTGTGCTAGTCTGCTTTACTTTGGCAAGACATCTTAGGCAGAAGCCCTCACCCCTGGTTGTGATTTGTGCATCCTTATGCAAATGAGGACTCCAAATCTTTGCAGCTTGATTGGTCCAAAGGTACTACTCTGACTTGTCAGAATGGAGTGGTTCTGATTGGTCAGTGAAGATGCAGGGATATAGCCACATAGCTCCAATTGGACAGGAGGAGTCTCAATCCTATTGGTTGAAATAGGATTCCAGGAACTCTTCCATAATGGCTGGCTCAGGTGGCAGGAACATGTGCAGGCAGGCAGTTCAGTGCAGAGGCAGATCTTCAGGGCAGGCTTTTTCCTGAAGTGCAGTTAGCATGAGAGGCCCCTATATAGAAATGACTGCTAGGCTCGTTTTTGTTTTAAAATTTGGCCCAGTTAGCCACCAAGGAGCCCTTCTTAGTAGGTATCTTCTTTCTCAGGGCTCACAATACCTAGGAGTGGAATTGCTGGGTCAAATGACAACTCTGTTTAATTTTTTTTTTTAAATCCTCATCCAAGGATATTTTTCCATTGATTTTTAGAAAGTGGAAGAGAGAGGGAAAGACAGAGAAACATCAATGTGAGAGAAACACATTGCACATGCCTGAACAGGGCCTGGGCCAGGGAGGAGCCTGCAACAGAGGTACATGTCCTTGACCGAATCAAACCCTTGACCCTTCAGTCCACAGGCCCATGCTCTATCCACTGAGCCAAACTGGCGAGGACTATGTTTAACTTTTGATGCCAGACTACTCTCCAAGTGGCTGCACTATTTTACATTCCCACTACAAGTATTTGAGTGTTCCGATCTCTCCAATATGCTCATCAACCCTTGTTATCTGACTTTTGATCATAGCCATCTAGTGGGTGTGAAATGATATCTCATTGTGGCTTTGGTTTGAATTTCCTGCAGACTAATGATGTCAAGCGTCTTTTTATGTGCTTATTGGCCATCTGTATATCTTCCTTGGAAAAAGATCTATGAAGTCCTTTTGCTCATTTTAAAGTTGTCTTTTTATTGAGTTGTAGGAGTTCTTTATTTGAGATACAAGTCCCCTATTGGATATTTGATTTGCAAATGTTTTCTCTTATTGTATGGGTTGTCTTTTCACTTCCTTGATAGTGTCCTCTGAAACACATACGTTTTTAATTTTCATTAAGTTCAATTTATTTTTCTTTTGTTGCTTGTGCAACCAATCTATTGTCAAATCTGAGCTTCTGAAGATTAATCCCTATGTTTCCTTTTAAGAATTTTATAGCTTTTTAAAAAATACGTTATTGATTTTTTTTACAGAGAGGAAGGGAGAGGGATAGAGAGTTAGAAACATTAATGAGAGAGAAACATCAATCAGCTGCCTCCTGCACACGCCCTACTGGGGATGTGCCCACAACAAAGGTACATGCCCTTGACCAGAATCGAACCTGGGACCTTTCAGTCCACAAGCCGGGGCTCTATCCACTAAGCCAAACTGGTTAGGGCAAGAATTTTATAGCTTTAGCTTTTAGATTTAGGTCTTCAATCTATTTTGAGTGAATTTTTGTATATGATGTGAGGTAAGGGTCCAACTTCATTCTTTCGTATGTAGCTATCTAGTTGTTCCATCACCATCTGTTGAAAAGATGATGCTTTCTCTCCATTGAATGGTCTTGGCACCCTTGTGGAAAAATCAATTGATCATGGATGCATTTTATTTCTGGATTCTCAATTCTATTCCACTGATCATATTGTATGTCTATCCTAAGCCACACAGTTTTGATATTCATGGCTTTTCTTCACTACCACATCGCCTGGAACAGTGTAGTTCAAGTAACTGTTGGATGTTCAAAGCCCAACAGCCAAATGCCACCAGGAACACAGGTGTAATTAAAAAAAGTTCGGTTTAGCCTGGCCGGTTGCTCAGTCCATAGACCATCAGCCGGTGGACTGAAGGGTCACAGGTTCACTCCCTGCCCCCAGTCGGGGTGCATGCAGGAAGCAACCAGTCAATGTGTGTCTCTCATGTAGATGTTTTTCTCTCTCTCTTCCACTCTCTCTGAAAAGCAATGGGGAAAAACACCCTCAGGCCAGGATTAAAAAGAAAAGTTTGGTTTATTTAGCTGCAGCACAGAGAGCACACCCGGAGGACTCAGGAGCAGCTCAGGAGGAGGGTTCTGAGAGGGGCCGCCTGGAGGATTTGGGGTGGTGCTCAGCGATTGGTAGAGGAGGGTGGGGAAGCAGAGGCCAGTCTGGGGTTGGGTGCCTTTAAGAAGGAGAGCAATTCAGTCACAGGGATCTTCATTTCTATCAAGGAGGTGGGAGGGTTAAAACAGTGGTGAACTGTCGCTGGTAGGGAAGCGCCATCGCTCAGAGACTGGCCTGGAGTGGCCTTGTGTGTGCTCTTCTGTGCATGGTCTCTGCTCCTTCGGGAACTTCTTGGTCTGATGGTCAGCAGGGCCGTTTTCTACATTTCGGGAGGAAAAAACCATCTCTGTTGTAGAAAAAGTAGAAACAGCGGGCCAAGACCTACCTCGCCTATCCTGGGACATCTACTCTGGTTCTTGCTTTAGGGCCAACACAGACGAAGGGCTGGTGGGGAAAGGTAAGAGGCGCCCTCAGTGTGTGATGGCCAGAGCCGGGACCCCACCTCACTGTGGCTGGGCCTAGTCACTTACAGATTAGGAAATGGGCCTCGTCTGTAATGTAGGCAGATCCAATGGGACCGGGCCTGGGCCTCCTTCCAGGTCCTTAGCCAGGATCTGGCCGTCTCCGGTGCTACTTCAGAGAGAGGAACTTCTGCCCGTCATGTCCCTATTTCACCGTCCCCTCCCGCACTCCCCACACACTGCTGATTCATCAGCCTCAAGTCCCTGAGTCAGCCTTTCAGCTCAGCAGCTCCCAGACATTTGGATTTTTTACTCTGGCAATATTTCTGAAAACCATTTTTAGGACCTCATAGGATTGCCAATGTTTTACTTTGTCAAATAGGACATTAAACATCACAAGCACTTCTACCTGTTATAAGCATTGTGTTATCAAAGGATAATCAGATAGAGGGTAAATGAAAAGGTCGGACTCTCAGATTGCCGGCTTTCCCCTCATTTCTCGGGCAATGGTGGAATGTCCCGTCGGACCGGACAACTGCTGTCCTTGGGGATGGCTGCTTTAGCTCAGGCTCTGCCTCCTTAAAATGTAAATCCCAGGAGAACACCAACCTCAACTGTCCCTGAGGCAGCGGAGGGGCTGGTGGCAGGTGGCATGGGCTCGGGAAGAGCTCAGATCGGGGCTCCGAGCACCAGTCTCCAGCAGCTCCACTGACCTGGGAGGGAAGGACGAGCACCCACGCCTCCAGGGCATCTCAGCAGCGGCCCTGACGGTGAGGTTGGAAGTGGGGGCGGGCGGGGAGAAGGGGCTGGGAGCAGCGTGGCTTCCTCAGAGAAAGGCTGAACGGACAGTGTCCCCCCAGCCCTGAAGCTGAGCCCTCTTACACCTCCCAGCTGCACCTCTTCTTTTCAGTCATTCCCACCCCCAGTGTTTGCCCAAAGCCTGAGAGAAATCCCCCCCCCCCCACCACCCCTTCTCTCTCCCTCCAGTAACTGCCATGAATGCTTTTGTGGGAGGCAGGAGTGGAGATTAGGTTGTTCACCCCAGAACAATGTTGTGGGTCTGTTTTCTAGCTCATTGGAGCACAGGACAGTACGTGGCGTCCACAGTTCATCTGTCTGGACTGTGAAGAGCTGCATTCAAAAAGGGGAGCCCCCCCCCCCCTTACACACCACAGCCCATTCTTCCAGGGCTCAGAGATACCTTGCACTACTGTCTCTTTAAAAACTGCTCTGTGTTACTGAAGGAACCAATCAGCAGGCAAGGGGAGGAGCTACTTGGGGGCCTGACCACCAGTTGTGCCCAGAAAGAGTCAGTGGGACTCCCCAAGAGTGACAGCCTCCTGAGGGAGCCTGGCAAACCCATTTAAAGGGACAGCAGCCCAGATGGGCTGCTCAGATGGTGCTAAGAGTCCAGAGCCCCTGAACTGACCACGGAATCCTCAGGTGGCTGCAGTGCCCCCTCCCCTTCATTGCTGGGGAAGACGGGTGATTTATCTGTATAATTGGGCTTTTATTTGCATTTTAAATCATGCTCTTTTGCTAAACTAATGGGCCCCCTATTTATAGATGACTCCAACACAAAGTGACTACTAATTACTGCAATTAATATCACGTTAAGGCCTTGCCAGCCAACTTCACAGCAACTTGTATCGCCTACTCATTTTCAATTAAGGCACATTGACAGGGAGAATACGTGGTTATTAAGAGCGGGCCCTGGGGTGTAATTACTGCTCACAAGGTCATTAAGCAACTCCCCCGCAGGGCTGGCAGCTCGGAGCCTGGGGGCGTGGGCCCAGATCCAGAGTCCTACCCGCCAGCCACAAAGGCCAGTGCACCGGGCAGATGGGGCCTGGCTCTGAGCTGCCTGGGGGTGGAACAGATGATGCCAGGACGGCTTGGGGCAGGGCCGGGAGAGCCAGGCAGGGCAGTTGGAGGGGCCGTTCCACCCTTTCCTGAGACCGCAGGCCCTGGCAGCCAGGAGAGCTGGCAGAGCTGCCGCCAGCTCAGGCAGCTGGGCAGTGTCTATGGAGGCTGCCTTTGGAACAAGTGGGGGGCTGGGGGGTTGAGGGAGGGTGGTTGGCAGCAGGGCTGAAGGATTGAGAGGATGAGAGCCCAGGAAGGAGTCAGCTGTGGAAGCACCGTGTGTGTATGTGTGTGTGTGTGTGTGTGTGTGGCGGGCGGTGGGGGGGTGGGGGTGTGGGCGGGGAGGCTGGAGGGGGGTCAGGCCACAGAATCCTGCTCCAAGGTAGAGAGAATGGGCTTTGGGGCGGGAGGAGGCTTGGGCTCCGGATGCTGGGGGCTGGTCCCTCTGACCAGGAGCAAGAGAACTTGAAGGTGAGGAGAGGCACGCAGGGGAAGTAGGGAGAGCAGGATAGACCTGGGGGTGGGGTGGGGGTGGCAGGAGTTAGGGAACTGGGGGAGGGGAAGCGAGCGCCCCCAGGAGGTGCTCTTCTCTACAGGTGCCGGTGGCTGATCTGCTGGACAAGGTGCGGCTGGTAGGAGGCTCCAGGGCCCCGTCCCCACCTTCTAGGGGCCAAACCCAGGCCAGAAAGCTGTGGGCTCGGGGCCAAGACACATGGTGAGGGCAGAGACCCATGGCTGGTGCTGAGCCCCTGGCAGGGTGTGCTGATCAGAGCCAAGCTCCCCTCCCAGTTCCACCCCAGGCCCTCGGGGGGTGTGGGGCGGGGACTGGCCACGGTGGAGGTAGAGCATTTACCAGAGAGCTGGCTGTTAGACGGGGCCAGCCGATGAGGGCTCTGGCCGGGGCGGGCAGTGTGGGCCTTCCTGGAGTGTTTGCACATGAGCAAATGTCATATGCACAGTAGGACTCTGTTCACTGAACTCAGTTCAAAGAGGACCCAGTTGGAAGCCTAATTCTAAGAAGTGAGCCACGTGGACGGCAGGGGCTCCCAAATGAGGGGGGAGCCCCATGGTCACCTCTAGACCTGATGTCTTGATTTGGGAAAACCTTAAGGTCTGGAGATTCATTCCCTCCATCCCTGCTAGCCTCAGGCTCTCGTCAGAACCCCCCCCCCCCCTCCCCACCTCTCCCCAGGCCAGCATCCCACTCCCACCAGCTGCCTCATCAGGAGGGGAATTGAGCCTTGATGAGCCAGTGGGTGGTTGGACGGGAGGGGGGTGGGTACTGGCTCTCCAGGGGAGAACTGGGGCAGTCGTGGGATGGATGTGGAATTCCTACTGCCCTTGCTCTTCTGGAAGGTTCTGCCCACCACCCTGCTCTGACAATCCTTTGCCTGCACCACCTGTTACCTCGGCATCCGCTCCCTTCCTAAATAGTCTCCAGCACCTCGGTCCCCTCCCCTGTTCTTCCCGAGGTAGGTGCCTCATCAGTGTAGGTGGGAGACGGGGGAGGAGAAGCAGGGAGGCTCCTGGTGCCGCAGCTCATGGTTAGGTTGGCCTGAACAGAAATGATGCTCTAGCTGAGACAGGCGCTGCTCTGTCACCTGAGGTAGGCAGCCCAGGGCTGGTTCCTGGCGGTGCCGGGGCCGGGGTCAGAAGTGGCAGCCACCAGGTGTCCACCTTCCAGCAGGGAGAGGAGCAGCGTGCCCCGGTAGGTGCTTCCTGTAGTCCACATGTGGCAATTGCGCCTGGCCCGTCACATGGCCACCTGGCTGCCAGGGATGACTCAACTGCTTGTTTTCCACCTAAAAAGCAGGTTCTATTACCAATAAGACAGGGCTGCAGGCTGCATGCCACAGTGGCTGTGGTGCCCAGACAGTCTGGTGATCAGTGCTGGTGAGGGTGGGAGGACTGACCCAGGGCAGCTGCTGCCGCTGCCCCAGCTCTGCTGCTGTCCGAGGGACTGGAGGTGGTGGTGACAGTGGTCAGGAGGCTCTCAGGACCTGGGAACCTGGGAGCAAGGGTGTGAGGTGGCCCAGAAAAGCGGCGTAAAGGACAAAGAGAACCAACGATTAAAGAGGAGAGAAGGAGGGGAGTTTAATGTTGCCTTCTCAGGCGAGACCCACCAGCCCAAAAGGTGGGGCCAGTGAATTCACGCCCCCAGGGAGGGAGGGGCTTCTTTTTTATACAGGTGTTTGGTGAGGGGCGGGGGGCCTGAGCTGAGGAAGTCCCCACCGCAGTGGGTGGGCAGGGTATTCAGGAAGGAGTCAGTATCTGTGTGGGGGTCGTTGTGGATTCAGGGAGAAGCTGGTATTTGTGTCTGGCACGTTGATCTGTTAGAAATTCCAGGGAGGGTCCATTATCTCATCACACATCTGCATGTATCTGATCCTGGGCTTTCTCTGACCTAACATCCTGGCCTTTTGGTGATAGGGGACAGCGACTCGTTCTGACTGTTTCCAGCTGACCAGGGGCGATGTGGGGGGGGGGGGGGGGGGGCGGTTAAAGGCCAGGGTTAGGCAGAGGCAGGTCGGAGGGGAACCGAGTGTAGGGATGGAGCAGGAGCTGATTCACAGTCACAAATGACATCTCCGTGATCCAGGAGCAGATGAACTTGAGGAGGCAGGGGGCTAGGAGGAAAAAGACACAGATGAGAATCAGGGGCCCTATCATGGGTAGGACCCAGGTAGCTAAGGGGCTTTGGAACCAGCTGAAAGGAGAGCTGTCCTGGAAGTGTCTTGCACGTAGTTCTTCACTCAGCTTAGTCAGGGTCTGCACGTTTTGCTCCACTACTCAGGACTCGTTGATGTAGTAGCAGCATTCTTCCTGAAGGAACATGCAGGTTCCTCCTCTTTCTGCAGTCAGAAGGTCTAAGGCACGCCGGTTCTGTAAGGCTACTTGGGCTATTGATGTTATCTGTCGCTGTAGGGATGCTAAAGAAGCAGTAGTAGACTCCAGGGCTAACTGGAGCTTGTCATTAAAGTCCTGAGCCATGACCAGACTGTTCCCAAGGGCATCCCCCCCGCCCCCACGAGGCCTATTGAGGTAGCAATACTCACCCCTAACATGACAGGGAGGAAGGCGGCCCAGCGGGTCCGGGGGCGGGATGGAGGGAGCAGCCAGGCGAGCTCCGACTCTCCATATAAGGTTAGTTGGGGAACTACTGTGATCACGAAAGCAAGGGCCGGGGTCAGAGGAGTTCATGCAGTTGCTTAAGGTGCCGTTGCACCAAAAGAAGGTACCCGGGTTGGCCTTGGTGAGACTGGCTGCGGTGTGGTTTGGGGTGCAGTTCCAAGTGACTTGTCCTCCAGTTACTGGATTACTGGTCTGATAGCATATCCGTGGGGGCAGGGTGGGCTCTGGAGTTTTGGGTTCCCAAAGGGGAATGCTAGCCACGGGAGGCTGACATTCTCCTTGCCCCTGGGATCTTGGAGAAGTCATGAGTGGGACAGCAGCCAGCAAAGACCTTTGGAGAGAGGCGCATAGAAAGCAGTGTGAAACATTGGGCAGGGTGTGGGTCTCGTTGAGGAATAGTAGAGTGTGTTGAATAAGTCGGAGCCATGAAGATAGGACTTCTACCCCAGGGGGAGTCAGGCAGCTTCCCTTTAAGGAACTATTTGGCCTGTAGGATGCTTTTGGCTACCTGGACTTGGGCCTCTTGGGCCAAGACATATTCCCGGGAGATGTGAATGGTCCCTGAAGGGGTTGAGCTCCAACTACTCCAGTATAGCTTTTTCACAACACCCTTCACTCATCGCTGGTCCCAGGGATCCCGGACTATGATGTGGAAGGCCCCATTTTCCCAGATAAAGGAGCCACCCCTGTAGGCATCATTGACAACACAGTCTCTCCAGCGGCAAATCCCATAGGTATTGACATCTTGATTACACCTGTCTGGGTCCTCTTGGTTGTAAGCAAAACAGGCATAGGGGCGGCCACCATTGTACACTGACCGAATGTTGACAGTCACCCGGATCTTTGTCTGGCATCCGACCAGAGGGCAGTCCTGAGATCCTACCTGCCGGGTGACTTGTTTGCCATTCTGGTAGTAGGTTTCACGGACCTTGAACCTCCACACATAAGTGGGTGGCGGTTGGTGTAGGTTGCTCAGGGCCGGGAGGAGAAGAAGGAGGGGGAGGGCGGCTAAGGCAGACCTTAGTGGGACCCAATACATCACATTTATAGAAGTCATGCTGCTCTGGGGTCCTCTTGAGCCTGGAGAGGTGGTGCCACGACAGGTCACCGTGCAGCTTGGCCGCGGTGGGGGTTGTAAGGATCACAATGTGAGGTCCCGTCCTCCTAGGCTCCAAGGCTTTTGGATGTCGATTCTTAAGGAGGACCGAGTCACCAGGATGAAGGGCGGGTCCTCGGGAGTCCTGGTCAGTTGGTTCTGGCTTGGGCAGGAACCTGTCAGCCTGTTCTCGGAGCAGCTGCCTGATTAAGGACAGATATGGAAGATAAGTACCCAGGGGAGGAGGATCAGTAGGGAGACGATGGTTGAGCAAGAAAGGTCTTCCATATAGAAATGCAAAAGGACTTAAGAAGGTGGGGCTCCTTGGTGTAGCCCGGATTCTGGTTAGGGCCATGGGCAGGAGGTCCGGCCAGGAGCTGCGAATTTCTAGAGGGAGTTTAGTTAGATGGCCCTTAAGGAGGCCATTAATCCTCTCGATCTTACCCGATGACTGTGGTCGGTAGGGTATGTGTAGTTTCCAGGAGATGCCAAGAGAGGTGCTAACCTGCTGGACGACCCTTGATATAAAAGCTGGGCCATTGTCTGATTGGATGGAGGTGGGGAGGCTGAACCTTGGGATTATGTGTGGTATTAGGGTCTCAGCCACCACTTCAGCAGTTTCCTTGTGGGTGGGAAAGGCCTCTACCCACAGTCAGGGTGTCTACCATGGTAAGCAGGTACCTGGTCTTTGTGTGGGGAGGCATGTGGGTGAAGTATACCTGCCAGTCCTGCCCTGGGAGGTGTCCCCTCATTTGATGGGTGGGAAAGTTGGGGCACATCCCTCCCTGGGGTGAGACAGCTGCACATGTGGGACAGGAGGAGCAGGCACTTGTGATTGCCTCTCGCAGTGTGGGCGAGGTGAAGAGGGGTTTGAGGAACCTCCAAAGTGCCAGTGGTCCAATGTGCAAAGACTGGTGGATCTGTTGGGCATTGGCCCCTGTCTGGGCTCGAGGAAGGGCGATTTTGTTATTTAAAAAGATCCATCCCTCAGGACCGGGTGAGCCTCCCCGCTGCAGGAATTTGTTTCTCTCTTCTTCTGTATATTGAGGGGAAATGGAGGGAAGAGAAAGGAACAGGACCGGGGCTGGGGACCCTTCACCCCGAGTTAAGCCTCTGGCTACCGCGGCTGCTTGGGCGTTTCCCCGCATAACCAGCGAGGAGTCTGTCTGATGGCCTCCGCAGTGCATGATGGCTACCTGGGAGGGAAGCTGTAAGGCATCAAGTAATCGGGTTATGAGTCTAACGTTGATAATAGGTGAGCCTTTAGTAGAGAGGAAGCCCCTCTCCCTCCAGATAACCGTGTGGCAATGGGCTATCAGAAAGGAATATTTGGAGTCTGTATATATGTTTACTCTCTTCCCTTTGGCCAGGTGTGGGGTCAGTGTGATGAGCTCGGCCTTTTGAGAGGTGGTGCCCTCTGGGAGTCGGGCTGCCTCCAGGGTCCGCTCGGGTGTTACTACCGCATAGGAGGCTTTCCGACGTCCCTGGGGGTCCAGGCAGGAGCTTCCATCCACAAACAGAGTTAAGTCAGGATTAGAGAGAGGAGAATCTGAGAGTCCTGCCCAAGGCTGAGTGAGGTAGGGTAGGTGGTTGCAGCTGTGAAGGAAAGAGGGCGCTGTATGGAGACCCTGAGGCCCAAGCGTGGAAGGGACCCACAGGGGATGGACCCAAGGCCAGGAAGCAGGAGGGGGCTTAATTGGCAAGAGCCCAGTTGCAATGAGGACAAGGAGTGGGAGTGAGTGGAGTGGGAGCTGGGGGCAGGTTCAGAGGATGGCTGGTCTATGCAGAGGAAATGCCCAACGCGGCACCTTGCTCTGTGCGGACAGCTGTGTGTGTGTGTGTTGGGGGGGAGGTGGGCGGGGGGCAGCGGGGAGGCTACAGAAACCCATCCAATTCATGATACAAGGGCAAGGATGGAGCCTCCAAAGCTCCATGCCCACTCTCATCGCCTGGGCCCAGACACCAAGCCCTCATGTCCTCCAAGGCTCAGACTTGAGTGATCTTTGGGGATGTGATGGGATGCTGTGGGCCCTCCGTTAGGGGTGAGGCCAAGGCTGGGCAGGCACAGAGGACATTGTGAATGCCGCATCCATCTGTGACTAGAGTTCAGGATCTGAAGAAAGGGCCGTGCACAAATGAATAGTAGACAAGAAATATGAATTTAGAAGGCATGGGGGGCCAGGTGGAAGCCTTTCTCTAGGGAGAGGCTCTCTGACTTCTGGGTCCCGGCTGCTTTTATTCACTTGAATACACATCTGCCCTTTAGGAATGCATACAGGCATATCCAAGGATAGTTGGTAAACAGTAAAAGGATTATCAGGTTAGGGGATTGCCTTGAGCCATTTGGCCAACAGTAGGGCAATATTATGCTGATTTTCAGCCCTGCTGAATATCAAAGTCCATTAGCCTTCTAGTGGGACTTTCGAATTAATATGCTAACTGCTGTTGGTCTTTGCTTTCAACAGGACATGGTGGGTAAAGGGCAACCTGCCCTCCTGCACCTTGCTCTTCATGTAATGTTGTCCACCATTCCCGGAGGACACGTTTGTATGGGAAGGGCTCCAGCCCCAACTATTCCCATCCCCATGGATATGAGCTTGAGGTTCCTCTTCCTCACACTCAGATATTTTCTCTCTGAAAAATAAAGTTTTGAGCTCCCTAGCAAGTATGGAAAGAGGGAAAGCGCCCCTTAGAAGAGAGGGAAAGGCTTCGTCAACCTATTCTAGAAACCGCGTGGCCTTTAGTGAGGTCCCGAGCTCCTCGCTGAGCTCCCCAGCGCCACCCCTGCCTCCGCTTCTGACGTTTCCTGCCTGAACTTGGGTGGTGGGACCCTGTGGGCCGCAGGAGAGTCTCCAGGCCCACGGTAAGGCCGCTTCCCCAAGGACTGTGACCCCTGTGGGCTCGCTGCACACAGCCACACCTCGCGTTTCCATCACCCCTGTCCTCAGAGACCCCCGCCTGGGCGGGGGAACAGAATGACACATTTTCGGTCCTTCCTTTCCAAGGGTTCAGGTTTAATGAAACAGGTCGCCGCCCATGCATGCCATCACCAGGGAGTGAGGACTGGCGGGCCCGGCCCATATGCCCTCTCTGCCAGCTGGCAGCTCCCTGGAGGGGCCTGGGAGGAGAGTCAAGGAGGTTTGCCATGGCCCATCCCACCAGAGACCTGGTGCTTGTCCCTATGTTGCCATCCACCCATTCATTCATTCATTCATTCATTCAACAAATACCTATTGAGTGCCCTGTGTCAGAGCCCATGGGAGACGCGGAAGGGACGGCTTAGCCGAGGGCGACCAGAACCTGCCTGCACAGGGCCCCCTTCCTGGGAGGAGATACAGACACCACCATGGAAGACGGACAAGGGAAATCCAGGGGTAAGTGATAAATCCCGGAAGAGAGCAGAACCAGCGGGGACGGGGCAGCGTGGTGGGGAGGCCCTGAGCCTGGTCTCAGGACCTTCCCGAGGGGACACGGAGCTGAGCAGAGGGGGTGAGGCAGCAATGTGCAGAGGAAGGTGCTTCAGGAGAAGCCAGACAGCGTCTATCACCTGGAATCGATCGGGGTGGGCAGGAGCAGGAAGGGGTGAGCACCGAGGCCTGCTCCCCAGGGAAAAGCTGCTCCGGAGCCCGCTGCTTGGCGTCTGCCGGGCTGGTCCCTGATGACAACCTGGCTCCCACCACCCCACCCTACTACCTTCACTCATACCAGTTGCTACGGAAGAGGAGGTCGAGCCCTGGCTGAAATCACACCGGGCCCTCTCCCCCTTCCCCTCCGCCCCTCCCTGAGAGGTGAGAACCTTGGAAGGGTGGTTTATCACGCCCACGGTTGGGTTCAGTTCGGCCTGTGTTCACTGAGCACCTGGCTGCTCCCTGCTTCCAGCCCCGGGAGCCCTGGGCCCTGGGAGGGACCTCCTTCCCTCCCCTCCCTGCACCCCAAACCTGATCACTCCCCTCCACAACCCTCCTCTGAGCGTCCTAGTTGGGACAGGACTGATTAAGGGGCTCTCTGGTCCCATATACAAAGCAGCAGTTCCAAAGCGCAGCCCACCCACTGTCCCTGCTCAGCCCCGTTCAAGTCCACACCCTTCCCACAGGGCCTTCCCTTCTTGGACCCTCAGCCCCACTGCCTCACCCCCACCGCCTCAGCCCTTTCTTCACCCCACCGCCACCCCACCCCCACCCCCACCGCCTCAGCCCCTCCCCCACCGCCTCAGCCCCACCCTCACTGTCTTAGCCACATCACAGCCTGCAGCCTGGTCACCTGAGCTTTCCCTACATTCCCTTGGTCCAGAGAGGGTCTTAGGTATCAGCTTATTGCCCTTGGAGAGCTCATTCCCCCCCTCCCCCCCACCCCGCAGACCTCAGCAGCTGTGGGAGCCTGTGTTGCCTGCAGCTCATACCCGGGGCACTCAGTCCCTTTAATCCTGAGCTATCACCACTGGGGCACAGGCAATAGCACTAGTAAATGTTCAGAAACTAAAGGAATGCAGGGTCAGATCCATCCTCAAGGAGTTTATTATCTTGATAGAGCAAAACGCCTACGAAACTCTTAGGGAGTAAAACAGCTGAGCTGCAAATAGCGCAGAATAAAGCACTAAATAAAAGATGGGGTCTCCATGTTGTCGGAGGACAGGGGAGGCGGTGCTGGGCTGGAATAAACCAGGAAAGCTTCCAGGAGGAGAAGGCCCAGGCAGGCCTCAGAGAGCGAGTGGAGGGTGATTGGGGGGCGGGGGGGCGGGGGCGGGGAGAGCTGCAGATACCTAGATACCAACTAGATACCAAAGTCAACAACAACAGAGCCCAGCTCCCCTGTGCGACAATACCCGTGCGTCCCTGGGCCCAGTCCATAGGGATCCTTTGGAGGCTTGTTCCCTCCCATCTGTTTCCGGGGTGCTTTTCTGAAGGTGGAGGTTGAGTCCCGAGGCCTGAACAACTCCTCTCTTTGGCCAAGAGACAGAGCAGCTGAGGCGGGTGGGTGGGAGGTCTGTTTGCTGGGAAAGGCCTGGCAGGGAGGGACTTGCTTTATTTGGATTTGGGGGCCTATGATGGGGGGGATGGGGGCAGGGGCGGGGAGACAGCAGTGCATGGCCCCCTCTGTGCCCAGTGCCGGGGCACTTCCAGCCTTGCTGGTGTGAGAATAAACAAGTAATCTTTTCTGTCAAAGAAGGGAGTTTAGGCAGCTGCTATTTTGAAATGGCAAAGGTCAACTCCTCCCTTTTTCCTTTAAATTAGCTAATTGTGCAAGAATGTGAGCCTAAGCTCTGACCAATCCAGAGTGAGGGACAGCCTGCGTCAGGTATAAAACCCGACCCGACCTCCTGCTCGGTGCGCGTGCTGCCAGCCCCTCAGCAGCACATCTCCTGCAGGAGGAAAGATGCTACCTTCGTCTGGCTCCCAAGTGTCCTTTGTGTTCTAGCAGGACCCCTGGTTTGGGGCTCCCCTTCTTTCTGACACTGGGAGGGGCTGCCCCAGGACAGTGCTGTTGGTGCAGCGGGAGCCACGCCTCGGCAGCAGGGGAGAGGCTCTGCCACGTTGCCAATGATTTGCTGGTCTGTGGTCCCCAAGGGTGGCGGCCCATTTCCTTTCTCTGCTTCCAAGACCCAGAATGCCCGACCAGGTCACAGGCTGGCAGAGCGTCCTCCCCAGCACGAAGCTTCGTGCCCTCCCTCCTCCCCCCAACGCTGGGCTTCTTCAGCCACCCCCTGGGCCTTATTCTCTCCACAGCACCCCCCTCCCTTTTTAAAATTTCAGGTGAATTTGCTTTTTATGTTGTGTTTGCATTTGCATCCAGCTCAATATCTCAAAGGAGTGATTATTTCAGCATGTAACGATTTAGTTCTTCTCTTGGCTGCCCCAAACTGTAAGGGGCAGGAATAGAATTGTGGGGACCAGCTATGGTTATGGGGATCTAGTAACATGATTGCCTTGTGTTGGTTAAAGAAAGGACATTCTAACCTGGCTGGGAGGTTTGAGTTTTTTTTTTTTTAGGGGAGAATGGTAATTTTTATTTTTATTTTTAAAATATATTTTATTGATTTTTTTTTACAGAGAGGAAGGGAGAGGGACAGAGAACCAGAAACATCGATGAGAGAGAAACATCGATCACTGCCTCCCGCACACCCGCCACCAGGTATGTGCCTGCAACCAAGGTACATGCCCTTGACCGGAATTGAACCTGGGACCCTTGAGTCCTCAGGCTGATGCTCTATCTACTGAGCCAAACCAGTTAGGGCCTGGCTGGGAGTTTTACATGCCCATCCCCCCACCTCTGTCCCTCACTCCCCCTGCTGTCCTCCCCCCCAAAATCTGACAACCTTGGACCTGGGAATCAACCTTAGAATGTGGTCCATTCTTATTCAAGAACAGCCTATTAGCATGGAAAGATTAACAACCTTGTTGCCCAAACAATGGGGCCCACCCTGCATTGCCTACTTCCCCTGCCTGTAACCCCTACCTCCCCATGAAATCCTTGTCTTATAGCTGGCTTTGGCGGGGGGGGGGGGGGGGGGGGGGAGGCGGAGGACTGCAGAGCAGATATTTGTGGATGACCTGCTGCTCTCCCACACTGCAGGCAGGATTGGAATAAACACTCATATATGATTCAACCCTGTCTCCACTGAATTGGCTCAAATAGTGACAAGTGAGGACCCAGTGATTGTCTGGTTTCAAAACCACCCACATTATAAAAGTAAAACCATGGATTGTGTCGTGATGCTTCATAAATCTACCTGCAGGAGCCAAGGAGAGGCACGGAGCGGCTGTCACGCGCCCGGCGTGTTCCGGGCAGCGGCTCTAGAACATGAGTGTGTCCGGGATGCATAGCCTGGGAATTGTACACCGGAAACCTGTCATTTTACTAACCAATGGCACCCAATAAATTCAGTAAGAATAATTGTTAAAAGTATGGCTTAACCACTACTGATTATGCAACTTACATTTCTGCCAATATCATTTTGAGGCTGATTTATGCCAGGCAGGACTATAATTCCAGTCTTTGCACCAATTATCAAAAATACACTCTGTAATCCTGAATATATTATTTCCAGAGAGAAAAGAAACAATGGGATGTTACGTTGAGTCTACGTTGCAAACCCTGTTGGAGCCCAATCCCTTTTCTAGAACCTCTGACCCCCATCCGCCCGCACAGGTGCTCGCTGCTGTCCCCTTATCTGCCCCTCCCACGGGTGCCTGCTGTTCCCTTTCATCCCACACTCCTGCTGCTCATCTGGTCCAGTTGCACAGGAGGACGCGGGGCCTCTGAGACCGAAAGGAACTCGCGGGGTGGCTGAATGGCTCTGAGTTGCGGGGCGTGGGACTCAGATGGAATCAGGGGAGGTTTTCAAATCAAAGCAGAGAAGACACCCATCTGATCAGCATCAAACTGCTGGAGTTTGGATTGGTTTCTGCCACAGGAGTGGCCAGAGGGAAACGTGAAGGGCTCGCAGGAAACAGGGGCAGCCGTGAAATTCACCCCCGTAACCTGGCCCAGCACATGGCAGAAAAGCAAAGACGAAGTGGGTGCCTGTTTCTGCACACGTCACCAGCAGAGAAATCACCAGCAGAGAAATCACCAGCAGAGAAATCAGCCGCTGCCTGGGAACCGCACGGCTCCAGGGGAGTGAGTGCAGGGTTGCGAGGAGGCACCGCTGGGTGGCAGGCAGCTCTGAGGAGCGGAGATGCCAGCAGGCAGAGCATGGGAGTTAAACGGGGTCTGCAAAGAGTCGTCACCGCCATAGCGGACTTGTTTTCAATAAGTAAATCTCATCTCACTGCCACGCGTGCCCCGAGCTTTCTAGAATGCTGTCTTTTCCAGGTGCACCACTTTCCAGATCACGAGTTCCGCCTGTTCCTGTCAGTCAGTTGCCTTTTCACTGCTCAGGATAAAACTCGCCTCTCCTGGCTCCCTCCCCTGCTGCCCCCTCCTCGGCAGGCGGCAGGCGGCAGGCGGCTGCTGGGTAAGTCTCCCATTCTTAAAGGCAGGAGGCAGGCTGCGCTCCTTCTCTGAAGCCACTGGTCCGAGTGGGAGGGTCCTAGGGCCTCACCAGGGCTCTTCCCACCACGAGGACGTGATCTACTGCTCTGGGTGCAGGGGAGGCCCCAGAGATGCCCTCGCCACGCCCCCCACCCCCCCGCAGGGTGCACAAAGGAACAGGATGAAATGTGGCCATTGGTAAGGGAAAAGTCAAAAGGAACTGTTTAAAGAGCAAAAACCTCCCAGGAAGCCAGAAGTGTATTGTAAACAGGAAGAAAAAGCATCAACCCCAAGCAAACATACCTTGCAGAACGAAAAGTCTAGACCCCAGCCAGATGCCTCCAGCAGCCAATGCAGCCACCGTGGCCAGAGGGCACCGGCTCCTCAGACCTGCGGGCCCCACAGCCGTCACAGCCCACAGCCATCACACCCCACAGCCATCACAGCCCACAGCCGTCACACCCTACAGCCATCACACCCCACAGCCGTCACAGCCCCACAGCCATCACAGCCCCACAGCCATCACAGCCCCATAGCCTTCACAGCCCCACAGCCGTCACACCCTACAGCCGTCACACTCCACAGCCGTCACACCCCACAGCCGTCACAGCCCCACAGCCGTCACAGCCCCACAGCCGTCACACCCCACAGCCGTCACAGCCCCACAGCCGTCACAGGCCCATAGCCGTCACACCCTACAGCCATCACAGCCCCACAGCCATCACAGCCCCACAGCCGTCACACCCCACAGCCATCACACCCCACAGCCATCACACCCCACAGCCGTCACACCCTACAGCCATCACAGCCTACAGCCATCACAGCCCACAGCCGTCACAGCCCACAGCCGTCACACCCCACAGCCATCACAGCCCACAGCCGTCACAGCCCACAGCCGTCACACCCCACAGCCATCACAGCCCACAGCCGTCACAGCCCACAGCCGTCACACCCCACAGCCGTCACAGCCTACAGCCGTCACAGCCCACAGCCGTCACAGCCCACAGCCGTCACACCCCACAGCCGTCATAGCCCACAGCTGTCACACCCCCACAGCCGTCACAGCCCACAGCTGTCACACCCCCACAGCCATCACAGCCCCACAGCCGTCACACCCCACAGCCGTCACAGCCCACAGCCGTCACACCCCACAGCCGTCACACCCCACAGCCGACACAGCCCTACAGCCGTCACACTCCACAGCCATCACAGCCCACAGCCGTCACAGTCCCACAGCCGTCACAGTCCCACAGCCGTCACACCCCACAGCCGTCATAGCCCACAGCCGTCACACCCCACAGCCGTCACAGCCCACAGCCGTCACACCCCACAGCCGTCACAGCCCACAGCCGTCACAGCCCACAGCCGTCACACCCCACAGCCGTCACAGCCCACAGCCGTCACACCCCACAGCCGTCACAGCCCACAGCCGTCACACCCCACAGCCGTCACACCCCACAGCCGACACAGCCCTACAGCCGTCACACTCCACAGCCATCACACCCCACAGCCGACACAGCCCTACAGCCGTCACACTCCACAGCCATCACACCCCACAGCCGTCACAGTCCCACAGCCGTCACACCCCACAGCCATCACAGCCCACAGCCGTCACAGCCCACAGCCGTCACAGCCCACAGCCGTCACAGCCCACAGCCGTCATGCACAGGAACTAGAGAACGAATGGGGCTGCAGAGGCTTCCATCGGTGACAGGCAGCGGGCGGGACGCCCCGACCCAGACATGCGCTCTTGCAAACTGATGACAGACATGCACTGGGTCTGTGGTGACACGGGCGAAGGAGGAGGACACTGACCACGCTGTCCAGTCTGGCCCCCTCACTGGCTGCCTAGGAGCTGCGGCCAGGAGAGAGGCTTTCATTCCTCCTGCCCTGTTGTAGACGTGCCCTGGCCAGTGCTTTGAAAAATAAAAGGTGCTCTGTACCCATCAATGTTGTGGGTGTAACCCATGGTCAAACCCTCCGAGCCCCTCTTTTTCTGGTCCAGACACTGTGAGACCTGAAGAATGCTTGCCCATAACCTCCAGCAGGGAACAGTCCCCATTCCGTCCAGCAGCCTCAACCCTGCAGGCTCGAATCTCAGGAACTGCTGTCCAGGACGTGTGTGCCCTCGGCGCCCACACACTCACGGGCTGTGACACATCCAGACTTCTGGAACCGGTACCCCCAAACTGTAAAAAGGCCCCAGCAGCTGTCTCACGGGGGCCTTCCCCTGCCCCACCTCACTCCCCTCTTTCCCAAGGTGTCCAGGAGTGGGGGTGGGCCTGGGACCCCAACCCACCCAGAGCCCAAGACTTAGCCCTCAGCCTCCTCCCTCAGTCCAGAAACCCCCGCTCCTCCCTCTCTGAGGCCACAGGCAGCCTCCCTCCCCACCTGGGGCCCCGCAGCGCCAGCACCATGCTGCGCCAGCACCAGCCTTGCTAGTCCTGGCTCACAGCGCAGGTCTCCAGGTGGCGTTGACATGGTCACAGGTGCTCTGTGTAGACTGGACTTCTGGGACAGCCATTTCCTTAACTTCCCTCTTCACCACGCCTCTGCCCTGCAGTTCTCCCGCACCAATTCTCTTCCCGTGCTGGCCCCTGAAGCGTCAACTTTCCTCAAGTTCAGGGTTAATCTCCTTCCCTGGGCCCCTCCTCTCAGCAACACCACCATGGAGGCCCCCACCTCTCCCTCCCTGGTCCCACCCCTCCCCCGTTCAGGCTTCCTGGCCAGCCATTCCCCCTGGGGGCCGGGAAGAGCCTCAGAATCTCAGGGAGATGCCTCTTTAATAATAAAAGCACATTCAGACTTTACATTGAGAAAACCACCGAGGTTTCCACAGTCCAGACTATAGGTTAGGCGTGAGCAGAGCAGGAACGATAGCCCAGGGCAGGACGTCCCGGTGCCCAGCAATGGGCAAATCCAGAGAAAGGAACTGTTACAGGAGGGCCTCGCCCCCTCCCGCCCCTCGTCAGCCATGTGGCTTAGGCCTCCTTAAGAGGCAGAACAAGGGGCCGGAGAATCGTGTTGTGCGACCCTCAGACAAGGACAGGAGACAGCAGGCCCCGGTCGGCCAACCTAAAGGAGGAGGTAGTTCAAAATCCAAACGTTTATTTACAGTTGCTTTTGAGAACTAAGCTGCCCCGAATTTTACCTTCCCTCTTGCTCAAGTTCTTTGTAGCAACAGTTCATTAAAATTTAGTTATTAATAAAAATAGAAAAAGGAAGAGTCGGCCCCTCCCGACTAAAGGAGCCCTTGCCAACGCCCAGGGCAGCCTGGAGCCACCTGCTCGGTTCTTTGGAGCACACTTTGCACTTCGCACTTCGTGTGGCTCCCTGAATAGACTCTCTGTGGCACTAGAGTTCTTCGCTGTGAATTCTTCCGTAGCCAAACTCAAGAACCTTGGTTCTGCTGTTGCCGCCAACAAGACCATACAATGTAGAGGTCCACCCCGCGGACCGGGGAGGCGCTGCAGAGCGAGCAATCTGCCCTCCTGAGCAGCCATGTGCCCACTCGGGCGGGCTTGGCCCCCACACTACCCTGGAGGCCCTGTCAGAATTTCCGGGTGTGTGAGCACCAGGTGTGTGAGTTTACCAACAGGAATCGTGAGCTTAAGAAGTGGGGGAGGCACACCGGGGAGGACTGTCCCAGCCAGGGAGCTGCAGGAACGAAGGCGCGGCTCTGACTACTATGCCGATGCTGCAGAGAGAAGTGTAAGACCTGGAAGGCTTGAGACCTGAGAGGGCGGCTGTGGAGAGGCAGCCCACGTCGGCCACACCAGTGCTCCTGCTGCGCAGTGATCTTCACCTCCTGACCTCGGCCGGTGCCTCCTGACCCACCGGGAGCCTTCCTGGTCCATTCAGGCCAGCCTCCTGTGCCAGCGCCAGGCGGAGGAGCTGCCGCGGGGGTTGGAGTGAGGCTCTGGAGAAGAATGTGGATGGGAGCAGGGTGAGGCTTCTGTGCCATCAAAACATAAAGAAGGGGCGAGCTCTCGCTGGCACTGCCATAGGCACCAGGAAGCAAAACCGGGCGGACCGGGCGGGTCCCCGAGCCGCCACACCTCCCCTTCCTCGCCCGCCTTTGGTGTCGGAATCATCACCCATTAAAGCCCACTCTCGAGAGGACCTTGTGCTTGACTCCAGGACGGCTGGGCAGGATCGCCTAGGCCTCCCTCTGCGGCCCACCCAGCCGGCCTTCAGCTGCGCTGCCGAGGGGGAAAGCTGGACTGGCAGCTGGGAGAAGACGGAACAGGCGGGTCGCTGGGGCTGGGCTTTAAGGAGGAAGAACTCTGAGACAGAAGGGGTGCCAAGTGTGTACAGATTAGAGCGATGATCACCAAAAGCAAAACTCAGAGGCAGCACTGAATGTGTATGGTTCTGCGGAGAACAGTTCCCAGAGGTGGTCTGTGCAGCTGACCTACTGACGTGCTGGGAGCTGTCCCCCTGAGTGGGAAACGGGCCCCAAAACTCCAGTGACGCCCAGCCCAGTAGCTAGACTCCCGTCTATTGGTGGTGGTGGTGGTGGAGGGAGGGTGTGGGGGTGGGGTGCGGGGTGCGGGGGGGGGGCGGGGGGCGGCCTGCAGAAGCCAGCCCTTGGGGAGCAGAGAAGTAAATGGACAAACATGAGCTAGTGTGCGTGGTGGAAGCACGGCTCCTGTGTGCCCTGGATAAGGACAGTGACCGGCTGCTGAGCACAGGAGGCCAGAGAGGGCGGAGTCAGCAGCAGAACAGAACCTTAGGACTTGAGCTGACCGGGAGCCGCAGCACCCCCACCTGAGGCCAGCTGGCGGCTCTGCTGGCTCCACCTCAAGCCAGACGTGCCCGGCTTGTTCTAGTCCAGGGAAGGGCCAGGAAGCTCCAGCGTTCTCAAAAGAAGAGGGCTGAGCTGGGCTGCCCAGTCTGTAAGGACACGCCAGCGGAGATCGTGGGTGGCCCCCGGGACCTGTATCAGGACCAGGACTCCCTTTGGGGCTGCAAGGACCCGTTTAGCAAAGCAGAGAGCTCCTCTCAAAAGAGGTTTCCAAGCTGAAAACAAACTGAGTCGGTTCAGATGCTTCTAGAGCATGAGCAGCCTGTGCAAGCCACGGGGGAGCCGGGAGCCGCCCGGGCTCCTCACCAGGCCCGCCTGCCCTTCCCACAGCGTCTTCACTGGCCGCCTGGGCCTGCCAAGTGCGGCCAGTCTACCTCCCCGGCCACGGCAGCATCGCCACCTGTGAGCTCATCCCAGCGAAGAGGTTTGGGCTGTTGGAAACTAGCGTGGTCTCAGGAGAAGGCAGAGCTTAGTCAGCGCGGAGCTGAGGCTGGGAGAGGGAGCCCGCCCTGCACCGCAGAGTTCAGGGTCCAGCTCAAGTCCTGAGAGGAGGCACCAGCCTGGCTGGGAGGCCAGCGGACTGTGCCGGCCTAGAGACCGCGCACGGGCTGCTCTTTGTCCTGTCCACCACATGCCCTGCCACACGGCCCCATCTTCATCCCCCACAGGGGCCCCCACAGGGTTTCTCCGCAGGTTGAGGTGAACACCTGTCCATGGCCCCCATCAACGCCAGAAGCAGTTCTGTTTCCAGCACTTTCTGTGGTCACTCTTCTGCCTCCTGCCCTTTTCTAAGCAGTTTCAAGCTTTTGCCTCTCCGTTATCCTCCCCAGAATTACCTGCGGCCACACCCAGGCGGCCACTGCAGGCAGAGGGCAGATTTCCTTCCCGTGCTCTGGGCCTTTCCCAGCCTCTTAACCAAGGCCATGGCGCCCCTTTTGGTATCCCAAAGACTGAGGGCAAACGAAGAAAAGCCATCTGCAGGAACTCGGCTCCTCTCCTGGCCTTGGAAAGACCCTTCCAGACTCAAAGGGGCGCGTCCCAGGGCAGAGTCTGCGGGGCGTGGCGGGGAGCTGCAGGCCCCGCCGTCCTGCCTGGAGCTTTGTCTGGAATCGGAGAGAGCACAGCTTGGTCGTCAGGACTGCCATGGACACGCCGTGGGTGCCTGGGAGACCCCACACAGCTCCCCAGTAGAGGGGGAATGAGGAACAGACGGCAAGGTCAGCAGGTAGGAGCAAGTCAGAGTGAAATCAATGACCCAGCAGGTGGGAGGGGGCACCCTGGGCAAGGCCAGGGTGTTAGTAGAAGGAAAGGGAGTGGACCCGGGCCATCGGGCCATCGGGTCATCACCATCCCCTGGCTCCGCTGCCCCCAGGCTTCTTCCTCACCCAGGGCTTTAAGGTGGCCTGAGGGATGGGGAAGCATCTGAGGGACCCTAAGACGGGGCAGAGCCAGATGGCTGGGCCTGCCCCAACCCCTCTGCAGCTGGCGTCTCCCCGCCCTGCCTCCTCTCTGCGTCCACACCCTTCTGGCTCATCCTGCTCAGTTCTCACCGGCTCTCTCCTCCTGGGCCCGCCCCCTTTCCTAGCACCAGACCTGGCTGTATTGTCCCCTCTCGTTCCTCTCCACTTCCACACAGTGGCTGAGGGCCAGGATCCAGAGCTGAAGTCTCAGAGGAGTGTCACAGTCCCGGTGGAGCCTCGAGGTGCGTGAGGAGAGAATGCCTGTCCCTTCTGTCAGTCCTGTGCCATCTGTGAGGCCTGAGGTGGGAAAGCAGGCCGGGTGCAAGGAGCAACCACAAAGCACACTAGCTCCTCCTTCACCGCATGTGAAGCCTGCCTTTCCCCCAGCAGGGTGGCTGCTTCCCAGCCAGGCTAGATGCTGGCTTGGCGTCTAACGGCCTCAAGTGCCAGTGGAGGCAGCACTCAGTGGCCCGAGTCCACCCACGAACCTCGGAAACCCTCTTCTGGTGCAGGTGCGGTCTCTAAGGGCAGCGCTGCTGTGGTGCAGGCCCCGGCCGCCCCATCAGTAACTGACGGAGAGCAGACATCAAAGGGCAGAAGGTACTTTTCCTGGGCATCTTCTCAATCCCCAGGTGGCCTCAGTGAGCTGCCAACGGCTCACTCAGAAGAGAAGATGAATTTACTCCCCCTGGCCCCTGACAGGCCGGCGAGGGCAGCTCCTCTCCTGCTCCATGGACGTGAGCTGGGCCCTCAGCCTGGAGAGGCCAGCACCCCCAGGAATGTACCTACAGGCCCCTTAGTGGGTCCCCAGAAGGCCTGATCCTTCCAAAGGTAGAAGCAATGATGATCTGCAAAAGAAGCCGAAACGCCAAAGGAAACTGCTGAGAAAAGCAGGGGTGGGGGTGGGGGTTGGAGGGGCTGGTGGGTAGGGGGGACATCTCCTCTGGGTTGGTCTAGGATCTCCCCAGCACTGACCCCGACTTCTGCCCTCTCTCTGAGCCCCCAACCTGCAGAGGGGGCTTGATGCTGTTCCCAGTGCCCAGCGGGTGCCAACAGTTGCTGCCTGCTGGTGGGGAGGGGTGTGGTGGGTGCTTGGAGTTCTAGGATTCCATGGACACCCCTAGAGTGGCGGTGGGCTGTGGCAGCTTTGCCCAAGCAGCTGCCTCCAGGGGCGTGGGTGGGCTGGGACGGGCTTCATTCAGCGGCCTGTCGGGGGCAGGGTGACCTGTGCAGCCTGTGACGAAGGGAGAGGAGGAGGGAATCCCCCTGGACTTCCCAAACACCTCGTTTCTTCCCTGCCAGGGTGGTTCCAGAAGCCAGGCGGCCTCGCGCTGGGGCTGGCAGAGCAGGGCCGCTGAGGCCCGGGGCCCTGGCAGGGCTCGCAGCACGTGCTCTGCCTCTGGGTAGGGTTCAGTTTGCATTTTTTGGCAAAGAAACATCTTAGCGCACTTTTTAAGCTGCCATCCCCTCCTCCCAAGCCTTCTAATTAATATCTACGCCGTGAATTATTTATGGGAACATGTGTTAGAGTTTAAAGAGCATTGTGTGCAGATCCTTTGCTAATCAATTTATTTTAACAGGTTCTCGCGTTACTACCAGCCAAATGGGAGGTTTCCCAGCCACTGGAAGCCTCTGCCCAACAAGCCTGTGTTGGGAGTTATATCCAGCTCGCCCCAGCCTGCTGCCCCTCCCCCTGGCCTGCCCGGGTCCTGGCCAGGCGGTCCCCTCCTAATCGCATCTGGAGAAGAAGCGTTACCCATCGTTCCCTCTCCAACCAGAAAGACAAACACCAGTCCTGGGTCGTTCTAAACCATCACTCAGTGAGATGGGGGCGTGCCTTCCAGGCTTCAAGTCCATGTTTGCCCAGGTTATGATTAAAATATACCTGGGATGGAGAAGTCAGCCCCAAATTCTAAACCAACAAGGGCAGCAAAACTAAAGAACCCCCCCTCCCCCACTCTGTGTGTCTCTCCAGTGGCCCTTCTCCCTGGGGCAGCCAGGGGACCAGGGGAGCAGCGGGTCTACAGCAAACTCAACGCCAGCCCTGCTCAGTGCGGGGCAGCTGAAAAACAGTTGGGGATGGGGGGAGGGAGGTGGGTACTCTAACGCGCCCTGCTCTCCAGGAGACTGCAGTCCAGGTGGCTGCCACTCTGCACCTGTGCTTTTCTGCCCAATCAGGGCAAAGGACAGGGAGGAGCCATTGTGTTCTTTGCCTCCCAGAGGGAATTCATGGTGCTGGAGGCCAGGGAGACACAGCTGCCTGCCTGCTTCTCCCCGGCCGAGCGGAGGGGACCGGGCTGGGCTGGGCTCTGCCTCTGGCCAAGGTCCAGAAGGAACCAGGACCGCAGACAGGCCTTGCCTGGCCCTGCCCAGTGTTGTCATCACCACTCGCAGAGGCCCCTGGGGGGTGAGCTCCTGCTCCCAGCCCCGAGCCCTGTGGGACCGAGTCCAGAATTCTCTGACAGCTCTCAGGGTGTTTGGGAGGCCTAATCCTGCTGTTCTTATGGTTTTCATGTGCGAGAGCTCATCCGTGGGGGCCTCTATCTGGGCAAAGTGGGGAGTCACTGTCTCAGTGGGCGCCTTGGCCTTGCCCTGTGGGCGGGGCTACCCTGAGCCAGCAGAGCCTCCTGAGTCCCCACGTCTCCCAGCGAACTTTGGGGAGCAGGCAAGGAAGCTGCCTCGTAAGAGCCTGGGATGCGCTCACACTGACACAGCCTGCAGGTGTGGCTTATGGCCCACGGCTGGGCCTGTCCCCTCCGCAGCCTTGACCCCTCACAGCACGAGTCCCTGTGGTCCTGGAGCAGCGATGTTCTTGTAGGGGCTCTGACGCTTAGGCTTTGGGGACCAAATTCCCGCCCCCCCCAACCAGTGAAAGTAAAACCAAGCAGAGACTAGCCCAGCGTCCAGGGCAGATGTGGCCTGGCAGGCCATACACGGCTTGCCTCCCCTGGGGAGGGAGCCACTCTGAGAGCACCAAGGGGGTGGGCCCCAAAGCTGGAGGTTCAAGCCGCCAGCAAGGGCACAGGCCTCACCCAGCTCTCAGGCTCTGGGCGCTGTCGGACCACTGTCACCCACTGTAACCTCCGTCCAGGGAGGAGGCGCAGGTCTCCCCTGACCCTTTCCTCAGGAAGGCAGCCCGGGCTGGTGTCGTCTCCACATTTTAGGGAGTACGAGGGACTTTGGGGCCAGCACAGCAGGGACGTACTGCCATGGCCATGGACAGCCCAGTGCCCCCCACCCCCCACCCCCTTCCCGAAATCCTTTGTGGTTCAGCTGGCTCGTGTGTTTCTAGAAGGCACACAGCTTAATCTAAAGTGTGTCAGCCACTGGGGCCTGCTCAGGCTCCATTCAAAGCACAAATTCAACCTCCTCCCTGGGTACTTTCCGGGATTTACAATCAGCTCCTCAGCCCCTCCCCATCCTGCTGCTGGTATGGATCTTATGTGCCTGTGGTTTGGGCCTTCAAGACCCAGTAAGAATGTGCATTGTCAATGCGGACCATGTGCCAGTTCCCTGCCTAGGGCTGCAGGGCCCCGAGGCAAATGAGGCAAGTCCGCCTCAGGCTGGAAAGTCAGATGAATTTAAGGGGACAGTGCACCTCGGTGGCCTTGCTGGATGTGGCCAATGGCTGCTGCAGCATATCCTGCACCAGGGGGACTGGGCGCAGGCACAGGGCCTGTCCTGCTGTGAGTCTGGTGTGTGCAGACAGCCCAGAGCTGCTGGGTCCCTCCACTCCCTCCCTCCCTCCCTCTCTCCTTCCCTCCCTCCCTCCCTCCCTCCCTCTCTCCCTCTCTCCCTCTCTCCCTCCCTCTCTCCTTCCCTCCCTCCTTCCCTCCCTTCCTCTCTCCCTCTCTCCCTCCCTCCCCCCTCCTTCCTTCCCTTTTGCCCCCCTCCTTCCCTGGCGCATTCTGTTTGTGTTCTGAGAGGCCTGAGGGAGGTCCAGCCAGGCCCGAAGCAACAAAACCCATTTCAAATGAATGGACCTGCAGGGTGTTTGTATTCTGGGGATCATTTGGTCCATTCTTTTGTTCACAATTTTTTTTTAACACGGGAAACTGTTCTGCAAACAAATCGAATGTGTGAAGCAGATCAAAATTACAAAAGGAAAACCAACTGGCCCCATCACACAGGCAATCCTGAACCTCAGCTAACCCAAACCCTGGCTGATGCCCGGTGACCCCCAGGACACCAGAGGACGGGGCCTGCTCTGAGGCCATCACCCACACTTCCTTCTCCCCAGTGAAAGGAATTTTTAGGGGTGAAATAGGCAGGTCTAGGAAATTTTTAAAGATTAAGGGGTCCATGGAAAAAAACACAGGACTACAGAGTTGCAAAAGGGCACATTTCCATAAGACAAGGGAGCTGGGAGCCCAACAGGTACACATTTAGAGAATAAAGGGAAGGAAACCCCTCATTCAAAGAAAGAGGAAGAAAGCTCAGAGGGACTAGGAGCACAATAAGGGAGAAGGAGGGAACTTCAGGTATGTCACCTGAGACTTGAGCTCAGGAGTTGCTACAGTGACCAAGTCAAAGGGGAACAGTGACCAATCAGAGGGGATTCGGAGGCACAAAAAGCTGCAGCCTTTATAACCCCGGAGAGAGGGACTGGGTGGGACTCCCCCCCCTCCACACGGGGAGTCTGTGCTTGTTTCTCAATAAACTTCCACTTTGCTAGACCACCTTCCGGCCCTGGTTTCATTCTTGGGCTCCACGGGATAAGAGCGGAACCGTCCTGCCCAGGGGAACCCCGCGTTTCCAGATGTCCCGTTTCCCCAGGAAAGGCCGCTGGCTGCAGCCAGGGGAGGGCTGCTGGGAGGGAGGGAGCTCATGTCGGAAACCCGGGCGCAGACACGCCTGCTGGGTGCCCACCTCTCCCACAGGCTGGCCGGCTTCTCCTGCCCGCCCCCCCCCCCCCCCCGCCCCCGTGAAGGCGGCTTCTCTGAACATCCGGGCAGGGAGCCAGCTAAGCCCCCAAGTCCCCTCCCTCCGCCATCCCACTGCCAGGCCCCAGTCGGGAGGCGCCCCCAGCAGCTGCGGACTGACCCCCAAAGCTGATGCGAGGGCTGCGCTGGGGGACAGCACCCCCTCCCCCAACATTTCACACCGTGACCCCCACAGTCCTTTCTTAAGCCTTGGCTGGCATCGCCCACCCCATGGTGTGAGCAGTTGAGGGCCACAGCTCTGCACATCCCCGCGGGCCCTCAGCGGGGCTGGCCCGGCGCCCCGCCCGCGAGCGGCTTCCCGCAGCGCCCGCGCCCGCCGGTCTCCAGGCGCCCAGGCTGCCGGGGAGGCGGCCCTGCGAGCTCACTGCACGGGACCGGGAGGTGTAGATGCAACTCCGGGCGGCCCCGAACCCTGCATCCCGGGCGGGCGCCCCCCGCTACCTCGCCGCCCCTGCGACGCCCGCTCCACGCGGATGCCCGCCGCCCTGTCGGCTCCCGCGCCGCGCTTTGCTGCTCCCGCCGGGCGGGACCAGGAGCCTCCGCAGCAGGACCCGCGCCGCCGGGCACCGTCCACCTCCCCTCCCGCTGGAGCCGGGCCTCCAGCTTCCAGGAAGCCCCCTCCCCATCCCCCCCCCCCCCCCCCGCCCCGCTTCCTCCCGCGCCCGGACTCCCGGACCCGCGCGGTGCTCCAGGCGGGTTTGCGCCTTTAAGTCCCGGGCGGCTCGGCCGCGGGGCCCAGGGAGCCGTTGGGAGCGGCCGTTACCCCGAGGCCTCCGCGCGGGGCGGGTGGGTGGGAGAGGGCGCCCTGCCCCACGCGGGACCGGTCCCACGGCCGCCCCGCCCCGAGCTCCCAGCTGGGGGTTCAGCCAGCAGCGCCCCGCCCCGAGCTCCCAGCTGGGGGTTCAGCCAGCAGCGCCCCGCCCCGAGCTCCCAGCTGGGGGTTCAGCCAGCAGCGCCCCGCCCGTGCCGCCCTTTCCGCGCCCCCCGCCCGCGGGAACTCCTGGGGGGTCTCTGCTCTGTGGCACCCCAGGGCCGGGTGTGCGCGGAGCTCCGCCTCTGGGTTTCTGGGGTGTGGGGGATCGGGGGTTGGGGGGTTGAGGACCCGCTGGGAGGGTTTCCCAATAGGACGCGTCCCTGATTTCACGTGTCCGTCCCGTGGTCGGGCGGGGGTCCTCCCTGCCCGTTGGAGAACCGCGCACTCGGCTTTCTGAAGGGACTGAAAGTCACTGGGGGGACGGGGAGCCGGCCGATCCGGGCGTGTTGACCCCCGGCTGTCCCTGGGTCAGGAGCCTCCCTGGGAGCCCTAGACGGCGCCTTCAGCGGCTTGGGCTCGAGGAGGAACCACCGAGCGCCTCCAGCCCCACCTTCCCTGAACCACCTCGCCCCTCTCCATCCGCGTGAGGTCAAAGGATCTCATCTGCTTCCCCAACGAAAACCGAAAACCGAGGCCTCAGTCTCTCCACCGGCACCTCCCGCCCAGGGTGGGCGCTGCACTTCCTCCGGCTGTTCGCACAGTCTTGGATAAGGACCCCTCCCTCCCACTCCGCCCTTCTTCCCAGCTCAGAGGAGCCAGAGCCGGAAGGCCAGAGAGAGGAGGTGACCCTGGAGAGAGAAAGGGGGGCTCAACCAGCTGGAGGTGGTGGCAGCCTGTCCCTGCGCGCGCCCGCCTCTCCCATCACCCCTTCCAAACCACTGAAGAACTTTTTTTAAAATCTCAAATGAATTGGCTAATTTTTGAGGCACCCATAAGAGGGCTCTAAGATCATACCCACTCGTGTTGGTGTACATCCGCTAAAATAGAGTTTCATAACCATCCACGTGTCATTGGTGCCCCCCATCCTGCACCCCCCGCCTCCACCAGATCCACCTGTGACAGTTGCTGCCACAGTCATGCTCAACGGCAAGGAGCCACCTGGAGAGGGATGGGGGGGGGGGGGGGTGTCCGTCTTTAGTTAGAGCTTGGACTTTAAAGTGGAGGGCGACACTGAAAGATGCCAAAAACGGAGGTGGAAAGCCCTGGCCCTAGGCATGTGGTGATGAGGCGAGTGAGTGACCTTGTCCAAAGCCAAGGGGCAGAGCCCGCTGGAAAGAGGAGGTCTGGGGCTAGAAGGAGGTGCAGCTGTCCCTCGTGGCAGAGGGTGTCTAGATGGGACTCCTCTGCTTTGCTGGACTTTGACCGTGTCTAGAGTTTGAGGGGGCGGGGGAGGGGAAGTCACACTCCCAGACCCTTAAAAGAGTCTGTTTCAGCCCTGACAGGTTTTGCTCAGTGGATAGAGCGTCGGCCTGTGGACTGAAGGTCCCAGGTTCGATTCTGGTCAAGGGCATATACCTTGGTTGACATCCCCAGTAGGTGGTGTGCAGAAGGCAGCTGATCGATGTTTCTCTCTCATCGATGTTTCTAACTCTCTATCCCTCTCCCTTACTCTGTAAAATAACAATAAAAAGAAAATAAAAAAGTTCATTAAAAAAAGAGCTCATTTCAGATCACCTGCAGGCAGGTCCTGGGCTCCATTATGTCACATGGCAAAGGGGAGTGTCCTCGGAAACCTAGGTAGCCGGTAGGAAGGCAGCTGAGGCCTTGGGGGAGGGCTACTAGGTAACCAGGCTGGGGGTGGGGAGGCCCCAGCAGGAGGCTCCAGACCATTGCTGCCCAGGCCCCCTGGGAACCCTGCAGCTTCTGGCTCACAGGCTGGGCTTTAAGCCAGGAGGGCAGAACCCAAGGTGCCTCCAGCAGGAAATGAGAAGCTGTAAACAGGACCAGAACCTGTGAAACCTTTGAAAAATCTGTATCTTGTCATTTCTAAATGTTTCTATTTTGGTCAACTCCTTTCTTTGTAGCTAAACCCTTAGCACAAAGAAGGTGGGGAGAGGGGAGAGGGAGACTGTCTAGTCTTGAGTGGAGCCAGATCCCTATCAAAACAACAGCGCTGCACACACACACACACACACACACACACACACACCCATGAGGAGGACTGACCCTGGGGCTGCTGTACACACAAGGAATGGTGGGTTGGAGGAGAGTAGGCAGCAATGGGGTGGTCTTAGGCTTAAGTCCAGAACGTCCTGGGGCAGGCCACCTGTTCCAACAGAGCAATCCGGGAGTAGAGAGGGACGGGAGAAGGAGTGGGTCTGGGCCAGTGAGAAGCTGGTCATGTTGAGTGCACTTAGCCTAGTCTCTCGTCCCTGGATTTGTCCCATGATCAGCATCGGTCTGACCAGCCCAGAGGGACTGCTTGCCCCTGGGTACTGGGGCTGGGTCCTATTTTCTATTCCCGGTAGTATTTAGCTCAGTGCCTGGCGTGCTAAGTGGATTTGTATTTAATTTGCCCTACGTGGTATATTTGCAAGCTCAGTTCTTCCAGATCTTGGTTTATTCTTTTTTCCAGTCATGTTACATTGACCTCACAGAACTTGAAACTTCCAGAATTCCCAGGAAATGGAGCTTGCTGGCTTAGGGACTCTAATCCCACTGAGAATTCACGCTGTTGTGCTGTGGGAGCTCCCAGCCTAGGAGTGTCCCTGCTGTTCTTTGCTAGTGCCCCCCAAAACACACAGGGACCCGGGGGAGGACAGCCTTTATTACTTACACGCCCGCGGGGAAGACCCGGTGGCGGCTGGTGGGCAAGTTACTCAGCCACGTGCAGGCCAAGGACAGAGCCTGGTGAGGCTGGTTTAGCCGTCAAGGACTAGGGAACCCGCCCCCCCTGCCCCCCGTCTGTGCTGCTCTGCCCCTCGTGGCCGCTGGCCAGGCGGACACCGTTCCACTGATGGACTGGGAGGGGAATCACTTGACCCCGCAGCTGTCTAATAAGATATGTGTATACACTCTGAGAGGGCCCACGTGCTTGCTGGGCAAGTGAAAGATGGTATCATTTCCACACAACGTCCTCAATTAGAATAGATTATTTCTGCCGAACTGGAAGGGCTAACATCAAGGCAGGCTGCGGAAAGGGAGGCCAGGGAGCAGAACTGGAGTTTTACCGGAAGTTTACAGCATGGCAGCAGGAAACCCACCTCCTGAGGGGGGCCGCCTGGGCAAGGCTGGCGGGACAGGCCTGCTCGGGAACAGCCGTGTCTCCCTTCCCGCCCCACACTGTCCAGAAGCCCACACGGCAGGTTCAAGGCCCGGCTTAGCCAGCACAGGATTCACATGCTGATCTGCCGGAGCCTTGCCTCACGTGGCCATTAAGAACATTCGTGCCTATTTTAAGAAGCTCAAAGTAGAATGCTTTGGGGGTTATACAAAAGGAGGGACCCCCTCGCTGGTGTGGCCCCATGGTTGGAGCATAGGCCGGCACACCAAAGGGTCACAGGTTTGATTTCCTGATCAAGGGCACGTACCTGGGTTGCAGGTTTGATCCCTGGCCTGGTTGGGTGTGTTCAGGAGGCAACCAATTGATGTGTCCTCTCTCATTGATGTTTCTCTCTCTCTCCCACTCTTTCCTCCCTGCCACTCTCTCTGAAGATCAATGGGGGAAATATCCTTGGGTGAGAGTTAACAAAATAAAAAAGGGAGGGACCTGTACTCATGTCTTGATAAATTGTAAAATCTCTCCCCACATCTCCGTGTCCCACACCTCCCCCTGCTCTTCGGTGTACTGCAGCTTCTGGCACAGAAGCCTTTCAAATAATCCTATATGATAAAAGGCCAGCGATCATAATGGTATAACAACCAGAACAACTGATCGACCAGTTGCTATGAGGCGAATTGACCACCTCTTGGTCCCTCCCCACATCCTGCCGGCTCTGACCCCTGGATGGCAAGCAGGGAACCACGGGGAACCTTTCCCTCGCCTTCACGCCTGATGCTGTTCAGTATGAATGACACCAACCCTGCCCTCCTGCCGAAAGGCCTCTCATTCCTTTCAGAATCTTTGTGAGTAGGTGGCTGCCACCCTCTCACATCTGACATGTAAAGGCAGACCTCTCCCTCCTCCAGACCCTCCCCCTGCCACAGTGAGCAGGGGACACGGGTCCGCAGTGAGTCCTTCCATTCTTTGCCAACTCAGCCTGCCTGCTTTATCTTCCCCACCTTGAACCCACAAAATAGGCTGACACAAGGTCAGCCTTAGAAATAGGTCGGGGAGACGGTAATGGACAATTTACTGTAAGAATTGTATTGAACAAAAATCCTCTTCTGTTTGAATGATGACAGGAGTAACAGCTTTGCCACCATTTTCTTTCCCCTGAATCAAGATAAAGAAAACTCAGTAAAAATGTTATGTGAAAGGCTCATGAGTACCATTCAAATCTTCCCCAATAGCCGTCTTCATTTGAAAACCCAGCATTTCATTCAAAACAGCGCTGTTGTGTGTGGCCCTCGCACACGACATTGTTGTGTGAACCGTTACTTTGCACACCAGCGCTCGCACGTCCCTCTAGCATGGCAGCAACAGAAGGAACTCCAAAAGCCACTGCTTGTCCCCTTAACGTTACAAACAAGCAAACTGACACCCCAAAAGAGGAGGGACCTGCCTGGGGCCACTGACGAGCCAGCACTGGAACTGGGACTAGAATGCAAGCCCAGGATGCCCGTCAGGACACACACACACGCTTCTCACAACCAGTGGTGGGGTGGACAAGGGGAATGATCTTGGTGGTCTGCCTCACACGTTCTTCTCAATACAAGGCCAACTGCACCTAAGAGCTTGCCATGGCCTCCTGACAGCGGCATGAAGGCGAGGCCCAGGTCCCGGGGCGGGCTGGGGGGGCGGGGGGGGGATGCTGGGGGCTCTCTCCTCCAGAAGCCTAAGTAGCTTGTGACCCGAGTGCTGCGCCCTCCAGCTCATGGCAGTTACTCGAGGGCAGGCACGAGGTGTCCCAACGGATGTCACCCCTCAGTTCCCAGCTCAGAGGCCAGCAGGTGGCCACAGAAGCCCCCCAACTAGTTGTTGGTTCAGTTGCCAGGAGTCTGAGGTGTCGACAGAGAAAGACAAAGACCAGAAAACGATTTCTAACACAGTTGGCCCAGAGCAGAGAGTAAGTGGCCAGCAGCGCCTGGAAGAGTATAAAATGGGAACAAAACAGGAGGAAGATCTGTGATGTGCAGTGAGAAGACGTGGGGAAGCCCGCAGCCAGTGAGGCTCACCCTGCCCCACGGCTGCTTGGCCACGCTGAGCAGCCCCCCGCCACCCGGCAGCCTCCACGCGGAGCCTCTGCCACCCAGGCCCACACGGCCCTCCCAGCCGCAGGGCCCCAACCCCTTATCATACAATTCGTTCCCATTGTTCAGCGGCCCACAGATGGCGAAGCGACTTTCCCACCCATTGGCTCATTTGATCCTCACAGAAACTCTGAGGGGCCTTCCATGGCGATACCAAGGGACTGGCTCAAGGTCACACAGCTAGTCAGTGGCAATTCCAAGACCGGGGTCCATGCCTACCTATTTCAAGATCAAAGTCTTTCTCAAGCCCACTCCTTATCCTTCCTGGAATTCAAGGTATAAGTGAAGGCTATTCCCACCTCCCAGCTCCTCCCCACCCAGAAAGCCCCAGAGGCTGGAGCTCAGGCCAGGCCAGAGGGAACCAGTTAACCCAGCCCATGGAGCCTCCAGGCCACGGGCAGCTCCGGGGCCAGCACATCTCCCCAGCACCAGGTCCCGGGCGGTGCTGAAGCAGGTTGCGTCTCTGCCTCTGCCGCGCCTCACCCCATCAATTCTCACCCCATCAACTCTCACCCCATCAACTCTCACCCCATCAACTCTCACCCCATCAACTCTCACCCCATCAACTCTCACCCCATCAACTCGGAGGCCCCCACGAGTCACTGCGTTTGTGGAGCTGGAGCGCGTGGTCTGCCCTGCTTCAGGGGCTCTTCATAATGGCTGGCCAGGTGCCCCAGGGCTAAGGCAGCCCCTGCCCACTCACTGCCAGATGTGAATTCTTAAAGGCGCCCTGAGCAGGGGGTGGTGGAGAGAAGGTCCCGGTCATATCCACGATGGGTTTGGAAGGCGCCGCAGGTGGAAGGAGGTGGCTGGGAGCAGAGCGAGCATGGATTCCTCACATTTCAGCGGCTCTTTCTGGGGGTGACTTGGGTCCCTTTGCAGCTTGGTAGAGGGAGAGGGCAGGAGGGCAAAGGGCTCCACCACTTAGCCCCCCCTTCCTCTCCCCGCATCCCTGCTGGCACCCTCGGGAAGGGCCACCGGCTCTGCTGAGGCCGCTCCCAGAATTCCCGAAGACAGCCCCTCTGGTCAGAAGGCCGCAGCAGCTGTTCTAAGCTTCTCTCGGGGGTGATTTCCTTACCCTTCCCAAGAATCCAGATGCTTCTGCCTGGCTGGGCCCCTTTACTTCACCGGGAGACTTACCAGGGCAATTCTCTGTCAACCCAGAGCACAGAACCTCAGAGGTGACTTTTCAGGGGTACGGGTCCCACCCCCAGGGGCTTGGGCAACAGCCTCCCCTTGTTCTCCAGACCCCTGAGTCTCCTCCTGCTGAACCCCACCCTGCTAGTCTCCCCAAACTGCTTCTCTTCTTTCTCTATCTCTGCCACACGCCCGTCCCCCATCGAGCTTGTGTTCCCTGAGTGGGCTGACACAAGCCAGGTAACAGGTACAAAGGAATCAAGTTGTAAAGTAATTTACACAGGGAATTGGGGGACCAGGGAATTTCCCAGGGGCTGCCAATTGGCAGTGTGGTGGCCTCGATGGGGAAGAGGGTCTCCTAACACACCCCGGGAATGCCGGCCAGGCCTGTCAGCGTTCTCCTGCTTCCCTTTAGGAAGACCACCAAAGGCTGTGTGCGGGGGAGCCCACCCGAACCTGTCCCCGGCTCTGCAGAGCCCCAATTGTCTCTCCCTGATCTGAGTGTATTCTCCCCAACTCTCCGAGGGGAAGCACAGAGGTTCCCGTGGCCCAGAGCCCGGAAGTGACCTGCTGGGGCTCCTGCCAGCCTGGCTATTCGGCATCCTGACAGGTTGCTCATTCCTTTCCCTTACCCTGAAGTTCTGCAAACAGATGTTCCCCGGCCGCCGATGGGCACCCGCTGACCCTCCTCCGGACGGTGCCTCTGGAGATCAGATTTGGCTTCTTCAGGCCACAGTTGGTTCTCATCACTCATCTTCATGTGAAAGTGTTGGCCTCCCTTCGGGGCCTCTGTTCTCGCTCCGTCTGTTCCCGGCGGGGCTGCTGGGAGTTAGCCATGCACTTCCCTCCGGGTGTTTGCTGGGGCCAGAGGCTCAGTGTGCGTAGCTCAGAGGCTCCCGTTCCCCGTTGCTGTCCTCACGGAGCTTCCGCTCTGATAACAGCCCCGAGGAGGGAATGGCGAGAAATGGCGCACAATGCACCTATGCGGTCAAGGTGCGAACGCCTGTGTGCAGGGACCCAGCTCTGTGAGCCCCTCGCACCAGGTGGAGAGGCAAACCAGCCTCGGCCGAATCTGAGTCGTGGCAGCTTCCTCATCACGGGGCCTGGATTCACGGGTCTTTCTCCTGCGTGGACAGTGCAGGCGAGGTGCCTACTGGCTGGAGTTCAGCTGCTCCTCAGACAGGCTGCCTGGCTCTTTTCCTTCCGGAGTCCATGTGGCCCCGCCCCTGCTCCCCTCAGCCTCCCTCTGTGTGTGTTCAGCCTGGCGTTTTGATGGACGTGTTGTCTCTGCCAGCTCAGGAGCATTTGTGCCCAACATGCTTGCTGCTGGGTTTGGGGGCCAGAGAGTGTGGCTGACTAGAGCTCCCCAGGGCTACTGGGGTTTCGGGGGCCTCAGGTCTAGGGCTGGGGTGGGACAGGCACCTGGAATTGGGTCAGAGATCTTGATGGGAAGCAGAGCTGTTACTTGGAGGGACAACCCTGGGCAAAACCAGGCTGTGGTGCCATCAGGCTGCCACTGCCTGTGGGGAAGGGGGCACCGAGACACGGACCCACCTGGGGTCTTTCCACCGCACCCCAGAACTGAGTAGGCACCTGCCGGTCTCCCCATCTGCACAGGAAGCTCCTTTCTCCTTTCTCTTCATCCATGGGTCAGGGGAGGCTTACAATAATATGGGAATGTGCTTTCAAACCTGTAAAATGGCAACGGAATGAATGCCACCTGGGGTTCCTTGTTGCTGCGCCCGAGGACTTGTGAGTGTGGTCCTGGCAGCATGGTTCTCTCCTTAGCAGCTCACCCAGTCAGGCCAGCGGCCACAGGTTCATAGAGTGGGCCCTCAGCTGTGCAGGAAGCTCAGTGTCTGGACAAGCTCAGTGTCTGGACAAGTTTAGTTTCTGGACAAGCTCAGCGCCTGGACAGTGCAGCTGTCGGACAAGTCTGGACCGTTCACAAGCAGCTCAGTGGGCGTGATTGGAGTTTTTGAGCAACTGGAGGGATTGGAGTCACTCTGGCACCGGTCTCACTTTTGCACATTTCACCCAACACAAAATTCAGGCTGAGGGCTGAGGGCGGCAGGCAGAGGGGAGCTGCTCCTTTGTCTCTAACTTTTCTTCGCTCCCTTAAAAATTTTCTTTGTTTTTTCTTGGCTTTTTCAGCTCTAGACACTTACTTGCATGGCCCTGTCTGTCCACTCAAGGGGACCTCAGCTGGCTCCCTGGGATGGTGTGAGGCATTCCTATAAGCCACCCCATTAATTCCATCACATTCCAGCACAGGATCTGGCAAGATGGAGAGGGGTGGGCAGGGGGAGCAGGGCCCCAGCTCTGCAGTGACTCACTGCACCCAAGCTTTGGTCTTCCAGGGCTCCATTCCAGGCCTTTCCTGGAGTCTCTTCTTCAGCTCTGATGTTCTAGGCTTTAAGAATATTGGGGACCCAGCCATAAAACGCCAACCTCGTGAAGAATGATCTAGTCAGAATTACCCATGGAGGCCCCACCCCAGCCCCCAAGCGGGCAGGGTCCGGAAGAAATTTGAGTTCGCCTAGACACCTCTCCTGAGCCCTGCGCTGACGCCTGCGCCCTGGGTCCACCCAGCCACTGCCTCCTGCGGGCCTGCACTCCGGCCTCATAGAAATGAGCCGGGCTCCGCTCCCCACACTGGCACCCACCAGACACACCTGTACTGCACCCACCCCTTCTCCATGTGGAAGGTCCTCAGGGTAGCCTGACATAGCCACGCCTTCTTCCGGCACTGTTGCCTCCCCACATCCGGGTGCAGGTTTCTCTGCACACTTACTTGGTGGTAGTCTAGTTCAAAGCTGCTCAAAACCCAGGGCTGAGTATCTGACCAGCCAGGTGGCAGGAAAGCCAGCCATCTCATGTCTCCTCCCCTGTCTGCTCCCCTGCCCCACAGCACCAGGCCCGGGACACTGCTTCCTGAGCTGCCCTGTGGCCCAAGCGTGACCTGGACGGAGGGTCAGCCAGAGTGGGAGACAAGCAGAGCGCGAGGGGCCTTGCTCAGACACATGCAGCCCCTTCTTCCTTCTCTGGGAGCCCTGAGATCACCATGGCAACAAAACTCCCCTGGGATGGCCTGGGGCCAGGCAGCATGAACTGGGGGGCTCAGGGGGCCAGGGTAGGAGATGACCCCAGAGGTGGTGATGGCAGGCCTGAGGAGAGACGGGTGAAGAGGGCAAACTGGCCCTGTGGTCGTGGGGCCAGGGTGGGGGCGGGGGAGCTACATGATCAGCTTCCTCCGGCTCTGATACCAGTGCCCAGTGTGACACAGGGCTGAGAGCGCACATCACCTCCACTAGGGGCAGCAGAGTCACATCTCCAAACCCCAGCCTGACCCACACCCGGTCCCCACAGCCTGGCGGAGGTGTTTTTGTTGTTGTTGTTGTTTGTTTTTTATGATTAAAAACATTCCAGCTCTCTGGGGTCCTCGTTTACAAGATGACCACGAAGAGAAGTGCCAAACAAGCCCGCGGCCATGTGCAGCTTATTCGTTGCACCAACTGCACCCGATGTGGGCCTGACAAGGCCATTCAGAAGTTTGTCTTATGTTAATTAGAAACATAGGAGAGGCCGCAGCCTTGGGCCGTCTCAGGAAGCCTGGTGCCTCCAGCTGTTTGTGTGAAAGGACACTGCGCTGGGCTGTCCCCGCTAGGGGTCAGGAATGCGCTGCTGAGGCCTGGAAGGACCCAGCACCCACCCCGTCACACCTGCAGGTGCTGCCCCAGCGCCGCCACCAAAGCCCATGGAAGGAGCCAAGTCCTTAAGGACTGAGGAAAAGTTCTCTGGGGGGAAAATAAATGGAAATCGTACTTTAAAAAAAGTTACAAATTTAATAAATGAAAGGGAGGTTAAATACCATTGCGTTGTGAGGAAATATGTTTGAATGTGGAAGATAGTTTGCCATGCATTCCAGGTTTATCTGAATTAAAAACAAGATCAGACATTTGAAAACACGATTTGAGGGCCAGAGAGCCCCTGCTCTGGAGGTGTGAGCCCTGGTGCCCATTCTCGGGGACCCAGAGCTCATCCTGCTGTCCGGTGCCGGGGTGGGGTGGGGGGGTGTGCCGGGCGCCTTTCTCCGGCCTGGAGAAGCGCACTGGAGGAGGCTCTCCTCTGCGGTGGGAGGCCGGTGGGCTGTTCCAGTAGGATCCCGCCAAGGTGTAGTGTCCTCAGGCCAGGGACACCCTCCCCAGGCCAGGTCAGAAGTTAGCCATCCCTGTGTGTGGGAAGGGAGTTCTCCATCACTCTTAAGGCTCCCCAAGTCCCCCTGCCCTCCTCACCTCACCTCCTCTGGCAGCTCCCTCCCCCCCCCCCCCCCCAGCATGCCCAGCAGGGGAGCAGGCCCAAGATTATTTTTTCATTCTCCTACTCTTAACCCTCCAGCATCTCAGCTTGACCCCTCACTTGTTCGCAATTTCTTGTTCTGCCCTCCTGGCTCCTCGGTCTGGTTTTGGTGGTGGTTGTGATGAGCTGCCTGTCCCTGCAAGCTTTTCTTCCGGCTTTCCCCGGTGCTAACTGGCTGCAGGGGAGCTGGGACAGAGAGGGGTGCCTACAGGTCACACGAAGCAATGAGGGCACTAAGGGGTGGGATGGGAGAAGGGGTGGGATGGGAGAAGGGGGTGGGATGGGAGAAGGGGTGGGATGGGAGAAGGGGTGGGATGGGAGAAGGGGGTGGGATGGGAGAAGGGGTGGGATGGGAGAAGGGGGTGGGATGGGAGAGGGGGTGGGATGGGAGAAGGGTTCTCTGGGGTTGAGCCAGGCCTCCCCACCTGGGGCCAGGGATGTCCCCCCTCAGGACTGCTTGCTAACCACCTAATGCCGAGTGCTTCCCAGATCCACCTTCCGAGAAGTGGAATCCATTTGTCCTGTTTCATCTCTTCGCCCAGGGCCACAGCTCAATTGTCTGTCCCAGCGGGGACCAGACAGGGGACACGTAACTGTGGCTCTCTCTCTGGGGCAGGACGGTGTCTTTACAGGGAACCACGAGCCGGCAAAGCTATTGCAGTGTCACTATTTGAGCAGATGCCTCCTGAGCACTTGGCGCCGCCTGGCACTGCTCTAGGTCTGAGTGTACGGCCTCTGCCACTGTTTGCCTGGCACACAGCCCTCTGGCGCCTGGCAGGCTCCTCTCTGAGAGGCAGGAGAAGGGGGTGTCTGTGGGACACAGAACCATATGGTGGACAAAGCAGAGCCCAGAATCACCCTGCCCCTGCGGCTCACTGCAGAGGAGGGAAATGGGACAGGGAAGTGGGTGGCCAAGGGCTCCGGGCTGAGGTGCTGGGCGTGGCCTCGTCTGTCTGTCATCATTTCGGGGAGGGGCCTCAGGTTTCCCCTGGAGTTGGAGGAGAAAGGGGAGCCCTGAGCTCCTGATTCTGCAATTCTTCTGCTCTTGCATCTCCTCCATTCTCCCCGCCCCGAGCCCTCTGGTCTCCCCAGACTGTGCGCAGTCCCAGCTAATGTCCACAGAGACCAGCCCTCCAGCCGAGGAGCCGGCCAGCCCCGAGCCCCCTGAGGAGCCAGATGGGCTGTTCCCAGTGTCTCTGGCTTCTCGGTCAGCTCTGGGGCCACTCTGTCACCGCGTGTTGGTAAATGAGTTTTAACTCTGAGGGAGGTTTGCCTCAAACACCTGCCCTGATGCTTACACAGGACGTCTGCACGGCCTCCTGCCTCTCGGCTCACGTGGGATGTAAGCAGAGATCCTTCCGGGACGCCAATCGCCTCTTTCTACGCCCCAAATCGTGGGTCTGGCTGCAGAGGCGAATTCCCTGCGTGAGATACCTCGTGTGTTCCATCGCAGGCTGCCTCGCTTTCTGAGCTCGGCTCCCTAAAGCTGCCTCTCTCCTTACCCCGAGGAGGGACTGTCCCTTGTTCCCCCAGCACCTTCTGCCTCGTCACCACCCTAGTCCAGCCACACGTGCTCAGGGTGGACTGACAGGGAGAGATGGAGAGAGGACAAGAAGAGGATTGCCCTGACCAGAGGCCTTGGTCTGGTGCCCAGCTGGCTGCAGCGGCACCACGGGAAACTCTGGAGACACCATCCCGCCTGCCACCGCCCAGAGATGTAGACGAGAGTGCAGGGCTGCGTGGAGCTCGCTGGTGCCCCGGTCCCCCTGGTGGGCGGGGAGGGGAGCAAGCCTCCTCCCCATACCCACAGAGGGGCAGAGAGAAACTGCCTTAGGAACAGTTGTCTCTAATTGTTACCAAACTTTTGCAAAACAAGAAACAACAAAGGAATAAAAGCAGAGGATAATTAAGTACATAATTGTACACACCACTTGTTAATTAAGCTTTTACTCCTAAAACCTGACAGAATCTGCTTTATAAGGTGATAGCGTGCGAGACAGTGGCATATGGCGGGCCATCTGCAACACGAGAGCTTTGTCGATGGCACCTCCTGGCCCTGCAGAAAGGAGATGCTAAATGCAGTTTCCGGTGGGGAGACCTCTCTTCATTCTGTGCAGAAAGGGAGTTGACGCACCGAGCTAAGATGAAAGAATGTCAGGCAGAGCCCCGGGCTGTGCCGTGGCGCCTGCGCGGGCCACGCCTGCGTGCCTCGCCTGCCCGTGCTGCGGGGCCATGCCAGGGCCCTCTGGGGACCCTTCTGCTGTTTGTCTGTCTGAGAGCAGTTCCTAAGGAACAGGCTGCGCAGGGGAGAGGTGGCCTGCAGGGTCCAGGACCAGCTCCTCGCTGAAAGGCTCATGATCTGGGTGGGAGTCACAGGCCTGTGGGCAATCTTTTTTCTCTCTCTCCAAAGTCTTACCATTTTAAAGTGCAATCAATATAAATTAGTAATGAAATGTTTAGACTCTTTGTGTGTATGCAGAATCTTGACATTTACCCTAGTTTATATTTCTAGTGCATCATTCCCACGAGCTACGCTCCAGGTGCTCAGCGCCCACGTTCCAGGTGCTCTGCACTCACGTTCCAGGTGCTCAGCGCCCACGTTCCAGGTGCTCTGCACTCACGTTCCAGGTGCTCAGCGCCCACGTTCCAGGTGCTCTGCACTCACGTTCCAGGTGCTCAGCGCCCACGTTCCAGGTGCTCAGCGCTCACGTTCCAGGTGCTCAGCGCCCACGTTCCAGGTGCTCAGCGCTCATGTTCCAGGTGCTCAGCACCCACGTTCCACGTGCTCAGCACTCACGTTCCACGTGCCCAGCGCCCACGTTCCACGTGCTCAGCGCCCACGTTCCAGGTGCTCAGCGCCCATGTTCCACGTGCTCAGCGCCCACGTTCCAGGTGCTCAGCACCCCCCCCACCCCCGCTCCCTCGCTGTCCTCCGGCAGCACTCACCCCTCCGTTCTAAGGGCCTTTCCGGTTCTGCTGCTCATGCTCTCAGAGTCTGGCACGAGGGGCTCCGCAGAAACTGGCCACTGGAAGGGGGCCACCTGGGAACTGGGGGTCCTGGGGGTCAAGAGGTGGCAGCCTCCTGGAGACAGGTTGTTGGGGACCCAGCAGGGCTCCCAGCCCGCGCCTCTGCCTCTGGGCTTGCTCCTCTCCACCTGCTTCCTCCTCAGGATACGGCACCCCCGGGAGACTGGACTGCCTTGGTCTCCTGCTCACCCTTGGCCCTGTCAGTGAGGTCACACAGTACAAAGCATGGTGACCTGTGTCAGAGGGGGGACGCCCCGCTCTCGCCTTAGTTTAGAACTGCCGTCTGCCCAAACTTAGGCCAGGACCCCAGCCTTTCTCTCCTGGACCCAGAAGTGGGGATCCCCTCCACCTGCTGGGCCCTCCATTGCACTCATCAGTGACTTGCTCCCTTCACAAGTGTTCCAAGAAATCCCTGTTGGGCCGGGGACAGGGCTGCCTTGCTTTTAGGCTCATCACCCCTCCCCTCCTCCCCTGCCTGTCCTGCAGGCCCACTGCCCTGTGCACGGCAGGCTCATGGGCCCTCTCAGCTGCTGCCCTGCCCTTTGGACAGTGGTTGGTTCTCCTGCCTGTCATTTTACAGACGAGAAGCAGGCCCGGGGCAGGAGGGAGTGTAGGTGCCCAGGCAGTGGGAGCGCAGGAGAGCTCGACAGGGCCTGGGCCGTGGCTCCAGGAGGAGGTGGAGGAGAGGGAAGGCCAGCTTCATTGCTGGGCGGTTCCCGGACAGACAGCAGGTCTCCAGGGCGGGGCGAGGCCGCTGCATTTCTAAGGAGGTAGTGCGAAGGGCCAGAGCGCCTTTTAGGCACGGTCCCTGCCCAGCTGGGAAGTCTTAGCAGAAACAATGTGGAGTTAGGACTTGGTCTGGGGTGGAAGGTGAGAGGTGGGAAGCAAAGGCCAAAGAGCGGAGCTGAGGGAAGCTCCCAGACCCACCTTCCGAGAAGTGGAATCCACTTCGGCCTTGAAGCTGAGCCGAGGGGAGCCCTCCGGAGGCGGCAGCCCTGTGCTCGGCTCTGGGCTGGGCCGGCTTTGCCAGCACAGCTGCCATGGAATTGAATGCAGCACAGATCCTGGGCCGAGGCCCCGGGGGGCATTCACAGGAGCGCCACAGACCCTCTGGGAGGGACACGTGGACTCCAAAGCTTGGCACCGCTTGGCTGAAGGGGTGGAGACAGCAGCCCCTTTTTGCAGTCTGTAACATGAGGACACTGGGTGGAGAGGTGAAGAAAGTGATGTGGGAGGAGGGGTGCATTCTGGGAAAGTGACCCCAAGAAAGAGAGTAGAGGGGTCGACAGGTGAGGGGCACTTGCTCCAGGCTTGGGACCCTCTGTCTTCCTCCCACCTCACCCTTGCAAACAGTTTCAGATGTCCTCCACAGGGTGTCGGGGAGCTTGGGGGGAGTTTGGTATGGCAGACAGCAGCACAGAATTCCCACTGGCCCTCCCAGCACCCCAAGCCCACCCCATCTTGCACACAGTGTCCCCAGGGACATTTCTTCAGCCAGCCCAGCGCGGCCACTGCAGCTGGCCGAGCACCCCGGGAGGCTCAGTCGGCCAGAACCCCATTTGGAACTGCCACGGGTACAGCTGGGGCCACCCAGAGAGACGGCCTCCACCTGGGAGTCAGCACCCATGCTGGCTGGAGGGTATGAAGTCTTTCTCTCTGTGGGCCCTCAGCTCTCCCCGCCCACACCTTCCCTTTCTTCACAGCTCCAGAGGCCCTCCCAGCTGGGCCTGAGGGCCGGGAGGCCCGCTGCCTGCTGCCCGCTGCCCGCTGCCCTCTGCCCAGCCAGTGGGGAAGGCCTGTAAGGAGCAAGGGGCTCAGGGTCTCCATGGAGCAACAGCCCCCCGGCCGGACCTTCTCAGCTTCCGCCCACTCCCACCTGCCTCGCCCCACAGGGGCTTCTCGGAAGCTCCAGAAGGAACACGTTAGCAGCCCTGCTGCTCCCCGCCCCCCTGCGAGTGCCCCCAGCTGACCAGAGCTGCCGCAGCCCTGCTTGTACGGGTCCTCCCCAGGTGCCCCCTCTTCTGCACCCTTTCCCTGCCGGAGCTGCACATGAGCTTCCAGGCGCAGTGCCCTCAGGGCCTCCCTCCTGCCCACCCTCCTTATTTGCTGCTGCTGGTCATGGGAAATCTAGGCAGGTGGGAGGGCAGGGAGGGGACTGTGTAGGGACAAGGAGGTGAGGGGAAGCCGTGCAGCCTGCAGAAATGTTCCGTGAAGTTGGAGGCAACCTTCTCCAGTAACAAACACACTCGCCCAACCCCTGGATATGGGAGATTAATGACCAGGGGATGTATAGTCAATCTCCAAAGGTCTTGCTCGGAAATCATATGATTGGTTGCCCTGGGTGTAGCAGTCAACCCCACGGCTCTGCGGCGGAAATACGTGCGCGCTTTCTCTGCGGGGAGGAGCGCGGTGCCAGAGGGGAGCCGTGCACTTCCCCCTGGTGTCCTCACGCAGGAAGAGCAGACAAGGGTGCCTTGGGCAGATCCCCAGATCCTCTTCTTCCTGGCCCGGCCTAGACTCTGGGCAACTTCAGAGAAGTTCCCAGAAAGGGCCCCAGGAAATGCCCATCCCCCTACCTCTGGCGAGACCCTACCTCACTCCCACCATCTCAGACAAAGGAGGCATAATCTTGTGCTCAAGAGTCTTCAAAACCGCAGACTCATTTACCCCTAACCTGCTTTCCCCAGACTGCGGGCTCCTTTCTGCCCCCTCCCCTGCCCGGGCCAGCAGGGCAGGCTCGCATCCATCCAGTGATTCACCATCCAGCCTCCTACTCACTCGTCCATCCATCCCCTGCAGAAGTGCTGGGGCCCTGATCAGCACACGGCGCTCAGGAGGGCGGGGCTGGGATTTCCCAGGGTCCCAACTGCAGGCAATGTCCTTGTTTAGGTGAAGGCGGCGTCCTTTTTTTAAGCCTTGGCGCAGCGATGTCAGAAAGGCTGCAAGTTTGACTTCGCTCCCAAGAGCACAGTGGCCACTGGAGGGCATTGCACTAGTTTGTGGGAATGGAAGGGCTCTACTGGGCCGGGGTCATGGGCGGGGACAGCCATTGTCCAGACGGCCACCTGTCACCAGGGACTGGGGCAAGGCCACCAGCCTTAGGAAAGGGGAACCTAAGTGGCTGGTGGCTCAGAAGGGACTGGGCCTGGGGCACTGGTTCCTAAGCTGCAATCTCACGAGGGACCCATCTCTAACACCAGATGTCAACTGCCCACTGCACGGAGACACAGAGCAGCACAGGCTGCGGCAGGTGGGAGAGAAACTAGGAAAACTCCCTGGCAAGTGGAATGAGGAAACTCAGACAAATGGCTGAACAAGTGGCCGAAACGGCTAATTAACAGCCAGCTGATAAATTATAAAACTCTATCCTCCCTAAACAAAGGTTCTCCAGAGCTGTGGTTTAAACCTACCCCCCAGCCAACATATCTCAGAGCAGTGGTTTGCACCTACCCCCCAGCCAACATATCTCAGAGCAGTGGTTTGCACCTACCCCCCAGCCAACATACCTAAGAGCAGTGGTCTACACCTACCCCCCAGCCAACATACCTAAGAGCAGTGGTCTAACCTACCCCGCAGCCAACATATCTCAGAGCAGTGGTTTGCACCTACCCCCCAGCCAACATACCTAAGAGCAGTGGTCTACACCTACCCCCCAGCCAACATATCTCAGAGCAGTGGTTTGCACCTACCCCCCAGCCAACATACTTAAGAGCAGGCGATTTAAATCATCTTAGTCAGGAAGAGAGATAACAAAAAGCAACCTAAAACCAAAGCCTGAGTAATCCAAGATAAAGACAAAACACCAGAGAATGACCCCTGTTCCACCCTACACTCATTTTGATACATGAGCACACTAAAGGACACACCGGAAATCTAATGCATATTCTATTGAGATCCCCCCTGGGACCCCCCTAGAATTCCCACCTATAGAAAAGAGATAAAACCCTCAGGACAAAGGAAGTCAGCTTGGCCTTTGGATTTCTTTATCCGGTTCTTCAGTAAACTTACTCACCTTCACCTGGACTGAGTCCAGGACTCGCCTGGGCTGGGACCCATCCTGGTGACAAGCTTCCGCACGTCCTCCCTACAGGTCGGACCACGTGGGGACGGGAAGCGTAACTGGGCGCTCGTGGCTGGAATCAGATGGAGGGAGGCACGTGGAGCTGCATTTGTGTAGTTCTTTACTGAGCGAATGTTGGCATCAAACAGAACAGCTGGGGAGGAGCTTCGGCGATGAGGCAGAGGGAAGCCTGCGGTCACAGTGGGGCTGTTTGCCTTCTTTTTATTTTTTTTGTAAATAATTACAAACCAGAAGACTCAAAATAAGCCCGAATAACACTGCGAGCCTCACTGAGCTTCTGCTCTTTTGGCTCTTGAGGTTTTGCGGGCTCTGCTGGTGGTTCTGTACTTTGGGACCTAAGACGTGGTGCCAAGTCAACCTGTTCTTCAGGAGGAATAGAAGACACAAAGGATGATAGGCTCAGCCGACTCATTCTCCTCTTAAGATCCTCGATATCTTTCTGCATTTCTTCCATTTTCGTTTTTCTGAGCATACTCAAGAAGTTGATGCAAAATGGCCATGATTGCATCAGATGGAGTCTTAGCTGCATCCATCAGTCCTTGCAGCCTATCATCTTGTGAGGACTTGAGCTTCTTGGGCCTTCAGGGAAGAGGTTTGCACACCTTGAAGCTGTGCCATGGTTTGTACAACTACGGCCCTGTTAACCAGTCCTGGATCTTCAAGTTTAACAATATCAGCAACCTCTTCAGATTCAACAGTTGACATAAATTCATGGTGGGTCTTTTGGACAGTGGAGGTCCGCCCCGCGCGTGTGCATGACTTGTGGATCTTTTCGAGTGATTTCCGTGTCTTTCTGATCCTTTTGGATGTTCTTGGCCTGGCTGCTGGCTTGGCTGCTGCTGCGGATGCTTTGGCTGGTGTGTCTTGTTTTGTGTGGGGTCCAGAGGGTTGTGGTTGTGACATGGTGTCATGTTTTTTGTTAATTCTGGTTAGGAGGATGTTGCTCAGATCTCCTGTTAGAAGTGCAAGGATATCTTCAGGTCTCGATAGCGTTACGCTGCCTGGACCACGAAGAGCATCCTTAAGATCCTCATCACAGACTCTAAAGACCTCTTTCAGCCCCTCGGCGTCTTCCTGACTCATCATTCTCTTTTTAATAGGAGGCTGGGCGAGGGCAGTTTCGATTTCTCTATCTGTGAGCTGCGACAATGACTCCTTGGTTGTCTTGTGGTCCCGAAATGTATCATCCACACTACGCTTTCTCGTGTTTGCAACTTTGCACAGGTTGGGATAATTGACAGGAGCCAATCTCTCATGCTGGGCCAAGCGGAGGCACTTGATGTAAGGGAAGGCGCTGTCACCATGTTGCTCACGGAGCTCCTTCTCAGCTTTAGTGAAGGCCTTGATCTCGGCGCCTACTCCGGGAAGCATCGAAGCGTGAGATATCCCTCATTCAGGAACGACTTGATCGTAAGGTAAGGAGTCATCTCAGCAAAGGCTGACAAGAGCTTAATCTTCAAGATGAAGGCTTTTGCAGTTGGCCCTAGAGAGATCTGCTCATCAGCATGAAGCAATGCGTGAGTACAACAACAGGCCCTTCTCAGTGAACCACATAGCTGTAGTCCTCGGGTCAAGGACAGGGTCTATCTCCACTGGAGGAGGCTGGACACCAGGCTTAACAGTAGCATAAAGAGCATTAAACCTCCGTCCAATTTGTGTATTTGGGCTTTGTTGGGGCTTCCTGATCATATGGTACAATATGGCCAAAGAGTACTCTATGACCCCATTCACAAGCTCCGGATCAGGCTTTAAAGGCGTTAACGGCCTCCACGGTTGGAAGGAACTGGGCCCAGTAGGCACTCCTCTATTCTCGTGAATGTATTGGTCGAAAGGCTTTCCTCTTATATCATATAGGTGCGGGACACGGGTAGCAGAAAAATTGCTCCAGGGCAACGCTTCCTCCAACCGTAACAGAGGCGATTGCCCTTGGCTTTGTTATGGCAACTGTGGCTGCATTGTTGACAACGGCGGGAGGAAGATCTCCTGTGCCTCTAGGTCTCCAATCTCCATGATTATGTAGGGTGTGTCCTGTTTGCCTTCTTAGCCTCCAGCGTTTGAACCCTCTTCTGCCTGGAGGCCTCCCCCCAATAAGAAGCAGAAAGTCTGCCTCCTGTTACAGAACAGCAAGATGTCAGATGTCACCTTTCCACACTCTCTCCTCTCCTCTCCTCTCCTCTCCTCTCCTCTCCTCTCCTCTCCTCTCCTCTCCTCTTTCTGTTACTTTTCTGTTCTTTTTTTCTAAATCAAGTACAACGGCCATTAGGACTAAGCTGCAAGGAGCTGTTTAATCGCATCTGCAGAAGGTGGGGCCTCATTAGATGCCATAGCAAGACTGATGTCTTGCTCAGTCGCCCTAAACACAGGCTTGAGTCCTTCAGCATCTCTGGCGTCCAGTGGCTTCTCTTGATGGGCGGTTTGGTTAGAGCAGCGTCTATTTCACACTCCAGGAGGCATGAGTGCCGCTTCTTGGTTGAATTTTAGACGAGGAATGTCGGATCTGCTTTCCTTTGCCTTGAGTTTGCAACCTTGCCTGGGTTTGGAAAGCTCACAGGAGTGAAACGTCCCTGCCCCTCCAGTCTCGAGGCCTTTAGAAAAGGGAACATGGGTGGACCGTGTTTCCCAAGGAGACTATGTGCTATCTCCACAACTTGCTTATCTCGTGGCCGATTCCAGGAAATAGACTTGCATGAGACAACCTTCCTTGATGAAGGCCTTCCCGTCACATACGGAGTCATCTCAGCAATGAACGCACGGCTGGTGGGCCCCACAGGGAAGTGTGCACAAGCTCTAATGGCCTGTGGAGTGTATAGCGTCCATGCCTTTCCCCACAAGCCAGGGGCCAGCTTCTCTTGGACCCAGGGATGTGTCCAGGTCAGCAGTTGGAGGGGTGACCCCTGGCTGGATGGACAAGAACATTGCATTGAATCGCTTCTTTATCTGCTCCAGAGGGTTTTGCTGTGGTTTCCTTACAAGATGGTAGATGAGCAATTAGATGGACTTGACAATCCTATTTCGCATGTTGTCTGTTAAGGTGACCCCTTTAAGACCCCGTGGGGCCGCTTTACCCTCAGCATCTGGAAGGCTCCTCTCAGGTTTGATGAGGTCCCGGATACCAGGGTCACCTCAGAGAGTTGAGGGCAGACAGCAAGGAGAGTCGATAGCATGAAGGCTGCTACTCCGCCCACAGTTCTCTGAGTAGCTCTGGCTGTGTTCCCCGTGCAGTGGCCACAGCAGCAAAGGCGAAGAGAGAGTGGCCCCTGGCTGTGAACTCCACCTAGCTCCAGTGTGAGCGACGTGGTGTCCTCCACACCCCTTTTCCTTGGCTGTGGTTCACAGCACCCCAGGCCTCTCGCAGGTGCTGGGGATGGAAAAGCCTCCGTTCTGGCGGCCGTGGTTGCCTGGCCATGTCCAGTTTCCAAAGTCAGCTGGGTTTCCAAGAGCACCCAGCAGCCCCCAGCTCCGCACCTGTCTGTCTGCTGTGACACCGCAGAGCCCATGGAGCCTCAGACGCTGCTCTGGTCCATCGTGTCCCGGCCGCGTCCCCTGGACCCTGAGAGGCTGAGCCTCCTGGTGCCCTTAATAAATTCCACTTCTGCTCAGACCCACAGGTGTCATTCTTCGCAACCTGAGAATGACCCTTGGCACTGCACTTCTGGCGGGGGGCACAGCCTGGGCGCGTCCCGAGCTGGCAGTGCACCCCACCTGCCCCACTGCCTGCCCAGGGAGAGGTAGATGGAGCGATGAGAGTATGAGAGTGAAAGGGGGGGCGCCCTGCCAGGCCTGGAGGCCAGGACGGCTTCTTGAAGACGGTGGGCCAACGCGTGAGCAAACTAAATGGGCTGAGAGGAAAGACGTTATACCGACCCTGGCGCTTTAGCAATAAAAGTAGGAATGGTCTTGGAGTCAGGGATGTAGCTTTTATTAAGTTATAAAATATATCAATATTCCAAAATTCTTATCTATTATCTATCTATCTATCTATCTATCTATCTATGGATCTAACTTTCTATGGAAAAATAACAGGTACCCAAAGTGGCACCAGCACTGCCAGCATCTCCTACATCACATAGCCATAGTAGAGAGAAATGTCCATTTCTTTTTCCCTCTCAATGAAATGCTGCCTTGTCCCCAATTTGGCAGCATTCTCACGCTCTAGTTGAGCCTTCCTCTTCATGGCCTCTCGATCTGGCATCTGCTCATTTGTGATGGTTGTTGACATGACTGGCCCAAGGACATCAGGTTTCCTCCATGGAATTGGTTGGAGGGCGAAATCCTGGAGTAGATAGTGGTGTGAGGCTTGAGCGGAGTCTGGGGCTGGCTCACAGCCGAGTGAACAGGCTCCCGCTGGAAAGAAGCACAAGATGATGTTTTGTAGGGCCCAGGCCTAGAAGCAGGAGGCTGCCGGACACGAGGGCAGTCTCGGTTGGTCAAACGTGGTCCAGCTGAGTTGGACGATATTGGCTGAGCTGATTTGACAGGCCCTGTCAAAGATACAGGAGTTGGCAGGGATGCAGTGACCGCAGCAGGCTTGGCAGGGTTGGTCACAGCAGGCCGACGTGATGCCAGAGACTGTGGCCTGCGAGGAACAGGTCGAACTTGAGGCTTGTCCATGGTTGGAAAAAGCAATGGCACCAACTTGACCTTCCCGGGAGAAGGCAGCTTGTCCTGGGATGGAGGTGGAGACCCTTGGTCAGCACATCCATGTGGTTTTTGAGGTTTGACTTGAGTTTTCTCAGGACCTTTGCCCTCACTGGTCCTATTCAGCATGGTCTAATAACTGGGCGTGGCTGGGGGCCTTCGGGGTTGCTTGACTTTCCCAGGACCCATGAGGAAGACAGGTGAGCTTTCTCATCCCTCTTCATGCCCAGTGCATGGAAGACCTGCACAGACTCCAGCATGTGCACACCAAGGCCGCTGCGAGGCTTTTTGATGGCGTCTTGTGGCAGCTCAGGATGACTTTTCTTCCTCTTCATCTTGGGAATGGCTGGCTTCTCCTCTGCCTTGACTTTGTTCCCTGACTGCATCCTCTCCTCAGCTCTCTTGGAGGATTTTTCTTTGTTTCTTTTGGTGTTTTCCTGCCCATGGCTCTTAGTATTGCTGGTCCTGCTGGCTGCAGCTTTCTGAGGTTTGCTGTTAGAATGCTTGGCCATGTTCGAAGGAGCCCTGCCACCAGCTGCAGCATTGCAAGGAACCACTTCTTCCACAAACACACAATCTGGGCTCTTGGTCTTGATCTTGGTCTTGGGAGCATCACTCATAGGCTCAGAGGCTTTATGTTTGATCTTGCTGCCTTGATCAGAGCAAGTCTTTCTGACACTTGACTTTTTCTGCACTTCGTGCAACTTGAGGCCCCTGGTGTCTTTGGTTTTGATCACCTTGGGTCCTTGGGGCTGATCAAGGTCATCCAAGGAATTTAAGACCTGTGGAAGGTGAATACCCTTCACCAGTGTGTCGATGTCTGCCAAACTGTCATTAGATTCAGTCCCATTTTCAAGTGTCCCTTGGTCCTTAAGACTCAGGCTATTCTTTCCCAAACCAGACTTGTCACAACCAGGCTGCTCCTCTTGGCCAAAGGGATCAATGCAGGCCAGCACCTGTGGAAGGTCAGGGACTTCTAAAGGGAGCAGTGGAGGAGCCTCGTTTTCTGTTGGGATCTGGTACCCATTCAGGTGCTTGTGAAGCTTGGTTTTAATATTCTCCACAGTCTTATTCTCGTTCTGTTCCTGGCTTGGAGCTGGAGGCAGTGCCAGGAGGTTAATAGGATTCTGGACTAGGGATGCCATTGAAATGTCCCCACTCTGAGGTGGTGGATAACTCTCAAGTACCTGGGTATGTCTGTTACTGCAGGCCTCAGGGAATTCTGGAGCAGGTGGTAAATAAAATATTTGGCCTGGAAGTTGCTATGCCAAGGAAATCTCCATCCCCAGGGAAGTCTCCATCACTACAATGGAAACAAAGGGAAGTCGGTCAGTCCCTGGTAATAAGATGCTCCCCTAGCACCACCGATGCCGCAATCATGTGCCTTTCAACAGTGGGAAAGGCATTCCTACAAGCTCTTTTGCAGGACCATGAATGCACTGTGTGCTAGGAGATAAGAGGCAACTGTTCTGGTTCTTAATGGTGACCCTTTGATGTCATTTTTAAAATAATTTTCTTTGCATTTCACAAGGATGTTATAAGTCAAATAAAAAATAAAAGTCATTTAAAAAAAATGTTTCCCATTCTCATATGGAACCCTTGTAATTCTCTCTACTTTCCTGAGTGAATGAAAACACTTCACACCAAGGCTAAGTCAGGGAATGGAGCTCTTCCTGATGAAGCCTATAATCAAGGGGAGATAATAGCCTGTTTGCTTTGGACAAGATGTTGGAACACACGATCCTAAATCCTGTTGTCAACTAAGGAAGTGATGGAAAGTTAAATGGGCACTATCACAATAATGTCCTGAAAGGCCTTAGAAAGAGAGTAAAACAATAAATCAAGGGACTTTATTGTAGTATTGTGGTTCAGGGGGACTCATTAGGCAGGGCAGTGGAAAGTGGGGTGTCCCTTGGTATGCCCTTGGAGTTCTCCTACATGTAACATCCATGGCTGTTAGTTTCTGACCTTCCCACCTCTATCAGGTGTCCTCATAAAGAGTCTGACCAAGGAGGGCATTGACTGAGGGTGGTAGTGGTTAAAGTCACAGGACTTACATTCTAGCTCTCTGAGGACCCACCACGTCCCAGCTGTAGATGGACTCTAGTTTTAAATGCCGATCTTATTTCTCTTCCTCGTTGCTGTTTGTAATCACCTTGAAAACCTGTCTTTGTGATGGGTTGAGGAGGCACAGAGTACCAGATTCCAGAAGTGGAGGCTGGTGGTATCATGTTTGTGGACTGAGTCTCCTTTAGCACCATGACCATCCCTGGGTCAGGGGCAGAGGCCCTGCTCTCTGTGTAAGACACAGAGCCATAGGACTGCAGGTAGGGACCACCCTCTTCAGAGAGCAGAGGGCCCATTGTGCCTTGATTATAGTAACACACATGACTTCCCACCTGGTAGGCATGTGACAGGCTCTGTGCCTGAACAAGGTTGACAGAAAGTGATGGGTACTGAGGGGCCATATTGTAGGCATCTGAGGTTTTCTCACACTGGGACGCCAGAGACATAGAGGAGACAGTTGTGTCCTGGTCAATGACAGTCACAGTGAAGTTTCTGAGTGATGATGACTTCTTTTCAGTGTCTCCTGTAAGAGCTCACTCAAAAACTTTAGGATTGGAAGCAGCTGGAATGGAGATTGGGCTCTGGCCAGGAACTCCAGACAACACGGTTGTGCTAGAATGTTGGTAAAAGTAGGCATCACCCATGAGAGTTTGGAAAGAGGTGCCATAGGCTGATGGCAGGAGCCATGGTGAACTGTTGGCTGGAGCAGAGACACTGTAGAAATTGCAGACACTTCCTGCATTGCTCTCCACAGGAAGAGAGCGTTGCAGGGAGGTTGAAATTCCAAGGAAAGGTGGATTTTGGGAATTCTCTGTAGGGACCAAGAGGGTGATGAAAAAAGTCAGAGAGATTGATAAGTAACATGTGTGAAAATCATCATTATTTTAAGATTGTTGCTTTCAGCCCTAGCTGTTTTGGTTCAGTGGATAGTGCATTGGCCTGCAAGTCCGGTCTCAATTCCAGTCAAGGGCACAAGCCTAGGTTGCGGGCTCAATTCCCCAGTAAGGGGCCTGCAGAAGGCAGCCAATCAATGATTCTCTCTCATCATTGATGTTTCTCTCTTTCTCTCTCTCTCCCTCCCCCTTCCTCTCTGAAGACAATAAAATATATATATCATGTACTGGTGTGGTCCCTCAGCCTGCCTGTGCCCTCTCATAATCCAGGACCCCTGGGGGGGATGTTGTACTTCTGGTTTTGGCCCGAGGGATGTAGTAATGTGCCTCGCAGCATGTGGACGGGGAGGAGCCTGAGCCAGGGCCAGGCGCTGAGCAGCTCCAGCTTGATAGTGGTAGCACTGCCGCAGAGGTGGGAGAGGCTCCTTCCGCTGCAGCTGCTCTCTCCAGTCATGAGCCCAGGTGTTTGTTGCCCATCAGTTAGCTTAGCGGTGTTTCCACTGTTGGAGCGCACTGACCTCCATAGGCCAGCTCCTGCGTTGAGCGTGCCATAGCGGCCTGTCAACTGGTCATTCAGTTTTTTGGTCTTTCGGTCACTTAGGCTTTTATACACAATATAAAAACTTGAGCAAAAATGTACACAAGACCCACGTGGTGTGGTTCATACATTGTTCTCTAGGGTTGAAGCAACCACTCCCTGACCTATCTTACCCTTGACCATGCTGTAGTATTGATTTGCATGCTCTTTCCTAGAATTAAAGCATTTTAGAACCAGGAGTCCTTTGAGGATCCCTGTTCTAACATTCTCCTTTTATGAGTGAGGGAACTATGGCTCAGTTCTCTCCCTATGTTAGTTTGAGTACTTGCTTCCATAACCTAAGCATCCCGACTTCCTTGCCAGAGCTCTGCACATTACACTGCCCACCTCTAGGAGCAATAGAACTTCTGATGCAGATGTTCGTTTGTCCAGGAGAAGACAGCACATCTATTGTCATGACAATCTTCAGCGTCTCATTTTGCCTGTGCCCTTCACATGCTCTTCCTATCATTCTCATAGAAGCTCAATGCAGTTGGTCAACTTAAAGGGTCTTTCTTACTGTCTTCATGCCTGATTTCTGATCCTACCTCAGAATGACTATCTGAGAGTGAGTTTCTCAAGAAATGAGGCACGTAGCAAATGTCAAAGCCTACGAAATTTACTACAATATGAAGTTCTGCTCCTTACAGGCAGAATCATAAAAGTAAATATTGCTTATTCTATTTTAGTGAATACTGTTAACCGGAAAGAACCCACCATAGGTGATTTTGAGTAAATTCTTAGCCAGGGCATATGGACAGAGGAGTTATATCAGTAAAAAATCCATAACAAGCAGCACACTGTAATCACTGTTGATGTACATGTGCCTCCAATATATGCAAGACCAATATTTCAGTAAATACTACTTTAAAGCCGAGAGTAGAGTAAGTGTAAAGGAATTCCATTATTGTATTCATTTGTGTTTCTCTGACTATTCCCTATTAAGTAAAAAATACTTAGTGGAGCCAAAACCGGTTTGGCTCAGTGGATAGAGTGTTGGCCTGCGGACTGAAAGGTCCCAGGTTTGATTCCGGTTAAGGGCATGTACCTGGGCTGCGGACACATCCCCAGTGGGAGATGTGCAGGAGGCAGCTGATCGATGTTTCTCTCTCATCGATGTTTCTAACTCTCTACCCCTACCCCTTCCTCTCTGTAAAAAATCAATAAAATATATTAAAAAAATACTTAGTGTAGTAGATGTATATATATATATACATATATTAATTTATATATATAAATTATATATATAAATTATATATAAATTATATTAATTATATATAAATTATATATATTAATTATATTAATTTATATATATATAAATTAATATAAGCTCTAAACAAAGAGAAAAGAACAGTTGAAATGTATCATGAAGTTTCTTATATTTATCATAAAACCTAGATTATCATCATCTTCAACATCCAGGAAAGGGGTCGTATCCAAAGTCTTAAAACCATTACCTCTACATTTTAGTTTAAAATAAAATTAATGTAGGAATGCCCAAGAGAATCCACAAACTTGTTTTTTGAGAAATTAGAGATGTGGGACTTGATGCTCTCTTATTTTCCTTAAGTAGCTATGACCTGAAGTGAGGCAATGGCTGTGTATCAGTGTGCTCTCTGCGTTAGGAAGAAAATAACTTTGAAGATGAAGAACATCTTTGACTTCAAACATACTAATCACACAAAGGATGTGTTCTTTTTGATTCCATTTTGGATATATCTTTCTTTTAAAGTCTTAATTTTTTTTTACTAGACAAAACATTGTCATAGTTTAAAAATCAGAATGAATTGAAACACTGAAAATTCTGTCATTTCCAATGCCCTAGATAATCACCTTTTTTAGTTTCTGGTATATAAGAAACATCATTTCTGAAATACACTTTTAAATGTTTATATTGCAAACTGTCACATGCCTTCTGTGTTCAGAGGGGCAATAAAAAATACAGGCAACTGAATGATTGTTTTGATACATGGCTTTGGCTAGTGGTGCCCGACTCCAGCCTTACTTCCTTTCCTATTTTATCCATGTAAGCACTTGCTGAGATCCACATTATTTTGCCCAGGTCCGAGCCGATTTCACCCCTCTGCTCCTTCTGCTTTCATTTAAAATCTTTGGTTCCCTCCAATATTCCATTCCAAACTGCTCTTTTTGTTCTCATGAGCTCTTTCATGCTCTCCTTGTTAATTTTTATAATTTCCCCTCCTACTTGCTTGTGTTTTTCCCTCCCTCTTGGTTCCTGTTGTCCTGTGCTGATGAAAAATGTTCTATTTTTTTTTACATTGAAATACTTGCCTTCCTTTAGCCCAGTACTCTCTCCCTATTTTCTCTGTTATCCTACTTTGGATAGAAAACTCCAAACCACATGAATATACCCTTTGGAACAGCACTCAATTTAAAATAGTAAAGTTGAAACCTTGGTGGTGGGAGATCATTACACATGACACATCATATATATATATTGCTAGTTTTCTACATGACTGAGGTTTTCTTTCTATTGCTGTTGAAACACTATCAAGAAGTCTTGATATCATTGTCAACTGGAGTGTTCTTTAAAACTCCATATTAGAGAAGGAAGGGGTTAGAGTCCCCAGCCATTCTAACATCTGAATGTAGCAGATGAGGAAAAAACAGATTTTGTGAGAGAGTCAATGACTTGTCCAAAGTCACATTGCTAGTAGATGTCAAAATCTAAACTGAAATTAGGTCTGCAGACTTCTAGATCAGTATTTCCTCAAATTATTCTATGCTCTTTTGACTCTATTGCTAAATTTAGGGGCAAACAAACATCTAATGAGAAACTTTAAAATGGTCCTTTCCTTACCTGACATGGTCAGAGAAGAAGAGCAGATAACAACTGTAGATGCAAGGAATGACGATTCCTCAGTGGCTGAAGCCAAAGAGCACATGTGTCCAGTACGAAGGCCACTGGTCATACTGGCCACTGGTCACTGGTCAGCAGTTACTGGTCACTGGTCAGTTGCGATGATCCAAATTTATTTACAGACAACTCCATGGGCACCCCAAGATTCTAGCAGGTGGTGGTAGGTTTGGTGGGAGAATGATGTCACAAAGCAGGCAGTTTAAAGGGATGAGAGAGCCAATCGGGAGGTCAGGTTCCCAAGAAGACAGGATTGGATAGCAGGAGCTGTAGGGGAGCTAAACCAACACCTTAATGGCTGAGCTCTCAGGACACATGGGCTAGATGACAATACAGCTGTGATAGTCTCACTTTCCCCAGGCCCTTATGTTAGGGAAGTAATCTCAGTCTGTTACAGACATTCATGAATACAATTAACTGCTAGTTACTTATATTCTCCATATTGTATTGTATAACATGTTTATCATTATATATTTTGCTAATATCCTTAGAGAGAATGGAAAGGGACATCTAGGTTGCACACTTACAGTTGTTCTGAAATCATACCAGTCCATCTCATTAGTGAATTTACTGTGGCTTTTGAGGAGAAAAGGAAGGGATTAAGGAGCTCTTTCTGTCAGTTGGTTGAACAGTAAAATGAAGTTTCTTGAGTGTATTTTGTGCAGAATGATGTGGTCCAAGGTTCTTCCCTTGTAGTTTCTTCTCCTTGAATCCTACCTTGTCAGGGTTGGGCTGGGCCAGGCTAGGTTGACTTGCATCTCCTACTACTCTCATTGTTTCTCCTTCTTCATTGTAGGCATTGATTGTAGACAAGCTTTGACCTTGCATTCTGACACTCATGGATGTTACTTCCTGTCCACTTCCATCAGCAGGGTCTTCTTTGTAGTGTCTGATGCTTCCCCAATGGACTCTGTCCATTACAAGCAACGACCACAGAGCTAGGTGTCAGCTGACTGCAAACCTTTCCTCTTCCAGCCTTTGGTTGCACTTCTTCTGCCCATAATTTGCTCTCTCTGGTTCTTTGGTCCATGTAGGCATCCTGCCATCCTGCCCTATCATATGTGAGAGGCCTTCACGATGTTTTCCCTTTTCCTTCTCTCATAAAGTGTATCTGGTGTGACAGTTACTGCAGTCTCCTCCTCCTTTGCAAACAACCGCTGTAGAACTTTGGGCCTCTCGGATTCTCTGTCTGCCATGCTTGGGTGCAAAGCCAGGCAAATGTGATGAGGAGACTAGTTAGAGAAAGACAAGGACATTCTTGGAGACTAGGGGACAGGCAAAGTGTAATTGCACAGACAAAAGACATTCATGTTGGTATTTCAGGATCTGTGAGAAAATATGTTGACCCATTTCGGTCTCATTTTGTATTAAGAGAACAGACAATTTACATGTATACACAACTTATCTAGTGCAGCAAATGCAAGAAATATTGCTCACTAGAGATTATAATCTTCAATATATTTTCACTTTCGTTTATGTCATATTACCTCATTTATATAAATCATTGGTGTGTTTGCAGAACAGAGATTGTTTTATGCTGTGTGTCAATGCTCTGGTTTTGTTCAGATGTTTCTTTCCTAGTCGTACCTTTTATTGATTTTTTCATTTTTATTGTTGTATTAGAGATGTCCCCTTTATTTTCTGTTTTTGTTTTTCCTTCCCATTGAACCCCTCCATTCCACCGCTATCATCCCCCTTCTACCTTCACCAATCCATTTTCTGTGTCCATGCGCTATGCATATATGTATACAAGTTCCCAAGTTCAAAACACGCACACCCACACCCCACCATCCCTCTGAAATGTGTCAATCTGTCCCATGCTTCTATATCTCTAGTTCTACTTTGCTCATCAGTTTATTTTGTTCCTTAGATTCCACATATGAGTGAGATTATGTAATACTGGTCTATCTGTGGCTTATTTCGCTTAGCATATTACTCTCCAGGTCTATCCATGCTTTGCAAATGGTAAGAGTTCTTTCTTTTTTTACAGCTGCTTAGTATTTCATTGTGTGAATGTACCACTGCTGTCTTATCCACTCATCTGCTCATGGGGACTTGGGCTATTTTCCAAATCTTAGCTACTTTAATTTGGGCTGCTTTCTGATTGGTGTTTCTGGTTTCTTAGGACATATTCCTAGAAGTGGGATCACTAGGTCAAATGAAAGTTCTATCTTTTATTTTTTGAGGAAAGTCTTAGTGTTTTTCACAGTGGCTGTACCAGTCAGCATTCCAAGAGGCACCCTAGTCTTACTTTCAAAGATTCCACCATGGTAAAACATATTGCATATTTTTCCCTTGGCGAGTTTTTCTTGAAGCGTCATGAACTGGCTTGTTCTGATGGATTTTGTGGAGAAACTAAAAAAGGGGCCTGTGAAAAAGGACGTTGTGGTGAGGTGTGCTGTGCACACAAGCTTAAGGAACAGATGTGTACAGTCAGCCCGACGTGGCCGTGGCCAGGGTACCTCTGTGTTCCTTCGCCTGGTGAGTGCATTTCTCACTAACCCTCTTGTTACTGTGAGAAGACAGTGCTGAGTGGCTAACCCAGTCTTCTACAGGGTGGGGCAATAGTAGGTTTATAGTTGTGTGTGTAGAAAAGAGTACAATCATGTATAAATAACCATACAAACATAAAGTCTGTGTTTCCCATACTCACAACTATAAACCTACTCTGCTCCATGCTCTATGTATTATGCTGGCTTGGGGGAGGAAGTCTAAGGATCTAGTATTTTCCCTTGATGGTAAGCTTTTAGGGTGCCTGGATCAATCATCCTTGGGCTTTTAACTTCCATTGTGTATGAAATGTGTGATCCAAGAGGCCAAGAGGCCACAAGAAGATAGCTCCTATAGATGGAATCTGCGAAGACACATATTTCACTCATAGGCCAACATTTCCTCTTATGAGATGAGTTTTTTCAAAGATGGTGCATTCTTTCCTGAGAAGAAATTGTGAGAAGTGTTGCAGTGTAGAGATATGGCTTAAAATTATAAATTTCTTCAAGTCTTTCCCTCTTGGAATCCTGCATTGCATTGCCAAATTCCTGATACTATTATGTAATATGAGACTAACACTATGAGCTAAATATCTGCAATCCAGACCAGTCCCTCCTTTTTCTGTCTCCCCATGGGAATCCTTAGCTAATGCAGTTAGGGGGCTCGTCACCTGCAACCCAGTGTGCCTATTGCTCTTGCCAGTGGGCGTGGATGCTTCCCAGGATTTTTCTCTTGGGCTTTGCTCAGTTGATGGTGGTGTTTAGACAAGGCAGCATGTGCTGCCTGGGATCATGCAGGTGCCCTAGCTTGCCCTTCAAGTTAAGGTTTAGGCTTCACCGGATGTTGGATCTCACGCACCAGTAACCTGTGGATGCTGTGTTCTGAAAGCCAGGTTGGCGACCTATGGCCACGGAAGCCTTCAGAGATAGGCCTCAAATAGAGGCTTGACTCTACTGCATGCAGTGTGACCTCAGCCCATTACTGAACCTCTCGGGTCAAGTGACACAGGGATACTGGCCTTGCATGTTGTGAAGGTTAACTGAAGTAGTGTATTCATGGGCCTGGGGATAGGTGTGGAGTCAATGTCCTGTCCTGGGTGGGCCTCCTACTGCAGACAATCACTTCTGTAGGCCCCTGTTATCATCTGCTCCAGGATAACTGCAAGCCCTTGCCACTCATCTGGTAGATTCCCCTCATTTGTTCTCACTTTCCCCACTACATTCATATATGCGTAAGGCAACCCAATCCCATAGGAAATGTGTCCTGAATCTGTTTTCTGAAATACTTATCTAGTGGTCATGAGACATAAGGCCCACTTCCCAAGGAACTTCTTACATTTCTCCTAGTCAACATAGACTCAGCTTCTGCCCTCTCAAGTCTATTCCAATTTTCCTCTTTTAACACTAATCTCAGATCCTGCTTCTCTTTATAAATCCATAATCTCTCCCCGTTTTTGGCCTTTCTGTCCATGGCCCAAGTTCCTTTCTTCCCACAGTGCTTACCCCTTGACCCTCATTCACCGATCCAACTTCCAATTCTTTCCTTATCATGCAGCTTTTGATCCTCATACCCACCAAAGAAAGAGCACAGTTAAGAGCATCTCAAAACTCCAAATACTTCTTTATTATTAAATGCTAATTTACAATATTTATTCAGTTTTTTTAAGTTACAGAATATACCAAGATTGAGACATTCCTATCTATCTATCTATCTATCTATCTATCTATCTATCTATGACCTATCTATCTATTTATGATCTATCTATCTATCGAAAAACAGCAGGTCCCCAAATGGCACCAGCACTCCCAGCATCTCCTACATCACATAGCCATAGTAGAGAGAAATGTCCATTTCTTTTTCCCTCTCAATGAAATGCTGCCTTGTCCCCAATTTGGCAGCATTCTCACGCTCTAGTTGAGCCTTCCTCTTCATGGCCTCTCGATCTGGCCTCTGCTCCTTTGTGATGGGTGTTGACATGACTGGCCCCAGAACCTCAGATTTCCTCCATGGAATTGGTTGGAGGGCGAAATCCTGGAGTAGATAGTGGTTGTGAGGCTTGAGCGGGGTCCGGGGCTGGCTCACAGCCGAGTGAACAGGCTCCCGCTGGAAAGAAGCACAAGATGATGTTTTGTAGGGCCCAGGCCTAGAAGCAGGAGGCTGCGGGACACGAGGGCAGTCGCGGTTGGTCAAACGTGGTCCAGCTGAGTTGGATGATATTGGCTGAGCTGATTTGACAGGCCCTGTCAAAGATACAGGAGTTGGCAGGGATGCAGTGACTGCAGCAGGCTTGGCAGGGTTGGTCACAGCAGGCCGACGTGATGCCAGAGACTGTGGCCTGCGAGGAACAGGTCGAACTTGAGGCTTGTCCATGGTTGGAAAAAGCAATGGCACCAACTTGACCTTCCCGGAGAAGGCAGCTTGTCCTGGGATGGAGGTGGAGACCCTTTGTCAGCACTTCCATGTGGTTTTTGGGATTTGACTCGAGTTTTCACAGGACCTTTGCCCTCACAGGGCATAACCAGCCATGGTTTGGTATCTGGGCGTGGCTGGGGGCCTTTCGGGTTGCTTGAGTTTCCCAGGGCCCGCGAGGAAAACAGGTCAGCTTTCTCATCCCTCTTCTTGCCCAGTGCATGGAAAACCTGCACAGACTCCAGCATGTGCACACCGAGGCCGCTGCGAGGCTTTTTGATGGCCTCTTGTGGCAGCTCAGGATGACTTTTCTTCCTCTTCCTCTTGGGAATGGCTGGCTTCTCCTCGGCCTTGACTTTGTTCCCTGACTGCTTCCTCTCCTCAGCTCTCTTGGAGTAATTTTCTTGGTTTCTTTTGGTGTTTTCCTGCCCATGGCTCTTAGTATTGCTGGTCCTGCTGGCTGCAGCTTTCTGAGGTTTGCTGTTAGAATGCTTGGCCATGTTCGAAGGAGCCCTACCACCAGCTGCAGCATTGCAAGGAACCACTTCTTCCACAAACACACAATCTGGGCTCTCGGGCTTGATCTTGGCCTTGGGAGCATCACTCATAGGCTCAGAGGCTTTATGTTTGATCTTGCTGCCTTGATCAGAGAGAGTCTTTCTGACACTTGACTTTTTCTGCACTTCGTGCAACTTGAGGCCCCTGGTGTCTTTGGTTTTGATCACCTTGGGTCTTTGGGGCTGATCAAGGTCATCCATGGAACTTAAGACCTGTGGAAGGTGAATACCCTTCACCAGTGTGTCGATGTCTGCCAAACTGTCATTAGATTCAGTCCCATTTTCAAGTGTCCCTTGGTCCTTAAGTCTCAGGCTATTCTTTCCCAAAGCAGGGTTGTCACAACCAGGCTGCTCCTCTTGGCCAAGGGGACCAATGCAGGCCAGCACCTGTGGAAGGTCAGGCCCTTCGAAAGGGAGCAGTGGAGGAGCCTCGTTTTCTGTTGGGATCTGGTACCCATTCCCGTGCTTGGAAAGCTTGGTTTTAATATTCTCCACATTCTTATTCTCTTTCTGTTCCTGGCTTGGAGCTGGCGGCAGTGCCAGGAGGTTAATAGGATTCTGGACTATGGGTGACATTGAAATGTCCCCACTCTGAGGTGGTGGATAACTCTCAACTACCTGGGTATGTCTGTTACTGCTGGCCTTGGGGAATTCTGGAGCAGGTGGTAAATAAAATATTTGGCCTGGAAGTTGCAATGCCAAGGAAGTCTCCATCCCCAGGGAAGTCTCCATCACTACAATGGAATCAAGGGGAAGTCGGTCAGTCCCTGGATTTTCTTTGCATTTCACAGGGTTGTTATAAATCAAATGAAAAACAAGTGATTTCTGAAAAACGTTTCCCATTCTCATATGGAACCCTTGTAATTCTCTCTACTTTCCTGAGTGAATAAAAACACTTCACACCAAGGACTAAGACTGGGAATGGAGCTCTTCCTGATGAAGCCTATAAGCAAGTGGAGATAATAGCCTGTTTGCTTTGGACAAGATGTTGGAACACATGATCCTAAATCCAGGTGTCAACTAAGGAAGTGATGGAAAGTTAAATGGGCACTATCACAATAATGTACTGAAAGGCCTTAGAAAGAGACTAAAACAATAAATCAAGGGAGTTTATTGCAGTATTATAGTACAGGAGGACTCATCAGGTAGGACAGTGGGAAGTGTGGTGTCCCTTGGTATGCTCTTGGAGTTCTCCTACATGTAGCATCCATGGCTGTTAGTTTCCCACCTTCCCACCTCTGTCAGGTGTCCTCATAAGAAGTCTGACAATGGAGGGCATTGACTGAGGGTGGTAGTGGTTAAAGTCACAGGACTTACATTCTACCTGTCTGAGGACTCACCACTTCCCAGCTGCAGATTGACCCCAGGTTTGAATGCTGACCTTATTCCCCTTCCTTGTTTCTGTTTGTACTCACCTTGAAAACCTGTCTTTGTGATGGGTTGAGGAGGCACAGAGTAGCAGATTCCAGAAGTGGAGGCTGGTGGTATCATGTTTGTGGACTGAGTCTCTTTTACCACCAAGACCATCCCTGGGTGAGGGGCAGAGGCCCTGCTCTCTGTGTAAGACACAGAGCCATAGGACTGCAGGTAGGGACCACCGTCTCCAGAGAGCAGAGGGTCCATTGTGCCTTGATTGTAGTAACACACATGATTTCCCACCTGGTAGGGATGTGACAGTCCCTGTCCCTGAATTGGTGCCCCCTGAACAAGGTTGACAGAAAGTGATGGATACTGAGGGTCCATATTGTAGGCATCTGAGGTTTTGTCACACTGGGACGCCAGAGACATAGAGGAGACAGTTGTGTCCTGGTCAATGACAGTCACAGTGAAGTTTCTGAGTGATGATGACTTCTTTTCAGTGTCTCCTGTAAGAGCTCACTCAAAAACTTTAGGATTGGAAGCAGCTGGAATGGAGATTGGGCTCTGGCCAGGAACTCCAGACAACATGGTTGTGCTAGAATGTTGGTAAAAGTAGGCACCAGCCATGAGAGGTTGGAAAGTGGTGCCAGAGGCTGACGGCAGGAGCCATGGTGAACTGTTGGCTGGAGCAGAAACACTGTAGAAATTGCAGACACTTCCTGCATTGCTCTCCACAGGAAGAGAGCGTTGCAGGGAGGTTGAAATTCCAAGGAAAGGTGGATTTTGGGAATTCTCTGTAGGGACCAAGAGGGTGATGAAAAAAGTCAAAGAGATTGATAAGCAACATGTGTGAAAATCATCATTATTTTAAGATTGTTGCTTTCAGCCTTAGCTGTTTAGGTTCAGTGGATAGAGCATTGGCTTGCGAGTCTGGGTTCAATTCCAGTCAAGGGCGCAAACCCAGGTTGGGGGCTCAATTCCCCAGTAATGGGCCTGCAGAAGGCAGCCAATCAATGATTCTCTCTCATCGTTGATGGGTCCATCTCTCTCTCTCCCTCCCCCTTCCTCTCTGAAATCAATAAAAAATATATATCATGTACTGGTGTGGTCCCTCAGCCTGCCTGTGCCCTCTCACAATCCGGGACCCCTGGGGGGCTATTGGACTGCTGGTTTTGGCCCGAGGGATGTGGTATTGCGGGAAGCAGCAGGTGGACGGGAGGAGCCTGAGCCAGGGCCAGGCGCTGAGCAGCTCCAGCTTGGTAGTGGTAGCACTGCCGCAGAGGTGGGAGAGGCTCCTTCTGCTGCAGCTGCTATCTCCAGTCATGAGCCCAGGTGTCTGGTGACCATGGGTCAGCTGAGCGGTGCTCCCACTGTGGGAGCACACTGACCATCAGGGTGGTAGCTCCTGCGTTGAGCGTTTGTCCCTGGTGTCAGTGTGTGTCATAGCTGCGGTTCAACTGCTCATTCAGTCATTTGGTCATTCAGTCGCTTAGGCTTTTATGTATAGTATAAAATCTTGAGTAAAAATGTCCACAAGACCCAAGTGGTGTGCTTCATACATTGTTCTCTAGGCTAGAAGCAACCACTCCCTGACCTATCTCGCCCTTGAACCTGCAGTAGTATTGATTTCTATGCTCTTTCCTAGAATTAAAGCATTTTAGAACCAGGAGTCCTTTGAGAATCCCTGTTCTAACATTCTCATTTCATGACTGAAGAAAATATGGCTCCGTTCTCTCCCGATGTTAATATTAGTACCTGCTTCCATAACCTAAGCATCCCGACTTCCTTGCCAGAGCTCTGCACATTACACTGCCAACATCTAAGAGTAATAGAACTTCTGATGCACATGTTCGTTTGTCCAGGAGAAGACAGTACATCTGTTGTCATGACAATCTTCAGCGTCTCATTTTGCCTGTGCCCTTCACATGCTCTTCCTATCATTCTCATTGAAGCTCAATGCAGTTGGTCAACTTAAAGGGTCTTTCTTACTGTCTTCATGCCTGATTTCTGATCCTACCTCAAAATGACTATCTGAGAATGAGTTTCTCAAGAAGTGAGGCACGTAGCTAACATCAGACCCTAATAAATTTACTACAAAATGAAGTTTTGTTTCATACATGCCGTATCATAAAAGTACATATTGCCTATTCTATTTTAGTGAATACTGTTAACCAGAAACAACCCACAAGAGGTGATTTTGAGTCAGTTCTTAGCGAGTACGTATGGACAGAGGAGATATATCAGTAAAAACTGCATAACAAGCAGCACACTGCAATCACTGTTGATGTATACGTGCCTCCTATATATGCAGACCAATATTTCAGTAAATACTAGTTTAAAGCAGAGAACAAAGTAAATGTAAAGGAATTCCATTATTGTATTCATTCATGTTTCTCTGACTCTTCCCCAGTAAGTAATAAATACTTAGTGTATTAGATATATATATTTCAATTAATATAACCTTATAACAAAGAGAAAACAACAGTTGAAATGTATCATGAAGGATTTTATATTTATCCTAACACCTAGATTATCACCATCTTCAACATCCAGGAGAGGGGTCGTACCCAAAGTCTTAAAGCCATCATCAATAGGTTTTCCATTAAAAAACACACACATTCATTTAGGAATCCCCAAGAGAATAAACAAAAAACTATTTTTGAGAAATGTGAAATTAGAGATGCGGGACTTGATGCTCTCTTATTTTCCTTAAGTAGCTATGACCTGAAGTGAGGCAATGGCTGTGTATCAGTGTGCTCTCTGCGTGAGGAAGAAAATAACTTTGAAGGTGAAGAGCATCTTTGACGTTGAACATACTAATCACACAAAGGGTGTATTCTTTCTGATTCCATTTAGGACATATCTTTCTTTTAAAGTCTTACTTTTTTTTTACTAGACAAAACATTGTCATAGTTTAAAAATCAGAATGAATTGAAACACTGAAAATTCTGTTATTTCCAATGCCCGAAAGCAATGGTCAGTAAACTCATTAGTCAGCAGATCCAAATATCAACAGTACCACGATTGAAATTTCTTTTGAGAGCCAAATTTTTTAAACTTAAACTGTAAAGGTAGGTACATTGTTATTAACTTAGTTAGGGTACTCCTAAGGCTTAAGAAGAGCCACACTCAAGGGGCCAAGAGCCACATGTGGCTCGCGAGCAGCAGGGTGCCGACCACGGCCCTAGAGAGTCACCTTTCTTAGTTTCTTGTATATAAGAAACATCATTTCTGAAATGCATTTTTAAATGTTTATATTGCAAACTGTCACAGCCATGTGTGTTCAGAGAGGCAATAAAAAAACGGGCAACTGAAGAGGATTGTTTTGATATACTGGGGTGGATAGTGGGACCCTACTCCAGCCTTACTTTCTTTTCTATTCTATCAATGTAAGCATTTGCTGAGAGCCACATTACTTTTCCCTAGTCCGAGCTGATTTCAGCCTCTGCTCTTTCTGCTTTCATTTATATTCTTTGGTTCCCTCCAATATTCCATTCCAAACTGCTCTTTTTGTTCTCATGAGCTCTTTCATGTTCTCCTTGTTCATTTTTATACTTCCCCCTCCTTCCTGCTTGTGTTTTTCCCTCCCTCTTGGTTGCTGTTGGCCTGTGCTGATGAAAGCAGTTCTAATTTTTTTACATTGAAACACTTGCCTTCCTATAGCCCAGTACTCCCCATTCTCTTTCCCTATTTTCTCTGTTATCCTACTTTGGATAGAAAACTCCAAACCACATGAACATTACTTTTGAAACGGCACTCAATTTAAAATACTAAAGTTGAAACCTTGAAGGTTGGAGACCATTACACATGACACATCATATATATCTATCTATATCTATATGTATATCTATATCTATATGTATATCTATATCTATATCTATATCTATATCTATATCTATATCTATATCCATATCCATATCCATACCTATATCTATATCTATATCTATATCTATATCTATATCTATATCTATATCTATATCTATACATGTATTGCTAGTTTTCTACATGACTTAGGTTATCTTTCTATTGCTGTGGAAACACTCTCAAGAAGTCTTGATTTCATTGTCAACTGGAGTGTTCTTTAAAACTCCATATTAGAAAAGGAAGGGAGTAGAGTCCACAACCATCTAACATCCGAATGTAGCAGATGAGGAAAAGACATATTTTGTGCGAGATCCAATGACTTGTCCAAAGTCACATTGCTAGTAGATGTCAAAATCTAAACTGAAATTAGGTCTGCAGACTTCTATATCATATTTCCCCAAATTACTCTGTGCTCTTTTGACACTATTGCTAAATTTAGGTATAAATAACAATCTAATGAAAAACTTCAAAAAGGTTCTTTCCTTACCTGACATGGTCAGAGAAGAAGAGCAGATAACAACTGTAGATGCAAGGAATGACGATTTCTCCGTGACTGAAGCCAAAGAGCACATGTGTCCAGTACGAAAGTCATTGGTCATACTGGCCACTGGTCACTGGTCAGCAGTTACTGGTCACTGGTCAGTTGCGATAATCCAAATTTATTTACAGACAACTCCATGGGCACCCCAAGATTCTACCAGGTGGTGGTAGGTTTGGTGGGAGAATGATGTCACAAAGCAGGCAGTTTAAAGGGATGAGAGAGCCAATCGGGAGGTCAGGTTCCCAAGAAGACAGGATTGGATAGCGGGAGCTGTAGGGGAGCTAAACCAACACCTAAATGGCTGAGCTCTCAGGACACATGGGCTAGATGACAATACAGCTGTGATAGTCTCACTTTCCCCGGGCTCTTATGTTAGGGAAGTAATCTCAGTCTGTTACAGACATTCATGAATACAATTAACTGCTAGTTACTTATATTCTCCATATTGTATTGTATAACATGTTTATCATTATCTATTTTGCTAATATCCTTAGAGAGAATGGAAAGGGGCATCTAGGTTGCACACTTACAGTTGTTCTGAAATCATACCAGTCCATCTCATTAGTGAATTTACTGTGGCTTTTGAGGAGAAAAGGAATGGATTAAGGAGCTCTTTCTGTCAGTTGGTTGAACAGTAAAATGAAGTTTCTTGAGTGTATTTTGTGCAGAATGATGCGGTCCAAGGCTCTTCCCTTGTAGTTTCTTCTCCTTGAATCCTACCTTGTCAGAGTTGGGCTGGGCCAAGCTAGGTTGACTTGCATCTCCTACCACTCCCATTTTTCCTCCGTCTTCATTGTAGGCATTGATTGTAGACAAGCTTTGACCTTGCATTCTGACACTCATGGATGTTACTTCCTATCCAATTCCATCAGCAGGGTCTTCTTTGTAGTGTCTGATGCTTCCCCCAATGGACTCTGTCCATTACAAGCCAATACCAAAGGGCTAGGAGTCAGCTGACTGCAAACCTTTCCTCTTCCAGCCTTTGGTTGCACTTCTTCTGCCCATAATTTGCTCGCTCAGGTTCCTTGGGCCATGTAGGCATCCTGCCATCCTGCCCTATCATATGTGAGAGGCCTTCACGATGTTTTCCCTTTTCCTTCTCTCATAAAGTGTATCCAGTGTGGCAGTTACTGCAGTCTCCTCCCCCTTTGCAAACAGTCGCTGTAGAACTTTGGGCCTCTAGGATTCTCTGTCTGCCATGCTAGGGTGCAAAGCCAGGCAAAAGTGACCAGGAGACTAGTTAGAGAAAGACAAGGACATTTCTGGAGACTAGGTGACAGGCAAAGTGAAATTGTACAGGACAGAAGACATTCATGTGGATATTTTAGGTTCTGTGAAAAATACGTTGACACATTTTGGTCTCATTTTGTATTAAGAGAACAGACAATGTACATGTATACACAACTTATCTAGTGCAGCAAATGCAAGGAATTTTGCTCACTAGAGATTATAATCTTAAATACATTTTCATTTTCTTTCATGTCATATTAGCTCAATTATAGAAATCAGTGGTGTGTTTGCAGAACAGAGATTGTCTTTGTGCTGTGTGTCAATGCTCTGGTTTTGTTCATTTGTTTTCTTCCTAGTCATACTTTTTATTTATTTATTCATATGTATTATTGTATTAGAGATGTCCCTTTTATTTTCTATTTTGTTTTCCCCCCCATTAAACCCGTCCACCCACCCTACCCCTGCCATCCCCCCTTCTACCTTCACCACTCCATTTTCTGGGTCCATGGGCTATGCAAACATGCATACAAGTCCGCAGTTCATCACACCCACACCCACACCCACACCCCCACCTTCCCTCTGAAATCTGTCAATCTGTTCCATGCTTCTATGTCTTTAAGTGTACTTTGCTCATCAGTTTATTTTGTTCATTAGATTCCACATATGAGTGAGATTATGGCATACTTGTCTTTCTCTGGCTTATTTCGCTTCGCATAATACTCTCCAGGTCTACCCATGCTTTGCAAATGGTAAGAGTTCTTTCTTTTATTTACAGCCGCATACTATTTCATTGTGTAAATATACCACTGCTGTTTTATGCACCCATCTGCTCATGGGGACTTGGGCTGTTTTCCAAATCTTAGCTACTTTAATTTGTGCTGCTTTGAACATAGGGTCGCATATATTCTTTCTGACCGGTGTTTCTGGTTTCTTACGATATATTCCTAGAAGTGGGATCACTAGGTCAAATGAAAGTTCTATCTTTTAATTTGTTGAGGAAACTCTTTAGAGTTTTTCAGAGTGGCTGTACCAGTCTGCATTCCCAGCAGCACCCTAGTCTTATTTTCAAAGATTCCACCATGGTAAGACATATTGCATATTTTTCCCTTGATGAGTTTATCTTGAAGCGTCATGAACTAGCTTGACCTGATGGATTTTGTGGAGAAACTTAAAAAGGCGTCTGTGAAAAAGGACGTTGTGGTGAGGTGTGCTGTGCACACAAGCTTAAGGAACAGATGTGTACAGTCAGCCCAATGTGGCCTGGGGGCCTCTGTTGTTCTTCCCCTGGTGAGTGCTTTTCTCACTAACCCTCTTGTTACTGTGAGAAGACAGTGCTGAGTTGCTAACCCAGTCTTCTACAGGGTGGGGCAATAGTAGGTTTACAGTTGTCTGTGTAGAAAATAGTACAATCATGTATAAATAACCATACAAACATAAAGTCTGTGTTTCCCATACTCACAACTATAAACCTACTTTACCCCATGCCAGCAATGGATTAAGCTGGCTTGGGGGAGGAATTCTATGGATCTAGTAGTTTCTCTTGATGATAAGCTTTTAGGGGGCCTGTATCAATCTACCTTGGGCTTTTGACTTCCATTGTGTATGAAGTATGTGATCCAAGAGGCCGAGAGGACACAAGAAGATTGCTCCTATAGTTGGAATCTCCAAAGACACGTGTTTCTTTTATAGGCCAACATTTCTTCTTATGAGATGAGTTTTTTCAAAGATGGTGCATTCTTACCTGAGAAGATATTGTGAGAAGTGTTGCAGTGAAGAAATATGGCTTAAAATTATAAATTTTTTTCAAGTCTTTCCCTCTTGGAATCCTGCACTGCATTGCCAAATTCCAGATACTATTATGTAATATGAGACTAACACTATGAGCTAAATATCTGCAATCCAGACCAGTCCCTCCTTTTTCTGTGTCCCCATGGGAATCCTTAGCTACTGCAGTTAGGGGGCTGGTCACCTGCAACCCAGTGTGCCTATTGCTCTTGCCAGTGGGCGTGGATGCTTCCCAGGATTTTTCTCTTGGGCTTGCTCAGTTGATGGTGGTGTTTAGACAAGGCGGCATGTGCTGCCTGGGATCATGCAGGGGCCCTAGCTTGCCCTTCAAGTTAATGTTTAGGCTTCACCTGATGTTGGATCTCATGCACCAGTAACCTCTGGATGCTGTGTTCTGAAAGCCAGGTTGGCGACCTATGGCCACGGAAGCCTTCAGAGATAGGCCTCAAATAGAGGCTTGACTCTACTGCATGCAGTGTGACCTCAGCCCATTACTGAACCTCTCGGGTCAAGTGACACAGGGATACTGGCCTTGCATGTTGTGAAGGTTAACTGAAGTAGTGTATTCATGGGCCTGGGGATAGGTGTGGAGTCAATGTCCTGTCCTGGGTGGGCCTCCTACTGCAGACAATCACTTCTGTCGGCCCCAGTTATCATCTGCCCCAGGATAACTGCAAGCCCTTGCCACTCATCTGGTAGATTCCCCTCATTTGTTCTCACTTTCCCCACTACATTCATATATGCGTAAGGCAACCCAATCCCATAGGAAATGTGTCCTGAATCTGTTTTCTGAAATACTTATCTAGTGGTCATGAGACATAAGGCCCACTTCCCAAGGAACTTCTTACATTTCTCCTAGTCAACATAGACTCAGCTTCTGCTCTCTCAAGTCTATTCCAATTTTCCTCTTTTAACACTAATCTCAGATCCTGCTTCTCTTTATAAATCCATAATCTCTCCCCGTTTTTGGCCTTTCTGTCCATGGCCCAAGTTCCTTTCTTCCCACAGTGCTTACCCCTTGACCCTCATTCACCGATCCAACTTCCAATTCTTTCCTTATCATGCAGCTTTTGATCCTCATACCCACCAAAGAAAGAGCACAGTTAAGAGCATCTCCAAACTCCAAATACTTCTTTATTATTAAATGCTAATTTACAATATTTATTCAGTTTTTTTTAGTTACAGAACATACCAAGATTGAGACATTCCTATCTATCTATCTATCTATCTATCTATCTATCTATCTATCTATGACCTATCTATCTATTTATGATCTATCTATCTATCGAAAAACACCAGTTCCCCAAATGGCACCAGCACTCCCAGCATCTCCTACATCACATAGCCATAGTAGAGAGAAATGTCCATTTCTTTTTCCCTCTCAATGAAATGCTGCCTTGTCCCCAATTTGGCAGCATTCTCACGCTCTAGTTGAGCCTTCCTCTTCATGGCCTCTCGATCTGGACTCTGCTCCTTTGTGATGGGCGTTGACATGACTGGCCCCAGAACCTCAGATTTCCTCCATGGAATTGGTTGGAGGGCGAAATCCTGGAGTAGATAGTGGTTGTGAGGCTTGAGCGGGGTCCGGGGCTGGCTCACAGCCGAGTGAACAGGCTCCCGCTGGAAAGAAGCACAAGATGATGTTTTGTAGGGCCCAGGCCTAGAAGCAGGAGGCTGCGGGACACGAGGGCAGTCGCGGTTGGTCAAACGTGGTCCAGCTGAGTTGGACGATATTGGCTGAGCTGATTTGACAGGCCCTGTCAAAGATACAGGAGTTGGCAGGGATGCAGTGACTGCAGCAGGCTTGGCAGGGTTGGTCACAGCAGGCCGACGTGATGCCAGAGACTGTGGCCTGCGAGGAACAGGTCGAACTTGAGGCTTTTCCATGGTTGGAAAAACCAAGGGCACCAACTTGACCTTCCCGGGAGAAGGCAGTTGTCCTGGGATGGAGGTGGAGACCCTTTGTCAGCACTTCCATGTGGTCTTTGGGATTTGCCTCGAGTTTTCACAGGATCTTTGCCCTCACGGGGCATAACCAGCCATGGTTTGGTAGCTGGGCGTGGCTGGGGGCCTTCAGGGTTGCTTGAGTTTCCCAGGGCCCGCGAGGAAAACAGGTCAGCTTTCTCATCCCTCTTCTTGCCCAGTGCATGGAAAACCTGCACAGACTCCAGCATGTGCACACCGAGGCCGCTGCGAGGCTTTTTGATGGCCTCTTGTGGCAGCTCAGGATGACTTTTCTTCCTCTTCCTCTTGGGAATGGCTGGCTTCTCCTCGGCCTTGACTTTGTTCCCTGACTGCTTCCTCTCCTCAGCTCTCTTGGAGTAATTTTCTTGGTTTCTTTTGGTGTTTTCCTGCCCATGGTTCTTAGTATTGCTGGTCCTGCTGGCTGCAGCTTTCTGAGGTTTGCTGTTAGAATGCTTGGCCATGTTCGAAGGAGCCCTGCCACCAGCTGCAGCATTGCAAGGAACCACTTCTTCCACAAACACACAATCTGGGCTCTCGGGCTTGATCTTGGTCTGGGGAGCATCACCGATAGGCTCAGAGGCTTTATGTTTGATCTTGCTGCCTTGATCAGAGCGAGTCTTTCTGACACTTGACTTTTTCTGCACTTCATGCAACTTGAGGCCCCTGGTGTCTTTGGTTTTGATCACCTTGGGTCCTTGGGCCTGATCAAGGTCATCCAAGGAAGTTAAGACCTGTGGAAGGTGAATACCCTTCACCAGTGTGTCGATGTCTGCCAAACTGTCATTAGATTCAGTCCCATTTACAAGTGTCCCTTGGTCCTTAAGTCTCAGGCTATTCTTTCCCAAAGCAGGGTTGTCACAACCAGGCTGCTCCTCTTGGCCAAGGGAACCAATGCAGGCCAGCACCTGTGGAAGGTCAGGCACTTCTAAAGGGAGCAGTGGAGAAGCTTTGTTTTCTGTTGGGATCCGATACCCATTCCCGTGCTTGGACAGCTTGGTTTTAATATTCTCCACATTCTTATTCTCTTTCTGTTCCTGGCTTGGAGCTGGAGGCAGTGCCAGGAGGTTAATAGGATTCTGGACTATGGGTGCCATTGAAATGTCCCCACTCTGAGGTGGTGGATAACTCACAAGTACCTGGGTATGTCTGTTACTGCAGGCCTCGGGGAATTCTGGAGTAGGTGGTAAATAAAATATTTGGCCTGGAAGTTGCAATGCCAAGGAAGTCTCCATCCCCAGGGAAGTCTCCATCACTACAATGGAATCAAGGAGAAGTCGGTCAGTCCCTGATTTTCTTTGCATTTCACAGGGTTGTTATAACTCACATTAAAAAAAAAAGTGATTTTTTAAAAAATGTTTCCCATTCTCATAGGGAACCCTTGTAATTCTCTCTACTTTCCTGAGTGAATAAAAACACTTCACACCAAGGACTAAGACAGGGAATGGAGCTCTTCCTGATGAAGCCTATAAGCAAGGGGAGATAATAGCCTGTTTGCTTTGGACAAGATGTTGGAACACATGATCCTAAATCCAGGTGTCAACTAAGGAAGTGATGGAAAGTTAAATGGGCACTATCACAATAATGTACTGAAAGGCCTTAGAAGGAGACTCAAACAATAAATCAAGGGAGTTTATTGCAGTATTGTAGTACAGGAGGACTCATCAGGTAGGACAGTGGGAAGGGTGGTGTCCCTTGGTATGCTCTTGGAGTTCTCCTACATGTAGCATCCATGGCTGTTAGTTTCCCACCTTCCCACCTCTGTCAGGTGTCCTCATAAGGAGTCTGACAATGGAGGGCATTGACTGAGGGTGGTAGTGGTTACAGTCACAGGACTTACATTCTCCCTGTCTGAGGACTCACCACTTCCCAGCTGCAGATTGACCCCAGGTTTGAATGCTGACCTTATTCCCCTTCCTTGTTTCTGTTTGTACTCACCTTGAAAACCTGTCTTTGTGATGGGTTGAGGAGGCACGGAGTAGCAGATTCCAGAAGTGGAGGCTGGCGGTATCATGTTTGTGGACTGAGTCTCCTTTAGCACCATGACCATCCCTGGGTCAGGGGCAGAGGCCCTGCTCTCTGTGTAAGACACAGAGCCATAGGACTGCAGGTAGGGACCACCCTCTCCAGAGAGCAGAGGGTCCATTGTGCCTTGATTGTAGTAACACACATGATTTCCCACCTGGTAGGGATGTGACAGGCCCTGTCCCTGAATTGGTGCCCCCTGACCAAGGTTGACAGAAAGTGATGGATACTGAGGGGCCATATTATAGGCATCTGAGGTTTTATCACACTGGGACGCCAGAGACATAGAGGAGACAGTCGTGTCCTGGTCAATGACAGTCACAGTGAATTTTCTGAGTGATGATGACTTCTTTTCAGTTTCTCCTGTAAGAGCCCACTCAAAAACTTTAGGATTGGAAGCAGCTGGAATGGAGATTGGGCCCTGGCCAGGAACTCCAGACAACATGGTTGTGCTAGAATGTTGGTAAAAGTAGGCACCAGCCATGAGAGGTTGGAAAGTGGTGCCAGAGGCTGACGGCAGGAGCCACGGTGAACTGTTGGCTGGAGCAGAGACACTGTAGAAATTGCAGACACTTCCTGCATTGCTCTCCACAGGAAGAGAGCGTTGCAGGGAGGTTGAAATTCCAAGGAAAGGTGGATTTTTGGAATTGTCTGTAGGGAACAAGAGGGTGATGAAAAAAGTCAAAGAGATTGATAAGCAACATGTGTGAAAATCATCATTATTTTAAGATTGTTGCTTTCAGCCCTAGCTGTTTAGGTTCAGTGGATAGAGCATTGGCTTGGGAGTCTGGGTTCAATTCCAGTTAAGGGCGCAAACCCAGGTTGGGGCTCAATTCCCCAGTCAGGGGCCTGCAGAAGGCAGCCAATCAATGATTCTCTCTCATCGTTGATGTGTCCATCTCTCTCTCTCTCCCTCCCCCTTCCTCTCTGAAATCAGTAAAAAATATATATCATGTACTGGTGTGGTCCCTCAGCCTGCCTGTGCCCTCTCACAATCCGGGACCCCTGGGGGGATATGGGACTGCTGGTTTTGGCCTGAGGGATGTAGTATTGCGGGAAGCAGCAGGTGGACGGGGGAGGAGCCTGAGCCAGGGCCAGGCGCTGAGCAGCTCCAGCTTGGTAGTGGTAGCACTGCCACAGAGGTGGGAGAGGCTCCTTCTGCTGCAGCTGCTATCTCCAGTCATGAGCCCAGGTGTCTGGTGACCATCAGGGTGGTAGCTCCTGCGTTGAGCGTTTGTCCGTGGTGTCAATGTGTGTCATAGCTGCGGTTCAACTGGTCATTCAGTCATTTGGTCATTCAGTCGCTTAGGCTTTTATATAGAATATAAAATCTTGAGTAAAAATGTCCACAAGACCCAAGTGGTGTGCTTCATACATTGTTCTTTAGGCTAGAAGCAACCACTCCCTGACCTATCTCGCCCTTGAACCTGCGGTAGTATAGATTTGTATGCTCTTTCCTAGAATTAAAGCATTTTAGAACCAGGAGTCCTTTGAGAATCGCTGTTCTAACATTCTCATTTCATGAGTGAGGAAACTATGGCTCGGTTCTCTCCCTATGTTAGTTTTAGTACCTGCTTCCATAACCTAAGCATCCCGACTTCCTTGCCAGAGCTCTGCACATTACATTGCCAACATCTAGGAGTAATAGAACTTCTGATGCAGATGTTTGTATGTCCAGGAGAAGACAGTACATCTGTTGTCATGACAATCTTCAGCGTCTCATTTTGCCTGTGCCCTTCACATGCTCTTCCTATAATTCTCATAGAAGCTCAATGCAGTTGGTCAACTTAAAGGGTCTTTCTTACTGTCTTCATGCCTGATTTCTGATCCTACCTCAAAATGACTATCTGAGAGTGAGTTTCTCAAGAAGTGAGGCACGTAGCAAACATCAGACCCTAATAAATTTACTACGAAATGAAGTTTTGTTTCATACATGCCGTATCATAAAAGTAAATATTGCCTATTCTATTTTAGTGCATACTGTTAACCAGAAACAACCCACAATAGGTGATTTTGAGTAAGTTCTTAACGAGTACGTACTGACAGAGGAGATATATCAGTAAAAATGGCATAACATGCAGCACACTGCAATCACTGTTGATGTATATGTGCCTCCTATATATGCAGACCAATATTTCAGTAAATACTAGTTTAAACTGGAGAACAAAGTAAATGTAAAGGAATTCCATTATTGTATTCATAAATATTTCTCTGACTATTCCCCAGTAAGTAATAAATACTTAGTGTATTAGAAGTATATATTTCAATTAATATAACCTTGTAACAAAGAGAAAAGAACAGTTGAAATGTATGATGAAGGTTTTTATATTTATCTTAAAACCTAGGTTATCATCATCTTCAACATCCAGGAAAGGGGTTGTACCCAACGTCTTAAAACCATCATCAATAGGTTTCAATATGGAGAGCGAAAATGGCGGAGGCTTAGATGGACGTGTTTGTGCTTTGTCCCGGAGCAGATAGGGGCAAGCAGCTGAAATGGGTAACAATCAGCCCAATCAAGCTGGGGAGGTTCAGCTGAGATACAGTCTCCAGCCAGGAAAGACAGAGAACTCCTAAAAAATGCGGATGGTTAGAGATTGAGGCTGAAACCTCCCCCTGGGCGCCAGCGCAGCGGCGAGACCGCGCCCTCTTGGGTAGTGGTTACCGGCATCCAGAGATTGGCTACTAACCTAGCGGCTACTAACCCGGAGGCAACAACTCGCAAGCAGCACGACTGCAAGAGCCCAGAGGAGACCTGTACCCCTCCACGGAAAGGTTAGACTTACCCCAAAAGTGCGGTTTGCAGTTCAGGTTGGAGCGAGGAACGCGCGCACGGGCGCAGGGGGAAATCTGCGCTCTCCAAAATCCGCGCCCATAGAGGCCAGCGTGACTCGCAAGTGGGGAGGGCTCCCGCAGGGCTGCTGCCAGAAGGTAACACTATAAATGAGCCCATAGTTGGACTGGATGCAAAAGGGCTGCCTCAGAGTTTCCCTGATAGCCGGCTACTTGTTGCCAGGGGCTTGAGCGCGCGCAGACACTCCGAGCAGACACTCCGTGCAGTTCTGGAGGGTGGAACCCTGCGAGTTCGAACAGCCTCCCAGGCTCTTGTTTGCACACTTCCTCTTACTTCTGTGAGTTTGATTGTTGATCCCAGTACATGTGATTGCCCAGTTGGGGTCACTAGCAGAGCTTGTAGGGGAAGATTGTTTTGGGGGAGCCTGGGAAACAGAGCTGGGAGTGGCGCCTGGGGAAACAGCTCTGGGCGGAGCTGGTTCAGGTACAATAGAGAGCTCCTGGTCAGAGAGAACTTATAGCCTCAGAGGTCAATCCAGACACACTGCCACCCAGAGGCAGAGCCACGAACTGACTCTTCTGTAAATACAGATAAGGCAATAAGGGGATTTTACGGCCGGCCTTAAAATCAGGACTGTGGCTTACAACACGGAGGAACAGTGTATCAGAGGGAAATTCAACATTCTCCTGAATTCCGGGCATGCCAATAAGAAGAGTAGAAGATCTGAAGCACCTGCATTACTGCACATTTTTATTTTTATTTTTTTAAATTACTTTTTCTCCTTTTAACTAAGAAAACATTTTTTTCTTTTTTCTTTTTCTCCATCATCTGATTTTGCCCTTTCAGCTACTACATTTTTATTTTTAACTAGTATTATTACCGCTACCATTTTACCATTTTTTAAAGTGTCATTTTATTTTGTCTTTATTTTATTTTGGGACTAATGTTCTCCATTCTATTTTCATCGTTCCTTTAGCAACATTTTTCTCTACCTCAATTTGCCTCTGTGCTAAACAATCTTCCCCATTTTTTCCCTTTTGCTGTCCTGTTTCTCTTACCCTACTCCAGCTTTTGATTTTCCCTATTCTTTTTACCCCCTGTCAAAATTTAACCCTGCTTATATATCCTACGTCCAATCCCCTGTTCTAAATCCTTATACACCTTTCCCTTATCTTCCTTCACTATCCAATCTTTTTTCTTTTCTTTTTTTTTCTCTTCTTCTTTTCTCTCTCTATTGTTTTATTGTTGTTTGCTTGATTGACGAGTATATTGGGGTTGTTTTTTTTTAGGATTGTTTGTGAGGTTAGACTGCTTATTCTTTTTATTTTCCTGCCCTTCCCTCTCCCCACCCCCCCCGGTTATTTCTGTGCTTCTGTTTCCCCTTGCGTCGCTTGATATTATTGGTTGTTTGTAGTTTGTATTCATCTCCAGGAATCTGTTGCTGTAATTTGTTGGTATTAGTGGCGGACCTATAGGAGTTTTCTCCTCATATAAATAGTCTCTTCCCCTTTCATACTTCATTCTCTTTTCTCTCTTACTTTTTTTTCTTTTCCTCCTCTTTTTCCCCTCCCTTTTTCCAATTTCATTTTTGCACTCCTTTTTTTCTTTCTTTCTTTTTTCTCTTCTACCTTTTTCTCTTCTTTCCCCCTTATCTCCCAACTCTCTTAGCTCAGGTGGCTACCTTTATTTGGGGTTAGTAATATCGTAAATACAATAGTGTTCAGTGCCTGGTACGTTGTGCCTTGTTGTGTTGTATTTTGTGCCTTTAAATCAACACAGCAGATTCAAGCAACAGCGGCCTCCTGATCACCACACGCTCTGCCTGGGGAACAGTTGCTGTGTGTGAAGCCTCCCTCCACCAGCCAGAAGAGCCACCACAACTGTGAACAGCACCCACCAGAGGCTCTGCTATCAACAGAGGAGCCGCTGCTACCACAACTGCCCAAGGAGCAACCACAGCCCGAGGAGCCACTGCCACCCAGGGAGCAGCCACTGCCACCCAGGGTCCAGCCACTGAACGACTCAACAACTAGTCATGTCAGGGAGATCAAACATGGGTAGACAAAGAAACCCCCAAAGGAAAGAAAAGGAGGACTCGCCAGAAAAGCAGCTAAGTGAGACAGAGATATGCAACATGACGGAAAAAGAATTCAGAATAAGGTTCCTAGAGTACATGCACCGGATGTTCAAGAAGCAAGAAGAAACAGATGAAAAACTCAACTACTTATGCAAGAAGCTAGAAGAAACAGATGAAAAAATCAACAACTTAAGTAAGTCCCAAGAAGAAATGAAGAGCGACATAGCTGCAATAAAAAACACCATTGAAAGTATCAACAGTAGACTGGGAGAAGCGGAGGACCGAATTAGTGAATTAGAAGACAAGGAAGCAAAACACACTCAAACTGTACTGCAAATGGAGAAAAAAATTAAAAGACAGGAGGAGAGCCTAAGGGAACTTTGGGACAACATGAAACAAAACAACATACGAATAATAGGGGTGCCAGAACAACAGAAAGATGAACATGGATTAGAAAACCTATTCGAAGAAATAATATCAGAAAACTTCCCTGAGGTGGGGAAGAAAAAAGTCAAACAAGCCCAGAGAGTCCCAAACAAGGTGAACCCGAAAAGACCCACACCAAGACACATCATAATTACCATGGCAAATGTTCAGGATAAAGAGAGAATCTTACAGGCTGCAAGAGAGAGACGGAAAGTAACATACAAGGGATCTCCCATTAGATTATCAAATGATTTCTCAACAGAAACACATCAGGCCAGAAAAGAATGGACGGAAATCTACAAAGTGATGCAAAGCAAAGGACTGAATCCAAGAATACTCTATCCAGCAAGGCTATCATTCAAAATTGAAGGGGAAATAAGAAGCTTCACAGACAAAAAAGGGCTAAGGGAGTTTATCACCACCAAGCCAGCCATGCAAGAAATGCTAAAGGGACTGGTGTAAAAAGAAGAAATATCAAGCTCAGAAAGAAAACAGCCACACACACACACAAAAAAAGAAATGGCTACAAACAAGTACCTTTCAATAATAACTTTAAATGTAAATGGACTAAATGCTCCAACCAAAAGACATCGAGTGGCTGAATGGATAAAAAAACATGACCCATACATCTGCTGTCTACAAGAGACCCACCTCATTAGAAGGGACTCACACAGACTGAAAGTGAAGGGATGGAAAAATATCTTTCAGGCAAATGGAAATGAAAAGAAAGCTGGGGTAGCAATACTTATATCTGACAAAATACATCTCAAAGTGAAGGCCATAACCAGAGATAAGGAAGGCCACTTCATAATACTAAAGGGATCAATACAACAAGAAGATATAACCCTGGTAAACATATATGCACCCAATGCAGGAGCACCCACATACATAAGAAAACTTCTGGAAGATATCAGGGGAGAGATTGACAATAATACAATCATAGTAGGGGACTTTAATACACCACTGACATCACTGGATAAATCCGCTAGACAAAAACTCAGCAAAGAAACAGCAATCCTAAATGACTCACTAGATCAGATGGACTTAATTGACATCTTCAGAACACTTCACCCCACAGCTGCGGAATATACATTCCTCTCAGGTGCTCATGGGACATATTCAAAAATAGACCACATATTGGGTCACAAGCAAAGTCTCCACAAATTCAAGAAGATTGAAATCATAAAAAGCTTCTTCGCAGACCACGATGGCATAATGTTAGAAATAAACTACAATAAAAACAACCCAAAATACTCAAACACTTCGAAGCTGAATAGCATGTTATTAAATATTGATTGGGTAACCGATGACATCAAAGAAGAAATTAAAAACATCCTGGACACTAATGACAATGAAAACACAACAATCCAAAACCTCTGGGACACAATGAAAGCAGTCCTGAGAGGGAAGTTTATAGCTCTACAGGCCTATCTCAAAAAACAAGAAAAAATGGTAGTCAATCATCTAACTCTACAACTCAAAGAATTAGAAAGAGAGCAACAAGAAAACCCCAGAGTGAGCAGAAGGAAGGAGATAATAAAGATTAGAGCAGAAATCAATGAAATAGAGACCAAAAAAACAATACAGAAAATCAATGAAACCAAGAGCTGGTTCTTTGAAAGGATAAACAAGATTGACAAACCCCTAGCCAGGCTCACCAAGAAGCAAAGAGAGAGGTCCCAAATAAACCAAATCAGAAATGATAGAGGCGAAATAACAACAGACCCCACAGAAATACAAATGATTGTTAAACAATACTACGGGCAACTCTACTCCAACAAACTAGACAACCTGGAGGAAATGGACAAATTCCTAGAAAAATACAACATTCCAAAACTCAATCAGGAAGAATCTAAAAACCTCAATAGGCCAATAACTATGGAAGAAATTGAAGCAGTCATCAGAAAGCTTCCAGCAAACAAAAGCCCAGGGCCAGACGGCTTCACAGGGGAGTTCTACCAAACATTCAAGGAAGAACTAAAACCTACCCTCCTCAGACTACTACAAAAAATTCAAGAGGAAGGAACACTTCCAAGCTCATTCTATGAAGCCAGCATCACCCTAATACCAAAACCAGGTAAAGACATCACAATGAAAGAGAATTACAGGCCAATATCCCTCATGAACATAGGTGCCAAAATCCTCAACAAAATCTTAGCAAATCGGATCCAGCAGTACATCAGAAGGATCATACACCATGACTAAGTAGGATTTATCCCAGAGATGCAAGGATGGTACAACATCCGTAAATCAATAAATGTGATACATCACATAAACAAATTGAAAGAAAAAAACCACATGGTCATATCAATTGATGCAGAAAAAGCATTCGACAAAATCCATCACCCATTTTTGATAAAAACTCTCAGAAAGGTGGGAATAGAAGGATCATACCTCAACATAATAAAAGCCATATATGACAGGCCCACAGCCAACATCATACTCAATGGTCAAAAACTAACACCATTTCCCCTAAGAACAGGAACAAGACAGGGATGCCCACTCTCACCGCTCCTGTTCAACATAGTACTGGAAGTATTGGCCATTGCAATTAGGCAAGAAGAAGAAATAAAAGGCACCCAAATTGGAAAAGAGGAAGTAAAACTGTCCTTATTTGCAGATGACATGATATTATACATACAAAACCCTAGAGACTCCATCAAAAAGCTACTAGACTTAATACATGAATTTGGCAATGTAGCAGGATACAAAATTAACCCCAAGAAATCTGAGGCATTTCTATACACCAATAGTGAACTTTCAGAAAGAGAGATTAGAAAAACAATCCCATTTACCATCGCACCAAAAAAATTAAGATACCTAGGAATAAACTTAACTAAAGAGGTTAAAGACCTCTACTCAGAAAACTACAGGACGTTGAAAAAAGAGATAGAGGAAGACATAAACAGATGGAAGAACATACCATGTTCTTGGATTGGTAGAATCAACATCATTAAAATGTCCATACTACCCAAAGCAATCTATAAATTCAACGAACTTCCCATTAAAATACCAATGGCCTTCTTCAAAGATCTAGAACGAACTCTCCAAAAATTCATCTGGAATAAAAAAAGACCCCGAATAGCTGCGGCGATCCTGAGAAAGAACAAAGTAGGTGGGATCTCAATGCCAGATATCAAGCTGTATTACAAAGCCACTGTTCTCAAAACTGCCTGGTACTGGCACAAGAACAGACATATAGATCAGTGGAATAGAATAGAGAGTCCAGAAATTAGCCCGAACCAATATGCTCAATTAATTTTTGACAAAGGAGGCATGAACATACAATGGAGCCAAGATAGTCTCTTCAATAAATGGTGTTGGGAAAATTGAACAGATATATGCAAGAAAATGAAACTAGACCACCAACTTACACCATACACAAGAATAAACTCAAAATGGATAAAGGACTTAAACGTACGACAGGAAACCATAAAAATTCTAGAAGAATACAAAGGCAACAAAATCTCAGACATATGCCAAAACAATTTCTTCACTGATACAGCTCCTAGGGCAGTTGAAACTAACGAGAAACTGAACAAATGGGACTACATCAAAATAAAAAGCTTCTGCACAGCAAAAGAAACCATCAACAAAACAACAAGAAAACCCACCTCGTGGGAAAACATATTTGCCAACGTCATATCTGATAAGGGCTTAATCTCCAAAATTTATAGGGAACTCATACAACTTAACAAAAAGAAGATAAACAATCCAATCAAAAAATGGGCAAAGGATCTAAATAGACACCTTTCAAAAGAGGACATTCAGAAAGCCAAGAGACATATGAAAACATGCTCAAAGTCACTAATCATCCGAGAGATGCAAATCAAAACAACAATGAGGTACCATCTCACACCTGTCAGAATGGCCATCATCAACAAATCAACAAACGACAAGTGCTGGAGAGGATGTGGAGAAAAAGGAACACTTGTGCACTGCTGGTGGGAATGCAGACTGGTGCAGCCACTATGGAAGGCAGTATGGAGGTTCCTCAAAAAATTGGAAATGGAACTCCCATTTGACCCTGTGATCCCACTTCTAGGAATATATCCCAAGAAACCAGAAACACCAATCAGAAAGGATATATGTACCCCGATGTTCATAGCAGCACAATTCACCATAGCTAAGATCTGGAAACAGCCTAAGTGCCCATCAGTAGATGAATGGATTAGAAAACTGTGGTACATCTACACGATGGAATACTATGCTGCTGTTAAAACAGAAGACTCCTACCATTTGCAACAGCATGGATGGAGCTGGAGAGCATTATGCTAAGTGAAACAAGCCAGTCAATGAAGGAAAAATACCACATGATCTCACTCTTTCATGGATAATTAAGACCATTACAAACTTTTGAACAATAATAAATACAGTGGCAGAGCCGCCTCAAACTGATTGTCGGACTGCAGTGGGAAGGCCAGGGAGGGTTGGGGGACAGGAGGGAGGGGAGTAAGAGATCAACCCAAGGACTTGTATGCACCCATATAACCATAACTAATGGACATAAGACACTGGGGGGTAAGGGAGGGCAGGGGCTTGTCAAGGGCGGGGGGGGGGGGGGAAAGGGCACTTATGTAATACCCTTTGTAATACTTTAAGCGAAAAAAAAAATAGGTTTCAATAAAAAAAACATTAATGAAGGAATCCTCAAGAGAATCTAAAAAAATCACTTTTGAGAACTGTGAAATTAGAGATGCGGGACTTGATGCTATCTTTTTTTCTTTAAGTAGCTATGACCTGAAATGAAGCAATGGCTGTGTATCAGTGTGCTCTCTTCGTTAGGAAGAATATAACTTTGAAGATGAAGAACATCATTGGCTTCGAACATACTAATCACACAAAGCGTGTATTCTTTCTGATTCCATTAGGACATATCTTTCTTTTAAAGTCTTAATTTTTTTTTTTACTAGACAAAACATTGTCATCGTTTAAAAATCAGAATGAATTGAAACACTGAAAATTCTGTTATTTCCAATGCCCGAAATCAATGGTCGGTAAACTCATTAGTCAGCAGATCCAAATATCAACAGTACCACGATTGAAATTTCTTTTGAGAGCCAAATTTTTTAAATTGAAACTGTAAAGGTAGGTACATTGTTATTAACTTAATTAGGGTACTCCTAAGGCTTAAGAAGAGCCACACTCAAGGGGCCAAAGAGCCACATGTGGCTCGCAAGCAGCAGTTTGCCGACCACGGCCCTAGATAATCACCTTTCTTAGTTTTTTGTATATAAGAAACATCATTCCTGAAATGCATTTTTAAATGTTTATATTGCAAACTGTCACATGCCATCTGTGTTCAGAGAGGCAATAAAAAAACGGGCAACTGAACAGGATTGTTTTGATATACTGCTGTGGATAGTGGGACCCTAATCCAGCCTTACTTTCTTTCCTATTCTATCAATGTAAGCATTTGCTGAGAGCCACATTACTTTGCCCTAGTCCGAAGTGATTTCAGCCTATGCTCTTTCTGCTTTCATTTATATTCTTTGGTTCCCTCCAATATTCCATTCCAAACTGCTCTTTTTGTTCTCATGAGCTCTTTCATGTTCTCCTTGTTCATTTTTATACTTCCCCCTCCTTCCTGCTTGTGTTTTTCCCTCCCTCTTGGTTGCTGTTGGCCTGTGCTGATGAAAGCAGTTCTAACTTTTTACATTGAAATACTTGCCTTCCTATAGCCCAGTACTGCCCATCCTCTTTCCCTATTTTCTCTGTTATCCTACTTTGGATAGAAAACTCCAAACCACATGAATATTACTTTTGGAACAGCACTCAATTTAAAATACTAAAGTTGAAACCTTGGTGGTTGGAGACCATTACACACGACACATCATATATATCTATATCAATATCTATATCTATATCTATATCTATATCTATATCTATATCTATATCTATATCTTTATGTAGGTATTTCTAGTTTTCTACATGACTTAGTTTTTCTTTCCTTTGCTGTTGAAACACTCTCAAGAAGTCTTGATTTCATTGTCAACTGGAGTGTTCTTTAAAACTCCATATTAGAAAAGGAAGGGATTTGAGTCCACAACCATCTAACATCCGAATGTAGCAGATGAGGGAAAAACATATTTTGTGAGAGATCCAATGACTTGTCCAAAGTCACATTGCTAGTAGATGTCAAAATCTAAACTGAAATTAGGTCTGCAGACTTCTAGATCATATTTCCCCAAATTACTCTATGCTCTTTTGACACTATTGCTAAATTGAGGTAGAAATAACAATCCAATGAACAACTTCAAAAAGGTTCTTTCCTTACCTGACATGGTCAGAGAAGAAGAGCAGATAACAACTGTAGATGCAAGGAATGACGATTTCTCAGTGGCTGAAGCCAAAGAGCACATGTGTCCAGTACGAAAGTCACTGGTCATACTGGCCACTGGTCACTGGTCACCAGGTACTGGTCACTGGTCAGTTGCGATGATCCAAATTTGTTTACAGACAACTCCATGGGCACCCCAAGATTCTACCAGGTGGTGGTAGGTTTGGTGGGAGAATGATGTCACAAAGCAGGCAGTTTAAAGGGATGAGAGAGCCAATCGGGAGGTCAGGTTCCCAAGAAGTCAGGATTGGATAGCGGGAGCTATAGGGGAGCTAAACCAACACCTAAATGGCTGAGCTCTCAGGGCACATGGGCTAGATGACAATACAGCTGTGATAGTCTCACTTTCCCCGGGCTCTTATGTTAGGGAAGTAATCTCAGTTTGTTACAGACATTCATGAATATAATTAACTGCTAGTTACTTATATTCTCCATATTGTATTGTATAACATGTTTATCATTATATATTTTGCTAATATCCTTAGAGAGAATGGAAAGGGGCATCTAGGTTGCACACTTACAGTTGTTCTGAAATCATACCAGTCCATGTCATTAGTGAATTTACTGTGGCTTTTGAGGAGAAAAGGAAGGGATTAAGGAGCTCTATCTGTCAGTTGGTTGAACAGTAAAAGGAAGTTTCTTGAGTGTATTTTGTGCAGAATGATGTGGTCCAAGGCTCTTCCCTTGTAGTTTCTTCTCCTTGAATCCTACGTTCTCTGGGTTGGACTGGGCCAGGCTAGGTTGACTTGCATCTCCTACCACTCCCATTTTTTCTCCTTCTTCATTGTAGGCATTGATTGTAGACAAGCTTTGATCTTGCATTCTGACACTCATGAATGTTACTTCCTGTCCACTTCCAGCAGCAGGGTCTTCTTTGTAGTGTCTGATGCTTCCTGCAATGAACTCTGTCCATTTCAAGCAATGACCAAAGAGCTAGGAGTCAGCTGACTGCAAACCTTTCCTCTTCCAGCCTTTGGTTGCACTTCTTCTGCCCATAATTTGCTCCCTCAGGTTCCTTGGGCCATGTAGGCATCCTGCCATCCTGCCCTATCATATGTGAGAGGCCTTCACAATATGTTCCCTTTTCCTTCTCTCATAAAGTGTATCCAGTGTGGCAGTTACTGCAGTCTCCTCCCCCTTTGCAAACAGCCGCTGTAGAACTTTGGGCCTCTAGGATTCTCTGTCTGCCATGCTTGGGTGAAAAGCCAGGCAAAAGTGATGAGGAGACTAGTTAGAGAAAGACAAGGACATTCTTGGAGACTAGGGAACAGGCAAAGTGTAATTGTACAGGACAGAAGACATTCATGTGGATATTTTAGGTTCTGTGAAAAATACGTTGACACATTTTGGTCTCATTTTGTATTAAGAGAATAGACCATTTACATGTATACACAACTTATCTAGTGCAGCAGATGCAAGGAATTTTGCTCACTACAGATTATAATCTTAGATACATTTTCATTTTCTTTCTTGTCATATTAGCTCAATTATATAAATCATTGGTGTGTTTGCAGAACAGAGATGGTCTTTGTGCTGTGTGTCAATGCTCTGGTTTTGTTCATTTGTTTTCTTCCTAGTCGTACTTTTTATTTATTTATTCATATGTATTATTGTATTAGAGATGTCCCCTTTATTTTCTATTTTGTTCCCCCCCCCCATTGAACCCCTCCACCCACCCCACCCCTGCCATCCCCCCTTCTACCTTCACCACTCCATTTTCTGGGTCCATGGGCTATGCAAACATGCATACAAGTCCCCAGTTCATCACACCCACACCCACACCCACACCTTCCCTCTGAAATTTGTCAATCTGTTCCATGCTTCTATATCTTTAAGTGTACTTTGCTCATCAGTTCATTTTGTTCATTAGATTCCACATATGAGTGAGATTATGTAATACTTGTCTTTCTCTGGCTTATTTCGCTTAGCATAATACTCTCCAGGTCTGTCCATACTTTGCAAATGGTAAGAGTTCTTTCTTTTTTGACAGCCGCATACTATTTCATTGTGTAAATGTACCGCTGCTGTTTTATCCACTCATCTGCTCATGGGGACTTGGGCTGTTTTCCTAATCTTAGCTACTTTAATTTGTGCTGCTTTGAACATAGGGGCGCATATATTCTTTCTGACTGGTGTTTCTGGTTTCGTAGGATATATATATTCCTAGAAGTGGGATCACTAGGTCAAATGAAAGTTCTATCTTTTTATTTTTTGAGGAAACTCTTTAGAGTTTTTCAGAGTGGCTGTACCAGTCTGCATTCCCAGCAGCACCCTAGTCTTATTTTCAAAGATTCCACCATGGTAAGACATATTGCATACTTTTCCCTTGACGAGTTTATCTTGAAGCATCATGAACTAGCTTGACCTGATGGATTTTGTGGAGAAACTTAGAAAGGGGTCTGTGAAAAGGACGTTGTGGTGAGGTGTGCTGTGCACACAAGCTTAAGGAACAAATGTGTACAGTCAGCCCAATGTGGCCTGGGGGCCTCTGTTGTTCTTCACCTGGTTAGTGCTTTTCTCACTAACCCTCTTGATACTGTGAGAAGACAGTGCTGAGTTGCTAACCCAGTCTTCTACAGGGTGGGGCAATAGTAGGTTTACAGTTGTGTGTGTGGAAAATAGTACAATAATGTATAAATAACCATGCAAACATAAAGTCTGTGTTTCCCATACTCACAACTGTACACCTACTTTACCCCATGCTATCAATGGATTAAGCTGGCTTGGGGGAGGAAGTCTATGGATCTAGTAGTTTCTTTTGATGGTAAGCTTTTAGGGTGCCTGTATCAATCTACCTTGGGCTTTTGACTTCCATTGTGTATGAAGTATGTGATCCAAGAGGCCGAGAGGCCACAAGAAGATCGCTGCTATAGTTGGAATCTCCAAAGACACGTGTTTCATTTATAGGCCAACATTTCCTCTTATGAGATGAGTTTTTTTCAAAGATGGTGCATTCTTACCTGAGAAGAAATTGTGAGAAGTGTTGCAGTGTAGAGATATGGCTTAAAATGATAAATTTTTTCAAGTCTTTCCCTCTTGGAATCCTGCATTGCATTGCCAAATTCCCGATACTATTATGTAATATGAGACTAACACTATGAGCTAAATATCTGCAATCCAGACCAGTCTCTCCTTTTTCTGTGTCCCCATGGGAATCCTTAGCTACTGCAGTTAGGGGGCTCGTCACCTGCGACCCAGTGTGCCTATTGCTCTTGCCAGTGGGCGTGGATGCTTCCCAGGATTTTTCTCTTGGGCTTTGCTCAGTTGATGGTGGTGTTTAGACAAGGCGGCACGTGCAGCCTGGGATCATGCAGGGGCCCTAGCTTGTCCTTCAAGTTAATGTTTATGCTTCACCTGATGTTGGATCTCATGCACCAGGAACCTCTGGATGCTGTGTTCTGAAAGCCAGGTTGGCGACCTATGGCCACGGAAGCCTTCAGAGATAGGCCTCAAATAGAGGCTTGACTCTACTGCATGCAGTGTGACCTCAGCCCATTACTGAACCTCTCAGTCAAGTGACACAGGTACACTGGCCTTGCATGTTGTGAAGGTTAACTGAAGTAGTGTATTCATGGGCCTGGGGATAGGTGTGGAGTCAATGATCATTTATTTCCCACGTCCTGTCCTGGGTGGGCCTCCTTCTGCAGACAATCACTTCTGTAGGCCCCTGTTATCATCTGCCCCAGGATAACTGTAAGCCCTTGCCACTCATCTGGTAGATTCCCCTAATTTGTTCTCACTTTCCCCAACTACATTCATATATGCGTAAGGCAACCCAATCCCATAGGAAATGTGTCCTGAATCTGTTTTCTGAAATACTTATCTAGTGCTCATGAGACATCAGGCCCACTTCCCAAGAAACTTTTTACATTTCTCCTAGTCAACATAGACTCAGCTTCTGCCCTCTCAAGTCTATTCAAATTTTCCTCTTTTAACACTAATCTCAGATCCTGCTTCTCACTTCTGCCATACACCCAGCTCCTGCTTCTCTTTATAAATCCATAACCTCTCCCCGTTTTTGGCCTTTCTGGCCATGGCCCAAGTTCCTTTCTTCCCACAGTGCTTACCCCTTGACCCTCATTCACCAATCCAACTTCCAGTTCTTTCCTTATCATGCAGCTTTTGATCCTCATACCCACCAAAGAAAGAGCACAGTTAACAGCATCTCAAAACTCAAAATACTTCTTTATTATTAAATGCTAATTTACAATATTTATTCAGTTTTTTTAAGTTACAGAATATACCAAGATTGAGACATTCCTATCTATCTATCTAACTATCTATCTATCTATCTATCTATCTACCTATCTATGATCTATCTATTTATGATCTATCTATCTATTGAAAAACAGCAGGTATCCAAATGGCACCAGCACTCCCAGCATCTCCTACATCACATAGCCATAGTACAGAGAGATGTCCACTTCTTTTTCCCTGTCAATGAAATGCTGCCTTGTTCCCAATTTGGCAGCATTCTCACGCTCTAGTTGAGCCTTCCTCTTCATGGCCTCTCGATCTGCCCTCTGCTCCTTTGTAATGGGTGTTGACATTACTGGCCCCAGAACCTCCGATTTCCTCCATGGAATTGGTTGGAGGGCGAAATCCTGGAGTAGATAGTGGTTGTGAGGCTTGAGCGGGGTCCGGGGCTGGCTCACAGCCGAGTGAACAGGCTCCCGCTGGAAAGAAGCACAAGATGATGTTTTGTAGGGCCCAGGCCTAGAAGCATCAGGCTGAGGGACACTAGGGCAGTCGCGGTTGGTCAAACCTGGTCCAGCTGAGTTGGACGATATTGGCTGAGCTGCTTTGATAGGCCCTGTCAAAGATACAGGAGTTGGCAGGGATGCGTTGACTGCAGCAGGCTTGGCAGGGTTGGTCACAGCAGGCCGACGTGATGCCAGAGACTGTGGCCTGCGAGGAACAGGTTGAACTTGAGGCTTGTCCATGGTTGGAAAAACCAATGGCACCAACTTGACCTTCCCGGGAGAAGGCAGCTTGTCCTGGGATGGAGGTGGAGACCCTTTGTCAGCACTTCCATGTGGTTTTGGTGGTTGGACTTGAGTTTTCACAGGACCTTTGGCCTCACGGGGCATAACCAGCCATGGTTTGGTAGCTGGGCGTGGCTGGGGGCCTTTAGGGTTGCTTGAGTTTCCCAGGGTCCGCGAGGAAAACAGGTCAGCTTTCTCATCCCTCTTCTTGCCCAGTGCATGGAAAACCTGCACAGACTCCAGCATGTGCACACCGAGGCCGCTGCGAGGCTTTTTGATGGCCTCTTGTGGCAGCTCAGGATGACTTTTCTTCCTCTTCATCTTGGGAATGGCTGGCTTCTCCTCTGCCTTGACTTTGTTCCCTGACTGCTTCCTCTCCTCAGCTCTCTTGGAGTAATTTTCTTGGTTTCTTTTGGTGTTTTCCTGCCCATGGCTCTTAGTATTGCTGGTCCTGCTGGCTGCAGCTTTCTGAGGTTTGCTGTTAGAATGCTTGGCCATGTTCGAAGGAGCCCTGCCACCAGCTGCAGCATTGCAAGGAACCACTTCTTCCACAAACACACAATCTGGGCTCTCGGGCTTGATCTTGGTCTGGGGAGCATCACCGATAGGCTCAGAGGCTTTATGTTTGATCTTGCTGCCTTGATCAGAGCGAGTCTTTCTGACACTTGACTTTTTCTGCACTTCATGCAACTTGAGGCCCCTGGTGTCTTTGGTTTTGATCACCTTGGGTCCTTGGGCCTGATCAAGGTCATCCAAGGAAGTTAAGACCTGTGGAAGGTGAATACCCTTCACCAGTGTGTCGATGTCTGCCAAACTGTCATTAGATTCAGTCCCATTTTCAAGTGTCCCTTGGTCCTTAAGACTCAGGCTATTCTTTCCCAAACCAGACTTGTCACAACCAGGCTGCTCCTCTTGGCCAAGGGGACCAATGCAGGCCAGCACCTGTGGAATGTCAGGCACTTCTAAAGGGAGCAGTGGAGAAGCTTCGTTTTCTGTTGGGATCCGGTACCCATTCCCGTGCTTGGACAGCTTGGTTTTAATATTCTCCACATTCTTATTCTCTTTCTGTTCCTGGCTTGGAGCTGGAGACAGTGCCAGGAGGTTAATAGGATTCTGGACTATGGGTGCCATTGAAATGTCCCCACTCTGAGGTGGTGGATAACTCTCAAGTACCTGGCTATGTCTGTTACTGCAGGCCTCGGGGAATTCTGGAGTAGGTGGTAAATAAAATATTTGGCCTGGAAGTTGCAATGCCAAGGAAGTCTCCATTCCCAGGGAAGTCTCCATCACTACAATGGAATCAAGGGGAAGTCGGTCAGTCCCTGGATTTTCTTTGCATTTCACAGGGTTGTTATAAGTCACATAAAAAAAAAAGTGATTTTTTAAAAAATGTTTCCCATTCTCATAGGGAACCCTTGTAATTCTCTCTACTTTCCTGAGTGAATAAAAACACTTCACACCAAGGACTAAGACAGGGAATGGAGCTCTTCCTGATGAAGCCTATAAGCAAGGGGAGATAATAGCCTGTTTGCTTTGGACAAGATGTTGGAACACATGATCCTAAATCCAGGTGTCAACTAAGGAAGTGATGGAAAGTTAAATGGGCACTATCACAATAATGTCCTGAAAGGCCTTAGAAGGAGACTCAAACAATAAATCAAGGGAGTTTATTGCAGTATTGTAGTACAGGAGGACTCATCAGGTAGGACAGTGGAAAGTGTGGTGTCCCTTGGTATGCTCTTGGAGTTCTCCTACATGTAGCATCCATGGCTGTTAGTTTCCCACCTTCCCACCTCTGTCAGGTGTCCTCATAAGGAGTCTGACAATGGAGGGCATTGACTGAGGGTGGTAGTGGTTACAGTCACAGGACTTACATTCTCCCTGTCTGAGGACTCACCACTTCCCAGCTGCAGATTGACCCCAGTTTTGAATGCTGACCTTATTCCCCTTCCTTGTTTCTGTTTGTACTCACCTTGAAAACCTGTCTTTGTGATGGGTTGAGGAGGCACAGAGTAGCAGATTCCAGTAGTGGGGGCTGGCGGTATCATGTTTGTGGACTGAGTCTCCTTTAGCACCATGACCATCCCTGGGTCAGGGGCAGAGGCCCTGCTCTCTGTGTAAGACACAGAGCCATAGGACTGCAGGCAGGGACCACCCTCTCCAGAGAGCAGAGGGCCCATTGTGCCTAGATTGTAGTAACACACATGATTTCCCACCTGGTAGGGATGTGACAGGCCCTGTCCCTGAATTGGTGCCCCCTGAACAAGATTGACAGAAAGTGATGGATACTGAGGGGCCATATTATAGTCATCGGAGGTTTTATCACACTGGGACGCCAGAGACATAGAGGAGACAGTTGTGTCCTGGTCAGTGACAGTCACAGTGAATTTTCTGAGTGATGATGACTTCTTTTCAGTGTCTCCTGTAAGAGCCCACTCAAAAACTTTAGGATTGGAAGCAGCTGGAATGGAGATTGGGCCCTGGCCAGGAACTCCAGACAACATGGTTGTGCTAGCATGTTGGTAAAAGTAGGCACCAGCCATGAGAGGTTGGAAAGTGGTGCCAGAGGCTGATGGCAGGAGCCATGGTGAACTGTTGGCTGAAGCAGAGACACTGTAGAAATTGCAGACACTTTCTGCATTGCTCTCCACAGGAAGAGAGCGTTGCAGGGAGGTTGAAATTCCAAGGAAAGGTGGATTTTTGGAATTGTATGTAGGGAACAAGAGGGTGATGAAAAAAGTCAGAGAGATTGATAAGCAATATGTGTGAAAATCATCATTATTTTAAGATTGTTGCTTTCAGCCCTAGCTGTTTAGGTTCAGTGGATAGAGCATGGGCTTGCGAGCCTGGGTTCAATTTCAGTCAAGGGCACAAACCCAGGCTGGGGGCTCAGTTCCCCAGTCAGGGGCCTGCAGAAGGCAGCCAATCAATGATTCTCTCTCATCGTTGATGTGTCCATCTCTCTCTCTCTCCCTCCCCCTTCCTCTCTGAAATCAATAAAAAATATATATCATGTACTGGTGTGGTCCCTCAGCCTGCCTGTGCCCTCTCACAATCCGGGACCCCTGGGGGGATATGGGACTGCTGGTTTTGGCCCGAGGGATGTAGTATTGCGGGAAGCAGCAGGTGGACGGGGGAGGAGCCTGAGCCAGGGCCAGGCGCTGAGCAGCTCCAGCTTGGTAGTGGTAGCACTGCCGCAGAGGTGGGAGAGGCTCCTTCCGCTGCAGCTGCCATCTCCAGTCATGAGCCCAGGTGTCTGGTGACCATCGGTCAGCTGAGCGGTGCTCCCACTCTGGGACCACACTGACCATCAGGGTGGTAGCTCCTGCGTTGAGCGTTTGTCCCTGGTGTCAATGTGTGTCATAGCTGCGGTTCAACTGGTCATTCAGTCATTTGGTCATTCAGTCGCTTAGGCTTTTATATATAATATAAAATCTTGAGTAAAAATGTCCACAAGACCCAAGTGGTGTGCTTCATACATTGTTCTCTAGGCTAGAAGCAACCGCTCCCTGACCTATCTCGCCCTTGAACCTGCACTAGTATTGAGTTGAATGCTCTTTCCTAGAATTACAACATTTTAGAACCAGGAGTCCTTCAAGAATCCCTGTTCTAACATTCTCATTTCATGAGTGAAGAATCTATGGCTCGGTTCTCTCCCTATGTTATTTTTAGTACCTGCTTCCATAACCTAAGCATCCCGACTTCCTTGCCAGAGCTCTGCGCATTACACTGCCAACATGTAAGAGCAATAGAACTTCTGATGCAGATGTTTGTTTGTCCAGGAGAAGACAGTACATCTGTTGTCATGACAATCTTCAGCATCTCATTTTACCTGTGCCCTTCACATGCTCTTCCTATAATTCTCATATAAGCTCAAAGCAGTTGGTAAACTTAAAGGGTCTTTCTTACTGTCTTTATGCCTGATTTCTGATCCTACCACAAAATGACTATCTGAGAGTGAGTTTCTCAAGAAGTGAGGCACGTAGCAAACATCAGACCCTAATAAATTTACTACAAAATGACGTTCTGCTTCATAGATGCAGTATCATAAAAGTAAACATTGCCTGTTCTATTTTAGTGAATACTGTTAACCAGAAACAACCCACAATAGGTGATTTTGAACAAGTTCTTAGCCCCAGTACATATGGACAGAGGAGATATATCAGTAAAAACTGCATAACAAGCAGCACACTGCAATCACTGTTGATGTATATGTGCCTCCTATGTATGCAGACCAATATTTCAGTAAATACTAGTTTAAAGCGGAGAACAAAGTAAATGTAAAGGAATTCCATTATTGTATTCATTCATGTTTCTCTGACTATTCCCCAGTAAGTAATAAATACTTAGTGTATTAGATATATATATTTCAATTAATATAACCTTATAACAAAGAGAAAAGAACAGTTGAAATGTATCATGAAGGTTTTTATATTTATCTTAAAACCTAGGTTATCACCATCTTCAACATCCAGGAAAGGGGTCGTACCCAAAGTCTTAAAACCATCATCAATAGGTTTCAATTAAAAAACACACACATTAATGTAGGAATCCCCATGAGAATAAAAAAAAAACTATTTTTGAGAAATGTGAAATTAGAGATGCGGGACTTGATGCTCTCTTATTTTCCTTAAGTAGCTATGACCTAAAGTGAGGCAATGGCTGTGTATCAGTGTGCTCTCTGCGTGAGGAAGAAAATAACTTTGAAGGTGAAGAGCATCTTTGACTTTGAACATACTAATCACACAAAGGGTGTATTCTTTCTGATTCCATTCAGGACATAACTTTCTTTTAAAGTCTTAATTTTTTTTTACTAGACAAAACATTGTCATAGTTTAAAAATCAGAATGAATTGAAACACTTAAAATTCTGTTATTTCCAATGCCCGAAAGCAATGGTCAGTAAACTCATTAGTCAGCAGATCCAAATATCAACAGTACCACGATTGAAATTTCTTTTGAGAGCCAAATTTTTTAAACTTAAACTGTAAAGGTAGGTACATTGTTATTAACTTAATTAGGGTACTCCTAAGGCTTAAGAAGAGCCACACTCTAGGGGACAAGAGCCACATGTGGCTCGCAAGCAGCAGTTTGCCGACCACGGCCCTAGATAATCACCTTTCTTAGTTTCTTGTATATAAGAAACATCATTTCTGAAATGCATTTTTAAATGTTTATATTGCAAACTGTCACAGCCATGTGTGTTCAGAGAGGCAATAAAAAAACGGGCAACTGAATAGGATTGTTTTGATATACTGCTGTGGATAGTGGGACCCTACTCCAGCCTTACTTTCTTTCCTATTCTATCAATGTAAGCATTTGCTGAGAGCCACATTACTTTGCCCTAGTCCGAGCTGATTTCAGCCTCTGCTCTTTCTGCTTTCATTTATATTCTTTGGTTCCCTCCAATATTCCATTCCAAACTGCTCTTTTTGTTCTCATGAGCTCTTTCATGTTCTCCTTGTTCATTTTTATACTTCCCCCTCCTTCCTGCTTGTGTTTTTCCCTCCCTCTTGGTTGCTGTTGGCCTGTGCTGATGAAAGCAGTTCTAATTTTTTTACATTGAAATACTTGCCTTCCTATAGCCCAGTACTGCCCATCCTCTTTCCCTATATTCTCTGTTATCCTTCTTTGGATAGAAAACTCCAAACCACATGAATATTACTTTTGGAACAGCACTCAATTTAAAATACTAAAGTTGAAGCCTTGATGGTTGGGGACCATTACACATGACACATCATATATATCTATATCATCTATATCTATATCTATATCTATATCTATATCTTTATCTATATTTATATCTATCTATATATGTATTGCTAGTTTTCTACATGACTTAGGTTTTCTTTCTATTGCTGTGGAAACACTCTCAAGAAGTCTTGATTTCATTGTCAACTGGAGTGTTCTTTAAAACTCCATATTAGAAAAGGAAGGGATTAGAGTCCACAACCATCTAACATCCGAATGTAGCAGATGAGGAAAAAACATATTTTGTGAGCAATCCAATGACTTGTCCAAAGTCACATTGCTAGTAGATGTCAAAATCTAAACTGAAATTAGGTCTGCAGACTTCTATATCATATTTCCCCAAATTACTCTAGGCTCTTTTGACACTATTGCTAAATTTAGGTCTAAATAACAATCTAATGAAAAACTTCAAAAAGGTTCTTTCCTTACCTGACATGGTCAGAGAAGAAGAGCAGATAACAACTGTAGATGCAAGGGATGACGATTTCTCCGTGACTGAAGCCAAAGAGCACATGTGTCCAGTACGAAAGTCACTGGTCATACTGGCCACTGGTCACTGGTCAGCAGTTACTGGTCACTGGTCAGTTGCGATGATCCAAATTTATTTACAGACAACTCCATGGGCACCCCAAGATTCTAGCAGGTGGTGGTAGGTTTGGTGGGAGAATGATGTCACAAAGCAGGCAGTTTAAAGGGATGAGAGAGCCAATCGGGAGGTCAGGTTCCCAAGAAGACAGGATTGGATAGCGGGAGCTGTAGGGGAGCTAAACCAACACCTTAATGGCTGAGTTCTCAGGACACATGGGCTAGATGACAACACAGCTGTGATAGTCTCACTTTCCCCGGGCTCTTATGTTAGGGAAGTAATCTCAGTTTGTTACAGACATTCATGAATATAATTAACTGCTAGTTACTTATATTCTCCATATTGTAGTGTATAACATGTTTATGATTATATATTTTGCTAATATCCTTAGAGAGAATGGGAAGGGGCATCTAGGTTGCACACTTACAGTTGTTCTGAAATCATACCAGTCCATCTCATTAGCGAATTTACTGTGGCTTTTGAGGAGAAAAGGAAGGGATTAAGGAGCTCTTTCTGTCAGTTGGTTGAACAGTAAAATGAAGTTTCTTGAGTGTATTTTGTGCAGAATGATGTGGTCCAAGGTTCTTCCCTTGTAGTTTCTTCTCCTTGAATCCTACCTTGTCAGGGTTGGGCTGGGCCAGACTGGGTTGACTTGCATCTCCTACCACTCCCAGTTTTCCTCGGTCTTCATTGTAGGCATTGATTGTAGACAAGCTTTGACCTTGCATTCTGACACTCATGGATGTTACTTCCTGTCCACTTCCAGCAGCAGGGTCTTCTTTGTAGTGTCTGATGCTCCCCCCAATGGACTCTGTCCATTACAAGCATATACCAAAGGGCTAGGAGTCAGCTGACTGCAAACCTTTCCTCTTCCAGCCTTTGGTTGCACTTCTTCTGCCCATAATTTGCTCGCTCAGTTTCCTTGGGCCATGTAGGCATCCTGCCATCCTGCCCTATCATATGTGAGAGGCCTTCACGATGTTTTCCCTTTTCCTTCTCTCATAAAGTGTATCCGGTGTGGCAGTTACTGCAGTCTCCTCCCCCTTTGCAAACAGTCGCTGTAGAACTTTGGGCCTCTAGGATTCTCTGTCTGCCATGCTTGGGTGCAAAGCCAGGCAAAAGTGATGAGGAGACTAGTTAGAGAAAGACAAGGACATTTCTGGAGACTAGGTGACAGGCAAAGTGAAATTGTACAGGACAGAAGACATTCATGTGTATATTTTAGGTTCTGTGAAAAATTCCTTGACACATTTTGGTCTCATTTTGTATTAAGAGAACAGACAGTGTACATGTATACACAACTTATCTAGTGCAGCAAATGCAAGGAATTTTGCTCACTAGAGATTATAATCTTAAATACATTTTCATTTTCTTTCATGTCATATTAGCTCAATTATAGAAATCATTGGTGTGTTTGCAGAACAGAGATTGTCTTTGTGCTGTGTGTCAATGCTCTGGTTTTGTTCATTTGTTTTGTTCCTAGTCATACTTTTTATTTATTTATTCATATGTATTATTGTATTAGAGATGTCCGTTTTATTTTCTATTTTGTTTTCCCCCCATTAAACCCGTCCACCCACCCCACCCCTGCCATCCCCCCTTCTACCTTCACCACTCCATTTTCTGGGTCCATGGGCTATGCAAACATGCATACAAGTCCCCAGTTCATCACACCCACACCCACACCCACACCCCCACCTTCCCTCTGAAATCTGTCAATCTGTTCCATGCTTCTATGTCTTTAGGTGTACTTTGCTCATCAGTTTATTTTGTTCATTAGATTCCACATATGAGTGAGATTATGGAATACTTGTCTTTCTCTGGCTTATTTCGCTTAGCACAATACTCTCCAGGTCTATCCATAATTTGCAAATGGTAAGAGTTCTTTCTTTTTTTACAGCCGCATACTATTTCTTTGTGTAAATATACCACTGCTGTTTTATCCACTCATCTGCTCATGGGGACTTGGGCTGTTTTCCAAATCTTAGCTACTTTAATTTGGGCTGCTTTGAACATAGTGGCGCATATATTCTTTCTGACTGGTGTTTCTGGTTTCTTATGATATATTCCTAGAAGTGGGATCACTAGGTCAAATGAAAGTTCTATCTTTTAATTTTTTGAGGAAACTCTTTAGAGTTTTTCAGAGTGGCTGTACCAGTCTGCATTCCCAGCAGCACCCTAGTCTTATTTTCAAAGATTCCACCATGGTAAGACATATTGCATATTTTTTCCCTTGACGAGTTTATCTTGAAGCGTCATGAACTAGCTTGATCTGATGGATTTTGTGGAGAAACTTAAAAAGGGGTGTGTGAAAAAGGACTTTGTGGTGAGGTGTGCTGTGCACACAAGCTTAAGGAACAGATGTGTACAGTCAGCCCAATGTGGCCTGGGGGCCTCTGTTGTTCTTCCCCTGGTTAGTGCTTTTCTCACTAACCCTCTTGTTACTGTGAGAAGACAGTGCTGAGTTGCTAACCCAGTCTTCTACTGGGTCCGGCAAAAGTAGGTTTACAGTTGTGGGTATGGAAAATAGTACAATCATGTATAATCATACAGCTATAAAGTCTGTGTTTCCCATACTCACAACTTTAAATCTACTCTGCCCCATGCTCTGTGGATTATGCTGGCTTGGGGGAGGAAGTCTAAGCATCTAGTAATTTCCCTTGATGGTAAGCTTTTAGCGTCCCTGGATCAATCTTCCTTGGGCTTTTAACTTCCATTGTGTATGAAGTGTATGGTCCAAGAGGCCAAGAGGCCACAAGAAAATAGCTCCTAATGATGGAATCTCCAAAGACACATATTTCATTTATAGACCATTTCCCCTTATGAAATACTTTTTTCAAAGATGGTGTATTCTTACCTGAGAAGAAATGGTGAGAAGTGTTGCAGTGTAGAGGTATGGCTTAAACTTATAAGTTTATTCAAGGTTTTTCCTCACCGAATCCTGCATTGCATTGCCAAATTCCTGATACTATTATGTAATATGAGACTAACACTATGAGCTAAATATCTGCAATCCAGACCAGTCTCCTTTTTCTGTGTCCCCATGGGAATCCTTAGCTTCTGCAGTCAGGGGGCTCGTCACCTGCGACCAGTGTGCCTATTGCTCTTGCCAGCGGGCATGGATGCTTCCGGGGATTTTTCTCTTGGGCTTTGCTCAGTTGATGGCGGTGTTAAGATAAGGTGGCATATGCTGCCTGGGATCATGCAGGGGCCCTAGCTTGCCCTTCAACTTAATGTTTAGGCTTCACCTGATGTTGGATCTCATGCACCAGTAACCTCAGGATGTTGTGTTCTGAAAGCCAGGTTGGCGACTATGGCCACTTGCAAATACTGAAGCCTTCGGAGACAGGCCTTCAATGGAGGCCTCACTCTACTGCATGCAGTGTGACCTCAGCCCTTTGCTGAGCCTCTCGGGTAAAGTGACACAGGGATACTGGCCTTGGATGTTGTAAAGGTAACTGAAGTGGTGTATTCGTGGCCTGGGGATAGGTGTGGAGTCAATGATAATTTATTTCCCATGTCCTGTCCTGGGCTGGCCTCCTACTGTGGACGTTCACTTCTGTAGGCCCCTGTTATCAGCTGGCCCAGGATGACTCTAAGCCCTTGCCACTCATCGGTAGATTCCCCTCATTTGTTCTCACTTTCCCCAACTACAATAATATATGCATAAGGCAACCCAAACCCATAGGAAATGTGTCCTGAATCTGTTTTCTGAAACACTTATTTAGTGGTCATGAGACATAAGTCCAACATTCACAAGAGACTTTTTTCATTTCTCCTGGACAACCTAGACCATCGATTCCCAAGCTGTGGGTCATGACCCCTTTGGGTGTCGAACGACACTTTGACAGGCGTCGCCTAAATACATCCTGCATATCAGATATTTACATTATGATTCATAACAGTAGCAAAATTAGTTATGTAGTGGCAACGAAAATAATTTTATGGTTGGGGATCACCACAACATGAGTAACTGTATTAAATCGTTGTGGCATTAGGAAGGTTGAGAACCACTGAAGATGCAGCTTCTGCCCTCTCAACTCTATTCAAAGTTTCCTCTTTTCACGCTAATCTCAGATCCTGCTTCTCACTTCTGCCATACACCGAACTCCTGCTTCTCTTTATAAATCCATAACCTCTCTCCCCTTTTGGCTTAGAGGCCATGGCCCAAGTTTCTTTTTTCCTACAGTGTTTACCCCTTGTCCCTCATTCGCCCATCCCACTTCCAATTCTTTCCTTATCATGCAGCCTTTGGTCCTCATACCCACCAAAGAAATTAACAGTTAATCGCATCTCAAAACCTTTCCACACTCCCTTATTTCCTCTCCTCTCCTCTCCTCTCCTCTCCTCTCCTCTCCTCTCCTCTCCTCTCCTCTCCTCTCCTCTCCTCTCCTCTCCTCTTTCTGTTACTTTTCTGTTCTTTTTTTCTAAATCAAGTACAACGGCCATTAGGACTAAGCCGCAAGGAGCTGTTTAATCGCATCTGCAGAAGGGGGGGGGCCTCATTAGATGCCATAGCAAGACTGATGTCTTGCTCAGTCGCCCTAAACACAGGCTTGAGTCCTTCAGCATCTCTGGCGTCCAGTGGCTTCTCTTGATGTGCAGTTTGGCTAGAGCAGTGTCTATTTCACACTTTTGGAGGTGTGAGCGCTGCTCTTTGGTTGAATTGTAGACGAGGAATGTTGGATCTGCTTTTCTTTTCCTTGAGTTTGCAACTGTGCCCGGGTTTGGAAAGCTCACAGGAGGGTGGCGTCCCTGCCTCTCCAGTCTCGAGGCCTTTAGAAAAGGGAATATGGGTGGACCGTGTTTCCCAAGGAGACTATGTGCTATCTCCACAACTTGCTTATCTCGTGGCCGATTCCAGGAAATAGACTGGCATGAGACAGACCTTCCTTGATGAAGGCCTTCCCGTCACATACGGAGTCATCTCAGCAATGAACGCACAGCTGTCGGGCCCCACAGGGACGTGTGCACAAGCTCTAATGGCCTGTGGAGTGTATAGCATCCATGCCTTTCCCCACAAGCCAGGGGCCAGCTTCCCTTGGACCCAGGGATGTGTCCAGGTCAGCAGTTGGAGGGGTGACTCCTGGCTGGATGGTCAAGAACATTGCATTGAATCACTTCTTTATCTGCTCCAGAGGGTTTTGCTGTGGTTTCCTTACAAGATGGTAGACCAGCGTTTAGACAGACTTGACAATCCTATTTCGCATGTTGTCTGTTAAGGTGACCCCTTTAAGACCCCGTGGGGCCGCTTTGCCCTCAGCATCTGGAAGGCTCCTCTCAGGTTTGATGAGGTCCCGGATACCAGGGTCACCTCAGAGAGTTGAGGGCAGACAGCAAGGAGAGTCGATAGCATGAAGGCTGCTACTCCGCCCACAGTTCTCTGAGTAGCTCTGGCTGTGTTCCCCGTGCAGTGGCCACAGCAGCAACTGCAAAGAGAGAGCGGCCGCTGGCTGTGAACTCCACCTAGCTCCAGTGTGAGCGACGTGGTGTCCTCCACACCCCTTTTCCTTGGTTGTGGTTCATAGCACCCCAGGCCTCTCGCAGGTGCTGGGGATGGAAAAGCCTCCGTTCTGGCGGCCGTGGTTGCCTGGCCATGTCCAGTTTCCAAAGTCAGCTGGGTTTCCAAGAGCACCCAGCAGCCCCCAGCTCTGCGCCTGTCTGTCTGCTGTGACACCGCAGAGCCCATGGAGCCTCAGACGCTGCTCTGGTCCATCGTGTCCCGGCCGCGTCCCCTGGACCCTGAGAGGCTGAGCCTCCTGGTGCCCTTAATAAATTCCACTTCTGCTCAGACCCACGGGTGTCATTCTTCGTGACCTGAGCGTGACCCTCAGCACTGCACCTCTGGCGGGGGGCACAGCCTGGGGGTGTCCCGAGCTGGCAGTGCACCCCACCTGCCCCACTGCCTGCCCAGGGAGAGGTAGATGGAGCGGTGAGTGCATGAGAGTGTAAGGGGGGGGGGGGGGGGCGCCCTGCCAGACCTGGAGGCCAGGATGGCTTCTTAGAGACGGTGGGCCAGAAGTGTGAGCAAACTAAATGGGCTGAGAGGAAAGACACGTTATACCGACCCTGGCGCTTTGGCAATAAAAGTAGGAATGTTCTTGGAGTCAGGGATGTGGCCCTTGGGTCCATGTGTCACCCCCCGCCCCTGGCTCTGAGCTGACAGCAATGAGGAACAGAAAAGTGAGCCCTTGGCCACAATTAATTGCTAAGAAGCAAAGAAAACTTGTTTTGAATATTGAAACTACAGCTCTAACGCTACTAGGAGAACGAGTCAGAGTTTATGAAAGCATTGTGTGTATTGATGTATTCCCACAGCCATCAAGACTCCGTGAAAATAATTGAAGCTGACATTTCCATTTCTGGAGCTAAATGTTGATATCACATAATGCAAATCATATGCCTGGGATGGGCTCTGCTCTAGAAAGCATTAAAATGAACACCAACATCTACACATCTCCCTCAGCGCCTGCGCCCCCCCCCCCCCCCCCCCCCGGCCGCCAATGGACAAGCCTCAGAGGACAGAGGACTGTGCTCAGCCAGGCCTGTGAGCCAGGGAAGGGCCCTGACAGCCAGCCAGCTCAGCCAGGTCCTGGCAGTGACCGAGCTGCTGCACCCCTGCTGCTTGGAGGAGGAAAGGAAGTGAGGGAGGGAGGGAGGGAGGGAGGAAGGGAGGGAGGAAGGAGAGGCCAGTGAGGAAGGAAGAGAGGCTGAAGGGGGAGGAAGGGGAAGGTCTCCCTACACTTCTGTGACCATGAGCTGCAGCCCCCACGCTGGCAGGAAGGCCAGTCTGCACTGTTCTGGAGGCAGCCCATGCAGAGAGAGCTTGTTTTGAATATTAAAATGATAGATCTCACGCTATTAGGAGGAGCCCAGGGCCCAGAGGCCTTCCTTTGCTGATGGCTTTGTAAGAGCAGTTGTCTCCTCTCTGGAGCCCATGCCTCGAGTGTCATCTCATCCTGCAAGGCGGCTGCTCTGTTGTCTCTGCCCCCATTTCTCTGCCAAGCACACAGGCCTATCACCTCTACAAAACCCTAGAGCGGGGGGAGGCTCTAAGATGATGGTTTTAAAAGAGCATGGGGAGGTCCTGCTGGGCAGCTTAGGTGTCATCGTGATACACCAAGGCTGTAGGCTTGATCCCCAGTCAGGGCATATATATTTACACATTTCAACCATTGAGTGCATAAAGAAGTAGAAAAACAAATCAATGTCTCCCCCCCCCACCCCCGCCCCGCCACTCTCTCTCTCTAAACAAATAAAAGTAAAAATAAAACAGCGAGATGGGGACCCATTGGTGAGCAGTAAAATCAATTTCATGGGCTGTGACAAGCATTACAAACAACAAAAATCCAATGGAATTTATCAGAGTGTGTGGCAGGCAGTGAAGGGTAAGGTTCCAGGGTAAGGGTAAGTTATGTCCATGCACATGTAGGGACTGTGTGGTATTTATTTTATAAACAATTTGCAGTGTGCCTGATTTCTACATTTCCTTTTTAAAAAATATATATTTTTATTGATTTCAGAGGAGAGAGAGATAGAAACATAAATGATGAGAATCATTGATCAGTTACCTCCTGCAAATCTCATGCTGGGGATTGAGCCCACAACCTGGGCATGTGCCCTGACCGGGAATCAAACCATGACCTTCTGGTTCATAGGCCGATGCTCAATCACTGAGCCATGCCGGCTGGGCCAGATTTCTACATTTCTATATTAGTTTCTGATGTTGGGTGAAAATTGGTATGTTCATCCCTGTTACCCTTGTTAATTTTTATTTTGATTCCAGAATGTGTTCCTGAGAGCTGGGATGGGATGGCAGAGGGGGTAGAACCAGGTTAAACTACACTCACACATGCGCACACTCAGATACACACACACACTGTCTCACACAATTACAGGTACACACTTACACTGAGACTCCGTGCTTTGCCTAGAGGTTCTCAGGGTGCATTTACTGGCCTTGCACCTCCCCTGCAGGGAAAGTTAGTCAAGGTAACAATCTAGGCCCTGGGTCTTGTGATCTTTCAAAGCCCACGGACATGTAAGTCACCCACCATAGGCTTTCTCTCATTGCAAACTTCCGTAGGCAGCAAGCGCTGAAGCAGGGGCTCCACGTGCTGCCAACGAGCCAGCTCCCGAGGCTGTGGGAGGAGTCAACATCTCTGTGCAGTATTGCACACATTTGGTCATTTTTTTCAACAAACCTCAGAGCATCTACCACGTCCCATGCTCTGTGTTAAGGGTTGGGGATTTTGCAACATAAGAGCCAAGTTCTGGCTTCAAATTGCCTCCTCTGGTGGGAGAGACAGGCCAGGCAACTGACAAGGCCGGGGCCTAGAAGCACGGCCAAGGAGGGCAGGCCAGACTGGACTGGCCGAGGACAAGGAGCACATGGTGCTGACAGCCACTGGGCGACCATCAAGGGAAGGCAGAGCAGAGACAGGAAAGAAACAGGCCTTGCGGCCATAGCTGAGCTCCTGCAGCAAGCCCTGCCTGAGGGGACCGGCCCTCTGAGCGTATTCGATATGTGACCCAGTGAGCAGTCTGCGTGGGCTTGTCCTGGCCGGGGAACGTAGACAGCATGGGCTCTCACCCATTGTGTGCCCAGGGCTAAGTCCTTCATGTGAAGCACGTACTGGGTCACCGGGGTGGGGTGGAAACGAGCCAAAGATCGGAGATGGTCCTGGCTCACGGGTCTCGTAGTTTCACAGCCTTTTTGGTGAGACTTCGTGGGAAGAAGTGTCATTGAAAACATATGGAGAATTTTACCACTAAACAGAGCAATGTGTAGGCGAGGAAAGCACCGCCCCCCTCTGACTCGGTCTATCCCCTAAGCTCATGTTTGATGACAATGATAATAAGTAATATTTTCTGAGCACTGAGTCTGTGTCAAGACTTGTGCTAAACACAGACATGTATTAACACCTATCGCCAACTTCACAACCACTCCAGTGGGAGTCACTATTATAATTTTTTTTACATATATGAGGCACAAGGCCGTGGGGTAATGGCTCAGGGTCACTCAGCCTACCCCTGGGTGTGGCCAGGCTCAGGAGGTAGGAGCCTGGGACAGGACAAAGCCCTGTGCCCCCCTTGGCCACCTTCTCTCTCACATCCTGACTTCTTCCACATGGCTTCTAAAAGCTCGTCAGCACCTTCACAACCTTGCTGTCAACAGACTTCCTTAAAGTCTGTTGTGGTAAAAAAACAAACACCGTTTGCTTGTGTTAAAAAACAAAATTCAGCTGAATAAATGTGAAGCTCTAATTGGCTTTATTAAATGATTCAGGAATCAGGCAGCATCTCACCGGGCAAGCAGAGAGATACTCTAAGGAATTGTACAAAATGAAAGGGTGTGTGTGTGTGTGTGTGTGTGTGTGTGTGTGTATGTGTGTTTATAGAAAGAAGGCAAGAAAGTCAAAGATAAAGGAAAGGAAGAGCTCAGGGTGACGATGTCTTCTCATTGGCTGAGTTGTGGTGTTTCCATTGGCTGGGCTTGTTGTTGGGCAAGAAGAAAATCTTTACAGATGGGCACTGCCTTCTGGTTGGAGAGCCAAGGTGCGTCTCTTCCTGTTGGGGGTGATCTTGATGAGCGGTGGGATGTGAGCTCCCTCTATCTAGGCCAGTGATGGTGAACCTATGACACGCATGTCAGAGGTGACACATGAACTCATTTTTTTGGTTGATTTGTCTTTGTTAAATGGCATTTAAATATATAAAATAAATATCAAAAATATAAGTCTTTGTTTTACTATGGTTGCAAATATCAAAAAATTTCTACATGTGACACGGCACCAGAGTTAAGTTAGGGTTTTTCAAAATGCTGACACGCCGAGCTCAAAAGGTTCCATCACTGATCTAGGCCTTCAAGACGTTTTCTTTATTGAGGTTTTACAACTTCCCTTTTGACCCAGATATGTCTCTGAAAGCATCACTGACCAAGAGCCAGGGTTTCCAAGGGACGAGGTGCCAGGAAGGACCTCTCCTGGGGGTCATGTCCCGCATCAGAGGGAAATTGCACAGACCAGAAGCAGCCTGGAGCCATGTGTGAGTAACAAGGAAGGGTAGGACGCCCAGGCATTCTTATCCAAAGTCAGGTGCTGGAGATCATAGCAGGGTGCTGAGCTGGCATCACCCATTTTCTGAACAAATTATACGAGCCTTAATGAAGGCTCTTCATTAGGCACTTCATTTTCAGGGACTGCTGTGCTTACACCTTTAAGTAAGGGCGTAGTCAGCTTTTAGCACATATGGGCAGAGGGTCTCCTAGCCCCAATTGTAATCCTAAATGCCGGCAAGGATGAGTAAGGCTGAAGAGGTTTCCTAGTGAGAGGGGACAATCCGATCTATAACCATGGGGATGTAGAGGTGAAGAGAGGCCACTATCTTCCCAAGCCTGTGTCAGAGTAAAGGAAAGAAAAGGAGCAGCTTGATCTGTCATCTTGGGCAAAAGGGTCTACCTCTACGTCAGATACGTCTCTTCCTCGTCCATTTCATTCCAAGTTCCCCAGCATCTGCAGAGAAGCACATGTCAGGCGGAGCCTACTTTAGCTGTGAGATGTGTAGCCAAGGCTCAGTGCCTTCTCATTTCGCTGGCCAGGAGTTCTTGGTAATGTCCCTTTCAATGGGGCTATCTTCCTCTGATGACATTTCCAGAAAACCCAGGCACCAGGTTCTAGGACTTGGCATCTGGGAAGGCTTCTCAGCCTGTTGATGGCAGGCTGGAGTGTAAGACATTGAAGGCTCACAGCAGCTGGTCCTATTCGCATGAGACAGGGATCAGCAGAAGGTTGTACAGTAGTGACATTGGTCGTCCAGTGACTGTCTCAAATGGAGTGAGTTTGTGTTTCCCAAAGAGGGTACCACGAACAGTCAGCAAAACCAAAGGCCATACAGGAAAGTCCAGTAGTTTGGACAAGTTTATAAATTTTAAGTTTGAGGATCTCGTGATCATTAGTTCTCTAGACCTTGCCTGATGACTGAGGGTGGCAGGTACAGTGGTAATTCTGAGAAGTTTGCAAGACCTTCATTAAGGCTCGTATAATTTGTTCAGTGACGTCAATGTGAAGACTGGAAGCAGACCCCACCTGGGAAACACATTCTCTGACAGTTTCTTTGCCACCCTGAGGGCATCAGCCTTGTGAAGGGGAAGCTTCAACCCATCTGGTAAACATACAACAACAACATGTTGATGACCCATGCGAGGTGGCAGTTGAATGAAATCAAGATGCTCATGTTCAAAAAGTCCGCAGGGAGGATGTCCGAGGCCCCTCAGGACAAAGTTCGTTTTTCCAGGATGATAGACCATTGCTTTAACATTTCTGTACAAGTCTCCCCACCAATTGAAGCACAGTAACCTCCATCTTGGGTAAAAACTGCTGTTTGAAATTTTAACCCTGACATTCTGGCTTCTGTAAATACTTGCTTGCTTAAATAATAAGGAAAATACGACTACTCCCATCCCAGAGCGGCCATAAACTCTGCCCCAGACAGAGTTGTCAGTGCTGGCGCCAGGCCAGGCCTTGAGCTATGGTCTCACGGCCCCTTCCTAGCACACAGGACTTTTTCTCAGAAGGTCCGGAAGTCTCATTCCAAATTTGGAGGAAAAAGAGCTGAAAAAAGTATAAATAGGGAAGACTTCCACCATGTTGGGGCCCAGAATTTGACAGAGACATTCTACTCTGAGCCCACTAGTACTAGCGTATAATAAAAGACACCAAATTATTTTGGCTTATTGATTAAGGCATCTTCTGATTTCCAATATAATACAATATCTATTCATAATCTGAGTCATCTTAAATGCACTGTGGTGGGTGAAGAAATGCAAAACCAAAAAATGGGTTTGCCAGGTCCCACAGCCCTGACCATTTGCCTAATATACAGCCATTGTTTACCCATCTTCATTTCTCTGACTGTTGCCACGTTACAAAGACATGAGGATGACAAAGTCTGGCATCTACATGTGCCACTGAAATGGAATTTTTGGACTGGAACCTGGATTCTTTGTCCACCAGAGTCGAAGAATAAATCCATGGACAGAAGATGGTCTAGCAAAGATGGAAACTTATTGAAGAAGAAGTACAGACTCCCACATGGGGAGAGGGAAAGAGTCCCACAGAACGGACTCCCATGTGGGGAGGGGGAAAGGGTCCCACTGAGTTCCTTTTCCCTATGGCTTATAAAGGCTGCAGATCCTGGTGCCTTGATATCCCCTCTGATTGGTCACTATTCCATTGGACTGATTACTATAGTAACTCCTGGGCTCAAAGGTTGAACCTCACATGGGACATGTGAGGTTCTCCCCCCTCCTTCCTTATTGTTTTCCTATTCCCTTTGGGCTTTCTTCTTCTCCTTCTGGATGGAGGGCTTCTTTTTATTTTGTAAATATAGACCCGCTGTTCCCAGCTCCCTCATTCTCTGGAAATGTACCTGTTGCCACTTTTCAGCTCCCCTATTCTATAGAAATATACCTTCTGCTGCTCTGCAGCCCTGTGCTTTCTCCATGGTCCCCTTAATTTTCAAAATTTCCTAAAACCTGTCTTTTTCACCCCAAAATTCCTGTTTCACCACAGTCTTTTATAGATTTTGTTGCTGCTTTTCCAGGTTTAGGCTTTTTGGTGTAAGCCTCAGTCTTAATGACAGACAACATTTTATGCCGGGACATATCAGACTTTCAGGAATTTCACAAAATTTCTGGAACACTATAACATATCACCTGTGTGGACACAACATAAAGAAGGCTTGATGTCACTTCTTATCTGACAGTGGTTTTCAGGTACAGGCAGACTTTGAAGATATTGTGGGGTCAGTTTCAGGCCATAGCAATAAAGCATGAATGCTTCGGTTTCTCAGTGCACATAAAAGTTATGTTTACACTGTACTGTAGTCTGTTAGGTATGCAATGGCATTACACCTAAAGAAACAATGTACATACCTTAATTTTAAAAGACTTTGTTGCTAAAAAATGCTAACCATAATCTGAGCCTTCAGCAAGCTGTTATCTTTTTGCTGGCGGAAGTTCTTGCCTCAGAATGGGGTTTGCTGAAGGTTAGGGTGGCTGTGGCAATTTCTTAAAATAAGACAATTAAGTTTGCCACATGGATTGACTCTTCTTTTCATGACCAATTTCTCTGTAGCAGCTGATGCTGCGTGATAGCATGTTACCCACTTTTGAAGTAGAAATTATTTCAAAATTGCAGTCAATTTTCTCAAACCCTGCTGTTGCTTTATTAACCAAGTTCATGTCACATTCTAAACTCTTTTGTTGTCATTCTTCACAGCACCTTCACAAGAGTACATTTCATCTTAAGAAACCACTTTTATTTTTGCTCATCCATAAATTTTTATATTGTAAATCAGTGAGGTTTAGAGAAGATGCCTTAGGGAGCCAATTAATTTGGAGTCTTTTATTACACCAGTGGGCCCAGACTGCTTCCGAAGTCTGAGCAAAGCAACATGGAGGAAGTTCTCTCTTTATATCCCCCAGTCCCTTTGTCCCCCAAATATGGAGTTTCCAGATCTTTGCAAGTTTTCCAAGAGCCCCATGCATGCTTAGTAGATATCTTGCAGGAAGCCTGTAACCTTGAGTACGACACAGTTCTATTCAGATAACTAAAACACCTGGCATGATAGTATGGGAGTATCAGTCCCTAGCCTACAAGATCAGACAGTTAAGTTTATCTTCCCTATTATTCAAGTAAGCTAAAAAGTGTATGTTTACAGAAGCTAATAAGCAGAGTTAATTCACAGAATAAGGGACCATCTAAGAATAGCAGAGTTGATTCACAGAACAAGGGACCATCTGAAATAGCAGAGAATTTCAAACAGCAGTTTTACAAAATAGAGATTACTTTGTTTTATTCCCCATTGGTTTTACGTACATGAGTCAAATCACTGACTCTTGTGGGTCATTGTTGGGGAGGGGGTTGTACTGGCTCCTGAGGACCATGAGCTTGAAGAATTAATTCTTTGTTGAACAAAGCTAGTTAACTAGTTTGTAAGACAGGGTCCCAGAACTAGGGCAAGGAGTAGTATGGTTAAGGGTCCTATAGCAGTGGATGGGAGGGTAGTTATCCAGGGGGATCAATTGAATAGTTTCTGGAACCAATTCTTGGAGCTTCTTAGCTGCTGCTTTCATTTTTAAATACTTTTTCTGACTGGGGCCAAGCTCTCCTGTATGATTCCTGTGTTATTGGCGTAGAAACAGCAGGTTTCTCCCAACGCAGCACAAAGTCCTCCTTGCTGTAGGAGGAGGAGGTCTAATCCTCTCTGGTTTTGTAAATCCATCTCGGCAAGGGAGTCAACCTGTCAGTCTAGTCAGGAGACGGAGTCCTCAAGGTGCCCTAGGTCCTGGTTTATTTGACTGGCTAGTTCTCCTATATTGAGATCTCTTTGGATTAAGGCTGTGGTCCTATTACTGTTGACCCCACTATTCCCAATCCTATGAGAATGGGGATGAGAACTGGAACTGTCTTCCATCATGATAGAGATGGAGGTGGGTAAATCAGAGTTCTTCCTTCAACACTATCCTATATAATAAAGAGGCAATATGCAAGTTGACCATCATGCCCTTGCACAAGATGGCCACTCCCATGTGGGCACAAGATGGCCGGCAGGGGAGGGCAGTTGTGAGCAATCAGGCAAGCAGGGGAGGACAGTTAGGGGTGACTGGGCCTGCAGGGGAGGGCAGTTGGGGATGACCAGGCCAGCAATAAAAGGCAGTTGGGGGGGACCAGGCCTGCAGGGGAGGGCAGTTGGGGGCGATCAGGCTGGTAGGGGAGCAGTTAGGTATTGATGAGGTTGGCAGGGGAGGGGTTAGGGTGATCAGGCTGGCAGGCAGAAGCAGTTAGCTGCAATCGGCAAGCAGGCAGGCGAATGGTTGGGAGCCAGCAGTCCCAGATTGTGAGAGGGATATCCAACTGCTGGTTTAGGCCCGATCCCTGTGGGATCAGGCATAAACTGGCAAACATTCCCCGAGGGGTCCCAGATTAGAGAGGGGTCCCAGATTGGAGAGGGTGAAGACTGGGCTGAGGGACACCCTCCCCCCAGTGTATGAATTTTGTGCACCCGGCCTCTAGTTTTATATATATATATAAATCTGGGGAAGGACATATACAAGAATACAGAGGATGGGTGCAGATTGGTTCCAGAACCTGTAGGAGGAGGTACAGTGGGTGAGGCCATCTGTACAGGCAAACCAGGTCTGATTTGGGGCATGGTAAAAGGTTTCAGTGTCATCAGAACTTATTAGAATGGTGGTATTGCAGAGATCAGGATATGGGGGGGCCTGGAGGTTGTATGTGGAGGATATGAGGCAAGTACCCTTCCCGTGAGGGTCCCCTAGGGTTAGTCTTGGTCATCCCCAGTCACAGCCCTCACTATCTTTGGAGGGGATTAGGGGCTCGATAACTCCTATTCCTATATAGTAAGGTGGTTTGAAGTTAAGACATAACCAGCAGTCAGCCCCTAAGTCGGGTTGGGACGCGTTAACAAACCAGTGCAGTGCATAGTTGCAAGCATGGTTAGGAGAGATGGTTCGGAAGGGGAGGTAGGTCGAGGTGGTAGTTTAGAGTGGGGAAGATTGCTAGTTGGTGTGAGAGGGAGGTGATGTATAATGGAAGGTCTCGTTGGGGCAGGTCGGACTGGTATGGGTGAAGCTAGTTCAGCTAGTGGCCCTATGGTCCTTTTGGGTATGTCTGGGGCCCATCCTTGGATGGTGAATAGAGTACCTGCATCCAGCCTGTTACATACAATCTTATTCCCCATGTTCTTCCAGTTTTCCAGGAAGAATCCTGGGAGTTTTTGATTTAAATTCTACAGGGTGGCAATTTCCTACGGTACAGGAGGTAGGCTTGGAGATCCCCCAAAACTTGAGATAGAAGTCACCATCCCTATGGTAGTCATTTATAGTGGAGAGGGTTTCAAAGCCCCAGTGGGGACAGAAAAACTCTGCTGAGTGTAGGCACTGATAGCTGACGTTCCCACTTCCCTGGCAGATACAGATGCCTATGTTCTGTAAGCCTTTTCCTGTGTTAGAGCTCCACATCTCCAGGCCCTGACACCTGCCCTCCCTCCCCTATTTACCGAAGGGCGACTATGGGGTACAGGGATGGTATCCTGGAGAAGGGAGCAAAGATATGTAGTGAACTGTATGCCTCTCCATCCCTCAGTTGAATTTGCGAGAGTTTCACCTGTTACTCCATTTCTGAGTTCCCATGTCCATTTAAAAGGGGGGTGGAGGCAGGGAGGAACGGCCTATGGGGATTGTTAACCCATTCAGCTAGAACATTATTTTTTCCTTCTGCCAGCTCTATAAAGAGAATTAAAATTGCGACACATATGAGAGTTTTATCTTTAGAGGGTCTGAAGAGTCCTGGATTTTCCATTCTGCCTGTGCTGCCTTAAGTCAGGTGTGATGAAGCCATGTTGGGATCCCGTCCACCTTGACTGCCATGGGGGTGGTCAGGATGACAGTATGTGGTCCCCTCTAGGTAGGAGTCAGTCCTTGGGTGGTAAATTTCTTTACCCAAACAGAGTCACCAGGTTGGAAGGGATGGACCGGATCAGAAGTTGGTACAGGCAGAGCATCATGGACATGCTCCTGGACTGCTTTTTGTGTGAACTATAAAGCCTGTAAGGACTTGAGTAAAGATTGGTTATGGATTTCAGCTTTTATTTCTTCTTGAAGTTTTTGGGAGTATTGGAGGGGGTCTCCCAAACATAATTTCATATGGGAGAACCCCACTTGGTATGGAGTGCACCTTGCCTTGAGTAGGGCGAAGGGGAGTAAGGAGGCCCAATTTTCACCGGTTTCTGAGGTAAATTTGGTGAGGATCTCTTTCAAGGTCCTATTCATGCGTTCTACCTGCCCAGAGCTTTGGGGCCAGTAGTCGCAATGTAGTTTCCAATCAATATTTAATGCCTTTGCTATATCCTGTGAAATTTTGGCCATAAAAGCGGGCCCATTGTCTGATCTTAAAGTTACAGGTAAGCCAAATCTGGGGACTATTTCCTGGAGTCACTTTTTAGCTACAATTGTGGCTGTTTCTGTCCTAGTCGGGTAAGCTTCAACCCATCCTGAGAAGGTGTCTATGAAAACTAAGAGATATTTATACCCTGCTGCCACGGGCCTGACTTCTATGAAATCTATTTCCCAGTGTTCTCCCGGGGAATTTCCCCAACTCCGGATTCCTGTCGGGGTCTTTTGCTCTGTTTGGCATTCACTTGAGCGCAAGTGATGCATCAGGACACAATGCTGTCTATTATACTATCTAGGTTGAGTATGTAGTATCTATTCCTTAGGACAGTGGTTCTCAACCTGTGGGTCGAGACCCCTTTGGCAGTTGAACGACCTTTCACAGGGGTCGCCTAAGACCATCCTGCATATCAGATATTTACATTACGATTCATAACAGTAGCAACATTACAGTTATGAAGTAGCAACAAAAATAATTTTATGGTTGGGTCACAACATGAGGAACTGTGTTTAAAGGGCCAGAAGGTTAAGAACCACTGCCTTAGGAGTTCAGTAAGCTTGGTATGGCCTAAGTGGGTAGACCAGTGTAGCTGGTTAACTATTGTCTTACCTAGAGCCTCAGGAACTAAAAGTCGGCCGTTTGGTAAAGTTCACCATCCTTCCGGGCTCCTGGAGGCCTGCCTCTGTGTGGCTAGTTTCTCCTCCTTCCCCTGTAGGCTGGTGAGATGGGTGGGTCAGGGTCTGGAAGAGTCACTAGAATCTGTAAGGGCCCCACTGGTTTTAGGGCAGCCTCCCGGGCCGCTTTGTCCACGGCCTGGTTTCCTCTCACTTCTAGGGAGTCCCCTTTCTGGTGCCCCTTACAGTGGACCAATGCTACTACCTTGGGTAGCCAGATGGCTTCTAGTAGAGCCAGAATCTCCTCCTTGTTTTTGATGTCCTTCCTGGCTGAAGTTAAAAGTCCCCTTTTCTTGTAAATAGCACTGTGTATGTGAGCCATTGCAAACCCGTACCTGCTATCAGTATAAATCATTACTGATTCTGGTCGACGTTCCGTAAGTGAGTGCCTGAGACCAGATGGTTCTGTTTAGAGCAGTGGTTCTCAATCTTCCTAATGCCACGACCCTTTAATACAGTTCCGCATGTTGTGGTGAGCCCCAACCATAAAATTATTTTCGTTGCTACTTCATAACTGTAATTTTGCTACTGTTATGAATCGTAATGTAAATATCTGATATGCAGGATGTATTTTCATTGTTACAAATTGAACATAATTAAAGCATAGTGGTTAATCACAAAAACAATATGTAATTATATATATGTGTTTTCCGATGGTCTTAGGCGACCCCTGTGAAAGGGTCGTTCGACCCCCAAAGGAGTCGCGACCCACAGTCTGAGAACCGCTGGTCTAGAGTAACTCTGCTGCCCCCGCATACCTGATTCCTTCCTGGACAAAACTACTCCGGTCTGTATACTCAGGCGATGCCAGTGGGGTGTCAGTGAGGTCCGGACGGGCTGTCTGTACGAAGTCAATGACCTCTAAACAATCATTCAGGGTCATGGTCTGGAAGGAGGCTGGCAGGGTTGATGGCAAGAGCCTTGTGGAACCTGATGTGGGGCTGGTCGAGTAGAAGAGCTTGAAACTGGGTGATTGGAGCGTTTGACATCCAGAGCTCCAGGGTGCTCCGGAGTAAAGCCTTGGCCGCATGTGGGGCGGTTAGGATTAGTTCTCGCCCTAGGGTTAACTTGTCTGCTTCTTTGACAAGTACAGCTGTGGCTGCTACCACCCGGAGGCAAGCAGGCCAGCTGGATGCAATGGGGCAGGTAAGCTACTGGTCTTTTCCAAGGCCCAAGACTGGGCAAGGACCGCTTGGCTATGCCCCTTGTCTCACATACGTAGAGATGGAAGGGTTTGGTTACATCTGGCAGTGTTATAGCAGGAGCTGATGTGAGGGTAGTTTTTAATTCTTCAAAGGCTTGCTGCTCTGTCTTGGACCACTCTAGTGGCTGCAGACCTCACCCCACCCCCATGCTGGAGTATAAAGGCTTAGCCATCTCTGCAAACCCCGGGATCCATAGGCGGCAGTATCCAATAGCCCCCAGGAACTCCTGTAACTGTCTCTTGGTCTTGGGGGTGGGGATTCATAAGATTGCCTCAATCCGACTGAGGGAAAGAGTCCACTTGCCTTGACAGATGTTGTACCCTAGGTGTGTAACTTTGGGGGTGCAGAGTTGAGTTTTCTTGGCTGATACTCTGTACCCTAGAGCCTGTAATGTGTCTAGGAGACTTTCAGTAGCCCTCCGACACTCAACTTCAGAGTCCACAGCAAGGAGGAGATCATCTACTTACTGTAGTAAAGTACACTTGGGGTTTGTATGCCTAAAAGTGAGCAGATCTGAGCTTAAGGCTTCATCAAATAAGGTGGGGGAATTCTTGAACCCCTGCAGTAGTAGGGTCCAGGTTAATTGTCCTGAAAATCCAGCTTCAGAGTCTATCCATTCAATTGCAAAAATGGGTTGGCTATGGGGGTTAAAGGAATGCTAAAGAAGGCGTCCTTTATGTCTAAGACAGTGTAAAATTTACGCTCTGTTGGGAGGAGGCTCAGGAGAGTGTAGGGGTTAGGGACTGTGGGGTGTATGGTCTCAATCTGCTTATTTACTTCCCTTGGGTCCTGCACTGGCTGGTAGTCTTTTGTCCCTGGTTTCAGGACTGGGAGTAAGGGGGTGTTCCTGGGGACTGGCAAGGAATAAGAATACCTGCTTCTCATAGTCTGTGGATGTGTGTAGCAACACCCTGCTTAGCCTCTAGGCTCGTAGGATATTGTCTTACCCGAGCCGGCGTTGTGGTGGCCATTAGCTGGACTACGATAAGGATTTGGTGACTTGCCAGTCCCGGAGAGTTGTTCTCCGCCCATACGGTGGGAAAAGCTGCTGAAGTCTTTTCAGGTATCCAGAGGGCTCACTGGCGGGTGAAGCTTCCGGAGATGGCTCTTCCTGTAAAAGATAGTCTTTCGACAGAGGGCAGGTGAGTAGGATTTTGGTAGGAAAGGAACCTTGGGCTGGAGGGCCCACGGTAAAGTGGGCCTTGTCCCTTTCGAACGAGATGGTGGCCTGTAGCTTCTGTAGGAGGTCTTGTCCTAATAGGGGGTAGGGACACTCCAGGATGACCAGGAATGAATGGTTATAGTGCTTTTCCCAAGATCTACTGCCCTTTGTGAAGTCCATGGGCAGAGAGTTGACTTTCCCGTGGCCCCCTGTTATGGAAGCTCTCTTGGTGGTTATTGGTCCCGTAGGCTCAGTCAGGACAGAATACATAGCACCAGCATCTACTAGGAAGTTAACAGGCTTGCTCCCATCTGTAATGTTACCCTGGGCTCCTGGGGGCTGAGTGGGATGGAGCCCCGGCCTGTCAATCCTCCTCTAGATTCAGGACCCTCGGGGCCAGAGACTGTCTTTTCCTGTCCCCGTGGGATCGGTCTCGGTCAGGGCAGCCTCTCTTCCAGTGTCCGTCTTTTTTACAGTAGGCACACTGGTTTTTTCCTGCTTCCCTGCTGTTGGTCTTTTGTGAACCCTTCTTCCTTTGGGGGTTTGTTTCTTTTAGAGCTGCTGCAGCTGCTATTACTGCCCTTGCTAATCTCTTGTCCTGCTTCCCCCCTGGGGAGTCTCTGTTGCTAAATCCCTTTTGGGCTACCTCAATTAATTGAGACAGATTCATGCCCTGGAATCCCTCTCGTTTTTGGAGTTTTTTTCTTATGTCTACACTGACTGAGTTACAAAGGCTAAATTGAGTGCCCGTTGGTTTTCTGGAGCGTCTGGGTCAATGGGAGCCTAAGCTCTGTAAGCCTCGCGGAGATGCTCCAGAAAAGCCGTGGGCAATTCCTGGGCTCCTTGAAGGACTTCAGTAACTTTTGATAACTTTGTAGGCTTCCGGGCTGCTGCCTTGATGCCTGCTAGGAGAACACGGTGAAAAGTGTCCAAGGAAACCCTCCCTCCCGCCGAGGTGGGGTCCCATGGGGTCGGAGGGATGGGAAAATCTCCTCCACCCAATCCCCATTCTCCTCTAGCGAACCTCCCCCTGGCCCGAGGGCTGCTTTCTTAGCCTCAAGCCGAATTCTGTCTCTCTCTTCCGAATTGAAGAGAGTGACTAAAAGTTGCTGGCAATCATCCCAGGTTGGTCGGTGGGTATGAAAGACAGATTCTAGGAGGCCAATTAGGGCCTGAGGCTTCTCAGAAAAAGGGGGGTTTTGAGTCTTCCAATTATAGAGGTCGCTTGTGGAGAAGGGACATAAACCAAAAAGGGTTGCTCTTCCAAATTCCCCTCTGTAGGGGGTGCCTCCCTTGAGGGTAGGAGAGACCCCTCGGTCAGAGGGGCTCCTGCACTGCCCTCTCCTGCCTGGGTGTGGCTCCGAGTGGCAGGAGGTGAGAATGAAGGAGACCGCACCCCCTGTGGTGGAGCTGGGGGATTTTCCTCCTTCTGTAATCAGTGAAGTGGTGGTGGTGGTGGAGGCGGAGGCTGTGAAACCCGGGAATTGTAAGGTGGAAGAAGATCTGCCTCCTCTGGAGAAGGGGAAGAACCTGGGGCTTGGATGGTGTCTCCCCTCCGGCACTTCCCTTGGGGCCGGTGCCTCCTTTTTCAGGATTTCCCTGGGGCTGGCTCCCCCTTTCTCACTCCCTCTGGGGCCAGCTAATATTCGGGCCTCAATCTGCAGAGCACAATTTTTAACCCCGGTGGGGGATTCTGAACTAAGTCTAAACATTTATCTATGTAGGGAAATTGATCCAGGTTCCCTGGGTCCCCGGTGACTACATTCCAAACAGCTTTTACAAGCCCGGGATTGAGAGACCCGGTGTTTGGCCACCCTATTCCAAACATAGGCCGTTCTGACTCACACAGGGTCCTCAGCCTGCCCTTTGAGAATTTTATGCCATACACATCATCTGAGAAACCTTCCCTGAAATGCCTCCCTCCCATTGTGAAGTAAAAGGGAACAATTCCCACTGAGAGGAGGAAGAGAAAAAAACAGGACCTTTGGAGAAAACCAGAGAGCAACCTGTGGAGAAAAATGACTTTCATTGGGCAGAGAAAGAAGACAGAGGAGGAGAAAGGTGTACAGGGAAATTTCTAGTGGACTGAAGTCCTGGAGGGCCCCTTGACAGGAAAGATCTAGTCACAGATGCCGTCAGGGGTGAGCGAAGGGGAAAACCAGGTTACGTCTTCTAGGACAGTGGTCGGCAAACCAGGGCTCTCGAGCCACATGTGGCTCTTTGGCCCCTTGAATGTGGCTCTTCCACAAAATACCATGTGCGGGCGCACACATACAGTGCGACTGAAACGTCGTGGCCCATGTGCAGAAGTTGGTTTTCTGCCTGGGCAAGTCTGTTTTGAAGAAGTGGTGTTAGAAGAAGTGTGGGGTGTGGGTCGGGCGGGCGATGGGAGATGCGGCGCAGGCAGGCCCCAGATACGCAGCTCGGGGGAGGCGTGGGCGATTCATGCACGAGTTGAGTGAGCCAGTCAGTCAGCAGTCTCAGTGCAGTGGTCAGTGTTAGTCACGTCCGCAAATCGCGCTTGGGTGACAAAAGTACCTACTCGAAGCATAAAGTTACCTGTATTTTTCCAACCAGCTGCAAATCCTACAGCTTTTCTCAACAGGTTTCAGGAATTCAGAAACAGCAAAGCAACGTTAGCCTTTGTTAAAAAAACCTCTCAATGTTACTGTAACAGAATTAAATTTTTCTCCCTTTAATATTGACATTGGCAACTTTGAAATGCAAATTGCTGGATTTAAAAAAAAAGAACTGTGGAGCTCGAAATTTGAACGTCTTTGTGCTGATATAGAAATATTGGAGAAAAACAAATGTGCACTTAGTTCACAAAACAAGTGGTCTGCTTTGAAAGACCTGAAGAAGGAAGATATGTTGATTTTTAACACCTGGAATAGTATTCCTGACTCATATAATTAACTGAAAAAACTAGCATTTGCTGTTTTTTCCTTATTCGGGTCTACATATTTATTCAAACAATCATTTTCAAGCATGAACCTTATCAAGAGTAAATTGAGAAGTTGTCTTATTGATGAGAACCTGGAATCGTGCCTAAAATTAAAACAACAATATACAAATCTGACTTACCCAAACTTTCCAAGGAGATGCAAGGCCATTGTTCACATTAGTGTTTGTCAGTCATTGTCATGATTTAATTTTATGGATAGTGTAAGGTAAATTGTAAGGAATTTAATTTTGTCAATAAATAATATCGTTATTAAGTATGATATCAAGTTTTATTCAATGTACCTATAGTTTAACTAAGACTTAAAACTTTAAGTAAAGTTTATTAAGTTAATTTTAGGGGACGTTGTGGAGTGAAAGAAGATGTAGTGTCGAGGATTGAGAAAGGTATGTTGAGATGGTTTGGTCATATAGAGAGGATGAACGAAAGGAGATAGATGAAACAAGTATACAAGACGAGTGTGGATGGGAGAGTTGGAAGGGGTCGACCTCAGTGAACGTACCTCAATCAGATTGAGGACGTTTTTAGCAAAGGCCAGCTTAGGAGTACCCTAATTAAGTTAATAACAATGTACCTACCTATATAGTTTAAGTTTAAAAAATTTGGCTCTCAAAAGAAATTTCAATCGTTGTACTGTTGATATTTGGCTCTGTTGACTAACGAGTTTGCCGATGACCATTGTTCTAGGAGGATCCTAATAAACAACTGAAAACAACAACCAAACAAGACGTACAAGACATAGAACCAGGGTCAGCAGGGTCTATAAGTAGACAATTATAGTAACACTAGTTGGACTCCTTTTTCTTTGATGTCCAGCAATTTTATTCTGCTAGGCTCGGAGCCAGACCTCCTGCTTTCTGTTTAAAAGTGAAAAGACTCCTTTTTTTTTCTTTAGTTTTTATGTTTCCCCCTCTCCCCCTCCCTTGTAAGGGAGCTGTAAGTGACAGGTTCTTTGTTCCCTGAGACTTTTATGACTTTTTACAATGCTGTTGCAATTAGTTAACTTTAGAACTCAATTCTTTTCTCTCGCTTTTCCTTACAAGCAGCCTTGGAACTTAGCCGGCCTTTGTTTTAAACTTCTCTGGGTTGTAACCTTTACAAATTTTATACTTTTAAGTTAACCTTAGAATTTTAAAATTTTAACCTAACACAGCAAAGTCATAAATCAGGGAAGAGCAAATTTCATTAGCCCAGGGAATTAGCGGGCTGATTCCCTCCTGACAGAGAGCAAAATGACCCTGAGAAAAAGAATTCTCAGCAGCTGCTTGGGACTTTTGCAGTCTGTCCTGGCTTTCAGCCTCACCACACAACTAGGCTTCCCCCTAAGGCAGGGCTGGCTTGCCTCAAACAAATTAAATGTTTCAGCCAGACGGCAGGATCCCTTTATCCCTTTCAGTTAACAAAGGCACACTTTTACGCAGGGTCTCACACTCTTTCAGCAGACATTCACTTGGAAGTTAAAGTTAACCGGAACACTGCCAACTCCCCTAATAGACATGGGGGCCCTCCCGGAACCCACGCCCCAGGAACAGGATTCTCCACCAACGTCTCAGTGAGAATCTACTGGAGAAGTTACGACTGCGTCCAGTCCTTCTCTCGGTACTGGATGACCGGTCACAGGCAGACAGGCAGGAATGGGAACTTGAAATCCCTTAATCCAGTGGTTCTCAACCTTCTGGCCCTTTAAATAAAGTTCCTCATGTTGTGACCCAACCATAAGATTATTTTCGTTGCTACTTCATAACTGTAATGTTGCTACTGTTATGAATTGTAATGTAAATATCTGATATGCAGGATGGTCTTAGGTGACCCCTGTGAAAGAGTCGTTTGACTGCCAAAGGAGTCACGCCCACAGGTTGAGAGCAGCCACCTTAATCGAATTCACTTACCTCTAGAGGCGTTTTATTTATGACTCCAAAAGGATGTAGGGGCATGTCAGGTGTCTTCTGTCCAGCTGTCGAGACCACCGAGAAGCATCTCTGGGGCCCTGGAACTTCAGGTGGTACCTTCCCTAGAGATCCAAAGGGCCTGGCAGCCAGGCTGGGGGAGGCCGTCCTCCCACGGCGTCTGAGGCCAAGTGCCATTAGGCAAAAATCTCGCTGGCACCTCCAAATGTTATATTGTAAATCAGCGAGGTTTACAGAAGACGCCTTACTGAGCCAATGGATGTGGAGTCTTTTTTTACACTAGCGGGCCCAGACTGCTTCCAAAGTCTGAGCAAAGCAACATGGAGGAAACTCTCCCTTTATACCCCCCAGTCCCTTTGTCTCCCAAATATGGAGTTTCCGGACCTTTGCAAGTTTTCAAAGAGCCCCATGCATGCTTGGTAGATATGTTGCAGGAAACCTGTAACCTTGAGTACGACACAGTTCTATTCAGACAACTAAAACACTTAGCATGAGAGTATGGGAGTATCAGTCCCTAGCCTACAAGGTCAGACAGCTAAGTTTATCTTCCCTATTATTCAAGTAAGCTAAAAAGCATATGTTTACAGAAGCTAATAAGCAGAGCTAATTCACAGAATAAGGGACCGTCTAAGAATAGCAGAGTTGGTTCACAGAACAAGGGACCATCTAAAATAGCAGAGAATTTCAAACAGCAGTTTTACAAAATAGAGATTACTGTGTTTCAGAGTAACTCCTCATCCATTAAAGCTCTATCATGAGATTGGAGCAATTCAGTCACATCTTCAGGCTCCACTTGTAACTCTGGTTCTCTTGCTATTTCCACTACATCTGCAGTTACTTCCTCCACTGAAGTCTTGACCCGCTCAAAGTCATCCATGAGGGTTGGAATCAACTTCTTCCAAACTCCTGTTAATGTAGATATTTTAACCTCTTTCCATGAATCAAGAATGCTCTTAACGGCATTTAGAATGGTGAATGCTTTCCAGAGGTTGTCAATTTACTTTGCCCAGACCCATCAGAGGAATCACTATCTGTGGCAGCTAAGCCTGCAAAATGTATTTCTTAAATAATAAGACCTGCAGCCCTAGCTGGTTTGGCTCAGTGGATAGAGTGTGGGCCCATGGACAGAAGGGTTTGATGAGGGAAAATAAGACATTTTTGGGGGGCTAGCAATCTGAATCTGTGCCAGTAACCTAATGTACATTTTTGATAGCCTATAATGAACTCACTTCCCCTTTCTCCACAAACTGGTCTTGCAAGACCAGTTTACCTAAATACATTTTACAGAGGCCATAAACCATGAACAATACACAACCTCCGGAGGGGGTTATCAGCGTTGGCACCAGGCCAGGCCTTTAGGTGGGGTCTCATGGCCCCCATCCCAACACATGGGGCTTTTTGCAAAGCCCACGAAAGGTCCAGAAGTGCCATCCATATTTGGGGGACAAAGAAACCAAAGGGTATAAAGAGAGAGAGAGTCCTCCATATTGGTTTCCTCAGGATTTGTAGAGAAACAGTATCCCCTGAGTCACTGTACTAGTACATGTGAAACATTTGAAAATAAATGGTTTTTTTCCTGTATCTCCAAGTACTCCTGTGCATTTTCTGGTTACCTGGTAAATTCTTTAACAGGTTGTGGGTTTGATTTCCAGTCAAGGGCATGTCAAGGGCAAGTACCTCAGTTGCAGGCTGATCACAGGCTTGATCCTGGCCAGATTGGGGCGTGTGCAGGATGCAACCAATGATGTTTCTGTCTCTGTGTCTCTCCCCCTCTCTTCCATTCTCTCTGAAAATCAAAGAAAAAAATATCCTAGGGTGAGAATTATAAAAGGTATAAAAATAAGAAAATAGGGAAAAAAATTAGACCTGAAAGTCAAAATTAGTCCTTGATGCATGGGCTGCAGAATGGATGTGTGTTAGCAGGCATGGAAACAACATTAGCCATGTACATCTCCACCAGAGCTCTTGGGTGACCAGGTGCATTGCCAATGAACAGTAATATTATGGAAGGAATTCTTTTCTTCTGAGCAGTATGTCTCAATGGTGGCCTTAAAATATTTAGTAACTCATGTTATAAACAGATATGCTGTCATCTAGGCTTTGCTGTTCTATTTATAGAGAATAGACAGAGGATATTTAGCATAATTCTTTAAAAAAACATATTTTTATTGATTTCAGAGAGGAAGGAAGAGGGAGAGAGAGATTGAAGCACCAATAATGAGAGGGAACCATTGTTCGTCTGCCTCTTGCATGCCTCCTACTGGGGATTGAGCCCACAACCCGGACATGTGCCCTTGACCAGAATCGAACCTGGGACCCTTCAGTCTGCAGGCTGACTCTCTATCCATTGAGCGAAACCAGCCAGGGCAGCATAATTCTTGACAGTCCTAGGATTTTTAGAATGGTTATGAGCATTGGGCTTCAACTTAAACTCACCAGCTGCATTAGCCTCTAACACAAGAGTCAGCCTGTCCTTTGAATCTTTGAAGTCAGGCATCGACTTCTCCTCTCTAGCAATGAAGTTGTAGATGGCATCTGCTTCCATTACAAGGCTGTTTTGTCTACACTGGAAATCTGTTGTTTAGTGTTGCCACTTCCATTCATTACCTGAGTTAGATTTTCGTGATAACGTGCTGCAGCTTCTACGTCAGTACTTGCTGTGTCACCTGGTACTTTTATGTTCTAGAAATGGCTTCTTCCCTTAAATCTCACGAACCAACCTCTGTTAGCTTCAAACTTTTCTTCTGTAGCTTCATCACTTCTCAGCCTTCATAGAATTGAAGAACATTATGGCCTTGCTCTGGCTTAGGCTTTGGCTTAAAGGAATGTTGTGGCTGGTTTGATTTTCCATCCAGACCACTAAAACTTTCTCCACATCAGCAATAAGGCTATCTTACGTTGTCATTTGTGTATTCAGTGGAGTAGCACTTTTAGTTTCCTTCAATAACTTTGCATTCACAATTTGGCTAACTGTTAGTGCAAGAGGCCTATCTTTCAGCCTATCTAACTTTCAACATGCCTTCCTCACTCGGCTTAATCATTTCTAACTTTTGATTTAAAGTGAGAGACATAACTGTTCCTTTCACTTGAACAGTTAGAAGCCATTGTAAGGTTATTAATTGAATTAATTTCAATATTGTTATGTCTCAGGGATAGAGAGGCCTGAAAAGAGGGAGAGAGATGGAGCAGTCAGAGTACACACATTTACCGATTAAATCCTCCATGTTGTATGGATGTGATGCCCCCAATTACCATAGTAACATCAAAGATCACTGATCACAGATCACATAACAAGTATAATAATAAAAAAGTTTGAAATATTGCAAGATTTACCAAAATGTGACACAGAGACATGAAGTGTACAAATGCTGTTGGAAAATGGTGCCAATAGACTTCCCTGACACAGTTGCCACACAGAGTCTACTTGTGAAAAACAAAAGTACAATAAAGAGAAATGCAACAGAATGAGATACACCTTAATTTAACATAGAAATATGCCTAGTCAGTTCAACAGCTCCCTTTTTATAAGAACAGAAAAAATCCTTTGAGATTTTCTAGGGGACCTCTGGGAAATTTCAAAGTTAGTTTGGGATCAAAAAGACTCTTTTTTAGAATTTGATTTTGGGAAGTTTGTCAAAAACATCAAAAGTATGAACACTTGACTAAATAGGATCATAGATCAAAGGGAGATACAGAGGTTACATAGTTCTGAGCAACTTAGCTCCTTATTAAGGAACCTCAGTGTTAAACAAAGGCCTGATGACAGTGCAAAGCACAGTGGGTAAGACACAAAATCTTTGCTTTCCAGGCAGAAAACTTAATCAGGCAGACCTATAGTCCAAGAATACTTTGTCCTTTGAGTTGAGAAAGAAAATCAAGTTTTAATTTTAGTTGAACATGATTTTTCTATTGATATCAAAGCTTATTTAAAAACTCTCATATTAACAATTGATTTTTTAGCCAACTTGACTACACAGGTAAAATTCTTTTTCTCTTTTCAACTTTTTAAATATATTTAGTTTGTCCTTCATAACCAGATGTTCTAGTTTAGACAAAATTACTCTTAGTTCCCTTAACAAAAATGCATCTCCATACCTCTGCTTTTCTCAGCCAAAAACATGTTCTACTTTCCTTGCATACAGAGTTGTTTCCCATAATATTTCTAGTAGTTTTTGTCAATGTAAGGAATGTCCAGACCTGAACAGAATTTTTTTTATATTTTTATTGATTTTTTACAGAGAGGAAGGGAGAGAGATAGTCAGAAACATCGATGAGAGAGAAACATCGACCAGCTGCCTCCTGCACACCCCCTACTGGGGATGTGCCCGCAACCAAGGCACATCCCCTTGACCGGAATCAAACCCGGGACCCTTCAGTCCGCAGGCTGATGCTCTATCCACTGAGCCAAACCGGTCTTGGCTGAACAGAATTTTTATAAGAGTTTATTGAGCCAAACTGATGACATACCAGAAAGCAAGATCTCAATGCTCCCATTCTTTTCACAAATTTGGAATTAAGAAGGGGATGTGAGGAAGATTACATCAAGATGGGGAAGGCAATGGAGTGGGGCGGGGAGGGGACCTCTGATTGGTTTTCATGATAGTTAACAAGATGATGTGCTCCCTTGAGGGTCTCTACTTTGAGGAAGGGTCAGGCATTTCAAAGGCATGTTAACCTAGATGCACGGGAACAAGGTGCAGGGTTTGCTTAAGGCAAAGATCAACCTTTTATAGGCCTGGGATGTGACTACCCACCACAACCTGCCCAGGAATTTGTGATCAAATTGATGCAGGCACTCCAGGGGTCCGGAACCCAAGGATCTGCAACCCACTGTGGGTCCTTGGCATCACACAGGAAATAATTCAAACAGGAGCCAGCATAGAGGTTAAAATGAGTGCATTAGTGAAGTCGTGAGGCTGAGACTGGGCTCCTCCACAGGCAGAGCAGCCCCTCCCTACTGGATTTCCTTCTTTTATTGGGGCTCATTTAATTGAGGGGCAGGGCATTCAGTAAAGAAAAAAATATTCAGGAATTTTCCAGAAAGGGATGGAGAATTCTCAAAAGAGCCATTTTGTGTCCTTATATGGACTCTCCACTTCTAATCATGGTGGCTCAGGTGTGTGGTTTCGTATGCTAATGTATTACAAAGAGCATATAATGAGGGAGAAGGTAAGATTAGTGGCCACACTAGATCGAGCTGGTCTCTGCCAGTTCCAAGCCATCCATCCACTGGGCTGGTCTGCTTTCTTCTTGACACCTCCTGGAGCTTTTATCGCAGCTGTTCTGCTACGCAGCCTAATTCAAGATGATCCTGTGAGATTTATTACAGAGCCGGCCACTCTTTTCCATTTTATTTTTCAATCAGTTTACATTCAATATTATTTTGTATTAGTTTCAGGTGTACAGCATAGTGGTTAGACAGTCACATACAAAGTGGTTTCCCCAATATTTCTAGAACTCACTCAGCACCATACAGAATGATTACAATAATGTTGATTCTGCTTTCTATGCCGCACTTGACAGTTTTGTAACTGCCAATTTGTATTTCCTAATCCCTCACCTGTTTCACCCAGTCCCTCAACACCCCTTCCCTCTGGCAACCATCAGTCTGTTCTCTGAATCTATGAGTCTGTTTCTATTTTGGTTGTTTGTTTATTTCGACAGAGCCTCTTTTTTGTTCACACTTCTTTAATTACATATATTAATTAGATTTAACCTGTAGAAACCTTAATTTCTAGAAAAATGAAGAAGTAAGCAATTATGAACTGTCGTTTACATTAGCATTTTGTGGACTGACGTACATACTTTTTATAATTTCTATAAACATGTGCTTTCTTATAGAAACTTTCCAAGCATGGCATTAGACATGTTAACTAAGAGACCCACATTTATTTTCAGTTTTACTGCAGCAGGAAGCTGAAAGGAGATAAACTTATGTTTGTAAGATTGGAGTCACTCAAGGAAGTAGGCGGACACAGCGAGCAAGTAAGAGGGGAGTTTATTAGAAGGAATGGGGGGATGGAGCCACAACCAGGAAAGGTTAGGACTCAGCCTCCACTGTCCTTGGGGTTGAATTTTATGAGCCAAAAGCACAAGGGGAGGAGGCTGGGGATGTAGGTGGTCCAGGCTGATTAGATGGAGTTCATTGTCCTTCAGACCGATTACTGCTGGCCTGAGAGTGTGAGCTGTGGGCTGTAAGCATTGTTCTAGTTGGCCTGCTGTCTCGCTCTTGGTTCGGCTGCCTTCTATTGTGTGGGATAGGGTGACTGGATGACCACTGGCTTTCCCATGAAACGAGGCTGGGGCCACTTCCTCGTTCGGGAGTTTCTAGTCCACCTGAGCCAATGTCCTCTGCTGGCCTGTCAATGTTTAGCAATTAATGTTTCACCAAGTATCCTCCTGGAAAATAATCTAGATATTCAACATATTTTCATTATTTTGAAAAGGAAAATGGGGGGTTGGGGTGCTTGCAATCTAGTTCAGTATCTGGTTGAAACTGCAGCTTAGGTCCCCACTCTGACTGACTCGGGCGGAGCCGCCACAGGAGGAGATACATAGCTCAGAGCCTCCCCTCGAGTTCAGTTCAGGCTTTGGATCTGGAAACCCCCTGGACTAGCAGGTCTGTGAAATAAAGGTTAAACTTTCCTCCCTCAGAGTGCTGGCTGATCATTCTCCAGTGCATTCTGCCACAACAATTTAACTTACTAAAACTCTAAAGTTTCAGGTTACTGAACAGGTTAGGGCAAGTATTTGAAGAGTTCACCTAATTTTTTTTTATTCCACTCACATCTATTTACTAACTTGCTCTTAACAACTATGTTTAGATGACTTGTGAAATGTCATCATACTGTTACTGGCGTCTGGGGTTCTTGGGAACTCCTGAGATGGAAATCAGGAGAGTTCTGTGGATGAAAGGGGCCACATGCTGACCTGACAAGCTCAGGGGAGACCTGCATGGCGGTCTTGCAAACTCAGAGACTTAAAGTGACCACAAAGGATGGTCTGAAATTAAACTTGAAAAGCAGTTATGGTGGGTAGTCACTTCCTAGGCCGGTATCTTCCCTGACAAGATCAATCTTTACCTTAACTTTTTGCATCTACGATAACACATCATTGAAATGTCAGGGCAATGTATAACTTCCCTTTTTTTCTGGACCCCCAAGGGCACAACCAAATGCCCTGGGCACCAGGACAGATGCCACAAATCCCTTCATTGTTATTGTTACCATGTTAGTTGTTAACTGTTAACTATCCTGTACCCACCTGAGTAAAGGAAGTTTGTGACTATCGTTTTACTCTTTACCCAACCCCAAAGGTTCCCCCCCCCGAGCCCGGCTTTGCTTTCTCCCACCTCTCTCACCTGTCACCAATGGATTTCATGTAACCCACCTACGTCTCCTCCTTTAACTGCAATGTATAAAAACAGATGAAAACCGCCATTCTCTGGAGCATTACCGCAATCCGTTGAGATTCTGCTTCCTGGCAATTGACAGTTTGGCTCAAATAAACTCACAAAAATTCTTTACAGGTTTGAATGTTCTTACGTTAAAAGTTGACCACACACACGCATTCTCAGGTGAGAGGTTTACTGTCGCTCACCTGCACAAAGGAGTTCATCCCGAGTGAAAGGAGGGGATGCTGCGCCTGGAACAAAGGCGGGCACAGTGTTAAAGGAGCGAGGCAGGAGACATGGCTTCCGGTGAAGGCTGAGTGTGCGCAGTGGGACTCTGGCGCTTGCAGTGCAATGACATGCTTCCTCACGTGTGGCATCTCATTAGCGCCCCTTCTCCACCTGGCATGTTTTCACTGTTATAATGAGGGTAAACCCGCAGCACTCATTCTGGGGCTGAACTGTGGGTGCGTTGGGGTCGAGACAGTCTTTTGCCCAATAAAGAAGTACCTTTCCGTTACTAGGGCCACCCTGTCTGGCTGTGACTGGCCCAGGTTTCAGGGGCAATGGACGAAAACCAGTCCCGTCAGGAGGGGCTCAGCCTGTCTCAATACCAAGGTAGTATTTTCACTGACAAATTTTATAACAGAGATCATGTTATGGGACTGAAGGGGTCCAGACACCTGTGCACCTCAAAGCCCAATCAAATGCAAAGAAAATAGAGGTTTTGCTCCCCCCGCCTCCCCCCGGAGTTCCAGGGAAGCCACTGCCCAAAGACCTGGCTCCCCAGTGGCTCCCAGGGATTATGACTGAAATATGACCAGTGTCCAGATGTCCTCTTGAGCATGAGGAAAGCTCTGGATCTGTGGACAGCACACCTGGGGCTTGGTTCTGAAGAAAGTTTGATGCAGGCCAGAATCAAATTCCCGTGGGGCTTCATGATTAGGAAGGAGCACAAGAGCGGAAAGGAGAATGTGGGGAGCCAATATAGGGTTAAACCTCAGACTGACCTGTTGGCAAAGTCACAAACAAGTCCCAGCTTAGAGGGCACAGCCCTCTTAGCATATTTAGGCTTGACCTTATCATGCTCCCTAGATCTTATCTGGGAAGCTAATGGGCTGAGGGAAGTGCAGCAAGAACAAGAACAAAAACAAGTGAAACTCACAAGAACAGTGTAACTTTGGTAACCACTACCTTGTTTACCTCTGACTATAAAATAAAGGCTCACCTTGCCTCGGGATCTTTCTCAGCCAGGCTCAGGGAAGATCCACGGAGAAAAAGAGAGCTAGAGAGTTCTGAACACTGTCTTCGTATAAAACATTCTTCACCGACTCCGTCCACACCTTTGGGAACCCCTGGACCGCTTGGGCTGGACCCCGGCAGGAGAAAGGTCATGCTCCAGAAACGGAGTGTCTGCCTGGGACTGAGGCAGGTAAGGAAGCCAGGAAAGCTCCCTGCAGGTGGAATGAGGAAACAGACAAATGGCTGAACAAACGGTTGAACGCTGAGTAACTCACAGCCAGCAGATACATTAGATATATCGTAAAACTCCATCCCCTAAGCCAGTGGTTCTCAACCTTCCTAATGCCACGACCCTTTAATACAGTTCCTCGTGTTGTGGTGACCCCCAACCATAAAATTATTTTCGTTGCTACTTCATAACTGTAATTTTACTACTGTTATGAATCGTAATGTAAATATCTGATATGCAGGATGTATTTTCATTGTTCGTGACCCACAGGTTGAGAACCGCTGCTTGTAAGCAAAGTCACCTCAGAGCAGTGTGTCAGCCACCTCAGTCAGAAAGAGATGACAACACCAAAAGCCAATCAGAGCCAGACTAACCCAAGACGAAGAGGAACCTACCAGAGATGACCCTGACCCCACTGTATGCTTATTCTGATACATCAGCACACTAACTAACGGACACACCGGAAACCTACTGGCCATTCTGTTCAGACACACTCCCCCCACCTCCCGGGACAGCCCCTGAACTTCTCACCTCTAGGAAAGAGATACACCCTCAACACAGAGGGAGCAGCGTGCACTCTCCTTCTTCGGGCGTGTGACTTTGCTTGTTTTGCCCTAAGTTTTAATCAACGTGCTCTTACTCGTACCTGGACTGGTGTCTAGAATTGTTTTCCTACAGGAGCCGAGACCCTGCTCGGCCAGACCAGGCGGGGGCAGGGCTCCCGTTTCAGAGGCCATGCAGGATTTGTGTTTGCTTCTTGCCTCTTTCCTCTCGGCATCTAATTGGCCTTTCCTGTCGCTTCTCAGTGTTGGTGGGGGGTGAGTCCCCTGCCAAAGCGGAGTAAACCATCGTCCGAGCGCCTCGCCAACGCAGCGCCTGACTGACCGTTGGCAAGTCCACCCTCGGGACACCAGTGACCACCCACACGAGGGTGCCCCGGTGACTCCTGGGTGAGGGCCCCTGTGAGTGAGGGCTGAGTTTCCTGACATCCAAGGGGAGCCCTTGTCCTGTCAGCTTCCTACAGACACACTTCTTTCTCAGACCTCTGCTCTGTCCACTTGGCCTGACCTCCTCCACTCGCTTCAGACTTCGAGGCGCACTAACTGGGCTTCCAGAAAATGCTGTTTCCGTGACTCGCACCATGTCCTGGGCCTCCACTTGGAGCATTAGTTCAGGCTCCCCCCGGGGAATCCTCTGCAGCCCCTCCCTAGTCACCTCCTGCACCCTCTTCCTAGTGTCCTTTCAGGCCGCTTTTCATCGGGACCGGTCCCTTAACTGGACTGACGCTTTGTCCCCGGCCCTACAACCTGGTACCGCGGTCTCATAGTCCATCATCAGTGTGTCAACCAGGTGAAAAGAGACAAGGTGGGTGGCACCCAGACCGTCCCCAGGACCCCTCCCCCCCCCGGGTGTCTCCCTAACAGTTGGGCGAACTTTAAGGACAAGGATCAAAAGTGCCTCAGTTTCTGTGTGACCGGCCTGGCCCCACTATAAACTCGGGGCGGGGAAGCCTGGCGGGAAATGGATCTCCTGAGCTGTAACACTGTCTTCCAGTTGGACATTGCGAGAATGAAGGCAGCTGGAGTGAACCACCTGATGAGATGTTGGGGCCCTTACCACGGTGAGGACCTAGGGGAGTCTTGTAGAAGGTGTGTCGCCACAGTTTCTGTTACATGAGTTAGGAGACACCTTTCTCTCAGTCCCATCGAGACTCCTGCCTCTGCCCCTAGGAGATCGAACAACACCCAACCCAGGGTGGGACGGCCCGCCTTCCAACCTGCCGGCCCCCCAGAGTAACCTCACCTTGTACCCCTCTTCTGCTGCAGAGCTGCTGCACCCGCCCCTATAGGCCGTCCAGCCACACTGGGAGCACATGGAGTGTCACTAGCCTGTTACCTCTGAGGGAAGGAGCAAGTAGGGAGCCCCGAGGGGGCTCATCTGGGTGCATGTTCCTTCTCTGTTCTGATCTGGCCCCTGCAAAGCAAGCCGGTCAGCTCTGCGAGGCCCCTGGCAGGTCCACAGGGCTTCAACCACTTGACCCTGACTGAGGACCTGGCGGAGGTGATTTGCAGGTGGTCCCTCCCACTGCCACCCTGGCAATGGGAAGCCGGTGTGATAGGAGCCCCGAGGGCCGGTGCGGAGCTAGCCTGTGACATGCTCAGCATCGCACACAGTGACCAGGGGATGGATCCCAGGTCAGGGACCTAACTGGGTCCACCAGCCTGGGGCAATAAAGGACGAGAGTGAAGGGACGCCCGGCCCACATGGCGGCCTGTCTCAGGAAAACATGCTCCGTTAAGCCTGTCAATTACGATAAAGTGCAGGCGCTTACTCCGGGGAAGGATGAAGACCCTGTGCTTTTTCGGGCGAATAACAGAAGTTTTAGAAACTATGCAGACATCCCCTGAGCCTGCAGCCCTGGACATTAGAAGACAATGACGAAAACTAGCCTTGACCCCAGGAGCCTGAGGAAGAACAAGGCCAGGGACCAAACACAAGTCCTAGCTGACTCAGGGTTACCCAGCCCCAGGCTCAGCAAGCATAGGGGTGATGTCGCTCCTGCAGACAGGGCACTAGAAGACCCAGTGTCCACAGCAGATGCCGTGCTGCCCCGGGACCACGCCCTCCACGAGAGGGAGGCCATTGGAGAAGCGCGTGTCCACAGGGAACCTGGTGCCTCTGAACAATGATGGTCGAATCCCCCAGAGACCAACGGTGCTGAGGCCTCGCACACCCCCACCAGCCATTGACCAGCAGGCGCCTCTGTGACCCTGATGTGGCAGCTCAGCCCACAACACTTTCCTTGGACGCGGGCTGCCCTGCTCCCCCTCGCTCACCAGGCCTCTTTCTCCCCAAACCTGTGAAATCAGGGGGTGGATGGCACCTCGACGCTCCCACTTCACTCACCCTCGGCTGCAGCCTCCTGCCTTTCCTGCGGTTCCGGTGCCCCATCCTAGGCCATAGACCAGCCGTGGGCAAACTACGGCCCGGGGGCCGGATCTGGCCCATTTGAAATGAATAAAACTAAAAAAAAAAAAAGACTGTACCCTTTTATGTAATGATGTTTACTTTGAATTTATATTAGTTCACACAAACACTCCATCCATGCTTTTGTTCTGGCCCTCCGGTCCAGTTTAAGAACCCATTGTGGCCCTCGAGTCAAAAAGTTTGCCCACCCCTGCCATAGACGATGAGGCCCTCGTGGTGGTGCCTGATGGCCAATCTAACTTCTCACCCTAAGCCGGACACTAGTGATATTCCAGAGTCTGTCCTCATCCGAATCAGCCCCGAGGTATGGAAACTAGAATACCTGGCAGGGCAACAAACACTACCCCCCCCCCCCCCATCAGGATGCCCCTAAACCAGGGGTTCCCTCCCTAATGAGTGACAGACCCTCTCAAACCTGAGGTCATAGAGGGACCTCTCACTGAGAATGTTTAAAGCGTGGGCTTCTCAGACCCTGCCTGTCCCCACACGATGCCCTGTCCTCCCTCCCTGAACAAAAGCCAGGTGGAGGACAGGATTGGTGTGAGACCCCGGGCAGTACAGGCACCTGCAATTCCGGTGCATCCTCTATCCAGCCCCTGCTCTATCTCAGCGCAAACCCTGGGGTAGCGAGGTCTCGCTGCCCAAGAGTGCAGGTGCCTTTTTTGCAAGCTTCCTACTCACTCCCAGCACCTGGCCTTTGAGCGACCAACCCCCAAACCAGGAAACCTGCCAGCACACTGGGCCTCCCCTCCCTTCCCCCTCCCCCCCGCCCGGGGTTCAGGGGCCACCCCCTTTGCCTCCCCTTTGCTTGGAGGCGCTCTAGTGAAGCATGGAGGGATTGGCCAGTGGGACCTCCTACAATAGAGTGGTGCTTACTGATTTCTAGCAGAGGACGCAGATAAACATGCCACCTGGCATTCAATGTCCTCTCAGATAGAGGGTACAGAGCCTCCCCCAAAAGCCCAAATAACTCCCAGCGGCCCCATATCTGGGGACCTACTCACCCCAAGAGCCCGGACACTGTCACTGGAAGAAAGCAGGCCATGCTGGCCTTCGGAGTCCCATTAAATAAGCGATAGCTTCAAGCTTTTAGGAACGGCTGGCTCCTGACCCTGTGGGCACCAGGTTGGGGCTGACTGCTAAACCGCAGAGAGGCGCTGACGGGGGCAACACAGGGCCTGCAGACGGGACCCCTGAAGGCCACTGAGCTTCGAGGTATTAAAAGCCAGATGCCGGGGTTCATGTCCCAGCATCAAGAAGGGGTCAGGAATCTGGAAAAGGGGCTGCACATAGATGACATAGGAATCCAGAGACTAATAAAGAATCCAGAGACGAGATATAATTTTGAAAGGCATTGGGGGTCAGAGGACCTTCAGCTAAAGGAACTGAAGAGTCCCTTCTTGTCTAGGACCCTTGCTTTTATTAACACAATTTGTCCGAAGGCAAGGTGGAGATAATACACTTCAAAGGGTAAGGTTTCAAAGGGTACAGAGTCCATTGTCAGTTTGGGGAATAGCCTACGGCTGTTCAGGTGTTTGGCCAGTAGGAGGCAATCACATGTAGATTAAGATGCCCTTTAACTGTCTGGCAGCCACAATCAGTTTCCTATTCAGGTTTGGGGAAATGCCTTTAGCCATTCCCAACAGGTGACTACATGTGTGACTCAACCCTAGAGTCCCCAAGTCTCATCAACCTTTTGATGAAACTCTTAAAATTATGACATGCTGGAATTGGTCTATGGCAGCCAGACAAGCATGCACCCACCTTAGGGCTGCCAAGTCAGAAACGCCTGCACAGCAGAGCAGCCCTTGGAGTCCTGGCCTGGGAACTGGCTCCCACTGCAAGGCAGCTCCTACTTCTCAAAACAGCTGGACCCACAGCACCGGCTGGACCGCCGTTTTCAGTTGGGGCGGCCGCTGCTCTCCTGGTGGAGATGCGAGAGGCTCCCCCAGGCAGCACCGGCAGCGCAGACCCACTGGGGACAGCTGTGCTGGGAATAAGGGGCATCAGTGCTCACAAGGTGGGGATGGGGGTGGAGAGCAGGGAGGGGAAGGAGGGTGGAGGCTAAGGAAATACCAACCCCCCTCCTAGGCTCTCCCGAGTCAACCCCAAAGGTTTGCCAAACTCCATCCTGCCTCCCTTCCGCACGAAACCCAGGTCACACACCATTGCACAGAAGCCACTGAACAAGTGCGTTCTGGAGGCCTGACCTAAAAGATGAACCGTCACCCAACCCTGAAGCAGAATGGGTCACGGGTGGCAGCAGTGGACACTGCTGGGGTCAGAGGGTGGAGTACACCCCTGTCAGCCTTCAGGAAACAGTGGAGGCAAAACCCCTGCCTAATACTCGGCCCAGAAGGCTGAGTGAGCTCTTATGGGACCTGCGGGTTCGGGAAAACCTCCAGTTAATATCTATCCTGACTCAGAGTGTGGGTTTCCGGGATCACATGCCACGCTGCTGCTATTTGGAAGGAGGAGAACTTCAACAGCTAAAAACTCCCCCATCAACACCATAAAGAAGTGTTACAACTCCTGGCAGCTGCAACACTCCCCCAGGATGCTGCAGGGGGCCACCGAAAGGGGACACGGGTTTAACTGCAGGCGGGCGGTGCACTGGCAGACCTGCTAAAACAGTGCCTGCAGGCAGCTCTGCTCCCCACTCCCTCAGCCCCAGCTGGCCCTCCCCTCCCACACCAGGGAGGTCTCCTGGGCCCTGAAGAATGGGTTCTCTAGAAACCCTACAGGTTGGATAAAAGATGAAAGACTTTATGGCAAGAGATAAAACACTTATTACCTCAAATCTTAGAATGGAAACACTTCAGAATGCTCCACAGTGACACCCACTTGGGGACAGATGCACCTGCAACCCTCATATCCCAGTTGTTCGTGATGCAGGGGCTTCTGAAACGGTAAAAGCAGGACCCCCAGCCGTGCACTCTGCTCCCAGATAACTGCCAGCAGAAGGGTCACCTCCCCACACGCGCCCTCCCCCCCCATTAATGCCAACATAACACCCAGCGTCCCCGGGAGGAGTGGCAGGTTCATCTGGCTAAGACGCTCCCTAGTGCTGGTTGGGATATGTGCTAGTATTTGTGGGCACTTTGATGGGTGGATGGAGGCCTTTCCCACATAACAGAGAAGGTTCCCAAGGGGGCCCCATAGCTACTGAGGGAAACCTGACCTGAGGTTTGGCTCCGGAGAAGTGTACAGAGCGACAGTGGGCCCTCTTTGTAGCCAAGATTACACAACAGCAGGCTCAGCTGTAGGAGTCAGCTGTCACTTACACTCACCATGGACCCCAATGCCAGGTGAGGCAGAAAGAGCAGCCAAACCCCGAAAAGGACACTGCGGAGAAACCCAAGCCCGGGGTCTACGCTGCCCGTAGAGCTCATGAGAACAAGAGCTGCTCCCAGGGGAAAGCTACACGTGAGCCTTGGAGCTCCCGGGCGCCCCTTTCTCAGGCCCGACCTGTTAGCAGATGCGGAAACCCTCCAGCCGCTCTCTTACACCGTGGATCTGGGACAGGCACAAAAGCATCACAGGAGCGCAGACAGACTCCCGCCCCGGGTTAGGACCAACAACACAAGCCAACTGGGGGACACGGGCAGTTAAAAACCGGAAGGACGGCTGTCTCGAATCCCAGCCACAACCCAGACGGAAGGGCCCGCATCAGGTCCACGAAGCACCCCCACTTCAGGACCGATAGCTGGAAGGACCGGGTGGGTTCACTCATCTTGAATTAAACCCATTTCTTATGAGGCCCCACTTGGGTGGCTTACAGGATTAGCCTCAGGTTTCAGTGATGCCCACTGGGGGACTGAGGCACTTGCAACCCTCATATCCCAACCTGAGGCTATTCCTGTGAGCCCGCCCAGGACCTCAAGCTCCTCTTCTAGAAACAAGAACTTGCCTTGGCTGGTATGGATCAGTGGTTAGAGCGTCAGCCTGCTCACCAGAGGGTTGTGGGTTCAATTCCCAGTCAAGGGCACATACCTGGGTTGTGGGTTCAGTCCAGAGTGTGGGAAGCAACCAATCGAAGTATCTCTCACATAGATGTCTCTCTCCTCCCCTCCCCCATCCCTTCCACTCTCTAAAAATCAGTGGAAAAAATATCCTCAAGTGAGCATTAACAAAAACAAAAAACAAAAAAAGAACTCCATCACAGATAAGTAGTGGTGGTTAGGCACCAGTATAATTGTTTTTCTTCTATTTCTGACGCTTTCTCCTAGCTCCTCCCCCAGGAAAAGAATTGTTCTGTCCTTGCTGGATTGAATTCTCATCGGATAAAGTTCCAGGTCCTGGATTCCTTTCAAATTATTTAATCTTTAACCAACAATGTACATATGTACTGTTTTTGACCCTACTGTCCCCAGGATCCCTCTGAGGAGAACGGAGACCAATATACTAAGCAACCTTCCCAGCTGTTGGGAGCCATTATAAATCACATATACATCTCCAGCTTACAACAATAGGTTTCTGGCCCCTCCAAGCCAACTCCCGGTTTGGCCTGGAGTTAAAAGTTAACCTTGCGATTTAGCCTGGAGTTAAATAACATACCCTCACCCTAAGCACAAAGCAAGCTACATCTCCGCTGATAAGCTGCGACATTCCAAAGCCTGTTTCATCCTTAACGACTTCCTTTGCCCTCCCCCTCCTCTAGAAACAGTATAAATACCACTCGCTGTAAAGAATAAAACTGAGGCTTGATCAGAACTTTGTCTTGCCTCCATTTCTTCGCATCTCCTATCCTCTCATTCCTTTGCAGGATTTGGTGCGGTGTACCCACGAAGCGTGCCCTGCAGGTCGGGGCATAACTGGCGCCCAGCCGTGGTCTCCGCTCTCCAATCCTCCTCAGGAACGTTCACTCTTGTCCGGCCGGACCCCCCTTTGGCGCCACTGGGATCGCCCTGTGAGTCAGCCTGCTTTTTTCCTGGTCGCCGCTCTGCTTACCCGCTCTGCGAGTCAGACCTGCTGCTTTGGTAAGTGAACGCATTCATTTTGGATAGGCATTCTCTTCCCTCATTGTCTCCCCCCTTGTCTTCTGCCTCTGGTCCACTTTGAGCACTCTCTTGTTGTTTTGGGGAAGAGTGAAAGGTACCCGATTTCGGCGGAGAGAACTCCGAATCACTCAGGCTTGTCCCTTGGTTTCGTTGCACGTGGTTGACTCCTTCCAAAAACCCTGCGTTCACCTTGTCTTAGTGGTCTTTCTGAGAAAATGGGGACTCCAGCTGAGACTCTGAAGTAAGTGTTTTTGCCTACTTTAAAGCTTAAACCGTCCACCCAAAATTAGAAGTAAACCAGTAAGAACTTGTGTCACTGTTACTCCGGGAAAACTCCTTGCCTACTTACAAACGCAAGCTGTCCACCTTGTGAGCACTCATGGGGTGCCTGACTCCCGACTGGTGAATGCCTGAGGGTCCTAGCAGGTTACCTGCCTCACAAGGGTCCGAGTTGGCGGGTTATACCAACCGGCTGTTTACGTAGGAGGAGCGAGCTGCAGAAGCAGCTCCGAGGAAGGCACTTGAAAACAAGTTTTGATCTGGGGAGCTCTGATCTAGGGGTCCGAGTTGGCTGATTATACCAACCGGTTGCTTACGTAGGAAAACACACCTGTGGCATAAACAGGACTGAAGTAGTCTCAGCAGAGAATTTCAACATCCAGACCTATGACACGTGAACAGGGGCCTCTCCTTTGAGGTAGCGGTTGGCATCTTCCTCGCTGGTTCGTCTCCTTGTCGACTCCTGGGCTGACCTGGTACGGGGTTTATATGTCCCGGAGGCTTACGTGGAAGAGGCTAAGACATGGGTCAGGCTTTGAGTTCTCATGACCTGTTTCTTAAAGGACTCAGGGAGTCCCTCAAGGTGCGAAGATTTAGGGTTAAAAAGAAAGATTTAAAAGGCTTCTTACAGGACTCAGGGAGTCCCTCAAGGTGTGAGGATTTAGGGTTAAAAAGAAAGATTTAAAAGGCTTCTTTACTTTAGAACATCTTATGACAACCAAACTTTGGCTAAGATAACCTTGGGTGCTAGCCATGACTTTAGAAAGCGAAATAGGAAAAAATTTAAAAAGTCTTTTTCTATTAAGCATGACTTTGGGGAAAAATACGCCATCTGAGTCATTTGCTAAAACTTCCCCCAAAGCAGGATATGTAGGGGAAAGGAAAAAGGAGCACATGGCGATCCTATATGGACGCCTCCTCCCCAGTATTCAAATTTAAAATCTCCTTCTCATAATTAAAAAAGTTTTACAAAATTTAGAAAATGCGTCTGGGATTTCTGTTCACGTGTAAAGAAAAACTGGCTTGGAACTAAAAGCGCGCATCATCCGATTTTGGACATTTAGATAGAGTTTTGAGCTAAAAATCTCTTTACAAATGTACAGAATAAAACCCAAGACTGATTATTTCCTAAGAAAAATGGCATATTTGAGCCAGGGAAGAAATGCAGGCTGGTTCTAGCAATAAGATTGGTATATTTCCATAATAAAGAGTGATTTTTGAAATGTTAATAAAGCCTGTTCCAAAGTTAATCTTAAAAGCCTCAAAGAAATTTAGTAAAATTGTCTATTATAGAAAAGTTACCAAAATAAATGCCTTAAAATAATAATTTAGATTTGAATCTCAAGAATTATTGATCTATATTAATTATAAAATCTAAGTAGCCTGGTAAAAAACCGGCCCTTTGTTAATTGAAAAGGCTGGCCAAAACATTTCTAATGAGAAAAGGGGCTAGTTGCTTCCCACCTGTAGCAAATTCTTAAAGAATGTGGTCAATTTACTCTTCCAGGGAAAACAGGCCCCCCCTTCCTCCCCCAGGCCAATATTGAAACTTCCCACTGACTAGCAAGGGGCAGGAAGCAATGTATCTACAACCTTGTTTGTTGGCCTTCCCCAGAGGAAAAATTATGGTCGTTTTAAAATCAAAGGCTGGGGCCAGGCCTGCCTTGCCAGCCTCAAGTGTGGTTTTCCAAATCTGCTGTGAAATTTAAGACCTTGGAGTTTATACCTAGGTATCTTGAAGTGACATAATACTGAATTAAATAAGATCTAAGTGTACTTCGTACAAAATCTAAAGAACAGAATTAAATCTGTTGGTTGATTATGTCCTGCATCTTTTGAAGTTTATTCCTAAAAATGTTACTGATTGAGAAATGCTAAATATTTGACTTGCCAGCTAAAAAGTTCTAGTTAAATCAAATTGGGAAAAATTATAATTGTGGTAACTAAATGCCTAACGTAGAGAAATTTATTTTTAAGAAAATCTTGTGCTTTCTCTGAAATAATTAGAATTCAAAATATGTTACTCATTGATCTGATTAAAAAAGAGGATAAATTCTGTGATCCCAACAGAAATTTTATATACAAAGATCAGTTTTAATTTAATTGATCTCTTAATAATTATAAAAGGTATATAATCTTTAAATCATATATATACGTATATATTTGATGGTCTTCCAAGTTAGATTTCAAAACTATAACCAAGGAATGACTTTGGGACATTTCATGGGCCCTGAAATGTTTTCAAAAGTTTATTCTCTCTTCTTAAAGGTTTTTTAATAAAGCCAATTTAATATACTTGAAATCACATGGAAAGCTTTATCAAATATAAATTAATAAATATATTTTAAGTTTTTGCCTCTGAGAAAGGGCAAAACAAGTAATTTTGTTTAAAATTTCTTAAAATACAGCAGTAGAATTTTAAGATGTAATTTGAAATAACAAAAGCTCCTAGCCGCTGCATTTTAAATTAGGCTGGAGGTGGGGCAGCATTTGTCCCTTGTGAATCAAAAGTTTACTAAATACTAAATTTACTTGCTTCGCTTTGCCTTTTTAAAATAATCACTTGAAATATATAGCTTTGCGACAGTATTTGTTAAAATCTCAAAAGGCAACCATGTTTCTTACATTTGTTGCTTGTGTGAGAAAGAAAGTTGTCTGGAAGGAAATAAAAAGGTTTCCTTCAGATGCCTAACTAAAATTAAAAATCAATATATTGGGCCTCAAAAGCTAAATTAAATAATTTGTGTTTTGTCTCCTTAAACAAAGTTTATGTAAATTTACCCAAAAACTAATACCAGAAATTTAATTAAGGTCATTTACTGTCCATAACTTAGGACAAGTAAAGTTAAAAGAATAAATGCTATTTCAAACTGACTTAAAATTGGCAAATTGGGTTAAATGGATATTCAGGGGAACTTAGTTGTCACCTATTAAAAGATAAACTTTTACAATTTTTATATAAGACCTCCATCATAGATCTAGACACCCAAATCTCTGATATCTTAGAAGCCACACTCCGTGCTTTAAATGCCTCCAATCCATCCCTTGCAGAAAACTGTTGGCTATGCATGACCCTAGGTACACCTATGCCCCTTGTCATTCCAGATGACATCAGTAACATCACTTCTAATAATAATTGTACCCTCAGTTTGCCCTTTAGAACTCAACCTGTTGCATTCAACTTTTCCTCATGTCTACAAAAACTCCCCCAGAATAATAGTTATGATCTAGATGTAGGCTTCGTTAGCTTTGTTAACTGCTCTCCCGTTCACAATCACAGTTCCTCCCTTTGCCCCGCTCCTGGACGAGTGTTTGTATGTGGAGGTAATATGGCCTATACAGCTCTACCTTTAAACTGGACAGGATTATGTGTTCAGGCTAGTATTCTCCCTGACATTGATATTATTCCAGGGGGAGAACCTGTCCCCCTACCCAGCCTTGATTACATTGCTGGACGCAGTAAGCGGGCTGTCCAATTTATTCCTTTACTTATAGGACTGGGAGTCTCTGGAGCTGTGGCCACTGGCACAGCTGGATTAGGAACCGCATTACATACCTATAATAAATTATCTAATCAGTTAATTGATGTTCAGGCTCTTTCAGGTACTATCAATGATCTCCAAGACCAAATTGACTCCCTAGCAGAAGTAGTTTTACAAAATAGAAGAGGATTAGATTCACTAATAGCAGAGCAGGGAGGAATATGTTTAGCCCTACAGGAACGCTGCTGTTTTTATGCCAACAAATCTGGAATCGTCTGGGACAAGATAAGAAAACTCCAGGAAGACCTGGTGAAAAGGCGAAGAGAGCTGTTCGAAAACCCCCTTTGGAGCGGACTCAATGGCCTACTCCCCTACCTGCTTCCTGCACTTGGCCCCCTTGTCAGCTTACTGTTAATTTTAACCTTTGGTCCATGGGCTTTTAAGAAACTGACAAGTTTTGTCAAACAGCAAATTGATAGCATCCTGGCCAAACCCATTCAGGTTCACTACCACCGTTTAACTACTATAGACCGAGAATGTGATTGTGATTGCCAGAGCTCCCTCCCCACGGGGACAGCATAAAGCCAGAGGAATGCTTACCTACACTCTATATAGAGGTATGGTATGGGTACCGTCTGGGTGCAGGGCAAAGCACTGCAAGGGAAGGTCAAAACAGAAAATCAAAATTTTCTCAACCGCCTCTGGATTTCTCTGTGAGCACACCTGGTTTGCATAGAGGTTGGTATCCATACATATATAATTGTTGGCTCTGCCTCTCCTCCCCAAAAGATACCAAGAGCCACCAGAGGTGAGATCTGCTGATCTCATGGGAGGAACCAGGTCACTACTCCCCCAGTCGGTTAATGCCCACCCTTAACTAAATGGTAAGGGAGGAATTGTTGGGAGCCATTATAAATCACATATACATCTCCAGCTTACAACAATAGGTTTCTGGCCCCTCCAAGCCAACTCCCGGTTTGGCCTGGAGTTAAAAGTTAACCTTGCGATTTACCCTGGAGTTAAATAACATACCCTCACCCTAAGCACAAAGCAAGCTACATCTCCGCTGATAAGCTGCGACATTCCAAAGCCTGTTTCATCCTTAACGACTTCCTTTGCCCGCCCCCTCCTCTAGAAACAGTATAAATACTACTCGCTGTAAAGAATAAAACTGAGGCTTGTTCAGAACTTTGTCTTGCCTCCATTTCTTCGCGTCTCCTATCCTCTCATTCCTTTGCAGGATTTGGTGCGGTGTACCCACGAAGCGTGCCCTGCAGGTCGGGGCACCCAGCATCATTGTTGGATCTGCCAGACAACCACCTGCAACAACACTCAGCCTCAGTTTCAGCCCACAGTCCTCAGCTTGACTCTAACTCTATTGTCAGGGTCCTCCTCCTCCCGCCCCCCCCTCCCCGCATGCCCGAGGATTTTAAAAGGCCACCCCCCTTTAGGGAACCAGTTCCCGGCGGCTTTCCTGGCACCAGTCTCACCTCAGTGATTAATCAGACAGATGTCCCATGCAAGACCCTTAAAGAACCCTGTTGTCACTGTCGGTTACCTGCAATGCCTGTATCAACAAGCCTGGATAGATCATTCTCATTCTACCCCCGTCTCCAATACATCCAAAGACCCTCCGGCAATGCTTCCTGTGCCCTAATCAGACCCATGGGCGCCTGCTAGGCCACGTGGGCCTATCAGGGACCTGGGATACTAATTCCAGACCGACCCCCAGAACACCGGCAGCTATGGGCGAGGAAATGCTGATATCAATGGGGAGCGCTCTACCAGGTACCCACACACATAGAGCGCCTCAGGCCAAGGGACTCTCCTAGGGGTACCCCTCTCCCCTGACTGCAGGGAAGATGCTAACTGGAATCTGAACTTACAGGACTGGTTCTCAACCACTATCACTGGGGTGTCTGGATACCGATTTCTTTGTAGACATCCCCAAAATAGCTCACCCTATGATGGCCGACCTTACACCAAGTTCCACCAGCATTGCCTGCCGTAGCCTTTCCATGTGTTGACAATGCACAACTTCAAGGCCAGTGCACCTCAGGTTGCCCCTGAGGGATTTCTGTCACTGTTCATAAGGCCACTCACCCTCGAAATAAGAGGGCCACTGGCCTCATTAGAGCTGGCTTAGGGGATGATGGCCTATCACGAAGCCACCTTAAGAAATTTAACAGATGGCTCTCCTAGCAAGTGCTGGCAATGCCTCAAACACAGTGTCTGCATTCTTTTGCTAACAGTGTGCTAGAGAGGCGATAGGCACAGAGGATGGGCTACCAGAGGGCAGGGGAGACAGGAGAAGCTGCTGGGCCAGAGAGGCCGGAGAAGCTGATGGAGCGGAGAGCTCAGATACCGCTATGATGTCAGGCGGTGAGTTTAGAGGCAGCTGCTCAGATAGTAGCTATAGGTACACAGGCTATTAAGGCTGTTACTGCGGTGTGGGAAAGATGCATTTATCAGCCGGTGTGTGGCTAGTGGTACAGGACTTACTGTGAAGAACTGTTTTGTCTAATGGCTCCTATAATGAAGACTCATTCTTATACACCCACAACCTCTCATGGCTTCTCTGTCTAAGATCCGGGGTCCTAGGAGGTCCAGCCCAGGCAGAGGGGCTCAGACCTGACACTTGTAATTAGTGAGCACAGGATAAAGGAGGAACTTGGACTAAGTTCCCAACAGTTAGTGTAGTGAGGAGGGTTTGAGAAGGAACCTACTCTGGCATAGTTGGGAAGAATTTAGAAGAATATCCAGACTCAGAGTGACTCAGAGCACCTGTGCGTGGGCTGTGCCCGCTGTGCTCTGACATTACCGACGATTGTCTTCCATCTGGACTTGGGAGCTGGGCGTTTGGCGCTGCATGGTATTACTTTTTCCAGAGGAGCCATTTATTCAGGTACTTTCAGCAATTTGTTTAAGAAGAGACCTGATTGTTAACAGGATGCCGCCTCTGCACAGTGACGTTTGAGAAGCACAGATTATACCAGTGCTGCTGGTTGCAAGGAGGTTTGGACACAGACCATGCACAGAGAGAAGAAGGCGTGAAGATACCCGGAGACAGCCTTCCACAAGCCCAGGAGAGATGCCGGACCAGATCCTCCCCCACAGCCCTCCAGAACCAATACTGCTGGCACCTTGAGCTGGGACTTCCCGCCTCCAGGGAGGGGCTGCCAAGGGGGCTGCTGCCTCTGGGAGGTGCCGGTCAGGAAGCTGCCATAAAATGACTGATGTCACGAAGGGCTCCAGTGAATGGACACCTCATGCCCTTCCTCCCCCCCCCCACCCCATCACTCAGTTAGAAATCAGTCTCATGTGAGGACATCAGAGGGCAGGAACCCAAAGGAGCCTGGGAAACGTAGTTTGCAGCTTTCCAGCCTCCCAGGGCAGAAAAGAAAGCACAGTAGAGGAGAGTGGACGTGGAGATGGAGCAAGCCAACCCACGTGTCCCCCACACGTCCCTTCCTCTGTCTCTTCACTCCTCGTCCGCCGGCGGGCTCAGCTTCTCCGGCTCCTCACTGTGATCTGAGCAGTGGCTGTGGAAGGTGTCATGTGATGAGGGCCTTGAGCCCAGCTTTGTAGTTACCACCCCACGGCTGCCAAGCAGTTTCAGCAGAAAAGCACTGTATTAGGGACAAGCGGTAAGTCGGAGTCACTGGGAGGACCAGAGGCCAGGCGATCCAACAAGGAACATTGTCCAAAATCACACTGCAAAACAGAGCTTCCGCCCCAGCGCCCTCTCGTCCACGCCTCTGAGCATACACCACCCATACTTCCGCCACCATGGACACAGGGAAACGGGTATGCCTGCCACCGTCTCCCCGACAGATCGCTCAAGTGCCCGCCGCTCAGGCTGCAGCTTCTGCTCGGTACAGAGTGGGTCACAGAGCCCGGCCCTGGCTGCAAGGGAGTCTGGGAAAGCAAGTGATGGGATTCCATAGGGGAGACAGGACGGGGGTGCCCCCAACTTCTTAGGGTCTGACTGACCAAAGAGAATGACAGACATCACCACCAAAGCCCCAAAGCCTAGGCCAGATGGGGGTTAAACCAGGAAGACTGGCCACTGGGGTGGGTGGGCCTCCGGGGGCCCCTCTGGCCCTCCAGCCCGGCCTGCAGCCTTCTCCATCTTCCTGGCCTCCTCTGCTCCCTGGTGACAGCGTAGTGGCTGGCACATCCCGGCTGTTGGCTAAATGTTTGTGAAAAGACTCAATTCTGCGTGGTTAAGCTGCCCGGCTCCTGTCAACACAGCGCGGGCGTTTGCCTGGCGAGGGGGCCGCCTGTTTCCATCCTGACTCCGCGAGAGTGAGAGCTCGCATTTGCAAGCTTCCCACTAACTGTCACCGTGGCCTTAAAGACGAGGTGGTTCGAGAGGAGAGGAGAGGAGAGGAGAGGAGAGGAGAGAGGAGAGGAGAGGAGAGGAGAGGAGAGGAGCGAGGAATGTGACACAATGCAAGCAGCAGCTGGCACCGGGGGGGTCCGCACACCCGGTAGTCAGACGCCTTCTCCATCACCTCAGCCCTGGGCCAGGCACATCTCCACCCTGTGCCTCAGTTTCCTCCCCTGTGCAGAGCGGAGGGCACAGCAGTGTGTGAGGCTTACGTTAGTTCGTGCAAGAAAAGCCTTTAGGACGGGCCAGATGCTGAGAGGATAGGGGGTGCGCTAAGTGCCTGGGGTCCTTTAACTCCCGCGGGTGTTGGTGGGTGAGTCCGTCACTGGCTTCTCTCCTGACCTGCCTGGGGTCACACAGCGAGTTAGCGGCAGAGCCAGGGGGCAGGCGTCTGAACCAAGGTTTGTTGATTCCAGAGGCTCTTATCCCAAAGCCTGAGAGAAAGGGGACACACTGGAGCTCGTGTCAGCTCCCCCCACCCCACAATGCATCGATTCCGAGGTGCCTACCGCATGCCTGGCTCCGTGCAGGGCCCGGAGGCCACAGGAAATGGCCGCAGACCACAGGAGGCACTTGGCCACGCCTGGGCACAGGATGGCCTCCTGGAGGCAGACACTGGGCTGAGCTTTAGTTTCAATTTACTTTATTGGGTTTAATTTATAAGTGATTAAAGGCACCCATTTTGAGTCAACACTTCAATGAATCTTGACAGATGTACCCACCGGTGTAACCACCACCCCAGTCAAGGTATAGCATGCTCCATCACCAGGGAGGTCCTTCTCGCCCCCTTTCAGCCAGTGTCTCCCACCCCCACCCCAGGCCACCAGGATGGGTGAACTTGAAAGGGGAGTGAGAGGAAAGATGAGGAGGACCGCGGTAGGAGTAGGTGAGGCAGAGGCACAGAGAGGCTAGCGCAGGGGTGGGCAAACTTTTTGACTCGAGGGCCACAATGGGTTCTTAAACTGGACCGGAGGGCCGGAACAAAAGCATGGATGGAGTGTTTGTGTGAACTAATATAAATTCAAAGTAAACATCATTACATAAAAGGGTACGGTCTTTTTTTTTTTTTTAGTTTTATTCATTTCAAACGGGCCGGATCCAGCCCGCGGGCCGTAGTTTGCCCACGGCTGGGCTAGCGTCATAGTTACTGCGGGAAGCTGTGTGCAGGCCTTGATATCAGAGTCAAAAGAGCAACCCAGGGTGGTGGGGGAGGGACCTGGCATGGAAGGCCTGGTTCACGTGGAGAGCGTTGGAGTTGGGTCTCATTCTCTGGACCAAGGATCACCAACCCAAATGCCAAAGAAAGCAGGGTGTGCAAAGAGCAGAGAAAGCAGTGGTGCTGAGGGCACAGGGAGCGGCGGGGACGGTGGCCCACTGAGAACACAGCCTAATGGGAGCCTCCCTACTCAGCACCTTTACACCGTGGCCTGCAGAGATTTGGGCCCAATGGGGCTACATCTGGTTTTGTTTTGTTTTTAAGTAAAGCCAGAAACCAGATTCATGTGTGCAGCCTCCTGAACAACTTAAACCCCAGGAATGGCGTGCAGGCCGGGGCCAAGAAGACCCTGAGGAGCCATAGCTGCGGGCCTCCAGGCAAGGCTCTGCTGTGGTGAGGGGGTGCCTCCACCAGGAGAGCAGCAGCTCCAACCTGTGTTTCATGAAGGGGGCTCTGCAGCTGTGGGAATAACTGGTTAAGGGTGTGCCTGGTGGCTGGGAGGATGTGGGAACCCTCCCGATGGGAGACAATAAAGATGTGACCAGGACGGTGAGGCAGAGATCTAAGAGATGCAGCTGAACTTGGGGAAGGTGTTAGAAGTACAGGCAGCTGGGCGGGGGCTCACACCCCCTCCTGTGCCCACAGGGCCCTGCATCTTCCGTGAGCCCTGCTGTGGGGACATCCCTGCACATGATCTGTCAGGTCATCCCCGGCGCACAGTGTGAGGTACCAGGCAGCGCGCCGCTCTGGAGGGCAGGGCATGCTCCCCTCCCTGCTCTCGGGCCCCCTACAAGTCAGGCAGTGGCTGGCTCACAGTGGCTGGCGCACAGTGGCTGGTGCACAGTGGCTGGCGCACAGTGGCTGGTGCACAGTGGCTGGCGCACAGTGGGCCTGCTCTAAGCATTAGACTCAGGAGCAGCGTCAGTAAGCTTTTTCTGAGGGAGCACACCAGGGGTCCTCAAACTTTTTAAACAGGGGGCCAGTTCACTGTCCCTCAGACCGTTGGAGGGCCAGACTATAGTTTAAAAAAAAACTATGAACAAATTCCTATGCGCACTGCACATATCTTATTTTGAAGTAAAAAAAACAAAACGGGAACAAATACAATATTTGTATTTGCATGTGGCCCGCGGGCTGTAGTTTGAGGACCCCTGGAGCACACAGTCAGCCATTCGAATGTGTGTGCACAGAGCCCTCCTCCAGGCCAGGCTCTGGACTAGGCTGGCAATAGAGCAATGGAGACCACAGGTCCCAGGTCGGCCCCTCCTGGTGCAACCAGCAGCATGTGGGAAGCGAGGTGAGTGAGGCAGTGACCTGCCTTGTAACTGAGCCTCATGCCCACCTGAGCCAATCACAGTGAGCAGGGAGAAGGACATGCTGATGGGCCAGGTTGCATCCTGAGCCAGGGTGGTGTGTGTGCGTGTGTGTGTGTGTGTGTGTGTGTGTGTGTGTGTGTGTAGGGGGATTTCTACACACACCTACATACTGAGTGAGGCAAAGGGCTCGTTCCCCAAAGGAAAGCCTGTGGGCTGCGTGGAAGGGGTGATGGATGTTGGGTTCTGCCCACTTCCCCCTTGTGGGGTTCTGGGCTGGCCACTGGGGTCCCTGCACGACTAGCGCACAGGAGGCTGCGAGCTCCAGGCTGGGCCCAGGGCACGAAGCGCCTCTGCCAGACTTTGCCAGAGGCCCCACCAGGCCCCACCAGGCTGAGGGCAGGAGCATGGGGCTGGGGCTGGGGCTGGGGGTGGGGCTTGAGTGCCAATGCTGCTCAGAGAGCCTGGCAGAGGGTCACAGGTTCTGCACGCGCTCAGGCGTGGGCTTGGCTGAAACCCCTCTGACAGCGGGGACCGGGCTGCTCCCTCCTCCAGCCTGAGGGTCTCCAGCCAAGGCCAGGCTGAGGACGGAGGGTGGTCAGTGCACACATGATGCTGTAGGGGGTCCTGGCCAGCAGGGTCCATGTCTTTATTGGGACCCTGGGGAGGCTCTGGAGGAGGCAGCGCAGGAGCCCTGAGCTCAGAGAAGCTCGAGACCATCCCGGGCAGCATCTTCCAACTGTGCATGCCTCCGAGTGGGAGCTCTGCCAGCCTCTCTGAGGTGGCAGCCATGTCCCACAGCTGCCTCTGCGTCTGCTGGTATCAGTCCTCATTCCCAACTAGAACCTTCTGGGGTCCTGTGGGTGTCTCCCAGTAGGGAGACCACACAGATGGACCACACAGCTGGCCAGGGCCCAGCAGGCTGCCTCTGCCGCTTGCCCTCCCCCCACCACCCGGCGCCGCCCCCCCCCCCCCCCCCCCCCCCCCCCCCCCCCCCCGCAACCTTCAATGCTTAGCGCCCAGCCTCCTGGGCCTGCGGGTAGGAAGCGGCCCACAAGTTTTGCCTCCAGCCACAGCTTATGACAAATTGCTCCTATAGATTCTGAAACGGCCGAACAGTTTCCCCTTTTCCGCTTAGAAACTTGCCAGTCTCCTCCAGCCTGCCTCCCCGACTCCCGCAGCCTGCACCCCGCCTGTGCTCCTCAGAGCTCAGAGAATATTTAACCACCTGTTAAATGATTTATCCCGCCGAGGCTCCACAGCTCAGGGCACCTCGCGGGCCTCCTGGAGAATTAACTAGAGCCATAAATCAAAGCGACATGTGAGAAATTTCCAGCCGCCCAGACAGCAGGCTGCGGCTGGGACCCAGACAGGGGACATGGCATTCAGCTGGGGAATGGCGCCCCAATGAGAGGCGAGAGCACTGGCTGGAGCTGCCTCCTGCCTCCGGCGGCTCAGAGGGAGGTGGCCGGGGACTTCTGCTTCTAGAAGGCTCTGCCGGGACCGCAGGCAAGTCCCCTGCGCTCTTTGTTAAATGTAGGCAGCACCTTAGCTCCTGGCACGTACAGTCAGCAAAGAGCTTTCCCACCTGTTGTCTCATCCAATTTCAAAACAGCCCAGGGAGCTGGGCGCAGGGCAGGGGCAGCATGAGGAGGCCGTGTTGGGGGTTCAACCCAGGCAGGGTGGCCTGACCGGGGAGCCCAGCAGTGACGAGTACAGTGGGACACAGGGACCAGGTGGTGACTTGGGCCGAAGCATGGAGGCTAAAGAGGACCAGGCCAGGCTATGCTCAGATTCTGGTTTGGGTGTGAGGATGGGAGGGAGGAGAAGTTGGTAATGAGCACTCGCTGTGTGTAAACCCAGAGACAAGCTGCAGAGATGAGCCCCTCAAGTCCCCCAGGAACCTGAGGAATTGGGTACCTAGTCCTTTAAACCGCATTTGAGAAAAGAGTCAACCAAGGGTAACTGATTGGGCCAAGGTCAGCAGTGTCAGAGCCAGGAAATGGGCCAGATGGGCCTGACTTCAAATTCGGTACTTTCTTCCCACCCTCAGGGCTGCTAAACACAAGCGCGGAAATGTCCTGGGCCCAGGGCAGTGTCTGCTCTCCGCTGAGGGCCTACCTGCACTGTCGCCTGCAGTTCTCCATTCTCTCCATCTTACAGATGCGGAGACCGAGCCCCTAAGCCCTCAGCTCTGAGGAACAGTGCCAGGCCTCGGGCCCAGGCCCTCCAGCCCCAGAGCCTCAGGTGTGCACCGGCCACACAGCAGTCAGCCGAGTTCGAGATTCTGTGTGGAAGGCTTGGTGGCGGCCCTTCCAGGCGAGAGTGAGGGCCGTCTTGGAGGAAGAGGAGAATTCCACGCAGAGAGGGTCAAGCCAGATGCTCGAACACCAGGCTGGGGCCAGCAGACAGTGTGCTGAGGGCAGGCGGCAAGGCTCCCTAAGGCTCCGTGCCCCCAGAGGGGCAGGGCCAGAGCCTGGGCTGCCTCCATCCAGGAGGGTGCCCCCAGGGAGTGTCTGCTCCCCGAGTTTCTCTGTGGTGGTGATGGGCCCCCTCTCTCCCACAGCAGTGAGGCCTCCCCATCGAGGCCGGGAGCCAGGGCCCAGTGGACAGTGGTGCACCTCAAGGACAGTCGCGTCCCGTAGGGTCCCAGCCCTAGTCCCCATACTCCAGAAATGTCCCGGAAATGCCAACCGTGGGCACCCAGACTGAGCCATCCCAAGAGCAGAACAAAAATCCCTTTTGGGTCATGAGTTTGTGATTTGAAAAATCCCAAATGTGAGGGGAAAGAGGTAGAAGGCCCCCTGGAGCCGGTGTGGCCTCCCCAAGGCCCTGTGGGAAGTGGCATCAAAACATCACTGCCCCGGCAGCAGGCAGGGCCAGGCACCCTCTGGTAAGGTGCAGCCTCGCCCTCCGTACCTCCCCGAACCCTGCCTAACCCCCTGGAGCCTCAGGATCCTCTATCCCCTGGGAGTGGTCTCCACCTGGTGCCTCGGACAGTGGGGATGAGCCCAGGTCCTTCCCACAGGAGCTGAGGTGAGGGGTCCCTGCAGGCGCAGGGCCTGGTTCAGAGACCCCGCTGTGCTTGCCTCCCCCTCAGGCCCACCTGGCTGGTCATCCCCACCCCCCCCCCCCCCCCCCTCCAAAAGCAGGGCTTGGACACCCTCCTCCCCAGTCTACCCCTTCCCAGAGTGTCATTCAGCCAGGCTCACAAGGCCACCACGCCCCCTAGTGTCTGCTCAGGGCACATCCCCTGCTCCACAGGTTTGGAGCCACTCACTCTGGGAAAAAGGGCGAGACACCCCACGGGTCCAAACACAGAGATGAGGAGGGGCAGGGTATGTCCTCAACCCCACCTGCCCAGCCCGTGGGCCCAATGCTGCCCTCTTATCAGCCCTGTGCCCTCTGCGCCCCAAACCTTCCACCACACCCTCTCCCCTCCCCCATCAGATCCTGCCCATTCTGTGCTTGGTACTGGGCCAGATCCCAGCTGGTCTGGACGCAGAATGTTAGGGCCAGAGGGGCTCAGAGAGCCATTGTCCTCGCAGGTGTGAGCACTGAGGTGACGTTGACCTTCTTGGCACAGTGGCTGGCGGGGTCAGTGTCTGCTTTCCAGAGCGAGGCTTGCCTCACTGGACAGAACCCCACTCTGCCCCTGGTCCCCAAAGGCCATGGCGGCTTCCACCTGAGGCCCTGGGGGCTGGTATTCCACTTAGAGGAACAGAGTGCGGACCCTGCAACAGAGCACAGTGTGCCCCAGGGGCACAGCGACGCCTCTGGCGGAGTGGGGCGCTCCGGGGGTACAGGGACACCTTGTGCCAGGGGCATAGGGATACCTCTTGCGAAGTGGGGTGCGCCAGAGGCACAGGGACACCTCTCACAGAGTGGGGCGCCCAGGGGGACAGCGATGCCTCTCAGAGTGGGGCGAGTTGCTGGCCTCAGGGAATGGGCTCTTGGAGCCACTCTGAGTGACATTATCAAAACGCTCCAAGCAGATGGGACGATTCGGAGGCTTCCAGACAAGGGCAGAGGAAGGTCGTTCCCACGTTAACAGGGTCACATCAGCGCCCCTGTCGGGAGAGGGCGGGACTAAAGCCTCGTGCAGAGGGCGTGGTGTGGGAGGGGGTGGGGGGCCTGATGCGCCGTGAACCTTGGACTCCAGGCCAGAAAGGAAGGATCCGCCCTCGTCCTGCTTCTGTCCTGGAGTCACCGGCCCCTGAGAGTGAGAGGCACTAAGAGGCTGGCAGCTGTGACTCAGCTCAGCGGCCTCTGGGAACACCTGGCGCCGGGAGCTGGGAGGGAGGAAGGCCAGGCCCAGCTCTCCCCTCTCTGCCGGGACCTGGGGCTGGAAGCGCTGCGGAGAGGCGGGAGGGGCTGGGCGCCCGCCACCACTCCCGTGGAGCCAGCTCTCTGCGGGGACTGGGGGTCCCACTGACAGCTGCAGCGGGGCCGGCTTCTGGGGCCCTGGGTGCCGGGAGCAGGAGGTGGTGGTGGTCTCAGCCCTCCAGGACCCAGGGCTCAGAAAAACTGGAGGAGATGCAGAGCCTGAATCTTGGGAGGACAAATCCTGTGATGTTTGGGGTGCAACTGGAGGGGGTGGCCTCACACAGAGCGCGGAGAAACCCAGTGCCTGATGCACACAAACGCCACATATTTTCAGCTCAAGCGGCTTGTTGCGAGTGCTGGTAGTTGTGCACCGTCTCTCTCCTCTGCCCTTTGTAATTAAAGAGGGTAACACAGAACAATACTGCGGACCTGCTTGTGCACGGGGGCCAGTGAGGCTGCAGGGACACAGCACAGTGACCACCCCTGTTCCCAGAGGAGAAGGCCAAGGCTCAGAGGCCAACACCAGCCAGGACCCTGCAGGGGTCAGGCAGGGCCAGCATGGGAGTTCACGCTCCCTACACCCACTCCCCATCCCTTCCCAGCTGTTCAGCCCAGGCTTGGCCTTCACACAGCAGGTCTTTTGCAACCCAACCAACCCCGTCCCTGACCCCAGTCCTTGCCTAAGCAGCATCAGATCACAAGTCCCAACTTCTAACTGAATTGCCAGCAAGTTTGGTTCTACCCAATACCACCATCAGATTTCAGTCCCTACAGCAGCCTAAGCCCTGCCTCACCAGTCCCGCCCTGGCCCAGGCATGTGAGCGCCCTCTAGTGCTCTGTGGAAAGCCCTGCTGGGCTGTGGCCTGGGTCCAGCTCCATCCCCGCCCTGGGGGGCAGTGTGAGGGTCAGCCAGGTTAGGCCTAAGGCCATGCAGAGTGAGTGTCGGAGTGGAGCCTGGAGCCCAGGTCCCTGAGGCCCTGGGATTTCCGAGGAGGCCTGGAAGGTGCGGGATGAGGAGATGGCAGTGGGGATCCCAGGCCAGTGGTATTGCTACCCCTCACTGCATGCCCCTGAGGGTGCCCTCCTGGACCCCCAGAGGGTCTGGAGAAGTCAGCAGCCCAGTGATCCTTAGTCTTTCTCAAGGGGAAAGCCCAAATTCTCCCATCAGGCCAGTGGCAGAGCAGGGCCAGAGCCCTGACAGCCCCTCCCCCAGCCCACCACTCCCCTTTTCCCACTGGGGGCAGGAGTGGGGGGCTGGGTAGCAGAGCCAGTACGGAGGAAGAAATAAAGCGGGAAGCTACACAAGACCCCAGATGGTGGAACACCAATTTCTAGTCCTCACAGTGGAGGAGAGAAATACATCCCTGCCCCAGAATGGCCGCCACCACTCACCGGACCCATGGTTAACATGGTCAAATGAGCCTGCACTTGCCCGTCCCATCTGTGCAGTGGGACCACACAGCTGCTCAAGATGCTGCATCCATTAGGATGCGATGAGGGATGCCTGGCTCCTTGCAGGGGCACCTGGCCTAGATTCCCCCATCCCCTCCCTGTCTCTGGGCAGTCGCCTCTGGGCAGCCTGCCTGCACCTGCCTCTGTAGCAGCAAACCCTCAGGACCACACACTCGGTTCTTGAATCTGGGCTGAGCAGGTGACTTGTTCACATGAACAGTAGTGGGGTGTGCAGGGTGACATCCCGAGTCCTCAGGAATGACCAGAAGGCCCACTGAGAGTGTTCAGCCCCGCCCACCTCTGGGGCATTCTGGTGGCCCCTCAGCTGTAGCTGGCAAGGCCCAGGGCCTGTGTGCAGATGCCAAAAGCTTGAAGAAGCCCTGCAGGCCGAAGACTGAGGAGTGACCCGGGGCACAGGGCCTGGAAAGGGGCCAAGGAGGAACCCCCTGCGGTGTGGGGGGCAGGGGGGAGGGCGCAGGCGGAAGAGCAGCCAGCATCCCCAGGCTGGCAGAGGGGATCCCGCAGGAGAAGACGAACGGCCAGATGGCAGAGGGAAGGCACCGGCTGCAGCCTCCTCTGGGAAAATTAATTTTGCCTTCAATTAGCGCAGGCCTGCCCTGCCTGCTCCGAGGGGCGCCGGGGCCCGGCTGCCTGCCCAAGCCAGGAGCTAATAACTCACCCTCTAATGAGCGCAGCAGAGAGACAGCCAGAGCCACCTGCCTGCTGCCCCCTGCCTGCCCACCAGGGCTCTGGCCAGGACGCAAGGTGTGGGGGTGCCCCTTTGGACCCCCTCATCCGCTGAGAGTCAAGTCACATCTTAGGCCAGTGCACACAGCGTGGCAGGGTGGACCCCCTTGCCCTGGGGACCTGTGTATCCTTAAATTATTCCCAGAAGGAACAGGAACCCCAGCCTGTCAGGCAGGAAGGCCTCAGCGTTTCACTGCGTGGGGCACTGGGACAAAGGCGAACAAGAGCCCAGCCCTGCTACCAGGAGCTCAGGATCTGCTACGGGCGCGGGGAGTAGGGAGCAAAGAGACCTGAGCTGGACCCTCCACAGGGCGGTGCTGTAACAACAGCCCTCCCAGGTGTGGGGAGAGGGTCTCAATGCGGTGGGAGAGCTGCTGGGAGGGACAGGCGAACGGAGGCCTGAGTCATAGAGCCCCTTGGTTTTGGGGGTGGCAACCTAAGGCCCAGAGAGGGCAGGTGACTGGCCCAAGGCCACACAGTTATTCTGGGCGGGACCAGAACTGGAACTCAACCGCCCTCTGAGGCTGTAAAGAATGTGACTCCCCACGTTGAACAAGGCGACTGAGGCCAGAGAGTCATTACCTGGGGCATTGAATGGGGCCCTCCTGGCCTCCACCTCTGCCCCAGGAAAGACCGGCCCCCAGGGTCCTTTCACAGGCCCGCCCTGGCAAGCATCGCGGAGAGTCCACACACGCCTACACGGGCGCTCTGGAGGGCAGCAGATCCCAGCCTCCACCTGCCCTTGCTTCCCCGCCCCTTCCGGCTGCCCTGCCTGCTCCCACCCCCTGCTCAGCACCCCCAGCCATTCCCCAGCACCGAAGGCTGACAGGCCGCCAAGAATGGCCAAGCACCACTTGACCTTCCCAGCGCCTGGCCTGCCTTTGAACTTCATGCCTATGGAACCACACAGACGATGTGTCTGGCTCACTGTGAGGTGCTGGGTGCAGATGCGGTTTCTCTTCTCGCAGCCAAGCAGCATCCAGCCTGCGGCTGTAGCAGTTTATCTGCGCTGTCCTGTCACTGGGCACAGGGTTGTCTCCAGCTTCAGGACATCAGGAGGGTTGCCCTGAAAATTCTGTTAATGTGTCTCCTGGACACTCGCTCGCATTTCTGAGGGGCACATGCCCCTGAGCGGAATGACCTCGTGTTCGGGCTCCACAGACCCTGGGAGTGAGCTTCCCACGGGCTGGGCTCCGCCAGCAGAGCCCCCGCCGATCCACTCCTCACCAGAGGGACATTCTCTTTTCACCGGAGCCGTCCTGCTGGGTGCGCGGTGGGACCATTTTACGCTCCGACTTGCATGTTCCTGAGCCTAGTGGTGCTGAGCACACTCTATGTTCATTGCCATTTATATGCTCTTTTGTGCCTGTTCAGATCGTTTGCCAATTTAAAATCTAATTGTCTGTCCTTTCCTTACTGATTTATAGGAGTTCAGGATACATTCTGGATCCCAGTACTTTGTGGGATATTCGTATTGCGAATATCTTCTTCAATCTGGTATCTTGCCTTTATGCTCTACTGATGTGGTTTCATTTGAATTTAGTCCCAGGGAGCCAGTCCCCTTTGGGGTAACATTCCTGTGTCCTGTGTCCAGGTGATTTTATGGGCATGGAAGCTGAGGGGGGAGGGAAGCTCTTCCAGAGGGACGACAGTCTTGTTCTTGCCAAAACCACTTCCTTCTCAGCCAGAGACGCAGGATCCCCGGAATCGTACCGGCCTCTCTGCCCGAGTACTGACCCTGCTGTCGGCCATGTGCGTTCTGGCCGGGCCTCTGCTAGCATCTGCTGGGCCGTCCATGGGACCGTGTGTTCTCCGTGCGGCCATGGGATAGATGGGCCATGTAGTAAGGCCAAGGGCCACGTTGGCACCAGACCCCGTGCCCTGGCCGCCGTGATTGGACAGGAGCACAACCACCCTGAGCCAATCAGGATCTCTCCTGGGGTCTGGAATCTGTCCTGAGGGGCACTACTCGGTCCAGACTCAGGAGCCGAGGCTGCCATGGGGCTGGGCGGGCAATGACATGGTCTGCGGAGGAAGCAGGGGCGGAGGATGGAGTGTGGACCTGCCAAGGTCACCCCTCACCTCCTGGCTCTTGGCCCTCATGCTGCACTCCCGCCCAGGGGTGTGCAGACCCCCAGCATCCTCCAATAGCCCCCCTTTTAGTTTAGCATGACTCCTGCCTTGCTGCCACCAGAGTTTCACTAAGATGTGAATATCGCCTTGAACCCTCAGGGCAATGGACTCGCCCCTTTTTAGAGACGAAGAAGCTGAGACTTAAAAGATGGCAAATGGTGCCCTGTCCGGTTTGGCTCAGTGGATAGAGTGTCAGCCTGCGGACTGAGGGGTCCCAGGTTCGATTCCAGTCGAGGGCATGTACCTTGGTTGCGGGCACATCCCCAGTGGGGAGTATGCAGGAGGCAGCTGATGGATGTTTCTCTCTCATCGATGTTTCTGACTTTCTATCCCTTTCCCTTCCTCTCTGTAAAAAAATCAATAAAATATATTTTTTTAAAAAGAAAAAAAAAGATGGGAAATGGTTTTCACCAAACCTGGCTGCCTCTCGTCCACGTGGCTCAAAGCCCGTTCCTATTCCCCACAACACAGGGCCATGCACGCTGGGCCTGAGAGCAAGGGTTCCCAAAGTGTGTTCCATGGAACCCGGGCTGAGGAAATGAGTCTGGGGGTGGGGAGGAGAGTATTTTGGTTCCCCAATCAGCTTTGGGGACACATATTAAACAGTATATCCTCCACTGCAGAGCAAGTCAGAGCCTTGGCCAGAGGGAACATATCGGGAGTCTATGGAATGCCGAGTTTCTCTAACTCCTGTGACCATGGGACCCCTTTTTATTCAGAGCGTTTTATGGGATTACTGTTTTATGAAAAGGAACCAAATTTCCCCTCCCCAACCCTAGCTGGCCCTGGAAGGGGGTGTCCTGGGCAAATAATAGGACAGGTTCATCCCACTGGGTGTGTGGCCCCAGGCCAGCTACACTGGGTCTGCTGATGAACCTGCTTCCAGGAAGAGGGGGTGACTCACCTGAAGCCACTCCCCTGGGCCTGTGCACCCCTGGACGAATCAACTACAATCAAGCTTCCGAACATCCCAAGGGGTTGATGGGCCTCACCACACCCTCCTGGGACTCCAGCCCCACCAGGCCACCCACATCGCCCCGGTTCCGCCCAGCCAGCCCTTCTCCGCAGGAATGAGCCCCAGGAAGGGCAAAGGAGAAAAGGGAGAGGAAAGGGACAGGACTAGAGAACGGGGAAGAGGGCAGGAGAAGAAGGAAACAGGATGCACATGGAGGACCAGCTGCCAAAGGCGCACACGGGACTCTGAAAACCCCCAGGTGGTGGCTACCTGGGGACTGGCAGCACGGAGCCATGGGGAACGCGCCCAGAGAGGGTGGGCACAGGGGCTGCTGCACAGGAGCCATGAGCACCCATCCCATTGTCCCCCTCCTGCCCACCCCCTACCATGCCTGCTGAGGCCTTCAGTGCAAACAGCACTGGGCGTGATGGGGGTTGGGAGCTGGGTTGAGGGGGATGGAGATTGTCCGGTGCAGGAAGGCCTGGGAGAAGGTGTGGGAAGCAGGGAGAGGAATGGGCAGATGAGAACTCAGGACACATCAAAGGCCTGGAAAGTAGGAAGAGGTGAGGAGTAAGGAGCCTGGGAGGGGGGAAGCGGGTGAAAGCAGCTCTGCGCAGCCCCTCCTAGAAGCAGGGTCCTTGCCAAGATCTAAACCCTGTCTCTCAGGGTCAGAACAGCGCACGCGGGGAGGCAGCTGGAGTGCAGCCCCTGCAAGGGATGGGCGGTGGGCTCCCACTCCCCCTGCTCCCCCAAATCTGCTGGGGGATGGCTCTCTGCTGAGGTCAGCTCAGCAGACCCTCCTCTGGTGTGCACAGCCCTCCCTTTATAAGAGGGTGAGCACTGAAAGGTTGGGAACATAAATCAACGCCAGGCAAGGCACCCTGGCTGAAATGTATCAGGACATGCTCTGCTGAGGACCCCAGAGGTTTCCTCTCCGCCAAGAACAGCTGTCCCCTGGCTCTTGTCTAAGAGCAGAGGCGCAGACACAGAGGTGGTTGAAAGTGGCTCCGCTCTGAGGTATCATCGCGGGGACATTCTGGCCGGACCAGGACAGGAGATGGGCTGCCTCTGCCTCCCAGACCCCAGAGTTGAGGGGAGCTTGCTGGCCCTCATGCCTCCCTCTCTGCCCTGCCCCTCCATGTCTGGTGGCTCTGAGGAGGGGTGGCTGGCACTCAGAGAGAGAACATGCAGGCCTGCCAGTCGCCCAGCCCTGCCAGCAGTGGGGCCTGACTCCCTCACCACCAGCTGCCACCTGGGGACAGGGGGAAAGGCACCACCCTGTTCATTCTAAGCCCAGAAGCACCAGCTCCTGGGGCCAGAAGGAGCCGGAGCACTGTGACCGGCCAGGGAGAGGATGTCTGAGGCGGGAAGTCCATGGGGGGCTGGAGGCAGCTGCTGTAGATCAAAGCAGAGTCCCTGCTCTGCGGCTCCATCATCATTAGAGAGGGCAGAGGGGGAGAGCTGGGGGCAAGAGCAGGCCTGGGGGAGACCTCTAACCCACACAGGCACCTGGTGGAGCAGACAGGGACAGCTCCAAGGCCCTCTGAGCCCAGGGTGTGTGTGTGGGGGAGGGGGGAGGGGAAAAGTGTGGGCTCAGGCACAGGCCACATGCCAGGGAAGGCTTCCTGGAGGAGGAGGCATCTAGCTGAGTCCTGAGAAGGCATTGCTGGCGCCCGGATGTGTTTGGGTGGGCAGAACCCTATAAGGGGGAGGCTTTATGCTTGGGGCTTAACAGAAAGGCAAGGCACCACTAGGAGACGCCTTGAATTCGGACCCTTCACAAAGTGCCCACTGATGGGGTACACGCAGGGTGGGGTCAAAGTACATTCACAGTTGTTCGTATGGAAAATAGTACAATGATTAATAAACAATAAACAAGAGTAAATTCCATTTCGCGCACTCTCACTACACCTACGTTTGCTGTGCCCTGCAGATGGGCCCAGGGAAGGCTTGCTGGAGGGCAGCCCAGCTGCAAAGGAAGGGGGTGAAGGGAGACTGCCCACCTGGCGGACCTAGGCAAGGCCGTCCCTGTCCCAGGACTTTCCCCTCAGCCACTGCTCCCTTCTCTAAGGGCTCAGTCAGGTCTGCCGCCTCCCTGCACGGTGGCTCTGCTCACTGTGACCGGAATGCTCAGCGTTTGCAGAGTGAATGAATGAACGAGGCCCACCTCTCATCCCTCTCATCATGGCCTGGAGGTGGAGCAGGCCAGCCCAGGGAGGGCAGCGGGCAGCAGGAGGCCCTGCAATTCCCAAGTGGAGCCAAGGGCTGGGCTGGGCGGAGGACAAGCACTGGGTTTTTGTACTCGTTTGGGGGGAAGGAGCCGGGCAGGGTGCTGGGAAGGGGCGCCAGGTTAGGGCTGGGTGTGGAGCAGATCACCTGGAGGCATGGGGAAGGCTGGAGCCCACAGCAGGCAGGCGTGGCGGGGGGAATGGGGCCGGGCATGGAGCCAAACCTTGTCTCATCAGCGCCCCAAGCCTGTGGCCCTCTCCCAGCCCAGGCCTTTCTGGAGCCCTGTGCCCGCCTCTGTATCCCGCCACCTCCCTGTCTGATTGCGCAGAGTGATTTGTGGCCCTGACAAGTTGAATTGTGGGTAAAGCGGCTGTTCCAAATGGGGAGCAAATTGGAACTGCGGCTCCAGCCAGCGGGCCATCCATCATGGAGAGAGAGACCGCCAGCACCTCGCGGCCCCAGTCAGGCTAGCCAGCCCCTTGAATACCTGTCGGGTGCAGGGCTCTCCCTCTCCTGCTGGGGTCTGAGGTGGGGCCTGGGCTGGGGGCGCAGCCAGAGGGGGGCGGTTGTGGGGAGGAGCTGGGGAAGAGGAAGAGCAGGGGCTGGTTAAGAGGAAGCCCACAGGGTCCCCTTTGGGCTTCTGTGTGGATTTTTATGCAGATAAATGTCATATAAAGCCCCCAAAAGAGTATATATTCACAATCAGGGAATGAGGCACAGTGTGCTCGGGTGGCAGGCCCAACTCCCACTGCATTTAGCGGAAACTGGGGCATGAAATTTGCTGCTGGAATACCTGGGATTTTTAACATTGCAGTGTCCTGCAACGTGGAAAAATTCAAAAGCAAATAAACATGCATCTGGCAAAACTCCCCGTTCTTGGAGGTGACACGCCAGTGGCTCCCAAGATGGCCCAACGCGGTGAAGGAACCGCAGGAGCCTGCAAGCACAGGCTGCCCTGAAGGCCCTGGGCTGTGAGAGGAGCAGGTGTCTGGGACCAGGTGTGTCGGCTGCGCCCTCTCCTGCGCCCCCTCCAATGCATTGCCCCGATCTATGTGGCCCGGCTTAGACCAGAGGTGGTCACCGGAACCAAAGGCCGTCTCCTCGCAGGCTGGTCGCTGACCTGGACTTGGGGCCTGGCTGGAAAATATGAGCTGAGCCGAGGAGATCAGAAGGATTTGGAACTGGGACTCAGCAGCCCAACAGGTAGCAGAGGAGCCAAGCTAAAGGCCACATGTGACCTCAGGCCTCATCTTTCTCGGGGACCCGAGCTACCTGTGTCCTGCCTACTTTCCCTGTGCCTCTCCCCCAAGTCCTCCTCCGGAAACCCCGGGGTGTAGAGGGAGGGAGGAGGGGAAGCTTGCTGTGTCCTCCCACCCACGAGTCACTTCTGTTCCCCTGGAGGGCTGTGATTTTGAAACTCAAAAGCCAGACCAGGATGCTTGCTTCCCTCTGTGCTGTCATCGCTTCCCTGAGACAACAGTTGAGCTGCAGGCTACTGAAGGAAGCGACCAGGTCCGGGAGGAGAACCGCGGAGTATGACTTAATGTTTCCACACGTCATCCTGTCACACAAGGCTGTGTGTCGCCAGGGACCCAGAGCACCAAAGCATGAGGCAGGGGGACAGTGGTGGCCCTCTGCCTGCTCCAGGTGTGTGTGTGTGCATGTGTGCGTGTGTGTGTGTGTGTGTGTGTGTGTGCACCCTTCTGCAGACTGTATTCCCAGTCTCACTCTCTCGTGGTCCTTCAAGGCCACCTTGGCCCTTGAGGCCCCCAGGGCCTGTCAGCTTTGTGCTGAAGGTCTGAGCTGTTAGCCCAGAGTGTCTGTCTCTATCTGTGTTCAGTGCAGGAAACAGAGTCGGCGAGATTTTAAGTAGAGAGGGAGCTAGGTGCTTACAGGGTCATGGAAGTGCATGCGGCAACAGTACTGCTGAGTGGCCTCCCCGGGGGCGGGCAGCGCATCCTTTGCCCGACAGGGATCGAGGCAGCGCTGGGACACGGGGCTGCAGCAGCAACCCCTGGTCTGGAGGCTGCCTCTGGGCCCCTGCAAAGCTGGTGGCTGACATGGGAACACTGCGGAGGGCACGCGTGTGCCATGAGCACACAGCCAAGGACCAGGAGGCTGGCTCTGCTTCACCTCTGCATCCAGACCTCATGCAGGTGCCTCCATTTAGCAGAACTAACTCAGGAGCAAACACTCTAGATGCACACAGCCTGGGAAACATACCCTTCAGCTTTTCGGCCTCAGCAGTGCCAGAGGAGCAGAATGGATGCTGAGTCCAAGCACGTGTCTGAGAGCCCCATTCCAGGTGCCCCCGAAGCCCCACAGGCACACATGGCCCATCTCTTACCGCTGGTGCGCTGGCTGCCTCTGGTTGAGGCCCGGCCCCAGGGGAGCTGTGTAAACTCGGGAAGGTTCATCTGGCCGCACAGCGCATGGTCAGGGGACCGAAGCACTAGGTGCATGTCTGTGAGTGTGTGTGAGAGTGCGTGTGTGTGCATGCAGCTCACACCTGCCTGGAGGAATTGAATAGAGTGCATCTCCAGGCTCCGCCCACGTTCTCACTGACAGCTGAGCAGCCAGGGCAGTTCAGTCAAGTTTGGGGGTCAGAGGCAGGGTGGGCTGCGTGAACTCCCAGTCTTCCTCGAGCCCTGTCATTAGGGTCACATCTGCATGACTGAGCATAGGAACTCAATCAGAACAGCAAAAAGAAAAAGAAAAGAGAAGATAGTTTAAGGGATTTATGGAACAACATCAAACAGACTAATGTTCTCATTATAGGAGTCCTAGAAGAAGAAGTGAGCAAGAAAGAGGAAGAAAACTTATATGAAGAAATAATTGCTGAAAACGTTCCTAACCTGGAGAGAGAAACAGAAGTCTAAATCGGGAAGTGCAAAGAGTTCTAAGTAAGATGAACCCAAAGAGACCCACACCACGACACATGATTGAAGTGTCAAAAGTTAAAGCAAAGGAGAGGATATTAAAAACAGCAAAAGAAAAATAAATTGTTACAAACAAGGATACCCTCATAAAACTAATAGCATTTTCAGCAGAAACTCTGCAGGCCAGAAGGGAGTGGCACTATATATATGTATACACTAGAGGCCCAGTGCACGAATTCATGCATGGGTGGGGTCCAGCCAGCCCACTGATGGGTGCCGATCAGGGGCGGGGGGGCCACAGTCATTCTGGGCATTCTGGTCATTCTAGTCATTCCAGTCATTCTGCCATTTGGTCCCTGGGCTTTTATTATATAAGATACTAGAGTTCTGGTGCACAGATTCGTACACCTGTGGGGTTCCTCAGCCTGGCCTGAGGGAATTGGGCCGAAACCAGCTCTCTAACATTGCTGGAGGGGTCCCAGATTGTGAGAGGGCACAGGCCAGGATAAGAGACCCCACCGGTGCACGATCAGGGCAGGGGAGGGACCGTGGGAGGGTTCCAGGGTGTGCCCATCTCGCCCAGTCCTGATTGGTTAGACCCCAGCAGCAGGCTAATCTACTGGTTGGAGTGTCAGCTCCCTGGTGGTCAGTGCATGTCATAGCGACTGGTCAAATGGTCAGATGGACAATTAGCATATTAGGCATATATATATATATATATATATATATATATAGAGAGAGAGAGAGAGAGAGAGAGAGAGAGAGATAGAGATAGAGATAGAGATAGAGAGAGAGATAGAGATATATATTCCAGTTAAGTGCACTTACCTCAGTTGTGGTCAATGCATATGCAGAAAGCAACAAATTAACATGTTTCTCTCACATGGATATTTCTTTCTGTCTTTCCCTCTCTCTTCCACTCTCTCTAAAAATCAATGGGAAAATATTCTTGGGTGAGGATTAAAGTCTGAAAGAAAAAAACTTCCAACCAAAAATATTTTACTTGGCAAAGTTATCATTCAGAATGGAGAGATAAAAGAGTTTTCCAGAGAAGCAAAAGCTAAAGGTGTTCATCACCAATAAGCAATCTTACAAAAAACATTAAAGGGACTTCTTTAAGCTATAAAGAAATGGTGCTAATTAATAAGAAAAAAACATAAAATTATAAATCTCACTGGTAAAGGTAAATATATGAAGGCATACCTTAGAGGTATTGTGGGTTTGGTGTCAGACCACCACAATAAAGCAAATATCATAATAAAGCAAGTCACATAAATACTTTGGTTTCCCAGTGCATATAAAGTTGTATTTTTTATTATGCTTCAGTCTACTAAGTGTGCAATAGCATTACACCTAAAAAATGTATATACCTTAATTAAAAGTAATTTATTGCTAAAAAAATGCTGACCAACTGGTGCTGACAGACTTGCTCAATGCAGAATGGCACAAATCTTCAATCAGTTAAAAAAAAGTATTATCTGTGAAGCACAATAAAGCAAAGTGCAATTTTAAAAAAAGGTAGTGGAGCCCTGGCCAGTTTGGCTGAGTTGATAGAGCATCGGCCTGCAGACTCAAGGGTCCCGGGTTCAATTCGGGTCAAGGGCATGTACATTGGTTGTGGGCACATCTCCAGTAGGGAGTGTGCAGGAGGCAGCTGATTGATGTTTCTCTCCCATTGATATTTCTAACTCTCTATCCCTCTCCCTTCCTCTCTGTAAAAAAATCAATAAAATATATAAAAAAATAACATAAATAAAATTGTTAAAAAACCCCAAAAAACAAAAAACTTTTTTTCTCATTCTTTTGATCTACCTTATAAATCTATGATCTTAAAAGTTTCTGGCTGCAGTTTGTTGTGTCTAGTTACTTGCATTTATTTTAACTAAAAAGAAAATATTAACATTTTTGCCAATTTATCTGATCATGACAGAAAGCTGAAAACATACAGAAAATTTCAGTGAAGAATTAAAAGTAAGCCTCAATTCATCAACCAAGTTTTTCCAAACATCCCAGGGTTTTTCATATATTTTGACAGAATTTTGTTTAAATCATTATTTTTCATGACTTCTATAGCAATATTTTTATGAGGATATTATAGGTTGTTAACATACGTTGTAGTTTATGTCACATTTATTGTTTTGGATAAATTTGATATTTTACTGCTTTTGTATTTCTTTATGCTTCCTTTTTAATGTCATTCATATTCTTTTTTATTTTTTAATTTTTTTAATTGCTTAAAGCATTACAAAGGATATCACATATGTGTCCTTTTTTTTCCCTGCCCTTGACAATACCCCGGCTTCCCCTACCCCCCAGTGTCTTATGTCCATTGGTTATGATCATATGCATGCATACAAGTCCTTCAGTTGATCTCTTACCCCCCTCCCTCCTGCCCCCCAGCCTTCCCGCTGCAGTTTGACAATCTGTGTGAGGCAGCTCTGCCTCTGTATCTATTATTGTTCAAAAGTTTATAATGGTCTCTATTATCTATGAATCAGTGAGATCATGTGGTATTTTTCCTTCATTGACTGGCTTATTTCACTTAGCATAATGCTCTCCAGATCCATCCATGCTGTTGCAAATTGTAAGAGTTCCTTCTTTCTTACAGCAGCATAGTATTCCATCATGTAGATGTACCACAGTTTTCTAATCCATTCATCTACTGATGGGCATTTAGGCTGTTTCCAGATCTTAGCTATGGTGAATTGTGCTGCTATGAACATATGGGTGCATATATCCTTTCTGATTGGTGTTTCTGGTTTCTTGGGATATATTCCTAGAAGTGGGATCACAGGGTATAAAGGGAGTTCCATTTCTAGTTTTTTGAGGAAACTCCATACTGTCTTCCATAGTGGCTGCACCAGTCTGCATTCCCACCAGCAGTGCACAAGTGTTCCTTTTTCTCCACATCCTCTCCAGCACTTGTTGTTTGTTGATTTGTTGATGATAGCCATTCTGACAGGTGTGAGATGGTACCTCATTGTTGTTTTGATTTGCATTTCTCAGATGATTAGTGACTTTGAGCATGTTTTCATATGTCTCTTGGCTTTCTGAATGTCCTCTTTTGAAAGGTGTCTATTTAGATCCTTTGCCCATTTTTTGATTGGATTGTTTATCTTCTTTTTGTTAAGTTGTATGAGTTCCCTATAAATTTTGGAGATTAGGCCCTTATCAGATATGACGTTGGCAAATATGTTTTCCCACGAGGTGGGTTTTCTTGTTGTTTTGTTGATGGTTTCTTTTGTTGTGCAGAAGCTTTTTATTTTGATGTAGTCCCATTTGTTCATTTTCTCTTTAGTTTCAACTGCTCTAGGAGCTGTATCAGTGAAGAAATTGCTTCGACATATGTCTGAGATTTTGTTGCTCTTGGATTCTTCTAGAATTTTTATGGTTTCCTGTAGTACATTTAAGTCCTTTATCCATTTTGAGTTTATTTTTGTGTATGGTGTAAGTTGGTGGTCTAGTTTCATTTTCTTGCATATATCTGTCCAATTTTCCCAACACCATTTATTGAAGAGACTATCTTGGCTCCATTGTATGTTCTTTACTCCTTTGTCAAAAATTAATTGAGCATATTGGTTCGGGCCGATTTCTGGGGTCTCTATTCTATTCCATTGATCTATATGTCTGTTCTTGTGCCAGTACCAGGCAGTTTTGAGAACAGTGGTTTTGTAATACAGCTTGATATCTGGTATTGAGATCCCACCTACTTTGTTCTTTCTCAGGATTGCTGCAGCAATTCAGGGTCTTTTTTTATTCCAGATGAATTTTTGGAGAGTTCGTTCTAGATCTGTGAAGTATGCCGTTGGTATTTTAATGGGAAGTGTGTTGAATTTATAGATTGCTTTGGGTAGTATGGACATTTTAATGATGTTGATTTTACCAATCCATGAACACGGTATGTTCTTCCATCTGTTTATGTCTTCCTCTATCTCTTTTTTCAATGTCCTGTAGTTTTCTGAGGAGAGGTCTTTAACCTCTTTAGTTAAGTTTATTCCTAGGTATCTTAATTTTTTTGGTGCGATGGTAAATGGGATTGTTTTTATAATCTCTCTTTCTGCAAGTTCACTATTGGTGTATAGAAATGCCTCAGATTTCTTGGGGTTAATTTTGTATCCTGCTACTTTGCCAAATTCATGTATTAAGTCTAGTAGTTTTTTGACGGAGTCTCTAGGGTTTTGTATGTATGATATCATGACGTCTGCAAATAAGGACAGTTTTACTTCCTCCTTTCCAATTTGGATGTCTTTTATTTCTTCTTCTTGTCTAATTGCAATGGCTAATACTTCCAGGACTATGTTGAACAGGAGTGGTGAGAGTGGGCATCCTTTTTTTTTTTTTTTTAATGTATTTTATTGTTTTTTTACAGAGAGGAAGGGAGAGACAGAGAGTTAGAAACATCGATGAGAGAGAAACATCGATCAGCTGCCTCCTGCACATCTCCCACCGGGGATGTGCCCGCAACCCAGGTACATGCCCTTGACCGGAATCGAACCTGGGACCCTTCAGTCCGCAGACCGACGCTCTAACCACTGAGCCAAACCGGTTTTGGCAGAGAGTGGGCATCCTTGTCTTGTTCCTGTTCTTAGGGGAAATGGTGTTAGTTTTTGTCCATTGAGTATGATGTTGGCTGTGGGCCTGTCATATATGGCTTTTATTATGTTGAGGTATGATCCTTCTACTCCCACCATGCTGAGAGTTTTTATCAAAAATGGGTGTTGGATTTTGTCGAATGCTTTTTCTGCATCAATTGATATGACCATGTGGTTTCTTTTCTTTCAATTTGTTTATGTGATGTATCACGTTTTTTGATTTGCGTATATTGTACCATCCTTGCATCCCTGGGATAAATCCTACTTGGTCATGGTGTATGATCTTTCTGATGCACTGCTGGATCTGATTTGCTAAGATTTTGTTGAGGATTTTGGCATCTATGTTCATGAGGGATATTGGCCTGTAATTCTCTTTCATTGTGATGTCTTTACCTGGTTTTGGTATTAGGGTGATGCTGGCTTCATAGAATGAGCTTGGAAGTGTTCCTTCCTCTTGAATTTTTTGTAGTAGACTGAGGAGGGTAGGTTTTAGTTCTTCCTTGAATGTTTGGTAAAACTCCCCTGTGAAGCCGTCTGGCCCTGGGCTTTTGTTTGCTGGAAGCTTTTTGATGACTGCTTCAATTTCTTCCATAGTTATTGGCCTGTTGAGACTTTTAGGTTCTTCCTGATTAAGTTTTGGAATGTTGTATTTTTCTAGGAATTTGTCCATTTCCTCCAGGTTGTCTAGTTTGTTGGAGTAGAGCTGTCCATAGTATTTTTTAACAATTATTTGTATTTCTGTGGGGTCTGTTGTTATTTCACCTCTATCGTTTCTGATTTTGTTTATTTGGGTCCTCTCTCTTTGCTTCTTGGTGAGCCTAGCTAGAGGTTTGTCAATCTTGTTTATCCTTTCAAAGAACCAGCTCTTAGTTTCATTGATTTTCTGTATTATCTTTTTGGTCTCTATGTCTTTTATTTCTGCTCTAATCTTTATTATCTCCTTCCTTCTGCTCACTCTGGGGTTTTCTTGTTGCTCTCTTTCTAATTCTTTGAGTTGTAGAGTTAGATGATTGACTACCATTTTTTCTTGCTTTTTGAGATAGGCCTGTAGAGCTATAAACTTCGCTCTCAGGACTGCTTTCATTGCGTCCCGTAGGTTTTGGATTGTTGTGTTTTCATTGTCATTAGTTTCCAGGATGCTTTTAATTTCTTCTTTGACCTCATTGGTAACCCAATCAATATTTAATAACATGCTATTCAGCTTTCAAGTGTTTGAGTATTTTGGGTTGTTCTCTTTGTAGTTCACTTCTAATATTATGCCATTGTGATCTGAGAAGATGGTTGGTATGATTTCAATCTTCTTGAATTTGGGGAGACTTTGTTTGTGACCCAATATGTGGTCTATTTTTGAATGTGTCTTATGAGCCCTTGAGAAGAATGTATATTCCGTGGCTTTGGGGTGAAGTGTTCTGAAGATGTCAATTAAGTCCATCTGATCAAGTGAGTCATTTAGGATTGCTGTTTCTTTGCTGATTGTTTGTCTAGAGGATTTATCCAGAGATGTCAGTGGTGTATTAAAGTCCCCTACTATGATTGTATTGTTGTCCATCTCTCCTTTGATATCTTCCAGGAGTTTTTTTATGTATTTGGATGCTCCTGCATTGGGTGCATAAATGTTTACCAGGGTTATATCTTCTTGTTGTATTGATCCCTTTAGTATTATGAAGTGGCCTTCCTTATCTCTGGTTATGGCCTTCACTTTGAGGTCTATTTTGTCCAATATAAGTATTGCTACCCCTGCTTTCTTTTCCTTTCCATTTGCCTGGAAGATATTTTTCCATCCCTTCACTTTCAGTCTGTGTGAGTCCCTTCTAATCAGATGGGTCTCTTGTAGACAGCAAATGTATGGGTCATGGTTTTTTAGCCATTCAGCCACTCGATGTCTTTTGGTTGGAGCATTTAGTCCGTTTACGTTTAAAGTTATTATTGAAAGGTACTTGTTTGTAGCCATTTCTTTTTTTTGTGTGTGGCTGTTTGCTTTCTGAGCTTTTTATTTCTTCTTTTTACACCAGTCCCTTTAGCATTTCTTGCATGGCTGGCTTGGTGGTGATAAACTCCCTTAGACTTTTTTTGCCTGTGAAGCTTCTTATTTCCCCTTCAAATTTGAATGATAGCCTTGCTGGATAGAGTATTCTTGGATTCAGTCCTTTGCTTTGCATCACTTTGTAGATTTCCGTCCATTCTTTTCTGGCCTGATGTGTTTCTGTTGAGAAATCATTTGATAGTCTAATGGGAGATCCCTTGTATGTAACTTTCCGTCTCTCTCTTGCAGCCTTTAAGATTCTCTCTTTGTCCTGAACACTTGCCATGGTAATTATGATGTGTCTTGGTGTGGGTCTTTTCGGGTTCACCTTGTTTGGGACTTTCTGTGCTTGTGTGACTTTTTTCTTCCCCACCTCAGGGAAGTTTTCTGATATTATTTCTTCGAATAGATTTTCTAATCCTTGTTCCTCTTTCTGTTGTTCTGGCACCCCTATTATTCATATGTTGTTTTGCTTCATGTTGTCCCGAAGCTCCCTTAGGCTCTCCTCCTGTCTTTTAATTTTTTTCTCCAATTGCAGTACAGTTTGGGTGTGTTTTGCTTCTTTTTCTTCTAATTCACTAATTCGGTCCTCCGCTTCTCCTAGTCTACTGTTGATGCTTTCAATGGAGTTTTTTATTGCAGCTATATTGCTCTTCATTTCTTGTTGGGTCTTACATAAGTTATTGATTTTTTCATGTGTTTCTTCTTGCTTCTTGCATAAGTAATTGATTTTTTCCTCTGCTTCTTCTTGCTTCTTGCATAAGCTGTTGATTTTTTCATCTGTTTCTTCTTGCTTCTTGAATAAGTTGTTGACTTTTTCCTCCGTCCGGTGTATGCACTCTAGGACCCTTATTCTGAATTATTTTTCTGTCATGTTGTATGCCTCTGTCTCACTTAGCTGCTTTTCTGGCGAGTCCTCCTTTTCTTTCCTTTGGGAGTTTCTTTGCCTACCCATGTTTGATCTCGCTGACATATGTAGATGTTGAGACGTTCAGTGGCTGCTCCCTGGGTAGCAGGGGCTCCTTGGGTTGTGGTTGCTGCTCAGACGGTTGCGGTAGCAGCTGCTTTCCAGTTGGCAGCAGCTCCTCTGGTGGGTGTTGTTCACAGCTGTGTTGGCTCTTCTGGCTGGTGGGGGGAGGCTTCACATACAGCTGCTGTTCTTCAGACAGAGGGTGTGGTGATCAGGAGGCTGCGGTGATCAGGGGGTTGCTGTTGCTTGGATCTGCTGCATTGATTTAAAGGCACAAAATACAACACAACAAGGCACAACGTACCAGGCACTGAACTCAAGTATATTCACGATATTAATAACCCGAAATAAAGGTGACCACCCAAATTAAGAGAATTAGGGAATAAGGGAGAAAGAAGAGAAGAAAATAAAAGAGAGAAAAGAAAAGAAAAATAAGAAAAAAATAAACAAAAAAGGAGTGCAAAAATAGAATTTGGAAAAAAGAGGGGGGAAAAAAAGAAAGAAAAAAAGAGCGAAAAGAGAGAATGAAGTAGAAGCGGGGAAGAGACTATTTGTATGAAGAGCAAACTCCAATAGAACTGCCACTAATCTCAACAAATTCCAGCAACAGATCTCTGGAGAGGAATGCAAACTAAAAACCACCAATAATATCAAGAGGGGTAAGGGAAAACAGAAGCACAAAAATAACCAGGGTGGGGGGGGGGGAGGGAAGGGAAAAACCAGCAGAAAAAAAAGAAAAAGAAAAAGAAAAACAACCTCACAACCAGTCCTAAAAAAGAAAAAGAAATAACACAAAACAAAACAAACAAAGAAATAAAAAAAAAAACCAATATATTCAACAATCAAAAAAACAATAGAAAGATAAGAGAAAAAAAATGTTTGGAAAGTGAAGAAGGATAAAGAATAGGTGTATAAGGATTTAGAGCAGTGGATTGGAAATAGGATATATAAGTAGGATGGAATTAGACAGGGGGTAAAAAGACAGAATTGGGAAAATCTGATGCAGGAATAGGGTAAGAGAAACAGGACACCAAAAGGGGAAAAGTGAGGAAGAGGGTTTTAGCAAAGAGGTGAAACTGAGATAGGGAAAATTAATGCTAAAGGAACTATGAAAATAGAATGAAGAACACTAATCCCAAAAGAAAATAAAAAGAAAATAAAATGGCACTTTAAAAAATGGTAAAATGGTAGCAGTAATAATACTGGTTAAAAATAAAAATGTGGTAATTGAAAGGGTAAAATCAGGTGATGGAAAAAGAAGAAAAAGAAAAAAAATTGGTTTCTTAGTAAAAAGGCAAAAAAATAAAAAAAAATAAAAAGAAAAAATTTGCAGTAGTGATGGTCTTTCGGTTCTTCTACTCTTCAGCCTGGTTCGCCTTAGTCCTGCCAGGTATTTAGGAGAGTGTTGAATTTCCCTGTGTTACACTGTTCCTCCATGTTGTAAATCCCAGTCCTGATTTTAAAGCAGGCCGTCTTTGTGATCCAGTCTGCCTTAATTTGTATTCACCTAAGAGTCAGTTTGTGGCTCAGCCTCTGGGTGGCAGTGTTTTTGGGTTGGCCTCTGAGGCTATACAGCTTCTCTATCCTTTTTTAATCCTTACCCTGCTCTGTGTTGTTGGTGGGACTGAAAGTTCCTCTATAGGCCAGACCCTGGTAACGCCCAGGGACTAATCAGCTTGTTTTAATCCTTATCTCATACAGGGTGGAATCTGGGTGTGGCTGTGCTCCTTGCCTGGGGGGCTGGGGGGAGGAATTCCACCCTCTGGAGGGAATGGCTGCCCCAGTCCTGAGCCCAGGGGTGTCTCAGCACTCAATTTGCTGCCACCTCCCCCGGCTCCCCCTCTCTCCTCAGCCTCTCCCCAGATTCCACTCGTCCGCACCTTCGCCCTCTCTTCAGCACAGGTGAGTGTCTGTATCCGAACTGTCCTATGAGCAGGGTTCAGTGAAAACAAAGAAACAAACAAACTCTGGCCAGCCGCGGAAACGCTCCTCTCTTACTGGTCTGGGAAACGCTCCTCTCTTACCAGCACTGCATGGTCTGGGAAATGCTCCTCTCTTATGGGCACTGCATGGTCCGGTCAGTTCCTCAGGATGCCCCCTTTCAGTCTCAGTTCTCCGCAATCACAAAATCCAAATCTCAAATCTCCTGGCGCCAGCAAACCCGCGGAACTCCTTTCCCCGGTCAGGGTCTGTGTCTGTCCCAAGAGACGCGGCTGTCTGCCATGCGGTCTCCCTCTGACCCTCTGGGCTCAGGTCAGGCAAACTTTCCTGCCCAGATCCCTGGTTTTTAACCTTTCCAGCGGAACTCTGCCCTTCCCGGCTGCAAACCATCTCACCAGCTGAGTAAATTCGCCAATTCAGGGTGGGTGTTATTAGTTTCAGCTGCTTATTCCATTTGCTCCGGGACAAGACCTGGGACGCGTCTGCCTATATCGCTGCCATCTTCCCTCCTCTCCTCATTCATATTCTTATAGTTTTTTAAAAAGGTCTCATTTTATTGCATTTGTATTGCATACATGGCTAAATTATTAATCCATCTGCATTTTTTGCCATGCACATTATTTATCTTTTTTACTCTATTTATTTTTCAGGGCTCTCATTTTTATTGAATCTCTCTCCCTTTTTATTTAATTGATTTTATCCACTGTGATAAAAGACTATACAATTTATTATATTTAATTCTATGGCTTTAATTATTAAAATTACAAATACGACATTAAACACATGTTATTCAATTGAAGGAAAAAGACTCCCACATATACTAAAACAGATTCGAAATGTGTATTGCTTTTGTTTTTCTTTTCCCACTCCCTTCTAGATATCTAAAAATGTAATCAAGGTTCATATACTGCATCAATTGGGAATTTAACAATATCATGTCATCTGTGAATAATGACAGTTTTACTTCCTTCTTTCCAATTTGGATACCTTATATCTCTTCTTGTCCGATCCTACAACTAGGACTTCCAGTACTATCTATCTATCTATCTATCTATCTATCTATCTATCTATCTATCTATCATCTATCTATCTAAAAGCCTAAGCAACTGGCCCACCGGCTAGTAGCTATGATGTGCACTGACCACCAGGGGGCAGATGCTCAATGCAGGAGTGGCAACCACAGGCATGGAAACATACAACAGACTGATGAATCTCAGAGGGAAGTGGGGAGGGGGGAAGATGGGAAGAGATTAACCAAAGATCTTGTATGCATACTAGAAGCCTGGTGCACAATAATTTATGCACTGGTGAGGGTTAGGGGGGTCCCTCAGCCCAACCTGTGCCCTCTCACAGTCTGGGACCTCTCGGGAGATAACCACCTGCTGGCTTAGGCCCGCTCCCCTGGTGGCAGATGGCATGCCCAATCCCATGGTGTCTCCCCGGTCACAGATGGCAGGCCCAGATCCCGTGCTGCAGGCCTGGATCCCGGGCTGGGATGGGCTGCCACCTGCCCCGCCCACCCCACCCACCCCGCCTGACACATGACAGGCCCTGATCCCACGCTGGGTGGGGGGCGGGGGTGGGGGCGCGGCGGCTGCGATTAGGAATTGTGCGGCACCACCCACCCTCAAGTTGCCTCCAGATATTTTCCCATTGATTTTTAGAGAGCATGGAAGAGAGAGGAAAAGACAAAGAGAAACATCAATGTGAGAGGGACACATCGATTGGTTACCTCTTGCATGAGCCCTGACCTGGGCCCACAGTGGAGCAGCCCCTGTAGCCACTGCCCATCAGGCTCTGCCTCGCTCCCTGGCCCCGCAGCCTGCTGGTCCTGCTCTGCCTCACTCCCTGGACTCTTGGACCCACAGCCTGCTGGTCTGGCCCTGCCTCACTCCCCGGGCCCCACAGCCTGCTGGTCCAGCCCTGCTTAGCTCCCTGGACTTTTGGACCCCACAGCCTGCTGGTCCTGCCCTGCCTTGCTCCCCAGGCCCCACAGCCTTCTGATCCAGCCCTGCCTCATCTCCAGACCCAGCAGCTGCTGAGGCCACTGTCGGTGCAGCCCTGCTTCCCTCTCCAGCCCTTGAAGCAGCCGTGGCCGCTGCTAATCAGACCCTCCCCCAACGCTGTGTGCGCAACCTCCTGTCCGGTCAATCCATTATGGTATCCTGGTTAATTAGCATATTTCTCTATTATATACATATATATATCCTATATAATAAAAGAGAAGCATGGTAATTAGTATACGACCACTACCCTTCCCATTGGCTAATCAGGGCCATATGCAAATTAACTGCCAGCCAAGATGGCAGCCGGCAGCCAGGCAGCTGGAAGTGAACATGAGGCTTGCTTGTTTCAGTGAAGGAGGACTCCAACGTTCCCTGCCTGCCTTGCCCGCCTCTGAGCTGGCAGTTTGAAACATTGTAACAAATATAGAAGCTAAACAAAACCCCAGAAACCAGCTTTCAGCCGGCCGGGATCTCAGAGCTGGAGATGATACAGTGTTTCGATTATAGAACCAAAACAAACCAGCACCCTTTCAGCAGCAGAGGCCTTGGCCCAGAATAAAAAAGAAAAGAAAAAAAGGTTCAGTCACCCACCAGCCTGAAAACAGCCCTCAGCCCCTCACCCAGACTGGCCAGGCACCCCAGTGGGGACCCCCACCCTGAAGGGTGTGTGACCAGCTGCAAACAGCCATCATCCCCTCATCCAGGCTGGCCAGGCACCCCAGGGGGGACCGCCACCCTGATCCAGGACACCCTTCAGGGCAAACCAGCCAGCCCCTACCCATGCACAAGGCCTCTATCCTATATAGTAAAAGGGTAATATGCAGCCAGAACCGGTTTGGCTCGGTGGATAGAGCATCGGCCTGCGGACTGAAGGGTCCCGGGTTCGATTCCGGTCGAGGGCATGTACCTGGGTTGCGGGCACATCCCCAGTGGGAGGTGTGCAGGAGGCAGCTGATCGATGTTTCTCTCTCATCGATGTTTCTAACTCTCTATCTCTCTCCCTTCCTCTCTGTAAAAAAAAAATCAATAAAATATTAAAAAAAAAACAAAGGGTAATATGCCTCCCAGCACCGGGATCAGCGGAGCCGTGAGGCCTCCTGGCACCGGGATCAGTGTGACAGGGGGCAGCGCCCAACCCCCCTGATTGCCCTGTGGCTCTGTGTGTGACAGGGTGCAGCGCCCCAACACGCCCTCCCCCCACGGGCCCTGCTCTGTGTGTGACGTGGTAGAGCCATAACCTCCCCATCAGCCCTGCCCTGAGTGTGAGAGTGGCGGTGCCCCAACCCCCTGATCGGCCCTACTCTGTGGGTGATAGGGAGCGGTGCCCCAACCCCCTGATCCACCCTGCTCTGTGTGTGACAGGGGGCGGTGCCCCAACTCCCCTATCAGCCCTACTCTGTGCATGACAGGGGGGAGCTCCCCAACCCCCTGATGGGCCCTGCTCTGTGTGTGACACGGGGGAGCTCCCCAACCCCCTGATCGACCCTGCTCTGTGCGTGACAGGGTACGGAGCCCCAACCCCCCTGATGGGCCCTGCTCTGTGCATGACAGGGGGCAGCACCCCAACCCCCTGATTGGCCCTGCTCTGTGCGTGACAGGGGGTGGTGCCACAACCTCCCCATCGACCCTGCCTTGAGTGTGACAGGGGGTGGTGCCCCAACCCCCCAATCGGCCCTACCCTGAGCGTGACTAGGGGTGGCATTGCAACCTCCCAATCTGCCCTGCTCTGTGCATGACAGGGGGCGGCACCCCAACTCCCCAATTGGCCCTGCTCTGAGCCCGACCAGGGGCTGCACCTAGGGATTGGGCATGCCCTCTGCCACCCGGGAGCAGGCCTAAGCCAGCAGGTTGTTATCTCTCGAGGGGTCCCAGACTGCGAAGAGGGCACAGGCCAAGCTGAGGGACCCTCCTCCCCGCCAAGTGCACAAATTTTTGTGCACTGGGCCTCTAGTCTATATATATATATATATATATATATATATATATATATAGAGAGAGAGAGAGAGAGAGAGAGAGAGAGAGAGAGAGAGGCTAGAGGCCCAGTGTACAGATTTGTGCACCAGTGGGGTCCCTCAGTCTGGCCTGCACCCTCTCGCAATCCAGGACCCTTTGGGAGATGTCAGAGAACCAGTTTCAGCCAGATCCCTGCAGGCAAGGCTGAGGGACCCTACCAGTGCACGAATCCGTGCACTAGGCCTCTAGTGTTGAATAAGAATTGTAAAAGTGGACATCCTTGTCTTGTTCCTGTTCTCAAGGGAAACACTTTAGTTTTTGCCCATTGACTATGGTGTTGGTTGTAGGTTTGTCATATATGGACTTTATTATATTGAGGTATGATTCTTCTATTCCCACTTGACTGAGAGTTTTTATCAAAAAAGGGTGCTGAATTTTGTCAACTGTTTCTTCTGCATCTATTGATATGATCATGTGGTTTTTATCTTTCAATTTGTTTATGTGATATATCACATTTACTGATTTGCAAATATTGTACCAGCCTTGCATCCCTGGGATAAATCCCACTTGATCATGGTATATGATCTTTTTAATATGTTGCTAGAACTGATTTACTAATATTTTGTGAAGGATTTTAGCCCCTGTGTTCATCAGGCACATTGGCCAGTAATTTTCTTTCTTTATAGTGTCTTTAACTGGTTAATAAAGTAACCTTGGACATGAAACCCATTAGTAGTTATGTTTTAAAATTATATCTCTTATTGAATGGTTTGTTTTGTATCACATTGAATTTTTTTAACAATACAGTACAACATATTGTTGATTTCTTTTTAATGAAGTATTATCAGAATTTATTTCAGAATCAAACTAGTTTAGTAGAAACTGACACAAATAAGCAGGAAATGTGACAGCTTTAGATTTTACTTAGAATTTTTTGCATGAGAACCATCTCCTCAGTCTCGCTTAATTCTCCTAAACTATGGGTATTTCATGCCCTTGGCCTGAGGAGTCAGGAGAAATCAATAGACAAACGAGCTACCTGGCCAGGGTTGACAGGGAAGCAATTTTGACATTGGCTTGTGAAGCCAGAGTGACCCAAAGTACCATGCGAAACACTTAGAACTTGTATAAAAATTCCACATCCTGTATTGGCCACATCAAGATGGAAAACTATAGGCGGAGAGATGATGGTCGAGAGGAATTATATTGCAATGAGATCAACAATAGCTGAGGGGATGCTGACAGTTAAAAGAACTTAGTGTTCAACTGTATTCAGGGAGAATCTAAACAAACTGCTGTGCATTTGCCTCATGGCAGGACCAGTGGCCTAAAGGACTGACTCTTGTCACACTTCCGTGTTTCTCAGAGCTTAGAAATGGGAAAGGCCATGGGATGCGCACTCCTGGAGCAGCCTCATATTTCTGAGTCCTCATTGACCTCCTCTGTGGTTATTACAAAGCATTTCCCCTGATTAATGATGTAGCCATTAGATAACTTCAGATCATTTTTTAAAAAGGGTTTCTTATTCTTATTTTATTTTATTATTATTTTGTTTAATCCTTATCAGAGGATATTTTTCTATTGACTTTTAGAGAGAATGGAAGAGAGAGGGAAAGACAGAGAGAAATATCAAAGTGAGAGAAACACATTGATGGGTTGCCTCCTGCACAAGCCATGACCTGGGCCCGGGCCTGGGAGGGGCCTACAACCCAGGTACTTGCCCTTGACCAGGATCAAACCCATCAATCTGGGACCCTTGGGTCCACAGGCCAACGCTCTACCACTGAGACAAACCGGTGAGGACAGAGATAATTTCTTGTTAACTGTCCCCTTTGCTCTTATTGTAACTACTGACCAGATCCCCTCAAAAGCTTTTTCTTTAAGGTCGGGTCCCAAATTAGGGATCGTGAAACTGACAGGGCATCTTAGGCCCCCAGGTCATCCTCAGCGTGTCCAGATGGATGTGTAACAGAACCCCATTTTGCTCCTTTGTCTTGCTTGTGTAACCTGTGTAGCCAAATAGAGATCCTGCAGTGATTAGTGAATGTCTCCACATCGCACTGCAGGGTGGTGTGTTGCTCCCGGCACCAAGAGGAAGAAAGGCCAGGCTGCGGGGGGGGGGGGGGGGGGGGGGAGTGCATTCTCCCCAGGACAGGGAGTATTAGTTCACTCTTTCTGAGTAGAAACTTACTTCTCTATAAGGATGGGCTATCAAAAATCACTGGCAAATATTTTATTACTAGAGGCTCGGTGCATGAAGTCATGCATGGGTAGGGTCTGGCAGGCCTGCCCCGATGGGGGCTGATTCTGGATGGGCTGGTGGGGGGGAGGGGCTGTGAGAGGTTGGCCACTGGCTCTGCCCCTAATCAGGTGGGGGGGGGGCTGCTTGGGGGCAAGGCCAGCTGGAGAGAGGGGCTGCCTATCGGAGTGGGGGGTGCTACAGGAGGTTGCAGGGGGCTGATCGGGGCCCTGATTGGGCTGGTTGGCCACTGCAGTGCGCATCATAGCAACTAGTCGTTCCGGTTGTTCCTGTTGTTTGGCCTTCCAGTTGCTTGGCTTTTATATATATATAGATTTATCCTATACAATAAAAGGGTAATATGTAAATTGACTGAACGAGAACAACAGGTCCCTATGATGCACACTGACCACCAGTTGAATATTCCCCGAGGTCTCCCGGACTTTGAGAAGGTGCAGGAACCCCCCTGCCCCCCAAGTGCACAAATTTTTTGCACCAGGCCTCTAGTTTTGAATAAAAGAAACAACATTCTGGGCACAGACCTGGAATGACTAGGCAGTGGTTAGTGGAACACAAAGTAGACTTTTGAAAATAATCTGGCCAGTATTTGTATTGGATTCTTCTCCACAAGCCAATTAACACAGGCCTGGGTCAGAGAGAAGGAAGGGAAACCCCTGCTGACAGCACAAGTGGGCGGGCCTGTGAGCTCCCTCTGCTGCTCTCCCTGGGCCCCTCCCTGCACACACTCTGGTTCTAAAGCTCGCGCTGGGCTGAAGGTCAGGAAGCGCAGATCAGTGAGGTCAGAGAATGGACTTCAGAAGCTGAAGAAGCCCTGCCAACCGGCTTCGTGGAAAGACGGGTCCATCCAACATCCCTGCGGGAGGACATCGCTGCATCTCACCGGGCAGGGCTGCCAGCCGTGCCCAGCTTTAGCATGGCCTGTCCGTGGCACGGCCTTCCCTCATGGATATGTGTCTTTCATGGTAAGAAGACCTTGGGCCTGTCTGCCCAATTCCCCCTTAACTATAGGGACCAATAACCTGCTTCTCACTTTCAGTTCCAAATTAGCGGTGGGAGCTTTCTGAAAATGATGAGAATGTTCTGAGACAACTCATACAAGAGGCAGACACTCCATGCTGTCTGTGGCTTGCTGGTCACCAAACGCCCATTTCCCAGGTGTATTGCAACCTTTCAGGCTCAGCACATGTGAGTCCATGGTGTGACACGGGCCGGACTCAAGACCTTGTGTGATGCTGCAAATGGCAAGCTGCTGTTGTTCCACAAAAATCTGTGCTCTGGCCCAGCCAGCATGGCTCAGTGGTTGAGCATCGACCTATGAATAAGAAGGTCACAGTTCAAACCCCAGTCAAGGCACATTCCCTGGTTGGGGAGGCATGTAGGAGGCAGCCGATCCATGATTCTCTCTCATCATTGATGTTTTTCACTCTCTCCCTCTCCCTTCCTCTCTGACATCAATAAAAAAAACTTTTTTAAATCTGTGCTTCTGATTTTACTCATTTCTTCCCAAGATGTTGTGATTTGTTTTCCTTAAACACAAAGCTGTGGCCCCAAGCCTGAAGGCCAGAGACTGTACAACTCCTGAACTGACAACCACTTTCTCCCAGAAACCAAGTCAACGGCCTTTTCCTAGGACGGACCCCAAGTTTCCTGCGGAGCAGAGCAGGGCTACCTCCCCTCCTGCTCAGTGGGAGGTCCAGCCTGGGGACCACCTGCAGGACTGACCCTGAGGGGGCAGCTGCTACGTTGCTTTACCTGAACTCTCCTTCTATTGAATCAGCTCTGAAGAAAAGTGTGAGATAGAGGATATTAAAAGGAGCAGGTTTTGTCACACATAACTGTGTACAGCATACAGAATTTAAGTCAGAGTGTTGATACATTCTTTTTTTAAATTGATTTTAGAGAGAGGAAGGGACAGGGAGAGAGAGAGGGAGAAATTCTGATGTGAGAGAAAAACATTATCTGTCGCCTCTTGTTCACATCGGACCAGGAACTGAACCCGAAACCTCGGCATGTGCCCTGACAGGGAATCAAACCGGCCCCCTTTCAGTGCACAGTATGATGTTCAACCACTGACCCACACCAGGCAGGGCGGTCCATGCTTTTTAAAAATAAATTGCTGTGATTTGTAAATTATATGTCAAATTTTATAAAAATGTTTTGATATGTTCTCTTTGACCATATCTCAGTGTATTCTTCATATAGAATTGCTGTGTTTGCCATTTTTTTAAATCCAAATCTATGGTGGACTTTAGCTAGGCTTCCCCAGATTGTCAAACATCACGATTAGGGAATTTTGAGTAAGTTATGATTGTCTGTTTGCTAAATTAAACGTGATATTCTCCTAGTTGCCTCTGTACATCTGCCCACAGCACTGAATTACCACTGGGGTCTAGGGACAGAGTTTGTTCTCAAATCCAGGAACAGGAGTGATTTCTTCCCGACCTCGCCAAGGAATTCTGACTTTTCCACATTAACAGAAACATATTTTCCCAAAGTGAGACACACTTTCTGTTCTGATTTCAGGTGGTGTAATTTGCACTTAACATGCTGAAAAGCCTGAAATCCTGATGAGAACAGTAGGTTGGGTTTAGGAATTGGGGGCACTGCTGTCTGTAAGAAGAGGAAGGTGTGTGCGGGAGCTGTAAGTGTTGTTACATAAGATAATTACAAAGCTTGTCATTTCCAGAGAAGGGGACCATGGTGAGGCGGGCATCTTGTCCAGGAACCGGAATTGCTCCACTGCAGCCGCCTCAGTTTATGGGAAATGCAGTCACTCACTGAAAGGAGTAGCTGTGGGCGGCACATCTGTGAGTGAGGGAGGGGAGTGCTTTCCCGGAGGAACAGTCCCTTCAGAAGGTGAATGCGAGGTGGTGGGTGCAGTGGCTGAGAGTGTGGGTCTGAACCACATCGCTGGGCTCAACCTGGAGGGCACCTTTACTGCCTGTGTCCTCGCGAAGGTCCTCAACTGCCATCACTCTATTCTCTCCAACTGTAGGGACGAAGGGCACTTAGCTCACTGAGATGATGTGAGAATTAAACAAAAATCTGATGCAAAGAAAGTCCCCGTATAATCCTGGCTACAGAGTAAAATGCTCAAAATTGCTCAATAAATTTTACTCACTTTGTATATTGAGGTATAATTGACATATGGCATTATATTAGTGTCACATAAAGATTGGATTTCCTAATCTACACTAATAAAAGAGAAAGATGCAAATTGACCATACCCACAAACGCTTCCCATTGGCTAATCAGCAGGATATGCAAATTAACTGCCAACCAAGATGGAGGCCGGCAGCCAGGCAGCAGAAGCAAACAGGAGGCTTGCTTGCTCCAGTGACGGAGGAAGCCAACATTCCCGGCCTGCAGCAGCCCAGCTCTGAGCTCCGGATGCAACAATGTTGCAATTATGAGCAACAGAGCACCAGTGATGGCAACAGAGTTTCAATTATAGAATCTAAACAAAGCCCAGATAACCTGCTTTCAGCAGCTGAGGCCTCAAGCTGGAGCTGGGCCTCAGAGCTAAAGCTGGTTCTCAGCTCCAGTGACAGCCATAGAAGGTAAATAAATCCCAGACTTAAAAAAAAAGAAAAAAAGGAGAGGTTGGGAGCTTCAGTCACCCACCAGCCTGAAAACAGCCCTCAGCCCCTCACCCAGACTGGCCAGGCACACCAGTGGGGACCCCCACCCTAAAGGGGGTGCGGGCAGCCTAAAAACAGCCATCATCCCCTCACCCAGACTGGCCAGGCACCCCACTGAGGACCCCCACCCTAAAGGGGGTGCGGGCAGCCTAAAAACAGCCCTCAGCCCCTCACCCAGACTGGCCAGGCACCCCAGTGGGGACCGCCCCCAGAAGCCTCAGCAGGCGGTCTTGCCTTGCGGCCTGGGAACTGCAAATCAGCAGGTCGGGGCTGCAAGGCGAGGCCTTCCCCCAGCAGCGGGTCTTGCCTTGGGGCCTGGGAACCTCCCATCAGTGGGTCCAGGCTGCAAGGCAAGGCCTTCCCCCAGAAGCCCCAGATACTTTAAAAATAGAAGGATCCCCTTTTGAACCAATCCGTTTAGATTCATTAGTATAACAGTATGGAACTAATGAAATACAGTGATAGGAAGTGTGACACTGATGGTTCTGGGCTTGTGAAGGGTGAGGGACAGAAGGGTACACACGGTCTTCCCTTCAGTTCTGCTGGAGAGATGAGCTCCGAGGGCCGGAGCTGCTCCATGCCCAGAGGAGGTGGGCGTGGTCAATGGCTGTTACAGAACTTCTTGCCAAGCAGGGACCTTACCCAACCCACAGGAACCTTTTTACTCCAGAAAACAGAAACAGCCAGTTCCCAATGTGCATGGGAAAACCAGTGTCCCCTCCTGTGCACGGTGTCCTGATGGAGTGACGGGGGAGGTGGGCGAGGGGAGCAGTGCAGAATTGTTGGGAATGGAAATGCCATGAAATATCCACAGTCCTGGCTGTGCCCAGACACTGGCTGAGGGATTAGGGCTGATTCTCTCAGGAAGGGAATATTCCATGGGTGGAGGATTTACAGGCTCAGGGTGGGCCGTGTGTTAGTTTGGGGCAAATCCCTCAGCATTCCTGCTGCCAAGCCCTCAAAGGAATGAGGCAGAGGCACCCCTCACCCCCAAGACCCCTTCATGGACATTTTAGCATCTATGTGATTTTTAATCCCTTCAGGGAGACTTTCTATCCTGCAGTCCCATCCCACCCCACTGTTGCTGTTTGTCTGCCAGCTGGGTGGAGGATCAAGGGGAAAGGGGGTTAATACTCACTGAAAGACTACTGATCCTACCGGGAAACCAACCTATTTACTGTACTGTTGTAAATATCATACCCTTTATATCCTGTATATTGACTTCTTTTAAATAAATTGAAATATCTTAGAAAAAAAGGAAAAAAAAAGGCAAGGCAGGGCGGGATCCAGAAGACCCAGAAGCCGCCTGATATGGTAGCAACTCTATCAGTAAGCACTCTGAAAGTCAGTGGCATAAATGCACCAAATAAAGGACAGATTATGAGGTGAATCAAAAACAAAACCCTCTTTAAATATAAAGACACATATCGATTAAAAGTAAATGAATTAAGCTGCAGCCTGTTTTGCTCAGTGGATAGAGCATTCGCCCGTGGACTGAAGGGTCCCAGGTTCGATTCCAGTCAAGGGCATGTACCTCAGTTGCTGGCTTGATCCCCAGTCCCTATCAAAGCATGTGCAGGAGGCAACCAATCAATGTGTCTCTCCCTTTCCCTTCACTCTCTCTAAAATTCAATGGGAAAATATCCTTGGGTGAAGATTAACAAAAACAAAGTAAATGGATTAAGTAACATTAAAGAGATTATAAGAAAAATATATTCCAAATTCTGTTAGTTGTATAATGGTTATGTTTAAATTATTAACACCTAAGAAATTGGGTGAATGGTACATATAATATGCTGTAGTATTTTATAGTTTTTTTAAGATGTATGATATTATTTCAAATTAAAATATTAAAAAATTTAAAAATTAATAAAATATTAATTGAAATGTATCTGCATTACATGAAAAATCTGCTAATTGCTTCTAGCATAATTTATTAAATTGTACTAAAATTTACAAGGGTTCAATTAAAAAAATCTTAATTCTAAATGATATAATAGAAAATATATAATAGTGCAGTTATAAGCACTTATCTGAAAATACAAATTTAAAGAAGTGAATTTAAAGAAGGGATTAGCCAAATAAAATATATGCACAACCCATGAACACAGACAACAGTATGGTGATGGCCAGAGAGAAGTGGGGGGCAAGAGCTGGATAGAGGGAGCAAAAGGGGGGAAATAGGGACATCCTATATAATAATAATAAAAGGCTAATATGCACATTGACTGAACGACAGAATGACCAGTTGCTATGATGAGCACTGGCCACCAGGGGGCAGATGCTAAATGCAGGAGCTGCCTCCTGGTGGTCAGTGCACTTCCATATGGGGAGTGCCACTCAGCCAGAAGCTGGCTCATGGCTGGCCAGCGCAGTGGTGGTGCCAATAGCTTCTCCCACCTCCATGGCAGCACTAAGAATGTCCAACTAACAGTTTAGACCTGGTCCCTTGGGGGCCTAAGCCTTTAGTCGGACATCCCCAAGGGCTCCCTGGCTGCTAGAAGGATGTCTGACTGCAAGCTTAGGCCTGATCCCCTAGGGACTGGGCCTAAGTCAAAAGGTGGACATGCCCCAAGGGGTCCTGGACTGTGAATGGGTGCAGGCTGGGCTGAGGGATCCCCCCACCGAGTGCACAAATTTTTGTGCACCGGGCCTCTAGTATATATAGAAAGCCAGGGCCCTCACGACCAGATGGACAACCGAACAGTAACAGTAAGAACCACACAGCAGCTGCATTGGGCGACCAGGTTGTCAGAGGGGTTAGTGAGACACAACCAAATGACTGAACAAGCAGGCTGTATTGGGTGACAAGACCACCAGGGGGATTAGTGAGGGACAACCAAAGGACTGACCAGCAGGCTGCGTGTAGTGACCAGGCCGGCAGGGGGATTAGTGAGGGACAACCAAAGGACTGACCAGCAGGCTGCGTGGTGCCAACAAGCCAGCGAGGGGGCAGTTAGGGGCTACCAGGCTGGCTGGGAGGGCAATTGGGGGTGACCTGGCCAGCAGGAGGGCAGTTGGGGGTGATCAGGCCAGCAGGCAGTGGTGGTTAGGGGTGATCAGGCTGGTGGGGGGCGCAGTTAGGGACGATCAGGTAGGCAGGCAGGTGAGCAGTTAGGAGCAGGCAGTCCCGGATTGTGAGAGGGATGTCTGACAGTCGGCTTAGGCGCAATCCCTGGAATTGGGCCTAAATTGGCAGTCAGACATCCCCCGAGGGATCCCAGATTGGAGTGGGTGCAGGCTGGGCTGACTGAATACCCTCCCCCCATGCATGAATTTTGTGCACCGGGACTCTAGTTTGTATATATTGGAAATGAACACCACAGTAAGTCTAGGGAACATTTATACCACACATAGTTACTAAACTCTTTCTAGAGATGAGAACATTTAAGACAGTGGTTCCAACATGGAGCACATGCCACACAGGGGAGAAATTTTATTTTTAAGGGCAGAAATTTGAGAATGAGTTATTAACAGTTAATTTTTTTTTATTTTCATGGTTCTAGGGGCCTCATGTACAGTATATAAATGTATATTGTGACATATTTATGCATTTCAGTTGTCTACTAGTATTATGTTTTGAAACTTTACTTGCTATTTTTTCATATCACTTCATATTATTTTTTAAAACAATTTCTTAGTGATTTTTCCTTCAGTTCTTCAACTGTCCTTTTATGCTTTTACTAGAGGCCCGGTGCACAAAAATTTGTGCACTCGGGGGGGGGGGGGGGGGGGGAGAGGGGGGTCCCTCAGCCCGGCCTGTGCCCTCTCGCAGTCTGGAACCCCTCAGGAGATAATGACCTGCTGGCTTAGGCTTGCTCCCGGGTGGCAGAGGGCAGGCCCAATCCCTAGGTGCAGCCCCTGGTGGGGCTCAGAGCAGGGCCTATTGGGGAGTTGGGGCGCCACCCCCTGTCACACACAGAACAGGGCGGATCAGGGGGTTGGGGTGTCACCACTCACACTCAGGGCAGGGTCAATGGGGAGATTATGGCTCTACCCTGTCACAAACAGAGCAGGGCCCGTGGGGGGGGGAGGGGGGAGATTGGCGCGCCACACCCTATCACACACAGAGCCACAGGGCGATCAGGGGGTTTGGGCGCTGCACCCTGTCATGCTGATCCAGTGCCAGGAGGCCTCGTGGCTCCGCTGATCCCGGTGCTGGGAGGCATATTACCCTTTTACTATATAGGATAGAGGCCTGGTGCATGGGTGGGGGCCAGCTGGTTTGCCCTGAAGGGTGTCCTGGATCAGGGTGGGGGTCTCCACTGGGGTGCCTGGCCAGCCTGGGTGAGGGGATGATGGCTGTTTGCAGCTGGTCACACCCCCTTCAGGGTGGGGGTCCCCACTGGGGTGCCTGGCCAGTCTGGGTGAGGGCCTGAGGGCTGCTTTCAGGCTGGCGGTTGTTGATTGAAGCTCCCAACCGCTCCTTTTTTTTATTTTATTCTGGGCCAGCTTTAGCTCTGGCTCTAGCTCTGAGAGCAGTTATCTGGTTTGTTTCGGTTCTATAATCGAAACAATGTATAACTCCAGCTTTGAGATCCCGGCCTATATTTGTTAGAATGTTTCAAACTGCCAGCTCAGAGGCCGGCAAGGCAGGTGGGGAACGTTGGAGTCTGCAGTCACTGCAGCAAGCAAGCCTCATGTTCACTTCCAGCTGCCTGGCTGCCGGCCGCCATCTTGGCTGACAGTTAATTTGCATAAGGATATGCTGATTAGCCAATGGGAAGGGTAGCGGTCGTACGCCAATTACCATATTTCTCTTTTATTAGTGTACTAGAGGCCCGGTGCACAAAAATTTGTGCACTGGGGCGGGGGGGGGGGGGTGTCCCCCAGCCCCGCCTGTGCCCTCTCACAGTCTGGGACCCCTCGGGAGATAACGACCTGCTGGCTTAGGCCTGCTCCCGGGTGGCAGAGGGCAGGCCCAATCCTTAAGTGCAGCCCCTGGTCAGGCTCAGAGCAGGGCCGATTGGGGAGGTTGCGGCGCCACCCCCTGTCATGCACAGAGCAGGGCCGATCAGGGGGTTGGGGCGCTGGCCCCTGTCACTCACAGAGCAGGGCCAATCAGGGGGTTGGGGCGCTGCTCCCTGTCACTCACAGAGCAGGGCCGATCAGGGGGTTGGGGCGCTGTCCCCTGTCACTAACAGAGCAGGGTCCATAAGGGGGGTTGGGGCACTGTCCCCTGTCACTCACAGAGCAGGGCCCATCAGGGGGTTGAGGAGCTCCCCCCTGTCACTCACAGAGTAGGGCCGATAGGGGAGCTGGGGCACCCGCCACCTGTCACGCACAGAGCAGGGCCCATCAGGGGGTTGGGGCGCTGGCCCCTGTCACTCACAGAGCAGGGCCAATCAGGGGGTTGGGGCGCTGCTCCCTGTCACTCACAGAGCAGGGCCGATCAGGGGGTTGGGGCGCTGTCCCCTGTCACTAACAGAGCAGGGTCCATAAGGGGGGTTGGGGCACTGTCCCCTGTCACTCACAGAGCAGGGCCCATCAGGGGGTTGAGGAGCTCCCCCCTGTCACTCACAGAGTAGAGCCGATAGTGGAGTTGGGGCACCGCCCCCTGTCACACACAGATCAGGGCGGATCAAGGGGTTGGGGAGCTGCACCCTGTCACACTCAGGGCAGGGCCAATGGGGAGGTTATGGCTCTACCCTGTCACACACAGAGCAAGGCCCGTGGAGGGGGATTGGGGCGCCACCCTCTATCACCCACAGAGCAGGGCTGATCAGGGGGTTGGAGCGCCGCTACTGTCACACTCGGGGCAGGGCCGATGGAGAGGTTATGGCTCTACCCTGTCACACACAGAGCAGGGCCCGTGGGGGGGGGGGGGGTTGGGGCGCTGCACCCTGTCACACACAGAGCAGGGCCGATCAGGGGGTTGGTGTGCTGCACCTTGTCACACACAGAGCCGCAGGGCAATCGGGGTATTGGGGAGCTCCCCCCTATCAGGCACAGAGCAGGGCTGATCAGGGGGTTTGGGCGCTGCCCCCTGTCATGCTGATCCCGGTGCCGGGAGCCTCATTGCTCCGCTGATCCCGGTGCTGGGAGGCATATTACCCTTTTACTATATAGGATAGAGGCCTGGTGCACGGGTAGGGGCTGGCTGGTTTGCCCTGAAGGGTGTCCTGGATCAGGGTGGGGGTCCCCACTGGGGTGCCTGGCCAGGATGGCTGAGGGGCTGAGGGCTGTTTTCCCGCTGGCAGTTGACTAAAAGCTCCCAACTGCTCCTTGTTTTCTTTCTTTTTTTTATTTTTTATTCTGGGCCAGCTTTAGCTCTGAGGCCTCGCTGCTGAAAACATGGATACAATGTTGTGGTCTGGGGCTGACTGAAAGCCGGTTTTGTTTAGCTTCTTATTTGCGACATAGTAATAGTTGCTTAGAGTTGCAGTTGAGAGTCCGGCAAGTGAGGCGTGGAACGTTGGAGTCTGCAGTCACTGGAGCAAGCAAGCCTCATGTTCGCTTCCAGCTGCCTGGCTGCCGGCCGCCATCTTGGCTGACAGTTAATTTGCATAAGGATACGCTGATTAGCCAATGGGAAGGGTAGCGGTCGTACGCCAATTACCATGTTTCTCTTTTATTAGTGTAGATATTTTTCTCTTTCATGGATGCCATGTTCTTTGGAAGCTTGTTTAGACCAAATTAATGGCCTTTTAGGCTTTCTTCCCATGAACAGGAGCTCACTTTTTGAACAATAGGAATCCTATGTCATGAGGGAAATGGCATCAGGGTTGAGAGAAGCTTAGGTGGGGCATGGCCAAAAAAAGGTGGGAAACCACTGCTTTAAGATCTACCCTCTTAGCTGTGCATTATATCCTGGTGACTTGTGTATTTCTTAGCTGGAAGTTTGTGCCTTTTGACCATCTTCCTCCATTTCACCCCTTAATTGCAGTCATTTCGCTGCAGCATGGTCAGTATCCTGTCACTAGACACATGCAGGCACATGGAGGACTGCGTGTCAGAACTGGGGCGTGAGAGTTAACGCGGTACTTCAATGGACAGCTGTCCTTTCAAGTCCACTGAGGATCAGAGAGGTACATGCATGTTCGTATAACATGTGCTGATGATCTAACGTAGAACTAGATGCTCTAAGTCACATGATAACATCAAAGGATGTACTTCCTAGTTTTCCCATTGAGTTCCATTTCCTGAGCACGCTATAATAATTTCATTAGCAAAGCCTTCTTCTACCTTTTCCTAGAATAAAGCAAGAGCAGTTGACTAAATAAGAGGACATGCCCCCAAGAAAATGAGAAAATCCCAATGGGGACCAGGAGGAAAGAACTGAATGCTTTTCACATGAAACACTAGCTGTTCTAACGCAGAGCTGCTGGGCCACAGGCTGGCTTTGAGTCCTTCTCAGTCTCCCAGTCCCTTGTGCACTTTGGTTTGGACAGTTGGCTGATCACACTGGTGGGGTAAGTGCTGTCCAAAGGCACGTTCCCTCCATCCCACACAGATCGCCTCCTCTGGCCCCTTTCTCCAGTGTGTTCCCGAGGGGCCCTGAGCTCAGTGACAGCACCAGGAGAGAAACCTGAAAAACCTTTCACTCAGGATAATTATTGAATAACTTTCATTTTCCTTCAGTGAGTGACATTCCCCCCTGTAAAGAGTCACCGATTATACTGTCCAATCAGCAGCTATAAGCCTGTCATGTCATCAGTTTCTAGGGGAAGCTGCTCCTCGAGGTGTCCCGAGAAACACAGCCTTTCCCAGTATGGAAACACCTGAAAGATCGCAGTGGCTTTAACTGTGAGAGGCTAAGTCATTTCCCCAAATCTGCAGCACTAAGTTCAGGTACAACAGGGAAATAAGCCCCTCAGAGAACGACAAGCCACTCCTGCTCGTCAGTGAGATCCACATGGTCTCACTCATATGTGGAATCTGATGAACAAAATAAACTGATGAACAAAATAGATCCAGAGATGTAGAAGCACAGAGGGAAGGTAGGGTGGGTGGGTGGGAAGAGATCAACCAAAGAACTTATACGCCTATATGCATAACCCAGGGACACAGACAATAGAGTGGTGAATGGTGGGAGTGGGGGCGGGGGAGGGCTAGAAAAGGTCAATGGGGGAAAAGAAGACATATGTAATACTTTCAACAATAAAGATTATTTAAAAAGAACAAAATGGAAGGCCTCCTAACTTGCAATCAGCTCCCTCACCCTCAGCTCCCAGCACACTCACTCATCCATTTGCAGAACAGCTCTGTCTGCAGTGAGAGAGACCAACGCTCCCCAAAGGCTCCAACTTGTGTGCTCATCACCGACAGCACAGAGCTGCCTCACAATAGGGCCCAACAGTGTTTCTGAAACTACCAGATCTTTAAAGCACTAAATCAAAGCAATGTTTTTAATGCAGGAAATTCTAAGTTCCAGAAGAGGACCTTCCTACTGAATCTCTGACCAGCAACTGATGATGCTGTTCATCTCTGATGTTCATTAGTTCTCAGTACTGAGATGACCCAATCCAGGAACAAAGAAATGAGTGCCTCAGTTGGTGTTTTGGGGGATGTGGGTGGAGAAGGGTCACAGTCCTCACTGAGTGAGACCCCCCTGCTCCCTGCCCCTGTCCTCTCTGAGCTCCAGCATGGTGTGTCTGCGGTTCCCCGGAGGCTCCTGGATGGCCGCTCTGACGGTGATGCTGATGGCACTGAGCCCTCCCCTGGCTCAGGCCAGGGACACTCCACGTAAGTGCACCTTGGGGGTGAGCTGTTGTGGGGGAGGAAGAAAGGGAATTAGCTTTGTCACTGTGTCCAAGCCATGTCCCTTAAAAAATGGTGGCATTTTCTTCAGTGGCCACCTGCCTTTATCACATGGATCCTGATTTTTTCCACCACAAAAGGGGCTGGTGTTCGTCACTACAAGATATACAAGGGGCCTTGTGTATCTCATCCTTTTCTTCTCACCTCGTCTCCAGTCAAATCTCCCCAGTCTCCTGTCACCTTCCATCAGAGTCTAGAGAGGACTGAGAAATAATGATCTCAGACTGATTCCCACCCAGTGCTCCATTTATTGTATTGAGTTATCCCCCAAAGGAACATTTCTCTGGCATTTTATGGGGAGTAAAAAGGAATTAGAGGGTCTCTCTTTGAGGATCCTGTGTTCTGTCCTCAGCAGAATTTGTGATGTTGGTGCCTCTCCCTCCGATATGAAATGTATCCAGGGACCTCCCCACCATCTCCTTTCCTTTCTCCCTGAGCCCCTTAAGAAAAAAAAAAATTCAGAGCAATAATTGCTTTAAAAAAATACCCCAGGGTTATGGGACAGAGAGCATGGATTCACCTGACATCAGTTCAAGTGCTAAGGGAGCTGTCCCTGAGGAAGTGACACTTGAGACCTGGATGATGAGAGACGCCACCATGAGAAGATCTAGGGGACAAGTGTCCCAGGGAGAGGAAGAGGGAGAGGCCTCAGTGTGGGAACGTGTTTGCCGTGTTGAAGGGGCAGGAAGAAGGCTAGCGAGGCTGCAGCAGGCAAGCAAGTTGGGGAGTGGCACTGACATAGGAAGAGGCTGGGGAAGACGGCAGACAAATCATATTGGGCCCTGACGGGCGGGTAAGAAGTTTGAATTTTATCTGAAGAGACATGTGAACTGCTGAGGGTTATAGGAGAGTCCACGTATGTTTATTAAAAACAATAATCCCAGCTACCAGGTGAAGATTGGATTGCGGGGTTCACAAGAGGAGTTGGGGGCCCTTGAGGAGCATGGAAGAGCGCCCAGGTGACGGGCTTGGGCTTCAGTTAGTGTTTGCGGCAAAGTCAGCGGGAAAGGGGAAGTGAGCAGATCTGGGGGAGATATTTCCACAACTTGTTCTGGATGAAATGGGGGAGGAGTCACAATCCCTAAGGATTTATCCTCAATAATTTGAATAAACTAGGTGGAGCTGTGAATTGAGAAAGGAAAGACTGTGTAAGAAGTAATTTGAAGCAGGTGGTTAGGAATGAAGGTTTGGTGTGAGTTGGAAATGACTTTAACATTTATGTGGAGCTGTCAAGAGGTCAGTTGAACACAGAAGCCTGGATTTCAGGGCCGGCCAGGGCAGGGTGTATGTGTTGGTGTCATTTACACCTGTGCTGTGTTAAACTCCAGGGAAGTGAAGGAGAGAGAGAGAGAGAGAGAGAGAGAGAGAGAGAGAGAGAGAGAGAGAAGGAGAGAGAGAACAAGAAGATGTTAAGGGCTGAGCCTAGAGGACCAAGAGCCAATGAGAGCAGAAGAGACTGAGAAGGGGTGCAGTGTGTTGAGGAAAACCAAGAGAAGGTGATGCAGGGCGGTGAGGGGAAGTAGATTTTTCCAGAAGGGAGTGGCCAGGTGTGATAAGAACCACTAGGAGACAGGGCAGTGAGGACAGGCAGAGCAGTGAGCACTGGGTTTGGTGGGTGTGAAGTTCACAGACAGTGGAGTGTATGAGATGAAACCTGATTGGACCGTTGAAGAGAGGACGGGGGCTGAAGACATGAGGGATGATTACAGGTGCCTCTGAGCAGTGACCTCAGGGAGACTGTGCACTGGGCTCAGGCAGTCAGCTGGAACTAAAGCATAAGAACAAAGGAGCCTGAAGAGAAGCTGGGGACTCGAGAACCAGAGATGCTCAGTCATCACAAGGAGCCACGGGAGTGACCTTAAAGGCAGCGGTGACTGGTTATGAAAGCCACCAATTCCACAGCCACCGCTTATTAGTGACCAGAGCAGACAGTCACCACCTGGGGATGAGGGTTGGGTCATGGACAAGACAAATCTGGTCCCTGTGGCATGGAGCAGCGTCACAGTGGGCAGGTACTGTGCACCAGGCCTACATTTGAGTGTGTGACTCTCATAACCATCCTGTCTCACCTGCAGCAATTACAACTGTAATCACCCATGGAATCTGATTCAGAGAGTTTAAACAACTTACCCAGAGTCACATGGTTAGTTGTAGAACCAGGTGACATAGTCTAAGTCTCAGTATCTAGAAAGTCCTCTCTTCTACCTCAGCACAGTCCTTTCATATTAGGTGCATGTATATCCCGTTATTATACAGAGACCAATGTGTCTGTACTTGTGTTCAAAATGACATTTAGTGATAAAATTGATCAAAGACAATTGCCAAATGTTGATAAAAACATTATTTTCACTAGAAAGTTAAGGAGTAGAAAGATCTCATGACCCTGCACTTTTAGGGGCTATACGAATTAAAATAGCAAGTTATTTATTGATTGCTTATATGATCAGCAATAGGAAGAATCACAATTTAATTCCACACTTAACAATATCCTGTGAGGAATACAGTATCAGTAAATCCTTATCAGAGATAAAGAACAAGGCCCATGGGTGTTACAACCTGACCCAGGGGGAGAGCTCATGTTCTAATTTAGGTTCCTCATTCTAGAGCCTGGGCTTCCACCCCCACTGTGAACAGGGGCTTGGTTGGGTCTGACTTGCTGCTGAGATTTCTGATGTTCCCATGGGCCAGCCTGTGTCTCAGGGTTGGGGGCAGCAGGTGCAAGGGCTGCCAGTTCCAATACACAGGAGGAATTTACATCCATTTTGCATTTACACCTTTAAAAGTTCCATATCGGCTCACACTATGTGCAGACTGTCATAGACACGTGAGGAACACAAGGAACTTTAAGAGCACTCCTCCCTCTCAGATTCCATCAGCGGGTGGGCTTGTGTTGCCAAAGGTAATACAGGATGCCCGATTTAAGCTGAATTTCAGAGAAACAACAATTATTTATCTGAAATTCAAATGTAACTGGGAATCATATATATTTATCTGCTTTATCCTTAAGTTGGGCCCATGAGCCTGGCCTGACACTGCTGAGCACACAGGCTACAGTGAACACCAACTCACACATGTTTGTTTTCAGCTTCTCAGGTGTCAGGAAGGTGCTGGGGAATTTGTGAAAAGTTACATAGACCGAGTCTGACCAGAGTGCCCTCCCCTCTGCCATCACTTCTCCGTGAAGGTCTCCATCTAAAGCTGGGACCTGCTCCTGTTTGTAATCTGTCTCTGTGAGGGGGTCATCTCAGCTGCTCCCCTTCTGAGGGACCTGCCTGTAGAAATGAGAGTCCACATCTGGCCAAGGCTGGTAACCTGATGCCTCCTGGTATTACTGGGAGCAGGAGGCAGTTAGAAAGTGAGTTAGTTGGGACTTTTAACAGGAATCAAATGGTTGTGGCTGTAGCTGCTCCTGTGGACAAGCAGTGGGCCAGTGGCCGGGAGATGAAGAAAGATGATGTGGGGGATAAATAATGACCTGGTGACTGGTTAACAAGGCAAAGAAACAGGTAGATCTTGGTCCTGAACAAGTTTCTTTTTCTGGAAAAATAGTCTGCACTGGAACCACATTCTTAAGGAATATAAGTGTCATATAGACCAAGCGTTTCCACAGACACAATATTGGCTAATTTTTTATTGTCACTCTCAGCTGCTGCATAATCAACAGTGGCTTTTCACCCCAGACTTTTCAGATGGTTCACCACCCCTTTCCCTCCTTCCCACCCCTGGGACGTCTGCAATATGTAAAGCCATGTCTGCTGTCACATGAGGGTTTCTCTGACAGCTGGTGGGGATGCCGAGTGCAGCCCACTGTGTACAGAACACCCACCCCCACCTCACAGAATCATCTGGTCCAAACGCCAATAGTGTTGAGGGTGAGAACACAGCTGGACACCGGCTGTTTCTGAAAATTCTAGACTCACACTTTATACACACGCACCTTCCAATGCAGCTCTTCACGGTTTATTTAGAAAAAAAATTAGGCAGTTACACAAATTCACCACTTTCTCGTTGAACCCACTCAATCACTTGAAGTTTAAAACCTTCCTTTTTACTTTGCTTTCTGTGATGTTTGTCAAAACGCCATGAGTTGTGGTCAGTCATCTCTGCTGACCTCCCGCGTCTCTCCTCCATGAGTCGTGCGTCGTGGGGAGCCCCCTGTCCTCAGTCAGGGCCTCCCATTTCTGCAGGGACTCTCTCCACACCAGCGACGGTGTCAGAGCTTCCATCCACCACCTGCTTTAACCACAGGTGTGCTCTGTTCTCTGCGCTTCCTGGGTTGGACATGCAGGAAAGAGAGGGCGCCCTATTGGGATTAGGGTGTAACCCCTGAACCTCCTCAGTGCTCTCCCTTACATGCAGCAGAAGCCCCCTAACTCACCCCAGGCTCTCAGCACCCGCCTCCTCCAGGCTCCTGTCCCCTCCCCCCCACTGTCTGGGCTCAGAGCCTGTTCTCTGGTTTCCCAGGAAGCACATGGGTTCTCTGAGGCTTTGCAGGTGGCATTGCCTTCACCTGAGATGTGCCCCCTCCCCCACACGCAGCGACCTTCCCCCTCATCCTGTCACTCAGAGGCCCTGGCCCCGCCCCTGATGGAACTTGGACCCTGTGGTGCTGCTCCAGGCCCCTGTCCTGCCATCTCCCTCCTGTGTGGATGCGCCTGTGGTTGCCTGTGATGGGCACTTTGGTGAATTCTAAGTTGCAGAGGGGAGGGCGATGCCCGGTTTCCTGCCTGGGTCCCGGGCAGCTGGGGCCTGGCACGAGGTCCCCTGCCCAGGGGGTGACAGGAGGAGGCGGGTGTGGGGAGGGGAGAGGCGGGGGGTGAGGGGCGGGGGGCGTCTAGGAGGAGGCGGTGATGGCACAAGTCCTGGCCCAGCCTGGAGCCCGGAGCCCGCGGGGCAGCCCAGTGGGTCCCCAGTGGCTGAGGGTCCCAGGGGTCTCCCTGCCCTGCGGCCTCCCAGCCCCAGAGGAGGGGCCCCGGGCACTGGCTGTGGGGGTGCCGGGTCCTGTGTCCCCACCGCCTGGCTCCCTGCACTGGGCGGCGTCGACATCTTCTCTCACCCGCGTGATGGGTCCTTCCTGTCCCCGCAGCGCATTTCCTGGAGCAGCTTAAGTCCGAGTGTCATTTCTCCAACGGGACGGAGCGGGTGCGGTTCCTGCAGAGATACATCCACAACGGGCAGGAGGACGTGCGCTTCGACAGCGACGTGGGGGAGTACCTCGCGGTGATGGAGCGGGGCCTGCAGGACGCGAAGCTCTGGAACAGCCAGGAGGACAAACTGGAGCGGGAGCGGGCTTATGTGGACACGTTCTGCAGACACAACTACGGGGTGTTTGAGGGATTCTCGGTGCAGCGGAAAAGTGAGCGCGGGGGCAGGTGGGTGGGGGGTGGAGGAGGAGGTGGGAGTGGGGAGGGGTGCGCACACAGGGCTGTGAGGAGCTCCCATGGGGGGCCTGAGGGCGGCTGTGGAGACCCTGAGGTCCTGTCCTGTGTAGGGCGTTTCCGGGGTGTCCAGTCCTGTCCACTCGGGGGAGGGTTTGGGGAGCAGCAGGGAGGGAGGGAGGGGGAGGTGGGAGGAGGGAGTCGGTCTGTCTTGGCCAACCCCCCCCTGACTCTGAGCCCTGGAATAGGGGTGCTGGGTGCACAAGCCTGTCCCTGGGCGGAGGGTCAGGCTGGGTGTGAGGGGCGGGGCCTCTGAGGCACCTCTGGCCTCTCTGAGCTCCTTTAGGTCTCAGTGTCTTGTTCCCCCCTCAGTGCCCTGTGTTTACAGAGGGGGTGATGGGGAGCCAGGGTCTAATTGTAATTTGTTACTTAACACACTGATGTCACATCCACACAGGCTGACAGCATTTAAGTCATTACATGTTAACTGTTTAGAGTTGAGACAATTTACCTCACGTTCTATTTTGTTAAATATTTTTTCAATGTTGCCAAATACTCACTTGAAAATTTGTTTTTTATATTAAATTTATCCTTCTCTGATTTCTAAGGTTCTTGAACAGTTTTCAGGTACGTGTTGGCTAATGGCTGTTCCTGCTCCAAGAATGGCCTATTGTCCGTCTTCCCTGGGGTCCGGACCTTTTTCTCAGTGATTTTCCAGGTTCTCTAGGCAGCAGGACAGACACTTTGCTAACATTTGATTCAGGATTTTCACTTGCTCCTGCCTTGTGTTTTCATTCTGTTTTATTTCTTTCCATGTTAAGAATTTAAACATCTTTAAGGTAATGAAATGCACTCAGAGGTTGCTAGCAATGATTTACCATCAATCTTAAATCTACCCTTTTGGGGTGCAGTAAAAATGTTTCCCCAAGTTTCTTCTCCTCCTCCTCCTCCCCCTCCTCCTCCTCCTCCTCTTCCTCCTCCAAATCTGTATTCATTGAGCCTGGTCTCAGCAGGAAGCACACGTATTGAGTCCCAGCCCCTGCCCTGATCTCAAATGTCAGCTTGCAAAGAGAGACAATTATAAAATGACAGGAATCCCAAATAACAGGTCGGCTTCTTTTGAGAAGGAGCGGGTTGCTCAGTGAGTGTCACTGTCAGTGTTATAATGATGCTGCCCTGCTCCTCCCTCTCCCTCAGGACTCAGCCCCCGGAGCTAGGGAATCGCTCATCTTTCCTGCTTCCAGGGGAACCATCTCTGTGTTCTCAGGTGTGATCACATTCCCGGGATTTCACACCCTGAGTCCCATCTCCCCAAGCTGTTCCCCAGTTTCTCCCTCTGCTTTCCTTATGTTCTCTCTCCATATGTGATAAACAGCTGACATACAGTGACGGCTACGTTCCAGTCGCTGTTTTACATATTTTAGGCCCATTGAGCCTCATATGTTCTTAAGCGGTGAGTTAGTATTATCACCCCCTTTGCAGGTGAGGAGCTGAGCAGAGAGGATCCCCCAGGATCACCCAGTAAGAGGCACAGCCTGGATGTGACCCAGGCAGCCCTGTCCTAGAAATCACACTGGAACTCACACACTCTGTGCCTCGCAAAGATTTGTAAAGACTTCATTCAACAAGGAGTAACTGTTTCAAATTATGGGGGAAGAAAACCCACACAAATTTCCTCAACGTCTCTCAAATCCAGTGGCCCGTGATGTAGATTCAAGGCCCATGGCACTACCTCCTGCGGGGCAACAGGGCAGTTGAGTGGAGCTGCCGGGGCCTAGAGCCTGGGACTAGAGACAAGGCCGAAAGGAAGCAAGCAAGGGGCCTGCCTGTCCTGCTCACGTCTCCCTCTGCCTTCTCTGTCCCAGCTGAGCCCACAGTGACCGTGTATCCTGCAAAGACCCAGCGCCTGCAGCACCACAACCTCCTGGTCTGCTCCGTGAACGGCTTCTATCCGGGCCACATTGAGGTCCGCTGGCTGCGCAATGGCCAGGAAGAGGAGGCCGGGGTGGTGTCCACGGGCCTGATCCGGAACGGGGACTGGACTTTCCAGATCCTGGTGATGCTGGAGACAGTTCCCCGGAGCGGGGAGGTCTACACCTGCCAAGTGCGGCACCCCAGCAGGACCAGCCCTGTCACCGTGGAATGGAGTGAGATGCCCTCTGACCTCACATGCCTCCCCCCCACAGGAGCCTTTGCTTTTCCCTGAGGGTCAGGGTCCCCTCTCCCCACACCCTGTTTTCCTTTGCTCTGTCTCTCCTTCAGCACAGGCCACAGGGTAGACCTGTGATCGCTTCTGTGGACACCCATAGCCCTGGGAGGCCTCCCTGACTGCCCTGCTTTGAATTCCCCACACTCTCCCAGTCATGGTGCCCTTGGCCCTGGGCACCATCCCCTGTGGGCTGGGCGGGTGCTTCTGCCTGCGCTGAGCTGCCCACTGTGATCTGGGAAGAGGTGCATCCTCCACAGCGTGGGGACCTTCCGGCCGTGGGAGAGCCCCGTCTGCTCTGCCATCTGTGGCTCTGTCACCCGGGCCAAGTCCTGGAGGTCACCAGCCCCGGGCTCCGCAGCTCTCAGAGGCGGAAGCAGTGGCCTTGGGTCGGGAGTGAGGGGACCTGAGACCAGTGCCTGGGCCTTGTACCTGCTCAGTGTGACCTCAGTCTCCTTTGAGGAAATGGCTATTGTTCTGCTTCTTCTTGGGCAGCCCCCTCCCTGCCACTCTCCCCTCTCCACCCCAAGCTCTCAATCCCAGGGTATCCATTAGAGAAGTTGGTTTGGCTAAAACCCACTAAAACCAGCTTCTTCTCTCAGGGGCCCAGTCTGGATCTGCACGGAGCAAGGTGTTGAGTGGAGCCGGGGGCTTCGTGCTGGGGCTGCTCTTCCTCGGGGCGGGGCTGCTCATCTACTTCAGGGCTCAGAAAGGTAAGGAGCCTGCTGGCAGCCGAGGCCCCGAGATGGTGGGGAGAACTGGGGCTTTGCTGGGTGAGCTCTTGGTATGGCAATGCCATAGAAGCCTCTCTTTCCCTGTCGGTCTCATGTTCCCTGGAAATGCAGAAATAACCAGCTCCCGGTTCTCAGGGTGGAGACATGAGGAGTCATGGCTGTGGGGTTAGAGAGGGGTTAACACTCACGGGGATTTGGGTGCAGATCCTGGGGCACATGGAGGAGCAGGCCCTGCTGTCACTAACATGACACTGGATGTGACGGCTTTGGGTCCGCTGCTCTCAGCTTCTGCTCTTGGCTCTGCTCTGGTGTCAGCGGGTGGGGGTGCTGCTGGAGAAGCTCAGGTGGCCTGGGCGGGGACCCTGTGTTTGGGGACACACTTACCTTCATACCTTTTAAGTGGCATCTTCCTTCTCTTCCCAGGACACTCTGGACTTCAGCCCACAGGTAACGCTCTCTAATCCTCTCTCAGGGACACATTCGGTTTCCCTAGAACAGAAGGTGCAGGGGACAAGCCAGGGGACAGGTAGCGGGAGCCTGGGTGTGGCTCTGGCGGCGGCTTACACTGCAGGGTGTCCTCCCACCTGGTGAGAGGCAGCTCTAAAGCAGCTGTGGCTCCATTGGCCTCAGAGCTTTTCTTCTCACTTGGGAGCCACAGCAGGAGGCCTGGAAGAGCATCGCCCCTGCTGGCTGGGCCTGGGAACAGCACTGTCCTCTGTCTGCAGGACTCCTGAGCTGAGGTGGCCATGGCGACAGGGGCAGGAAAGAACCTTCTGTCCAGCCCCTTCACCGCCTGAAGAGGTTTCCTGCTGGGCTCTCACTCCCCAAGGAGAGCCACTTGGGGCTCTGGCTGAGTCCTGGCTCCTGACTCCCAAGCAGCTCCTTCCTGCTGGTTCCTCCCTGCCCTGGACCTGGAGGCCCCAGTGTTGACTTCAGAACCTTAGCTCCATCCTCCCTGTCCCTGTGTGTTCAACCCTCGCTGTCTGCTTTGCACATTAGGTTACCTCTGCCCACATCCTATATAATAAAGAGCTAAAATGCAAATGGTCATCACACCTTCACGCCATCACACCGTGATGCCCTCATGCTGTCACAATCCATCACCAGGAGGCTGCGTACACAGCGGGTGTGCACAGGTTGTGGGGATGTATGTGTGCAGAGCCGCAGAGGCTTGTCTATCTGCTCCAGCCTACCTCTTTGGGACAATCCATCGAGGAGCTCCTGATGATTGGGAAGGCCCTACCTCTTGGGGAAATCAATTGCAGGGCACCTGCACTATCAGAGGGAAAAGGTCAGGCTGGGGAACCCCCTTACCCTGAGTGCACAAATTTCGTGCACCAGGCCTCTAATCCTATCTAATAATAGACAAACAGGGCAATTGACCATACCTTCGCTACACCTCCCATTGGCTAATCAGCATGATATGCAAATTAACCGACAACAAAGATTGCAGTTAATTTGCATACGTAGGTGCCCAGTGGCTATCGGCTACTGGATCCTGCAATCAGAGCTGAGAGGTTCCCTGCCCAGGCCTGATGACTCGGTCAGAAGTGTTAGGCCTGGGAATGGGCGGAGCCGGGATGGTGGGGTAGTGGGGGAGCCAGCGATGGTGGGAAGCAGGAGCGGAGCCTGTAATTGTGGGAGCTGGGGGTCCCCTGCCCAGGCCTAAAACCTCAGTCAGAGGCATTAGGCCTGGGCAGGGGTGGAGCCAGCAATCGCAGGGAGCAGGGGCAGAGCTGGCAATGGTGGGGAGTTGGGGCTCCCCTGCCCAGGCCCAATGCCTCGGTCAGAGGCATTAGGCCTGGGCAGAGGCAGAGCCAACCATTGTGGGGAGCTGGGGGTCCCCTGCCCAGGCACGGAACCAGTAATCACAGAGAGCAGGGGCCAAGTTGGTGATCGTGAGGAGCTGGGGGTCCCCTGCCCAGGCCTAATGCCTTGGTCAGGCATTTGGCCTAGGCAGGGGTGGAGAGGGAGATCGCGGGGAGCTGGGGGTCCGCTGCCCAGGTCTAACACCTTGGCCAGAGGCATTAGGCCTGTGCAGGGGCGGAGCCAGTGATTGTGGGGAGCAGGGAGGGAGCTGGCGATGGCGCGGAACAGGGGCAGAGCCAGCGGTCATGGGGAACAGCAGCTGAGCCAACGATTGTAGGAGCTGGAGGTCCCCTGCCCAGGGCTAATGACTCGGCCACAGGTGTTAGGCCTGGACAGAGGCCAAGCCGGCAATTGGTGTGAACTACAGAGGAAACACCTTTTCTTACTGCTCATTGGCTTAGCTGCCTGTATGCCACTGGTAATATTCTTAGTAACTTAGGTAATAAGAATCCAAATAGGTGATCTAGGGTTTTTCCACCTCACTCCTATAGAAAAAAAGGAAGGTCTGCTGCTGGAGGGTTAAGAAGTGTCATATCCTGTCCAAGCTGGTTTTGCTCAGTGGATAATGCCTCAGTCTGCCCACTGCTGGGTCTGGGTTCAATTCTGACCAAGGGCATGTACCTAGGTTGCAGGCTCCTCCCTGGCCTGGGCCCAGGTCAGGGCTCATGCAGGAGGCAACCAATCAAAAAGTGTTCCTCTCACTCTGATGTCTCTCTCTGTCTTTCCCTTTCTCTTCCATATTCTCTAAAAATCAATGGAAACATATCCTCAGTGAGGATAAAAAAAGAAAGAAAGAAAGAAATGTCATATCCTATGAAAGACACTTCTTGAAAATGCCTAAAGACAGTTGTCATTTTTTCATGGTGAAGGGACTGGAGTCCGTGTTGATGAAAACACCTTGGTGGCTGCGGTGACTGGCAGTGGCTGCAACAGCGGGGTGATGGGGCTGGTGCCTTCCCCTGATCAGCCCGGTTGCCTCCACAAAGGGAGGCCAGACTGTGGCTTAGGCCCGCTTCCCAAGGGGAGCAGGGAGCAGGGAGTAGGACAACCCCTGAGGGCTCCCAGTATGTGATAGGGGGCAAGCTGGGCTGAGGGACCGACCCCCCTCCAGTGCACAAATTAACTCAGCACCTGGTGATGGATTGTGACAAATTTTTGTGCACCGGGCCTCTAGTCTATATATATAAAAATCTAAGCGATCGTTACGACCGAAGGACCAGAACGACCGGAACAATGGATTGACTGGTCGTTATGACACACACTGAGCACCAAGAGGCAGACACTCAATGCTGGAGCTGTCCCCTGGTGGTCAGTGCGCTCCCACAGTGGAAGCACAGCTCAGCTGACAGATCAGTCCCTGTGGCCCACCAGCCTGGCAACAGCCACTTACTCCCTCAGTCGTCCTGCAGCTCCAATCTCCAGGAATGGGCCAAGGACTAACACTCCAGTGCAGCCAGCATGATCCCTACAGCGCCACTGGCCTCCTGAAAGTCGGTTTTGGGCACAGTGGCTGCTTCCCTGCCCTAGACGCTCCACAAGGAAGAAAGGATATAAAAGTGGCCACAAGTTGGCTTCTGACAAACGGTGCAAACATCATTGGGACGGATCTGGATCCCGGGCCAGCAAGGGCATCCCACCACCCGCTAGGAGGGCCAATCACGTCCCGACCCCCTTCATCCCCCTAGAGACCCCACCCATGCTCCAATTCATGAACCGAGCTTCTAATTTCTTTGTAAAGTTTTCCTCAATTAAATATGGAGTGAAATCATCTGCCTCACACAGCTTCAAGGGCAGGAAGTAGAAAGAAAAGGTTTCCTTGTTCCCTTCATGCTTTTTCATGAGCTTTCCATCCTGTAATTCGGCCTGGTTCCTGAGCCAGAAAAGAGCCTGCAATGAGCCTGGACAAGTTGGTCTCCTACATTGGTGTGCCTCAAAGACAAGCACACAGGATCCCTTGCTCCTGGGATATGGAAAGGAGACAACAAGTATACGAAATGCAGGCTGGCCCTGCGTTGGTGTGGCTCAGTGGTTGAGTGTCAACCTATGAACCAGGAGGTCACCATTCAATTCTGGATCAGGGTGCATGGCTGGGTTTTGGGCTTGATCCCCAGTAGGGGACATGGAGAAGGCAACCAATCAATGATTCTCTCTCATCATTAATGTTTCTATCTCTTCCTCTTCCTTCCTCTCTGAAATCAATAAAAAATATTTCTTTTTAATAGAGAAAAGAAAAGCAGGCAACGTGTAATGATCTGATGTCTTCATAATCATGTTCTTTTTGCTCTTTTTCTCTGATTTTTTAAAAGAAGTTACCTAAACCCGGTGCCTCTTGAAGTCCCCTTTATGAGACCAATGGTGGCTTCCTCACTTCTGTCTTTTTGCAACTCAGATAAATGCCTGCTGTGCTGACTCTGCCTTGAGATGCACCTTCCCCATGAGCAGGTCCCGGAGGCCATCAGGACAGAGCTGCCACTCTAGTGAACAAGACGCACTTCTGAGGCCTCCAGCTTGTGTGACAAATGCACTGTCTGTCACAGGAAACCCTGTGTGGACCTTATCTGAGCATCAACCAGGGCCCCTGCTGGGTACCCAGGGGAGTGTGTGGGTCCCTGATGTGCCATCAGCGTGCAATCCTCTGCCCTGGAGGGAATGTGAGAGACTCCTGTGGGGTGACCACAAAATGCGTGTGAGCACAGAACAGCAGAGTTTTATGCAGCATCTTGTTTAATAAGACAGAAGAGGAGAGCAGGACATATAGATAAACCTGTTCATTTCATCTGCCTGTTATTTTTCTACCTATCAGTCATCTACCTATAGTAACAAGGAATGAATTTTTAAGTGGTTGTCTACAGGGAAAAATGAGGGAATAGGTTGAAGGAATCTGTACTTTTCTGAATATATATATTATTTAATAGTTTTAACTTGAGGAACATTCAAATATGTTATGTAATAATTTAAATCAAAAGTTTTAGAAGGCAATACATGAAAACAAAAGAACAACAAAGTATAGCAATAGAAACAAACTGACAAGAAGGAGATGATGGGAAAAAGCTAAAACAGTAAATCAATCAAGCGTTCCCAGTCCAAGATGACAGTGAAGGAAAGGCCTGAACTCACCTCCTCCCATTTCACATTAAATTTCCACCTGCAGACAGAGCAGCTCCCCCTGGAGAGGAAAGGAGGGCTGACTGACAACTTCTGCTCAACCAACAAGAGAGAAATCCCACAGACACAGGAAGGAAAGACAGAGACATGGCACCATGGACACCCCACCCCAGCACTGACCTGCAGTGGGCAGGGATCCCTGAGGGTGTATGTGCAGATGTGCCCACTCAGGGTAAAGTGAAAAACAGTGGCTGAAAGGACACCTAGACTATAAGGAGGAAAATCCATTTACTAACCGAGAACATCTGCCAAGTGGGCGGGAAACTGAAGGAACACAATCCGATATCAGGGGTCCTGGAAAGAGCCAGTCATTCATTGACACTCTCCCTCCCCCTTGATCTCATGGGCAGGATATTATTCAGGTGCTTCAGCCAGCCAGCCTTGGTGATCAGGGCGCACACCAGGCCCAGATCCCAGGCCCCAGGCCCAAATGTTCTTTGGCTTGTCCTCAGGACTTCCACAGCCAATCCCACTCCAGCTCAGGGCCCCTTACCCCCAGATCTCCCCATGGCCTACTCCCACTATAGCTCCGGCTCGCCTGCTAAAGACACCTGGCTCACACAGTCTACAGAGGAGAGGCTCCTAAACAAGTCTCTCCTTCAAGACTAGGAGAGGTCATTGTTTCACCTAATTCATAGACACAAACACAGAGAGAAAGAGAGAGACAGCCACAATGAGGAGACAGAGAAATATATTCCAATAAAAAGTCTCTCCTTCAAGACTGGTAGAGGTCGCTGTTTCACCTAATTCATAGAAACAAACACACAGAGAGAGACAGCCACAAGGAGGAGACAGAGAAATGTACTCCAAACAAAGGAACAGGAAACATACCTACATACATACATACATACATAATAAATAAATACATAAATAAATAAGAACTAAATGAAACAGACCTAAGCAATTTACCAGATAAAGATTTAAAAGTAAATACTGTTTATACCAAGTATGCGCAATGAACTAGGGAGAGGAATACATGAACTCAGCGAGAACTTCAACGAAGACATTGAAAAATATTTATAACAACCAATCAGAACTGAGGAATAGGATAATTGAAATGAAAACAAAAATGCTCTGGAGGGAATCAATAGCAGATTAGTTGACACAGGAGAATGAGTCAGCAAGCTGAAAGACAAGGTAGTGAAAGTCAATCAGAATAGCAAAAAAGAAAAATATAATATTTCTGAAAATGAGGATAGTTTAAGGGGCCTATGGGGCAACATCAAGTGTGCAAACATTTGAATCATAGGGTCCCAGAAGGAGAAGACAGAGAAAGGGATGTAAAACCTACTTAAAGGGATAATGACTGAGAACTTCCCCAACCTGGTGAGGAAAACAGACATCCCAACAAAATGAACCCAAAGAGGTCCATATCAAGACACATCATATTAAACTTCCAAAAGTTATAGAATCTTTTTAAAAAATATACTTTATTGATTTTGTTACAGAGAGGAAGTGTTAGGAATAGAGATTTAGAAACATCAATGAGAGAGAAACATTGATCAGCTGCCTCCTGCACACTCCCCACTGGGTCTGTGCCCACAACCAAGGTACATACCCTTGACTGGAATCGAACCTAGGACCCTTAAGTCCGCAGGCCGACACTCTATCCACCAAGCCAAACCGGTCAGGGCAAGTTATAGAATCTTAATGGCAGCAAGATAAAAAGCAGCTAGTTATGTACATGGAATCCTTCATAAGACCATCAGCTGATTTTTCAGCAGATACAGTAATGGCACAAAATATTCAAAATGATGAAAGACTGAAACCTATAACCAAGTATACTCTATCCAGAGAAGTTAGCACTCAGAATTAAAGTAGTGATAAAGAGTTTCCCAGATAAGCAAATGATGAAAGAGTTCTCACCACTAAACAAGCATTAAAAGAAAAGTTAAGGAACCTTCTTTACCTGGAAAATATCAAAACTAAAAACAAGAAAATATTGGAAAGAAAAAATAAAGGCAAACAGTTGTAAGTGTAGCAGATCAACCAATTATAGAGCTAGAAGGAATATTAAAATACAAAAGTGGTAGAAGCATGTAAAAACACAGTAATACATTAAGGGATACACACACAAAAGAAGATGTAAAATATGATGTCAAATACATACACATGGGGGTGAATAAAAAATGTAGCTTTAGAATGCATTTGAATTTAAGCAACAATCAACTTAAAAAACATTGCTATAAACATAGCTTGTTATATATGAATGTATGGGAGCCCCAAACCAAAAATTTATAATACATACAGTTAAAAATGAAGAAAAAGAACCCAAACCAAACACTAAGAATGTACAAGAAAAGAGAGCAAGAGCCATAGCCAGTTTGGCTCAGTGGATAGAGCATTGGACTGAAGGGTCCCGGGTTTTATTCTGGTCAAGGGCACAGACCTTGGTTGCAGGCTTCTCCCCTGCCCAGGCCCTGGTTGGGCTCATGCAGGAGGCAACTAATCCATATATTTTTCTCACATAAATATTTCTCTCTGTATTTCCCTCTCTCTTCCTCTCTCTCTGAAAATCAATGGAAAAATATCCTTCAGTGAGGATTTAAAAAAAAAGAAAAGAGAGCAAGAGAAAAAGAAACAGAAAAGAACTACAAAAGCAATCAGAAAAAAAATTATAAAATGGCAATAAGTATATACCTATCAATAATTACATTAAATGTAAATGGACTAAATATTCCAATCAAAAGACAGGGTGACTGTATGGATTCAAAAACAAGGCCTGTGCATATGCTGCCTATAAGAGACTAACTTCAGTTCAAAAGAACACAGAGACGAAAAGTGAAGAGATGGAAAACGGTATTTCATGGAAATGGAAAGGAAAAGAAAGCTGCAGTAGCAATAGTTATGTCAAACAAAATAGACTTTAAAACAAAAACTATAATAAGAGACAAAAAAGGGTATTACATAATGATAAATGGATCAATCTAACAAAAGAACAAAACATTTGTAAATATCTATGCACTAAACATTAAGAACACCTAAGTATTTAAAGCAAATATTAATAACATAAAGCAAGAGTTGACTGTAACACATAATAGCAGGGAACTTTAACACCCCACTTAACATCAATGGATAAATTATTCAGACAGAAAATCACTAAGGAAACAATGGTCTTAAATGACACACTAGAATAGATACACTGAAAAGATACAGAAAATTCCAGCCTGAATCAGAAGAATATATATTATTTTCAAGTACTTGTGAACCACTTTTACAGGCCACCAGAAAAGTCTCAGTAAATTTTTTAAAAATTGAAATCATATCAAGAATCCTCTCCAATCACAACAGTATGAAACTAGAAATAAATCATAAGAAGAAAATTGGGGAAAAAACAACCAAAAACACATGGAGACTAAACAAAATGGTACTAAACAATTAATAGGTTAATAAAGAAATGAAGGAGTAAATAAAAAAAAAATATCTTGAGACAAATGAAAGTGAAAACACAACAATCCCAATTCTTGGGACACAGCAAAAGCACTTCTAAGAGGGAAATTCAAAACAATAGGCTTACCTCAAGGAACAAGAAAGAATTCAAGCAAACAATCTAAACTTACACTTAAAGTAACTAGAAAAAGAAAAACAAACAAGGCTCAAAGTGAGTACAAGTAACAAAGTAATTAATAAAGATAAAAGCAGAGATAAGTAAAATAGATACTAAGGAGATAATAGAAAATATCAATGAAACTAGGAGCTGGTTCTTTGAAAAGATAAACAAAATATAAAACTTTAGCCAGACTCATTAAGAAACAAAGAGAGAAGACTTAGATAAATAAAATCAGAAACAAAAAGGGAAAGTGACAAGCAACACCACAGAAATACAAAAGATTGTAAGAAAATACTATGAACAATTATATGCCAACAAATTGGACAACCTAGGAGAAATGAATAAATTCCTAAAACCATGTAATCTTCCAAGAGTGAATCATGAAGAAACAGAGAATTCGAACAGACTGGTTACTAGAGACAAAAGTGAATCAGAAAAGAAAAAGTCCCAACAAACAAAAATCTAGGGCCAGATGGCTTCACAGCTAAATTCTACCGAGCATTCAAAGAGGAACTGATATTTATCATTCTCAAATATTCCCAAAAATTGAAGAGGAGGGGAAAGTGTCCAAACTTATTTTATGAGGACCGCATTACCCTCCAAACAAAACCAGACAAAGATCCTGACTAAGATAAAGCAGGAGGAGAAGAGGAAGAAAAAGGAGGGAAAAGAGGAGGAGGAAGAGGAAGAAGAGAAGGAGAAAAAGCAGTAAAAAATGACTCTCTCATATCCCAGATGAACATGGATGCAAAAATACTTAACAAAATGTTAGCAAACTGAATTCAGCAATACATTAAAAATATCATACAGCATGATCAGTTGGGATTTATTCCCAGAATGCAAGAATGGTTCAATATCCACAAATCAATGAACAGAATACACCCCATAAACAAAATGGATTAAAAAGTCATATGACTGTATCAATAGATGTAGGAAAAGCATTTGACAAAATCTAGCATCCATTTATTTAAAAAACTCGCAGCAAAGTGGGCATAGAGGAAACATGCCTCAACATAATAAAGTCCATACATGAGAAACCCACAGCTAAAAACATACTCCATGGTGAAAAGATGAAAGCTTTTTCTCTAAGATCAGGAACAGGACAAGAATGCCCACACTCAGCACGCTTATTCAACACAGTATGGTAAGTCCTAACCACAGCAATCAGACAAGAACAAGAAAAGGAAATAGGAAAGGAAGAAGTAAAAATTGTCATTATTGGCAGATGACATAATACTACATCTAGAGAACTCTAAAGAAACCACTAAAAAACGATTAGAACTAATAGTGAATTCAGTAAACTTGAAGGATACAAAATTAATATTCAGAAACCTGTTGTTTCTATAGACAAATAAAAAACTATCAGAAAGAGAAATTAAGAAAACAACCCCATTTATAACTGCATCAAAAAGAAGAATATACTTAGCAATAAATTTAACCAACGAAGCCCTGGCCAGTGTAGCTCAGTTAGTTGACCTTTGTCCCATGTACTGAGAGGTCACTGTTCTATACCTGGTCAGGGCACATGCCAGGGTTGTGGGATGTGAGATTGATATCCAGTAGGGGATGTGCAGGAGGCAGCTGACCAATGGGTCCTCTCATCCATGTTCCTCTCTCCCTCTCCCTTCCTCTCTTTCTAAAAAAAAAATCAATAAAAACATTTTTTGAAAATGCTAACCAATGAAGTAAAAGACTTATACTCAGAAAACTATAAGACATTGATCAAAGAAACTGAACAAGACACAAATAAATGGAAGGATATACCATGCTCCTATGTAGGAAGAATTAACACCATTAAAGTGTTCATACTATCCAACGCAGTCTACAGACACAATGCAATCCCTATTAAAATACCAGTGGCATTTTCACAGAACCAGAACACACAATCCTAAAATGTTTATGGATCTACAAGGGATCCCAAATAGCCAAAGAAATCTTGAGAAAGATGAACAAAGTTGGAGGTATCACACGCTCTGATTTCAAATATACTACAGAGTTATAGTGATCAAACAGTATGGTACTGACACAAAAACAGACACACAGGTCAATGGAACAGCGTGGAGAGCCAAGAAATAAACCCACTCTTATCAGGTCAATTAATCTACAATAAAGGATGCAAGGATATACAATGTGATAAAGACAGTCTCTTCAATGAATGCTGTTGAGAAAACTGGGAAGATACATGCAAAAAAAATAATGAAACTAGACCACTTTCTTACACCTCATACAAACATGAACTCAAAATAAATTAAAGACTTAAATGTAAGACCTGGCACAATAAAACTCCCACAAGAAAACATAGTAGATTCTTTGACATTGAGCGTAGCAGTATTTTTTTTGGATATGTCTCCTCGGACAGAGACAACAAAAACAAACAAAAAAAAGAGGTGGTGGTTGGAGCGGGGGGAGGGGGACTTGCCTGGCCAGTGACTCAGTTGGTTGGAGCATCATGCCATACAACAAAGGTTTGTGGGTTCCATCCTTGGTCAGGGCCCCTGGTTGGGGCACATACAGGAGGCAACCAATCGATATTTCCTTTCTCTCTCTCTCTTTCTCCCGCTCCCTCCCCCCCTCCCTAAAATCAATAAGCATGTCCTTGGGTGAGGATTAAAAAAAAAAAAGAGTTCAACTGGTGGGGCTCAGAGGTTAAGTGTCGACCTATGAACCAGGAGGTCATGGTTCAATTCCGGATCTGGGCTCAAGCCAGGATGTGGACTCAATCCCCATGCCAGGGTTTTGGGCTCCATCCCCAGTAGGGGGCGTGCAGGAGACATCGGATCAATGTTCTCTCTCATCATTGATGTTTCTATCTCTCTTCCCTCTTTGAAATAAAGAGGGAAGAGTGATAGAAAAAGGGACTACATAAAAAAACAACACAAAAAAATAAAATTAAAATAAAATAGGGATCCATCAAACTAAAAAGCATTTGCACATCGAAGGAAACCACAATAAGATGAAAATGCAACCTGCTGAATGGGAGGTTATTTGCAAATGATTCCTCCAATAAGAGGTTAATATAAAAAATACATAAAGAATTCATACAACTCAACATCAAAAGACAACCAATGCAATTTAAAAATGGGCTGAGGACCTGAATAGACATTTTCCCGAAGAAGACATACAGACGTCCAACAGATACATGAAAAGATGCTCAACATCACTAAACACCAGGGAAATGCAAATCAAGTACAATGAGATATCACCTCACACCTGTCAGTGTCCCAATTATACCCCAATTAATTAATTATCTTCCTGGATTTAGTGGGACATACGCAGGTGACCAGGGGTCCGCAATAACGGCCTATCCCCTGGCTGAGGGCTGGACACTGGGAGCTGGCTGAGGGCTGGACACTGGGAGCTGGCTGAGGGCTGGGCACTGGGAATTGGCTGAGGTCATGGACACTGGGAGCTGGCTGAGGGCTGGACACTGGGAGCTGGCTGAGGGCTGGACACTGGAAGCTGGCTGAGGGCTGGACACTGGGAGCTGGCTGAGGGCTGGACACTCGGGCTGGCTGAGGCCTGGACACTCGGGCTGGCTGAGCGGCTGCAGTTTGTGGGGAGGATGATGAGGAACCCAGGCAGGGAGGTGTCATGGACAATATTCCAGGCAGAACTGACTCTATGAGGTCCAGGTCATCTAATGAAGGGACAGTCAGGAGAGCCCGGGGAGGGAGCAGCAGCAGGTCTACGCCCACGGGCAGTGAATTCAGAGATGAAGCAACAAGCGCCACCAGCTTCATTCCCCGTGAAGCCTCTCAACTCAAACAGGCAGACACCGCCCGCGGGCAGTCCCTTTGACAGGAGCCTCATCCCAAGTCCAAGAAGGAGGTGGTTCCCTTTCCTGTGAGGGCACATGCCAGAGCAGGTTCCATCCCTGGTGGGTCCCATGCAGGAGGCAACTGAACAATGTTTCTCTCTCTCCCTTCTTCTCCCTCTGAAGTCCATAAACATAGCCTTGGGTGAGGATTTGAAAAAATGCCTGTGGCTCTCTACATAACAACATAAACAAAAAATCAATATAATTAAAAAGAAGAAAGACAGCAATTGTGGAGTCACAAGCGGCCTCAGGAAGAAAAGAAGGGACCAGGGCCTCTGAGCCCCGAGAGGACAGGAGGGCCTCTCCTCGGCCTCCCTTCCGCTGAGGGGATGGAGTGGACTGTGATGGCCCCGAGTTGCCATGAGCACAGGTAACTGTGACCCCAACTTCGAGGTGACGGAGACCAGTGTCCAGGCCCCACTTACCATCGAGGGATTTGCAGACCTGTGGTCAGGAGCCCAGCCAGTTGTGGGGTGAGAGGGGCGTGAGCTTCAGGTGCTGGCAGCGAGGAGAACCACACACAGCACCTCCCACCCACAGAGCCTGACCCGGGTGCTGCTGTCCTCACTGGTCCCTGATGCCTAGGCACCCAGCTCGGCCCAGAGCCTGTCTCCTGGGGCCAAGGGGGCGCCAGGAGGAGGTCCCCCAATAGTGGGTCTGAGCACCAGGGAGAGGAGTTTGCAGAGAATGATGTGCCTGTGCTGGGCTGCATATCTGGCGCTTTGGCCAGGCGGGGCCCGCTGTGCTCTCTGTTCCTAGGACACATAGATAGGAAGGTGGTCACTGTACTGATGCTGTACTGTGTCGGGAACAAATTGTGTAAACAAGGCTTTGTAACTAACTTTGTGGTTTTTGCAAATAAAAACGCTGTAACTCCTGTAGTCGGCACTGCAGTTCAGCCTCTGCTTCGGCAGGGTGCTGTAACTGTAGTCGCTGGCCAGCTTAATAAAGGCTCCTAAATCTTGATCTGAGTCCCTGGTGGTTGTCTCCCTGAGTCACCCCATTACAGTGCCTGGCTGCTGTGCAGACTTCGAAGGTGGGAACTTTCCTTCAGGAGAACAGGAAGGGGAGGGGCATTGCCTCCCAGTCCCTTAGCAAGCCTGGGGCAGACCCTCTTCCCTCAAGTCCTGTGAAGGATCCTGCAGTGACATCAACCCCAGGGAGAGCACAGAGCCCTACTGGCCATCCCCCTGGCTGTGCCTCACCAGCACCTCCCCCTGCAGGCGGGGCTGGCACCAAGGAAAAGACCAGGCAGAGGGGGAGATGCTGAGCCCGTGGCCATCAGAGAAGCAGCCTGCACCCTCCAAGGAGCTCGGACCCTGAGAACCAGCGTCATGCAGAGCGGGGTGGGGGCAGGGCCAGCGCAGGGAGGGCTGCTCCTGCAGGACCCAGGCCTCACCCTCCCTCCAGATCGCCACCTGCAAAAAGAGCACTCGTCAGTAAGAGTATAAATGAGGCAACGCGGGCTGCCGGCCAAGCTGTGGCCTTCGTCCCCTGATGAGGCCCTAAAGGACGGATCCGTACAGCGAACTGAAGGGGGAGGGAAGGTGTGCACCCAGCTCACAGGTCTTGGACATGAAACCCACCTTCAGGGCACCAGGCACGGGGCTTCCTGGGCAGGAGCTGCTCACTGAGTGCAGAGGGAAGAAGCAGGCAAGGAGCTGAGGCAACACCCGACCCCCAAAAGCTCTTTGACAACCAAGGGTAGGTTCTCAGTGCCTAGAACTCCCCCTCCCCCTGCAACCAGGAGGCTTCCAGAACCAAGGAGGGCAGTGGGTGAGGAGGCAACTACCCAGGAGGGTTCAACCAAGAGGAGGGGGTGGCAGCCACCAGAACCCCCAAGGTAACAATGGCTGGATAACAACTCCCACAACCTGCAGCTCCAACCGGGCTCCCCAGCAACAGCCACCACCACCCGCACAGCCTGTGAGAACCCCGGGCCCGAGCTACAGCAGGAACAGCGGCCTCCCTGCCTCAGGTGCCAGCACCAGCAGCCCCACCCTCAGCAGCCACAGCCTAGTCACAGCCACTGCCTCCATCTCCTGCACCCGCCACAGCTCTGGCAGCTGCCCGGGCCCTCACCCACCCAAGACCTGCCTCAGCCAGTGCCCAGGGTCAGCAGGGGGCCCAGCAGTGGAACCTGCATTCTCAGACCCAGGGCCAGTGCCCCCGCCCCCAGCCCTCCACGGAACTGCCACTACAGGGGCCACCCTGATGCCCTGCGGCTTCTTCCTGCAGCACCCACCTGGCCCCCATCGGCCCCCACGGGGTCCTGTGCTGCTGGGGATGGTCACCCCAGGGCTGCTCCCTCCAGCCAGGCCCCCTTCAAGGGCTGCCCCCACACACAGGGCTGGCATTTTCCTCTGGACTCAAACAGGCAACAATGACCTCTGTTTCCTCTTCCTCCCCCACCTCCTCCGTCTTCCTCCTCTTCTTCTCCTCCTGCTTTTTGACTAAAGACACCCCTGCCCCCTCCAGGTCATACAGTGAGGCCCAGTGCTGAGGGGGTCCTTCTGCCCCCTGTCCCTCCCCCCACACCCCACCCCCAGCTGCCCAGACCATCACGCAGTCAGTAGTGAGTTCTTCCAGGGCCTGGTTGACTGTCTCCCTTTCAGGATTAAAACCAAAAAATCAAACCTTTTTTTTAAGTTTAAAACTATGTGGAGGGAGGAAGCAGTGACAGATTTTTTGGTAATTATGCTTTTTCTAATGTTTAGAATTTGTCCATTTTTACTCTGAATTGGTGTTAATATTTCATCAAGACAACCATGTCTTTGCTGAGTGAGTTAGGGGCAGAAATAGAATAGTGGGACCAGCTGTAATGATAAGAAATATGCATGGTGTTCTGTCTGCCATGAAGGTTCTGTGTGATTAGGGAAAGCACATCTCCGCTGGCTGGGAGCTGTACCCCAGGAGGGGACATGGGAGCCAGCATAGGGTGCAGCCTCCCCTCCTTTCCCAGAACTGCCCATCACCAGGAAAGAATAGCACCTTGTTGCTGGGACACCCCATCCCACATTGTCTATAACCTGTTACCATTACATGTGCCTACTCCCCCTGCCTGTAGTTCCTACTTCTCCACGTGACCTCTGTCCCCAACCCTATATAAGCAGCGGGCTTGTGGGGAGGGCAGAGCGGATTTTTGTGGTGACCTGCTGCTCTCCTGTGCTGCCACCAGGATTGGAATAAACGCTCACATAGGATTCAACCCTGTCTCTGCTTCATTGGCTCAAGTAGTGGAGAATAAACAAGTAATCTTTTCTGTCAAAGAAGGGAGTTTAGGCAGCTGCCATTTTGGCCCAGGTGCCTTGCAGCTCCCCTGGGAGCTGCAATTTTGAAATGGCAAAGGTCAACCCCTCCCTCCAAATTAGCCAATCACACAAGACTGTGAGCCTGAGCTCCAATCAAGAGTGAGGGACAGATCACGTGCATCAGCAATAAAAGCCCAGTGAGTGTGACTGTGCTTCCAACCCCTGTGCCAACACCCTCCTGCAGGAGTGAAGATCTTCCCTTGCCCTCAGGCTCCCAAGCATGCTTTGTGTTCTACCAGCACCCCTGACTTTGGGGCTCACCTTATTTCTAACAATTTGGGGGCTTGTCACTGCGGGGCTACTGGACCCCTCTCCTGAGGTGGCGTGCCCCGCAGCCATGTTGTGGGGCTTCAATGAGGAGGGACAGCCATTGCCTCGGTCGACTCCAAGCTCAGGATTGAGAGTCAGCCACGAACGTGGGAAGGGCCCAAGAAAGAACCAAGGCAATCAGGTGACCTCATGCATGAGTCACGGTGGGGCAGTGGACTGAGTACTAGTTTGGTGATTGGGTTGTGACTTGGATATAAAGCAAGTGCAGAGTTCTGATCTGCAGTTCCATTCTGTCTCAAGGGAAGCGGCCAGAGAGGGATAAAGCAGATCTCAGGGAATTTGAGACATCTCCATTATGGGAGGCTGAGCACATAGTCACTAGGGACTCTTGGGTTGTGCAATAAATCCCCAATATGGGGGATTGAGCACATAGACACAAGGGACCTGCCGAGGATGGAACCAGAAATTCTCGGCCAGGGAATGATCTCCCCACATAGCCCACTGGGAGATGCTGAGGTTCTGGGAAGGGCAGTCCCCGACCCAGCGACAGGAGACATTGCTCTGCTTCAGTGGTTTTCTTAATGCAGGACCTTCTGTGTCTGTGGGTCATGCCCGCTCATATGAGTGTTTCTGTTGATGTTTGTGTCTGTTTGTTGTTTGGTGTAATTTGTCTAAAGATGGGGCATGTCCGGCTCTGGGGATCCCAGCTACTGTGGCGAGGCTGACCAGGTGGCAGAGATTGCAGGGTCATCTCAGCAGCTGCTGAGAATTCTTCATCTTGGGGAGCTTCCTGCTTTCCATCCCAGGGTGGCAGCCGCCAGAAACTCTTAGCTAGTGAGAAGTTTTTGTCTGTGTGTCTGTAATGTCATTTTGGTTACTGATTTCTATCTTTTGGGGACTTAGTTTGCTGGGGACAAAGATTACACAGGAGAGTGGGCATCACAGGCAGGGGAAGTCAGCAACATGGGCTGGGGTGGGACTCCATTGATTGGACAAAAAGGTTAATGTCTCCATGATAATGGGCGGTTCTTGAGTGAGAATGGACCACATTCCAAGGTTGATTCCCAGATCCAAGGTTGAATCCCAGGTCCCAGGGACATGTAACTTAATATTTTGAGTTTGCTGAGTCAAATAGTAAAAAATATTGAATATCAAACTATTTTTAAATAACAGGATACTTAAATGTTAATTTCAGTATGCCTCATGTAGAGAATCTAGAGGATAGATTTGAAACTGTTAATGAATAAGTATTGTACTATTTTTAAAAATCTGAATATATTGCTAATCTGAGAAATGTTAATTCTAACTTATTGGATGAATAGAATAGGAAACTGCGATGGTTAAGCAGGAATTTGAAGTTATCTAGTATATCCTATCTTCCCTAACACAAGGACACTTAAGAGTAAATGATTCGCATTTTACCTCCCTAACCATAGGACAAATAGCTTATATCAATGCACTCAGGGAGACAGATATATGCATAACCCATGGACACTGACAGTAGTGTGGTGAAGGCCTGGGATGGAGGGCAGGGCCATGTAGAAGGGGTCAATGGAGGAGGGTAGGAGACTATATACCAGAAGCGTGGTGCACAAAGTGTGTGCACAAGGGGGGGGAGGTAGTGTCCCTCAGCCCAGCCTGCACCCTCTCTAATCTGGGACCCCATGGGGGATGTCCAACTACTGATCTAGGCCCAATCCCACAGGTAGTCAGACATCCCTCTCACAATCTGGGACTGATGGCTCCTAACCACTCAACTGCCTGGTTACCCCTAACCGCTTCTAACTGCCAGCCTGGTGGCCCCCTAACTGCTCCCTTGTCGGCCTGATTGACACTTAACTGTTCCCCTGCTGCCATGATCACCCCCAACTGCCCTCCCCTGCTGGCCCGATTGCCCCAACTGCCCTCCCCTGCAAGCCTGGTCCCCACAACTCCCCTCTCCTGCCACCATGGTCCCCCCAACTGCCCTCTCCTGCCAGCCAGGTTGCCTCCAACTGCCCTACCCTGCAGGACTGGCTGACCCCAACTGCCCTCCCTTGCCGGCCATCTTGTGGTGGCCATCTTGTGATGAAGTGGAGGTGGCCATCTTGTGGAAGCAGTCTTGTGATGATGTGAGGGCATCACGCGAGGGCATGAGGACCACCTAGGCTTTTATTATATACTAGAGGCCCGGTGCACAAAAATTTGTGCACTTGGGGGGTGGGGGGAGGGGAGTCCCCCAGCCCGGCCTGTGCCCTCTCGCAGTCTGGGACCCCTCAGGAGATAACGACCTGCTGGCTTAGGCCTGCTCCCAGGTGGCAGAGGGCAGGCCCAATCCCTAGGTGCAGCCCCTGGTCAGGCTCAGAGCAGGGCCAATTGGGAAGTTGGGGCGCCGCCCCATCATGCACAGAGCAGGGCGGATTGGGATGTTGAGATGCCACACTCAGGGTAGGGCCGACTGGGGGGTTGGGGCACCACCCCCTGTCACACTCAAGGCAGGGTCGATGAGGAGGTTGTGGGGCCACCCCCTGTCACACACAGAGCAGGGCCGATCAGGGGGTTGGGGAGCTCCCCCCTGTCATGCACAGAGCAGGGCAGATCAGGGGGTTGGGCGCTGCACCGTGTCACACTCAGGGCAGGGCCAATGGGGAGGTTATGGCTCTACCCTGTCACACACAGAGCAAGGCCCGTGGAGGGGGGTTGGGACGCCACCCTCTATCACCCACAGAGCAGGGCCCATCAGGGGGTTGGGCGCCACCACTGTCACACTCGGGGCAGGGACGATGGAGAGGTTATGTCTCTACCCTGTCACACACAGAGCAGGGCCCGTGGGGGGGGGGGGGGCGCCCCACCCTGTCACACACAGAGCAGAGACGATCAGGGGGTTGGTGTGCTGCACCCTGTCAAACAGAATTGCAGGGCAATCAGGGGATTGGGGAGCTCCCCCCTATCAGGCACAGAGCAGGGCCTGTGGGGGGGAGGGTTTGGGGCACCACACCCTATCACACACAGAGCAGGGCCGATCAGGGGGTTGGTGCGCTGCACCCTGTCAAACACAGAGCCCCATGGCAATCAGGGGGTTGGGGAGCTCCCCCTGTCAGACACAGAGCTGGGCTGATCAGGGGGTTGGGGCGTCTTCCCCTGTCAGGAACAGAGCAGGGCGGATAGGGAGGTTGTGGCCCCGCTCCCTGTCACACACAGAGCCACAGGGGATCAGGGGGTTTGGGCGTTGCCCCCTGTCACACTGATCCCGGTGCCGGGAGGTATATTACCCTTTTACTATATAGAATAGAGGCCTGGTGCACGGGTGGGGGCCAGCTGGTTTGCCCTGAAGGGTGTCCTGGATCAGGGTGGGGGTCCCCACTGGGGTGCCTGGCCAGTCTGGGTGAGGGGCTGAGGGCTGTTTTCCGGGTGGCGAGTGACTGAAGCTCCCAACCACTCCTTGTTTTCTTTTTCTTTTTCTTTTTTTTTTCTTCTGGGCCAGCTTTAGCTCTGAGGCCTCGCTGCTGAAAACATCGATACAAAGTTTCGTTCCGGCTGGATTTCAGTCCAGCTGGTTTCTGGGCTTTTGTTTAGCTTCTTATTTGCAACATAGTACATAGTTGCTTAGAGTTGCAACTGAGAGTCCAGCAAGTGAGGCGGGGAACGTTGGAGTCCGCAGCAAGCAAGCCTCATGCTCGCTTCAGTGCCTGGCTGCCGGCCGCCATCTTGGCTGACAGTTAATTTGCATATACTCACTGATTAGCCAATGAAAAGGGTAGCGGTCGTACGCTAATTACCATGTTTCTCTTTTATTAGTGTAGATATACACTAAGTGGCCAGATTATTATGACCACCCTATCAGTACTTTGTTGGGCCACCTTTTGCCTTCAATACTGCGGCGATTCTCCTTGACATTGATTCATGAGATGTTGAAAGGTGATGCAAGGAATCTGACACCATGCCTGATGAATAGCACTGTCCAGTTCTGTGAGATTTGATGGTTGTGGAACCAACTGTCTGATGGCTTTTAACTTCGTCCCACAAATGCTCAATTGGATTGAGATCTACTTATTGTAGGGGCCACCTAAGCAAGGTAAAGTCTCCCTCATGTTCTTGAACCACTCCTGCAAAATAAGAGCACCGTGGCATGGCTCATTGTCTTGTTGCAAGAAGCCATCTCCATTAGGATACGCCATCAACATGACAGGATGAACTTGATCAGCAACAATACTTAGGTATGTTGTGCTATTCAGACGTTGTTCCACATGAATTAAAGGGCCCAAATCATGCCAGAAAAACATGCCCCAAAGCATAGCACTGCCCTAACCTGCTTGAAGGGTTGTACTCATGCATGTGGGGGTGCATGCTTTCATGCTGTTTCCACCAAATTCTCACACTGCTATCTGCATGATGTAACTGGAAAGGTGAATCATCAGACCACGTGACTTTTTTCCAAAGCTCAGCTGTCCAATCCTTGTGTTCCTGTGCTTGGGTAACTGTCATGGTAAACAACCTGCTTCCCTATTTATAATGGTCCTGCCCTCTAGCAACTTCATCGCAAAATTACAGCTGATTTGCCTACAAAAGTCAAGTGGTCATAATAATCTGGCCACTCAGTGTATATATTTATTATTACAAAAATAAACATTTTAAAAAATAGGACCAAATGGAAGGCCTCCTAACTTGCAATCACCTTCCTCACCCTCTAAGCTCCCAGCACACTCACTCATCCATTTGCAAAACGGCTCTGTCTGCAGTGAGAGAGACCAATGCTCCCCAAAGGCTCCGACTTGTGTGCTCATCACTGACAGCGCAGAGCTGCCTCACAATAGGGCCCAATACATTGTTTCTGACACAACCAGACCAAACCTTCAAAGCACTAAATCAAAGCAATGCTTTTAATGGAGGAAATTCTAAGTTCCAGAAGAGGACCTTCCTACTTAAACTCCGACCTGCAACAGATGAAGCTGTTCATCTCTGATGCTGGTTGGTTCTCAGTACTGAGATGACCCAATCCAGGAACAAAGAAATGAGTTCCTCAGTTGGTGTTTTTGGGATGTGGGTGGAGAAGGGTCACAGTCCTCACTGAGTGAGACCTGCCTGCTCCCTGCCCCTGTCCTCTCTGAGCTCCAGCATGGTGTGTCTGCGGTTCCCCGGAGGCTCCTGGATGGCCGCTCTGAAGGTGATGCTGATGGCACTGAGCCCTCCCCTGGCTCGGGCCAGGGACACCCCAGGTAAGTGCACCTTGGGGGTGAGCTGTTGTGGGGGAGGAAGAAAGGGAATTAGCTTTGTCACTGTGTCCAGGCCATGTCCATTAGAAAATGGTGGCATTTTCCTCAGTGGCCACCTGCTTTTACCATATGGATCCTGATTATTTCCAGCACAAAAGGGGCTGGTGCTCGCCACTATGAGATGTGCAAGGGGCTCCATGTATCTCAGCTGTTTCTTCTCACCTCGCCTCCAGTAAACCCTCCCCAGCCTGTGTCCCCTTCCATCGGGGTCTTGAGAGGATTGAGAAATAATGATCTCAGACTGATTCCCACCCAGTGCTCCATTTATTGTATTGAGTTATCCCCAAGAGGAAAGTTTCTCTGGCATTTGGGGGGAGTCAAAAGGAATTAGAGAGTCTCTCTTTGAGGACCCTGTGTTCTGTCCTCAGCAGAATCTGTGATGTTGGTGCCTCTCCCGACTATGTGAGATGTATCCAGGGGCCTCCCCACCACCTCCTTTCCTTTCTTCATGAACCCCTTAAGAACGAAAAAATTCAGAGCAATAATTCCTATAAAAATAATACCTCAGGATTATGGGTCAGAGAGCATGGACTCACCTGACATCAGTTCAAGTGCTGAGGAAGTGACATTGAGACCTGGATGATGAGAAACCACCGTGAGAAGATCTAGAGGACAAGTGTCCCAGGGAAAGGAACAAGGAATGACCACAGTGTGGGAAAGTGTTTGCCATGTTGAAGGGGCAGGAAGAAGGCTAGCGAGGCTGCAGCAGGCAAGCAAGCTGGGGAGTGACACTGACATAGGAAGAGGCTGGGGGAGATGGGAGACAAACCATATTGGGCCCTGACAGGCAGGTAAGAAGTTTGAATTTTATCTGAAGAGACATGTGAACTGCTAAGGGTTACAAGGAGATTTCACGTATGCTTATTAAAAACAATAATCCCAGCTACCAGGGGGGATTGGATTGCAGGGTTCAGAAGTGGAGTTGGGGGCCCTTGAGGAGCATGGAAGAGCTCCCAGGTGACGGGCTTGGGCTTCAGTTAGTGTGTGCGGCAAAGGCAGCGGGAAAGGGGACGTGAGCAGATCTGGGGAGATATTTCTACGACTTGTTATGGATGAAATGGGGAAGGAGTCACAATCCCTAAGGATTTTATCTTGGACAATCTGAATAAACCTGGTTGAGCTGTGTATTGAGATGGGAATGATTGTGTAAGAAGTAATTTGAGGGGGTGGTTAGGAATAAATGTTTTATGTAGATTTGAAATGATTTTTTGACATTTGTGTGGAGCTGTCAAGAGGTTAGTTGAACACAGGAACCTGGAGTTCATGGCCGGCCAGGGCAGGGGGTTTTTGTGTTGGTGTCATTGCCACATGTGCTGCGTTAAACTCCAGGGAAGTGGAGAAGGGGGAGGAGGAGGAGGAGGCGGAGGAGAGAAAGAGAGAGAGAGAGAGAGAGAGAGAGAGAGAGAGAGAGAGAGAGAGAAAAAAGCAGAGGAGAAAATGCCAAAGGTGGAGCCCAGAGGGCCAAGGGCCAATGAGAGCAGAGGAGACAGAGGGGTGCAGTGTGTTGAGGGAAACCAAGAGAAAGTGATGTAGGGCAGTGAGGGGAAGTAGATTTTTCTAGGAGGGAGTAGCCAGATGGGTGAGAACCACTAGGAAGCAGGTAAGTGAGAACATGCAGAGCAATGAGCATTGAGTTTGGTGGACATGACATTCACAGACAGTGAGTGTATGAGATGGAACCTGATTGGACCATTGAAGAGAGGATGGGAGCTAAAGACATGAGGGATGATTACAGGTGACACTGAGCAGTGACCTCAGGAAGACTGTGCGCTGGGCTCAGGGAGTCAGGGGACCTAAAGAATAAGAACAAAGGAGCCTGAAGGGAAGCTGGGGGACAAGAGAACCAGAGATGCTCAGTCATCAGCAAGGAGCCACTGGAGTGACCTTGAAGGCAGAGGTGACTGTTATGAAAGCCACCAATTCCACAGCCACCGTTTATTAGTGACCAGAGCAGACAGTCACCACCTGGGGGTGAGGGTGGAGTCACCAAGACAAATCTGGTCTCTGAGGCATGGAGCAGCGTCACACTGGGCAGTTACTGTGCACCAGGCCTGCATTTGAGTGTGTGACTCTCATAACCATCCTGTCTCACCTGCAGCAATTACAGATTTAATCACCCATGGAATCTAATTCGGAGGTGGCATTGCCTTCACCTGAGATGTGCCCCCTCCCCCGCATACAGCAACCTTCCCCCACATCCTGTCACTCAGAGGCCCTGGCCCCACCCCTGATGGAACTTGGACCCTGTGGTCCCTGCTCCAGGCGCCCCTGTCCTGCCATCTCCCTCCTGTGTGGATGCGCCTGTGGTTGGGCTGTGATGGGCACTTTGGTGAATTCTCAGCTCCAGAGCAGAGGGCGATGCCAGTTTCCTTCCTGGGTCCCGGGCAGCTGGGGCCTGGCACGAGGTCCCCTGCCCAGGTGGTGACAGGAGGAGGAGGGTGTGGGGAAGGGAAAGGCTGCGGGGGGGTGGGGGAGGGGTGTGTCTAGGAGGAGGCGGTGATGGCACAGTCTTTGCCCAGCCTGGAGCCTGGAGCCCCACAGGAAGCCCAAAGGGTCCCCAGTGGCTGAGGGTCCCAGGAGTCTCCCTGCCCTGCAGCCTCCCTCCAGCCCCAGAGGAGGGGCCCCTGGATGCTGGCAATGGGGGTGCCGGGGTCCTATTGAGGAGGAAACTGGTCTTGCAAGGAGTCTCAGGCCATAAAAACTGTGAAAAATGCATAGCCCTAGGAAGGTTGGGGGGGAGGTCATTATCACTGGTCCCAGGACAGATCATTGGATATGGCCTGGGGACCCCCAATACCTTGGGGCCTTCCTGTAAGCCCACAAATGGGGGCAGAACCATATCTGCAAGACAAAGACTTCAAAAGGTTATATAAAGTGAAGCCTTCAGGGTGTTACTCATTCTGATTTGGAAATTATTCCCAGAGTTCACTATTGTTAATAAACGGGGTCCCTCCCTTTCTCTAGGAAGCATGCTTGGTATTTCTTTGCTCTTCTGCAACATTTGGTTCCCTGACTGAGAAACTCACCTCATTTGGCTCTTGCCTCCAGTGAGTGAATGGGGTTTGGAGTCCAGGGGCACGGGACAGGCCTACGAAAGGCACATGCTGCTTTTAGCAGAATTGCACCAGGGGGAACTCCAGGCACTCCTGGACCTCAGCCCAGGACCCAGCCGGCATCTAGAGAAAGTGGATGGACACCTCTGGACCTGTGGACAGAATCTGTAAGGTAGGGGCCCCAGTCAGTCAGGCCCACTCCAAGTGAGTAGAAGGGGGCTCTTGATCACCTCCCCGGAAGTCATAGGACTTCGTCAGGTTAATCAGGAATCAGGACTCTGGAGGTGAGTGAATTCAGAATCCATTAAGGAATTATGGGTTTACTCTTCTGTTTGTTTGTGTGTGGGACTAGCCAATTTGCTACCAAGAAGCAGGGCTGGATGCAGTCTTAACTCCTCCAGTAGGTTCTCACCGAGACGTCAGTAGAGCATTCGGGTCTGGGGCGTGAGTGCCGGGAGTGCCCCCATGCCCACCTGGGGAGTTGGGCATTATCTGCTCAGCTCCAGTCTGGGCTAGTCTACTGAGAGAGTGTGAGTACGGATGTTTGTCTGTCTTGGCATAATTATCTGTGATTAACTGGTCTGTGGGAAAGTGAAACTCACTTTGATTTTCTGTTTGCTCGTCTGGTTAAAACGTTTGAGTTACTGAAGGCTGAACCTGTGATGGTCTGCAAAAGTCTCAAGCAGTGCTGTTGAGTTAGTTTTCTCAGAGACGTTTGCTCTCTATCACAGACGGATAGTTGATAAAAATTTCTGTCTATGTCTGTGTAGTAGGGGCTTTGGTTTGCTCTGTGATTTTCCTGTGTTGGGTTGAAATTTTGGAATTCTCAGGTAGATTTAAAGGTATTTGCAGCTTTTCTTGTCACCTTTGACTGGCTGGGACATTCAGAGGTGGGGCTCACAGCTCCGCAGGGTGGAGAGATTTTACCACCCCTCCCCCCGCCCCTGCCTGTGCTGATTAACAATCTTTTTTTAAGGAGACCCTCTGGGCTTTTAGTAAATTTTCCTGCACCCTTGTCTGTTTCTAGCCACTGATCATCATGCGGTTGGGACAAAGTCAACCTACTGTTTTCAATTGCATGTTGGAAAATTTTCAAAAGGGTTTTATTGAGGACTATGGTATTAAAATGAACCCCAAAACACTGAGGAAATCTGTAAATTAGAATGGCCAGCTTTTGGGGTCAGCTGGCCCCTGGAAGGCTCTTTAGATGTAGGACTGGTCAGGGCGGTCTGAAATGTAGTCACGACAGACCCCGAATACCCATATCAGTTCCATTACATAGACAGCTGGTTAGGACTTGCTCAAACGTTGCCAACTTGGATCTGGTTCTGTAAGGTTTTAGTAGTAGGAGAAAAGAAACAGGTCTCTCAGAAGGGAACCCAACCCCTTGTTCTGCCAGGATCCCCTGAGGAAGTCCCGCTAGTTTTACCATCTCCATTTGTGCCACAGGCAGCACCAAGTGCTTCCCCAGCTGCTCTGAAAGGTCCAGAAACACCGCCTCCTCCCGTTTCTCCTCAACCAGGCTCTCCAGAGCCAGTTGGGTGGTGCTTGTGTTCATCCAATTAAAGGCCCAGGCCACAACCAGCAGGTCAGATGCCTCTCAGGGAGATCCCTGGTGCCAAAGTACTTGGCGAAGATGGGACCTTGCAGGAGGGAGGGCCAGTCTATTATTATCAGCCCTTTACCACCAGTGACATTCTGAACTGGAAACATCACACCCCAGCTTATTCTGAAAAACCCCAGGCCATGGTAGATCTCCTAGAAACAATCTTTCAGACCCAGAAGCCTACCTGGATAGACTGCAAGCAGCTCCTTTTCACATTCTTTAACACTGAGGAGCACATGAGAGTATTGACACAGACTTGGAAGTGGCTCCAGACCCAGGCCATGGCAGGAATATTAGATACAGACAGATGGGCCAGGGAGGCCCTCCCAGATGAGGAACCTGATTGAAATCCGAACTCAGAATATGGAAGGACTGGGCTAGAAAGATTTTGGCTTGCCTTCCTCCAGGGGGTCACCAACAAGAAGCCCACCAACATGGCTAAAATCTCTGAGGTCTTCCGGAAGCCTGATGAATGTCCAGCAGCTTTCTATGAGAGACTGTGTGAGGCATACCGGATCAACACCCCCTTTAGACCTGAGGCCCCTGAAAATCAAGCCATGGTAAATGCCTGCTTTTGTAGGCCAAGCCCAGCCTGACATAAGGAGAAAGCTACAGAAGCCAGAAGGATTTGCAGGAAAGAATGCTACTGAACTGCTGGAGATAGCTAACAAGGTTTTTATCAACCGAGACAGTGCAGCAAGGAAGGAGGAAGAAAAGAGAATACAAAGAAGGGCCAATATAATAGCAGCGGCTTTTAGAGGCTCAGGCTCCCAGACAGATCAGAAAGGGAAGCAAGAATACAGATCAGGGGGGAAAGGAAGAGCGAGCCTGAGATGAGACCAGTGTGCTTATTGTAAGAAAACAGCACACTGGAAAAATGAATGTCCCAAACGGCAAAGTAAAAAGACTGGGCCCCCTTTTCTGCCCAGTCGCTATCAACCAGAGCCACCTGAAGCAGATCTCATTGGGCTAGCAATCGCTGATCCCGACTAGGACAGACGGTTCTCACCTCAGCTAGGCCCCCACAAGCCCATGGTCAGAATGAACATTGGGTGCCAGACTGTGGACTTTATGGCTGATACGGGAGCTGAGCACTCAGTAGTCACTCAGAAAGTAGCGCCTCTCTCAGGAAAGGAGGCACCATCATTGGAGCTACTGAGGACCAGACTCATAGACCATTCTGCTGCCCTCGCTGATGCCAACTTGGCGGTCATCAAGTAATCCATGAATTCCTGTACTTGCCAGACTGTCCAGTGCTTCTAATGGGTACAGACCTTTTAGCCAAAATGGGGGCAGAAATCACTTTTGCTCCAGATGGCCCAGGACAGCTTCACCGAGGTAAGGAGACCTCCCCAATGATCCTGTCCTTAGCAGTGCCAAGGGAGGAAGAATGGAGACTTTAAAGCCCCCAGACAAAGCCCTCCCCATTAGAACTTGAATTAGAGAAGGAATTCCCGCTGGTCTGGGCAGAAGGGCATCCTCCAGGTCTGGCTAAGGATCACGACCTGGTGCTACTCGAGTTAAAGCGTGGGGCCCAGCCTGTTAAAATCCGCCAATATCCAATTCCAAGGGAAACACACCTAGGAATCCAGGTCCACTTAGACCGGCTGCTTCAGTGGGGACTTGTTAAACAATGCAGGTCTCCATGGAACACGCCTCTCTTGCCTGTCAAAAAGCCTGGGACTAACAACTACCACCCAGTGCAGGATCTACAGGCTGTTAATGAGGCTGTTATAACCCTGTATTCAGCACTGCCGAACCCCTACACTCTTCTGGGACTCATCCCATCAGAGGCGAAATGGTTTACATGCCTAGATCTAAAAGATGCCTTTTTCTAAAAGTTGGTGAGGGTTTGGGGTGCAGCAGGGAGGGAGTGGGGGAGGTGGGAGGAGGCAGTCGGTCTGTCTTGGCCAAACTCCCCCTGATCTGCACTGTCTTTGTGTTTTCAGCCTCTCTTCGCTTTCCAATGGGCCAAGGAGTAGTTCACTTGGACCAGACTGCCACAAGGGTTCAAGAGCTCCCCTAATCTTTTAGTGGAGCACTAGCATCTGATCTAAGTTCCCAGGACAGGACTTGGGGTGTGTTCTACTCCAGTATATAGATGACCTCCTACTGGCCAGCTCCACATGAGCTCAGTGCTGGGAGGGAACACGAGCCCTTCTGAGACTACTAACTGACACAGGTTGTCGGATGTCTAAGAAAAAGGCACAGATTTGACAGAAAGAACTCAAGTATCTAGGCTTCCGGATCACCCAAGGGAAATGAAGGCTAGGGACTGAAAGGAAGCAGGCAGGATGTGCCATCCCAGTCCCTAGCACCAGGCGGCAGATTCGGGAATTCCTAGGAGTGGCAGGGTTCTGTCGAATTTGGATTCCCAGGGATTTCAGACCTGGCCAAGCCTCTCTATGAAGCTTTAAGAGGAGAAGAGAAGGCACCCATCGACTGGGGTCCTGAGCAGGAGAAAGCCTTCATCACCATAAAGGCAAAGCTCACTGAGGCCCCAGCACTAGGGTTACCAGATGTGACTCGAGACTTTAATCTTTTTGTTCACGAGAACAGCGGGGTAGCCCTAGGAGTTCTAACCCAGGAGTTTGGACCCTGGCAAAGACCAGTAGCCTATCTCTCCAAGCGGATTGACCCAGTTGCCTCCGAGTGGCCCCCAGTCCTCAGGGCCCTTGCAGCCACGGGATTATTAGTCAAGGAGGCGGAAAAGCTTACCTTAGGACAAAACTTAAAGGTAAAAGTACCTCATGCTGTTGTCACCCTGATGGAAGCAAGGGGGCAGCACTGGCTGGCTCATACTCGAATGACTCAGTATCAAGGGCTGTTATGTGAGAATCTGCGGGTACAATTAGAAGCAGTGAGAACACTTAATCCTGCCATCTTTCTACCCTGAGCATGATTGCCTGGAAGTCCTAGGGAAGACTGCCTTAGAAGCTTTGTTAGGCAGGTGCTACCTAATTGCCTGTCTTCCCTCCTTGTGTGCCTCAGTCTCTCAGCGTTGCCGCCTCTGTGCTCAGAACAATGCTAAACAGGGTCCTGTGGGACCGATAGGAGTTCAGCACTGTGGCAAAGCTCCTTTTGAGGACTTAGAAGTCAATTTTACACAAATAGGGCCTAGCAGAGGGAATAAATACCTGATGGTCTTTGTTTGCACCTTTTGAGGCTGGGTCGAGGCATATCCCACTCGCACAGAAAAGGTGAGAGAAGTCACTAAGGCATTGCTGAAGGATATAATTCCACGGTATGGAATGCCTCTGACCATAGGGTCCGATAATGGCCCAGTCTCTGTAGCAGAAATCGTACAATAGGTAGCCAAGGCTTTAGGAATTAAATGGAATCTACATACAGCTTACAGGCCTCAGAGTTCAGGGAAAGCTTAGTGCATGAACCGGACTCTAAAGCAGCCTATGGCTAAGCTATACCAAGAGACAACCTTACCCTGGACAGATATCTTGTCTCTTGTAGTCCTGCAGGTGCGCTGTGCCCCAAGGGCCAGGGTAGGTTTCTCTCTCTTTGAAATTCTATACGGTAGACTCCCTCCCTTAATTTGGCCAAAGGGAGATTTGAGGGAAATAGGGAACTTAGAAATCCAGAAACAACTACAAGGACTTGGAAAAACTGTCTTTGAGGTCCACAGGTGAGTTATTGGCCGACTATCCATCTCCCTAGGAACAGCCGTACATCCTTATAAACCTGGAGACCAGGTTTGGGTAAAGGATTGAAAAAAGGATTCCCTCAAGCCTACCTGGAAGGGAGCCTATCCAGTCATATAAACCACCCCCACAGCTCTTAAGGTTGTAGGACTTAACACCTGGATCCACCACTCCCGGGTGAAGGCAGCCCAAACAGCTGAGTGACATCCAGTCTGAGTGGAAGGTGACCTCTGACCAGAAACACCCCCTGTGGATCACCCTCAAGAAGACAGCAGACCTGGCTGAGCAACCTGCTCCAAGGAATTCAGATAACACCCTGCTGAATTCTCCCTAACACTAATCTATCTTTCTTATCTCCTCTTAATGTAACATGCTCTAGTATTTCTGGATAATCACTAGTTTTATCTAATAATTCTCAGTATGTCTTTCTATGAGTGCCAGAGGAATCCGAGACTAGTACCAGGAGGAGAACTCATCTGCTCTTGCTGGGACACAGAAGCACCATAAAATTACTGCTAACCACACAGCAAGGAAACAAAGGCCTTATCATAAATTGTTGGATTACACCTTGTCATGCCATCCTTTGCTCCTTGCTTAGAAACTTGCTACCCAAATATGCTAGACTGGGTAGTCCACGAGAAAACCCAATCAAGCCAGATTTTTGTTAGCTATACTCATCAGCCTGAGGCATGTTACGACTCCACTACCAAATGCACGTGGCAGGGGGAGGGGGATTGTATTAGATAGCACTGGTCATGGCCAATGTGAAGCTAACTAATGTTGCTCCTATTGGTTTCAGCAGTACACAGGGCCAACATCCAACAGGTCACCTCCCAGATGAACTGTGCAACTCTACCCCCAAGGCTGAAAACACCACCTACCCCTGGTGGCTCCCTGCAGGAATATTCTATGCATGTGGGACCACTGCTTACCTCTGCCTGCCTGAAACCAGAAGAACTCTCTACAAACCCCTCTGAGAGGAAGAAGCAGGATGCTAACCCCTTGGTCATCATCCCTTTCCAGCAGGAAGTAGCTAAGAGCGGTCGCCACCCCTGTTCATCATAACATCCCGTGGTCTTTGCTCCACAGGCTAAAAGAAGCTTGTAGAACAAGGAGGGTGGGGGAGAGATGAGGAGGAAACTGGTCTTGAAAGGCGTGTCTGGCCATAAAAACTGAACAGTGTACAGCCCTTGGGGTGGTGGGGGAAGGTCATTATCACTGGGCCCAGGACAGATCATCGAATGTGGCCTGGGGACCCCCAACACCTGGGGGTCTTCCTGTAAGCTCTCAAAAGAGGGCAGAACCATATCTGCAAGACAAAGATGACAGAAGGTTATAAAAAGTGAAACCCTCTGCCTGTTACTCACTCTGATTTGGAAATTATTCCCCGAGTTGACTATTGTTAATAAAGGGGTCCCTCCCTTTCTCTAGGAAGTGTGCTTGGTATTTCTTTGGTCTTCTGCAACACTGTGTCCCACTACCTGGGTACCCCATACTAGGCGTCTCCGCCATCCTCTCTCACCATCTTGATGGGTCTTTCCTGTCCCCACAGCGCATTTTTTGCAGCAGATTAAGTTCCAGTGTCATTTCTCCAACGGGATGGAGCAGGTGCGGTTCCTGGAGAGACACATCTACAACGGGCAGGAGGACTTCCGCTTCGACAGCAACGAGGGGGAGTACCGCGCACTGACCGAGCGGGGGCGGCCCGAGGAGAAGGGCTGGAACAGCCAGAAGGACATCCTGGAGCGGAAGCGGGGCGCAGTGGACACGTTCTGCAGATACAACTATCGGGTGTCTGAGGGATTCTTGGTACCTCGGCAACGTGAGCGCAGAGGTGGGGTAGGGGGTATTGGCCCCATGTGCGGGGGGGGGGGGGGGAGAGGGGGAGGGCACGTACACAGGGCTATGATTAGCACCCGTGAAGGGCCTGAAGGCAGCTTTGGGGACCCTGTGGTCCTGTCCTGGGTAGGAGAGTTTCTGGGGGTGCCCAATCACGTCCAGTTGGTGAGGGTTTGGGGTGCAGCAGGGAGGGAGTGTGGGATGAGAGGTGGGAAGAGGGAGTCGGTCTGTCTTGGCCAAACCCCCCCTGACCCTGAACCCCTGGAATAGGGGTGCTGGGTGCACAAGCCTTTCCCTGGGCGGAGGGTCAGGCTGGGTGTGAGGGGCGGGGCCTCCGAGCCACCTCTGTCCTTTCTGAGCTCCTTTCAGGTCTCAGTGTCTTGTTCCCCCCTCAGTGCCCCTGTGTTCACAGAGGGGGTGATGGTGAGCCAGGTTCTAAATTGTAATTTTGTTACTTAACTCACTGATGTCACATCTACACAGGCTGACAGCATTTAAGTCATTACATGTTAACTGTTTAGAGTTCTTACAATTTGCGTTCTGTTTTGTTATATCTTTTTTAATGTTGTCAATTTCTCGGTTGAAAAAATGTTTTTTTCTTTAAATTTATCCTTCTTTGATTTCAAAGGTTCTTGAACATTTTCCACATACGTGTTGGCTAATCGCTGTTCCTGCTCTAGGAATGGCCTATTGTCCGTCATCCCTGGGGTCCGGGCCTTTTTCTCAGTGATTTTCTGGGTTCTCTAGGCAGCAAGAGGGACACTTTGCTAACATTGATGCAGCATTTTCTCCAGCTCCTGGTTTGTGTTTTGATTCTGTTTTATTTCTTTCCATGTTAAGAATTTAAACATCTTTAAGGTAATGAAATGCACTCAGAAGTTGCTAGCAATGATTTACCATCAATCTTAAATCTACCCTTTTGAGGTGCAGTAAAAATGTTTCCCCCAAGTTTCTTCTCTCCCTTCTCCTCCTCCTCCTCCTCCACTTCCTCTCCCTCCTCCTCCTCCTCCTCTTCCTCCACTTTTTCCTCCTCCTCCTCTTAATCCTCCTCCTCCTCTTCTTCCTCCTCCTCTTCCTCCTCCGCCTCTTCCTCCATATTTTTCTCCTCCCCTTCCTCTTCCTCCACATTTTCCTCATCATCATCTTACTCCTCTTCTTCCTCATCCTCTTCTTCAGCTTTTTTCTCCTCCTCCTCCTCCTCCTCCTCCTCATCCTGCTCCTCCTCCTCTTCCTCCAAATCTGTATTTATTGAGCCTAGTCTCAGGCTGGAAGCACACATATGAATGAGTCCCAGCCCCTGCCTTGAGCTCAAATGTCAGCTTGAAAAGAGAGATAATTATAAAATGACAACAATCCCAATAACAGGTTGGGTTCTTTTGAGAAGGAGCGGGTTGCTCACTGAGTGTCACTGCCAGTGTTATAATGAGTGCTGCCCTGCTCCTCCCTCTCCCTCAGGACTCAGCCCCTGGAGCTAGGGAATCACCGTCTTTCCTGCTTCCAGGGGAACCATCTCTGTGTTCTCAGGTGTGATCGCATTCCCAGGACTTCACACCCTGAGTCCCCATCTCCCCAAACTGTTCCCCAGCTTCTCACCACGGCTTTCCTTATGTTCTCTCTCCATATGTGATAAACAGCTGACATACAGTGACGGTTACGTTCCAGCTGCTGTTGTACATATTTTAGGCCCATTGGTCCTCATATGTCCTTAAGCGGTGAGTTAGTGTTATCACCCCCTTTGTAGGTGAGGAGCTGAGCAGAGAGGATCTCCCAAGGTGTAGACCAGTAAGATAACACTTTAACTCACACACTCTGTGCATCGGAAATATTTGTAAACACTTCATTCAACAGTGAATAACTGTTACAAGATATGAAAAATTCCCCAAATGTCCTCAAAGTCTCTCAAATCCAGCAGCCTGTGATGTAGGCAGAGATTCAAGGCCCATGGCACTACCTCCTGCGGGGCCACAGGCTGGGTTTGAGATGGGCTTGCCTGGGCCTAAAGCCTGGAGCTGGAAACGAGGCCGAAAGGGAGCAACCAAAAGGCCTGCCTGTCTTGCTCACATCTCCCTCCGCCTTCTCTGTCCCAGCTGAGCCCACAGTGACCGTGTATCCTGCAAAGACCCAGCGCCTGCAGCACCACAACCTCCTGGTCTGCTCCGTGAACGGCTTCTATCCGGGCCACATTGAGGTCCACTGGCTGCGCAACGGCCAGGAAGAGGAGGCCGGGGTGGTGTCCACGGGCCTGATCCGGAACGGGGACTGGACCTTCCAGACCCTGGTGATGCTGGAGACAGTTCCCCGGAGCGGGGAGGTCTACACCTGCCAAGTGCGGCACCCCAGCAGCACCAGCCCTGTCACCGTGGAATGGAGTGAGACGCCCTCTGACCTCACACGCCCCCCCCCCCCACACACACACACAGGAGCCTTTGCTTGTCCCTGAGGGTCAGGGTCCCATCTCTCCACACCCCGTTTTCCTTTGCTCGTGTCTCTCCTTCAGCACAGGCCGCAGGGTAGCCCTGTGATCGCTTGTGTGGACACCCATAGCCCTGGGAGGCCGCCATGCCTGCCCTACTCTGAATTCCCACACTCTCCCCATCATGGTGTCCCTTGGCCCTGGGCACCATCCCCTGTGGGCTGAGCTGCCCACTGTGATCTTGAAATAGGCGCGTCCTCCACAGCGTGGGGGACCTTCCTGCCGCGGGGGAGCCCCATCTGCTCTGCTGTCTGCAGCTCTGTCACCCGGGCCAAGTCCTGGAGGTCACCAGCCTCGGTCTCCGCAGCCTTCAGAGGCCGAAGCAGTGGCCTTGGGTTGGGTGTGAGGGGACCTGAGGTGATTGCCTGGGCCTTGTACCTGCTCAGTGTGACCTCAGTCTCTTTCCCAGAAATGGCTATTGTTCTGCTTCTTCAAGGGCTGCCTCTCCCTTGCCTCCCCCCCCCCCCACCCCCGGACTCCCCGCAAGCTCTCAATCCCAGGGTCTCCATTAGAGAAGTTGCTTTGGGCTAAAACCCACTGAAACCAACTTCTTCTCTCAGGGCCCCAGTCTGAATCCGCAAGGAGCAAGGTGCTGAGTGGAGCTGGGGGCTTCGTGCTGGGGCTGCTCTTCCTCGGGTCGGGGCTGCTCATCTATCTCAGGGCTCAGAAAGGTAAGGAGCTGCTGGCAGCCCAGGCCCGAGACGGTGGGGAGAACTAGGGCTTTGCTGGGTGAGCTCTGGGTATGGCAACGCCTTAGAAGCCTCTCTTTCCCTGTCGGTCTCACATGTCCTCGAAATGCAGAAATAACCAGCTCCCGGTTACTTAGGTTTGACTCATGAGGAGTCATGGCTGTGGGGGTTAGAGAGGGGTTAACACGCACGGGTTTTGGGTGCAGATCCTGGGGCACATGGAAGAGCAGCCCCTGCGGTCACTAATGACACTGGATGTGACGGCTTTGGGGCCACTGCTCTCAGCTTCTGCTCTAGTCTCTGCTCTGGTGTCAGCGGGTGGGGGTGCTGCTAGAGAAGCTCAGGTGGCCTGGGAGGGGGACTCTGTGTTTGGGGTCACACTTACCTTCCTATCTTTTAAGTAGCATCTTCCTTCTCTTTCCCAGGACACTCTGGACTTCAGCCCACAGGCAACGCTCTTTAATCCTCTCTTAGGGACGCATTGGGTTTCCCTAGAACAGAAGGTGCAGGGGACGAGCCAGGGGACAGGTAGCGGGGAGTCTGGGTGTGGCTCTGGCTGCTTACACTGCAGGGTCTTCTCCAGCCTGGTGAGAGGCAGCTCTAAAGCAGCTTTGGCTCCTGTGGCCTCAGAGCTTTTCTTCTCACTTGGGAGCCCCAGCAGGAGGCCTGGGAGGGCAGCGCCCCTGCTGGCTGGGCCTGGGAACAGCACTGTCCTCTGTCTGCAGGACTCCTGAGCTGAGGTGGCCATGGAGACAAGGGCAGGAGAGAACCTTCTGTCTGGCCCCTTGGCAGCCTGAAGAGGTTTCCTGCTGGGCTCTCACTCTACAGGAGAGCCTCCTTGGGCTGTGGCCCAAGCTGTTAAAACAGCTCCTTCTCCTTACATCGCAGCCTCTTCCAGGAAGCCTTCCTTGGTGAAGCTACAGCCCCTGCACCAGGTCGCACGGGGGTAAGGGGAGTGTCTTTTATGCTGTGCTTTTACAGGTCACTGGATGCAAGCTGCCCCAGTCAATGGGGTGACCTTGAGAGAGGAGGTTCCCTTCAGCCAAGAGCCTGCAGCCTGGAGGGTCTTAGGCCTGATTCCAGCAAAGGCACCTGCCAGGGGTAGGGGCTCACCTGGGTGCTGTCAGTGGGAAAAATATCCTTGGGTGAGAATATACTAATAAACAAACAAACAAACAAAGTCATAGTACATGGTATTTTCTAACTGAAAGGGCGAGGGCTACACCCTCCACCTTGCCCCAGGGTAAGGGCTACGTCCTCCATCTTACCTTGGCCACGTTCTTGGCAAGAAGGTTCTTCCCGGAAGTCTAAGACTCTGCTAGCCACACCCAGGAACAAGACATCGACTTGCGCCTGGCCAATCGGCAGAGCACAGTCCTTTCTCCTCCCCTTACTCCAACCCCCGCTTTAAAAACCATCTCTAGGCAGGGTTCTCTCTCTTGGCCACTTGGCTAGCCGATGTGTCAGTGAGTCTGGTGGATGGAGAGCTCAAGCTAGCTTGAAATACAGATTCTTATGCTTTTGCATCTGATTGGATGGCTCCCTGATGTGGTTTCTTGGGAATCTTGAAATCTGGGCATAACATTTGGGGGCTCGTCCGGGATTCCCAAGACCATCCAGGGACCCCCAGTTCGAAGAGTCTGCTTGGCCGCGGTAAGTGTCTGTGTGTTGTGTATTCTGTTCTCTGTGATATCTCTAAGGGACTTGTCCTGTATCTGGAGGAATGGCTTCTAGATGGTACTCACCATCAAAACTCGGACTGGCTAAAGGTTCAAATCTGGCCTATCTTTTAAAAAAGGTAGAAGAGAAGCATTCCTAGGCAGTTTTCTACTGCCTCTGTTCAGGGACTTGTTCTTTATCTGTCCCGTGTGAGCTCACTTCTGAAATCTGTATTCGCCCACATTGATAGTGGACGCACGAGGGTCAAGGGAGGGAGGAGTCGGGGGACGCCCCGGCACTCCATCTGTAGGGGTGTAATTTTGCTTCCGCAGAGTCGGGAGGTCTGTAGAAACCCCAATCTGAGACGAAGTGGGTAGCTCCCGCCAGTTTGGCGTAAGCCATCGTCTGTTGCTTCCATGGATTTGGAAGGCTGTTTTTTGGGCCTTGTTTGTCTGTGCCTGTTTCTCTGTTTTCTGTGGACTTACTGGACGGATGTTATGGGATGGACTCAGACTGCTCCTTTGGGTGTTATGATTGATCATTTCAAGGAAATTGGGGGAGGCTTTAGAGCTCCCTCAGGAGTTGGGAAGTTGTTAAACTCTGAATGAATGTCTGGTGAAAGTATGTGAGTGTAAAGGCAGGGGAGGGGTCCCCGCCCACCTGCACGCCTCCCAGGCAGGGAAGGTGAGCAGGGATCACTGTGCCTCGGGCCACAGGAGAGGAAAAATGCGCCTGGATGCAGAGGCTGAGGCCGGCGCACCAAGGCTGCTTGCTGCGCAGTAGGGGCGGGCGCCCGGGGGCAGGTGTGCAGGAGCTCGGCGCGTGGCAAGCACAGCCCTCGCCCCGGAGCCCATCTGCACCGCGGGCCCAGGCGGCGGCGGCAGGGGCGGCGGAGGCGGGCTGGCGTTGGCCCCCAGGCTTGTGGCGAGTGAGTGGAGCCCGGTGGAGCTTGGGGGGCGGGGCTGGCGCGTTGCTCGCTGGAGGTGGAGCGGCAAGGCCCCCCCCCATGCCCCCCGGTGGCGGCGGGTCCGGGGGAGGTCCCCCACGGAGCCCGCGGGATGGACACCTGGGGTCCAGCGGCGGCGGCAGCGGCAGCGACTCTGGACGGGTGCCGGGCCCTTCCCATAGAGATCGCCCCAGCTAGAAATGTAAAAGTTTTAAAATGCATCCGGGATTTCTGTGCACGTGTAAAGGGAAAAGACCAGTTTAAAAACGAGTGCGCATAGTTTTGAGCTGAACCTGACCTTTTGCTGTGTACAGAATAAAAACCCGAGACTTTTTTGGCCTTAAAAATGGTAGAGATGAACTTGACAAAGAAATGTTCGGATTGAATTGGGAAAAATTGTGTTATTGTGGTAACTAAATGCCTTTGCTTATTGGTACAGCCACCATTTTGGGCTCCAAGCCTTGGCAGCCGCCGTGTTGGCCGCATGGTTTGTCGCTCCCCTGGGGGCCGCCATCTTGAAACAGCAAAGGCCCCTCCCTCTGATTTAATCAGGGGTGGAGCTTTAAGGCGGAGTTTTATGGGGCAGAAGTAAGCTTGCCTCGAGGATTTATTTTTAAGCTAATCTCTTAAATCTAGAAAACCCTGCTTTCCTTAAACTAAGGACAATCAAAGGTTATGTCAAAGTCTTTAAAAGGGACTGATAGCAGTAATCCAATTTCTAAAGTCAGATAGAGACTGTGGTTTCATGCTGATATTCAAGGGCATATTTTTCCTTTTCCTGGGAGGGACAATGCAGCTGTCCCAGGGTCGGGAGGGCTCCAGCTAACTTGCAACTCAGTGTTTGGGAGACCCAGGGTATGCCTAAGTTTAACCTAGGTTACCCAAAGACTCTAGATAATGTGTTTACCCACAGCTGTGGTTTGGATTGCATGCTGTCTCTGCTTCTGTAAATTGATCTGTTCTTATTGCTTAAATATGTATCCTTGTTGTTAAATTTGAATGTATTGTTAATCTGAGGAATGTTAATTATTTATGTGTCACCTAAAAATTAAGGCTAAATGGTTTAACTGAAAAGCATGGCTTTGGTGTGATGGGAGGAAAGAAATGCTGAATGGATGGTAGGCCAATAAGCTGGAACTGGTCACTGGTGGTGGATTGTGAGAAGGGCTGGACATTGCCTAACTTCTCCTTCCTTGGTACCCCTGAAACATCAGAGGGTACTTCTGGCCTTGGTTTTCTTGGTTTCTGGTTTTGGATTTGTTTGTTTGTGATAAAAACCGTTTCTATCTGAATGAGACATAGGTCAAGATTCCTGTCCTGGGATGTGGGAAAGGCCCCCACATCTGTTCCTGTCAGGCCCCCATCAGGAAATTTGGGGGCGGTGTTCCTGTTATCTGCTCAAGAGCCCAAGACTGTAAAGATACTTGTTTACTGAAAAGGTGTAAATATGTTTGTAAACACCTCTGTCTGTTTGTTTGCTGGGAACTTTGATTTGCTATGTGATATTCTGTGCTGGGTTGGGATTTTTGAAATTCTAGGGTAAACTTAAAAGGTATTTATGGCTTTTCTAGTCTGATTGGGACATTTAAGGATGGAGCTCACAGTTCCTCAAGGCAAAGATTTAATGGGCCCTTCCCCCTGCCTGTGCTAAATTAGATAATACAGGCCAGTACTGAGTAAGGAAAACAATGGACCTTGAAATCTATAAAGATAGGCGGGAATGAAGCTGGTCTAATATACTGAAAGGGTTTGATACCTATTGCAGCTAGCAAAGGAGGGTCTGATACCCCCTCCTAGCGCACTCCCTTGAAAGAGGCCTGGTTGCTGCTCTGCCACAAAGGGAACTGGTAGAAACAAACCATGGAAACTGGCGGGGAATGGGTGGCTCTCCTATCATGCTTAGCAGGCCACCCCCTATCATTCCTAACCTTAAAGCTGACTTTCTTGCTGCAAGAATTGTCTCTTTCCTTGAGAGGGCTCCAGAGGACGCACGAGGACATTTGGCCACTCCTCCGCGCCATCTATGAGACCAGCCCAACCCCAACTCCTCATCGACATGGACCAGGAGATTGGGTCTACATCAGAAGACATCATCAAGAAACTCTTGAGCCATGTTGGAAGGGTCCCTACACTGTGGTGCTAACGACCCCCACTGCTCTCAAGGTAGATGGCGTCACAACCTGGATCCGGTCAGCGGACCCATCCATGGTCCAAAAGACTTCATCACCAAATGGAGCATCGATCGAGATCAACACAACCCACTCAAGCTCAAGCTACGGTGTGCTCCACCTGCCTGATGCTGGTAACATGACTCACGATCACTCCTGTCACCAGGAACCCCCACAATAGACTTAGATGATACCTGCATCTTCATGGACATGGCTCCAAAGAGACAAGGACAATTCATAGGAAAATCAGGAATAGACTTTAGTATCACATGTTTAGTATGTTTCATTGTATTGATATGTTATATTGACCTTTGATTCTTTTGCAGGTTTGAATGTATGTTGGCTGTCCTGGAAGGGAACTATATGGGGTGACCCCCAAAAGTAAAGGGTGACTAGCTGCCAAGAGGGCAGGTGCCCAACTGGGCAGGGAACGGTGCCCATCAGGTTTTGGTCTCTGTTGAGAGACAGCTAACAGTTGGCAGCCTGTGTACTGCTTGCAGGCCTTTGTGACCATGCCCATGTCAGGGGTAGTCTGAAAAAAGCCTGTTTAGAATACAAGGTCTGAGGCATGGTTATACATAGAAAGAAAGTTTAATGCCAACAATTAAAAGGAATTGGCAAGGAAAGTCAGAAAATCGTAAAGTAGATCAGTATGTCTTTCTTCTTATGTAATTCCTCCGAAATTTGGCAATGCTAACATGGCAATACATTTCTTTGCATAGATTCAAAAAGACCGGTTTCTAATAGTGGTTTTATTAACAGAAAACTTTGACTGGAGTATCATGTTTTAAAGAGCCCTGTCTGAGCTCTAAAGACTTGAAGCCAATAAAAATGCCACGAAGAAAGCCTGGTGTCCTGCTTGGAAGCCCTGAAGATGGCTGGTGCTGGAGCATCAGGCCCATGCCCTACCATCACTGGCGGTTGGTAAGAGTAGAAGGGGAGCAGTAAAGATGTCTCTGCATCCTTGCGGAACCCCCACACACTCTGGGTCGCAACAAGTAGGAGGGCTACTGAGATGGGCCTTAAAGCCTGGAGCGTGGGCTCAGGTGGAGTTGCTACAGGTGAGGGATTCACCTAACTCAGCAGATACTGCAGGTGGGCCTGATGGCAGCTGGGTGGCGTGGCTTCCTGGCCCTACGGGGCACGTTAAGATTCAACCATGAGATTCCAGCAAAGGTAATCAGTTACCATTCTTGTTATGTTTATGCAAACATAATCTTAATTTGGCTTTTTGATAGCCATGGAGGAATTTTAAGAAGAAAAATCCTATTTCAATAGAAGTTGTTAAAGCTAAAATGGTTTCTTCCCCTTCCACTAGGCCATTTGTTAAGATATGCCCAGTACGGGCCTCTAGCACCGGTGGAATAGAAATGCAGTCCATCTCATGATTGAGCCGGAAGTTCCAAGACAAAGGGGGGAATGAAAGGGCGAGGGCTACACCCTCCACCTTGCCCCAGGGTAAGGGCTATGTCCTCCATCTTACCTTGGCCACGTGCTTGGCAAGAAGGTTCTTCCCAGAAGTCTAAGACTCTGCTAGCCACACCCAGGAACAAGACATCGACTTGCTCCTGGCCAATCGGCAGAGCACAGTCCTTTCTCCTCCCCTTACTCCAACCCCCCCTTTAAAAACCGTCTCTAGGCGGGGTTCTCTCTCTTGGCCACTTGGCTAGCTGATGTGTCAGTGAGTCTGGTGGATGGAGAGCTCAAGCTAGCTTGAAATACAGATTCTTATGCTTTTGCATCGGATTGGATGGCTCCCTGATGTGGTTTCTTGGGAATCTTGAAATCTGGGCATAACACTAACTTCAGAAGCCAAAATGCTCTTGGTGCACCTTACACTGGGTAGAATTCACTGTTAGTGAATTTTTTCCATTGATTTTTAGGGAGAGTGGAAAAGAGAGGGAAAGACAGAGAGAGAAACATCAATGTGAGAGAAACACATCAATTGGTTGCCTCCTACATGAGCCCTGACCTGGGCCGGAGCAGGGGAAGAGCTTGCAACCAAGGTGCATGCCCTAGACTGGAATGGGACCCAGGACCCTTGGGTGTGCAGGCTGGCGCTGGATCTGCTCAGCCATACTGGGTAGGGCTTTTAAGTGGTTTTCGTGTGTGTGTGTGTGTGTGTGTGTGTGTGTGTGTGTGTTTGCTTCGTTTTTAATATTACAATTTTAAATGGACCACACTACTTTTTTCTTATAACCCCCCCACCACCACCACCACCACCTCTGGGGGAAAAAACACACAAAACAAAACCAAAAAAATATCCCACCTTTTCTCCCCAGGGGGTTGGTGAGGGGGCAGTGCACTATGGGACCCTGAGTTGGAATAGGAGACCTTATTAGCATTTTGTTGTTATGATAAACTTTGCATTTAAACTTGGTAAAAAGCCAAATACCTGCCAAGAGGGAATAAGGAAGAAATTTCCAAAAATGTGCAAATTCCTTTAGTGAAGTTTCAGAACCAAAAGACTAATTAACATGAAAAGCTGGAGAGAAGTGGTTGAAAAATTCATTCACAAACTTTTATTCCACTGTTAACGTAAAAAACCATTGAAACCTGTAAAGAATTTTTGTGAGTTTATTTTAGCCAAACTGTCAACATATGCCAGGAAGCAGAACCTTAGTGAATTGAGATAGTGCTCTAGAGAATGGCAGGGTTACATCCGTATTTATACATTGCAATCAAAGGAGGAACATAGGTGGGTTACATGAAATTCATTGGTGACAGATTTAAGGAGGTGGGATTAAGCGAAGCAGCGGGGGTTGGGGGAGGGGTGGGGGGGAACCTCTGTGATAGGATAAAAAGTAAAATGATGGACACATACTTAGGTGGGTGCAGGAACGATTAACATGATAAATGAAAGAATCTGAGGCATCTGTCCTGGGCCCAGCACACCTGGCTGCGCCCAGGGGCTCCATAATAAGGGAAGTCACAAGTTACCCAGACATCCCAAGGATATGTTATCTTAGATGCAAAAAGGCGGATAGGCTCAGTTACCTTAAAGGTTGACCTTATTAGTGAAGATATCTGCTTAGAACGTAAATGCCCACCATAACTGCTTTTACTTAATGTTTAATTTCAGACCATCCTTTGTGGTGACTTTAGGTCTCTGAGTTTGCAAAACTGCCATGCAGGCCTCTCCTGAGCTTGTCAGGTCAGCATGTGGCCCCTTTCGTCCACACCACTTACATGAACTTAATACACGCATTCTTCACCATTAGGCCTAGCTTGTGGGTGAAAATTCCATAAGACGTTACACAAAGCCAGCCAGCATTACAAGGGATTCCCTGGGAACTTTACAACACAGGCAGGTCAGGCAAGTTGCCAAAAAGTCACAAAAGCAGAGAACCTAAGAAGAGTGACACACATGGGTTTTCTTTGTGTTTTCCTGCTGTTTGATAAACGTGAAGGAACGGGTGGCAAGCAGTTCCTTCTGCTCATCGTCACTGCACATTAGCCTTCAGATGCCGAAAGCATTAAGGACCATGAATAAAATGGGGCAGCAAAAATTATGAGAGCCAACAGCAGGGAACTTGGCAGATACTGGGATGTGACCCGCTCTGCCCTTCTCCCGGGTCGGCCTGTCACATGCTGCCTTCCATCAAGGGTTCATACAAGATGTAGCCATTTCTAGGTGTTTCTATGACTCCTAGAACACTGGTGTGTGGCCCTTCAACAATTGTTTATCATTTCTTGTGACACATATAGACTCATGAAATGTTAACTGAGCCCATGAGTTCCCCTTCAGGGACTACTGTGCTTCCCTTGAGAGATGAGAGCAAGTTCAGGATCCACCTCTATTTCCTGTGTTACTTGGTCCCCAGGAATCTCAGAGCTAAAGGTGAGACCCATGCAACCTCCCGATCTGCCATTTGGACTCGCTGAGGATGACCTGGGGGCCTAAGACACACTGTCAGTCTCATGTTCCCGAATTTGGGACCCGACCTTAAAGAAAAAGCTTTCAGGGGATCTGGTCAGTAGTTAAATTAAGAGCAAAGGGAACAGTTCATGAGAAATTGTCTATGTCCTCACCGGTTTGGCTCAGTGGATAGAGCGTTGGCCTGTGCACCCAAGGGTCCCAACTTCCATGGGTTTGATTCTGGTCAAGGGCATGTACCTGGGTTGCAGGCTGCTCCCCGGCCCTGGGCCAGATCATGGCTTGTGCAGGAGGCAACCCATGGATCCGTTTCTCTCACATCGATATGTCTCTCTGTCTTTCCCTCTCTCTTCCACTCTCTTTAAAAGTCAATGGAAAAATATCTCCGGGTAAGGATTAAACAAAATAATTTACAGTAATAAAAGAGAAACATGGTAATTAGTGTACGACCTCTACCCTTCCCCATGGCTAATCAGCATATCCTTATGCAAATTAACTGTCAGCCAAGATGGCGTCTGGCAGCCATTCACTGAAGCCAGCAGGGAGCCTTGCTTGCTCCAGTGACGGTGAACTCCAACATTCCCCGCCTGCCGCTGCCGGCCTCTCAGCTGCAACTCTAAGCAACTATGTACTATGTTGCAAATAAGAAGCTAAACAAAACCCCCAAAACAATCTTTCATTCAGCCGGGCTTCAGCCAGCCTGACCAAAATATTGTATCGATGTTTTCAGCAGCGAGGCTGCAGAGCTAAAGCTGGCCCAGAATAAAATTTAAAAAAAAAAGAAAAAAAGGAGCGGTTGGGAGCTTCAGTCACCTGCTTCCGGAAAACAGCCCTCAGCCCCTCACCCAGACTGGCCAGGCACCCCAGTGGGGACCCCCACCCTGATCCAGGACACCCTTCAGGGCAAACCAGCCAGCCCCTACCCATGCACCAGGCCTCTATCCTATATAGTAAAAGGGTAATATGCCTCCCGGCACCGGGATCAGCGTGACAGGGGGCAGCGCCCAAACCCACTGATCAGCCCTGCTCTGTGCCTGATAGGGGGGAGCTCCCCAATCCCCTGATCGCCCTGCAGCTCTGTGTGTGACAGGAGGAGGGGCCACAACCTCTCTATCTGCCCTGCTCTGTTCATGACAGGGGAAGGTGCCCCAACCCCATGATCAGCCCTGCTCTGTGCCTGATAGTGGGGAGCTCTCTAATCCCCTGATTGCCCTGCGGCTCTGTGTGTGACAGGGGGGAGCTCCCCAAACCCCTGATCGCCTGCGGCTCTGTGTGTGACAGGGTGCGGTGCCCCAACTCCCCTCCCCCCCCATGGGCCCTGCTCTGTGTGTGACGGGGTAGAGCCATAACTTCTCCATCGGCCCTGCCCTGAGTGTGACAATGGCGGCGCCCCAACCCCCTGATCGGCCCTGCTCTGTGGGTGATAGAGGGTGGCGCCCCAACCCCCCTCCACGGGCCTTGCTCTGTGTGTGACAGGGTAGAGCTATAACCTCCCCATTGGCCCTGCCCTCAGTGTGACAGGGTGCAGCACCCCAACCCCCTGATCCGCCCTGCTCTGTGTGTGACAGGGGGCGGTGTCCCAGCTCCCCTATCGGCCCTACTCTGTGAGTGACAGGGGGGAGCTCCTCAACCCCCTGATCGACCCTGCTCTGTGTGTAACAGGGTACGGAGCCCCAACCCCCCTGATGGGGCCTGCTCTGTGAGTGACAGGGGGTGGTGCCGCAAACTCCCCATCAAACCTGCCTTGAGTGTGAGAGGGAGCCGTGCCCCAACCCCCAGTCGGCCCTACCTTGAGCGTGACTGAGGGTAGCATCGTAACCTCCCAATCTGCCCTGCTCTGTGCATGACGGGGTGGCTCCACAACTCCCCAATCAGCCCTGCTCTAAGCCTGACCAGGGGCTGTACCTACGGATTGGGCGTGCCCTCTGCCACCCGGGAGCAGGCCTAAGCCAGCAGGTCGTTATCTCCCGAGGGGTCCCAGGCTGCGAGAGGGCACAGGCTGGGCTGGGGGACCGCCCCCGTGAGTGCACAAATTTTTGTGCACCAGGCCTCTAGTAATAAAATAAAATAAAATAAAAAGGATAAGAAACCCCTTTAAACATTGTCTAAACATGGCTATAGCATTAACCAGGGAATGCTTTCTAACAGCCACAGCAGGAGGGCACATGAGGACGCAGAAATGTGAGGCTGCTCCAGGAGTGTGCACCCCATGGCCTTTCCCATTTATAAGCTCTGAAATCGCAGACGTGTGACAAGTCAGTCCTCCAGGCCACTGGTCCTGCCGCGAGGAAGTGCACAGCAGTGTGTTCAGTTTCTCCCTGAACAGAGTGAACACTGAGGCGTTTTAACTGTCAGCATCCCCTCAGCTGTTGCTGATTCATTGCAATATCGTTCCTCCTGCTCATCGTCTCCGACTATAGTTTTAGAGCCAAGACTCAAGGCCTCCAGGAACTCGCTCTGGCTGTGCTCCCACGTGGGCTAGTCCCGGGAGTGTTTACCTGGATGGGCTGCCAAGGGGGCCTCTAGCTACTCGCTCTGTTCATTAAAGACAGTCACTGCCAATGGTTAACTCAGAAGGTTACGCAGAAACATTGCCTTCATTATTTCAGTCTTTCACTTTGGCTCAATGGTCTCTCCTCTCAACAAGTGATGAGTAAATATGTATCTTAAAACCTTCACCCCCTGTTATAGTTTATAGGGTGTTTTTTGGAGAATAAAGTGATTGTGTTGAGTTACAAAAGTGTAAAAAATTATCAAAATATGCATGGTTGTGATGGACCATTTCAATACAAAAAGTGAAGTTAAAACTTATTGACCATTTTAAATTCTTTTGGAGAAATAAGGTAACTTTGCTTCCTGGTTCAATCCACCTCCTCAAATAATCTGACCTCCACCAATAGACTTTCCCCTCATTTGCAAGCGATACTTTAAGAGTCTCAGCTAACAGCTGAGGTGGTCGGTGCAGTGGCTGAGCCTGTGGGTCTGAACACTTTGCTGGGCTCAACCTGGAGGGCACCTTTACTGCCTGTGTCCTTGCAAAGGTCCTTCAACCGCCATCACTGTATTCTCTCCAACTGTAGGGACGAAGGGCACTTAGCTCACCGAGTTGATGTGAGAATTAAACTAAAATCTGGTGCAAAGAAAGCCCCTGTATATCCTGGTACAGAGTAAAATGCTCAGAATCGCTCAAAAAACTTTACTCACTTTTATGTGGAGGTATAATTGACATATGGCATTATATTGGTTTCACATAAAGATTGGATTTCCTAATATATATAAAAAGCCAGGGCCATGACGACCTGACGGATGACCAAACAGTAACAGTAACAACCACACAGCAGCTGTGTGGGAGCAACCAGGCGAACAGGGGGGTTAGTGAGGGACGGCCAAATGACTGAACACGCAGGCTGTGTTGGGCAACAAGACTGGCAGGGGGTTAGTGAGGGACAACCAAAGGACTGACCAGCATGCTGCATGGTGTAACCAGGCCAGTGAGGGGCAGTTAGGGTCAACCAGGATGGCTGGGGGGGGGGGGGGGGGGTGCAGTTGGGGGTGATCGGGCTGGCAGGCAGTGGCAGTTAGGGGTGATCAGGCTGGTTGTGGTGCAGTTAGGGGTGATCAGGTAGGTAGGCAGGCAAGCGGTTAGGAGCCAGCCGTCCAGATTGTGAGAGAGATTTCTGACAGCTGGTTTAGGCCCCATTCCCGGGATTGGGCCTAAAATGGCAGTCAGACATCCCCCAAGGGGTCCCGGATTGGAGAGGGTGTAGCCTGGGCTGACTGAATCCCCCACACCCCGTGCATAAATGTCATCAACAGGGCCTCTAGTTTGTATATATTGGAAATGACCACCACAGTAAATATGGGTGGTAACATCTATACCATCCATAGTTACTAAACTCTTTCTAGTGATGAGGACATTTAAGACAGTGGTTCCAACATGGGGCACATGCCACACAGGGGGGCAATTTGATTTTCAAGGGCAGCAATTTAAGAATGAGTAACTAACAGTTAAATTTTTTATTTTTCATGGTTCTAGGTGCCTCATGTACAGTATATATATATATATACATATATATATACACACACACACACACACATATATATATATATATAAATATATATATGGTGACATATTTATGCATTTCAGTTCTCTACTAGTATTATGTTTTCACACTTTATTTGCTATTTTTTTCATATCACTTCATATTATTTTTTAAATAATTTCTTATTGATTTCTCCCTCAGTACTTCAACTGTCCTTTCATTCTTTTATTTTTTTCTTTCATGGATGCCATGTTCTTTGGAAGCTTGTTTAGACCAAGTTATCGGCCCTTTAGGCTTCCTCCACGTGAATAGGAGCTCACTTTTTGAACATTAGGAATCCTATGTCACAGGGGGCATCAGGGTTTTAGAGAAACTTAGGCGGGGCATGGCCAAAAAATGGGTGGGAAACCACTGCTTTAAGATCTACCCTCATAGCTGTGCATTACATCCTGATGACTTGTGTATTTCTTAGCTGGAAGTTTGTGACTTTTGACCATCTTCCTCCATTTCACCCCCTCAATTGCAGTCACTTCGCTGCAGCATGGTCAGTGTCCTGTCACTAGACACATGCAGGCACATGGAGGACTGCACGTCAGAGCTGGGGCGTGAGAGTTAACACAGAACTTCAATGGACAGCTGTCCTTTCAAGTGCACTGAGGATCTGAGAGGTACATGTATGTTACTATAACGTCTACTGTTTATCTAAGTAGAACTAGATGCTCTAAATCACATGATGACATCAAAGGATGTACTTCCTAGCTTCCCATCAAGCTCCACTTCCTGAGCACTCTGTAATAATTTCATTAGCAAAGCCTTCTTCTACCCTTTCTTAGAATAAAGCAAGAGCAGTTGACGGAATAAGAGGACATGCCCCCAAGAAAATGAGAAAATCCTAATGGGGACCAGGAGGAAAGAATTCAGTGCTTTTCACGTGAAATACTAGCTATTCTAATGCAGAGCTGCTGGGCCAAAGGCTGGCTTTGAGTCCTTTCTCAGTCTCCCAGTCCTTTGCACACTTTTGTTTGGACAGTTGGCTGATCACACTGGTGGGGTAAGTGCTGTCCAAAGGCACGTTCCCTCCATCCCACACAGATCGCCTCCTCTGGCCCCTTTCTCCAGTGTGTTCCGGAGGGGCCCTGAGCTCAGTGACAGCACCAGGAGAGAAACCTGAAAAACTTTTCACTCAGGATAATTATTGAATAACTTTCATTTTCCTTCAGTGAGTGACATCCCCTCCCTTTAAAGAGTCACCAATTATACTGTTCAATGTGCAGTTACAAGCCTGTCATGTCATCAGTTACTAGGGGAAGCTGCTCCATGCGGTGTCTGCAGAACCACAGCCTTTCCCAGTATTGAAACACCTGAAAGATCACCTGAAAGTGGCTTTAACTGTGAAAGGTTAAGTCATTTCCCCAAATCTGCTGCACTAAATTGAGGTGCAACAGCGAAATAAGCCAGTCAGAGAAAGACAAGTATCACATGGTGTCACTCATATGTGGAATCTGAAGAACAAAATAAACTGATGAACAAAATAGATCCAGAGACATAGAAGCAAAGAATAGACTGTCGAACCTCAGAGGGAAGGCAGGGGAGGGTGGGTGGGTGGGAAGAGATCAACCGAAGAAATTGTACGTGTGTATGCATAACACAGGGACACAGACAATAAGGTGGTGAGGGCCTGAGGTGGGGTGGGGGTGGGGAGGGTTAGCAGAAGTCAATGGGGAAAAAGGGGACATATGTAATACTTTCAACAATAAAGATTATTTTAAAAAGAACAAAATGGAAGGCTTCCTAACTTGCAATCACTTCCCTCACCCTCAGCTCCCAGCACACTCACTCATCCATTCGCAAAACAGCTCTGTCTGCAGTGAGAGAGACCAATGCTCCCCAAAGGCTCCAACTTGTGTGCTCATCACTGACAGCACAGAGCTGCCTCACAATAGGACTCAATACAATGTTTCTGAAACAAACAGATCTTTAAAGCACGAAAGCAAAGCAACGTTTTTGATGCAGGAAATTCTAAGTTCCAGAAAAGGACCTTCCTACTGAATCTCTGACCAGCAACTGGTGATGCTGTTCATCTCTGATGCTGATTGGTTCTCAGTACTGAGATGACCCAATCCGGGAGCAAAGAAATGAGTGCCTCAGTTGGAGTTTTTGGGATGTGGGTGGAGAAGGGTCACAGTCCTCACTGAGTGAGACCCCCCTGCTCCATGCCCCTGTCCTCTCTGAGCTCCAGCATGGTGTGTCTGCGGCTCCCTGGAGGCTCCTGGATGGCCGCTCTGATGGTGATGCTGATGGCACTGAGCCCTCCCCTGGCTTGGGCCAGGGACACCCCACGTAAGTGCACCTTGGGGGTGAGCTGTTGTGGAGGAGGAAGAAAGGGAATTAGCTTTGTCACTGTGTCCAGGCCATGTCTCTTAGAAAATGGTGGCATTTTCTTCAGTGGCCACCTACCTTTATCACATGGATCCCGATTCTTTCCAGCACAAAAGGGGCTGGTGCTCGCCACTATGAGATGTGCAAGGGGCTCCATGTATCTCAGCCATTTCTTCTCACCTCGCCTGCAGTCAAATCTCCCCAGCCTCGTGTCCCCTTCCATCAGAGTCTAGAGAGGGTTGAGAAATAATGATCTCAGACTGATTCCCACCCAGTGCTCCATTTATTGTATTGAGTTATCCCCAAAGGAACATTTCTCTGACGTTTTATGGGGAGTCAAAAGGAATTAGAAGGTCTCTCTTTGAGGACCCTGTGTTCTGTCCTCAGCAGAATCTGTGATGTTTGTGCCTCTCCCTACTATGTGAGATGTACCAAGGGGCCTCCCCACCATCTCCTTTTCTTTCTCCCTGAGCCCCTTAAGACAGAGAAAATTCAGAGCAATAATTGCTTTAAAAAAATACCCCAGGGTTATGGGACAGAGAGCATGGATTCACCTGATGTCATTTCAAGTGCTAAGGGAGCTCTCCCTGAAGAAGTGACACTTGAGACCTGGATGGTGAGAGATGCCACCCTGTGAAGATCTAGGGGACAAGTGTCCCAGGGAGAGGGAGAGGGAGAGGCCACAGTGTGGGAACGTGTTTGCCATGTTGAAGGGGCAGGAAGAAGGCTAGTGAGGCTGCAGCAGGCGAGCAAGTTGGGGAGTGACATTGACATAGGAAGAGGCTGGGGGAGATGGGAGACAAACCATATTGGGCCCTGACGGGTGGGTAAGAAGTTTGAATTTTATCTAAAGGGACATGTGAACTGCTGAGGGTTACAGGAGAGTCCCCGTATATTTATTAAAAACAATAATCCCAGCAACCAAGGGGGATTGGATTGCAGGGTTCACAAGAGGAGTTGGGGGGCCCTTAAGGAGCATGGAAGAGCTCCCAGGTGACTGGCTTGGGCGTCAGTTAGTGTGTGCGGCAAAGGCAGCGGGAAAGGGGAAGTTGAAGTGAGCAGATCTGGGGGAGATATTTCCACAACTTGTTTTGGATGAAATGGGGGAGGAGTCACAATCCCTAAGGATTTATCCTCAATTATTTGAATAAACCTGGTGGAGCTGTGTATTGAGATGGGAAAGACTGTGTAAGAAGTAATTTGAAGGGGGTGGTTACGAATAAAGCTTTTGTGTAAGTTTGAAATGATTTTAACATTTATGTGGAGCTGCCAAGAGGTCAGTTGAGCACAGGAGCCTGGATTTCATGGCCGGTCAGGGGAGGGGTGTTTGTGTTGGTGTCATTGACACATGTGCTGTGTTAAACTCCAGGAAGTGAAGGAGAGAGAGAGAGAGGGAGAGAGAGATAGACAGACAGAACAAGATGCTAAGGGCTGAGCCTACAGGACCAAGGGCCAATGAAAGCAGAGGACACTGAGAAGGGGTGCAGGGTGCTGAGGAATACCGAGAGAAGGTGATGCAGGGCAGTGAGGGGAAGTAGGTTTTTCCAGGAGGGAGTGGCCAGGTGTGGTGAGAACCACTAGGAGGCAGGGAAGTGAGAACATGCAGAGCAGTGAGCACTGTGTTTGGTGGACATGAAGTTCGCAGTCAGCTAATGTATGAGAGAGAAACTGATTGGACCGTTTGAAAGGAGGACTGGAGCTGAAGATGTGAGGGATGATTACAGGAGACTGAGCAGCGACCTCAGGGAGACTGTGCGCTGGGCTCAGGGAGTCAGCTGGACCTAAAGCATAAGAACAAAGGAGCCTGATGAGAACCTGGGCGACGTGAGAACCAGAGATGCTCACTGATCAGCAAGGAGCCACTGGAGTGGCCTTGAAGGCAGAGGTGACTGGTTATGAAAGCCACCAATTTCACTGCCACCGTTTATTAGTGACCAGAGCAGACAGTCACCACCTGGGGATGAGGGTGGAGTCATTGACAAGACAAATCTGGTCCCTGTGGCATGGAGCAGCGTCACATGGGCAGTTACTGTGCACCAGGCCTGCATTTGAGTGTGTGACTCTCATAACCATCCTGTCTCACCTGCAGCAATTACAGATGTAATCACCCTGGAATCTGATTCAGAGAGTTTAAGCGACTTACCCAGACTCACATAGTTGTAGAACCAGGTACATAGTCTAGGTCTCAGTATCTAGAAAGTCCCTCTCTTCTACGTCAGCATAGTCCTTTCATATTAGGTGCATATATATCCTGTTATTATACAGACACCAATGTTTCTGTCCTTGTGATCCAAAATGATATTTAGTGATAAAATTGATTAGAGACAATTGCCAAATGCAGATGAAAACATTATTTGATCTAGAAAGTTAAGGAATAGAAAGATCTTGTGAGCAAGATATTTATTGAGTGCTTATATGATCAGCACTAGGAAGAATCACTATTTACTTCCACACTTAATATCCTTAGAGGAATACAGTATCTATTGGATCTTTTTTAGAGATAAAGAATAAGGCTCATGGGGGTTACAATCTGACCCAATAGGAGAGCTCATGTTCTAATTTAGCTTCCTCATTCTAGAGCCTGGGCTTCCACCCCCACTGTGAACAGGGGCTTGGTCGGGTCTGACTTGCAGCTGAAATGTCTGATGTTCCCATGTGCCAGCGTGTGTCTCAGGGTTGGGGGCAGCAGGTGCAAGGGCAGCCAGTTCAAATACACAGGAGGAATTTACATCCATTTTGTATTTACAACTTGAAAAGTTCCATTGGGCTCACACTATGTGCAGACTGTCACAGACACATGAGGAACACAGAGAAGTTTAAGTGCCCTCCTCCCCCTCAGATTCCATCAGGGGGTGGACTTGGGTTGCAAAGGAAACACAGGATGCCCGATTTAAGCTGAATGTCAGAGAAACAACAATTACTTATCTGAAATCCACATGTGCTGGGAATCGTGAATTTTTATTTGCTTTATCTGTCAGCCTTTCAGGGGGGCCCATGAGCCTGGCCTGATAGTGCTGAGCACACAGGCTGCAGTGAACAGCAACTCACACATGTTTATTTTCAGCTTCTCAGGTGTCAGGAAGGTGCTGGGGAATTTGTGAAAAGTAAGACCTGGTCTGACCAGAGTGCCCTCCCCTCTGCCATCACTTCTACGTGAAGGTCTCCATCTAAAGCTGGGACCTGCTCCTGTTTGTAATCTGTCTCTGTGAGGGGTCATCTCAGCTGCTCCCCTGCTAAGGGACCTGCCTATAGAAATGAGAGTCCACATCCAGCCAAGGCTGGTAACCTGATGCCTCCTGGTGTTACTGGGAGCAGGAGGCAGTTAGAACTCAAATTAGTTGTGACTCTGAACGGGAATCAAATGGCCGTGGCTGTACCTTCTACTGTGGACAAGCAGTGGGCCAGTGGCAGGGAGATGAAGAAAGATGATGTGGAGGATAAATGATGACTCGGTGATTGGGTAGCAAGACAAAGAAACAGGTAGAGCTTAGTCCTGGACAAATTTATTTTGCTGAAAAAATTAATTACTCTGCACTGGGACCAGATTCCTAAAATGTATAAATTCCATATAGACCAAGCCTTTCCACAGACACAATATTGGCTAAATTTTTATTGCAGTTCCCAGCTGCTGCATAATCAACAGTGGCTTTTTCACCCCAGATTTTTCAGATGGTTCACCACCCCTTCCCCTGCTTCCCACCCCTGGGACGTCTGCAATATGTGAAGCCATGTCTGCTGTCACACGGGGGTGTCTCTGACAGCTGGTGGGGATGCCGAGTGCAACCCACTGTGTATAGAACACCCACCCCCAACATCACAGAATCATCTGGTCCAAACGTCAATAGTGCTGAGGGTGAGAACACTGCTGGACACCGGCTGTTTCTGAAAATGCTAGACTCACACTTTATATACACGCACCTTCCAATGCAGCTCTTCACCGTTTATTTTAGCTCGTTTCACTACCGAACAAAATAAATGGTCAAACACCACACAGTCTACTCCTGCTTTTCAGGGTGATTCAAGACCCATGGGTGCCTACAGTCTTTTAAGCAAACAAACAAACACACAAACACCAGACAGTTATACAAATTCACCACTTTCTTGTTAAATCCATTCAATCAACTGAATTTTAAAACCTTCATTGTTATTATTGCCTTAATGTTTGTGAAAACGTCATGAGTTGTGGTCACTCATCTCTGCTGACCTTCCGAGTCTCTCCTCCATGAGTCGTGCATGGTGGGGAGCCCCCTGCCCTCAGTCAGGGCCTCCCATTTCTGCAGGGACTCTCTCCACACCAGCGATGGTGTCAGAGCTTCCGTCCACCACCTGCTTTAACTAAGGTGTGCTCTGGTTCTCTGTGCTTCCTGGGTTGGACATGCAGGAAAGAGAGGGTGCCCTATTGGGATTAGGGTGTAACCCCTGAACCTTGTCAGTACTTACCCATATATGCAGCAGAAGCCACGCCCCCCTAACTCACTCCCAGGATCTCAGCACCCCACCTCCTCCAGGCTCCTGTCCCCTCCCCCCCACTGTCTGGGCTCAGAGCCTGTTCTCTGGTTTCCCAGGAGGCACATGGGTTCTCTCAGGCTTTGCAGGTGGCATTGCCTTCACCTGAGATGTGCCCCCTCCCCCACATACAGAGACCTTCCCCCACATCCTGTCACTCAGAGGCCCTGGCCCCCACCCTGGTGGAACTTGGACCCTGTGGTCCCTGCTCCAGGCGCCCTGTTCCTGCCATCTCCCTCCTGTGTGGATGCGCCTGTGGTTGGGCTGTGATGGGCACTTTGGTGAATTCTAAGCTGCAGAGCGGAGGGCGATGCCCGGTTTCCTGCCTGGGTCCCGGGCAGCTGGGGCCTGGCACAGGTCCCCTGCCCAGGGGGTGACAGGAGGAGACGGGTGTGGGGAAGGAAGAGGCTGGGGGTGAGGAGGGGGGTCGTCTAGGAGGAGGCGGTGATGGCACAAGTCCTCGCCCAGCCTGGAGCCCGGAAGCCCGCGGGGCAGCCCAGTGGGTGCCCAGTGTCTGAGGGTCCCAGGTTCTCCCTGCGCTGCGGCCTCCCTCCCAGCCCCAGAGGAGGGACCCTGGGCGCTGGCAGTGGGGGTGCCGGGTCCTGTGTCCCCACCGCCTGGCGCCCTGCACTGGGCAGCGTTGCCATCGTCTCTCACCAGCGAGAGGGGTCCTTCCTGTCCCTGCAGCGCATTTCCTGTTTCTGGGAAAAGAGGAGTGTCATTTCTCCAATGGTACGGAGCGGGTGCGCCTCCTGGACAGATACTTCCACAACGGGCAGGAGTATGCGCGCTTCGACAGCGACGTGGGGGAGTTCCGCGCGCTGACAGAGCTGGGGCGGCCTGCAGTGGAGTACTGGAACAGCCAGAAGGACTTCCTGGAGCAGAAGCGGGCCGAGTTGGAAACCGTGTGTAGACACAACTACGGGGTGTCAGATGGATTCCTGGTGCAGCGGAAAAGTGAGTGAACAGGGGCGGGGGCGGGAGGAGTGGTGGCGTGGGGAGGAGGGAGGAGCACACAGGGCTGTGAGGAGCATCCATGAGGGGCCTAAGGGCGGCTGTAGGGACCCAGAGGTCCTGTCCTGTGTAGGAGCATTTCTGGGGGTGCCCAGTCCTGTAGAGTCTGGGGAGGGTTTGGGGAGCAGTGGGGAGGGAGGGGGAGGTGAAAGGAGGGAGTTGTTCTGTCTTGGCCAAACCCCCCCTGACCCCTAAGCCCCTGGAATAAGGGTGCTGGGTGCACAAGCCTTTCCATGGGCGGAGGGTCAGTCTGGGTTTGAGGGGCGGGGCCTCCGAGGCACCTCTGGCCTCTCTGAGCTCCTTTTAGGTCTAAGTGTCTTGTTCCCCCCTCAGTGCCCTGTGTTTACAGAGGGGGTGATGGTGAGCCAGGTTCTAAATTGTAATTGTGTTACTTAACACACTGATGTCACGTCTACACAGTGCTGACAGCATTTAAGTAATTACATGTTAACGTTTTAGAGTTGAGACAATTTATTTTGCATTCTATTGTGTTAAATCTTTTACATTACTGCCAAATCTCAGTTGAAAATCTGTTTTTTATTTTAAATTTATGCTTCTTTGATTTCTAAGGTTCTTAAACATTTTTCACCTACGTGTTGGCTAATGGCTGTTCCTGATCTAAGAATGGCCTGTTTCCCTCATCCCTGGGGTTCGGGCCTTTTCTCAGTGATTTTCCGGGTTCTCTAGGCAGCAAGATGGACACTTTGCTAACATGGATTCAGCATTTTCTCCTCCTCCTGGCTTGTGTTTTCATTCTGTTTTATTACTTCCAGTGTTAGGAATTTAAACACCTTTAAGGTAATGAAATGTACTGTAAAGTTGCTAGTGATGATTTACCATCAATCTTAAATCTACCCTTTTGGCCCCATGTTGTCCTCTTCTTCTTCCTCCTCCTCCAAATCTGTATTTATTGAGCCTGGTCTCAGGCAGGAAGCACATATGTTAATGAGTCCCTGCCCTGAGCTCAAATGTCAGATTGAAAAGAGAGACAATTTTAAAATGACAGGAATCCCAATAACAGGTCGGCTTCTTTTGAGAAGGAGCGGGTTGCTCAGTGAGTGTCACTGTAAGTGTTTTAATGAGTGCTGCCCTGCTCCTCCCTCTCCCTCAGGACTCAGCCCCTGGATCTAGAGAATTACCCATCTTTCCTGCTTCCAGGGGAACCATCTCTGTGTTCTCAGGTGTGATCGCATTCTGAGGACTTCACACCCTGAATCCTCATCTTCCCCAAGCTGTTCCCTAGGTCTCCCCATGGCTTTCCTTATATTCTCTCTCCATCCTATATAATAAAAGGCTAATATGCAAATCAACTGAACTGCAGAAATACCGGTCACTATGGCGTGCACTGACCAGTAGGGGGCAGATGCTCAATTTAGGAGTTGCCCCCTGGTGATCAGTGCCCCAGAAGCCAGCCTCATGGCTGGTGAGTGCAGCAGCAGTGGTGAGAGCCCATCCCCTATCCATGGCAACACTGAGGATGTCTGACTGATGACTTAGGCCTGCTCTCCGGGGGGTAGTCCTAAACCATCAGAAGGAAATCTGCCAAGGGCTCCCGGACTGTGAGAGAGGGTGTAGGCAGGACTGAGCGACCGCCCCTCTCTTCCTACCTCCCCCTGAGTTTATAAATTTCATGCACTAGGCTCCAGTATATAATAAACAGCTGACATACAGTGACGGCTACATTCCAGCCGCTGTTTTACATATTTTAGGCCCATTGAGCCTCATATGTCCTTCAGCGGTGAGTTAGCATTATCACCCCCTTTGTAGGTGAGGAGCTGAGCAGAAAGGATCTCCCAGGATCACCCAGTAAGAGGCACAGCCTGGATGTGACCAGGCAGCCCTGCTCCAGAAATCACACTGGAACTCACACACTCTGTGCCTCGCAAAGATTTGTAAACACTTCATTCAACAATGAGTAACTGTTTCAAGATATGGAAAATCCCCCAAATTTCCTCAACGTCTCTCAAATCCAGTGGCCTGGGCTGTAGGCAGAGATTCAAGGCTCATGGCACTACCTCCTGCGGGGCCACAGGCCGGGTTTCAGGGGGACCCTCCAGGCCTGGAGCCTGGGACTGGAGACAAGGCCAAAAGCGAGCCACCAAGGGGCCTGCCTGTCTTGCTCACGTCTCTCTCCTCCTTCTCTGTCCCAGCTGAGCCCACAGTGACCGTGTATCCTGCAAAGACCCAGCGCCTGCAGCACCACAACCTCCTGGTCTGCTCCGTGAACGGCTTCTATCCGGGCCACATTGAGGTCCGCTGGCTGCGCAACGGCCAGGAAGAGGAGGCCGGGGTGGTGTCCACGGGCCTGATCCGGAACGGGGACTGGACCTTCCAGACCCTGGTGATGCTGGAGACAGTTCCCCGGAGCGGGGAGGTCTACACCTGCCAAGTGCGGCACCCCAGCAGCACCAGCCCTGTCACCGTGGAATGGAGTGAGACACCTTCTGACCTCCCCCGCCTCCCCCCTCAGGGGCCTTTGCTTGTCCCTGAGGGTCAGGGTCCCCTCTCCCCACACCCCGTTTTCCTTTGCTTGTGTCTCTCCTTCAGCACAGGCCACAGGGTAGCCCTGTGATCGCTGCTGTGAACACCCATAGCCCTGGAAGGCCGCCCTGCCTGCCCTGCTCTGAATTTCCCACACTCTCCCCATCATGGTGCCCTTGGCCCTGGGCACCATTCCCTGTCGAGCTGGGCGGGTGCTTCTGCCTGCGATGAGCTGCTCACTGTGATCTGGGAAGAGCCGTGTCCTCCACAGCGTGGGGATCTTCCTGCCGCGGGGGAGCCCCGTCTGCTCTGCCATCTGTGGCTCTGTCACCCGGGCCAAGTCCTGGAGGTCACCAGCCCCGGGCTCCACAGCCTCAAAGGCCGAAGCAGTGGCCATGGGTCGGGAATAAGGGGACCTGAGGCCAGTGCCTGGGCCTTGTACCTGCTCAGTGTGACCTCAGTCTCTTTCCCAGAAATGGCTATTGTTCTGCTTCTTCAAGGGCAGCTTTCTCCTTCCCATCCCGCCCACCTCCAAGCTCTCAATCCCAGCGTCTCCATTAGAGAAGTTGCTTTGGGCCAAAACCCACTGAAACCAGCTTTTCTCTCAGGGACCCAGTCTGGATCCGCACAGAGCAAGGTGCTGAGTGGAGCCGGGGGCTTCGTGCTGGGGCTGCTCTTCCTCGGGGCGGGGCTGCTCATCTACTTCAGGGCTCAGAAAGGTGAGGAGCCTGCTGGCAGCCCAGGCCCCGAGATGATGGGGGGAACTGGGGCTTTGCTGGGTGAGCTCTGGGTATGGCAACGCCATAGAAGCCTCTCTTTCCTTGTCGGTCTCACGTTCCCTGGAAATGCAGAAATAACCAGCTCCCGGTTCTTAGAGTGGAGACCTGAGGAGTCATGGCTGTGGAATTAGAGACAGGTTAACATGCATGGAGATTTGGGTGAAGATCCTGGGGTACATGGAGGAGCAGGCCCTGTGGTCACTAATGACACTGGATGTGACGGCTTTGGGGCCACTGCTCTCAGCTTCTGTTCTTGTCCTACTCTGGTGTCAGCGGGTGGGGGTGCTACCAGAGAAGCTCAGGTGGCCTGGGCGGGGACCCTGTTTTGGGGGTCACACTTACCTTCATACCTTTTAAGTGGCATCTTCCTTCTCTTCCCAGGACACTCTGGACTTCAGCCCACAGGTAAAGCTCTCTAATCCTCTCTCAGGGACGCATTCGGTTTCCCTAGAACAGAAGTTGCAGGGGAGGAGCCAGGGGATGGATAGCGGGGAGCCTGGGTGTGGCTCTGGCCGCTTACACTGCAGTGTCTCCTCCTGCCTGGTGAGAGGCAGCTCTAAAGCAACTGTGGCTCCTGGGACCTCAGGACGTTTTTTCTCACTTGGGAGCCACAGCAGGAGGTCTGGGAAGGCAGCGCCCCTGCTGGCTGGGCCTGGAAACAGCACTGTCCTCTGTCTGCAGGACTCCTGAGCTGAGGTGGCCATGGTGACAAGGGCAGAAGAGAACCTTCTGTCTGACCCCTTCGCAGCATGAAGAGGTTTCCTGCTGGGCTCTCACTCCACAAGGAGAGCTGCCTCTGGCTCTGGCTGGGTCCTGGCTCCTGACCCCCAAGTAGCTCCTCCCTGCTGGTTCCTCCCCCCTGGACCTGGAGGCCCCAGTGTTGACTGCAGAACCTTATCTCCATCCCTCCCTGTCCCTGTGTGTTCAACCCTGGTTGTCTGCTTTACACCTTAGGATACCTCTGCCCACATCCTATAAAATAAAGAGCTAATATGCAAACGGTCATCACACCCTCACGCCATCACACCGTGATGCCCTCATGCTGTCACAATCCATCACCAGGAGGATGGGTGCACAGCGGGTGTACACGGGTTTTGGGGCTGCGTGCGTGCGGAGCCGCAGAGGCTGGTCTACCTGTTTCAGCCTATCTCTTTGGGACAATCCATCGAGGAGCTCTTGATGGGTGGGCGGGGCCTACCTCTTTGGAGAAATTGATTGCGGGGCTCCTGCACTATGAGAGGGCACAGGCTAGACTGGGGAAGCCCCTTTCTCTGAGTGCACAAATTTCGTACACCGGGCCTCTAGTCTATATATATAAAAGTCTAAGCGACCTTTACGAACAAAGGACCAGAACAACCAGAACGATGAGTCCACTGGTGGTTATGAGTAGGACCCAGAGGCCATCAGGACAGAGCTGCAACTCTAGTGGACAAGATGTGCTTCTGAGGCCTCCAGCTTGTGTGGCAAACTCACTGTCTGTCACAGGAAACCCTGTGTGGACCTTATCTGAGCATCAACCAGGGCCCCTGCTGGGCACCCAGGGGAGTGTGTGGCTCCCTGATGTGCCACCAGCGTGCAATCCTCTGCCCTGGAGGGAACGTGAGAGACTCCTGTGGGGTGGCCTCCCAATGCCTGTGAGCACGGAGCAGCAGAGTTCTATGCAGCGCTTTATTTAATAAGACAGAGGCGGAGAAAGGACATATAGATAAACCTGTTCATTTCATCTGCCTATTTATTTTTCTACCTACCAGTCATCTATTTATAGTAACAAGAAATGGATTTTTAACTGGTTGTCTACAGGGCAAAATGAGGAATAGGTTGAAAGAATCTGTACTTTTCTGAATATAAAACTTATTTAATAATTTTAATATGAGGAGCATTCAAATATTTTATGTAATCATTTATTTTTTTAAAACGTATTTTATTGATTTTTTACAGAGAGGAAGGGAGAGGGATAGAGAGTTAGAAACATCAATGAGAGAGAAACATTGATAAGCTGCCTCCTGCACACCTCCTACTGGGAATGTGCCCGCAACCAAGGTACATGCCCTTGACCGGAATCGAACCTGGGACCTTTCAGTCTGCAGGCTGACGCTCTATCCACTGAGCAAAACTGGCTAGGGCTTATGTAATCATTTAAATGAAAAGTTTTAGAAGGCAATACATAAAACAATCAACAAATTATAGCAATAGAAACAACGGACAAGAAGTAGATGCTGGGAAACAGCCAAAAAAGCACATCAATCAAGGGTTCCCAGTCCAAGACGACAGTGAAGGAAAGCCCTGAACTCACCTCCCCCCATTTCACATTAATTTTCCACCTGCAGACAGAGCACCTCCCCCTGGAGAGGAAAGGAGGGCTGACTGAACAACTTCTGCTCGACCAACAAGAGAGAAATCCCATAGACAAAGGGGGGAGAGACAGAGACATGGCACCATGGCAACCCCACCCCAGCACTGACCTGCAGTGGGTAGGGATCCCTGAGGGTGTATGTGCAGACTCGCCCACTCTGGGTAAAGTGAAAAACAGTGGCTGAAAGGGCACCTAGACTATAAGGAGGGAAATCCATTTACGAACTGAGAACATCTGCCACAAAGGAGGGGAACTGCAGAAACCCACTCCGGTGTCAGGGGCACCGGAAAGAGCCAGTCATTCATTGACACTCTCCCTCACCCTTGATCTCATGGGCAGGACATAATTCAGGTGCTTCAGCCAGCCAGCCTTGGTGGTCAGGGTGCAAACGAGGTCCAGTCCCAAGGCTCCAGGCCCCAGGCCCACACCAGCTCTGTGGCTTGTCCGCAGGACTTCCACTCTTACTCCAGCTCCAGCTCCGGGCCCTTACCTTCAGGGCTTCCCATGGTTCACTCCTACTAAAGCTCTGGCTTGCCTTCTAAAAACACTTGGCTCACACAGTCTATAAATGAGAGGCTCCTAAACAAGTCTCTCCTTTAAGACTGGGAGAGGTCGCTGTTTCACCTAATTCATAGAAACAGAGAGACAGCCACAAGGAGGAGACAGAGAAATGCATTCCAAATAAAGGATCAGGAAACATAATCCTACTAGTAGCCCAGTGCATGAAATTTGTGCACTGGGGTAGGGGGGGAAAGGGGCCCCTCAGTCTGGCCTTAACCCTCTCCAATCTGAGACCCCTCAGGGAATGTCCAACTACCTGTTTGTGCCCACACTTTTAACAAATAACAGCTCCATTGTTGTTTCTTTCTTATGCTTAAAACCATTGGAATTAGTAGGTATTCAATGTGTGTATACATTTTGGGAGGACACCCTGTATATCTCTAGTCAGCGGTGAAAGAAACCAACAGCAGATTTGGAACCCCCAGACAGGGAACCTCGCTCACTCCCCACATGTCTCCCTGCTTCACTTTCCACCTTCGTGGGCAGCAGGAGAATCAACGTTTTCTCTCATTAATTTGGAAAAGCACATCCTGTCACCCGCTGCCTGGCAGGAGTGCGCTAGACCTCAAGCAAGCAAGACTCAGTCAGGGCAGCCTTCGCTCATGGGTGCTGGCACCCAAAGTGCACATTCCTCCTCTACAGTCGCCCTGACTATCCCACTGTTTCACTGAGAGGACGGAATTCCTCTCCGCTTCTGGGTTCTTCATCTTGAACGCTGACCGAAGGCACCTCACCTAGGGCCGCCTGCGCCCACCAGGTGTGTCTGTCTGCACCTGCTCCTGCCTCAGCACCTGCATTAACCCCCCAGAGGTGATCTCATAGCTGCACTGGCCTCCGTGGGAACAGGGCATCACCACTCCACCCTCTTACTGTCATCTCACAGGCACCCACCCTCAGCACCCAGAACACCCAGACACTCTCCAAAGGATGTGAGCGCATCAGAGGGGATGTGTGCACATCCTGTGGGGGTGTTAGGTATGCTGGGTTGATGGAAGTGTGGTGGAGAGTCGGGGAGAACTTGTGCACGCCTTGGTTTGCAACTGTTGCAGGCATGGGAGGGTGACAGTGTGCTGGCGGATGTTCGCTTGCCAGGGGAGGATGTGCACACCGGAGGCCTCTGGCTTTGCAGATCTGCAAACCCCCGTGGTGCGGCCACGAGGACATCAGTCAGGCCCACCATGGTAGCTGTCCCCGCGATCCTGCACCTTCTGGGCCAGGAGGCGGATCTTGTGCAGCCACTCCTGGGTGCTGATGGCCTGCAGGCACTACTTCAGCTCAGCCTGCAGGCTCCGCTTGGCGTGCTCACAGCTGTCACCACCGCCATGTGGGGAGTAAAGGCCGTCCTCCGCCACCTGCCTCCCCTGTCCAGAGGCTCTCTGCGCTGCTCACCTGCCCAGAGTGACTGGGGCTGGGTGGAAGCCAGGTGTCCTGCCCTGCCCAACCCTGGCCGATCTGCCCTGTGCGAGCTGCCACCCAGCCGGGAAGGGTCATGGATCCGGGTCCTGGGACCGCGGACAGCCTCAAGTGCTGCCCCCTGCCCACCAGGACATGGATTGTGGTCCCAGACCACTGACAGCCTCAAGCACCACCCCCCCCACCCGCCAGGTCACAAATCTGGGCCCCAGACTGCGGACAGCCTCAAGCACTGCCCCCCACCTGGCAGGGTCACAGATCTGGACAGCCTTGCCTGCTGGATGAAGGGATGATGTATGTTTGCAGCTGGTCACACCCCCTTCAGGGTGGGGGTCCCCACTGGGGTGCCTGGCCAGTCTGGGTGAGAAGCTGAGGGCCATTTTCAGGCTAGCAGGCAACTGAAGCTCCCAACCTCTCCTTTTTCTCTTTTTTTTCTTTTATTCTGGGATTTATTTACCTTCTATGGCTGTCACTGGAGCTGAGAGCCGGCTTTAGTCTGAGGCTCGGCTCCAGCTCTGAGACTTCGCCTGCTGAAAGCGGAGATCTGGGTTTGTTTGGGTTCTATAATTGAAACACTGTTGCGATCCTGCTGGTTGAGGCCCGGCTGGCTGAAAGCAGGTTTCTGGAGCCTGTTTAGCTTCTATATTTGCAACATTGTTTCTTAGAGAGCAGCTCAGAGCCCAGCAGTGGCAGGCGGGGAACCTTGGCTTCCTCCATCACTGGAGAAAGCAAGCCTTCTGTTCGCTTCAGCTGCCTGGCTGCCGGCCGCCATCTTGGTTGGCAGTTAATTTGCATTATCTCCCTGATTAGCCAATGGGAAACATAGCAGAGGTATTGTTAATTACCATGTTTGTCTATTATTAGATAGGATAACATGGTAATTAACCATACCTCTGCTACGTTTCCCATTGGCTAATCAGGGAGATATGCAAATTAACTGCCAACCAAGATGGCGGCCGGCAGCCAGGCAGCTGAAGTGAACATGAGGCATGGTTGCCCCTGCGATGGAGGAAGCCAAGGTTCCCCGCCTGCCACAGCCCAGCTCTGAGCTCCGGTCTAAGCAACAATGTTGCAATTATAGAAGCTAAACAAACCCCAGATACCTGCTTTCAGCAGCCGAGGTCTCAGAGCGGAAGCCGGGCCTCAGAGCTAAAGCCAGCTCTCAGCTCCAGTGACAGCTATAGACTGTAAATAAATCCCAAAATAAAAAAAATAAATAAAAGAGAGTTTGAGAGCTTCAGTTGCAGGCTTGGCCTGCCTGAAAACAGCCCTCAGCCTCTCATCCAGACTGGCCAGGCACCCCAGTGGGGACCCCCACCCTGAAGGGGGTGCGGGCAGCCTGAAAACAGCCATCAGCCCCTCATCCAGACTGGTCAGGCACCCCCACCCTGATCCAGGACACCATTCAGGACAAACCAGTCGGCCCCCACCCATGCACCAGGCCTCTATCCTATATAGTAAAAGGGTAATATGCAAACTGACCCTAACAGCAGAAAGACTTGGAATGACTGGTCACTATGACACACACTGACCACCGGGGGCAGTTGCTCAATGAAGGAGCTGCCCTCTAGTGGTCAGTGAGCTCCCACATGGAGGAGCTCTGCTCAGCCAGAAGCGAGGCTGATGGCTGCCAGTACAGCGGTGGTGATGGGACCTTCTCCTGCCTCCTCAGCAGCGCTAAGGATGTCCGACTGCAGCTTAGGTCTGCTCCCCGCTGGCAAGTGGACATCACACGAGGGCTGCAGGGCTGCCAGAGGGATGTCTGATTACCAGCTTAGGCCCAATCCCCTGGGGAGCAGGCCTCAGTTAGCAGATGGTCATCCCTCGAGGGGTCCCAGACTGTGAGATGGCACAGGCCAGGCTGAAGGATATCCCCCCCCCGCCCCCCCCGCCGAGTGCACAAATTTTGGTGCACCAGGCCTCTAGTCTAATCTAATAAAAGCCAAACATGCAAATTGACCATATCTTAAGCCAAGCCTACCAGTCAATCAGAGCGACTATATGCAAATTAACCCAACCAAGATGGCAGCCAGCAATCACAGAGCTGAAGCGAGCAGGAGGCTTGGTTGCTCCAGTGATGGAGGAAGCCAAGCTTCCTGCGACTGACTGTAGCCTCTGCAAAAGGCTACAAAAGTTTCAATTATAAAAGCTAAATAAACCCCAGATACCTGCTTTCAGCAGGCCGTGGCCACAGAGCTGGAGCAAACAGGAGCCGGCTCTGAGCTCCACTGAAGGCAACAAAGTTTCAATGATAGAAGGTAAATAAATCTCAGAATTAAAAGAAAAAGGAAGAAAAGGAGAGGCTGGGAGCTTCTGTCACTGGGGGTATTAGCCAGCCTGAAAACGGCCCTCAGCATCTCACCAAGACTGTACAGGCACCCCAGTGGGGACCCCCCACCCTAAAGGGGGTGTGGCCAGCCTGCAAACACCCATCAGTTCCTCACCCAGGCTGGCCAGGCACCCTAGCAGGACCCCCACTCTGATCCAGACACACTTCAGGGCAAACCAGCTGGCCCCCACCCATGCTCCAGGCCTCTATCCTATATAATAAAAGGGTAATATGCAAACTGACCCTAACAGCAGAAAGACTGGGAATGACTGGTCACTAAGACACACACTGACCACCAGGGGGCAGACGCTCAATGCAGGAACTGTCCCCTGGTGGTCAGTGTGCTCTCATAGGGGAGCTCTGCTCAGCCACAAGCCAGGCTGATGGCTGCCAGTACAGCGGTGGTGGTAGGAGCCTCTCCCACCTCCTCAGCAGTACTAAGGATGTCCAACTGCAGCTTCAGCCTGCTCCCTGCTGGCAAGTGGACATCCCCCCAAGGGCTCCCGGGCTGCCAGAGTAATGTCTGACTGCCAGCTTAGGCCCAATTCCCCAGAGGCAGGAAGCTTCCATCGCTGGGGGGCTTTGCCAGCCTAAACCAGCAAGTGGTCATCCCCCAAGGGGTCCCAGACTATGAGAGGGCATGGGCCAGGCTGAGGGACCCCTGCTCTGAGTGCACAAATTTTTGTGCACCAGGCCTCTAGTAAATAAATAAATGAACAAACAAACAAACAAATAAGAACTACTAGTAAATGAAACAGACATAAGCAATTTACCCAATAACAACTTAAAAGTAAACACTGGTTATAAGTATGCGCAATGAACTTGGGAGAAGAATAGATGAACTCAGTGAGAACTTCAACAAAGACATAGAAAAATATTTATAACAACCAATCAGAACTGAGGATTAGGATAATTGAAATGAAAACAAAAATAATGTGGAGGGAATCAACAGCAGATTAGTTGAGGCAGGAGAATGAGTCAGCAAGCTGAAAGACAAGGTAGTGAAAGTCAATCAGAACAGCAAATAGAAAAAAAAATAATGTTTTCAAAAATGAGGATAGTTTAAGGGACCTATAGGGCAACATCAAGTGTGCCAACGTTTGAATCATAGCGGTCCCAGAAGGAGAAGAGAGAGAAAGGGATGTAAAATCTACTTAAAGGGATGACGACTGAAAACTTCCCCAACCTGGTGAGGAAAACAGACATCCAAATCCAGAAAGCACAGAACTTCCAAACAAAATGAACCCAAAGAGGCCCATATTAAGACACATCATATTTAAAATGCCAAAAGTTAAAGAATCTTAATGACAGCAAGAGAAAAATCAGCTAGTTATGTACAAGGGATCCTTCATATGACCATCAGCTGATTTTTCGCCAGATACGGTAATGGCACAAAATATTCAAAGTGATGAAAGGCGGAAACATACAACCAAGTATACTCTATCCAGAGAAGTTAGCACTCAGAATTAAAGTAGTGATAAAGAGTTTCCCAGATAATCAAATGATGAAAGAGTTCTCACCACTAAACAAGCATTAAAAGAAAAGTTAAGGAACCTTCTTTAACTGGAAAATACCAAAACTAAGCACAAGAAAATACTGGAAAGAAAAAATAAAGGCAAACAGTTGTAAGTGTAGCAGATCAACCAATTATAGAGCTAGAATGAAGATTAATATACAAAAGTGGTAAAATCACCTGTAACACAGTAGTACATTAAGGGATACACACACAAAACAAGATGCAAAATATGATGTCAAATACATAAACATGGCGGTGAGTTAAAAATGTAGTTTTAGCATGCATTTGAGCTTAAGCAACAATCAACTTAAAAAACATTGCTATCAACATAGCTTGTTATATATGAATTTTATGGCAACCCAAAACCAAAAATCTATAATAGATACAGTTAGATATGAAGAAGAAGAACCCAAACAAACACTAAGAAAGTCATCAATGTACAAGAAAAGAGGACAAGAGCCATAGCCGGTTTTGCTCAGTGGATAGAGGGTTGGACTGAAGGGTCCCAGGTTCGATACCAGTCAAGGGTACAGAACACAGTTTCAAGCTCCTCCCAGCCCAGACCCAGGTTGGGCTTTTGCAGGAGGCAACCCAATCAATATTTTTCTCTCACATTGATATTTCTCTGTCTTTCCCTATCTCTTCCACGCTCTCTCAAAATCAATGGGAAAATATCTTGGAGTGAGAATTTCAAAAAACAAAAAAGAGTAAGAGTAGAAAGTAACAGAAAAGAAGTACAAAAGCAACAGAAAACAATGAATAAAATGGCAATAAGTATACACCTATCAATAATTATTTTAAGTGTAAATAGACTAAATATTACAATCAAAAGACAGGGTGACTGGATGGATTCAAAAACAAGACCTGTGCATATGCTGCCTATAAGAGACTCATTCAGTTTGAAAGACACATACAGACAAAAAGTGAAGAGATGGAAAAAAGTATTTCAGGCAAATGAAAACGAAAGCTTCAGTAGCAATAGTTATGACAAACAAAATAGACTTTAAAACAAAAACTATAATAGGAGACAAAAGAGACATTACATAATGATAAATAGATCAATCTAACAAAAGAACACAACATTTGTAAAAAATCTATGCATTAAACATTAAGAACACCTAAATATTTAAAGCAAATATTAATAACATAAAGGTAGAGTTGACTAACACAATAATAGCAGGGAATTTTAACACCCCACTTATATTAATGGATAAATAATTCAGACAGAAATCAGTAAGGAAACAATGGTCTTAAATGACACACTAGACTAGATACACTTAACAGATACAGAACATTCCAGCTAGAATCAGAAGAATATACTTTATTTTCAAGTACTCGTGGACCATTTCTGTAGAATAGACCACATGTTAGTCCACAAAGAAAGTCTCAGTAAATTTTTTAAAAATTTAAATCATATCAAGAATCTTCTCCAATCACAACAGTATGAAACTAGAAATAAATCATCAGAAGAAAAATGGAAAAAAAAACAGAACAAAAATACATAGAGACTAAACAACATGGTACTCAACAATATGTTAATAAAGAAATCAAGGATATAATAAAAAAATATCTTGAGAGAAATGAAAATGAAAACACAACAATCCAAAATCCTTGAGACATAGTAAAAGCAGTTATAAGGGGGAAATTCAAAACAATAGGCTTACCTCAAGGAACAAGAAAGAATTCAAGCAAACAATCTAATCTTACACCTAAAGTAACTAGAAAAAGAAAAATTAACAAAGCCTAAAGTGAGTACAAGGAATGAAATAATAAAGATTAGAGCAGTAATAAATAAAATGGAGAATAAAAGGATAATAGAAAATATCAATGAAACTAGGAGCTGGTTCTTTGAAAAGATAAACAAAATAGATAAAACTTTAGTGAGACTCATTAAGAAAAACAAGAGAGAAGACCTAAATAAATGAAATGAGAAACAAAAACTGGAAAGTGACAAGCAACACCACAGAAATACAAAAGATTATAAGAAAACTAGAGGCCCAGTGCACAAAATTAGTGCATGGGTAGGGTCCCTAGTGGCTGCCAGTTGCCAGCCGGGGCCTTCCCCTGATGGTCAGCACATGGCATAGCAAGCAATACAACTCCTGGTGGATCAAACTCCCTAGGTTACAGTTTGCATATTAGGCTTTTATATATATAGATACTATGAACATTTATATGCCAACAATTGGACAACTTAGGAGAAATGAATAAATTATTAAAACCATATAATCTTCCAAGTGTGAATCAGGAAGAAATAAAATTTGAACAGACTGATCACTAGAGTCAAAATTGAATCAGAAAAGAAAAATTCCCAATAAACAAAAATCTAGGGCCAGATGGCTTCTCACCTCAGTTCTACCAAGCATTCAAAGAAGAATTGATATTTATCATTCTCAAACTATTCCCAAAAATTGAAGAGGGGGGAAAGTGTCTAAACTTATTTTATGAGACAGCATATCAAAACCAGACAAAGACCCTGCCAAAGAAAGAGGAGGAGGAGGAGGTGGTGGTGGAGGTGGAGGAGGAAGAGAAGACAAAGAAGAGGAGGAATAAAAAGGAGGAAAAGGAGAAGGAAAAAGAGAAGGAGAAAAAGAAGTAGAAAATGACTGGCCCATATACCAGATGAACATAGATGCAAAAATCCTTAACAAAATATTAGCAAACTGAATTCAGCAATACATTAAAAATATCATATAGCATGTTCAAGTGGGATTTATTCCTGGAATGCAAGTTTGGTTCTATCTGCACAAATCAATGAGCATGATACACCACATAAACAAAATGAAGTATTAAAAAAAGTCATATGATGATTTCTAACACAGTGCCTGGTGGTAAGCACAATGTAAGTATTTGCTATTTCTGGTTTCTACCACCAACACGGTTGATCTTCCCCAAGACAATATAATTTGGGGGTAGATGGAGGATGGCATACGGCCTTGGAGTCGGGCCCAGAGCAGTGTTTCCCAGACAACAGAGGCTGAATCCCTAGGGTCCTGGAGATGACTCGGTGGACCTTGGGCAAAAAATAACTTTGCGGATAGAGATTAACAATGGTGGCAGAGTAGGAGGATGCTGCATGGTCATGCTCCCAGGAACAAGCTGGAATTACAACTGCAATATGAGAAGGCTTCCTGAATAATCAATGGAAAACTCACAGGAGAGAACCCTGATACCCAAGGACCAAAGGTGGAGCTGGCATAGAGACTGGCAGCAGGGGCAGAGATGTGACCCACAGAGGGGAACTGAAGTCCCAGAAAGATATCTCAGCCAGTGGTGGAGGGGGGGTGGTGCCACTGAGAATTCTGGGATCTAATCCCAGAGCTGGGCTCCCCAGCAGAGAGCACCAAAGCTGAGGAAGGTATCCACATAGCATCAAGCTGTGAAAAGCAGTGGGGTGCTGTTGGCCAGGGAGTGGCAGCTGAAAGTTCAGGCACCCTCTTAAAGGGCCAAGGCACGAACATTCCCTGTGGAGTCACCCACCTTGTGCTCTGGCAGAAGGAGGGTGAAGTGGACTGGAGCTATGAGAGCAGAAGCCAGCACTGGGGACTCGGGGAACAGAGCTCAGAAGGCAGACACCCCAAGTCTCCTCGGCTTAGTCATTCCCTCACCCAGCCACATAGACATCTGCCTTGCCTGGGGGGGGGGGAGGATAGACATCTGCCTTGCCTGGGGGGATAGACATCTGCCTTGCCTGGGGGGATAGACATCTGCCTTGCCTGGGTGGAAGACAGTTGACACACCCTATTGGAAAACACCTTGCCCTGAGGTAGCTTAAGAGATTAAAAGTAACAATTGGAAGGAGAAGCAGCTGCTTGTGTAGCCCGTCCCCATCCAAGGAACAGCAGCCTCCTGATTACCACATCCACTGTCTGAGGAACAGCAGCTGTGTGTGAAGCCTCCCCCCACCAGCCAGAGGAGCCATCACAACTGTGAACAGCACCCACCAGAGGAGCTGCTACCAACTGAGGAGCAGCTGCTACCACAACCGCCCGAGGAGCAACCGCAGCCCGAGAAGCCACTGCCACCCAAGGAGCAGCCACTGAATGACTCAACATCTAGATATGGTGGTACGATCAAACATGGGTAGACAAAGAAACCCCAAAAGGAAAGAAAAGGAGGACTCACCAGAAAAGCAGCTAAGTGATACAGAGGCATGCAACATGACAGAAAAAGAATTCAGATTAAGGGTCCTTGAGTGCATAAACCGGATGGAGGAAAAAATCAACAACTTATGCAGGAAGCAAGAAGAAACAGATGAAAAAAAAATCAATAACTTATGTAAGAACCAAGAAGAAATGAAGAGCGATATAGCTGCAATAAAAAACACCATTGAAAGTTTCAACAGTAGACTAGGAGAAGCGGAGGACCAAATTAGCAAATTAGAAGATCGGGAAACAAAACACCCAAACTGAACAGCAATTGGAGAAAAAAATTAAAAGACAGAAGGAGAGCCTAAGGGAGCTATGGGACAACATGAAACGAAACAATATATGAATAATAGGGATGCCAGAACAACAGAAAGAGGAACAAGGGTTAGAAAACCTATTTGAAGAAATAATATCAGAAAACTTCCCAGAGGTGGGGAAGAAAAAAATCACACAAGCACAGAGAGTCCCAAACAAGGTGAACCTGAAAAGATCCACACCAAGACACACCATAATTACCATGGCAAATGTTCAGGACAAAGAGAGAATCTTAAAGGCTGCAAGAGAGAGATGGAAAGTTACATTCAAGGGATCTCCCATTAGATTATCAAATGATTTCTCAACAGAAACACATCAGGCCAGTAAAGAATGGACAGAAATTTACAAAGTGATGCAAAGCAAAGGACTGAATCCATTATGCTAAATGAAATAAGCCCGTCAGAGGAAGATAAATATCACATGATCTCACTCATTTGTGGAATATAACGAACAACATAAACTGATGAACAAAAACAGATCCAGAGACAGAGAAGCATTGATTAGACTGTCCAATCTATGAGGGAAGGTGGGGGATGAGAGGGTAAGAGATCAAACAAAGGACTTGTATGAATGCATATGAGCATAACCAATGGACACAGACTGGGGGACAGGTGGGTGAGGGCATGTGCTAGGAGTTGGGGGCGACCAGGAAGATGGGGGGAAAAGGAGACTTACATAATACATTAAACAATAAACAACTTATTTTATTTTTTATTTTATTTTTTTTAATTTAATTTTTATTTTTTATTTTTTATTTTTTTATTTTTTTTTCCTAAAAGTATTACAAAGGGTATTACATATGTGTCCTTTTTTCCCACCCGCCCTTGACAAACCCCTGCCCTCCCTTACCTCCCAGTGTCTTATGTCCATTAGTTATGCTTATATGGATGCATACAAGTCCTTCGGTTGATCTCTTACTCCCATCCCTCCTGTCCCCCAACCCTCCCTGGCCTTCCCACTGCAGTTTGACAATCAGTTTGAGGCAGTTCTGCCTCTGTATCTGTTATTGTTCAAAAGTTTGTAATGGTCTTTATTATCCATGAATGAGTGAGATCATGTGGTATTTTTCCTTCATTGACTGGCTTGTTTCACTTAGCATACTACCCAAAGCAATCTATAAATTCAACGCACTTCCCATTAAAATACCAATGGCCTTCTTCAAAGATCTAGAACGAACTCTCCAAAAATTCATCTGGAATAAAAAAAGACCCCGAATAGCTGCAGCGATCCTGAGAAAAAACAAAGTAGGTGGGATCTCAATGCCAGATATCAAGCTGTATTACAAAGCCACTGTTCTCAAAACTGCATGGTACTGGCACAAGAACAGACATATAGATCAGTGGAATAGAATAGAGAGTCCAGAAATTAGCCCAAACCAATATGCTCAATTAATTTTTGACAAAGGAGGCATGAACATACAATGGAGCCAAGATAGTCTCTTCAATAAATGGTGTTGGGAAAATTGGACAGATATATGCAAGAAAATGAAACTAGACCACCAACTTACACCATACACAAGAATAAACTCAAAATGGATAAAGGACTTAAATGTACGACAGGAAACCTTAAAAATTCTAGAAGAATACAAAGGCAACAAAATCTCAGACATATGCCGAAGCAATTTCATCACTGATACAGCTCCTAGGGCAGTTGAAACTAAAGAGAAAATGAACAAATGGGACTACATCAAAATAAAAAGCTTCTGCACAGCAAAAGAAACCATCAACAAAACAACAAGAAAACCCACTTCGTGGGAAAACATATTTGTCATATCTGATAAGGGCTTAATCTCCAAAATTTATAGGGAACTCATACAACTTAACAAAAAGAAGATAAACAATCCAATCAAAAAATGGGCAAAGGATCTAAATAGACACCTTTCAAAAGAGGACATTCAGAAAGCCAAGAGACATATGAAAACATGCTCAAAGTCACTAATCATCCGAGAGATGCAAATCAAAACAACAATGAGGTATCATCTCACACCTGTCAGAATGGCCATCATCAACAAATCAACAAACGACAGGTGCTGGAGAGGATGTGGAGAGAAGGGAACACTTGTGCACTGCTGGTGGGAATGCAGACTGGTGCAGCCACTGTGGAAGACAGAGTGGAGTTTCCTCAAAAAATTGGAAATGGAACTCCCATTTGACCCTGTGATCCCACTTCTAGGAATATATCCCAAGAAACCAGAAACACCAATCAGAAAGGATATATGCACCCTGATGTTCATAGCAGCACAATTCACCATAGCTAAGATCTGGAAACAGCCTAAGTGCCCATCAGTAGATGAATGGATTAGAAAACTGTGGTACATCTACACGATGGAATACTATGCTGCTGTAAAAAATAAGGAACTCTTACCATTTGTAACAGCATGGATGGAACTGGAGAACAATAAACAACTTAAATTTTAAGAAAACAAAGCCACAGAAGCACCTTTAACCTGACTTTTTAGGCAATGTCTGTTCCCATAACTTTGCACAAAACCTTCTGTGTGGAGTTGAGTTGTAATTATTTTTTTGAATGTGGACGGAGTGTGACCATTGAACTTGAAATCTTTTTCTTAGAGTGGATATTACGCTAATGTGCCACAAAGATGTGATTAAGAGTCTTGAGAGGAGAGGCTCTGGGTGGCCCAATTGCCATCGCCAGTATCCTGATGAGACTAGATACCTGCAAAGGCCACCTCAACACCAAGCAGAAAGAGATGCATCCACAGCCAAGAGACGCTAAGCCAGTAGAGCTGAGAGGCCAGGAGTGGGTTTATGCTGAGCCTCTGGAGGAGGGATCGTGGCCCTGGCGGCAGCTCGGTTTCAGACTTCTGGCCTCCAGAACTGGCAGACACTCTTGTTTGAAGCCACCACGTTTGTTGTAGTTTGTACAGCAGCTCCAGAAAACTAACAAAGACCAAACAAGCCCAGAGCTGCGGGAGCCGCCCAGCCAGGTGGACGAGGCTGCCTGTGATGCAGCTGCTTTGCAAGAAAGCAGGGGTGAGGGGGGAGAGAAGGGGACCCAGATGTTGGGCAGAGCCCTGAAGACATAGGTCACCCCCGAAGGCAGCCTTCCTTCCCTGGCCTCTTCAGCAGCATAAACCAGCACATGTCCCTTCTTACTTACGGCCGATGGAGCTGGTTCTCTGTTGCTTGCAACTCAAAGATTTCTGACTGACACGCTCACTTGGTGATTACCAAGAGCCTTAAAATTAGGTAAATCTCTGACCCAGTAATCCCAGTTTCTGTACCAAGGAATCAGTGTGTCTGAGGAAGTCACTGCTGTGTGAAAAAGATAGAGACCTACGGATGTGACCACAGGACCCTGCGCTCATAGACAATGCACATCCCTCTGACAGGACCTCATGCACTCAGCAAAAACCATGTTCTCATGCTCATTATAAAATGTTAAGTGAACAACAGCATAGTCAACATATATACATACTATGGAAACAGCCTAAGTCCCATCAATACATAACTTGATAAAGAAAATATTATATATATATATATATGTGTGTGTGTGTGTGTGTGTGTGTGTGTGTATTACATTCAGCCATAAAAAAGAATGTAACTTGGCTCTTTGCGACAGCGTGGACAGACCTGCAGAATATTATGCTGAGTGAAGTAAGTCAGACAGAGACAGACAAATACCAGGTGATCTCACTTAGATGTGGAATCTAAACAAACAAACAAAAACAGAAAACCAAGCCCGTAGATACAGAGAACAGATGGCAGTTACCAGAAGTGGATGAGAGGCTGGCAGGGGCAGGGAGTGCAAAATGGGTGAAGGGGTGAAAAGGTGCCAACTTCCAGCTGTAAGATAAGTAAATCCCAGGGATGTAGTGAACAGCATGGTGACTACACTTAATGCTACTGTTTGTATATTTGAATGTCACCTAAGCAAGTAGATCTTAAAAGTCCTCATCACATACACAAATTGGTAACTATATGGTGATGGATGTTAACTAGACTGATTGTGGGATCATTTCGTTATATAAAAATGAATTATACGTTGCAGACCTGAAACTAATATGATGTTATATGCCAATTAGAGCTCGATAAAAATATACATATATATATACACACATATACACACACATACATACACATAAAAAAAACACAAATACCTACATTATATACACACAGAATATCCCCATTTTATTGTATCTTGCTTTGGGTCATTGTTAAAGAAATAACAAGCCCACATAGAGTTGAAATCCTTTGTGTGCCTCCCCCGCCTCTCACGTGGCCCCTCCCGTCTCCAAAGGCAGCCACTCTGAGTGGGTGTCAGCGCACTTGCTCCTTGACCGGGCTGCACTGCACCAGCTGTGGGAGCACAGGTCTCAGAGGCCGGGCAGCACGTGAAGACGTGGACATACAGGGGAGACTTTACTGGAGACCAGGGAGCTGTTGCTCCCACAGGAGCCACCAGACAAAGCAGCTCTTCACAGCAGCCGCACAAAGCGGCCCACAGCGGGCTGGTCAGTGGCACCTGATACACACACTCAAACAGGAGGCCCAGTGCCAGTTAGTGACACTCGTGCTGCATGAACATGAACAGGTCACATCAGGGTGAGTGTGTGCAGTGTGTGTATTCTGCTGAGTTACTGCCCTCGAACATGAGGGCAAGGGCCTTTCACCTGGTCATACTGCTGTGTCCTCGCCTGCACCCGTGCGTATGGCAATCGGGCTTGATCACCCGGCGCACTGTGATGAGGGTTCCCACAGTTGGTATCATTCCCAGGCAGGATTGTAAACATTTCTTACCTACATATGTATGCAGAAGTACCATAATATTTGCACACGTTTTCACATTTCATAATTAGTATGTGACTTGTGCAACTTGCTTTTTTCCAATCAACAATCTGTGCACTTAATGCAGTGGTTCTCAACCTGTGGGTCGCGACCCCTTTGGCAGTTGAATGACCCTTTCACAGGAGTCGCCTAAGACCATCCTGCATATCGGATATTTACATTACGCTTCATAACAGTAGCAACATGACAGTTATGAAGTAGCAACGAAAATAATTTTATGCTTGGGTCACAGCATGAGGAACTGTATTTAAAGGGTCAGAAAGTTGAGAACCACTGACTTAATCCATCTTGACAACATGTGACATTCCCTTTAACTGCTGTCTCCAATTCTATTGCTGAGCATCCCTGACTTTATGTATCCTTCCTCTGCTTGGGAAACGCTGAGATTGTTAGCAATACCCCGCCCCCCCTCCCCCCCCCCCTTCCCGCGCCATAAAACGGTGCAGCTCTTGTGTTTGCTGGTGCACACGGTGAGGCCATCCCTGGGGAGCGGCAGGCCTGGTGCAGTGCTGGGTCACAGGGCACGCACAGCGTCACCTTTGCAAGGTAGAAATTGTTCCGTGGTTCTGTGCACCTGCCCTGTTCAGGGTGCTGGCTGTCACCTTCCCACATGTGTCCCATTCACTTTCTTCTTCTGAAAGTGCTTCGACGGAGGTGTTGCCTTTGGAGCAGGAGCCTGCTAATACACTTACATCTCCCTCATCTTTTCCTTGGCTGGTGCGGTTCAGTTGGTAGGAGCGTCACCCAGGACACCAAGAGGTCAAGGGTTCGATTCCCGGTTAGGGCACATACCTAGGTAGTTTGATCCCTGGTCCAGGTGCATGAGGGAGGCAACCAACTGATGCGGAGGAGGCACCTGAGCCCAACATAGCTCATGGGAATACTTCAACCACATCCATGAATGACAAAACCCTTGAGCAAACACAGCTACTCTTTTCATTTAGAATGTTGTGATTTGAGCGGCAGAAGAAATTATATTAAAAACGCAGGGACTCTGGGTCAGAACCCCAGCCACTCTCATTGCTTTTTAATCTCCTGTTAAACGTACCTTCTGATGGCTTTTGTCAGCTCATTCAATGTAATAACCCAGGACAGGTGGCCCGCTGACCCCCTCATTTCCTCCACAAGGTCAAGGTGGGGTGGCCGCTGGCAGCGGGTCAACTGACAAGCTTACAGTGCGGATGGGCAGGTGGGTCAGGGTCAGGGGGTGACATGGGCTGCACAGGACCTAGGAGACTGGGCACCAACAGAGCTGTGCAGGCCAAGGGCCCTAGGCCGCCTCCGAACCCCTCACATGCAGAGGAGGCACCTGAGCCCAGAAGCCCAGAGCCTCCCAAGTCACACAAGTCAGGACGGAGACCCAGGTTCCCACCCAGGCCCACAGCTCGCTCGGTGTGACTCCCCCAGGTCATCAGGAGCCAGGAAGGGGCTGGTGCAGGCCGTGTGGTCCCCGGTTCCCACCCCTCCCAGGCTTCTGGAGCTCAGTCTGGGAGACACAGTCAGGAGGAGTCCAGTCACCTGTGGGCCTAGAAGCAGTTTCTATGCTTGGACACCTGCCAGTCTCCTGTTGGGACAACCCCACCCCCAGGAAGCTCTTGTCTGATGGGGACAAAAGAAACAGAGAGCCAAGCGAACACGTAAGTCATTGGTGAGAACACACCACGACAGGAGAGAGAGGCTGGGCCCTGGCTGGTTTTGCTCAATGGATAGAGCGTCAGCCTGAGGGTCTCAGGTCTGATTCCAGCAAAGGTTTAATCCCCTGTGTGGGGGGTGCAGGAGGCAGCCAATCAGTGATTTTCTCTCGTCATTGAACTTTCTATCTATCTCTCCCTCACCCTTCTCTCTGAAATCAATAAAAATATTTTTTTAAAAACTAGAACACTTGGAACTTGCATTGACTTCACCAAGGAAGGCTTCCTGAAAGAGGCTGAGATACAAAGAGAAGGAGTTGTTTTAACAGCTTAGGAGAGGATCAGAGGACAGAGAGCCTGGAGCTGGCGAGGGAGAGGGTGCAGTGGGAGGTGCCTCTGTAAGTTGTCTGAACCCTCACACAGGCTCACTGGTGAACATGCGGGCCTGTATGCACACACTCACACCTCCATGCACACTCATCCATGCACACTCATGACCACAGTTCACATCCCAGGTGTAAGCACACATAAGCCTTCTCAGACCTCCGTGCACACACATGGATGTGCAACCTGCATTCATGTTTGCACACATGCAGTCACATACAGACCTACAGGGGCCAACCCTGCCTTTTCTGGAGTTCAGATATGCTTTCCTCTGCACATCGGAAGGGGGCCTGCACTGCCCAGTAAATGTGGGTCCCCAGCAACTGTGTCACCTGTCAAATGTCCTGGCCCCACTGCCTGGGCTCCATCCACAGCCTCAGCACCAGGTCCCACAGGGGCGACGGGAGGGTCTTTTATGCTGTGCATTTACCTGTCACTGCTTGCAAGCTGCCCAAGGAAATGGGGTGACCTTGAGAGAGGAGGTTCCCTACAGCCAAGGGCACTCACAGGGGAGAGAGGCTCACCTGGGAGCTGTCAGTGGCCCGCACTCCCCCCCGGGAAGGGTGAAGGGGTCTGGACAGCCCTGGCACAGATGCCCACTCCCCTCCCCCGCAGGCTCCCTGAGTCCCTGGGCTGCAGCCATGCTCCTCCCTTGGGTTCTCCTGGGCCCTGGGCCTCGTGGCCCCTCCCACATCATCCCACCTCCCTGCCTGGGTGCTGACAGCTCCACACCCTCTCCCTCTCTCCCTCTCCCCCTCCATTCCTTGGTGAGTCCGTCTCTGAACACAGGGAGCTGAGGAATGGGGAGGAGGATGGACAGGCCCTCTGATTGCCATCCTCTGTGACCCAGATCAGTGCGCCAGGGGCTCACAGGCAAGGCTGGGCTGTGGCTTTGTTACCTGCAGCCGCTATGGGTGGCGGTGGCTTTCCACATTCGACTGACAGAACCCCCTTCTCGCTGCCCCCGTCCTCTGGTGACAGCGCCCTCTCCTCTGCTCACACAGACACCTGGCATGAGTGTGAGCGGAGGCCTCTGGGTCCTGGTGAACCCTCATCCTTCCTTCCCAGGGAAGGTGTGGGCCAGGGGACCCTGGCTCAGAGAAGGGGGCCGCCCACCTGGACTCTGGCTGTATTTCATCTGTGATGCACATGTGTTTCCACACTTAAATATTTCCAAAGCTGTGACATGTGTGTCCTCGGGTCCTGCATATATGCATTCAAGGTCTTTGGTTGATTAGCCCCACCCACCCTCCATCCCTGCCTTCCTGCTGAGATTCCACACTCTGTTCCATGCTCCATGTCTCTGCATCCACTCTGTTCATCAGTTTATTTTGTTCATTAGATTCCACGTCTGAGTGAGATCATGTGATACTTGTCTTTCTCTGACTGCCTTATCTCAGTGTGATACTCTCCAGGTCCCTCTATGCTGTCTCATAGGGTAAGAGATTCTTCTTTTTTACCTCAGCGTAGTATTCCATGGTGTAGATGTACCACAGCTTTTTATCCACTCATCTACTGACAGGCACTTGGGCTGCTTCCAGATCTTAGTGAAGAATGGACCTTGAAAGAACTGACTCCTTCCCTCCCCTTGCACTACCTGAACTTTAGGCATTACTTTTCATCCCATAAACTTTGTTAGGACTGCCTCTCAGGCACAGATGGTCCATTGACCTGTTAATTCCAGGATATAACTAAACCAGATAAGTAACTATGCTATTTCTAGCATCTGTAAATATGCTTGCTTGAATAATGGGAATGTGAAGGGGGCTGGGGGCCTGGGCATTTGGGCCTGTGAGGGAAATCTGGTATACATCCTTATCAGTCTATGGTCTGGTCACTGCTCCCTCTTAAATCATCTGTCTTGCAGGACCTGTTTGCTTAAGCATTGCTACCACATTGGGAAGGTCATAAACTATGACGCTCCCAGATGGAATTGTCAGGGCTGGCGCCAGCCCAGGCTTTGAGATAGGGTCTCATGGCACCAGTCCTAGAGGTTTTTTTTTCTCTGTTTGCCTTAATAAGCTTACCCCTAACTTTATTTCGGGACCGTGAGATTTGGAGTTGTTATAGCCCTTTGCGGTCACCATCAGCTTTGAAATAAAAGCTCCAAAATTCAACCCTCTGGTTGTGGTGTTTTCTATTGGACTCGCTGAATTTCAATGTAACATTAGCCATTGTAAATTGTGCTGCTATGAGCATAGGGTTTATACTTTCTGACTGGTGCTTCAGGTTTCTTAGGCTATATTCCTAGAACTGGGATCCCTGGGTCAAATGGCAGTTCCCTTTTTAATTTTTTTAGAAAACTCCATACTGTTTTAAATAATGGCTGCACCAGTCTGCATTCCCACCAGCAGTGAACTAGGGCTCCCTTTCTCCACATCCTCACCAGCACTTGTCATTTGTTGATTTGCTGATGGTAACCATTCTGACAGGTGTGAGGTGATACCTCATTGTCGTTGTAATTTGCATCTCTCTGATGACCAATGACTTTGAGCACTTTTTCATCTGACTCTTGGCCATCTGTATGTCCCCTTTGGAGAAGAGTCTATGTAGGTCCTTGGTCCATGTTTAAATTGGATTGTAGGAGCTTACATTCTAAACAAAAAACACACACCTCTTTTACATGGTGTTTCTGTTTGGAGTTTGGGGGGACTGAGGAAATGGTCTGCAGGGCGAGCTTTGGATACACCTCAGCCCCATTGTTTAAGGGAGAGAAGGAGAGGACAGCTTTAAAGGCTTTAAAGGCAGACATGCTGGGTAGGCAGAGCTCCCAGGGAGGGAACACAATCCCACCCAGGCAGGGATGTGCTGCAGTAAATAGGAAGGGGGACTGGGGGCGGGGGCAGGTGGAGATGGCATGTGAGTCATGGCATCTTAGACACAGAGGAGCCAGAAGGATCCTGCAGCCTTTTTCCCAAGCGCAGGGCCACCAGGCAGGACGGCTGTGACAGGACACAGGGCTGAGAGGGGATCCTGTCACCTGACAAGCGGGAAGAAGAAAGAACCAAAGTTGAAGGCAGGCTGCGAGGATCAAGAAATTCTTGAAAGAAGAAGTGGCTGGAGGCATAGAACCAATGGTGAATTCTACCCAGTGTCAGGTGCGCCAAGAGCATTTCAGCTTCTGAAGTTAGAAAATACCATGTACTATGATTTCATTTATTTATTTATTCATTTATTTATTATTTGTTAATCCTCACCCTAGGATATTTTTCCACTGATTTTTAGAGAGAGTGGATAAGAGAGGGAAGACAGAGAGAGAAACATCAATGTGAGAGAAACACATCGATTGGTTGCCTCCTGCACAAGCCCTGGCCGGGCCCAAGCGAGGAGGAGCTTGGAACCAAGGTGCACGCCCTTGACTGGAATCAAACCCGGGACCCTTTAGTCTGCAGGCCGATGCTATACTAGTATTTGTTGAGCCAAACTGGCAAGGGCTCTTAAGATTTTTATTTTGTGTGTGTTTTTAATACTACAATTTTAAATGGACCACACTACTTTTTTCTGATCAAACCCCCACCTCTGGGGGAAAAAACCAAACAAACAAAAAACACCTTTCTCCCCCAGGGGGTTGGCCAGGGGGCAGTGCACTATGGGATGGGAGTGGGAACAGGAGAAGTTATCAGAATTTTGTTGTTATGATAAACTTTCTTGTAAACTTGGTAAAAAGCCAATTACCTGCCAAGAGGGAATAAGGAAGAAATTTCCAAAAATGTGCGAATTCCTTCAATGAAGTTTCAGAACCAAAAGACTAATTGACATGAAAAGCTGGAGAGACGTGGTTGAAAAGTTCATTCACAAAGTTTAATTCCACTTACATGAACTTAATACACGTGTTCTTCACCGTTAGGCCTAGATTGTGCGTGAAAATTCCATAAGACGTCACACAGCCAGCCAGCATCACAAGGGATTCCCTGGGAACTTTACAACACAGGCAGGTCAGGCAAGTTGCCAAAAAGTCACCAAAGCAAAACCTAAGAAGAGTGACACACATGGGTTTTCTTTGTGTTTTCCTGCTATTTGATAAAGGTGAAGGAATGGGTGGCAAGCAGTTCCTTCCGCTCATCGCTCATCGTCACTGCACATTAGCCTTAGGTTGCCTAAAGCACTAAGGACCATGGATAAAATGGGGCAGCAAAAATGATGAGAGCCAACAGCAGGGAACTTGGCAGATACTGGGATGTGACCCGCTCTGCCCTTCTCCGGAGTCCCAGGGTCACGGCTCAGGGACCCCCTGCAGCTGCAGTCACAGGTGCACACACTGAGACTGCGAGTCACAGGCACACGCAGTGCAGCATGGACTGTCCTGGGACCCCGTTCCTGCCCAGCCCTGGGCGGCTCCCACTTAAACACCCACAGCCACACCTGTGCCTGCGACCAGGGACCCTTTCACTCCCGCCAGGACCGGCCACTCTGCAGACAGTTCTCTCTGCTTAGACATGGAGGCACTTTTTTAAATGATTGATTGGAGGAGAGAGAGGAAGGGGGAGAGAGAGACAAACGTTGATTTGTTGTCCACACATTTATGCTCCCATTGGCTGCTTCCTGTATGTGCCCTGACTGGCTGTTGCCCCTGTAACCATGGCGTATCGGGACGACACTCTAACCAGCAGAGCTACCTGGCAGCGTAGACATGGAAGCCATTGTAGCATTGGCTCCGGTGAAGCCACATGTCCCCAAAGCACACTAGGCCAGACACTCATCACTTGTATAAAATTCCACATCCCATGTCGGCCACCGAGAACTCCCTACAAGTTACCTGTCTCTACACCCCTGATATTACACATAAACACCACTTAGCATTACAGGAATTCACATAGAACAGCGGTTCTCAACCTGTGGGTCTCGACCTCTTTGGGGGTCGAACGACCCTTCCACAGGGGTCGCCTAAGACCATCGGAAAACACATATATAATTACATATTGTGTTTGTGATCAATCACTATGCATTAATTATGTTCAATTTGTAACAATGAAAATACATCCTGCATATCAGATATTTACATTACGATTCATAACAGTAGCAAAATTATAGTTATGAAGTAGCAACAAAAATAATTTTATGGTTGGGGGTCACCACAACATGAGGAACTGTATTAAAGGGTTGCGTCATTAGGAAGGTTAAGAACCACTGACATAGAAGTATGTAAACCTGTCATAAATCTGAACAAGCAACTACCCCTGGTAGGCATGGGTGGCAAATGGCCCTCCGTGTGGATTTAGACGAGGCACAAACGTGGGAAGGCAGCCCCTTTCCTCCTCCTCCTGTGCTCAGCTCTGTCCTGTGGGTGTGGAGGCCACAACGCCAAGCCTCTCTCACCATCGCACAGCTGGCGCTGCTGGCAGGGCTCTGACTCAATGGCTCAAGTGCAGGGAAGGCTCCTGCTGAGCGTGCTTGAGAGAGGGAGAGCGTAGGTGAGGGTACACAGAGCGCCAGTCCCATCTTCACTGCGTTACACTGTCATGTCCCATGCTGCCTTCCATCAAGGGGTCATACAAGATGTAGCCATTTCTAGGTGTTTCCATGACTCCTAGAACACAGGTGTGTGGCTCTTCAACAATCGTGTATGGTTTGTTGTGACTCAGATAGACCCGGGAAATGTTAACTGGGAGCATGAGTTCCCCTTGAGGGACTACTGTCCTTCCCTTGAGAGATGAGAGCAAGTTCAGGATCCACCTCTGTTTCCTGTTTCACTTGGTCCTCAGGAATCTCAGAGCTAAAGGTGAGATACATACAGAAATTCTATTGTCTTCACTTCTATTTATTACTAATATTTCCTCTCTGATCCTGTCCATGTGCTTTTGTTAATGCTGGTTCAATCATCAAGCAGTGTCCATCCATTGCAATAATGAAGAGTATGTGAGCAGGACATATGCCCGCCCTGCAGCTGCTGACCTGCCCTTTCAGAGGTGAGCGTGGCTGATGGTTGGAGAGTAACCTCTCAGATATGACACTCACACTCCTCCAGCCCCTTCCCGCAGCCAGAAATGGTTTCCAAAGTAATTTCACTCTTCAACTGGCCTCTCAAATATGAAATAAAATATATTTAATTCACGACACTGATGCCACTTTCCATGTTACACCTTTCTTCCCCTGTAGTGTGTATAGATTCATTTCCCAATATCCTCGCAGGACTCTCTGAGCTCAGTCCCCACCACCTCCTTATTACCTCCCTCGGCTAAATGCTCCCGGCGGCCTCTGCAGTTCCAGGCACAGTGTCTCTGTGTCTCTCATTTTCTGTTGCCAAGTCCGGAAACCTCACTTTCTAAAACTCCTCAGAAGCCAGACCAGGGGGCACATGGGAGGAGAAAGAAGACAACACTTTCTTTGAAAGACAATCGGATGCCCCAGGCCCACGGCGACCCCCCCTGTAAGGAAGCTGGACAGTGTGGTGCTGGGTGTCGGTTACGGGGTCAGGCCCTGCCCGTGCTCTGTGACCTCCAGCTCCAGGCAGTTAGACAGGCCTCAGGCTTCCACACGCCACTGGCACGTGGCATGGTCTGTTCTCTTACTGACATGAAGGAAGGAAACTAACCTTACCCAGCTGTTAGCTAAAACTGTTAAAGTTTCGCTTGCAAAAAGAGGGGGACAGTTTATTGATGGAAGGCAGATTATTTGAGGAGGAGGATTGAACCAGGAAGGGAAAGTTACCTTATTCCTTCAAAAGAATTTAAAATGGTCAATGAGTTTTTAACTTCACTTTTTGTATTGAAATAGTCTGTCACAACCATTCATATTTTGATAATTTTTTACACTTTTGTAACTTAACATGATCACTTTATTCTCCAAAAAGCACCCTATAAATTATAACAGGGTGTGAAGCTTGTAAGATACATATTTACTCATCACTTGTTGAGAGGAGAGACCATTGAGTCAAAGTGAAAGACTGAAATCATGAAGGTGATGTTTCTGCATCAGCTTCCGACTTAATGATTGGCAGTGACCGTCTTAACCAGTGGTTCTCAACCTGTGAGTCATGACCCCTTTGGGAGTCCTTTCACAGGGGTCACTTAAATATATCCTGCATATCAGATATTTACATTACGATTCATAATAGTAGCAAAATTACAGTTATGAAGTAGCAACGAAAATAATTTTATGGTTGAAGTCACCACAACATGAGGAACTGTATTAAAGGGTCGCAGCATTAGGAAGGTTGAGAACCAATCAACCTTCCTAATGCCTCTTAACGAACAGAGCGAGTAGCCAGAGGCTCCCTTGGCAGTCCATGCAGGTGAGCCTCCCATGACTAGCCCACGTGGGAGCACAGCCAGAGCGAGTTCCTGGAGGCCTTGAGTCATGGCTCTAAAACTGTAGGCAGAGAGAGGATGGGCAGGAGGAACGATATTGTAATGAATCAGCAACAGCTGGGGGGATGCTGACAGTTAAAAGAACTTAGTGTTCACCTCTGTTCAGGCAGAAACTGAACACACTGCTGTGCACTTCCTCGCGGCAGGACCAGTGGTCTGGAGGACTGACCTGTCACACGTCTGCGATTTCAAAGCTTAGAAATGGAAAAGGCCATGGGGTGCGCACTCCTGGAGCAGCCTCACATTTCTGTGTCCTCATGTGACCTCCTGCTGTGGCTGTTAGAAAGCATTCCCTGGTTAATGGTGTAGTCATGTTTAGATAATGTTTAAAGGGGTTTCTTATCCTTTTTTATTTTATTTTATTATTATTTGTTTAATCCTTACACAAAGATATTTTTCCATTGACTTTTGCTGAGAGTGGAAGAGAGAGGGAAAGACAGGGAGAAATATCGATGTGAGAGAAACATATCAATTGGTTGCCTCCTGCACAAGCCATGACCTGGGCCTGGGACCAAAGAGGAGCCTGCAACCTAGGCATGTGCCCTTGACCGGAATCAAACCCATTGAACTTGGGACCTTTGGGACCACAGGCCAATGCTCTATCCACTAAGTCAAACCGGCGATGGCATAGACAACTTCTCATTAACTGTCCCCTTTGCTCATATTGTAAGTATTGACTAGATCCCCACAAAAGCTTTTTCTTTAAGGTCGGTTCCCAAATTCGGGACTGTGAGACTGACAAGGTGTCTTAGGCCCCAGGTCATCCTCAGCGAGTCCAGATGGCAGTGTACCCGTTTTGCTCTTTGTCATGCTTGTGTGACCTGTGTGGCCCAATAGGGACCCTGCAGTGATTAGCGAGTGGTCTCCACATGGAACTGCAGGGTGGCACTGTGCTCCCGGCAGCTGCGGTGGAGGGGAGGGGGGATGGGGGGAGCACATTTCCCCCCCGGGAGCGGGAGTATTAGACACGTTACTCTTCCTGAGGAGAAACTTCCTTCTCCATAAGGACGGACTATCCCCAAAATCACTGGCACGCATTTTATCATTTATTTTGAATAAAGGAAACAACATTGTGGGCACAGACCTGGGATCATGGGCAGTGGCTGGTGGAATACAAGGTGGAATTTTGAAAAACCCTGTGGCCGGTGTTCGTGCTGGATGCAGAGTTGGCTTCTTCTACAGGACACAGTTACCACAGGCCTGGGTCAGAGAGAAGGAAGGGAAACCCCTGCTGACAGCACCAGTGGGCAGGCCTGTGAGCTCCCTCTGCTGCTCTCCCTGGGCCCCTCCTTGCACACACTCTGGTTCTAAAGCTCGCGCTGGGCTGAGGGTTATGAAGCACAGATCAGTGAGGTCAGGGAATGGACTTCAGAAGCCGAGGAAGCCCTGCCAACGGGCTCCGTGGAAAGACTGGTCCATCCAACGTCCCTGCGGGAGGACATCGCTGCATCTCACCGGGCAGGGCTGCCGGCCGTGCCGAGCGCTAGTGTGGCCTGCCCGTGGCACGGCCTTCCCTCACGGATATGTGTCTTCCGTGGTAAGAAGACCTTGGCCCTGTCTACCCACTTCCCCCTTAACTATAGCGACCAATAACCTGCTTCTCACTTTAAGTTCCAATTATCGGTGGGAACTTTCTGGAAACGATGGAGAATGTTCTGAGACGACTCATACAAGAGGCAGACACTCCATGCTGCCTGTGCTGATCACCAAACGCCCATTTCCCCAGGTGTATTGCAACCTTTCAGGCTTAACACAGTGAGTCCATGAGGTGTCATGGGCAGGACTCAAGACCTTGTGTGATGCTGCGAATGGCAAGCTGCTGTTGTTCCACAAACATCTGTGTTTCTGGCCCAGCCTGCGTGGGTCTGTGATTGAGCATCGACCTATGAAACAGGAGGTCACAGTTCAATTCCAGACAGGGCACATGCCTGGGTTGCAGGCTTGAACCCCCCATTTGATGTTTTTATGTCTCTCTCCCTCTCCCTTCCTCTCTGAAAGCAACTAATATATATATATTAAATGCTTTGCTGGGAACTCATGATCAAGTTTTTCTTTTTAATTAAATCTTTATTGTTCAGATTATTACAGTTGTTCCTCTTTTCCCCCATAGCTCCCCTCCACCCACTTCCCACCCCACCCTCTGCCCTTACCCCCGCCACACACTGTTCTCATCCACATGTGTACAATTTTTGTCCAGTCTCTTCCCACACCCCAACACCCCTTTCTCCCCTGAGAATAGTCAGTCCACTCCCTTTCTCATGCCCTTGATTCTATTATAATCACCAGTTTATTCTGTTCATCAGATAATTTATTCACTTGATTTTTAGATTCACTTGTTGATAGATGTGTATTTGTTGGTCATAATTTGTATCTTTACCTTTTTCTTCTTCTTCCTCTTCTTAAAGGATACCTTTCAGCATTTCATATAATACTGGTTTAGTGGTGATGAACTCCTTTAGCTTTTTCTTGTCTGTGAAGCTCTTTATCTGACCTTCAATTCTAAATGGTTGTAGGTTCTTGGCATTCATCACTTTGAATATTTCCTGCCATTCCCTTCTGGCCTGCATAGTTTCTGTTGAGAAATCAGCTAACAGTCGTATGGGTACTCCCTTGTAGGTAACTGATTGTTTTTCTCTTTATGCTTTTAAGATTCTCTCTTTGTCTTTTGCTCTTGGCATTTTAATTATGATGTGTCTTGGTGTGATCCTCTTTGGATTCCTTTTGTTTGGGGTTCTCTTAGCTTCCTGGACTTGTAAGTCTATTTCTTTCACCAGGTAGGGGAAGTTTTCTGTCATTATTTCTTCAAATAGGTTTTCAATATCTTGCTCTCTTTCTTCTTGTGGCACCCCCATAATTCGGATGTTGGTACGCTTGAAGTTGTCCCAGAGGCTCCTTACGCTATCTTCATAATTTGTGGTTCTTTTTGCTTTTTGCTTTTTGCTTTTCCGGTTGGGTGATTTTTGCTTCTTCGTATTTCAAATATTTGACTTGATTCTTGTGATCCTCTGGTCTGCTTTTGGAACTCTGCATAATAGCTTTTATTTCAGTCAGTGTATGCTTAATTTCTAGTTGGTCCTTTTTCTTTTTTTTTTTTTTTAATATATTTTATTGATTTTTACAGAGAGGAAGGGAGAGAGATAGAGAGTTAGAAACACCGATGAGAGAGACATCAATCAGCTGCCTCCTGCACATCTCCCACTGGGGATGTGCCTGCAACCCAGGTACATGCCCTTGACCGGAATCGAACCTGGGACCTTTCAGTCCGCAGGCCGACGCTCTATCCACTGAGCCAAACCGGTTTCGGCTAGTTGGTCCTTTTTCATAACCTCGAGGGTCTCACTAGATTTCTTGAGGGTCTCACTAAATTTATCAGTGGTTTCTAGAAAATTCTTGAAAAACCTTAAAAGTGTGGTTTTGAACTCTATATCCAGTAGTTTGCTTTCCTCCATTTCTGTCATTTGTGACCTGTTTCTTTGTCTCCACATTTTTTATGCTTCCCTGTGTTAATAGAGTGGCTTTCTGTGTTAGGTGTCCTATAGGGCCCAGTGGCTCAGACTCCCCAATTACCTGAGGTGGACACTCTTGGTGCCCCCCTTTGTGGGCTGTGTGCACAGTCTTGTTGTAGTTAAGTCTTGATTGTTGTAGGTATCACTGGGAGGAATTGACCTCCAGGCCAATTGGCTGTGAGAATCAACTGTGTCTGCAGTGGGAATACTTCTGAGCTCGAGAAACCCTTCTGCGGCAAGACTTGCTTCAGTGGGTCTTTGGTGCTTACTGAGTCTGCCCCCTGAGTGTGTCCCTTATGGGTCTGAGGAGTTGTAATCTGGATGGTCCCACTCTAACCACTGGATACACTGGCTCCTGGATCTCTAAGGAGGTGCTAATCTAGCCTCTGCCTGAGGCTACCCAGCAGGAGCTTTGGAGAGATCTGCAGATTCCTCTTCTTTGTTTGGGGTTTAGAGGTCCCCAAATGAGGCCCAGCTATAAAGCAATGCAAGCTACTGTGGGGCCTTGAACCTTCTTTTGGAAGTTCTGGGTCTCTCTGATTCGGCTGCAGTTTGTTAGGTAATTTTCATTTTGCAAAGGGCCAAGCCTTTCATATGCAAAAGCCTCTGATGACAGCTTGGGTGGGGTGGGGTGGGGTGTCGGGATCAACAGGGCAGAGCAAGCAGCTATGGCTGCTCCCCAGTCCTACCCTAAGAGGCCCCACATCTCAGTGTCCCAGTAATCACTACAAGCACCTCTGAGAGAAAACTGCCCTCGAGTTTTGCCCAATGGCAGACAGTCCGGTTTCTCCCCATATGAGTCTGGGTTCCCAGACACTCACCTCGAACTGGAGTTCAGAGCTGTCGGGAGCTTGAGACTCCCTCCGGATTGAAAAAGACAACTGTGTCCTCAGTTTCCAGCCCTCTCCACATGCGCCGCGACCTCAGCTGCCAGCCCTTTCCACATGCGCCTCCATACCTCTGCACTTTACTTCCACACCTCCTCTGAGTCTCAGTGTGCTTTTCTCTTTCCTTCTAGTTGTAAAATTTCTACTCAGCCAGCCTTCCTGTGGTTCTGGATGATGTCCGTTTTGTCTTTTAGTTGTATTTTTGAAGTGGTTATGCGAGGCAGCAATTTCCGGTGTTTACCTATGCTGCCATCTTGGTTTCCTCCTCCAAAATATTTATATTTTTAAAAATCTCTGCTTCTGATGTTATTCGTTTCTTCCCAAGATGTTGTGATTAATTTTGTTTAATCACAAAGCTGTGGCCCCAAGCATGAAGACTAGAGACGGTACAACTTCTGAACTGACAACCACTTTCCCCCCAGAAACCAAGTCAACTGCCTTTTCCTAGAACGGACCCCAAGTTTCCTGCGGAGCAGAGCAGGGCTGCCTCCCCTCCTGCTCAGTGGGAGGTCCCGCCAGGAAACCACCTGCAGGACTGACCCTGTGGGGGCAGCTGTCATCTCCTTCTATTGAATCAGCTCTGAGGAAAAGTGAGATATAAAAGCAGCAGGTTTTGTCACACATAACTGGATAGCACACAGAATTTAAGTCATAGTGGTTGATATATTCTTTTATTTTTATTAATCTTAGAGAGAGGGAGGGGGAGAGAGAGAAAAAGAAAAACATTGATGTGAGAGAGAAACATTATCTGTTGCTTCCAGGACTCTCAGTCTAGGGATTGAACCCAAAACCTGGGCATGTGCCGTGATAGGGAATTAAACCAGCGACCTTTCGGTGCACAGTAAGACACTCAACCACTGACCCACACCAGTTAGGGCTGTCCGTTCTTTGTAAAAATAAATTGGTGTGATTTGTAAATTATATGTCAAATTTGTATAAACACGTTTGATATGTTCTCTTTGACTACATCTCAGTGTATTCTGCATGTAGAATTGCTTTGTTGGCCATTCTTTTTCACCCAAATCTAATGTGGACCTTAGCTAGGCTTCCCCAAACTGTCACACATCACGATTAGGGACTTTTGAGTAAGTTATGATTGTCTGTTTGCTAAATTAAACGTGATATTCTCCTAGTTGCCTCTGTACAATTGCCCACAGCACTGAATTACCGCTGAGGTCTAGGGACAGAGTTTGTTCTCAAATCCAGGAACAGGAGTGATTTCTTCCCAACCTCGCCAAGGAATTCTGACTTTTCCACATTAACAGAAACATATTTTCCCAAAGTAAGTGAGATACACTTTCTGGTCTGATTTCAGGGGTCTAACTTTCACTAAACATGATGAAAAGCCTGAAATCCTGATGAGAGCAGTAGGTTGGGTTTAGGAATTGGGGGCACTGCTGTCTCTAAGAAGGGGAAGGTGTGTGCGGGAGCTCTGGGTGTGGTTACATAAGATAAATACACAGCTTGTCATTTCCAGAGAAGGGGACAATGGTGAGGCGGACTCTTGTCCAGGAACTGGAATTGCTCCACTGCAGCCGTCTCAGCTTATGGGAAATGCGGTCACTCACTGAAAGGAGTAGCTGTGGGCGGCACATCTGTGAGGGAGGGAGGGGAGCGCTTTCCCTGGAGGAACAGTCCCTTCAGAAGGTGAATGCGAGGTGGTGGGTGCAGTGGCTGAGCCTGTAGGTCTGAACACTTCGCTGGGCTCAACCTGGAGGGCACCTTTACTGCCTGTGTCCTTGCAAAGGTCCTTCAACCACCATCACTCTATTCTCTTCAACTGTAGGGACGAAGGGCACTTAGCTCACTGAGATGATGTGAGAATTAAACAAAAATCTGATGCAAAGAAGCCCCTGTATAGTCCTGAGGACAGAGTAAAATGCTCAATAAATTTTACTCACTTTTTATATAGAGATGTAATTGACATACGGCATTATATTAGTTTCAGGTGTACAGCATAAAGATTGGGTATTTGTGTAGATTGGAAATGACACCACAGTAAGTCTGGGTAACTTCTACACCACACATAGGTACTAACCTTTTCTAGTGATGGGAACATTTAAGACCGTGGTTCCCAATGTTGGCATATGCCTCACAGGCAGCAATTTGATTTTTAAGGGGGACAATTCGAGAATGAGTTATTGACAGTGAATGTTTTGCATTTCTTATGGTTCTAGGGGCCTCATGTACAATATATAAATATATATTGTGACATATGTATGCATTTCAGTTTTCCATTATATGTTTTGAAACTTTATTTCCTATTTCTTCATATCACTTCATATTATTATTTTTAACAATTTCTTAGTGATTTCTTCCTCAGTACTTCAACTGTCCTTTTGTTCTTTTATTTTTCTCTTTCATGGATGCAAGTTCTTTGGAAGCTTGTTTAGACCAACTTACTGGCCCTTTAGCTTCCTCCACATGAATAGGAGCTCACTTTTTGAATAATAGGAATCCTATGTCACAGGGAGCATCAGAATTTTAGAGATGCTTAGGTGGGGCATGGCCAAGAAAGGGTTGCGAGTCACTGCTTTAAGATCTATGCTCTTAGCTGTGCATTACATCCTGATGACTTGTTTATTTCTTACCTGGAAGTTTGTACCTTTTGACCATCTTCCTCCATTTCACCCCTTCAGTTGCAGTCCTTTCGCTGCAGCATGGTCAGTATCCTGTCACTAGACACATGCAGGCATGGGGAGGACTGTGCATCAGAACTGGGGCGTGAGAATTAACACGGAATTTCAATGGACAGCTGTCCTTTCAAGTCCACTGAGGACCTGAGAGGTACATGTCTGTTAGTATCACGCATACTGATTATCTAACTAAATGTTCCAAATCACATGATGACATCAAAGGATGTACTTCCTAGTTTCCCGTCAAGCTCCATTTCCTGAGCACTCTAGGAAAGCCTTCTTCTACCTTTTCCTAGGATAAAGCAAGAGCAGTTGACTAAATAAGAGGACATGCCCCCAAGAAAATGAGAAAAACATAATAGGACCAGGAGTAAAGAACCGAGTGCTTTTCACATGAAGTACTAGCTATTCTAACGCAGAGCTGCTTTGAGCCCTTTCTCAGTCTCCCAGTCCCTTGCACACTTTGGTTTGGACAGCTGGCCTGATCACACTGGTGGGTTAAGTGCTGTCCAAAGGCACTTTCCCTCCATCCCACACAGATCGCCTCCTCTGGCCCCTTTCTCCAGTGTGTTCCGGAGGGGCCCTGGGCTCAGTGACAGCACCAGGAGAGAAACCTGAAAAATGTTTCACTCGTGTTAAATTATTGAATAACTTTCATTTTCCTTCAGTGAGTGACATCCCCTCTGTAAAGAGTCACCGATTATACTCTCCAATCAGCAGTTACCAGCCTGTCAGATCATCAGTTCAAAGGGAAGCTGCTCCTAAAGGTGTCCACTGAATCACAGTCTTTCCCAGTATTGAAACACCTGAAAGATCACAGTGGCTTTAACTGTAAGAGGTTAAGTCATTTCCCCAAATCTGCTGCACTAAGTTGTGGTGCAACAGTGAAATAAGCCAGTCAGGGAAAGACAAGTATCACATGATCTCACTCATATGTGGAATCTGATGAACAAATTAAACTGATGAACAAAATCGATCCAGAGACATAGAAGCACGGAACAGACTATCAAACCTCAGAGGGAAGGCAGGGGAGGGTGGGTGGGAAGAGATCAACCAAAGAACTTGCATGCATGTATGCATAACCCATGGACACAGACAATAGAGTGCAAAGGCTTGGGGTGGGAGTGGGGGCGGGGGAAGGCTAGAAGAGGTCAATGGGGGAAAAGGGGACATATGCAATACTTTAAACAATAAATATTTTTTAAAAAGAAGAAAATGGAAGGCCTCCTAACTTGCAATCACCTCCCTCACCCTCAGCTCCCAGCACACACACTCATCCATTTGCAAAACAGCTCTGTCTGCAGTGAGAGAGACCAATGCTCCCAAAGGCTCCGACTTGTGTGCTCATCACCGACAGCACAGAGCTGCCTCACAATAGGGCCCAACACAGTGTTTCTGACACAACCAGACCAACCCTTCAAAGCACTAAATCAAAGCAATGCTTTTAATGCAGGACACTTTAAATTTCAGAAGAGGACCTTCCTACTGAATCTCTGACTAGCAACTGATGATGCTATTCATCGCTGATGCTGATTGGTTCTCAGTACTGAGATGACCCAATCCAGGAACAAAGAAATGAGTTCATCACTTGGTGTTTTGGGGGATGTGGGTGGAGAAGGGTCACAGTTCTCACTGAGTGAGACCCCCCTGCTCCCTGCGCCTGTCCTCTCTGAGCTCCAGCATGCTGTGTCTGCGGTTCCCCAGAGGCTCCTGGATGGCGGCTCTGATGGTGACGCTGATGGCACTGAGCCCTCCCCTGGCTCAGGCCAGGGACACTCCAGGTAAGTGCACCTTGGGAGTGAGCTGTTGTGGGGGGAGGAAGAAAGGGAATTAGCTTTGTCACCATGTCCAGGCCACGTCCATTAGAAAATGGTGGCATTTTCTTCAGTGGCTACCTACCTTTACCATATGAATCCTGATTATTTCCTCCACAAAAGGGGCTGGTGCTCGCCACTATGAGATGTGCAAGGGGCTCCATGTATCTCAGCCGTTTCTTCTCACCTCGCCTCCAGTAAACCTCCCCAGCCTTGTGTCCCCGTCCATGGGGGTCTTGAGAGGATTGAGAAATAATGATCTCAGACTGATTCCCACCCAGTGCTCCATTTATTGTATTGAGTTATCCCCAAGAGGAAAGTTTCTCTGACATTTTATGGGGAGTCAAAGGAATTAGTGGGTCTCTCTTTGAGGACCATGTGTTCTGTCCTCAGCAGAATCTGTGATGCTGGTGCCTCTCCCTACGATGTGAGATGTATCCAGGGGCCTCCCCACCATCTCCTTTCCTTTCTCCATGAACCCCTTAAGAAAGAAAAAATTCAGAGCAATAATTGCTCTGATAAAAAATACCCCAGGGTTACAGGACAGAGAGCATGGATTCACCTGAAGTCACTTCAAGCGGTTGGGGAGCTCTCCTTGAGGAAGTGACATTTGAGACACATGAGACCTGGATGATGAGAGAAGCCACCGTGAGAAGATCTAGGGGACAAGTGTCCCAGGGAGAGGCCACAGTGTGGGAACGTTATTGCCGTGTTGAAGGGGCAGGAGGAAGGCTACATGGGGAGTGACATTGACATAGGACGATGCTGGGGGAGACTGGAGACAAATCATATTGGGCCCTGACGGGCAGGTAAGAAGTTTGACTTTTATCTGTAGAGAAATGTGAACTGCTGAGTGTTACAGGAGAGTCCATGTATGTTCATTAAAAACAATAATCCCAGCTACCAGGGGGGATTTGATTGCAGGGTTCACAAGAGGAGTCGGGGGCCCTTGAAGAGCATGGAAGAGCACCCAGGTGACTTGCTTGGGCTTCAGTTAGTGTGTGCTGCAAAGGCAGCAGGAAAGGGGAAGTGAGCAGATCTGGGTAGATATTTCCATGACTCATTCTGGATGAAATGGGGGAGGAGTCACAATCCCTAAGGATTTTATCTTGAATTCGACGTTGGGTGCATGAAATTCCTGCATAGGTCGGTCCCTATACCTGGGTCGAGATAAGGATCTATCAATGTTGTCTCACCCAGTCCCAATTGGGGCAGGCTGGCCAGCACCTGCCAGCTGCCTGACGGGGCCTGCTGGACTCGGGGAGAAATGCAGGGAGGGACTGAGGGATGTTGGCTGGCCTTGGGATGTTGGCTGTGGGCGTGCACTGACCACCAGGAGGCAGCTCCTGCATTGAGCGTCTGCCCACTGGTGGTCAGTGTGCATCATAGTGACTGGTCGATCAGTCATTACGGTTGTTCCAGTTGTTCAATCGTATTGGTCGCTTAGGCTTTTACATATATACATAATCGGATTAAACTTGGTGGAGCTGTGTATTGAGAAAGGAAAGATTGTGTAAGAAGTAATGTGAAGGTGGTGGTTAGGAATAAAGGTTTTCTGTAAGTTTGAAATACTTTTTGACATTTGTGTGGAACTGTCAAGAGGTCAGTTGAATACAGGAGCCTGGAGGTCAGGGCCAGCCAGGGAAGGAGTTGTTTGTGTTTGTGTCATTGACACAAATGGTCAAATTCCAAGCAAGTGGAGGAGGAGGAGGAGGAGGAGGAGGAGGAGGAGGAAGAGGAGGAGGAGGAGGAGGAGAGAGAACAAGAAGATGTCAGGGTCAGGCCAGAGGACCAAGGGCCAATGAGATGGCAGAGAAGACTGAGAAGGGGTGCAGTGTTTTGAGGAAAACCAAGAGAAACCATGGCAGTGAGGGGAAGTAGATTTTTCTAGAAGGAGGTAGTGGCCAGGTGTGGTGAGAACTGCTAGGAAGCAGGGAAGTGAGAACATGCAGAGAAGTGGCCACTGGAATTGGTGGGCGTGATGTTCGCTGTCAGTTCAATGTCTGAGAAGGAATTTGATTAGAATGTTTGAAGGGAGAGCCGGAGCTGAAGACGTGAGGGATGATTACAAGTGACTCTGAGCTGGGACCTCCAAGACACTGTGCTCTGGGCTCAGGGAGTCAGCTGGACCTAAAGCATAAGAACAAAGGAGCCTGATGAGAAGCTGGGGAACTCGAGAACCAGAGATGCTCAGTCATCAGCAAGGAGCCACAGGAGTGACCTTGAAGGCAGAGGTGACTGGTTATGAAAGCCACCAATTCCACAGCCACCGTTTATTAGTGGCCAGAGGAGACAGTCACCACCTGGGGGTGAGAGTGGAGTCATCGACAAGACAAATCTGGTCCCTGCGGCATGGAGCAGCGTCACATGGGCAGTTACTGTGCACCAGGCCTGCATTTGAGTGTGTGACTCTCATAACCATCCTGTCTCACCTGCAGCAATTACAGATGTAATCACCCTGGAATCTGATTCAGAGAATTTAAGCAACTTACCCAGAGTCACACGGTTAGTTGTAGAGCCGGGTGACATAGTCTAGGTCTCAGTATCTAGGCATTCCCTCAGCATAGTCCTTTCATATGAGGTGCATGTATATATATCCTGTTATTATACAGAGACCAATTTTTCTGTCCTTGTGTTCAAAATGATATTTAGTGATAAAATTAATTAAAGACACCTGTCAAATGGTGATAGAGACATTATTTGATCTAGGAAGTTAAGGAATAGAAAGATTTTGTGAGCTTGCATTGCTAGGAGTTATAAAAATTAAAATAGCAAGGTATTTATTGAGTACTTATATGATCAGCACCAGAAAGAATCACTATTTAATTCAACACTTAAGAATATCCTGTGATGCCCTAGCTGATTTGGCACAGTGGAGAGAGCATTGGCCTGTGGACTGAAGGGTTCCAGGTTTGATTCCAGTCGAGGGCACATGCCTGGGTTGTGGGCTCGATCCCCAGTAGGGGTCGTGCAGGAGGCAACCAATCAATTATTCTCTCTCACCATTGATATTTCTATCTCTCTCTCCATCTCCCTTCCTCTCTAAAATCAATAAAAAAAAAAGAATATCCTGTGAGAACTACAGTATCATTAAATCTATTTTAGAGATAAAGAATAAGACCCATGGGTGTGACAATCTGACCCAGTGGGAGAGCTCATGTTCTAATTTAGGTTCCTCATTCTAGAGCCTAGGCTTCCACCCCCACTGTGAACAGGGGCTTGGCTGGATCTGATTTGCTGCTGAGATTTCTGATGTTCCCATGTGCCAGCGTGTGTCTGAGGGTTGGAGGCAGCAGGCGAAAGGGCTGCTAGTTTTGATACACAGGAGGAATTTACATCCATTTTGCATTTACAACTTGAAAAGTTCCATTTGGGTTCATACTATGTGCAGAATGTCATGGGCATGTGAGGAACACAGAAGTTTAAGTGCCCTCCTCCCTCTCAGATTCCATCAGTGGGTGGGCTTGTGTTGCAAAGGAAATACAGGATGCCCTGGGACCAGATTCCTAAAGAATACAAATTTCATACAGACCAAGCCTTTCCACAGATATAATATTGTCTAAATTTTTATTGTCATTCCAAGCTGCTGCATCAACAGTGGATTTTTCACCCCAGATTTTTCAGATGGTTCACCACCCTCCCCCTTCCTATCCCTAGGGCATCTGCAATATTTAAAGCCATGTTTGGCTGTCACAATGAGGTGTGTGTCGGGGCGGGGGGGGGGTATCTTCTGACAACTGGTGGGGATGCTGTGTGCAGCCCAGTGTGTACAGACCACCCACCCCCACCTCACAGAATCATCTGGTCAAACGTCAATAGTGCTGAGGGTGAGAACACTGCTGGACACCGGCTGTTTCTGAAAATTCTAGACTCACACTTTATACACACGTACCTTCCAATGCAGCTCTTCACGGTTAATTTTAGCTCATTTTATTACAAAAACAAAAAACAAACAAATGGCCCTAACCGGTTTGGCTCAGTGGATAGAGCATCGGCCTGTGGACTGAAAGGTCCCAGGTTCGATTCTGTATCTTGGTTGCGGCACATCCCCAGTAGGAGGTGTGCAAGAGGCAGCTGATCGATGTTTCTCTCTCATTGATGTTTCTAACTCTCTATCCTTCTCCTATCCTCTCTGTAAAAAATCAATAAAATATATTTAAGAAACAAACAAACAAAAAACAACAACAAATGGTCAAATGCCATACAGTCTACTCTTGCTTTCCAGGGTGATTCAAAACCCACTGGCGCCCTCCAGCCCTTTAAACAAACACCAACCAGACAGTTTCACAAAGTCACCACTTTCTTCTTAAATCTGTTCAATCACTTGAAGTTTAAAACCTTCCTTTTATTTTGCCTCATGCGATGTTAAGGGTGTAACCTCTGAACCTCCTCAGTGCTCTCCCTTACATGTAGCAGAAGCCCCCCTAACTCACCCCCAGGCTCCTGTTCCCTCCCCCACACTGTCTGGGCTCAGAGCCTGTTCTCTGGTTTCCCAGGAGGCACATGGGTTCTCTCAGGCTTTGCAGGTGGCATTGCCTTCACCTGAGATGTGCCCCCTCCCCCACATACAGCGACCTTTCCCCACATCCTGTCACTCAGAGGCCCTGGCCCAGCCCCTGATGGAACTTGGACCCTGTGGTCCCTGTTCCAGGCCCCCTGTCCTGCCAGCTCCCTCCTGTGTGGATGCGCCTGTGGTTGGGTGTGATGGGCGCTTTGGTGAATTCTAAGCTGCAGAGCGAGGGCGATGCCAGGTTTCCTGCCTGGGTCCCGGGCAGCTGGGGCCTGGCACGAGGTCCCCTCCCAGGGGGTGACAGGAGGAGGTGGGTGTGGGGAAGGGAGAGGCTGGGGGTGAGGGGGGTGAAGGCTGTGATGGCACAAGTCCTCGCCCAGCCTGGAGCCCAGAGCCCGGAGCCCCCCGGGGCAGCGCAGTGGGTGCCCAGAGGCTGAGGGTCCCAGGGGTCTCCCTGCCCTGCGGCCTCCCAGCCCCAGAGGAGGGGCCGGGGCGCTGGCAGTGGGGGTGCCAGGTCCTGTGTCCCCACCGCCTGGGCGCCCTGCACTTGGCGGGGTCGCCTTCATCTCTCACCGGAGTGATGCCTCATTCCTGTCCCCGCAGCGCATTTCCTGCGTCAGATTAAGTTCGAGTGTCATTTCTCCAACTGGAAGGAGCGGGTGCGGTTCCTGGAGAGATTGATCTACAACGGGCAGGAGGATGTGCACTTCGACAGCGACGTGGGGGAGTACCGTGCGGTGACGGAGCTGGGGCAGCTGAGTGCTGAGCACTTGAACAGACAGAAGGACTTCATGGAGCGGAAACGGGCAGAGGTGGACACCGTGTGCAGACACAACTACAAGTTGTCTGAGGGATTCCTGGTGCCTCGGCGTAGTGAGCACAGGGTAGGGGGGAGAGTGGTGGCGTGGGGATGGAGGGGTGGTGCGTACACAGGGCTGTGAGGAGCACCCCTGAGGGGCCTGAGGGCGGCTGTGGGGACCCTGTGGTCCTGTCCTGTGTAAGGGCATTTCTGGGGTGCCCAGTCCTGTCCAGTGGGGGGAGGGTTTGGGGAGCAGCGGGGAGGAAGGGAGGAGGAAGTGGGAGGAGGGAGTCGGTCTGTCTTGCCAAACTCCCCCTGACCCTGAGCCCTGGAATAGGGGTGCTGGGTGCACAAGCCTTTCCCTGGGCTGAGGGTCAGGCTGGGTGTGGGGGGCGGGGCCTCCAGGCACCTCTGGCCTCTCTGAGCTCCTTTCAGGTCTCAGTGTCTTGTTCCCCCCTCAGTGCCCTGTGTTTACAGAGGGGGTGACGGTGAGCCAGGGTCTAATTGTAATTGTGTTACTTAACACACTGATGTCACATCCACACAGGCTGACAGCATTTAAGTCATTACATGTTAACTGTTTAGAGTTCTGACAATTTACCTCACACCCTATTTTGTTAAATATTTTTTCAATGTTGCCAAATACTCACGTGGAAATTTGTTTTTTATTTTTAATTTATCCTCCTTTGATTTCTAAGGTTCTTGAACAGTTTTCACGTACGTGTTGGCTAATGGCTGTTCCTGCTCTAGGAATGGCCTATTGTCCGTCATCCCTGGGGTCCTGGCCTTTTCGAAGTGATTTTCCAGGTTCTCTGGGCAGCAGGACGGACACTTTACTAACATGGATTCAGCATTTTCTCCAGCTCCTAGTTTGTGTTTTGATTCTGTTTTATCACTTTTTGTGTTAAGAATTTAAACATCTATAAGGTAGTGAAATGTATTGTAAAGTTGCTAGCAATGATTTACCATCAATCTTAAATCTACCCTTTTGGCCCAACGTTCTTCCTCCTCCTCCAAATCTGTATTTATTAAGCCTGGTCTCAGGCAGGAAGCACACATGTTAATGCCTCAGAGACCCTGCCCTGAGCTCAAATGTCAGCTTAAAAAGAGACAATTATAAAATGACAGGAATCCCAATAACAGACCAGCTTCTGTTGAGAAGGAGTGGGTTGCTCAGTGAGTGTCACTGTAAGTGTTATAATGATGCTGCCTTTCTCCTCCCTCTCCCTCAGGACTCAGCCCCTGGAGCTAGGGAATCACCATCCTTCCTGCTTCCAGGGGAACCATCTCTGTGTTCTCAGGTGTGATTGCATTCCCAGGACTTCACACCCTGAGTCCCATCTTCCCCAAGCTGTTCCCCAGTTTCCTTCTTTGCTTTCATTATATTTTCTCTCCTTCCTATATAATACAAGGCTAATATGCAAATCAACTGAACAGCAGAACGACTGGTCCCTATGACGTTCACTGACCACCAGGGGGCAGACGCTCAATGCCGGAGTTGCCTGGTGTACAGTTTGCCAGAAGCTGGGCTTATGGCTGCCAAATGTAACAGCAGTGGCAGGAGCCTTTTCTGCATCCACCCCAGCACTAAGGATGTCCAACTGATAGCTTAGCCTTGCTCCCCAGGGGGGAGCAGGATTAAGCCATCAGTCGGATATCCCCTGTGGGATCCCAGACTGTGAGAGGGTGCAGGTGGGGCTGAGGGACCCCCCTGAGTGCACAAATTTTGTGCACCGTGCCTCTAGTATATAATAAATAGCTGACATATAGTAATGGCTACATTCTAGCCACTGTTTTACATATTTTAGACCCATTGATCCTTGTATGTCCTTAAGCGGTGAGTTAGTATTACCACCCCCATTATAGGTGAGGAGCTGAGCAGAGTGGATCTCCCAGGATCACCCAGTAAGAGGCACAGCCTGGATGTGACCCAGGCATCCCTGCTCCAGAAATCACACTGGAACTCACACACTCTGTGCCTCGCAAAGATTTGCAAACACTTCAATTCAACAATGAGTAACTGTTTCAAGATAAGAAAAATCCCCCAAATTTCCTCAACGTCTCTCAAATCCAGTAGCCCAGGATATAGGCATAGATTCAATGCCTATGGCTACTATCTCCTAAGGGGCCACAAGGCAGGTTTGAGAGGGGCCTGGCTGGACCTGGAGCCTGGGACTGGAAACAAGGCCGAAAGGGAACCACCAAGGGGCCTGCCTGTCTTGCTCACGTCTCCCTCCGCCTTCTCTGTCCCAGCTGAGCCCACAGTGACCGTGTATCCTGCAAAGACCCAGCGCCTGCAGCACCACAACCTCCTGGTCTGCTCCGTGAACGGCTTCTATCCGGGCCACATTGAGGTCCGCTGGCTGCGCAACGGCCAGGACGAGGAGGCCGGGGTGGTGTCCACGGGCCTGATCCGCAACGGGGACTGGACCTTCCAGACCCTGGTGATGCTGGAGACAGTTCCCCGGAGCGGGGAGGTCTACACCTGCCAAGTGCGGCACCACAGCAGGACCAGCCCTGTCACCGTGGAATGGAGTGAGATGCCTTCTGACCTCACATGCCTCCCCCCTCAGGGGCCTTTGCTTGTCCCTGAGGGTCAGGGTCCCCTCTGCCCACACTCATTTTTCTTTGCTCCTGTCTCTCCTTCTGCACAGGCCACAGGGTAGCCCTGTGATCGCTTCTGTGAACACCCATAGCCCTGAGAGGCCGCCCTGCCTGCCCTGCTCTGAATTCCCCACACTCTCTCCGTCTTGGTGCCCCTTGGCTCTGGGCCCCATCCTCTGTCGGCTGGGCGGGTGCTGCTGCCTGCGCTGAGCTGCCCACTGTGATCTGGGAAGAGGTGCGTCCTTTACAGCGTGGGGACTTTCCTGCCACAGGAGAGCCCTGTCTGCTCTGCCCTCTGTGGCTCTGTCACCCGGGCCAAGTCCTGGAGGTCACCAGCCCCGGGCTCCGCAGCCTCAGAGGCTAAAGCGGTGGCCTTGGGTCGGGAGTGAGGGGACCTGAGGCCAGTAACTGGGCCTTGTACCTGCTCAGTGTGACCTCAGGCTCTTTCCCAGAAATGGCTATTGTTCTGCTTCTTCTAGGGCAACAGCTCCTCATACCCACCCACCCCCTATCCCTAAGCTCTCAATCCCAGGGTCTCCATTAGAGAAGGTGGTTTGGGTCAAAACCCACTGAAACCAGCTTCTTTTCTCAGGGGCCCAGTCTGGATCCGCACAGAGCAAGGTGCTGAGTGGAGCCGGGGGCTTCGTGCTGGGGCTGCTCTTCCTCGGGGCGGGGCTGCTCATCTACTTCAGGGCTCAGAAAGGTGAGGAGCCTGCTGGCAGCCGAGGCCCCGAGACGGTGGGGAGAACTGGGGCTTTGCTGGGTGAGCTCTGGGTATGGCAACGCCGTAGAAGCCTCTCTTTCCCTGTCGGTCTCACGTTCCCTGGAAATGCAGAAATAACCAGCTCCCGGTTACTTAGGGTGGAGACATGAGGAGTCATGGCTGTGTAGAGAGGGGTTAACTCGCACGGGTTTTGGGTGCAGATTGTGGGGTACATGGAGGAACAGGCCCTGCTGTCACTAATGAAACTGGGATGTGACAGCTTTGGAGCCACTGCTCTCAGCTTCTGCTCTGGTCTCTGCTCTGGTGTCAGCGGGTCGGGGTGCTGCTGGAGAAGCTCAGGTGGCCTGGGCGGGGACCCAGTGTTTGGGGACACACTTACCTTCATATCTTTTAAGTAGCATCTTCCTTCTCTTCCCAGGACACTCTGGACTTCAGCCCACAGGTAACACTCTCTAATCCTCTCTTGGGGACGCATTCGGTTTCCCTAGAACAGAAGGTGCAGGGGACGAGCCAGGGGACAGATAGCGGGGAGCCTGGGTGTGGCCCTGGCAGCTGCTTACACTGCAGGGCCTCCTCCCGCCTGGTGAGAGGCAGCTCTAAAGCAGCTTTGGCTCCTGTGGCCTCAGAGCTTTTATTCTCACTTGGGAGCCACAGCAGGAGGCCTGGGAGGCAGCGCCCCTGCTGGCTGGGCCTGGGAACAGCACTGTCCTCTGTCTGCAGGACTCCTAAGCTGAAGTAATCATGGTGACATGGGCAGGAAAGAACCTTCTGTCCAGCCCCTTCGCAGCCTGAAGAGGTTTCCTGCTGGGCTCTCACTCCACAAGGAGAGCCGCCTGGGGCTCCGGCTGAATTCTGACTCCTGACCCCTCAGCAGCTCCTCCTGGCTGGTTCCTCCCCACCCTGCACCTGGAGGCCCCAGTGCTGACTGCAGAACCTGAGCTCCATCCCTCCCTGTCCCTGTGTGTTCAACCCTCGCTGTCTGCTGTGCACCTTAGCTCACATCTGTCCACATTTCTTCATAAAATGTTCCTCAAATATGGAGTGAAATCATCTGCCTCACAGGCTTCAAGGGCAGGAAGTAGAACGAAATAAAAAAGAGAGGATCTCATCACAACACAACAATAATTTTCACTTATTACCTGAATCTGGTCATGTGGGCATCTGGAAGGTTTCCTTGTTAAAGTCCTGTTTTTTCATGAGTTTTCCCTCCTGTAATCGGCCTCGTTTCTGAACCAGGAGAGAGCCTGGAATGGACGCATTCACGGTGGTTTCCTATGTCAGTGTTTCTCAAAGACAAGCACACAGGTTCCCTTTCCCCTGGGATACAGAAGGGGACAGCAAGTATAAGAAACACAGGCAAGCCCAGCTTGTGTGGCTCAGTGGTTGAATGTCAACATATGAACCAGGAGGTCACTGTTCAATTTCAGGTCAGGGCACATGCCTGGGTTTCAGGCTCCATCCCCAAGTGGGAGGCGTGGAGAAGGCATACAATCAATGATTCTCTCGCATCATTAATGTGTCTATCTCTCTCTCTCCCACTCCCTTTCTCTTTGAAATCAATAATAAAAAAATATATTTCTTTTTAAAAGAGAAAAGAAAAGCAGGCCACTTGTAAGGATCTGATGTCTTCACTGTTTCTATAATCATGTGCTTTTCGCTCTTTTTTTCTAATTTTTTAGAATTAGGTACCTACACCAGGTACCTCTTGAAGTCCCCTGTTATTAGACTCCCTAGTGGCCTGGTGCACAAAGTTTGTGCACTTTAAAAGGGGATTAATTATAGGAAATATTTTAATATTGCTAATTGCCATTTCTCTAGAATAGAAGTGTCAGAGATGAAAGAAAATTAGTAAAATGTATATGAAAATCTCCTGTTGGAGTCTGCAGCACACTGCAGGACTCAGAGTCAAGCCCCAGTCCATCCACAGTGCTTCAAAATTGCATGAGATCCAGAACCAGCTGAACCCACCCTTGTCAAGCCCCGCCGTGCAGAGGGCGCATCCTCAGGTCGCCTGGCCCGGCACCAGGGCGGTGGCATGGGCTGAGTTCCCCCAGTCCAGCACTGGGGCTCGAGGTGCACCTTGAGGTCCCCTGTCAAACCCCGCTGGGTGGTGAGGCATGGCCTGAGGTCCTCCGTCCCAGCGCTGGGGTGGGGGTTGTGACCTGAGGTCCCCCTGCCCAGGCAGGGGGGGTGCCTTGAGGTCCACTGGCCTGGGCATAGGTGTGCAGCCTGAGGTCCCTCGACCCATGCCAGGGCAGGGGCACACATTGAGGTCCCCCAGCCTGGTACCGGGGTGTGGCCTGAGGTCCCCTGGCCCAGCTCCGGGGCAGGGGGAATGGCCTGAGGTCCCCTGTCAAGCCCCACAAGGTGGGGGGCAATGTTTCAGGTCCCTGCTGATTGCTTGTTAAGGCTCATTGCAGGACCTCGGCCTCCACTGTGGGCCCAGCTATCTTGACCATTGTGGCGTGATGGTCAGTTTGCATAGTCCCACTTTATTAGATGAGATGGTGGCTTCCACACTTCAGTCTTTTTGTGACTCAGATAAATGCCTGCTGTGCTGACTCTGCCTTGAGATGCACCTTCCCCATGAGCAGGTCCCAGAGGCCATCAGGACAGAGCTGCAACTCTAGTGGGAAAGGTGCGCTTCTGAGGCCTCCAGCTTGTGTGGCAAACTCACTGTCTGTCACAGGAAACCCTGTGTGGACCGTATCTGAGCATCAAACAGGGCCCCTGCTGGGCACCCAGGGGAGTGTGTGGCTCCCTGATATGCCACCAGCATGCAATCCTCTGCCCTGGAGGGAACATGAGAGACTCCTGTGGGGTGGTCTCCCAATGTGTGTGAGCAAGAAGCAGCAGAGTTTTATGCAGCGTCTTGTTTAATAAGACAGAGGAGGAGAAAAGACATATAGATAAACCTGCTCATTTCATCTGCCTATTTATTTTCTACCTACCAGTCATCTATCTACAGAAACAAGGGATAGATTTTTTAAGTGGTTGTCTACAGGGCAAAATGAGGGAATAGGTTGAAGGAATCTGTACTTTTCTGAATACATATCTTTTTCTTTTTTTTTTTAAATATTTTATTGATTTTTTACAGAGAGGAAGGGAGAGAGATAGAGAGTTAGAAACATCAATGAGAGAGAAACATCGATCAGCTGCCTCCTGCACATCTCTTACTGGGGATGTGCCCGCAACCCAGGTACATGCCCTTGACCGGAATCGAACCTGGGACCTTTCAGTCCGCAGGCCGATGCTCTATCCACTGAGCCAAACCGGTTTCGGCCTGAATACATATCTTATTTAACAGTTTTAACTTGAGGAACATTCAAATATTTTATGTAATAATTTAAATCAAAAGTTTTAGAAGGCAATACATAAAACAAACAAAAAAAACTATAGCAATAGAAACAAACTGACAAGAAGTAGATGATGGGAAACAGCTAAAAAATAATCATTGAAGGGTTTCCAGTCCAAGACGACAGTGAAGGAAAGCCCTGAGCTCACCTCCTCCCATTTCACATTAATTTTCCACCTGAAGACAGAGCAACTCCCCCTCGAGAGGAAAGGAGGGCTGACTGAACAACTTCTGCTCAACCAATAAGAGAGAAATCCCATAAGCACAGCAGGGAGAGACAGAGACATGGCACCATGGACACCCCACCCCAGCTCTGACCTGCAGTGGGCAGGGATCCCTGAGGGTGTATGTGCAGATGCGCCCACTCTGGGTAAAGTGAAAAACAGTGGGTGAAAGGGCACCTAAACTATAAGGAGGGAAACTGATTTACTAACCGAGAACATCTGCCAAGTGGGAGGGGAACTGCAGGAACCTCCTGGTGTCAGGGGCACCGGGAAGAACCAGTCATTCATTGACAGTCTCCCTCCCCCTTGATCTCATGGGCAGGACATTATTCAAGTGCTTTAGTCAGCCAGCCTTGGTCACCAGAGTGCACACGAGGCTCAGGCCCCAGCCCCACACCAGCTCTGTGCCTTGCCCTCAGGACTTCCACTCCCACTCCAGCTCCAGCACAGGGCCCTTACCCATGGCCCACTCCCACTGCAGCTCTGGCTCACCTGCTAAAGACACCTGGCTCACACAGTCTACAGAGGAGAGGCTCCTAAACAAGTCTCTCCTTCAAGACTGGGAGAGGTTGCTGTTTCACCTAATTCATAGAAACAAATACAAAGAGAGAGAGAGACAGCCACAATGAGGAGACAGAGAAATGTACTCCAATAAGGGATAAGGAAACATAAATAAATAAATAAATAAATAAATAAATAAATAAATAAATAATAACTAAATAAATTAGACATAAGCAATTCACCAGATAAAGAGTTAAGAGTAAACACTGATTATAAGTATGCTAAATGATGGAATACTATGCTGCAGTAAAAAATAATGAGTTCTTACCATTTGCAACAGCATGGATGGAACTGGATTTCATTATGCTAAGTGAAATAAGCCAGTCAGAGAAAGATAAATATCACATGATCTCACTCATTTAAGAATATAATGAACATCAACTGATGAACAAAAACAGATCCAGAGACAGAGAAACATCGATCAGATCGTCAAACCTTAGAGGGTAGGTAGGGGAGGCTGGGGGTAAGGGGGAGAGATCAACCAAAGGATGTGTATGCAAGCATATATGCCTAAGCAATGGACACAGACAACAGCGTGGTGAGGACATAAGTGGGGGGTTGGGGAGTAATGGGGGGATAAGGACACATATGTAATACCTTAATCAATAAAGAAATTTTTAAAAAGTAAGTATGCTCAATCAACTAGGGAGAGGAATACATGAACTCAGTGAGAACTTCAACAAAGACATACAATAATATTTAAAACAACCAATCAGAACTGAGGAATACGATAATTGAAATGAAAACGAAAATACTCTGGAGGGAATCAAAAGCAGATTAGTTGAGGCTGGAGAATGAGTCAGCAAGCTGAAAGACAAGGTAGTGAAAGTCAATCAGAACAGCAAAAAGAAAAATATGTTTTTAAAATGAGGACAGTTTAAGGGACCAATGGGGCAACATCAAGTGTGCCAACATTTGAATCGTAGGGGTCCCAGAAGGAGAAGACAGAGAAAGGGATGTAAAACATACTTAAAGGGATAATGACTAAAAACTTTCCCAACCTGGTGAGGAAAACAGACATCCAAATCCAGAAAGCACAGAGAGTTTTAAACAAAATGAACCCAAAGAGACCCATATCAAGACAGGTCATATTTAAAATGCCAAAAGTTAAATAATTTTAATGGCAGCAAGAGAAAACACAGCTAGTTATGTACACGGGATCCTTCATAAGACCATCAGCTGATTTTTCAGCAGATACGGTAATGGCACAAAATATTCAAAGTGATGAAAGGCAGAAACCTACAACCTAGAATACTCTATGCAGAAAAGTTAACATTCAGAATTAAAGTAGTGATAAAGAGTTTCCCAGACGAGCCCTAACTGGTTTGGCTCAGTGGCTAGAGCATCAGCCTGTGGACTGAAGGGTCCCAGGTTCAATTCCAGTCAAAGGCATGTACCTTGGTTGCGGGCACATCCCCAGTAGTGGGTGTGCAGGAGGCAGCTGATCAATGTTTCTCTCTCATCGATGTTTCTAACTCTCTATCCTTCTCCCTTCCTCTCTGTAAAAAAATCAACAAAATATATTTTGAGCCTGGTGGTCAAATCCCTCTAGTATTAACTACAACAATCTGGGCTTAACTAGAACAAGACTGTGCACAAAGACCACAAGAGGGTGCACCAAGAAGGCATAAAAAATGCGGAGACGAAAAAACATAACAGAAATGGAGGATATGGAGCTAAAAATCGCAATTTTGAGGGTTTGCAAAAAACTCGAGGAGAGCCTCACGAAAACTAATGAGACCCTCGATGCTACGATAAAGAAACTAGAAATTAAGCATACACGGACTGAAATAAAGAATATTATACCCAATAGCAGACCAGAGGAGTGCAAGAATCAAGTCAAAGATTTGAAATACGAAGAAGAAAAAAACACCCAACCAGAAAAGCAAAATGAAAAAAGAATCCGAAAATACGAAGATAGTGTAAGGAGCCTCTGGGACAGCTTCAAGCGCACTAATATCAGAATAATAGGGGTGCCAGAAGATGAGAGACAGCAAGATACTGAAAACCTATTTCAAGAAATAATGGCAGAAAACTTCCCCCACCTGGTGAAAGAAATGGACTTACAGGTCCAAGAAGCGAAGAGAACCCCAAACAAAAGGAATCCAAAGAGGACCACACCAAGACACATCATAATTAAAATGCCAAGGGCAAAAGACAAAGAGAGAATCTTAAAAGCAGCAAGAGAAAGAGACTCAATTACCTACAAGGGAATACCCATACGACTGTCAGCTGATTTCTCAACAGACACTTTGCAGGCCAGAAGGGAATGGCAAGAAATATTCAAAGTACTGAATACCAAGAACCTACAACCAAGATTACTTTATCCAGCAAAGCTATCATTCAGAATTGAAGGTCAGATAAAGAGCTTCACAGATAAGGAAAAGCTAAAGGACTTCATCACCACTAAACCAGTATTATACGAAATGCTGAAAGGTTTCCTTTAAGAAGAGGAAGAAGAAAAAGGTAAAGATACAAATTGTGAACAACAAACATGCATCTATCAACAAGTGAATCTAAGAATCAAGTGAATAAATAATCTGATGTACAGAATGAACTGGTGATTACAATGAATCAGGGACATAGAAGGGGAATGGACTGACTATTCTTGGTGGGGGGGGGGGGGAATGGGAGATGCGGGAAGAGACTGGACAAAAATCGTACACCTATGGATGAGGACAGTGGGTGGGGAGTGAGGGCGGAGGGTGGGGCGGGAACTGGGAGAAGGGGAGTTATGGGAAAAAAAGAGGAACAAATGTAATCAGAACAATAAAGATTTAATTTAAAAAAAAACACAAAATATATTTTCAAAAAATCAACAAAATATATTTTAAAAAATTAAATATTTTAAATAAAATAAATATATTTTAAAAAAATAAGTGGTGGCATTCCACACAACCCCGTGGTGGTCAGCTCATGTCATATCAAGTGATCCAACTCCTGGTGGGTCAAACTCCCAAGGGGATAGTTTGCATATTAGGCTTTTATATAGAGAGAGACTATGAACATTTATATGCCAATAAACATGTTAACATGCCATTGTTAACATGTTAAGTGTATTTCCTTCCTAAAAAACAAACAAACAACAAAAAAGAGTTTCCCAGAGGAGCAAATGCTGAAAGAGTTCATCACCACTAAACAAACATTAAAAGAAAAGTTAAGGAACCTTCTTTAAAGGGAAAATACAGAAACTAAAAATAAGAAAATATTGGAAAGAAAAATTTTTCACTGATATAGGCAAACAACTGTAAGTTTAGTACATAAACCAATTATAAAGCTAGAAGAAAGATTAAAATACAAAAGTAGCTAAAGCATGTGTAACATAGTAATACATTAAGGGATACACACACAAGAGAAGATGTAAAATATGATGTAAAATACATAAACATGGCAGTGAGTAAAAAATGTAGCTTTAGAATGTATTTGAGCTTAGGCAACAATAAACCTAAAAAACATTGCTATACCCACAGCTTGTTATATATGAATCTATGGCAACCCTAAACCTATAATAGATACAGTTAGAAATGCAGAGAAAAAACGTAAACAAACACAAAGAAAGTCATCAATGTACATGAAAAGAGAGCAGGAGCCATAGCGTTTTGGCTCAGTGGATAGAGTGTCAGCCTGTGGACTGAAGGGTCCTGGGTTTGATTCCAGTCAAAGGCACAGATCTCAGTTGCAGGCTCCTCCATGGCCCACGCTCTGGTCGGGCTTGTGCAGAAGGCAACCAATCGATATGTTTCTCTCACATCAATTTTTTTCTCTGTCCTTCCCTCTCTCTGAAAACCAATGGAAAAATATCCTTGAGCAAGGATTTTTAAAAAAAGAAAAGAGAAGAAGAAAGTAAGAAAAGAACTACAAAAACAACCAGGAGACAATTAATAAAATGGCAATAAGTATACACCTATCAACAATTACTTTAAGTGTAAATGGACTAAATATTACAATCAAAAGACAGGGTGACTGGATGGATTAAAAAACAAGACCTGTGCATATGCTATCTATAAGAGTCTCATTCAGTTCGAAAGACACATACAGACAAAAAGTGAAGAGATGAAAAAAGATATTTCATGATGGAAATGAAAGCTGCAAAATAGACTTTAAAACAAAGACTATAATAAGAGACAATAAAGGCCATTACATAATAATAAATGGATCAATCTAACAAAAGAACATAACATTTGTAAACATCTATCCATTAAACATTAAGAACACCTAAATATTTAAAGCAAATATTAATAACATAAAAGTAGAGTTGACTGTAACACAATAATAGCAGGGAACTTTAACACCCCACTTACATTAATGGATGATTTATTAAGACAGAAAATCAATAAGGAAACAATGGTCTTAAATGACATATTAGAATAGATACACTGAACAAATACAGAACATTCCAGCCTGAATCAGAAGAATATATTTTATTTTCAAGTACTCGTGGACCATTTTTCTAGAATAAACCACATGCTAGGCAACAAAAAAGTCTCAATAAATTTTTTAAAAATTGAAATCATATCAAGAATATTCTCCAATCAAAACAGTATGAAACTAGAAATAAATCATAAGAAGAAAATTGGAAAAACAAAAATACATGGACACTAAACAACATGGAACTAAACAAATAATAGGTTAATAAAGAAATCAAGGAGTAAATAAAAAAATATCTTGAGACAAATGAGAATGAAAACGCAACAATCCAAAATCCTTGGGACACAACAAAAGCAGTTCTAAGGGTGAAATTCAAATCAATAGGCCCACCTCAACAAACAAGAAAGAATTCAAGCAAACAATCTAAACTTACACCTAAAGTAACTAGAAAAGGAAAAACAAACAAAGCCCAAAGTGACTACAAGGAACGAAATAATAAAGATCAGAGCAGAAATAAAATAGAGACTAAAAGGATAATAGAAAATATCAATGGAACTAGGAGCTGGTTCTTTGAAAAGATATATAAAATAGATAAAACTTTAGCCAGACTCATTAAGAAAAAAAGAGAAGACCTAAATAAATAAAATGAGAAACAAAAAATGGAAAGTGACAAGCAACACCAGAAATACAAAAGATTATAAGAACACTAGAGGCCCAGTGAATGAAAATTGTGCATAGGTAGGGTCCCTAGTGGCTGCCAGTTGCCAGCCGGGGCCTTCCTTTATTCCGAACAACCCCGTGGTGGTCAGCGCATGTCATATCAAGTGATCCAACTCCTGGTGGGTCAAACTCCCAAGGGGATAGTTTGCATATTAGGCTTTTATATAGAGAGAGACTATGAACATTTATATGCCAACAATTGGACAACCCAGGAGAAATGAATAAATTCTTAAAACCTAGATTCTTAAAATCTTCTAAGAGTGAATCAGAAAGAAACATAAAATTTGAACAGACTGTTCACTAGAATCAAAATTGAATCAGAAAGAAAAATTCCCAATAAATAAAAATCTAGGGCCACATGGCTTCACACCTCAATTCTACTAAGCATTCAAAGAAGAATTGACATTTATCATCCTCAAACTATTCCCAAAAATGAAGAGAGGTGATAGTATCTAAACTTATTTTATGAGGAGAGCATATCAAAACCAGACAAAGACCCTGTCAAAGAAAGAGAAGGAGGAGGAGGAGGAGGAAGAGGAGGAGGAGGAAGAGAAGATGAGAAGGGGAGGATAAAGAAGGAGGGAAATGAGGAAGAGGAGGAAGAACAGAAGGAGAAAGAGAAGTAGAAAATGACTGGCCCATAACCCAGATGAACATAGATGCACAATTCCCTAACAAAATATTAGCAAACTGAATTCAGCAGTACATTAAAAATATCATACAGCATGATCAAGAGGGATTTATTCCTGGAATGGAGGTTTGGTTCTATCTCCACAAATCAATGAACATGATACACCACATAAACAAAATGAAGTATTAAAAAATCATATGACTATATCAATAGATGTAGGAAAAGCATTTGACAAAATCTAGCATCCATTTATTTAAAAAACTTTTAACAAGGTGGGCATACAAAAAACATACCTCAACATAATCAAGTCCATACATGAGAAGCCCACAGCTAAAAACATACTCCATGGTGAAAAGATGAAAGCTTTTTCTCTAAGATCAAGAACAAGACAAGAATGCCCACACTCAGCACTCTTATTCAACATAGTATGGTAAGTCCTAACCACAGCAATCAGACAAGAACAAGAAAAAGAAATAGGAAAGAAAGAAGTAAAATTTGTCATTATTTGAAGATGACATAATACTACATCTAGAAAACTCTAAAGAAACCACCCAAAAAACCCCCAAAACTATTAGAACTAATAGTGAATTCAGTAAAGTTGCAGGATACAAAATTAATATTCAGAAACCTGATGTTTCTATCCTATATAATAAAGAGGTAATATGCAAATTAACCCTCATGCCCTCACAAGATGGCTGCCTATGACCAGGCTGGCAGGGGGGTTAGTGAGGGACGACAAAATGACTGAACAAGCAGGCTGCATGGGGCGACCAGGCTAGGAAGGGGGAGTTCTTGAGGGACGACCAAATGACTGAACAAGCAGGCTGTGTGGGGTGACCAGGCTGGCAGGGGGTTAGTGAGGGACGACCAAATGACCAAACAGCAGGCTGCATGGGGTGAACAGACCGGTGGGAGGGTCGTGAGGGGTGACCGTACGGGCAAGGGGGGCAGTTGGGGACAACAAGGCCAGCAGGGGAGAGGTAGTTGGGGGCAATTAGGCTGGCAGGGGGAACAGTGAGGGGCGACTAGGCTGGCAGCGGTGGGCAGTTGGGTGCAACAAGGCCAACAGGGGTGGCAGTAAGGGGTGACCAGGCTGGCCAGAAGGGCAGTTAGGAGCGATCAGGCTGGCAGAGAGGGGGCATTTGGGGGCAACCTGTCCAGCAGCGGGGGGAAGTTAGGGGCGACCAGGCCAGCAGGAGGAGCAGTTATGGGTTATCATGCAGGCACGAAGAGTCAGTGAGGGTTGATTAGGCCGGCAGAGGCGGGGGCAGCTACAGGCGACCAGGCAGGCAGACAGGTGAGCGATTAGGAGCCAATGGTCCAGGATTGTGAGAGGGATGTCTGGAGTAGAGAGGGTGCATCCTGGACTGAGGAAACCGGCCCCACCCTGCACAAATTTTGTGCACCAGGCCTCTAGTAGACCAATAACAAACTATCAGAAAGAGAAATTAAGAAAACAATCCCATTTATAACTGCATCAAAAAGAAGAAAATACTTAGAAATAAATTTAACTGAGGAAGCCCTGCCTGGTGTAGCTCAGTTGATTTAGCTTCATCCCATGCACTGAGAGGTCACTGTTCTATACCTGGTCAGGGCACATGCCAGGGTTGTGGGATGTGAGATTGATATCCAGCAGGGGATGTGCAGGAGGCATCTGACCAATGGGTCCTCTCATCAATGTTTCTCTCTCCCTCTCCCTTCCTCTCTCTTTCTAAAAAAAATTTTAAAAAAACATTTTTTTTCAATGCTAACCAAGGAAGTAAAAGACTCATACTGGGAAAACTATAAAACATTGATCAATGTAATTGAACAAGACACAAATAAATGGAAGGATATACCATGCTCTTATATAGGAAGAATTAACATCATTAAAGAGTCCATTCTATCCAAAGCAATCTACAGACTCAATGAAATCCCTATTAAAATGTCAATGACATTTTCACAGAACTAGAACAAACAATCCTAAAATTCATATGGATCTACAAAAGATCCCAAATAGCCAAAGAAATATTGAGAAAGATGAAAATAGTTGGAGGTATCACATGCTCTGATTTCATATTATACACCAGAATTATAGTAATCAAACAGTATGGTACTGACACAAAAACAGACACACAGGTCAATGGAACAGAGTGGAGAGTCAAGAAATAAACCCACTCCTTCGGAGAGCGAGGGAAGCTCTGATACGCGGCTGCTCGCCGGCACCGAGGGACAAGAAATCCTGGTGTCCCGGGGAGGCGAGGGGCCCGGAGACGCCGCCATCGCTATTTCATCCATGCTGGTGACTCCCTGTGACCCCGCCCTACCCTCAGGGCTGTGCCAGAGGCACAAGAGGGAATGACTGTGCTTTTACAAACTCTCAAATCCACTGAGCTGGTTCGGGCGGGTCTCTGAGGCCCCAGGCCCCAAGGCGAGAGACGGCACGGCCTTCCAGCGGTCAGGAAGCGAGGGAGGCTCTGGCGCTCGGCTGCTCGCCGGCACTGGGGGACGCAAAGTCCTGGTGTCCTGGATAGGCAGGGGGCCGCTGAGTCTCCGCCCCGGCGACTCCCTGTGACCCCGCCCTACGCAATTTACATTCCCATTTGGGCTGTGCCAGACCCACAAGTAGAAGCGCCTTTTCTTCTGCAAACTTTCAAATCCACTGAGCTGGTTCAGGCGGGATCATGAAGCACCAGACCCTACGGGGAGAGGCAGCACGGCCTTGCAGCCATCAGAAAGCGAGGGAGACTCTGTTGCACAGCTGCTCGCCGGCACTGGGGGACACAAAGCCCTGGCAGAGAGTCAAGGGGCCGCGGAGACTCAGCCAGTGCTATTTGCTCCGCCATGGCGACTCCCTGAGTCTCAGCCTTAATCAATTTACATCCCCATCCAAGCTGTGCCAGGTGCACAAAAAGACCCACCTGCGCTTTTGCAGCCTATCCCAACAAATTGCAGACTTCAACTGCTCGCAGCCATGAGAGACACACTCAAGAAGCAGACCCAGGAGAACCAGGATGGCGGCATAAGGAAGAGACCTGTGCGTGCTACCTCGCACAACAACATCGAAACTACCAAATATCAGACAAACACCTATCATACAGAACCATGGGAAACTTGGCCCAGTGGAAGCTCTACAACTGGAAGGAGAGAAAGAACATTGAGACTGAGTAGGATGTGACACCAAGTACAGAGCCCAACCCAACAAACTGCAGATTTCAACTCCTCGCATAGAAAGAAGCGCATAGAGACTGAGTAGGATGTGCTGAAGCACCAAGTACAGAGCCCATCCCAGCAGGCTGCAGATTTCAGCTCCTTGCATCTGGGAGGGACGCAATCGGGGGGCAGAGTCGGGTCCGGGGCCGGCCAGGGCTGGGCCTGACTCGGCCGGCACTGTGGAACTGCTGTACCAGCAAGCGCACAAACATGCCCACTGGTCCCAGTCTCTGGTGGGGCGCTGCGGGACAGCAGACAGGCAGTCTGTGCACTTGGTGGAGGGCAGGAGCGCTGGATGTGCAACCACCAGGAATGCCTGGAGATTTTGTCTAGTGGGGAGCCGCCGGCAGGGGACAGAGGGCCAAACTTCCTGTTTCCCCGGGAAGGCTGGGATGGCCCCGGTGAGGTTGAAACGGTCCCGGTGTGGTAGGGACGACCCCGGTCAGGTCAAAACGGCCCCGGTGTGGTAGGGACGACCCCGGCGAGGTTGAAACAGCCCCCGTGAGGTAGGGACGACCCCAGTCAGGTCGAAACAGCCCCGGTGTGGTAGGGACAACCCCGGTGAGGTTGAAACGGCCCCCGTGAGGTAGGGACGACCCCAGTCAGGTCGAAACGGCCCCGGTGTGGTAGGGACGACCCCGGTGAGGTTGAAACAGCCCCCGTGAGGTAGGGACGACCCCAGTCAGGTCGAAACGGCCCCGGTGTGGTAGGGACGACCCCGGTGAGGTTGAAACAGCCCCCGTGAGGTAGGGACAACCCCAGTCAGGTCGAAACGGCCAGGGCGTGGTAGGGACAACCCCAGTCAGGTTGAAACGGCCCCCGTGAGGTAGGGACGACCTCGGTGAGGTTGAAACGGCCCCCGTGAGGTAGGGACGACCCCAGTCAGGTCGAAACGGCCCCGGCGTGGTAGGGACAACCCCGGTCAGGTTGAAACGGCCCCCGTGAGGTAGGGACGACCCTGGTGAGGTTGAAACAGCCCCCGTGAGGTAGGGACGACCCCAGTCAGGTCGAAACGGCCCCGGCGTGGTAGGGACAACCCCGGTCAGGTTGAAACGGCCCCCGTGAGGTAGGGACGACCCCGGTGAGGTTGAAACGGCCCCTGTGAGGTAGGGACGACCCCAGTCAGGTCGAAACGGCCCCGGTGTGGTAGGGACGACCCCGGTGAGGTTGAAACAGCCCCCGTGAGGTAGGGACGACCCCAGTCAGGTCGAAACGGCCCCGGTGTGGTAGGGACGACCCCGGTGAGGTTGAAACAGCCCCCGTGAGGTAGGGACGACCCCTGTCAGGTCGAAACGGCCCCGGCGTGGTAGGGACAACCCCAGTCAGGTTGAAACGGCCCCCGTGAGGTAGGGACGACCCCGGTGAGGTTGAAACAGCCCCCGTGAGGTAGGGACAACCCCGGTCAGGTTGAAACGGCCCCGGTGTGGTAGGGACAACCCCGGTCAGGTCGAAACAGCCCCAGTGTGGTAGGGACAACCCTGGTGAGGTTGAAACGGCCCCCGTGAGGTAGGGACGACCCCAGTCAGGTCGAAACGGCCCCGGCGTGGTAGGGACAACCCCGGTCAGGTTGAAACCGCCCCCGTGAGGTAGGGACGACCCCGGTGAGGTTGAAACAGCCCCCGTGAGGTAGGGACAACCCCGGTCAGGTTGAAACGGCCCCGGTGTGGTAGGGACAACCCCGGTCAGGTCGAAACAGCCCCGGTGTGGTAGGGACAGCCCTGGTGAGGTTGAAACGGCCCCCGTGAGGTAGGGACGACCCCAGTCAGGTCGAAACGGCCCCGGCGTGGTAGGGACAACCTCGGTCAGGTTGAAACGGCCCCCGTGAGGTAGGGACGACCCCGGTGAGGTTGAAACAGCCCCCGTGAGGTAGGGATGACCCCAGGCAGGTCAAAACGGCCCCGGCGTGGTAGCGACAACCCCGGTCAGGTTGAAACGGCCCCCGTGAGGTAGGGACGACCCCGGTGAGGTTGAAACGGCCCCCGTGAGGTAGGGACGACCCCAGTCAGGTCGAAACGGCCCCGGTGTGGTAGGGACGACCCCGGTGAGGTTGAAACAGCCCCCGTGAGGTAGGGACGACCCCAGTCAGGTCGAAACGGCCCCGGCGTGGTAGGGACAACCCCGGTCAGGTTGAAACGGCCCCGGTGTGGTAGGGACAACCCCGGTCAGGTTGAAACATCCCCGGTGTGGTAGGGACAACCCCGGTCAGGTTGAAACGGCCCCGGTGTGGTAGGGACGACCCCGGTGAGGTTGAAACGGCCCCCGTGAGGTAGGGACGACCCCAGTCAGGTCGAAACGGCCCCGGTGTGGTAGGGACGACCCCGGTGAGGTTGAAACAGCCCCCGTGAGGTAGGGACGACCCCGGTGAGGTTGAAACAGCCCCCGTGAGGTAGGGACAACCCCGGTCAGGTTGAAACGGCACCGGTGTGGTAGGGACAACCCCGGTCAGGTTGAAACGGCCCCGGTGTGGTAGGGACGACCCCGGTGAGGTTGAAACGGCCCCCGTGAGGTAGGGACGACCCCAGTCAGGTCGAAACGGCACCGGTGTGGTAGGGACAACCCCGGTCAGGTTGAAACGGCCCCGGTGTGGTAGGGACGACCCCGGTGAGGTTGAAACGGCCCCCGTGAGGTAGGGACGACCCCAGTCAGGTCGAAACGGCCCCGGCGTGGTAGGGACAACCCCGGTCAGGTTGAAACGGCCCCCGTGAGGTAGGGACGACCCCGGTGAGGTTGAAACAGCCCCCGTGAGGTAGGGACAACCCCGGTCAGGTTGAAACGGCCCCGGTGTGGTAGGGACAACCCCGGTCAGGTCGAAACAGCCCCGGTGTGGTAGGGACAACCCTGGTGAGGTTGAAACGGCCCCCGTGAGGTAGGGACGACCCCAGTCAGGTCGAAACGGCCCCGGCGTGGTAGGGACAACCCCGGTCAGGTTGAAACGGCCCCCGTGAGGTAGGGACGACCCCGGTGAGGTTGAAACAGCCCCCGTGAGGTAGGGATGACCCCAGTCAGGTCGAAACGGCCCCGGTGTGGTAGGGACAACCCCGGTCAGGTTGAAACGGCCCCCGTGAGGTAGGGACGACCCCGGTGAGGTTGAAACGGCCCCCGTGAGGTAGGGACGACCCCAGTCAGGTCGAAACGGCCCCGGTGTGGTAGGGACGACCCCGGTGAGGTTGAAACAGCCCCCGTGAGGTAGGGACGACCCCTGTCAGGTCGAAACGGCCCCGGCGTGGTAGGGACAACCCCGGTCAGGTTGAAACGGCCCCGGTGTGGTAGGGACAACCCCGGTCAGGTTGAAACAGCCCCGGTGTGGTAGGGACAACCCCGGTGAGGTTGAAACGGCCCCCGTGAGGTAGGGACGACCCCGGTGAGGTTGAAACAGCCCCCGTGAGGTAGGGACGACCCCAGTCAGGTCGAAACGGCACCGGTGTGGTAGGGAGGACCCCGGTGAGGTTGAAACAGCCCCCGTGAGGTAGGGACGACCCCGGTGAGGTTGAAACGGCCCCCGAGAGGTAGGGACGACCCCAGTCAGGTCGAAACGGCCCCGGTGTGGTAGGGACGACCCCGGTGAGGTTGAAACAGCCCCCGTGAGGTCGGGACGACCCCAGTCAGGTCGAAACGGCCCCGGTGTGGTAGGGAGGACCCCGGTGAGGTTGAAACAGCCCCCGTGAGGTAGGGACGACCCCGGTGAGGTTGAAACGGCCCCCCGTGAGGTAGGGACGACCCCAGTCAGGTCGAAACGGCCCCGGCGTGGTAGGGACAACCCCGGTCAGGTTGAAACGGCCCCCGTGAGGTAGGGAGGACCCCAGTCAGGTCGAAACGGCCCCGGTGTGGTAGGGACAACCCCGGTCAGGTTGAAACAGCCCCGGTGTGGTAGCGACAACCCCAGTCAGGTCGAAACGGCCCCGGCGTGGTAGGGACAACCCCGGTCAGGTTGAAACGGCCCCCGTGAGGTAGGGACGACCCCGGTGAGGTTGAAACAGCCCCCGTGAGGTCGGGACGACCCCAGTCAGGTCGAAACGGCCCCGGTGTGGTAGGGACGACCCCGGTGAGGTTGAAACAGCCCCCGTGAGGTAGGGACAACCCCGGTCAGGTTGAAACGGCCCCGGTGTGGTAGGGACAACCCCGGTCAGGTCGAAACAGCCCCGGTGTGGTAGGGACAACCCTGGTGAGGTTGAAACGGCCCCCGTGAGGTAGGGACGACCCCAGTCAGGTCGAAACGGCCCCGGCGTGGTAGGGACAACCCCGGTCAGGTTGAAACGGCCCCCGTGAGGTAGGGACGACCCTGGTGAGGTTGAAACAGCCCCCGTGAGGTAGGGACGACCCCAGTCAGGTCGAAACGGCCCCGGCGTGGTAGGGACAACCCCGGTCAGGTTGAAACGGCCCCCGTGAGGTAGGGACGACCCCGGTGAGGTTGAAACGGCCCCTGTGAGGTAGGGACGACCCCAGTCAGGTCGAAACGGCCCCGGTGTGGTAGGGACGACCCCGGTGAGGTTGAAACAGCCCCCGTGAGGTAGGGACGACCCCAGTCAGGTCGAAACGGCCCCGGTGTGGTAGGGACGACCCCGGTGAGGTTGAAACAGCCCCCGTGAGGTAGGGACGACCCCTGTCAGGTCGAAACGGCCCCGGCGTGGTAGGGACAACCCCAGTCAGGTTGAAACGGCCCCCGTGAGGTAGGGACGACCCCGGTGAGGTTGAAACAGCCCCCGTGAGGTAGGGACAACCCCGGTCAGGTTGAAACGGCCCCGGTGAGGTAGGGACAACCCCGGTCAGGTCGAAACAGCCCCGGTGTGGTAGGGACAACCCTGGTGAGGTTGAAACGGCCCCCGTGAGGTAGGGACGACCCCAGTCAGGTCGAAACGGCCCCGGCGTGGTAGGGACAACCCCGGTCAGGTTGAAACCGCCCCCGTGAGGTAGGGACGACCCCGGTGAGGTTGAAACAGCCCCCGTGAGGTAGGGACAACCCCGGTCAGGTTGAAACGGCCCCGGTGTGGTAGGGACAACCCCGGTCAGGTCGAAACAGCCCCGGTGTGGTAGGGACAACCCTGGTGAGGTTGAAACGGCCCCCGTGAGGTAGGGACGACCCCAGTCAGGTCGAAACGGCCCCGGTGTGGTAGGGACAACCCCGGTCAGGTTGAAACGGCCCCCGTGAGGTAGGGACGACCCCGGTGAGGTTGAAACAGCCCCCGTGAGGTAGGGATGACCCCAGTCAGGTCGAAACGGCCCCGGCGTGGTAGGGACAACCCCGGTCAGGTTGAAACGGCCCCCGTGAGGTAGGGACGACCCCGGTGAGGTTGAAACGGCCCCCGTGAGGTAGGGACGACCCCAGTCAGGTCGAAACGGCCCCGGTGTGGTAGGGACGACCCCGGTGAGGTTGAAACAGCCCCCGTGAGGTAGGGACGACCCCAGTCAGGTCGAAACGGCCCCGGTGTGGTAGGGACGACCCCGGTGAGGTTGAAACAGCCCCCGTGAGGTAGGGACGACCCCTGTCAGGTCGAAACGGCCCCGGCGTGGTAGGGACAACCCCGGTCAGGTTGAAACGGCCCCGGTGTGGTAGGGACAACCCCGGTCAGGTTGAAACAGCCCCCGTGTGGTAGGGACAACCCCGGTGAGGTTGAAACGGCCCCCGTGAGGTAGGGACGACCCCGGTGAGGTTGAAACAGCCCCCGTGAGGTAGGGACGACCCCAGTCAGGTCGAAACGGCACCGGTGTGGTAGGGACAACCCCGGTCAGGTTGAAACGGCCCCGGTGTGGTAGGGACGACCCCGGTGAGGTTGAAACGGCCCCCGTGAGGTAGGGACGACCCCAGTCAGGTCGAAACGGCCCCGGTGTGGTAGGGACGACCCCGGTGAGGTTGAAACAGCCCCCGTGAGGTCGGGACGACCCCAGTCAGGTCGAAACGGCCCCGGTGTGGTAGGGAGGACCCCGGTGAGGTTGAAACAGCCCCCGTGAGGTAGGGACGACCCCGGTGAGGTTGAAACGGCCCCCCGTGAGGTAGGGACGACCCCAGTCAGGTCGAAACGGCCCCGGCGTGGTAGGGACAACCCCGGTCAGGTTGAAACGGCCCCCGTGAGGTAGGGACGACCCCAGTCAGGTCGAAACGGCCCCGGTGTGGTAGGGACAACCCCGGTCAGGTTGAAACAGCCCCGGTGTGGTAGCGACAACCCCAGTCAGGTCGAAACGGCCCCGGCGTGGTAGGGACAACCCCGGTCAGGTTGAAACGGCCCCCGTGAGGTAGGGACGACCCCGGTGAGGTTGAAACAGCCCCCGTGAGGTAGGGACGACCCCAGTCAGGTCGAAACGTCCCCGGTGTGGTAGGGACAACCCCGGTCGGGTGAAACGGCCCCGGTGTGGTAGGGACAACCCCGGTCAGGTTGAAACGGCCCCGGTGTGGTAGGGACAACCCCGGTCATGTTGAAACAGCCCCGGTGTGGTAGGGACAACCCCGGTGAGGTTGAAACGGCCCCCGTGAGGTAGGGACGACCCCAGTCTAGTCGAAACGGCCCCGGTGTGGTAGGGACAACCCCGGTCAGGTTGAAACAGCCCCGGTGTGGTAGCGACAACCCCAGTCAGGTTGAAACGGCCCTGGTGTGGTAGGGACGACCCTGGTGAGGTTGAAACGGCCCCCGTGAGGTAGGGACGACCCCGGTGAGGTTGAAACGGCCCTGGTGAGGCTCAGAAGGCCCTGGTGAGGTTGAGACTACTCCAGTGAGGTTGGGACAAATAAAGGGGACCAGTATGGACTGATGAACAGGTGTAGATACAGAAGCAGAGCAACATTGAACAGAATGTTAAACTACAATGGGGAGCCTGGGGAGGGTTGGGGGGGGATTAAGAGACCAACTGAAGGACTTATATGCATGCATATAAGATTAACCAATGGACACAAGACACGGGGCGGGGGGGGCGGGGGGTAGGGGCCGGGGGAATGTCATGGGGGGGAAAAAGGAGACATATGTAATACTCTTTGTAATACTTTAAGAAATAAAAATTATTAAAAAATAAAAATAAAAAAAAATAAAGAGTTAAAGTAAAAAAAAAAAAAAAAAAAAAAAGAAATAAACCCACTCTTATCAGGTGAATTAAGCTCCAATAAAGAATGCAAGAACATACAATGTGATAAAGATAGTCTCTTCAATAAATGGTGTTGAGAAAACTGGACACATACATGCAAAAAAGATTAAACTAGACGACTTTATTACACCTCATACAAACATGAACTCAAAATGAATTAAAGACTTAAATGTAAGACCTGCCACTATAAAACCCTACGAGAAAACATAGATTCTTTGACATTGATCATAGCAGTATTTTGTTGGCTATGTCTCCTTGGGCAGAGACAACAAAAGGAAAAAAAGGGGTTGGGGGGACTTGCCCAGGGCAGTAGCTCAGTTGGTTGGAGCATCATGCCTTACACCCAAAGCTTGTGGTTTCCATCCTTGGTCAGGGCCCCTGGTTGGGGCACATACAGGAGCCAACCAATCTATGTTTCCTTTCTCTCTCTCTCTCTCTCTCTCTCTCTCTCTCCTCCCCCATCCTCTCTCTCTAAAACCAATAAGCATGTCCTTGAGTGAGGATTTAAAAAAAGAAAGGGAGCTGGGCTGGTGTTTCTCAGTGGTTAAGTGTCGACCTATGAATCAGGAAGTCATGGTTCAATTCTGAGTCAGGGCACAACCCCGGATTGTGGGCTCAATCCCCAATGCCTGGGTTTTGGGCTCCATCCGCAGTAGGGGGCGTGCAGGAGACATCGGATCAATGTTCTCTCTCATCATTGATGTTTCTATCTCTCTTCCCTCTTTGAAATTTTTTTTTAAAAAGGACTCCATCAAAAAAAAAAAACACACACACACCAAAAAAATGAAATAAAAATAAAATAGGGACTCCATCAAACTAAAAACTTTGCACATTGAAGGAAAACATCAATAAGATAAAAATGCAGCCTGCAGAATGAGAGATTATTTGCAAATGATTCCTCCAATAAGGGGTTAATATACAAAATATATAAAAAATTCATACAACCCAACATGAAAAGACAACCAGTCCAATTTAAAAATGGGCTGAGGACCTGAATGGACATTTTTCCAAAGAAGACATACAGACGTCCAACAGATACACAAAAAGATGCTCAACATCACTAATCACCAGGAAAATGCAAATCAAAACCACAATGAGACATCACATCACCCCTTCAGAATGGCTGTTATCAAAAGACAATAACAGGTGTGGGAGAGGCTGTAGAGAAAAGGGAACCCTCGTGCACTGTTTGTGGGAATGCAAACTGGTATAGTCACTATGGAAAATAATGTAAAGATCCCTCAAAAAATTAAAGTGAAATTATCATATGACCTGGCAATTCTACTGGGTATTTATGTAAAGAAAATGAAAACACTAATGTGAAAAGATACATACATCATATGTGCATTGTAGCATTATTTACAACTAGAGGCCCGGTGCATGAAATTCAAGTGGGGGTGGGGGGGAAGGGATGTCCCTCAGCCCAGCCTGCACCCTCTCCAATTGCCTGTGGACACTGTCATCTTTGAAGGCGGGGCAGCCAATTAGCATATTCCCTCTTTATTAGATAGAATTTTTTTCTTTAAAATATTGGATACTGTACCTGCCATGGTCTTGACAAACCAGTAAAAATGCAAACCCAAACTAAAAGTGTCATAAAATAAACCCCTTAAACAGGAATTTCATGAGACCTTGGAAAGGTGATATCATGTGGTTGTTTCCTCCTTTTTTCCTTCGTTCTTTTTCTTGATGTTTCATCTTTTGTCCTTTCTTTCTTTTCTCCTTTTTTTCCTTTTCTGTCCTCTCTTTCTCTGAACTTTTCCGTGGTAGACTCGTCAGTACTTGGATCTGTCTCGCTTCCAGAAGACGAAGAGGAATACACACCATCATCTGAAGAAAAAGATGATCTATGTTGGGATCGGTGGTGTTTCTGGTTTTGCTCTTTTCCCGTTTGCTGTCATTCCTGCTGGCCCCAGCAGCTTCGGGACTTGTGCGTGGGCACTTCTTATTCATGTCTACAAACCTGCCTGCCTTGGTGAGAACTGTAGGGAAAAGGCCTTCCCGGGTGGGCTCAAGCCCGGCCTGAGGTGCTGAGGAACCAGGGTGGGGGGCGCTGGGGAGCCCAGACCTCCTGACTGCAGGGTGCTCTCCAGGAATGTAACTGCAATGTCGCAGTTTGCCTTCAGAAGTTAGTTGTAAGTTACTTCCCATGTGAAACCCGACCTCAGACATTTCCTTTGTGGTTTCTGAAGTTTTTATACAAAACCCATTGACCTCCCTAACCGGGTCACAAGTTTCTGCCCAATGGGAGAGGTTTGCTGGGTAGCATCACCCAGATACCCACCTTGGTCCCCCCCATCACTTGGCTGGGGGTGAGGGAAGTCCTGAGGCTGAGTCCCCGAGGCTGCTGCTGGGGCAGGATCATTCGCTGGGAAGAGCAAGGTTCAGAGGCTGAAAACTGTGGCTGCTGCTGGGAGGGGATCACTCTGTGGGGGCGAAGATGCTTCCAGAGGCTGAGACCCTGAGGCTGCAGGTGTGTGTGGAGGGTGGGATCACTCCATGGGGACGCAGGTGCAAGGTTGGGGGCTGAGACCCTGAGGCTGTGGTGGGAGTGGCTTGCCCAGTCCTGCTGGGGTAAGTCCCTGTGAAGAAGGGGCACAAAGATTTTAGGCAAATAAGCCCTCAGAGGCCGTTCTGTGGACTGCCCATTAGGACCATGTTGTCATTTTTATAAAAAGAAACTTGGCTGCAGCTTCCAGGGCAGAACCAGGCCGGACTGGTTCATGTCACGGGCATGGCTGTCTTGGAGGCGGCAGCTTCTTCCGGCTCCTTCCGGTTCTGTGGTGCTGGGTGCCACCGAAGGTAACATGGGGGTTAGTTAGGGTGGGGTGGGGGGGTGTCGCTAGGCAGACTTTCCCTGGTCAGCTCCTACGGGGGTCCCGCCTGAGGTCCTCAGGCACCTGTACCTTAACAGACCCCAACACTAAGCTTTCCTTTGTGGAACTGTAGGAATTAATTAAACCGATTTGAAAATTTCTAAGAAATTGCAAGAGACCAAGATAGTCAAAACAATATTGAAAAGGAAGAACAAAGTTGGAGGATCTTATGCAGATTAAGGAGGGGCCATGAACGAAGGGCCTCCCTCGCCAAAGGAATTTGATTTTTTGTTTACTTATAAAGGGTCAGGAGGGCCTCTGGGCAGCTTTCCGCCAGACCGCTCACTGCCCACTCTCAGCAGCCGACCCCAGGACTGGGGAACTCCGGCGGGGCTGAGAAGACTGGGTGCCACCATCTTTGTGACAGAGTGATGGTTAATTTGCATATTAGCCTTTTATTAGATAGGATAGCCAAGAAAGCCAGTCAACCTAGGTGCCTATCAATAGACGAATGGATGAAGAAGGTGTGGTGCATACATACGATGGAATATTACTCAGACATGAAAAAATTAAAACCTGCCCAGGCTGGTTAGGCTCAGTGGATAGAGCCTCGGCCTACGAATGAAGGGGCCCAGGTTCAATACTGGTCAAAGGCACATGCCCAGGTTGTGGGCTACATCTCCAGGGGATTTGTGCAGGAGGCAGCCAAGCAATGATCCTCTCTCATCATTGATGTTTCTATCTCTCTTTCCCTCTCCCTTCCTCTCTGAAATCAATAAAAAATATATTTTTTTTAAATTAAATCTTGCCATTTGAGGCAGCATGGATGTAAAATATTATGTTTCCTGACATAAATCGGACAAAGAAAGACAAATACCATATGATTTCACTTACATGTAAAATCTAAAACACAAAACAAAGTGAAACAGTGCCAGAAGCCAATGCCAGCATGTCAGCAGAACTGAATCATCTGGAGATGGCTGAGGGCATTTCCCAAACCTGAGAAGGATGATGGTGACTGCCAGACAGCTGAGGGCATCTTAATCTACACGTATTGCCTCCTACTGGCCAAACACCTGAGCAGCAGAAGGCAATTTTCCCCAATCTGACAAGGGATTGTGTATAGGAAACCTTACCCTTTGATGTGTGTATCTACCTCGCCAGGACAAATTGTGTAAATAAAGAGTAAGGGGTCCTGAGACAAGGAGAACTTAGTTCCTTTAGCTAAGTCTTCTCTGACTCCCCAACATGCCTTTCAAAATTATATTTCGTCTCTGGCCTCTCTCTTAAGTTACCCACAGCCCTTCTCCAGATTCCTGAACCCTTCTAGATGCTGGAATAAGACCCCCGGCAAAACAGAAACAAACTCATAGATACAGAGAATAAATGTGTGGTTGCCAGGAAGGAGAGGTGGGAAGGGATGGGAAGGGGAAGAGACTGACCACAGGCTGCCAGTTACACAGCGAGTCATGGGGTGTGACATGCAGGTTGGGGAGATGGTCAGTAATTCTAATGACCATGTGCGGTGACAGATCCACTTCTCGTGGTGACCACTCTGTAAGGTAGATGTGTCCAATCACTATGTTCCACACCTGAAACTAACATAATACTGCTTGTCAAATATAATTAAACATTTATTAACTAAAAAATAAAATAGCTGCCCTGATTATACCTTTTTAAAAAAAGAGTGAATGGCCAGCGCCACTGGAGGGCCCCTCCTTCACCATTTGCCTCCGGACAGGGAAGGTTTAAGGGGAACAGAGACCTGGGTGGCAGGGCCAAGGACATGCTTGGCTAAAGGTGCAGGAACTCGGAAAAGCTACAGCCCTGTGGCCTGGACACTGGGAACTGGCTGAGGACAGGACACTGGGACCTGCGTGAAGGCTGGGCACTGGGACCTGCGTGAGGGCTGGGCACTGGGAGCTGGGTGAGGGCTGGGCACGGGGAGCTGGCTGAGGGCTGGGCACTGGGAGCTGGCTGAGAGCTGGACACTGGGAACTGGCTGAGGGCTGGGCACTGGGAGCTGGCTGAGGGCTGGGCACTGGGAGCTGGCTGAGGGCTGGGCACTGGGAGCTGGCTGAGGGCTGGGCACTCAGGCTGGCTGAGCAGCTGCAGGTGGTGAGGACGATGGGGAATCCAGGCAGGGAGGTGTTATGGACAATAGTATGAGGCAGAACTCACTGTATGAGCCCTAGGTCATCAAATGAGGGGACGGTCAGGAGAGCCCATGAAGGAGCAGCAACAGGCCCACGCCCAGGGGCAGTGAGGACAGAGTTGAAGCAACAAGCGCCACCAGCTTCCTCCCTCCTGAAGCCTCTCAACTCAAACAGGCAGACAGCGCCCCAGTGAGCAGCCCCTTTGACTGGAGCCTCATCCCACGTCCAACAAGGAGGCGGTTCCCTTCCCTGTGAGGGCACATCCCAGTGCAGGTTCCATCCCTGGTGGGGCCCATGCGGGAGGCAACTGATCAATGTTCCTCTCTCTCCCGTCTTCTCCCTCTGAAGTCCATAAACACAGCCTTGGGTGAGGACTAAAGAAATGCCTGTGGCTCTCTACATAACAACATAAACAAAAAATAAAGATAATTAAAAAGAAGAAAGAAGGAATTGTGGAGTCTCAAGAGGCCTTGGGAAGAAAAGCAGGTACGGGGGCCTCTGAGCCCAGAGAGGACAGGACAGCCTCTTTTCGGCCTCCCTCCCGTGAGGGGGATGGAGGGGACTGCGATGGCCCCTCATTGCCAAGCGCACACTTAACTATGACCCCCACTTCGAGGTGACTGAGATCAGCATCCAGGCCCCACTTACCATCGATGGCTTTGCAGACCTGTGGCCAGGAGCCCAGCCAGCTGTGGGGTGAGAGGGGCGTGAGCTCCAGGTGCGGGCAGTGAGGAGACCCCCACGCAGCACCTCCCACCCACAGAGTGGGTCCCTGAGGCTTCGGCACCCAACTCAGTCCAGAGCCTGTCTCCTGGGGCCATGGGGGCGCTGGGAGGAGGCCCCCCCATAGTGGGTCTGAGCACCAGGGACACCAGCTTGCAGAGAATGAAGTACCTGCCTGCTTTGCAGACTTTGAATGTGGAAATGACCTGGAACTTTCCTTCAGGAGAACAGGAAGGGGAGGGGCATTGCCTCCCAGTCCCTTAGGAAGCCTAGGGCAGGCCCTCCTCCCTCATGTCCTGGGAAGGATCCTGCAGTGACATCAACCCCTGGGAGAGCCCAGAGCCCTACTGGCCACCCCCCTGGCTCTGCCTCACCAGCACCTCCCCTTTCAGTTGGGGCTGGCACCAAAAGGGGAGATGCTGAGCCCGTGGCCATTAGGGAAACAGCCTTCACCCTCCAAGGAGCTCTGACCCTGGGGACCAGAGTCATGCATGGCACGGTGGGGGCGGGGCCTGCACCAGAATGGCTGCTCCTGTAGTGAAAGGGCGAGGGCTATGCCCTCCATCTTGCCCCGTATCCTCCATGTTGGGGCAGAAGCCATGTGCTCAGGATAGTACCTTCTTCCCGGAAGCCCAAGCCTCTGCTAGCCACACCCAGGATTTCTTTAAACTAACCAATGACAATCAAGGGAAGTGCATGCCATAGAGATTACCACATCCTATGTAACGAGACACCGACTTGCACCTGGCCAATCAGTAGGGCCCACAGTCCCCTCTCCTACCCTGACTCCACCCCCCTATAAAACTCCTTTTCACGCCGGGCTAGGTCTCTCTCTCTCTGCTTCCTGCCGCTGTGTCGGTGAGGTGGGGGAGCCGAGCTAGCTTGAATTAAAGACTCTCTGCTTTTGCGTCCAACTCGGCTGGCTCCCTGGTATGGTCTAATGGGGATCTTGAAATCTGGGCATAACAGTAGGACTGGGCCTCCCCCTCCCTCCAGATCGCTTCCCCCAAGAAGGTCAACTCTATCTTCCACCAGAAGGACCTGCAGGGTCAGCAAGAGGACCAATGAGGCAGCGCAGGCTTCTGGCCAAGCTGTGGCCTTTGTCCCCTGACGAGGCCGTAAAGGACGGATCCGTACAGAGAACTGAAGGGGGAGGGAAGGTGTGCACCCAGCCCGCGGGTCTTCGACCTGAAAGCCGCCTCCAGGGCGCCAGGCGCGGGGCTTCCTGGGCAGGAGCTGCTCACTGGGTGCAGCGGAGGAAGCAGGCAGGGGGGCTGAGTCCACACACCCCTCCCCCCAAAGCACTTTGACAAACAAGGGTGGGTTCCCAGTGCTGAGACATTTTCCCCCCACCACCCATACCTCCCCCCCTCCGCCCCCCAGGAGGCTTCCAGAACCAAGGAGGGGTAGTGGGTGAGGAGGCAACTACCCAGGGCCCAATACCAGCTCCAGATCGAGAGTCAGCCAGCAACGCATGAAGGGCCCAGGCAAGAGCTGCAGCACCAGGTGACCTCACACGGGAGCCAAGGTGGGCAGTGCACTGAGTACTAGTTTGGTGATGGGGTGTCCTCCGAGGTCGGGTACCTGTGACTGGGATGTGTCTTGGACATAAAGTGAGTGCGGAGTTCTGATCTGTGGTTCTGTTCTCCTGCAAGGGAAGCGGCCAGAGAAGGACGAAGTGGATCTCAGGGAGTGCGAGACATCGCCGATATGGGGGACTGAGCACATAGTCACAAGGGATCTTGGGTTGTGCAATAAATCCCCAAAATGGAGGTTGAGCACATAGACACAAAGGACCTGCAGAGGATGGAAACAGAAATTCTTGGCCAGGGAATGCTCTCCCCACATAGCCCACTGGGTGATGCTGAGGTTCTGGGAAAGGCAGTCCCCGACCCAGCAACAGGAGGCATTGCTCTGCTTCAGTGGTTTTCTTAATGCAGGACCTTCTGTGTCTGTGGGTCATGCCCGCTCATATGAGTGTTTCTGTTGATGTTTGTGTCTCTTTGTTGTTTTGGTGTAATTTGTCTAAAGATGGGGCACGTGCGGCGCTGGGGATCCCAGCTACTGTGGCGAGGCTGACCAGGTGGCAGAGACTGCAGGGTCATCTCAGCAGCTGCTGAGAATTCTTCATCTTGGGGAGCTTCCTGCTTTCCCTCCCAGGGTGGCAGCCGCCAGAAACTCTTAGCTAGTGAGAAGTTTTTGTCTGTGTGTCTGTAATGTAATTTTGGTTACTGACTTCTTTCTTTTGGGGACTTAGTTTTCTGGGGACAAAGATTACACAGGAAAGTAGGGATCACAGGCAGGGGAAGTCAGCAACATGGGCTGGGGTGGGACTCCATTGTTTGGGCAACAAGGTTAATGTCTCCATGATAATGGGCGGTTCTTGAGTGAGAATGGACCACATTCCAAGGTTGACTCCCAGATCCAAGATTGAATCCCAGGTCCCAGGGACTTGTAACTTAATATTTTGAGTTTGCTGAGTTAAATGATAAAAAAATACTGAATATCAAGGTATTTTTAAATAACAGGATTCTGAAATGTAAATCTCAGTATGGCTCATATAGAGAATCTAGAGCAGTGAAGGAAAACCTATGACATACGTGTCAGAGGTGACACGCGAACTCATTTTTTTGGTTAATTTTTCTTTGTTAAATGGCATTTAAATATATAAAATCAATATCAAAAATATAAAACTTTGTTTTACTATGGTTGCAAATATCCAAAAACTTCTATATGTGACCCGGCACCAGAGTTAAGTTAGAGTTTTTCAAACTGCTGACACGCTGAGCTCAAAAGGTTCGCCATCACTGATCTAGAGGATGATTTGAATCTGTTAATGAATAAGTATTATATTCTTTTTTTAAATCTGAATGTATTGCTAATCTGAGGAATGTTAATTCTAACTAGGATGAATAGAATAGGAAACTGAGATGGTTAAACAGCAATTTGGAGTTATCCAGTATATCCTATACCAAGGACACTTAGGAGTGAATTATTTGTATTTTACCTCCCTAACCAGAGGACAAATAGCTTATATCAATGCACTCAGGGAAACAGACATGCATAACCCATGGACACTGACAATAGTGTGGTGAAGGCCTGGGATGGAGGGTGGGGCTAGGTAAAAGGGATCAATGGGTGAGGGAAGGAGAATACATATATATATTACTTTCAACAATAAATATTTAAAAATAGGACAAAATTCAAGGCCTCCTAACTTGCAATAACCTTCCTCACCCTCAGCTCTCAGCACCCTCACATCCATTTGCAAAACGGCTCTGTCTGCAGTGAGAGAGACCAATGCTCCCCAAAGGCTCCAACTTGTGTGCTCATCACTGACAGCACAGAGCTGCCTCACAATGGGGCCCAACACAGTGTTTCTGACACAACCAGACCAAACCTTTAAAGCACTAAATCAAAGCTATGATTTTAATGCAGGAAACTTTAAATTTCAGAAGAGAAACTGCATACTGAATCTCTGACCAGCAACTGATGATGCTATTCATGTCTGATGCTGGTTAGTTCTCAGTACTAAGATGACCCAATCCAGGAACAAACAAATGAGTTCCCTAGTTGGTATTATTTGGGATGTGGTTGGAGAAGAGTCCCAGCCCTCACTGAGTGAGACCTGCCTGCTCCCTGCCCCTGTCCTCTCTGAGCTCCAGCATGGTGTGTCTGCGGTTCCCCGGAGGCTCCTGGATGGCCGCTCTGACGGTGATGCTGATGGCACTGAGCCCTCCCCTGGCTCAGGCCAGGGACACTCCACGTAAGTGCACCTTGGGGGTGAGCTGTTGTGGGGGGAGGAAGAAAGGGAATTAGCTTTGTCACTGTGTCCAGGCCATGTCCATAAGAAAATGGTGGCATTTTCCTCAGTGGCCACCTGCCTTTATCATATGGCTCCTGATTCTTTCCACCACAAAAGGGGCTGGTGCTCGCCATTATGAGTGTGCAAGGGGCTCTATGTATCTCAGCTGTTCTTTTCACCTTGTCTCCAATAAATCTCCCCTGCCTGTGTCCCCTTCCATGGGGGTCTTGAGAGGATTGAGCAATAATGATCTCAGACTGATTCCCACCCAGTGCTCCATTTATTGTATTGAGTTATCCCCAAAGGAAAGTTTCTCTGGCATTTAATGGGGAGTCAAAGGAATTAGAGGGTCTGTCTTTGAGGATCGTGTGTTCCATCCTCAGCAGAATCTGTGATGGAGGTGCCTCTCCCTACTATGTGAGATGTATCCAGGGGCCTCCCCACCATCTCCTTTTCTTTCTTCATGAACCCCTAAAGAAAGAAAAAATTCATCCCTAGGAGTTATAAGAATTAAAATAGCAGGGTACTTACTAAGTGCTTAGATGATCAGCACCAGAAAGAATCACTGTTCAATTCCACACTTAACAATATTTGTGAGAACTACAGTATCATTAAATCTATTTTAGAGATAAAGAACAAGGCCCACGAGTGTTACAATCTGACCCAGTGGGAGAGCTAATGTTCTAATTTAGATTCCTCATTCTAGAGCTTGGGCTTTCACCCCCACTGGTGAACAGGGGCTTGGTTGGGTTTGACTTGCTGCTGAGATTTCTGATGTTCCCATGGGCCAGCATGTGTCTCAGGATTAAAGGCAGCAGGTGCAAGGACTGCTAGTTCCAATATACAGGAGGAATTTACATCCATTTTGCATTTACAACTTGAAAAGTTCCATATGGCCTCACACTATACTGTGAACTTCTGAGAACCACTAAGAAGTTTAAGTGCACGCCTCAGCCTCAGATTCCATCAGCGGGTGGGCTTGTGTTGCCAAAGGAAAGAGAGGATGCCTGACTTACGTTGAATTTCAGAGAAACAACAATTATTTATCTGAAATCCACATGTGCTGGGAATCATGAACTTTTTTTGCTTTATCTGGCGGCCTTTCAGGGGGGCCCATGAACCTGGCCTGATAGTGCTGACCACACAGGCGACAGTGAACAGCAACTCACACATGTTTGTTTTTCATCATCTCAGGTGTCAGGAAGGTGCTGGAGAATTTGTGAAAAGTTAGAAAGACTGAGCCTGAGCAGAGTGCCCTCCCCTCTGCCATCACTTCTACGTGAAGGTCTCCATCTAAAGCTGGGACCTGCTCCTGTTTGTAATCTGTCTCTGTGAGGGGGTCATCTTAGCTGCTCCCCTTCTGAGGGACCTGCCTGTAGAAATGAGAGTCCACATCCGGCCAAGGCTGGTAACCTGATGCCTCCTGGTATTACTGGGAGCAGGAGGCAGTTAGAAAGTGAATTACTTGGGACTCTGGGAATCAAATGGCTCTGGCTGTAGCTGCTACTGTAGACAAGCAGGGGGCCAATGGCCGGGAGATTATGAAAGAAGACAATGTTGAGGACACATGATGACTCGGTGATTGGGTGGCAAGGCAAAGAAATGGTAGATCCTGGTCCTGAACAAATTTATTTTGCTGGAAAAATAGTCTGCACTGAGACCAGATTCCTAAAGAATATAAATTCCATATAGACCAAGCCTTTCCACAGACACAATATTGGCCAAATTTTTATTGTCATTTCCAGCTGCTGCATAATCAACAGTGGCTTTTGCACCCCAGGTTTTTCAGAGGGTTCACCACCCATTCCCCCTCTTCTCACCCCGGGACATCTGCAATGGGGGTTTCTCTGACAACTGGTGGGGATGCCGAGTGCAACCCACTGTGTACAGAACACCCACCCCAACCACACAGAATCATCTGGTCCAAATGTCTATAGTGTTGAGGTTGAGAACACTGCTGGACACCGGCTGTTTTGAAAATTCTAGACTCACACTTTATACACATGCACCGTCACTGTTTATTTTAGCTCACTTCATTACCAAACAAAACAAATGGTCAAATACCAGATAGTCTACTCTTGATTTTCCAGGTGACTGAAGAGCTGGGCACCCTCCAACCCTCTAAACCAGGGGTCCTCCAACTACGGTCCGCAGGCCACATGTGGCCCGCCGAAAACATTTATCCTGCCCGCCGGGTGTTTTTGCCGCCACTGCCTGTCCTGCTTAGCAGCCAACTCATCCCGGGCCCGCAGTGCGCATGTGTAGAATTTCTGAGGGACAGTGAACTGGCCCCCTGTTTAAAAAGTTTGAGGACCTCTGCTCTAAACAAACGAACAAACAAACAAATACCAGACACTTGTACAAATTCACCACTTCCTTGTTGAATCCATTCAATTAATTGAATTTTAAAGCCTTCATTGTTATTATTGCCTTAATGTTTGTCAAAACGTCACGAGTTGTGGTCACTCATCTCTGCTGACCTTCCAGGTCTCTCCTCCATGAGTCGTGCATCGTGGGGAGCCCCCTGTCCTCAGTCAGGGCCTCCCATTTCTGCAGGGACTCTCTCCAAACCAGCGATAGTGTCAGAGCTTCCATCCACCACCTGCTTTAACCACAGGTGTGCTCTGTTCTCTGCGCTTCCTGGGTTGGACATGCAGGAAAGAGAGGGCGCTCTATTGGGATTAGGGTGTAACCCCTGAACCTCGTCAGTGCTCTCCCTTACATGCAGCAGAAGCCCCCCTAACTCACTCCCAGGCCCTCAGCACCCCGCCTCCTCCAGGCTCCTGTCCCCTCCCTCCCACTGTCTGGGCTCAGAGCCTGTTCTCTGGTTTCCCAGGAGGCACATGGGTTCTCTCAGGCTTTGCAGGTGGCATTGCCTTCACCTGAAATGTGCCCCCTCCCCCACATACAGAGACCTTCCCCCACATCCTGTCACTCAGAGGCCCTGGCCCCGTCCCTGATGGGACTTGGACCCTGTGGTCCCTGCTCCAGGTGCCCCTGTCCTGCCATCTCCCTCCTGTGTGGATGCGCCTGTGGTTGGCTGTGATGGGCACTTTGGTGAATTCTAAGCTGCAGAGCAGAGGGCAATGCCCAGTTTCCCTCCTGGGTCCCGGGGCTGCTGGGGCCTGGCACGAGGTCCCCTGCCCAGGGGGTGACAGGAGGAGGCGGGTGTGGGGAAGGGAGAGGCTGGGGGTGGGGGGGAGGCGTCTAGGAGGAGGCGGTGATGGCACAAGTCCTCCCCAGCCTGGAGCCCGGAGCCCTCGGGGCAGCCCAGTGGGTGCCCAGTGGCTGAGGGTCCCAGGGGTCTCCCTGCCGGTCTCCCTGGCCTGCGGTCTCCCAGGCCCAGAGGAGGGGCCCCGGGCGCCTGCAGTGGGGGTGCCGGGTTTTGTGTCCCCACAGCCTGGCACCCCGCACTAGGCAGCGTAGCTGTCCTCTCACCAGCGTGACGGGTCCTTCCTGTCCCCGCAGCAAATTTCCTGGTGCAGCATAAGGGCGAGTGTCATTTCTCCAAGGGGACAGAGCGGGTGCGGTTCCTGGACAGATACTTCTACAATGGGGAGGAGTACGCACGCTTCGACAGCGACATGGGGGAGTTCTGCGCACTGACCGAGCTGGGGCGGCCTGACACCAAGTACTGGAACAGCCAGGAGGACCTCCTGGAGGAGAAGAGGGCAGAGGTGGACAGATACTGCAGACACAACTACTGGTTGTGTTAGGAATCCCTGGTGCAGCGACAAAGTGAGCGCGGGGTGAGGTGGGCTGGTAGCGTGGGGGAGGGGGGTGTGCACACAGGGCTGTGAGGAGCACCTGTGAAGGGCCTGAGGGAGGCTGTGGGGACCCTGTGGTCCTGTCCTGTGTAGGGCGTTTCTGGGGGTGCCCAGCCATGTGCAGTCAGGGGAGGATTTGGGGAGCAGAGGGGAGGGAGGGAGGGGGAGGTGTGAGGAGGGAGGAGGGAATCGGTCTGTCTTGGCCAGCCCTCCCCTCTCCCCCCCCCCCCCCCCCCCCCCCCCCCGCTGACTCTGAGCCCTGGAATAGGGGTGCTGGGTGCACAAGCCTTTCCCTGGGCAGAGGGTCAGGCTGGGTGTGAGGGGCGGGGCCTCCGAGGCACCTCTGGCCTCTCTGAGCTCCTTTCAGGTCTCAGTGTCTTGTTCCCCCCTCAGTGCCCCTGTGTTTACAGAGGGGGTGATGGTGAGCCAGGGTCTAATTGTAATTGTGTTACTTAACACACTGATGTCACATCTACACAGGCTGACAGCAATTAAGTAATTCCATGTTAACTGTTTAGAGTTCTGACAATTTGCCTTACATTCTATTTTGTTAAATATTTTTACATTACCACCAAATCTCAGTTGAAATTTTGTTTTTTATTTTAGATTTATCCTTCTTTGATTTCTCGGGTTCTTGAACATTTCCCATGTATGTATTGGCTAATGATTGTTCCTGCTCTAAGAATGGCCTATTGCCCATCATCCCTGGGGTCCAGGACTTTTAATCACTGATTTTCCAGGTTCTCTAGGCAGCAAGCTGGACACGTTACTAACATGGATTCCGCATTTTCTGCAGCTTCTGGCTTGTGTTTTCATTCTGTTTGATTGCTTTCCGTGTTAGGAATTTAAACATCTTTAAATAATGAAATGTACTGTAAAGTTACTAGCAATGATTTACCATCAATCTTAAATCTACCCTTTTGGTCACCTTTCTCTTCCTCCTCCTCCTGCTCCTCCTCCTTCTCTTCTTTCTCTTCCTCCTTCTCTTCCTTCTCCTCCACCTTCTCTTCCTTCTCCTCCACCTTCTCTTCCTTCTTCCCTCCTCCTCCTTCTCTTCCTTCTCCTACTCCTCCTATTCCTCCTTCTTCTCCTCCTTCTCCTCTTCCTCCTCCTTCTCATCCTCCTCCTCTGCTCTTCCTTCTCCACCTTCACCTGCTCCTCTCCCTCTCCTCCCCCTCCTCCTCTTCCTCCTCCTCCTCCTCCTCATCCAATTCTGTATTTATTGAGCCTGGTCTCAGGCAGGAAGCGCACATGTTAATGAGTCCCAGACCTTGCCCTGAGCTCAAATGTCAGATTGAAAAGAGAGAAAATCCTCCTACCTAATAATAGACAAACATGGTAATTAACCATACCTCTGACATGCTTCCCATTGGCTAATCAGGGTGATATGCAAATTAACTGCCAACCAAGATGGTGGCCGGCAGCCAGGCAAGCTGAAGTGAACAGGAGGCTTGCTTGCTTCAGTGATGGAGGAAGCCAAGATTCCCTGCCTGCTGCTGCCCAGCTCTGAACTGTACTCTAAGCAACTATGTTGCAATTATAGAAGCTAAACAATCCCTAGAAACCTGCTTTCAGCCAGCCGGGCCTCAGAGCTGGAGTTGCAACAGTGTTTCAATTATAGAAGCTAAACAAAACCCAGGTGCCTGCTTTCAGCAGCTGAGGTCTAAGAGCTGGAACCAAGCCTCAGAGCTAAAGCTGGCTCTAAGGTCCAGTGACAGCCATAGAAGGGAAATAAATCCCAGAATAAAAAAGAAAAAAGAAAAAAAGGAGAGGCTGGGAGCTTCAGTCACCCACCAGCCTGAAAATGGCCCTCAGTCCCTCACCCAGACTGGCCAGGCACCCCAGTGGGGAGCCCAACCCTGAAGAGGGTGTGACCAGCTGCAAACAGCCATCATCCCCTCATCCAGGCTGGCCAGGCACCCAAGCGGGACCCCCACCCTGATCCAGGATACCCTTCAGGGCAAACCAGCCAGCCCCTACCCATGCACCAGGCCTCTATCCTATATAATAAAAGGGTAATATGTAAACTGACCCTAACAGCAGAACGACTGGGAATGACTGATCACTATGACACACACTGACCACCAGGGGGCAGACCCTCAATGCAGGAGCTGCCCTCTGGTGGTCAGGACGCTCTCACATGGGAGGAGCTCTGCTCAGCCACAAGCCAGGCTAGTGGCTGCCAGTACAGCGGTGGTGGTGGGAGCCTCTCCTGCCTCCTCAGCAGCGCTAAGGATGTCCGACTGTAGTTTAGGCCTGCTCCCCGCTGGCAAGTGGACATCTCCCAAGGGCTGCCAGGCTGCCAGAGGAATGTCTGATTGCCAAATTAGGCCCAATCTCCCAGGGAGCAGGCCTAAGCCAGGAGGTGGTCATCCCCTGAGCAGTCCCAGACTGTGAGAGGCCACAGGCCAGGCTGAGGAACCCCCCATCCGAGTGCACAAATTTATGTGCACTGGGCCTCTAGTATGTGATAAACAGCTGACATATAGTGACGGCTACGTTCCAGCCACTGTTTTACATGTTTCAGGCCCATTGGTCCTCATCTGTCCTTAAGCGGTGAATTAGCATTATCACCGCCTTTGCAGGTGAGGAGCTGAGCAGAGGATCTCCCAGGATCACCCAGTAAGAGGCACAGCCTGGATGTGACCAGGCAGCCCTGCTCCAGAAATCACACTGGAACTCACACACTCTGTGCCTCGCAAAGATTTCTAAACACTTCATTCAACAATGAGCAACTATTTCAAGACATGAAAAATCCCTCAAATTTCCTCAACGTCTCTCAAATCCAGTGGCCTGGGCTGTAGGCAGAGATTCAAGTCTCATGGCACTACCTCCTGCCGGGCCACAGGGTACTTTGAGGGGGGGCTACCGGGGCCTGGAGCCTGGGACTGGAGACAAGGCCAAAAGGGAGCAACTCAGGGGCCGGCCTGTCTTTCTCATGTCTCCCTCCCCCGTCTCTGTCCCAGCTGAGCCCACAGTGACCGTGTATCCTGCAAAGACCCAGCGCCTGCAGCACCACAGCCTCCTGGTCTGCTCCGTGAACGGCTTCTATCCGGGCCACATTGAGGTCCGCTGGCTGCGCAACGGCCAGGAAGAGGAGGCCGGGGTGGTGTCCACGGGCCTGATCCGGAACGGGGACTGGACCTTCCAGACCCTGGTGATGCTGGAGACAGTTCCCCGGAGCGGAGAGGTCTACACCTGCCAAGTGCGGCACCCCAGCAGGACCAGCCCTGTCACCGTGGAATGGAGTGAGACGCCCTCTGACCTCACACACCTCCCCCCCGCACAGGGTCCTTTGCTTGTCCCTGAGGGTCAGGGTCCCCTCTCCCCACACCCCGTTTTCCTTTGCTCTGTCTCTCCTTCAGCACAGGCCACAGGGTAGCCCTGTGATCACTTCTGTGAACACCCATAGCCCTGGGAGGCCGCCATGCCTGCCCTGCTCTGAATTCCCCACACTCTTCCCATCATGGTGCCCCTTGGCCCTGGGCACCATCCCCTGTGGGCTGGGCGGGTGCTTCTGCCTGCGCTGAGCTGCCCCCTGTGATCTGGGAAGAGGCGAGTCCTCCACAGCGTGGGGATCTTCCTGCCACGGGAGAGTCCCGTCTGCTCTGCCATCTGTGGCTCTGTCACCCGGGCCAAGTCCTGGAGGTCACGGGCCCCGGGCTCCGCAGCCTCAGAGACTGAAGCAGTGGCCTTGGGTCGGGAGTGAGGGGACCTGAGGCCAGAGCCTGGGCCTTGTACCTGCTCAGAGTGACCTCAGTCTCTTTCCTGGAAATGGCTATTGTTCTGCTTCTTTTATGGCAGCGCCCCTACCCGCACCCCCACCCACCTCCTATCTTCAAGCTCTCAATCCCAGGGTCTCCATTAGAGAAGTTGCTTTGGGCTAAAACCCACTGAAACCAGCTTCTCTCTCAGGGGTCCAGTCTGGATCCGCCCAGGGCAAGGTGCTGAGTGGAGCTGGGGGCTTCGTGCTGGGGCTGCTCTTCCTCGGGGCGGGGCTGCTCATCTACTTCAGGGCTCAGAAAGGTAAGGAGCCTGCTGGCAGCCGAGGCTCCGAGACGGTGGGGAGAACTGGGGCTTTGCTGGGTGAGCTCTGGGTATGGCAACGCCATAGAAGCCTCTCTTTCCCTGTCGGTCTCATGTTCCCTGGAAATGCAGAAATAACCAGCTCCCCGTTCTTAGGGTGGAGACATGAGGAGTCATGCCTGTGGGGTTAGAGAGGGGTTAACATGCACGGGGATTTCATTGCAGATCCTGGGGCCCATGGAGGAGCAGGCCTTGCTGTCACTAAATACACTGGACTGTGAAGGCTTTGGGGCCACTGTTCTCAGTTTCTGCTCTTGTCCCTGCTCTGGTGTCAGCAGGTGGGGTGCTGCTAGAGAAGTTCAGGTGGCCTGGGCGGGGACCCTGTGTTTGGGGTCACACTTACCTTCATATCTTTAAGTGGCATCTTCCTTCTCTTCCCAGGACACTCTGGACTTCAGCCCACAGGTAATGCTCTTTAATCCTCACTTAGGGACGCATTCGGTTTCCCTAGAACAGAAGGTGCAGGGGACGAGCCAGGGGAAAGATAGCGGGAGCCTGGGTGTGGCTCTGGCGGCCGCTTACACTGCAGCGTCTCCTCCTGCCTGGTGAGAGGCAGCTCTAAAGCAGCTTTGGCTCCTGTGGCCTCAGAGCATTTCTTCTCACTTGGGAGCCCCAGCAGGAGGCCTGGGAGGGCAGCGCCCCTGCTGGCTGGGCCTGGGAGCAGCACTGTCCTCTGTCTGCAGGACTCCTCACCTGAGGTGGCCATGGCGACAAGGGCAGAAGAGATCCTTCTGTCCAGCCCCTTCACCGCCTGAAGAAGTTTCCTGCTGGGCTCTCACTCCACAAGGAGAGCCACCTGGGACTCTGGCTGGGTCCTGGCCCCTGACCCCGCAGCCGCTCCTCCCTGCTTCTTCCTCCCACTGTGGACCTGGAGGCCCAGTGCTGGCTACAGAGCCTGAGCTCCATCCCTCCCTGTCCCTCTGTGTTCAACCCTCGCTGTCTGCTGAGCACCTTAGCTCACCTCTGCTCACATTTCTTCGTAAAATGTTCCTCGATTAAATATGGAGTGAAATCATCTGCCTCACAGGCTTCAAGGGCAGGAAGTAGGAAGAAAGGAGCTGCACAGGACCTAGGAGACTGGGCTACATATCGGGGCACACTGTGCTGTCTGTTCCTGGAACAGACAGATAGGAAGGTACTGACATCAGGTCAGGCCTTGAGATATGATCTCATGGTCCCTCCTCAATATATACTGTGCTCTCTGTTCCCAGAAAACATAGATAGGAAGGTGATAATGCTATACTGTGTCGGAAACAAATTGCGTAACCATGGCTTTGTAACTTTGTAGTTTTTGCAAATAAATTGCCATAACTCTTGCAGTCAGGTGCTGCAGTTCAAAGCAAAGGTTGAACTGCAGACAGCTGGCCAGCTTAATAAAGGTTCTTAAATTTAAATTCTGAGTCGGTGGTCTATCTCACTGAGTCAACCCATAACACTAGGAGACTGGGCGCCAACAGAGCTGTGCAGGCCAAGGGCCCTAGGCCGCCTCCGAACCCCTCACATGCGGAGGAGGCACCTGAGCCCAGAAGCCCAGAGCCTCCCAAGTCACACAAGTCAGGACGGAGACCCAGGTTCCCACCCAGGCCCACAGCTCGCTCGGTGTGACTCCCCCAGGTCATCAGGAGCCAGGAAGGGGCTGGTGCAGGGATGTGGTCCCCGGCTCCCACCCCTCCCAGGCTTCTGGAGCTCAGTCTGGGAGGCAGAGTCAGGAGGAGTCCAGTCCCCTGTGGGCCTAGAAGCAGTTTCCATGCTTGGGCACCTCCCAGCCTCCTGTTGGGACAACCCCACCCCCAGGAAGCTCCCGTCTGATGGGGACAAAAGAAACAGAGAGCCAAGCGAACACGTAAGTCATTGGTGAGAACACACCACGACAGGAGAGAGTGGCTGGGCCCTGGCTGGTTTTGCTCAGTGGATAGAGCGTCAGCCTGGAGACTGGAGGGTCTCGGGTCTGATTCCAGCAAAGGCACAAGCCTGGGTTTCTGGCTTGATCCCCTGTGTGGGGTGTGCAGGAGGCAGCTGATCAATGATTCTCTCTCACCATTGAACTTTCTATATCTTTCTCCCTCCACCCTTCTCTCTGAAATCAATAAAAATATATATTTTTAAACAGAACACTTGGAATTTGTGTTGGCTTCACCAAGGAAGGCTTCCTGGAAGAGGCTGAGATGTGAGGAGAAGGAGCTGTTTTAACAGCTTAGGAGAGGATCTGAGCCCAGGGAGAGCCTGGAGCTGGCAAGGGAGAGGGTACAGGGGGAGTTGCCTCTGTAAGTTGTCTGAACCCTCACACAGGCTCACTGGTGAACATGGGGGCCTGTATGCACACACTCACGCCTACATGCACACTCATCCATGCACACTCATAACCACAGGTCCCATCCCAGGTGTAAGCACACATAAGCCTTCTCAGACCTCCGTGCACACACATGGATGTGCAACCTGCATTCATGTTCGCATACATGCAGTCAGATACAGACCTACAGGGGCCAACCCGGCCTTTTCTGGAGTTCAGATGTGCTTTCCTCTGCACATCGGAAGGGGCCTGCACTCCCCAGTAAACATGGGTCCCCAGCAGCTGTGTCACCTGTCAAATGTCCTGGCCCCACTGCCTGGGCTCCATCCACAGCCCCTGCACCAGGCCCCACGGGGGTGACAGGAGTTTCTTTTACGCTGTGCATGTACCCGTCACTGCATGCAAGCTGCCCCAGAAATGGGGTGACCTTGAGAGAGGAGGTTCCCTTCAGCCCAGAGCACTCACAGGGGGAGGGGCTTAGCTGGGAGCTGTCAGTGGCCAGCACTCCGCCCCCTCCCCCCGCATCCCCCGGCCCAGGAGGGTGAAGGGGTCTGTGGGCAGCCCTGGCACAGATGCCCACTCCCCTCCCCCCCAGGCTCCCTGAGTCCCTGGGCTGCAGCCATGCTCCTCCCTTGGGTTCTCCTGGGCCCTGGGCCTCGTGGCCCCTCCCACATCATCCCACTTCCCTGCCTGGATGCTGACAGCTCCAGGTGGCAGGCCCCTCCACACCCTCTCTCCCTCTCCCTCTTCCTCTGCCCTCCATTCCTTGGTGAGTCCATCTCTGAACACAGGGTGGGGTGAAGACAGGCCCTCCACTCCCAGGCCTCTGTAACCCGGATCAGTGGGCCAGGGGCTGACAGGCAGTGGCTTTGTTACTTGCAGGCTCTGTGGGTGGCGGTGGCTTTCCATGTTCTACTGACAGAACCCCCTTCTCCACTCCCCGTCCTCTGGTGACAGCACCCTCTCCTTGGCTCACACAGACACCTGGCATGAGTGTGAGCAGAGGCCTGTGGGTCCTGGGGAACACTCATCCTTCCTTCCCAGGGAAGCTGTGGGCCAAGGGACCCTGGCTCAGAGAGGTGGGCTGCCCCCTGGACTCTGGCTGTATTTCATCTGTGATGCACATGTGTTTCCACACTTTACTATCCCCAAAGCTGTGACATGTGTGTCCTCGGGTCCTGCATATAGGCATTCAGGGTCTTTGGTTGATTAGCCCCACCCACCCTCCATCCCCCACCTTCCCTCCAAGATTCCACACTCTGCTCCATGCTCCCATGTGTCTGAATCCACTCTGTTCATCGGTTTATTTTGTTACCTTAGTTTCCCTATATGAGTGAGATCATGGGATACTTGTCTTTCTCTGACTTATTTCACTCAGCATGATACTCTCCAGGTCCCTCCATGCTGTCTCATAGGGTAAGAGATTCTTCTCTTTTACTGCTGCATAGTATTCCATGGTGTAGATGTATCATGGCTTTTTATCCACTCATCTACTGATGGGCACTTGGGCTGTTTCCAGATCTTAGCTATTGTAATTTGTGCTGCTATGAACACAGGGGTGCATACATTCTTTCTGATTGGTGATTTGGAATTCTCAGGATATATTCCTAGAAGTGGGATCACTGGGTCAAATGGCAGTTCCCTTTTTAATTTTTTTAGAAAACTCCATACTGTTTTAAAAAATGGCTGCACCAGTCTGCATTCCCACCAGCAGTGAACTAGGTTTCCCTTTTCTCCACATCCTCACCAGCACTTGTCATTTGTTGATTCACTGATGGTAGCCATTCTGACAGGTGTGAGGTGGTACCTCATTGTCGTTGTAATTTGCATCTCTCTGATGACCAATGACTTTGAGCACTTTTTCATCTGACTCTTGGCCATCTGTATGTCCCCTTTGGAGAAGAGTCTATGTAGGTCCTTGGTTCATGTTTAAATTGGATTGTAGGAGCTTACATTCTAAAAGAAAACACACACCTCTTTTATATGGTGTTTCTGTTTGCGGTTTGGGGGGGCTGAGGAAATGGTCTGCAGGGAGAGCTTTGGATACACCTCAGCCCCATTGTTTAAGGGAGAGAAGGAGAGGACAGCTTTAAAGGCAGACATGCTGGGTAGGCAGAGCTCTCAGGGAGGGAACACAATCCCACCCAGGCAGGGATTTGCTGCAGTAAATAGGACGGGGGAGGGGGGGGGGGCGGGGGGGCAGGGGGGCAGGGGGCAGTGAGGGGTGCAGGGAATCCTTAGACACAGTGGAGCCAGAAGGATTCTGCAGCCTTTTTCCCAAGCGCAGGCCCACCAGGCAGGACGGCTGTGACAGGACACAGGGCTAAGAGGGAATCCCGTGACCCGACAAGCAGGAAGAAGAAAGAACCAAAGTTGAAGGCAGGCTGCGAGGATCAAGGAATTCTTGAAAGCAAAAGTGGCTGGAGGCACAGAACCAATGGTGAATTCTACTCAGTGTCTGGTGCACCAAGAGCATTTCGGCTTCTGAGTTAGAAAATACCATGCACTACGATTTTATTAATTAATTAATTTATTTATTTATTTATTCGTTTATTTATTTATTTGTTAGTCCTCACCCGAGGATATTTTTTCATTGATTTTTAGGGAGAGTGGAAGAGAGAGGGGAAGACAGAGAGAGAAACATCAATGTGAGAGAAGCACATCGATTGGTTGCCTCCTACAGGAGCCCTGGCCTGAGCCTGGGCTAGGGAGGAGCTTGCAACCAAGGTATGTGACCTTGACCCGAATGGAACCCAGGACACTTTGGTCTGCAGGCCGACACTATACTAGTATTTCCTGAGCCATTCTGGCTAGGGCTTTTAAGGTTTTTATTTTGTGTGTGTGTTTTTAATACTACAATTTTAAATGGACCACACTATTTTTTTCTGATCAAACCCCCACCTCTGGGGTGGAGGGAAATTAAAAAAACACCTTTCTCCCCCAGGGCGCTGGCCAGGGGGCAGTGCACTATGGAACCAGAGTGGGAACAGGAGAAGTTATTAGCATTTTGTTGTTATGATAAACTTTGTATTTAAACTTGGTAAAAGGCCAATTACCTTCCAAGAGGGAATAAGGAAGAAATTTCCAAAAATGTGTAGATGCCTTTAGTGAAGTTTCAGAACCAAAAGACTAATTGACATGAAAAGCTGGAGAGAAGGAAGTGGTTGAAAAGTTCATTCACAAAGTTTAATTCCACTTACATGAACTTAATACACGTGTTCTTCACCATTAGGCCTAGATTGTGGGTGAAAATTCCATAAGATGTTACACAAAGCCAGCCAGATTCTCAAGGGATCCCCTGGAAACTTTACAACACATACAGGTCAGGCAAGTCGCCAAAAAAATCACGAAAGCAAAGAACCTAAGAAGAGTAACATACATGGGCTTTCTTTTTGTTTTCCTGTTGTTTGATAAACGTGAAGGAATGGGTGGCAAGCAGTTCCTTCTGCTCATCATCACTGCACATTTGCCTTAGGTTGCCTAAAGCATTAAGGACCATAAATAAAGTGGGGCAGCAAAAATGATGAGAGCCAACAGCAGGGAACTTGGCAGATTCTGGGATGTGACCCACTCTGCCCTTCTCCGGGGTCGGCCGGGTCCCGCCTCAGGGACCCCCTGCAGCTGCGGTCACAGGTGCACACACCAAGACTGCGTTTCACAGGCACACGCGGTGCAGCATGGACTGTCCTGGGACCCCGTTCCTGCCCAGCCCTGGGCGGCTCCCACTTAAACACCCACAGCCACACCTGTGCCTGGGACCAGGGACCCTTTCGCTCCCGCCAGGACCGGCCACTGTGCAGGCAGTTCTCTCTGTTTAGACATGGAGGCACTTTTTTAAATGATTGATTGGAGGAGAGAGAGGAAGGGGGAGAGAGAGAAACGTCAATTTGTTGTCCACTCATTTCTGCTCCCATTGGCTGCTTCCTGTATGTGCCCTGACTGGAGGTCGCCCCTGCAACCATGGCGTATCAGGACGACACTCTAACCAGTGGAGCTACCTGGCAGCGTAGACATGGAAGCCATTGTAGCACTGGCTCCGGTGAAGCCACATGTCCCCAAAGCACCACTAGGCCAGACACTCATCACTTAGATAAAATTCCACATCCCATGTCGGCCACCGAGAGATGGAAACAGAACTCCCTACAAGTTAACTGTCTCTACACCCCTAATATTACACATAAACACCACCTGGCAGCACAGGAATTCACAGAGAAGTATGTAAACCTGTCATAAATCTGTATAAACAACTACCCGTGAGAAGGCATGGGTGGCAAATGGTCCTTCGTGGGGATTTAGATGAGGCACAAACGTGGGAAGGCTGCCCCTTTCCTCCTCCTGCGCTCAGCTCTGTCCCGTGGGTGTGGAGGCCACAACGCCCGAGCCTCTCTCACCATCGCATGGCTGGCGCTGCTGGTGGGGCTCTGACTCAATGGCTCAGGTTCAGCGAGGGCTCCTGCTGAGTGTGCTTGTGAGAGCGCAGGCGAGGGTACACAGAGCGCCAGTCCCATCTTCACTGCTTTACACTGTCATGTCACATGCTGCCTTCCGTCAACGGTTCATACAAGATTTAGCCATTCCTAAGTGTTTCTATGACTCCTAGAACACAGGTGTGTGGCTCTTCAACAATCGTATATCGTTTGTTGTGACTCGTATAGACCCATGAAACTTTAACTGGGAGCATGAGTTCCCCTTGAGGGACGACTGTGCTTCCCTTGAGAGATGAGAGCAAGTTCAGGATCCACCTCTGTTTCCTGTGTTACTTGGTCCCCAGGAATCTCAGAACTAAAGGTGAGATACATGCAGAAATTCTATTGTCTTTGCTTCTATTTATTACTGTTATTTCCTCCCTGATTCTGTCCATGTATTTTTGTTAATGGCAGTTCAATCATTCGGTAATGCACGTCCATTGCAATGATGTAGAGTGACCTAGGCAGGACATACGCCCGCCCTGCAACTGCCGACCTGCCCTTTCAGAGGTGAGCGTGGCTGATGGTTGGAGAGTATCCTCTCAGATATGTCACTCACACTCCTCTAGCCCCTTCCCACAGCCAGAAGTGGTTTCCAAAGTAATTTCACTCTTCAGTTTGCCTCTCAAAATGCAAAAAAAAATATTTAATTCACGACACTGATGTCACTTTCCGTGTTACCCCTTCCTTCCCCTGTAGTGTGTATAAATTCATTTCCCAATATCCTCGCAGGACTCTCTGAGCTCTGTCCCCACCATCTCGTTATTACCTCCCTCGGCTAAATGCTCCCAGCAGCCTCTGCAGTTCCAGGCACAGTGTCTCTCTGTGTCTCCCATTTTCTGTTGTCAAGTTCAGAAACCTGACTTTCTAAAACTCCTCAGAAGCCAGACCAGGGGGCACATGGGAGGAGAAAGAAGACAACACTTTCTTTGAAAGACAATCAGATGCCCCAGGGCCACGGTGACCCCCCTGTAAGGAAGCTGGACAGTGTGGTGCTGGGTGTCGGTTACAGGGTCAGGCCCTGTCCGTGCTATGTGACCTCCAGCTCACTGGCACATATTTTATTATTTATTTTGAGTAAAAGAAACAATGGCCCTATCTGCCCATTTCCCCCTTAATGGAAGATATTTTTCCATTGACTTTTAGAGAGTGGAAGAGAGAGGGAAAGACAGAGAGAAATATCGATGTGAGAGAAACACGTCGATTGGTTGCCTCCTGCACAAGCCATGACCTGGGCCCAGGGCCGGGGAGGAGCCTGCAACCCAAGTACGTGCCCTTGACTGGAATCAAACCCATTGAACTTGAGACCCTTGGGTCTAGAGGCCAATGCTCTATCCCACTGAGCCAAACCGGCGATGGCATAGACAACTTCTTGTTATCTGTCCCCTTTGCTCATATTTTAACTACTAACCAGATCCCCCCAAAAACTTTTTCTTTAAGGTCGGGTCCCAAATTTGGGACCATGAGACTGACAGGATATCTTAGACCCCCAGGTCATCCTCAGGGTGTCCAGATGGCCGTGTAACAGCACCCCTTTTTGCTCTTTGTCTTGCTTGTGACCCGTTTGGCCCCATAGGGACCCTGCAGTGATTAGCGAGTGGTCTCCACATGGCGCTGCAGGGTGGCACGGTGCTCCTGGCACCTGGAGGAAGAGGGGCCAGGATGCGGGGGGAGTGCGTTCACCCCCGGGAGAGGGAGTATTAGACAGTTTACTCTCCTGAGGAGAAAAGTCCTTCTCTATAAGGAAGGACTATCCCAAAATCACTAGCACATATTTTATCATTTATTTTGAATAAAAGAAACAACATTGTGGCCACAGACCTGGGATCATGGGCAGTGGCTGGTGGAACACAAGGTGGAATTTTGAAAAACCCTGTGGCCGGTGTTTGTGCTGGATGCAGAGTTGGCTTCTTCTCCAGGACACGGTTACCACAGGCCTGGGTCAGAGAGAAGGAAGGGAAACCCCTGCTGACAGCACCAGTGGGCGGGCCTGTGAGCTCCCTCTGCTGCTCTCCCTGGGCCCCTCCCTGCACACACTCTGGTTCTAAAGCTCGCGCTGGGCTGAGGGTTATGAAGCACAGATCAGTGAGGTCAGGGAATGGACTTCAGAAGCCGAGGAAGCCCTGCCAATGGGCTCCGTGGAAAGACGGGTCCATCCAACGTCCCTGCGGGAGGACATCACTGCATCTCACCAGGCAGGGCTGCCAGCCGTGCCGAGAGCTAGCGTGGCCTGTCCGTGGCACAGCCTTCCCTCAGGGATACGTGTCTTCCGTGGGTAGAAGACCTTGGGCCTGTCTTCCCATTTCCCCCTTAACTATAGGGACCAATAACTTGCTTCTCACTTTAAATTCCAAATTAGCGGTGGGAGCTTTCTGGAAACGACGAGAATGTTCTGAAACGACTCGGACATGAGGCAGACACTCCATGCAGCCTGTGCTGATCACCAAACGCCCGTTTCCCAGGTTTATTGCAATCTTTCAGGCTTAGCACAAATGAGTCCATGTGGTGACACGGGCAGGACTCAAGACCGTGTGTGATGCTGCCGATGGCAAGCTGCCTGTTGTTCCACAAAATCTGTGTTTCTGGCCCAGCCGGGGTGGCTCAGTGGTTGAGCATCGACCTATGAACCAAATCAAGGTTTGATTCCTGGACAGGGCACATGCCCGGGTTTCAGGCTTGAACCCCCCATTTGATTTTCTATGTCTCTCTCCCTCTCTCTTCCTCTCTAAAAGCAACTAAAACTATATGTTTTTAAAAATCTGTGCATCTGATTTTACTCGTTTCTTCCCAAGATGTTGTGATACATTTTCCTTAAACACAAAGCTGTGGCCCCAAGAATGAAGATCAGAGACTATACGACTTCTGACCTGACAACCACTGTCCCCCAGAAACCAAGTCAACGGCCTTTTCCTAGGATGGACCCCAAGTTTCCTGTGGAGCAGAGCAGGGCTGCCTCCCCTCCTGCTCAGTGGGAGGTCTGGCCTGGGGGCCACTAGCAGGACTGACCCTGTGGGGGCAGCTGTTACTTTGCTTTACCTGAACTCTCCTTCTATTGAGGAAGCTCTGAGGAAAAGTGTGAGATAGAGGATATTAAAAGGAACAGGTTTTGTCACACATAACTGGACAGCATACAGAATTTAAGCCACAGTTGTTGATACATCCTTTTTTTAAACAAAAATTTATTTTAGAGAGACAGAAACATTGATGTGAGAGAGGAACATGATCTGTTGCCTCCTGTACACACTGGATGGGGGACTGAACCCGAAACCTGGGCATGTGCCCTGACAGGGAATCAAACTGGACCCTCTCAGTGCACAATAGGACGCTCACCCACTGACCCACACCAGCCAGGGCAGACCATTCTTTTAAAAAATAAATTGCTGCCGAAACCGGTTTGGCTCAGTGGATAGAGCGTCGGTCTGCGGACTGAAAGGTCCCAGGTTCGATTCCAGTCAAGGGCATGTACCTGGGTTGCGGGCACATCCCCAGTAGGAGATGTGCAGGAGGCAGCTGATCGATGTTTCTCTCTCATCGATGTTTCTAACTCTCTATCTCTCTCCCTTCCTCTCTGTAAAAAATCAATAAAATATATTTTAAAAAAAATAAAATAAAAATAAAAATAAAAAATAAAAAATAAATTGCTGTGATTTGTAAATTTTATGTCAAATTTATTTAAACATGTTTTGGTAGTGTCCTCTTTGACTACATCTCAGTGTATTCTGCATATACAATTGCTTTGTTTGCCGTTCTTTTTCATCCAAATCTGAGATGGACCTTAGCCAGGCTTCCCCAGATTGTCACACATCACAATTAGAGAATTTTGAGTAAGTTATGATTGTCTGTTTGCTAAATTAAAAGTGATATTCTCCTAGTTGCCTCTGTACACCTGCCCACAGCACTGAATTCCCACTGGGGTCTAGGGACAGAGTTTGTTCTCAAATCCAGGAACAAGAGGGATTTCTCCCCAACCTCGCCAAGAAATTCTGACTTTTCCACATTAACAGAAACATATTTTCCCAAAGTAAGTGAGATACACTTTCTGGTCTGATTTCAGGGGGTCTAATTTGCACTAAACATGCTGAAAAGCCTGAAATCCTGATGAGAACAGTAGGTTGCGTTTAGGAATTGGGGGCACTATTGCCTCTAAGAAGGGGAAGGTGTGTGTGGGAGCTCTGGGTGTGGTTACATAAGAGAAATACAAAGCTTGTCATTTCCAGAGAAGGGGACAATGGTGAGGCCGGAATCTTGTCCAGGAACTGGAATTGCTCCGCTGCAGCCGCCTCAGTTTATGGAAATGCGGTCACTCACTGAGAGGAGTAGCTGTGGGCAGCACATCTGTGAGTGAGGGAGGGGAGTGCTTTCCCTGGAGGAACAGTCCCTTCAGAAGGTGAATGCGAGGTGGTCGGTGCAGTGGCTGAGCATGTGGGTCTGAACACTTCACTGGGCTCAACCTGGAGGGCACCTTTACTGCCTGTGTCCTTGCAAAGGTCCTTCAACCACCATCACTCTATTCTCTCCAACTGTAGGGATGAAGGGCACTTAGATCACCGAGATGATGTGAGAATTAAACAAAAATCTGTTTCAAAGAAAGCCCCTGAATATCCTGGGTACAGAGTAAAATGTTCAGAATTACTCAATAGACTTTACTCACTTTTATATGGAGGTATAATTGACATACGGCATTATATTAGTTTCAGGTGTACAATGTAAAGATTGTATGTTTGTATATATTGGAAATGACACCACAGTAAGTCTAGGTAACATCTACACCACACATAGTTACTAAACTTTTCTAGTGATGAGAACATTTAAGACAGTGGTTCCCAATGTGGGGCACATGCCCCACAGGCGGCAATTTGATTTTTCACGGGGACAATTCAAGAATGAGTTATTAACAGTGAATGTTTTGCATTTCTTATAGTTCTAGGGGCCTCCTATACAGTATATAAATATATATTGTGACATATTTATGCATTTCAGTTCTCTACTAGAATTATGTTTTGAAACTTTATTTGCTATTTTTTATATCACTTCATATTACTTTTTAAAAACAGTTTCTTAGTCATTTCTTCCTCAGTACTTCAACTGTCCTTTCGTTCTTTTATTTTTTCTTTTTCATGGAGACCGTGTTCTTGGAAGCTTGTTTAGACCAAATTAACGGCCTTTTAGGCTTCCTTCGAGTGAACAGGGGCTCACTTTTTGAATAATAGGAATCCTATGTCACAGGGGGCATCAGGATTTAGAGAAGCTTAGGTGGGGCATGGCCAAAAAAGGGTTGGGAACCACTGCTTTAAGATCTACTCTCTTAGCTGTGCATAACATCCTAATGACTTCTTTATTTCTTAGCTGGAAGTTTGTGCCCTTTGACCATCTTCCTCCATTTCACCACCTCAATTGCAGTCCTTTCGCTGCAGCATGGTCAGTATCCTGTCACTAGACACACGCAGGCACAGGGAGGACTGCGCATCAGAACTGGGGCGTGAGAGTTAACGCAGGACTTCAATGGACAGCTGTCTTTTCAAGTCCACTGAGGATCTGAGAGGTACATGTATGTTAGTATAACGTGTACTGATGATCTAACGTAGAACTAGATGCTCTAAATCACATGATGACATCAAAGGATGTACTTCCTAGTTTCCCATCGAGCTCCATTTCCTGAGCACTCTGTAATAATTTCATTAGCAAAGCCTTCTTCTACCCTTTCTTAGAATAAAGCAAGAGCAGTTGACTGAATAAAAGTTCATGCCCCCAAGAAAATGAGAAAATCCTAATGCGGACCAGGAGTAAAGAACTGAATGCTTTTCACATGAAATACTAGCTATTCTAACGCAGAGCTGCTGGGCCACAGGCTGGCTTTGAGTCCTTCTCAGTCTCCCAGTCCCTTGCGCACTTTGGTTTGGACAGTTGGCTGATCACACTGGTGGGGTAAGTGCTGTCCAAAGGCACGTTCCCTCCATCCCACACAGATCGCCTCCTCTGGCCCCTTTCTCCAGTGTGTTCCCGAGGGGCCCTGAGCTCAGTGACAGCACCAGGAGAGAAACCTGAAAAACCTTTCACTTGGGTTAAATTATTGAATAACTTTCATTTTCCTTCAGTCAGTGACATCCCTCCCTGTAAAGAGTCACCGATTATACTCTCCAATCAGCAGCTACCAGCCTGTCATGTCATCAGTTACTAGGGGAAACTGCTCCTGAGGTGTCCCCAGAATCACAGCCTTTCCCAGTATTGAAACACCTGAAAGGTCACAGTGGCTTTAACTGTAAGAGGCTAAGTCATTTCCCCAAATCTGCAGCACTAAGTTATGGTGCAAAAGGACAAAATGGAAGGCCTCTTCACTTGCAACCACCTTCCTCACCCTCAGCTCCCAGCACACTCACTCAACCATTTGTCTAAAGGGCTCTGTCTGCAGTGAGAGAGGCAAATGCTCCCAAAGGCTCCAACTTGTGTGCTCATCACTGACCAGCACAGAGCTGCCTCACAATAGGACCCAATACAGTTTTTCTGACACAACCAGACCAACCTTTTTTTTTTTTTTTTTTTTCGCTTAAAGTATTACAAAGGGTATTACATAAGTGTCCTTTTTTCCCCCCCGCCCTTGACAAGCCCCTGCCCTCCCTTACCCCCCAGTGTCTTATGTCCATTAGTTATGGTTATATGGATGCATACAAGTCCTTCGGTTGATCTCTTAATCCCCTCTCTCCTCCCCCCCAACCCTCCCTGGCCTTCCCACTACAGTTTGACAATCAGTTTGAGGCAGCTCTGCCTCTGTATCTATTATTGTTCAAAAGTTTGTAATGGTCTTTATTATCCATGAATGAGTGAGATCATGTGGTATTTTTCCTTCATTGACTGGCTTGTTTCACTTAGCATAATGCTCTCCAGTTCCATCCATGCTGTTGCAAATGGTAGGAGTTCCTTCTTTTTAACAGCAGCATAGTATTCCATCGTGTAGATGTACCACAGTTTTCTAATCCATTCATCTACTGATGGGCACTTAGGCTGTTTCCAGATCTTAGCTATGGTGAATTGTGCTGCTATGAACATCTGGGTACATATATCCTTTCTGATTGGTGTTTCTGGTTTCTTGGGATATATTCCTAGTAGTGGGATCACAGGGTCAAATGGGAGTTCCATTTCCAATTTTTTGAGGAACCTCCATACTGCCTTCCATAGTGGCTGCACCAGTCTGCATTCCCACCAGCAGTGCACAAGTGTTCCTTTTTCTCCACATCCTCTCCAGCACTTGTCGTTTGTTGATTTGTTGATGATGGCCATTCTGACAGGTGTGAGATGGTACCTCATTGTTGTTTTGATTTGCATCTCTCGGATGATTAGTGACTTTGAGCATGTTTTCATATGTCTCTTGGCTTTCTGAATGTCCTCTTTTGAAAGGTGTCTATTTAGATCCTTTGCCCAGTTTTTGATTGGACTGTTTATCTTCTTTTTGTTAAGTTGTATGAGTTCCCTATAAATTTTGGAGATTAAGCCCTTATCAGATATGACGTTGGCAAATATGTTTTCCCACGAGGTGGGTTTTCTTGTTGTTTTGTTGATGGTTTCTTTTGCTGTGCAGAAGCTTTTTATTTTGATGTAGTCCCATTTGTTCAGTTTCTCTTTAGTTTCAACTGCCCTAGGAGCTGTATCAGTGAAGAAATTGTTTTGGCATATGTCTGAGATTTTGTTGCCTTTGTATTCTTCTAGAATTTTTATGGTTTCCTGTCGTACATTTAAGTCCTTTATCCATTTTGAGTTTATTCTTGTGTATGGTGTAAGTTGGTGGTCTAGTTTCATTTTCTTGCATATATCTGTCCAATTTTCCCAACACCATTTATTGAAGAGACTATCTTGGCTCCATTGTATGTTCATGCCTCCTTTGTCAAAAATTAATTGAGCATATTGGCTCGGGCTAATTTCTGGACTCTCTATTCTATTCCACTGATCTATATGTCTGTTCTTGTGCCAGTACCAGGCAGTTTTGAGAACAGTGGCTTTGTAATACAGCTTGATATCTGGCATTGAGATCCCACCTACTTTGTTCTTTCTCAGGATCGTTGCAGCTATTCGGGGTCTTTTTTTATTCCAGATGAATTTTTGGAGAGTTCGTTCTAGATCTTTGAAGAAGGCCATTGGTATTTTAATGGGAAGTGCGTTGAATTTATAGATTGCTTTGGGTAGTATGGACATTTTAATGATGTTGATTCTACCAATCCAAGAACATCAGACCAACCTTTAAAGCATTAAGTTAAAATAGTTTATTAATGCAGGAAATTCTAACTTTTAAAAGAGGACCTTCATACTGAATCTCTGACCAGCAACTGATGATGTTATCATCTCTGATGCTGATTGGTTCTCAGTACTGAGATGACCCAATCCAGGAACAAAGAAATGAGTTCCTCAGTTGGTGTTATTTGGGATGTGGGTGGAGAAGGGTCACAGTCCACACTGAGTGAGACCCCCCTGCTCCCTGCCCCTGTCCTCTCTGAGCTCCAGCATGGTGTGTCTGCGGCTCCCCGGAGGCTCCTGGATGGCCCCTCTGAAGGTGATGCTGATGGCACTGAGCACTCCCCTGGCTCAGGCCAGGGACACTCCACGTAAGTGCACCTTGGGGGTGAGCTGTTGTGGGGGGAGGAAGAAAGGGAATTAGCTTTGTCACCGTGTCCAGGCCATGTCCATAAGAAAATGGTGGCATTTTCCTCAGTGGCCACCTGCCTTTACCATATGGCTCCTGATTCTTTCCACCACAAAAGGGGCTGGTGCTCGCCACTATGAGATGTGCAAGGGGTTCCATGTATCTCAGCCATTTCTTCTCACCTCGCCTCCAATAACTCTCCCCAGCCTGTGTCCCCTTCCATGGGTGTCTTGAGAGGATTGAGAAATAATTATCTCAGACTGATTCCCACCCAATGCTCCATTTATTGTATTGAGTTATCCCCGAAAGGAACCTTTCTCTGGCATTTTATGGGGAGTCAAAGGAATTAGAGGGTCTGTCTTTGAGGACCCTGTGTTATGGCCTCAGCAGAATCTGTGATGCTGGCGCCTCTCCCTACTATGTGAGATGTATCCAGGGGCCTCACCACCATCTCCTTTCCTTTCTCCCTAAACCCCAATGTTTTTAAGGCCTGTGCCCCTGAAATGGAGGTTCTCTGACAGAAGTGGGGTTAGTGCTCTCTCTTCCTCCTGTGGAAAGCCCCCCGGGAGCTGAAGCAGAGATTCTTAGTACTTGGAAGGACCCTACCGAGAGGGGCATCTATGGGGTGGTCTTTGATGCCTTAAAGAACTTAAGGCAGTGGTTCTCAACCTTCTGGCCCTTTAAGACAGTTCCTCATGTTGTGGTGACTCCCAACCATAAAATTATTTTCGTTGCTACTTCATAACTCTAATTTTGCTACTGTTATGAATCGTAATGTAAATATCTGATATGCAGGATAGTCTTAGGTGACCCCTGTGAAAGGGTCGTTTGACCGCCAAAGGGGTCACGACCCACAGGTTGAGAACCGCTGAGTCTTAAGGCATCTTCTGAATGCCTGGCCAGGTTAGCGCTCATTACGGATCTATGTTGAACCTTTCTGTACTGCTCTCTGCACCCTGTCCTCTCTGTTCTCCAGCACGGTGTATCAGTTTCTCCTACATCTTCTCTTCTCCGGCCTGAGCTCAAAGGTAGGGACTCAACTAGTAGAGATAAATTATATGAAATTCTGTGTTTTTAGTTAAAAATAGTCAAATGTTAGCAATTTCATGGGTTCAAATTATATACATTGAGCGGGAGCAGAGAGAGAGTGTGAAGGTTGCTTACAGCCCATGGGGCTAAAAGTCAATAATCCATGAAATCTAATTCAGAGAGTTTCAGTAACTTACCCAGAGTCACATAGTTAGTTGTAGAACCAGGTGACATAGTCTGGATCTCAGTATTAAGAAAGTCCCTCTCTTCTATGTCAGCATAGTCCTTTCATATTAGGTGCATGTATATCCCCTTATATACAGAGACCAATGTTTCTGTCCTTGTGATCAAAATGATATTTAGTGATAAAGTTAATTAAAGACAATTGCCAAATGGTGCTGAAGATATTATTTGCTCTAGGAAGTTAAGGAGTAGAAAGATCTTATGAGCTTGCATTCCTAGGGGTTATAAGAATTAAAATACCAATGTACTTACTGAGTGCTTATATGATCAGCACCAGAAAGAATCAGTATTTAATTCCACACTTAACAATAGCCTATGAGAAATACAGTATCATTAAATCTATTTTAGAGATTTTTTAAAAAAGGCCCATGGGTGTTACAATCTGACCCAGTGGGAGAGCTCATGTTCTAATTTAGATTCCTCATTCTAGAGCTTGGGCTTTCACCCCCACTGTGAACAGGGGCTTGGTTGGGGCTGACTTGCTGCTGAGATTTCTGATGTTCCCATGGGCCAGCGTGTGTCTCAGGGTTGGGGGCAGATAGATGCAAGGGCTGCCGGTTCCAATATTTAGGAGGAATTTACATTCATTTTGCATTTACAACTTCAAAAGTTCCATATGGGCTCACACTATGCTGTGAGCACGTGAGGAACACAAGGAAGTTTAAGTACACGCCTCAGCCTCAGATTCCATCAGCGGGTGGGCTTGTGTTGTCAAAGGAAAGAGAGGATGCCCGACTTAAGCTGAGTTTCAGAGAAACAACAATTATTTATCTGAAATCCACATGTGCTGGAATTATTAATTTTTTTGCTTTATCTGGCGGCCTTTCAGGTGGGCCCATGAGCATGGCCTGATAGTGCTGAGCACACAGGCTACAGTGAACAGCAACTCACACATGTTTGTTTTCAGCTTCTCAGGTGTCAGGAAGGTGCTGGGGAATTTGTGAAAAGTTACATAGACTGAGTCTGACCAGAGTGCCCTCCCCTCTGCCATCACTTCTCCGTGAAGGTCTCCATCTAAAGCTGGGACCTGCTCCTGTTTGTAATCTGTCTCTGTGAGGGGGTCATCTCAGCTGCTCCCCTTCTGAGGAACCTGCCTGTAGAAATGAGAGTCCACATCCGGCCAAGGCTGGTAACCTGATGCCTCCTGGTATTACTGGGAGCAGGAGGCAGTTAGAAAGTGAATTAGTTGGGACTTTGAATGGGAACCAAATGGCCGTGGCTGTAGCTGCTCCTGTGGACAAGCAGTGGGCCAGTGGCCGGCAGATTATGAAAGAAGACGATGTGGAGGACAAATGATGACTCGGTGATTGGTTAACAAGGCAAAGAAACAGGTAGATCTTGGTCCTGAACAAGTTTATTTTGCTGGAAAAATAGTCTGCACTGGGACCAGATTCCTAAAGAATATAAATTCCATACAGACCAAGCCTTTCCACAGACACAATATTGGCTAAATTTTTATTGCGATTCCCAGCTGCTGCATCATCAACAGTGGATTTTTCACCCCAGATTTTTCAGATGATTCACCACCCCAGGTGAACGCTTCCCAACCCAGGAACTTCTGGCAATTTCTGGAACCATGTCTGGCTGTCACACGGGGGTTTCTCTGACAACTGGTGGGGATGCCATGTGCAGCCCACTGTGTACTCAACACCCACCCCAACCTCACAGAATCATCTGGTCCAAACCTCAATAGTGTGAGGGTGAAAACACTGCTGGACACGGGCTGTTTCTGAAAATTCTAGACTCACACTTTATACACACGCACCTTCCAATGCAGCTCTTCACGGTTTAAGAAAAAACAACAACAACAAAAAACCAGACAGTTACACAAAGTCACCACTTTCTTGTTGAATCCATTCAATCACTTGAAGTTTAAAACCTTCCTTTTTATTTTTACCTTCTGCGATGTTTGTCAAAACGTCATGAGTTCTGGTCATCATATCTCTCCTGACCTTCCACGTCTCTCCTTTATGAGGAATGCATCATGGTGACCCCACAAGTAATTTCAGTAACTTGGACCCTGTGGTCCCTGCTCCAGGCCCCTGTCCTGCCATCTCCCTCCTGTGTGGATGCGCCTGTGGTTGGGTGTGATGGGCACTTTGGTGAATTCTAAGCTGCAGAGAGGAAGGCGATGCCCGGTTTCCTGCCTGGGTCCCGGGCAGCTGGGGCCTGGCACGAGGTCCCCTGCCCAGGGGGTGACAGGAGGAGGCGGGTGTGGGGAAGGAGAGGCTTGGGGTGGGGGGGGGGGGGGGTGGCGTCTAGGAGGAGGCGGTGATGGCACAAGTCCTGGCCCAGCCTGGAGCCCGGAGCCCGCGGGGCAGCCCAGTGGGTCCCCAGAGGCTGAGGGTCCCAGGGGTCTCCCTGCCCTGCGGCCTCCCAGCCCCAGAGGAGGGGCCCCGGGCGCTGGCAGTGGGGGTGGCAGGTCCTGTGTCCCCACCGCCTGGCGCCCCGAACTGGGCGGCATCGCCATCTTCTCTCACCAGCATGACGGGTCCTTCCTGTCCCCGCAGCGCATTTCCTGGAGCAGCTTAAGGCCGAGTGTCATTTCTCCAAGGGGACAGAGCAGGTGCGGTACCTGCAGAGATACTTCTACAACGGGCAGGAGTACGTGCGCTTCGACAGCGACGTGGGGGAGTTCCGCACGGTGACCGAGCTGGGGCGGCCCATCGCACAGCACTTGAACAGCAGGAAGGACTTCATGGAGCAGATGCGGGCCGGGGTGGACAGATGCAGAGAGGCCTACAGGGTGTCTGAAGGATTCCTGGTGCCTCGGCAAAGTGAGCGCAGGGGTGGGGGAGGGGGCGGGGGGTGGGAGGGGTGGAGTGGGGGGGGGCTGCACACACAGGGCTGTGAGGATCACCCCTGAGGGGCCTGAGGGCAGGTGTGGGACCCTGACGTTCTGTCTTGTGTAGGGCGATTCTGGGGGTGCGCAGTCCTGTCCAGTCGGGGGAGGGTTTGGGGTGCAGCTGAGGGGGAGGGGAGAGGTGGGAGGAGGGAGTCGGTCTGTCTTGGCCAAACCCCCCCTGACCCTGAGCCCTGGAATAGGGGTGCTGGGGGCACAAGCCTGTCCCTGGGCGGAGGGTCAGGCTGGGTGTGAGGGGTGGGGCCTCCGAGGCTCCTCTGGCCTCTCTGAGCTCCTTTCAGGTCTCAGTGTCTTGTTCCCCCCTCAGTGCCCTGTGTTTACAGAGGGGGTGATGGTGAGCCAGGGTCTAATTGTAATTTTGTTAATTAACACGCTGATGTTACATCTAGACAGTCCTAACAGTATTTAAGTAATTACATGTTAATTGTTTAGAGTTCTGACAATTTATTTTGCATTCTGTTTTGTTAAATCTTTTTCAATATTGCCAAATACTCACTTGAAAATTTGTTTTTTACTTTAAATTTATCCTTCTTTGATTTCTAAGGTTCTTGAACATTTTCCACGTACGTGTTGGCTAATGACTATTCCTGCTCTAGGAATGGCCTATTGTCTGTCATCCCTGGGGTCCGGGCCTTTTTCTCAGTGATTTTCCGGGTTCTCTAGGCAGCAGGACGGACACTTTGCTGCCATGAATTCAGCATTTTCTCCAGCTCCTGGTTTGTGTTTTCATTCGGTTTTATTACTTTCCTCTAGAGGCCCGGAGCACGAAATTCATGCACTGGGGGGTGGGGTTCCCTCAGCCCAGCCTGCCCCTCAGTCTGGGAGCCCTCAGTGGATGTCCTACTGATGGCCACAGTCTGGCAGCAGAGGCTCGGAACAGGCATCGTGTGTGTGTGTGTGTGTGTGTGTGTGTGTGTGACCCCTCTGGGGGTCTGCCCCCAGCAATATTGGAGGCTCAGAGTAGGCTGTGTGTGTGTGTGTGTCTTTCTGCTGGGGGCCTGCTCCAAACCACACGGTGGAAGCTTGGAGCAGGCGCCCCTCTCTGTTGATCTCTCAGGATCCTGGCCTCCACTGTGTGTTGTACTCTCCCTTGAGCTGTGGCCAACATGGGGTGCTGCCTGCTGGATCACCAGGGCACCTGGGGTCACGCTCTGCTGGATGCTTCCTGTGGGTGGCACTTTCCTGCTCTCTAATCGCCAGGGTGTCCTGGATGGGGGCGGGGCTTAGGCAGTGCTGGTATGAGAAGGCACACAGGGTCCAGCTGGGGGCGAAGCTTAGGTGGCACATGGGGGTCCTGGCTGGGGGCGGAGGTTAGGCATCGCAATTGTGCCGCCTAAATCCCTCTGCCCAGGGCTTCACACAGGGCCCAGATGGCGGCTAGGGCTGTCCCGCCCTGCCTGTAGTATGCAAATTAGCCTCCATCTTTGTTGGTGGCTAATTTGCATATCTTGCAGATTAGCCAATGGGAGGTGTAGAGAAGGTAGGGTCAATTACCATCTTTGTCTATTATTAGATAGGATGTTAAGAATTTCAACATCTTTAAGATAATGAAGTGCAGCCCTAACCAGTTTGGCTCAGTGGATAGAGCATAGGCAAACGGACTAAGGACTGAAAGGTCCCAGGTTCGATTTCGGTAAAGGGCATGTACCTTGGTTGTGGCACAACCCCAGGAGCGGGTGTGCAAGAGGCAGCTGATCGATGTTTCTCTCTCATTGATGTTTCTAACTCTCTATTCCTCTCCCTTCCTCTCTGTAAAAAATCAATAAAATATATTTTTAAAAAGCATAATGAAATGCACTCAGAAATTGCAAGCAATGATTTACCATCAATCTTAAATCTACCCTTTTTGGTAGAAAATGTTTCCCCCAAGTTCCTCCTCCTCTTCTGCCACCTCCTTTTCCTCCCCTACTTTATCTCCTCCTCCTCCTCCTCCTCCTCCTCCTCTTCCTCATCAAAATCTGTATTAATGGGCCTGGTCTTAGGCTGGAAGCAAACATATGAATGAGTCCCACGCCCTGCCTTGAGCTCAAATGTCAACTTGAAAAGAGAGACAATTATAAAACGATAGGAATCCCAATAAAAATTCGGCTTCTTTTGAGAAGGAGCGGGTTGCTCAGTGAGTGTCACTGTAAGTGTTATAATGATGCTGTCCTGCTCCTCCCTCTCCCTCAGGACTCAGCCCCCAGAGCTAGGGAATCCCCAGCCTTTCCTGCTTCCAGGGGAACCATCTCTGTGTTCTCAGGTGTGATCACATTCCCAGCACTTCACACCCTGAGTCCCATCTCCCCAAGCTGTTCCCCAGCTTCTCCCTCTGCTTTCCTTATGTTCTCTCTCCATATGTGATAAACAGCTGACATACAGTGACGGCTACATTCCAGCTGCTGTTGTACATATTTTAGGCCCATTGGTCCTCATATGTCCTTAAGCGGTGAGTTAGTATTATCACCCCCTTTGCAGGTGAGGAGCTGAGCAGAGAGGATCTCCCAGGATCAGCCAGTAAGAGGCACAGCCTGGATGTGACCCAGGCAGCCCAGCCCCAGAAATCACACTGGAACTCACACACTCTGTGCCTCGCAAAGATTTGTAAACTCTTCAATTCAACAATGAGTAACTGTTTCAAGACATGAATAATCCCCCAAATTTCCTCCATGTCTCTCAAATCCAGTGGCCTGAGCTGTAGGCAGAGATTCAAGGCCAATGTCACTACCTACTGCTGGGCCACAGGGTAATTGAGGGGGACCTGCCAGGGCCTGGAGCCTGGGACAGGACACGAGGCCAAAAGTGAGCCACGAAAGGGCCTGCCTGTCTTGCTCACGTCTCCCTCCGCCTTCTCTGTCCTAGCTAAGCCCACAGTGACCGTGTATCCTGCAAAGACCCAGCACCTGCAGCACCACAGCCTCCTGGTCTGCTCCATGAACGGCTTCTATCCGGGCAACATTGAGGTCCGCTGGCTGCGCAACGGCCAGGAAGAGGAGGCCGGGGTGATGTCCACGGGCCTGATCCGGAACGGGGACTGGACCTTCCAGGTCCTGGTGATGCTGGAGACAGTTCCCCGGAGCGGGGAGGTCTACACCTGCCAAGTGCGGCACCCCAGCAGCACCAGCCCTGTCACCGTGGAATGGAGTGAGACGCCCTCTGACCTCACATGCCTCCCCCGCCCCCCCGACAGGAGCCTTTGCTTGTCCCTGAGGGTCAGGGTCCCCTCTCCCCACACCCCGTTTTCCTTTGCTCTGTCTCTCCTTCAGCACAGGACACAGGGTAGCCCTGTGATTACTTCTGTGGACACCCACAGCCCTGGGAGGCCGCCATGCCTGCCCTGCTTTGAATTCCCCACACTCTCCCCGTCATGGTGCCCCTTGGCCCTGGGCACCATCCCCTGTGGGCTGGGCGGGTGCTGCTGCCTGTGCTGAGCTGCCCACTGTGATCTGGGAAGAGGAGCGTCCTCCACAGCCTGGGGACCTTCCTGCCACGGGAGAGCCCCGTCTGCTCTGCTCTATGCGGCTCTGTCACCCGGGCCAAGTCCTGGAGGTCACCAGCCCTGGGCTCCGCAGCCTCAGAGGCCAAAGCAGTGGCCTTGGGTCGGGTGTGAGGGGACCTGAGGCCAGTGCCTGGGCCTTGTACCTGCTCAGTGTGACCTCCGTCATTTCCCGCAGATGGCTATTGTTCTGCTTCTTCTAGGGCAACACCCCTCCCCAACCCCCTTTCCCACCCCTCAAGCTCTCAATCTCAGGGTCTCCAGTACAGAAGTTGGTTTGGCTAAAACCCACTGAAAGCAGCTTCTTCTCTCAGGGGCCCAGTCTGGATCCGCACAGAGCAAGGTGCTGAGTGGAGCCGGGGGCTTCGTGCTGGGGCTGCTCTTCCTCGGGGCGGGGCTGCTCATCTACTTCAGGGCTCAGAAAGGTAAGGAGCTGCTGGCAGCCGAGGCCCCGAGACGGTGGGGAGAACTGGGGCTTTGCTGGGTGAGCTCTGGGTATGGCAACGCCTTAGAAGCCTCCCTTTCCCTGTCGGTCTCACGTTCCCTGGAAATGCAGATATAACCAGCTCCCAGTTCTCAGGGTGGAGACATGAGGAGTCATGGCTGTGGGGTTAGAGAGGGGTTAACACGCACGGGATTTGGGTGCAGATCCTGGGGCACATGGAGGAGCAGGCCCTGCGGTCACTAATGACACTGGACGGTGACAGCTTCGGGGCCACTGCTCTCAGTTTCTGCTCTCGTCCCTGTTCTGGTGTCAGCGGGTGGGGGTGCTGCTAGAGAAGCTCAGGTGGCCTGGGCGGAGACCCTGTGTTTGGGGACACACTTACCTTCATATCTTTAACTGGCATCTTCCTTCTCTTCCCAGGACACTCTGGACTTCAGCCCACAGGTAACACTCTTTAATCCTCTCTTAGGGACGCATTCGGTTTCCCTAGAACAGAAGGTGCAGGGGACGAGCCAGGGGACAAATAGCGGGGAGCCTGGGTGTGGCTCTGGTGGCCGCTTACACTGCAGGGTCTCCTCCTGCCTGGTGAGAGGCAGCTCTAAAGCAGCTGTGGCTCCTGTGGCCTCAGAGCTTTTCTTCTCACTTGGGAGCCACAGCAGGAGGCCTGAGAGGGCAGCGCCCCTGCTGACTGGGCTTGAGAACAGCACTGTCCTCTGTCTGCAGGACTCCTGAGCTGAGGTGGCCATGGGGACACGGGCAGGAGAGAACCTTCTCTCTGGCGCCTTGGCAGCCTGAAGAGGTTTCCTGCTGGGCTCTCACTCCACAAGGAGAGCCTCCTGGGGCTCTGGCTGGGTCCTGGCTCCTGACCCCCCAGCAGCTCCTCCCTGCTGGTTCCTGCCGCCCTAGTACTGGAGGCCCCAGTGTTGACTGCAGAACCTTAGCTCCATCCCTCCCTGTCCCTGTGTGTTTAACCCTCGCTGTCTGCTGAGCACCTTAGCTCACATCTGTCCACATTTTTTTGTAAAAATTTTCCTCAATTAGATATGGAGTGAAATCATCTGCCTCACAGGCTTCAAGGGCAGGAAGTAGGAAGAAAAGCTTTCCTTGTTTCCGTCCTGCTTTTTCATGAGTTTTCCCTCCTGTGTTTCCTTTCTCACCTGGTTCCTGAGCCAGGAGAGAGCCTGCCATGGACTTGAACACGGTGGTCTCCTAAGTCGGTGTTTCTCAAAGACAAGCACACAGGTTCCTTTCCCCTGGGATACAGAGGGGACAGCAAGTATAAGTAATGCAGGCTGGCCCCGCTGGTGTGGTCAGTGGTCGAGTGTCAACCTATGAACCAGGAGGTCAGCATTCAATTCCGGGTCAGGGCGCATGCCTGGGTTTCTGGCTCAATCCCCAGTGGAGGGTGTGCAGATGGCAGCTGATCAATGATTCTCTCGATCATTGATGTTTATAAAGTGTGTCCCAAAATTCACTCAAGATTTTGAATTTTTTTTTTTTTTTTTCCGATGCAAAAGCATAAGAGTCTTTATTCGAGCTAGCTCGGCTCCCCCACCTTGCCGACACAGCAGCAGGAAGCAGAGAGAGATAACTCTGTGTGGAGACTGGTTATATAGGGGGAGTTGGAGTAAGGGGAGGAGAAAGGACTGTGCTCTGCTGATTGGCCAGGCACAAGTCTTTGTCTTGTTCCTGGGTGTGGCTAACAGAGGCTTAGACTTCCGGGAAGAAGCTCCTTGCCAAACACGTGGCCAAGGTAAGATGGAGCCCTTACCCTGGGGCAAGGTGGAGGGCGTAGCCCTTACCCTGGGTCAAGGTGGAGGGCCTAGTCCTTACCCTGGGGCAAGGTGGAGGGCCTAGCCCTCGCCCTTTCATTCCCCCCTTTGTCTTGGAACTTCCCGCTCAATCATGAGACGGACTGCATTTCTATTCCACCATTGCTAGAGGCCCGTACTGGGCATATCTTAACAAATGGTCTGGTAGAAGGGAAAGAAACCATTTTAGCTTTAACAACTTCTATTGAAATAGGATTTTTCTTCTTAAAATTCCTCCATGGCTATCAACAAGCCAAATTAAGATTATGTTTGCATAAACACAACAAGAATGGTAACTGATTACCTTTGCTGGAATCTCATGGTTGAATCTTAATATGCCCCGTAGGGCCAGGAAGCCACGCCACCCAGCTGCCATCAGGCCCGCCTGCAGTATCTGCTGAGTTAGGTGAATCTTTCACCTGTAGCAACTCCACCTGAGCCCATGCTCCAGGCTTTAAGGCCCATCTCAGTAGCCCTCCTACTTGTTGCGGCCCAGAGTGTGTGGGGGTTCCACAGGGATGCAGAAGCATCTTTACTGCTCCCCGTCTACTCTTACCAACCGCCAGTGATGGTAGGGCATCAGCCTGACACTCCAGCGCCAGCCATCTTCAGGGCTTCCAAGCAGGATACCAGGCTTTCTTCATGGCATTCTTACTGACTTCAAGTCTTTAGAGCTCAGACAGGGCTCTTTAAAACATGATACTCCAGTCAAAGTTTTCCGTTAATAAAACCACTATTAGGAACCGGTCTTATTGAATCTATGCAAAGAAATGTCCTGATGTTAGCATTGCCAAATTTCCGAGGAATTACATAAGAAGAAAGACATACTGATCTACTCTAAGATTTTCTGACTTTCCTTGCCAATTCCTTTCAATTGTTGGCATTAAACTTTCTTTCTATGCATAACCATGCCTTAGACCTTCTATTCCAAACAGGTCTTTCCCAGCTTACTACCCCTGACATGGGCATCGTCACAAAGGCCTGCAAGCAGTACACAGGCTGCCAACTATCAACTGTCTCTCAACAGAGACCAAAACCTGATGGGCACCCTTCCCTGCCCAGTTGGGCACCTGCCCTCTTGGCAGCCAGACACCCTCTACTCTTGGGGTTCACCCCACACAGTCCCCTTCCAGGACAGCCAATATACATTCAAACCTGCAAGAGAATCAAAGGTCAATATAACATATCAATACAATGAAACATAATATTGGCATCATGGCCGCTTCAGGCAGCCAAATCCTACTAAAGTCTATTCTTGACCTTCCTATGAATTATCCTTGTCTCTTTGGAGCCATGTCCATGAAGATGCAGACATCATCTCAGTCTATTACACAGTATTGTGGGGGCTCCCAGTAGCAGGAGTGATCGCGAGCAATGTTACCAGCATCATGCAGGTCGAGCATGCTGTAGCTTGAGCTTGAGCGGGTTGAGTTGATCTCGATCGACGCTCCATTTGGTGACGAAGTCTTCCCGGATCACAGATGGACCCAGGTCGCGATGCCGTCTACCTTGAGAGCGGTGACGGTCGTCAACACCACAGTGTAGGGACCCTTCCAACGTGGCTCGAGGGTCTTCTGGCGGTGCCTTCTGCTGTAGACCCAATCTCCTGGTCTGTGCTGATGAGGAGTAGTTGGGGTTGGGCTGGTCTCGTACAGATTCTAGAGCCCGTTGCCTTCCTTTCACAGGCAGGGGGAAGGGCCCATCAAATCTCTGTCCTGAGGAACTGTGAGCCCCATCCTTAAATGTCCCAATCAGACTAGAAAAGCCACAGATACCTTTTAAATTTACCCCAGAATTCCAAAATCCCAACCCAGCACAGAATATCACATAGCAAATCAAAGTTCCCAGCAAACAAACAGAGATGCTTACAAACATCAAATAAACATTTACACTTACACCTTTTCAGTGAACAAGTATTTTTACAGTCTTGGGCTCTTGAGCTGATAACAGGAACATCGCCCAAGTCCCCTGATGGGGGCCTGACAGGAACAGATGTGGGGGTCTTCCCTTTCCCACATTCCAGGACAGGATTCTTGACCTATGTCTCATTCAGATAGAAACGGTTTTCATCACAAATAAACAAACAAATCCAAAACCAGAAACCAAGAAAACCAAGGCCAAAAGTACCCTCTGATGTTTCAGGGGTACCAAGGAAGGAGAAGTTAGGCAGTGTCCAGCCCTTCTCACAATCCACCACCAGTGACCAGTTCCAGCTTACTGGCCTACCATCCATTCAAAATTTCTTTCCTCCCATTGTTATGGGTTGGCTCAACGAGATAGACCACCGACTCAGAATTTAAATTTGAAAGCCGTTTATTAAGCTGGCCAGCTGACCACAGCCCGTACCTTCCCCCTCTGGGAAGCCTCGCGGCATGTGGCAAAGAGCAAGTGTGCATTATGATTTTTATAACAAAACAGTGTTACCTTAGAAGCTCACAGAAAGTTCATAAGCACAAAGGGGGGGTAAACAGAGTCACACCTGGCTGGTCTAAGACAATCTAGCAATTTTTCTTCCATGGTTCCTAACCCTGCAACTCCCCTCCATTCATCAGTCCCTCCTCCCAGCACATACATAATCCTCATATCCTGGCAACACAATCCTTCTCCATACGTCAGTCCCCCCTCCCAGCACATTCTGTAACATTCTGTAACCCTTCCATGGCGCAGTCCCTCACCCTAGCACATTCCCTACTGGTCTTATGCCCGAATCAAATCTTTGATTCAGCGCCCTCCTCTACGTTATGAAATTGAGGAGGCATTTGGCAATGTAGGGGTCAAGCCGCCGGGGAAGAGTCTGGCATTTGATGGTGAAGAATTGGCCAGGGTCTCGGCCACTGACATAGAGTCTTAGTTTCTATGTCTTTCTCCTTCCCATTGGTCAGTTCACCAGGTGAGAGGCATGAGGAGGACGGGGTTACAATTTCTAGTGCCTCTTTCCTGCGACTTTGATGGTGGTTGGAGTGCTCAGCACCACCTGGTAGGGTCCAGCCCATCTAGGTTCCAGGCTGCCAGGGTCGTGCCGTTTCACCCAGACGAGGTCACCCAGAGAGAAGGCAGGCTGTGTTGGACTGGATCTCAGCACGTCCTCCTCCCGAATGGCTCTCACCACCCATCATGCTGACGTGGCGCTGCTCTGCAAAGCCTGTAAGGACTTAAGCAAACTTTGGGTAGACGGCTGGGCAATTTCTTCCTCCCTTAGGCGGGGAAGAAGAGGTGGCGGCCTACCAAACATAATTTCAAAAGGGGTGAGTCCTTTTATATACGGGGTGCACCTAGCTCTGAGGAGGGCAAAAGGAAGGAGACTTACCCAGTTTTCGCCAGTCTCTAATTTTAACTTAGTTAATGTTTTCTTTAAGATCTAATTTATTCTCTCTACCTGTATGCAATTTAACTCTTAGGGACTTAACTATGGATTGTAACATTGGCGATAAACGCCAGGCCATCGTCGGACCCCATGTATAGTGGCAGGCTAAACCAGGGGACAATTTCAGTGAGGAGTTTTCTAATTATTACCTGTGCTGTCTCTGCCTTGGTTGGGTATGCCTCAGGCCAGCCAGAGAAGGTATCAATGAAAACCAGCAAGTATTTACACCCTCCTTGTCCTCCTGGTATCTCGGTGAAGTCCACTTCCCAGTGTTCTCCGGGGTTCTGACCTCAGAATCGCTGTCCCTGCGCGGCCACAACAGGGGGCCCTTGATTCATTCGGGCACACACTTGGCACCTTCTAGCCAACTCTTGAGATATTTTCTGGAGCCCTGGGATGTAAAATTCTCTTCCCAGTAGTTCTGATAGCTTCATTCCCCTGAGGTGGGTGCTCTGGTGGGTCTGGGAAGTGATGGTCTGCCCCAGGGCTTCTGGCATTATAGGCCTCCCATTTGGCAGAATTAGCCATTCAGCCTCTCCTTCCCGGGCCCTTAGTTTCTCACCTAGCCTCTGCTCCTCTGGCAGATGAGTAGGCTTCTCTGGGAGCCTTCGTGCTGGCAGGGCTACGAGAACTTCTAGGGGCCCTACTGGTCTTTTAGTCACTTCCTTGGCCCCTATATGGCTGCCAGGTGGTTAAGTATCTCAGGAGCTTTTTCCTTTCCTCCTGAGGTCAGGAGACTTCTTTAAGGTGGCTCCCGTGTCCTCCTGTAAGGGCAGTGTGAGGAGATATATCCCTGTAGTCCCTGGGTAGGTCTGGCAGGGCCAGTGCCGGGGCGCTTACCAGGGCTTCTTAGATCTCCCCTGGATCCTCCTCATGTGCCCCCCGCTACCGGGTACCTTCCTCTACGAAGCTGCTCCCGTCGTCCGTGTAGAGGGTCTCATCCGGATTCTGCAGGGCTGGTCCACAAGGTCCTCACAGAGGGAAGTGAGGGTAGTCAGTGTCTCCTTGCAGTCAGGCAAAGGGGCCTCTGCCTTCTCGTCAGGGAGGAGTGTGGCAGGGCTCAAGGCAGCTGTTTTCAGGAAGCTGGAATGTTTACTCTTTTTCCCTTTCCCTACCAGAGGGCCTGAGTGAGTGCTATGAGTTCCACAAGGAAGTCCACCTTTTGGCCCCCCACTGTCAGGGTCATTCTGGGCTCCTGGGGGCCAGCTGAGCCCCAACAACCCCAATCCACCTCCTCCACCAGCATGGGAGGGAGTCGGTTCCCCCACACGTTCAGGGCACTCCCTTTTCCAATGTCCTTCCTTTCTGCAAAATGCACATTGATTTTTCCCAAGCCTGGGTTGGACTCCTCTTCTTCCGCGAGGCTTTTCTTTGCCCTTGTTGTCTCTCTGGCCCCTTGGGCCTTCCTCCTCGCTCAGGGACAGGAGGACCTTGGCCATCCGGGTGTTTAAACCTGCTGTTGGGTCCTCCTGATTGTCAAAAACCTTCTGGGCCACCTCAACCAACTTAGAGATTGATTTCCCCTCAAAGCCTTTTAACTTTTGTCATTTTTTCCTAATATTTGGGGCCGACTGGGAAACAAATGCAACATTGACAGCCCTCCGACTTTCCAGGGCATCAGGGTTAGGCCCCTGGACTGTCTCTGTCACCTTAGAGAGGTTTGTGGGTCTCCAAGCAGCAGCTCGGATGCCCCCTAATAGAGTCTGGCGATACCGATCGAGAGCCTCCTTTCCCCTCTCACTATTGGGGTTCCAGTTGGGTTGCCTGGAGGGAAACAGAGCCTTTAATCTGTCTTTTATTTGTTCTTTCAGAATGGACTAAAGGAGCTTTATTTCCCTACAGGGTCTTATATGTCATAGGACCTCACAGGGTCTGTAATTCCTGTAACAGAGGGCTAGTATTCACCACTTTATTAACCCCTCTGTTCTAGACAGGCCTTCCCCAATTTCCTACAGTTGAGGTTTTGTGCCACCCCTGACATGGGCATGGTCACACAGGCCTGTAAGACAGTATACAGGTTGCTAACTGTCAACTGTCTCTCAATAGAGACCAAAATTTAATGGGTATTCTTCTTTGCCCACCTGGGCAACTGCCCTCTCGGCAGCTAGACACCTTTTACTTTTTGGGTTCATTCCACATAGCCTTTTTCCAGGACAGTTTACACATAGGCCAGTTCTTTCTAGCCACAAATACAGCTTGTCCAATTTCCTTAAAATGTATTCTGGCACAGGAGAAAGTTGTTTTGCTGTGCATAGGTAGCTTAATCCCTATACAACTGGGCTTGGACCTCTGCCTAGCAAATTGCAGTCTATAAGTTCAATATGCAGCCTCCGGTCCTCCTAACCCAACGATTTTTCGGCCAGTCTCTGAGTCAGACTTCTCCTCTCTTGGAGAATTTCAAAGTCCCGATGGCTCCCAGGTCTAGGGAGAGTGCCCTTCTCTGTTTATTAGTTACAGGGCCCTGCTTTCCTTGTCTTCCCACCAGTCCCCTTTATGGCAGAACAGTGACCAGGCCTCTTTGAAGGGAATGTACTGGAAGGGGATATCAGCCCCTCCTCTTCCAGCAGCAACAGGTACTAAACCCTTTCAGTACATTTGCAAGCAGGGAGCTTTTACTAACTCTATCTGCAGCTTTCATAGATCTCAGGCTTGCTGCTCTATTCCTGGGGCTGTAGGAAGGCTAGTACCAGTCACTGGCTTACGGCTTAACTGCTGTAGCCTGCAAGCCAAAGGCCCAAGTACTTTCTCGCTGCTACTGCTGCTGCTGCTTCTTTTTTTTCTTTTTTTAGGGCCACTGCAGGCAGCTTAGGCATCCAGCCTCCCTTCTTTGTTCATTCACTCCCCAATCTGGTCTGGAGCTGGGAATAGCGCCTTGGTCTGCCTTGCTTCCCCAGAGGGCTGCCTGTCTAGCCCCAGATCTAGAGGGCCGGCCTACCGTAGGAACTGCAGGACTGGCAGATGTCGCAAGGTCCTGGAGGTTCTCCCCCTCTCTCCCTGAAGGACCGGGGGAGCTTTTCCCTTCTGGGGCCCGGCCAAAAGAATTGTCTGTCTCTGTCCCAATTTTTCCTCGGGAGGCAAGCCCTCATTTACCGGGGTTTCTTGGACAATATGTCAACCTAAACTTGAATATAAGGAATTTGATTAGGATGCCCCGGGCGGCCGTTATGACGTAATGGACCCGGTAGGCAGTGGTCAGATCAAAAGACCCTGCATCCGGCCACCCTTCCTGGAAAGTGGGCCACTCCCATTCACAGAATCGCTGTAAATCAAAAGCATTAATATTATAACCTTTAAATTTACCCTAGAACTTCAGTTTAATACAGTAAATTACAACCTAGGTAAGAGCAGCTGATAGACAGAAATCTTTATTAACTAAGTGGGCTGATTCTCCTTAACAGTGAACAAAAGACTCTGAGAAAAATAATTCTCGCAGCTGCCGAGAGACTTTGCAGACTGCCAAGGGGCCAGCCCAAACGTTCAGCCAAGCGTATCAACAGAAAGCAGAATAAATCAAAGTAGCTCTTACTTCACACAGACCAGTAATGATTTACACTTTCTTAATAGACCAGCCCAGGCTGGAGCTGTATCCAGTCTCCCTTCTCTGTAGTAATTTGGCCAGTCCCACACAAACTTTGTCCCGACCCCATGATGATCGGTGGCGAGAGACAGACAAGGGAAGGGGTGACCTGTTTTCACAGATCCTCACGCAGGTGCCCGCCTGGCCGCGTCCCTTGGGAGCTTAGATTCGTCGTAGCTAAGGTGCACCCGTATAAACCCCGGGCCTGGTCACCTCCACATGGGGGTGAGTCACCGTTATGCCATATGACGAATCGCGGAACCGCAGGTTGGGGCCCACTCGGACTCCGTAACCGAAGTCGTGGAGCCACATAAAGGAGAGGAGAGGGCAGGCCCCCTCCCTCCACACTCACACACTTTCACCAGACATTCACTCAGAGTTTAAACAATCTACCCAATTCCTAACAATTTCCTGATTCCTGAGGGAGCTCTATAGCTTCCAGGGAGGTGATCAAGCTCCCCTTCCACTCACCCGGAGTGGGCCTGACTGATAGGGGGTCGACAAAGATGACTGACCCTATCCCATTTGACAAAGACAAAGACAACAAATAACAAAGACAAAATAAATCAGCCAAATGCAACCTAAGGTTGCCCGGAACCTGCAGCTTGCTCCTTGGAGTCCTGAAAATTTTCAAAAAACATTGCAGCAGGGTGTGCACAGAAGCAGACAACTTCTTGACAACAAATACCAAGACAAACAAATACCAGACAGACAAACCCAGTGCAGCCTACAGCCGCACGAACCAGGGACCCCGGCCACCGTCGTGGCCGCGGGTCAGGACCAGGAGTACCGCTGCGTCCAGCCCTCCGTATAGGTCCTTCCGTGGGACGTCCCAATTCCTGTTTAACGACCGGTCCCTTACCTCTCTCGAGAGTCCAGGTGGCTCAGTTTCCGAATTGAAAGTTTTGGGTGGACTGGAGGCCTCCTTGGTAATCGTTCTCCACAGGTGTGGGGTATCTCGCTGAGTGCCCGGCGACAACTGGGGGAGAGCCTCCTGCCTTGAATAGGGGGTCCCTCTCCTCCCTTCCGGGGGAGAGCCTCCTGCCCTAAACAAGGGGTCCCTCTCACCCCTGCTGGGGGAGAGCCTCCTGCCTTAAATAGGGGGTCCCTCTCACACCTGCCGGGGGAGAGCCTCCAGCCCTAAATAAGGGGTCCCTCTCCTCCCTGCCGGGTATCTCGCTGCGGGCCTCCAAATGTTATGGGTTGGCTCAACGAGATAGACCACCGACTCAGAATTTAAATTTGAAAGCCGTTTATTAAGCTGGCCAGCTGACCACAGCCCGTACCTTCCCCCTCTGGGAAGCCTCGCGGCATGTGGCAAAGAGCAAGTGTGCATTATGATTTTTATAACAAAACAGTGTTACCTTAGAAGCTCACAGAAAGTTCATAAGCACAAAGGGGGGGTAAACAGAGTCACACCTGGCTGGTCTAAGACAATCTAGCAATTTTTCTTCCATGGTTCCTAACCCTGCAACTCCCCTCCATTCATCAGTCCCTCCTCCCAGCACATACATAATCCTCATATCCTGGCAACACAATCCTTCTCCATACGTCAGTCCCCCCTCCCAGCACATTCTGTAACATTCTGTAACCCTTCCATGGCGCAGTCCCTCACCCTAGCACACCATCACACCAAAGCCATACTTTTCAGTTAGTTAAAACTTTTAGCCTTAATTTTTAGGTGACATGTAAATAATTAACATTCCTCAGATTAACAATACATTCAAATTTAACAACAAGGATACATATTTAAGCAATAAGGACAGATCAATTTACAGAAGCAGAGACAGCATGCAATCCAAACCACAGCTGTGGGTAAACACATTATCTAGAGTCCTTGGGTAACTTATGTTAAACTTAGGCATATCCTGGGTCTCCCAAACACTGAGTTGCAAGTTAGCTGGAGCCCTCCCGACCCTGGGACAGCTGCACTGTCCCTCCCAGGCAAAGGAAAAATATGCCCTTGAATATCAGCATGAAACCACAGTCTCTATCTGACTTTTAGAAATTGGATTACTGCTATCAGTCCCTTTTAAAGACTTTGACATAACCTTTGATTGTCCTTAGTTTAAGGAAAGCAGGGTTTTCTAGATTTAAGAGATTAGCTTAAAAATAAATCCTCGAGGCAAGCTTACTTCTGCCCCATAAAACTCCGCCTTAAAGCTCCACCCCTGACTAAATCAGAGGGAGGGGCCTTTGCTGTTTCAAGATGGCACCCCCCAGGGGAGCGGCAAACCATGCGGTCAACATGGCAGCTGCCAAGTCATGCAGCCCAAAATGGTGGCTGTACCAATAAGCAAAGGCATTTAGTTACCACAATAACACAATTTTCCCCAATTCAATCCGAACCTTAAACTTTTAGCTGGCAAGTCAAAATATTCAGCATTTCTCAATCAGTCTAGAATCTAGCTAGCATCCGTTATTTTTTCTTTGGGTAAATGATCAGTCTAGGGCTCCATCCTGCACATCTGCAAAGAGACTCTAGCTCAAAACTCTATCCAAAATCGGACAGTGCGCGCATTAGTTTTAAGCCAGCTTTTCTCTCTACACGTGCACAGAAATCCCAGACGCATTTACTTGGGGAGGGGGTGACCTGTTTTCACAGATCCTCACTCAGATGCCCACCTGACCGAAGTCGTGGAGCCACACAAAGGAGGGGAGAGGGCAGGCCCCCTCCCTCCACACTCACACACTTTCACCAGACATTCACTCAGAGTTTAAATATAACAACTTCCCAACTCCTGAGGGAGCTCTACAGCCTCCCCCAATCTCCTTGAAATGATCAATCACAATACCCAAAGGAGCAGTCTGAGTCCGTCCCATAACATCCGTCCAGTAAGTCCACAGAAAACAAAAACACAGACACAGACAAACAGGGCCCTAAAGAACAGCCTTCCAACTCCATGGAAGCAACTAGACGATGGCCTTACGCCAAACCGGCGGGAGCGACCCGCCTCGTCTCAAATCCGCGAGAGGAATACACATCTCTCATGAGGGGAATACACATCCCTCAAATCCGAGAGGAGAATACACATTCCTCGTGGGGAGCAGAATGTCTTCTAATTCTCCCCCGCCTGTGGTCGTACACGGCGCTTCCGCCTGGACCCCTCAGGCACAGATTCCAGAAGTGAGCTCACACAGAACAGATACAGAACAAGTCCCTGAACAGAGGCAGTAGAAAACTGCCTAGGAATGCTTCTCTTCTACCTTTTTTAAAAGATAGGCCAGATTCGAACCTTTAGCCAGTCCGAGTTTTGATGGTGAGTACCATCTAGAAGCCATTCCTCCAGATACAGGATGAGTCCCTTAGAGATAGCATATATCACACAGAACAGAATACACAACACACAGACACTTACTGCGGCCAGTCAGACTCTTCGAACTGGGGGTCCCTGGATGGTCTTGGGAATCCCGGACGAGCCCCCAAATGTTATGCCCAGATTTCAGGATCCCCAAGAAACCACATCAGGGAGCCAGCCATGTCCGATGCAAAAGCGTAAGAGTCTTTATTCAAGCTAGCTCGGCTCCCCCACCTTGCCGACACAGCAGCAGGAAGCAGAGAGCAAGATTTTGAATTTTAAGCCAGGGTACTTTTTGCCTGAATTTTGGGACACTGTTTATCTCTCTGTCCCACTCCCTTCCTCTCTGAAATCAATAAAAAATATTTCTTTTTTATAACGAAAAGAAAAGCAGGCCACTTGTAAGGATATGTCTTCACTGTTTCTATAATCATGTTCGTTTCACTCTTTGGCTCTAATTTTTTAAAAGAAGGTACCTAAACCCGGTGCCTCTTGAAGTCCCCTATATTTGACTAATGGTGGCTTCCACACTGCAGTCTTTCTGTGCCTCAGATAAATGCCTGCTGTGCTGACTCTGCCTTGAGATGCACCTTCCCCATGAGCAGGACCCGGAGGCCATCAGGACAGAGCTGCCACTCTAGTGGGAAAGGTGCGCTTCTGAGGCCTCCAGCTTGTGTGGCAAACTCACTGTCTGTCACGGGAAACCCTGTGTGGACCTTATCTGAGCATCACCCAGGGCCCCTGCTGGGCACCCAGGGAAGCGTGTGGCTCCCTGATGTGCCACCAACGTGCAATCCTCTGCCCTGGAGGGAACGTGAGAGACTCCTGTGGGGTGGCTTCCCAATGCGTGTGAGCACGGAGCAGCAGAGTTTTATGCAGCATTTTATTTAATAAGATAGATGAGAGAAAGGACATATAGATAAACCTGTTCATTTCATCTGCCTAGTTATTTTCTACCTACCAGTCATCTATCTATAGAAACAAGGAATGGATTTTTTTAAGTGGTTGTCTGCAGGGCAAAATGACAGAATAGGTTGAAGGAATCTGTACTTTTCTGAATATACATCTTACTTAATAGTTTTAACTTGAGGAACATTCAAATATTTTATGTAATAATTTAATTCAAAAGTTTTAAAAGGCAATACATAAAAACAAAATAACAACAAACTATAGCAGTAGAAACAAACTGACAAGAAGTAGATGATGGGAAACAGCTAAAACAGTAATTCCATCAGGGGTTCCCAGTCCAAGATGACAGTGCAGGAAAGGCCTGAGTTCAACTCTCCCCATTGCATGTTAAATTTCCACCTGCAGACAGAGCAGCTCCCCCTGGAGAGGAAATGAGGGCTGACTGAACAACTTCTGCTCGACCAACAAGAGAGAAACCCCATAGACACAGCGGGGAGAGATAGAGACATGGCACCATGGCAACCCCACCCCAGCTCTGACCTGCAGTGGGCAGGGGTCCCTGAGGGTGTATGTGCAGACTCGCCCACTCTGGGTAAAGTGAAAAACAGTGGCTGAAAGGGCACCTAGACTATAAGGCGGGGAAATCCATTTACTAACTGAGAACATTTGCAAGTGGGAGGGGAACTGCAGGAACCAACTGTGGTGTCAGGGGCATTGTACAGAGCCAGTCATTCATTGACACTCTCCCTCCCCTTAGGTCTCATGGGAAGGACATAATTCAGGTGCTTCAGCCTCCCAAACTTGGTGGTCAGGGTGCAAACAAGGCACAGTCCCCAGGCCCCAGGCCCATACCAGCTCTGTGGCTTGTCCCCAGGACTTCCACTCCCACTCCAGCTCCAGATCAGGGCCCCTTCCTCTCAGGGCTCCTCATGGCCCACTCCCACTCCACCTCTGGCTTGCCTGCTAAAGACACCTGGCTCACACAGTCTACAGAGGAGAGGCTCCTAAACAAGTCTCTACTTCAAGATTGGGAGAGGTCGCTGTTTCACCTAATTCATAGAAACAAACACAGAGAGACAGCCACAATGAGAGACAGAGAAATGTACTCCAAAGAAAGGATCAGGAAACATAAACAAACAAATGAGAACTACTAGTAAATGAATAAGACATAAGCAATTTACCTGATAAAGAGTCAAAAGTAAACACTAGTTCTAAGTATGCACAATGAACTTAGGAGAAGAACAGATGAATTCAGTGAGAACTTCAACAAAAACATAGAAAAATTTGTAAAACAATCAATCAGAACTGAGGAAGATGATAATTGAAATGAAAATAAAAATACTCCAGAGGGAACAACAGCAGATTAGTTGAGGCAGGAGAATGAGTCAGCAAGCTGAAAGACAAGGTAGTGAAAGTCAATAAGAACAGCAAAAAGGAAAAAAAATATTATTATCACAAATGAGGTTAGTTTAAGGGACCTGTGGGGCAACATCAAGTGTGTCAACATTTAAATCATTGGATTCCCAGAAGGAGAAGAGAGAGAGAAAGGGATGTAAAATCTATTTAAAGGGATAATGACTGAAAACTTCCCCAACCTGGTGAGGAAAACAGACATCCAAATTCAGAAAGCACAGAGACTTCTGAACAACATGAACCCAAAGAGGCCCATATCAAGACACATCATATTTAAAATGCCAAAAGTTAAAGGATCTTAATGGCAGCAAGAGAAAAACAGTTGGCTATGTACATGGGATACTTCATAAGATCATCAGCTGATTTTTCAGCAGATACGGTAATAGCACAAAATATTCAAAGTGATGAAAGGCGGAAACCTACAACCAAGTACATCCTATCCAGAAAAGTTAGCATCAGAATTAAAGTAGTGATAAAGAGTTTCCAAGACGAGCAAATGATGAAAGAGTTCTCACCACTAAACAAGCATTAAAAGAAAAGCTAAGGGACCTTCTTTAAATGGAAAATACCAAAACTAAAAACAAGAAAATATTGGAAAGAAAAATGTTGCACTGATGAAGGCAAACAGTTGTAAGTGTAGCAGATCAACCAATTATAAAGCTAGAACAGCTGTGGGAAAACTACAGCCCGCGGGCCAGATCCGGCCCTTTTTGAAATGAATAAAACTAAAAAAAAAAAGACCGTACCCTTTTATGTAATGATGTTTACTTTGAATTTATATTAGTTCACACAAACACTGCATTCATGCTTTTGTTCCGGCCCTCCGGTCCAGTTTAAGAACCCATTGTGGCCCTCGAGTCAAAAAGTTTGCCCACCCCTGAGCTAGAAGGAAGATTAACATAAAAAAGTGGTAAAAGCATGTGTAACACATAATACATTAAGGGATACACACACAAGAGAAGATGTAAAATATGATATCAAATACATAAACATGGTGGAGCGTTGGTGGTATAGTGGTGAGCATAGCTGCCTTCCATAAACATGGTGGTGAGTAAAAAATGTAGTTTTAGAATGCATTTGAGCTTAACAACAATCAACTTAAAAAACATTGCTATAAATATAGCTTGTTATATATGAATCTTATGGCAGCCCAAAACGAAAACTCTATAATAGATACAGTTAGAAATGAAGAAGAAGAACCCAAACAAACATTAAGAAAGTCATCAATGTACAAGAAAAGAGGGCAAGGGCTATAGCTGGTTTTGCTCAGTGGATAGAGCATTGGACTGAAGGGTCCCAGGTTTCATACCAGTCAATGGTGACCACAGTTGCAGGCTCCTCCCTGGCCCAGACCCAGTTTGGGCTTGTGCAGGAGGCAACCCAATCAATATGGTTCTCTCACATCGATATTTCTCTCTGTCTTTCCCTCTCTCTTCCACTTTCTCTGAAAATCAATGGGAAAATATCCTTGAGTGAAGATTTTAAAAAACAAAAGAGAGTAAGAGAAGAAGAAAGTAACAGAAAAGAACTACAAAAGCAACCAGAAAACAATTAATACAATGGCAATAAGTACATACCTATCAATAATTACTTTAAGTGTAAATGGACTAAATATTACAATCAAAAGACAGGGTGACTGGATGGATTCAAAAACAAGACCTGTGCATATGCTGCCTATAAGAGTCTCATTCAGTTTGAAAGACACAAACAGACAAAAAGTGAAGAGATGGAAAAAGGTATTTCATGAAAATGAAAATGAAAGCTGCAGTAGCCATAGTTATGTCAAACAAAATAGACTTTAAAACAAAAACTATAATAAGAGACAAAAAGGGCATTACATAATGATAAATGGATCAATCTAACAAAAGAACAAAACATTTGTGGGGAGAAACCAAGATGGCATCATAGGTAAACACCGGAGATTGCTGCCTCGCACAACCACTTCAAAAATACAACTAAAAGACAGAACAGACATCATCCAGAACCACAGGAAGGCTGGCTGAGTGGAAATTCTACAACTAGAAGGAAAGAGAAAAGCATACCGAGACTCAGAGGAGGTGTGGTGCAGAATTAAAATACAAAGGTGCAGAGGTGCATACGGAGAGGGCTGGCGGCTGAGGACACGATTGTCTTTTTCAATTGGGAGGGAGTCTCACGCTCTGAGCTCCAGTTCCGGGCGAGTCTCTGGGGACCCAGACTGATACGGGAGAAACGGGACTGTCTGGCATCGGTCGGAACTGGAGGGCAGCTTTCTCTCCGAGGCACTCGAAGCGATTGCCAGGACCTCTGAAGGCAGGACTGAGAGCAGCCATACTGCTAGCTCCGCCCGCCGTGTTGACCCCCTGGGACCCCGCCCTGCCCAAGCCCTGCAGGGAGCTTTTGCATATGAAAGGCCCGGCCCTTTGTAATCTGAAAATTACTTAAACTAAAGCTCCCCCAAGGCCCCAGGGCAACTTGCATTGCTTTACACCTAAAGTAACAAGAAAAAGAAAAACAAACAAAGCCTAAAGTGACTACAAGGAACGAAATATAAAGATCAGAGCAGAAATAAATAAAATAGAGACTAAAAGGATAATAGAAGATATCAATGAAACTAGGAGCTGGTTCTTTGAATAGATAAACAAAATACATAAAACTTTAGCCAGAGTCATTAAGAAAAAAAGAGAGAAGACCTAAATAAATAAAATGAGGAACAAAAAATGGAAAGTGACAAGCAACTTCACAGAAATACAAAAGATTATAAGAAAATTAGAGCCCTAGCCGGCTTGGCTCAGTGGATAGAGCGTCAGCCTGCGGATTGAAGGGTCCCGGGTTCGATTCCGGCCAAGGGCACATGCCTGGGTTGCGGGCTCAATCCCCAGTGGGGGTGTGCAGGAGGCAGCCGATCAATGATTCTCTCTCATCATTGATGTTTCTATCTCTCTCTCCTTCTCCCTTCCTCTCTGAAACCAATAAAAAGAAATATATTTTTAAAAAAAGAAAAAAAAATTAGAGGCCCAGTACACAAAATTAATGCATGGGTAGGGTCCCTAGTGGCTGCCAGCTGCCAGCCAGGGTCTTCCTTCATTCTGCACAGCCCCCTGGTGGTCAGCACATGTTATAGCGAGCAATCCAACTCCTGGTCAGTCAAACTCCCAAGGGGACAGTTTGCATATTAGGCATATATATATATATCATGAACATTTATATGCCAACAATTGGACAACTTAGGAGAAATGAATAAATTCATTTCAATAAACAATAAACTTCCAAGAGTTAATGTGGAAGAAACATAAAATTTGAACAGACTGATCACTAAAGTCAAAATTGAATCAGAAAAGAAAAATTTCCAATAAACAAAAATCTAGGGCCAGATGGCTTCACATCTCAATTCTACCAAGTACTCAAAGAAGAATTGATATTTATCATTCTCAAACCATTCCCAAAAATTGAAGAGAGGGGAAAGTGTCTAAACTTATTTTATGAGGACAGCATATCAAAACCAGACAAAGACCCTGCCAAAGAAAGAGGAGAAGGAGATGGTGGTAGAGGAGGAGGAGGAAGAGAAGATGAAGAAGAATAGGAAGAAGAAGGAGGAAAAGGAGGAAGATGAGGAAGAAGAGGAGAAAAAGAGGTAGAAAATGACTGGCCCATACCCCAGATGAACATAGATTCAAAAATCCTTAACAAAATATTAGCAAACTGAATTCAGCAGTACATTAAAAATATCATACAGCATGTTCAAGTGGAATTTATTCCTGGAATGCAAGTTTGGTTCTATCTCCACAAATCAATGAACATGATACACTGCATAAACAAAATGAAGTATTAAAAAATCATATGATTATATGAATAGATGTAGGAAAAGCATTTGACAAAATCTAGCATTCATTTATTTAAAAAAACTCTCAGCAAGGTGGGCATAGTGGAAACATACCTCAACATAATAAAGTCCATACATGAGAAACGCACAGCTAAAAACATACTCCAAGGTGAAAAGATGAAAGCTTTTTCTCTAAGGTCAGGCACAAGACAAAAATGCCCACACTCAGCACTCTTATTCAGCATAGTATGTTAAGTCCTAACCACAGCAGTCAGACAAGAACAAGGAAAAGAAATAGAAAAGAAAGAAGTAAAAATTGTCATTATTTGCAGATGACATAATACTATATCTAGAGAACTCTAAAGAAACCACCAAAAAAAAAAAAACTATTAGAACTAATAGTGAATTCAGTAAAGTTGCAGGATACAAAATTAATATTCAGAAACCTGATGTTTCTATCTTATATAATAAAGAGGTAATATTCAAATTAACCCTCATGCCCTCACAAGATGGCTGCCTATGACCAGGCTGGTAGGGAGGTTAGTGAGGGAGGACCAAATGATTGAACAAGCAGGCTGTGTGGGGAGACCAGGCCAGTGGAGGGGCTGACAGGGACAACCAGGCTGGCAGGGGTTGGGGGGGCAGTTGGGGGCAACCAGGCCAGCGGGGGGGAGGGGGGGGACAGTTAGGGGTAACCAGGCCAGGAGAGGGGGGTAGTTAGGAGTGACCAGACCAGCAGAGAGGGGAAGTTTGTGGCAATTAGGCTGGCAGGAGGAGCAGTGAGGGGTGACTAGGCCAGCGGGGAGGGCAGTTATGAGCGACCAGGCAGCAGAGTAGGGCAATTAGGGGCGAAAAGGCAGGCAGGCAGGTGAACGATTAGGAGCCAGTGGTCCAGGATTGTGAGAAGGATGTCCCCAAAGGGGTCTGGATTAGAGAGGGTGCAGGCTAGGCTGAGGAGATCCCCCCCCCCCTGCCCATGCACAAATTTTGTGCACAGGGCCTCTAGTAGACAAATAACACACTATCAGAAAGAGAAATTAAGAAAACAATCCCATTTATAACTGCATCAAAAAGAAGAAAATACTTAGGAATAAATTTAACCAAGGAAGCCCTGCCTGGTGTAGCTCAGTTGGCTGAGCTTCATCCCACAAACTGAGAGGTCACTGTTCTATACCTGGAAAGGGCACATGCCAGGGTTGTGGGATGTGAGATTGATACTCAGCAGGGGATGTGCAGGAGGCAGTTGACTAATGGGTTCTCATCAATGTTTTTATCTCCCTCTCCCTTCCTCTCTCTTTCTAAAAAAAAATCAATAAAAACATTTTTTTAAAATGCTAACCAAGGAAGAAAAAGACTTATACTGGGAAAACTATAAGACATTGATTAAAGAAATTGAACAAGACACAAACAAATGGAAGGATATACCATGCTCCTATATAGGAAGAATTAACATCATTAAACTGTCCATACTATCCAAAGCATTCTACAGACTCAATGCAATCCCTATTAAAATACCAATGGTATTTTCACAGAACTAGAACAAACAATTGTAAAATTTATATGGATCTACGAAAGACCCCAAATAGCCAAAGAAATCTTGGGAAAGATGAACATAGCTGGAGGTATCATACTCCCTGATTTCAAATATACTTCAGAATTATAGTGATCAAACAGTATGGTACTGACACAAAAACAAATACATAGTTCAATGGAACAGAGTGGAGAGCCAAGAAATAAACCCACTCTTATCAGGTGAATTAATCTCCAATAAAAAATGCAAGAACATACAATGTGATAAAGATAGTCTCTTCAACAAATGGTGTTGAGAAAACTGGACACATACATGCAAAAAAGATTAAACTAGACGACTTTATTACACCTCATACAAACATGAACTCAAAATAAATTAAATACTTAAATGTAAGATCTGCCACTATAAAACCCTACAAGAAAACATAGATTCTTTGACATTGATCATAGCAGTATTTTGTTGGCTATGTCTCCTCGGGCAGACATAACAAAAGGAAAAAAAAGGGGGTTGGGGGGACTTGCCCTGGACAGTATCTCAGTTGGTTGGAGCATCATGCCTTACACCAAAAGCTTGTGGTTTCCATCTTTGGTCAGGGCCCCTGGTTGGGGCACATATAGGAGCCAACCAATCCATGTATCCATGTTTCCTTTCTCTCTCTCTCTCTCTCTCTCTCTCTCTCTCTCTCCCTCCCCCCTTCCTCTCTCTCTAAAATCAATAAGCATGTCCTTGTGTGAGGATTAAAAAAAAGAAAGAGAGCTTGGCTGGTGTGGCTAAGTGTCGACCTATGAACCATGAGGTCATGGTTCAATTCTGGGTAAGAGCACAACCCCAGATTGTGGGCTCAATCCTCAATCCTTGGGTTTTGGGCTTCTTCTGCCCCCAGTAGAGGGCATGCAGGAGACATTGGATCAATGTTCTCTCTCATCATTGATGTTTCTATCTCTCTTCCCTCTTTGAAATCAATAAAAATATATCTTTTCAAAAAGGACTCCATCAAAACAAACCCCCCAAAATAAAATAAAAATAAAATAGGCATTCCATCAAACTTAAAAGCTTTTGCACATCGAAGAAAACCATCAATAAGATGAAAATGCAACCTGATGAATGGGAGATTATTTGCAAATGATTCCTCCAATAAGGGGTTAATATACAAAATATATAAAGAATTCATACAACCCAACATGAAAAGACAACCAGTCCAATTTAAAAATGGGCTGAGGACCTGAATGGACATTTTTCCAAAGAAGACATACAGACGTCCAACAGATACACGAAAAGATGCTCAACATCACTAATCACCAGGGAAATGCAAACCAAAACCACAATGAGACATCAGGTCACACCTGTCAGAATGGCTGTTACCAAAAGACAATAACAAGTGTGGGAGAGGCTGTAGAGAAAAGGGAACCCTCGTGCACTGTTGGTGGGAATGCATATTGGTACGGTCACTATGGACAATAATATAAAGATTCCTCAAAGAATTAAAGTGAAACTATCATATGACCTGGCAATTCTATTGGGTATTTATGGAAAGAAAATGAAAACACTAATGTGAAAAGATACATACATCATATGTTCATTGTAGCATTATTTACAACTAGAGGCCCGGTGCATGAAATTCAAGTTGGGGGGGAGGGATGTCCCTCAGCCCAGCCTGCACCCTCTCCAATTGGCTGTGGACACTGTCATCTTTGAGGGTGGGTCAGTCAATTAACATATTCCCTCTTTATTAGATAGGATTTTTTCTTTAATATATTGGACACTGTGCCTGCCATGGTCTTGACAAACCAGTAAAAATGCAAACCCAAACTAAAAGTGTCATAAAATAAACTCCTTAAACAGGAATTTCATGAGACCTTGGAAAGGTGATATCATGTGGTTGTTTCCTCCTTTTTTCCTTCTCTTTCTTTTTCTTGATGTTTCATCTTTTGTCCTTTCTTTCTTTTCTCCTTTTATTCCTTTTCTCTCCTCTCTTTCTCTTAACTTTTCCGTTGGTAGACTCATTAGTACTTGGATCTGTCTCACTTCCAGAAGACGAAGAAGAAGGAAACACATCATCATCTGAAGAAAAAGATGTCCTATGTTGGGATCGGTGGTGTTTCTGGTTTTGCTCTTTTCCCGTTTGTTGTCATTCCTGCCGGCCCGGCATCTTCGGGGCGTGGGCGTGGGCACTTATTCGTGTCTACAAACCTGCCTGCCTTGGTGAAAACTGTAGGGAAAGGCCTTCCCGGGTGAGCTCAAGCCTGGCCCGAGGTGCTGAGGAACCAGGGCGGGGAGGGCCCGCCACTGTCACTGCGGAGCCCGACCTCCTGACCGCGGGGTGCTCTCCAGGAATGTAACTGCTATGTCACAGTTTGCCTTCAGAAATTAGTTGTAAGTTACTTCCCATGTGAAACCCGACCTCAGACATTTCCTTTGTGGTTTCTGAAGATTTTAAACAAAACCCTAACCGGGTCACAAGTTTCTGCCCAATGGGAGAGGTTTGCTGTGTAGCATCGCCCAGACACCCACCCCGGTTCCCCTGCCCTCTAATCACTCCACTGGGGGTGAGGGAAGTCCTGAGGCTGACTCCCCGAGGCTGCTGCTGGGGCAGGATCACTCCCTGGGAAGAGCAAGGTTTGAGGCTGAGACCCTGAGGCTGTGGTGGGAGTGGCTTGCCCAGTCCTGCCAGGTAAGTCCCTGTGAAGAAGGGGCAGAAAGATTTTGGGCAAATAAGCTCTCAGAGGCAGTTCTGAGGACTGCGCATTAGGACCAAGTTGTCATCTTTATAGAAAGAAACTTGGCTGCGGCTTCCAAGGCAGAACCAGGCTGGGCTGGTTCATGTCACGGGCATGCCTGTCTTGGAGGCAGCAGCTTCCTCTGGCTGCTTCCGGTTCTGTGGTGCTGGGTGCCCCCGCAGGGAAGGTGACGTGAGTTAGGGTGGGGTGGGGGGGTTGTCGCTAGGCAGACTCTCCCTGGTCAGCTCCTTCGGGGGTCCCGCCTGAGGTCCTCAGGCACCTGTACCTTAACAGACCCCAACACTAAGCTTTCCTTTGTGGAACTGTAGGAATTAATTAAACCGATTTTTGAAAAATTCTAAGAAATTGCAAGAGACCAGAATAGTCAAAACAATAGTGAAAAGGAAGAACAAAGTTGGAGGATCTTATGCAGATTAAGGAGGGGCCATGAACTAAGGGCCTCTGTACATGAGATACCTCCCTCGCCAAAGGAATTTGATTTTTTGTTTACTTATAAAGGGTCAGGAGGGCCTCTGGGCAGCATTCCGCCAGGCCTCTCACTGCCTGCTCTCAGCAGCCGCCCCCCAGGACTGGGAGACTCCGGCGGGGCTGAGAGGACTGGGTGCCACCATCTTTTTGACAGAGGGATGGTTAATTTGCATATTAGCCTTTCATTAGATAGGATAGCCAAGAAAGCCAGTCAACCTAGGTGCCTATCAATAGACGAATGGATGAAGAAGGTGTGGTGCATACATACGATGGAATATTACTCAGGCATGAAAAAATTAAAACCTTCCCTGGCTGGTTTGGCTCAGTAGATAGAGCATCAGCCTATGAATGAAGGGGCCCAGGTTCAATACTGGTCAAAGGCACATGCCCTGGTTGTGGGCTACATCTCCAGGGGATTTGTGCAGGCGGCAGCCAAGCAATGATCCTCTCTCATCATTGATGTTTCTATCTCTCTTTCCCTCTCCCTTCCTCTCTGAAATCAATAAAAAATATATTTTTTTAAAATTAAATCTTGCCATTTGAGGCAGCATGGATGTAAAATATTATGTTTCCGGACATAAATCGGACAAAGAAAGACAAATGCCATATGATTTCACTTACATGTAAAATCTAAAACACAAAACAAAGTGAAACAGTGCCAGACGCCAATGCCAGCATGTCAGCAGGGCTGAATCATCTGGAGATGGCTGAGGGCATTTCCCAAACCTGAAAGGATGATTGTGGCTGCCAGACAGCTGAGGGCATCTTAATCTACATGTTATTGCCTCCTACTGGCCAAACACCTGAACAGCAGAAGGCCATTTTCCCCAATCTGACAAGGATTGTGTACAGGAACCCCTACCCTTTGATGTGTGTATCTACCTGGCCTCAGGACAAATAGTGTAGATAAAGAGTAAGGGGTCCTGAGACAAGGAGAACTTAGTTCCTTTAGCTAAGTCTTCTCTGACTCCCCAACATGCCTTTCAAAATTATATTTTGTCTCTGGACTCTTTAGTAAGTTACCCACAGCCCTTCTCCAGATTCCTGAACCCTTCTAGATGCTGGAATAAGACCCCCGGTAAAACAGAAACAAACACATAGGTACAGAGAATAAATGTGTGGTTGCCTCGAGGGAGAGGTAGGGAGGGATGGGAAGGGGAAGGGACTGACCACAAGCTGCCAGCTATACAGCGAGTCATGGGGTGTGACATGCGGCGTTGGGGAGATGGTCAGTAACTCTAATGACCATGTGCAGTGACAGATCCACTTCTTGTGGTGACCACTCTGTAAGGTATATGTGTCCAATCACTATGTTACACACCTGAAACTAACATTATACTGTTTGTCAATTATAATTAAACATTAATCAACTAAAAAATACAATAGCTGTCCTGATTATACCTTTTTTAAAAAAAGAGTGAATGGCCAGCACCACTGGAGGGCCCCTCCTTCACCATTTGCCTCCCGACAGGAAAGGTTTAAGGGGAACAGAGACCTGGGTGGCAGGGCCAAGGACATGCCTGGCTAAAAGTGCAGGAACTCAGAAAAGCTACAGCCCTGCAGCCTGGACACTGGGGACTGGCTGAGGCCTGGACACTGGGACCTGCGTGAGGGCTGGACCCTGGGAGCTGGCTGAGGGCTGGGCACTGGGAGCTGGGTGAGGGCTGGGCACTGGGAGCTGGGTGAGGGCTGGGCACTGGGAGCTGGCTGAGGGCTGGGCACTGGGAGCTGGCTGAGGGCTGGGCACTGGGAGCTGGCTAAAGGCTGGACACTGGGAGCTGGCTGAGGGCTGGGCACTGGGAGCTGGCTGAGGGCTGGGCACTGGGAGCTGGCTTAGGGCTGGGCACTGGGAGCTGGGTGAGGGCTGGGCACTGGGAGCTGGCTGAGGGTTGGGCACTGGGAGCTGGCTGAGGGCTGGGCACTGGGAGCTGGCTAAAGGCTGGACACTGGGAGCTGGCTGAGGCATGGACACTGGGAGCTGGCTGAGGGCTGGACATTGGGAGCTGGCTAAGGGCTGGACACTCAGGCTGGCTGAGGCATGGACACTGGGAGCTGGCTGAGGGCTGGGCACTCGGGCTGGCTGAGCGGCTGCAGGTTGTGTGGAGGACGATGAGGAACCCAGGCAGGGAGGTGTCATGGACAATATTTTGAGGCAGAACTGATTCTATGAGCCCCAGGTCATCAAACGAGGGGACGGTCAGGAGAGCCCAGGGAAGGAGCAGCAACAGGCCCACGCCCAGGGGCAGTGAGGACAGAGATGAAGCAACAAGTGCCACCAGCTTCCTCCCTCCTGAGGCCTCTCAACTCAAACAGGCAGCCAACACCCCAGTGAGCGGCCCCTTTGACTGGAGCCTCGTCCCATGTCCAACAAGGAGGCGGTTCCCTTCCCTGTGAGGCCACATCCCAGTGCAGGTTCCATCCCTGGTGGGACCCAAGCGGGAGGCAACTGATCAATGTTTCTCTCTCTCCCTTCTTCTCCCTCTAAAGTCCATAAACACAGCCTTGGGTGAGGACAAAGAAATGCCTGTGGCTCTCTACATAACAAAATAAACAAAAAATCAATATAATTAAAAAGAAGAAAGACAGCAATTGTGGAGTCACAAGAGGCCTTGGGAAGAAAAGCAGGGACGGGGGCTTCTGAGCCCTGAGAGGACAGGACGGCCTCTCCTCAGCCTCCCTCCCGTGAGGGGACGGAGGGGACTGTGATGGCCCCTCATTGCCATGAGCACAGTTAACTATGACCCCCACTTCGAGGGACAGAGACCAGTGTCCAGGCCCCACCTACCATCCAGGGCTTTGCAGACCTGTGGTCAGGAGCCCAGCCAGCTGTGGGTGAGAGGGGCGTGAGCTCCAGGTGCCGGCAGTGAGGAGACCCCCACGCAGCACCTCCCGCCTACAGAGCCTGACCCGTGGGCCGATGCCCTAGCTGGTCCCTGAGGCCTCGGGACCCAGCTCCGCCCAGAGCCTGTCTCCTGGGGCCATGGGGGAGCCGGGAGGAGGTCCCCCCATAGTGGGTCTGTGCACCAGGGACACCAGCTTGCAGAGAATGAAGAACCTGCCTGCTTTGCAGACTTTGAATGTGGAAATGACCTGGAACTTTCCTTCAGGAGAACAGGAAGGGGAGGGGCATTGCCTCCCAGTCACTTAGGAAGCCTGGGGCAGGCCCTCCTCCCTCATGTCCTGGGAAGGATCCTGCAGGGACATCAACCCCTGGGAGAGCCCAGAGCCCTACTGGCCGCCCCCCTAGCTCTGCCTCACCAGCACCTCCCCCTGCGGGCGGGGCTGGCATCAAGGAAAAGACCAGGCAGAGGGGAGATGCTGAGCCCATGGCCATGAGATGCACCTGCACCCTCCAAGGAGCTCTGACCCTGGGGACCAGAGTCATGCAGGGCGCGGTGGGGGCGGGGCCTGCGCCAGGATGGCTGCTCCTGTAGGACCCGGGCCTCCCCCTCCCTCCAGATCACTGCCCCCAAGAAGCTCAACTCTATCTTCCACCAGAAGGACCTGCAGGGTCAGCAAGAGGACCAATGAGGCAGCGCAGGCTTGTGGCCAAGCTGTGGCCTTCGTCCCCTGACGAGGCCGTAAAGGACGGATCCGTACAGAGAACTGAAGGCGGAGGGAAGGTGTGCACCCAGCTCGCAGGTCTTGGACCTGAAAGCCGCCTCCAGGGCGCCAGGCGCGGGGCTTCCTGGGCAGGAGCTGCTCACTGGGTGCAGCGGAGGAAGCGGGCAGGGGGCTGAGTCCACACACCCCTCCCCCCAAAGCACTTTGACAAACAAGGGTGGGTTCCCAGTCCTGAGACCTTTCCCCACCACCACCCATACCTCCCCACCCCCCAGGAGGCTTCCAAAACCAAGGAGGGGCAGTGAGTGAGGAGGCAACTACCCAGGGCCCACTACCAGCTCCGGATTGAGAGTCAGCCAGCAACGCATGAAGGGCCCAGGCAAGAGCTGCAGCACCAGGTGACCTCACACGGGAGCCAAGGTGGGCAATGCACTGAGTACTAGTTTGGTGATGGGGTGTCCTCCGAGGTCGGGTACCTGTGACTGGGATGTGTCTTGGACATAAAGAGAGTGCGGAGTTCTGATCTGGGGTTCTGTTCTCCTGCAAGGGAAGCGGCCAGAGAAGGACGAAGTGGATCTCAGGGAGTGCGAGACATGGCCAATATGGGGGACTGAGCACATAGTCACGAGGGATCTTGGGTTGTGCAATAAATCCCCAATACGGAGGCTGAGTACCTAGACACAAAGGACCTGCCGAGGATGGAACCAGAAATTCTCGGCCAGGGAATGCTCTCCCCACATAGCCCACTGGGAGATGCTGAGGTTCTGGGAAGGGCAGTCCCCGACCCAGCGACAGGAGGCATTGCTCTGCTCAGTGGTTTTCTTAATGCAGGACCTTCTGTGTCTGTGGGTCACGCCCGCTCATATGAGTGTTTCTGTTGATGTTTGTGTCTCTTTGTTGTTTGGTGTAATTTGTCTAAAGATGGGGCACGTGCGGCTCTGGGGATCCCAGCTACTGTGGCGAGGCTGACCAGGTGGCAGAGACTGCAGGGTCATCTCAGCAGCTGCTGAGAATTCTTCATCTTGGGGAGCTTCCTGCTTTCCCTCCCAGGGCGTCGGCCGCCAGAAACTCTTAGCTAGTGAGAAGTTTTTGTCTGTGTGTCTGTAATGTAATTTTGGTTACTGATTTCTATCTTTTGGGGACTTGGTTTTCTGGGGACAAAGATGACACAGGAAAGTAGGGATCACAGGCAGGGGAAGTCAGCAACATGGGCTGGGGTGGGACTCCATTGATTGGGCAACAAGGTTAATGTCTCCATGATAATGGGCGGTTCTTGAGTGAGAATGGACCACATTCCAAGTTTGACTCCCAGATCCAAGGTTGAATCCCAGGTCCCAGGGATGTGTAACTTAATATTTTGAGTTTGCTGAGTTAAATGGTAAAACAATATTGAGTATCAAAGTATTTTTAAATAATGGAATACTGAAATATAAATCTCAGTATGCCTCATGTGGAGAATCTAGAACAGTGGTTCTCAACCTCCCTTAATAAAGTTCCTCAAATTGTGGTGACCCCCAATTTCATTGTTACAAATTGAAAATAATTAAAGCATAGTGATTAATCACAAAAACAATATGTGATTATATATGTGTTTTCCAATGGTCTTAGGTGACCCCTGTGAAAGGATTGTTTGACCCCCAAAGCAGTCGCGACACACAGGTTGAGAACCGCTGATCTAGAGGATGGATTGGAATCTGATAATGAATAAGTATTGTATTATTTTTTAAAATCTGAATATATTGCTAATCTGAGGAATGTTAATTCTAACTAATTGGATGAATAGAATAGGAAACTGAGATGGTTAAACAGCAATTTGAAGTTATCTAGTATATCCTATCATCCCTAAACCAAGGACACTTAAGAGTAAATGATTTGCATTTTACCTCCCTAACCATAGGACAAATAGCTTATGTCAATGTACTGAGGGAGACAGATATATGCATAACCCATGAACACTGACAGTAGTCAGTGAAGGCCAGGTATGGGGGGCAGGGCCAGGTAGAAGGGGTCAATGGGGGGTGGGGAGGAGAGTATATATATATATATATATATATTAGAGGCCCAGTGCACAAAATTTGTGCACGGGGCCGGTGGGATAGAGGAGGTAGGGGGTTGTCCCTCAGCCAAGCCTGCACCGTCTCACAATCTGGGACTGCTGGCTCCTAACCACTTCCTACCTGATTGCCTCTAACCACTTTTGTCTGCCAGCCTGATGGCCCCCTAACCGCTCCCCTGCTGGCCTGATTGACACCTATCTGCTTCCCTGCTGGCCTGATCAGCCCCAACTGCCCTCCACTGCTGACTTGTTCACCCCTAACTGCCCCCACCCCTGCAGGCCCAGTCCCTCCCAACTGCCCTCCCCTGACGATCTGGTTGCCCCCAACTGCCCTCCCCTGCCAGCCATCTTGTAAGGACATGGGGGGCCATCCTGTGATGACATGAAGAGAGGGAGGGAGTGCCACCTAGGCTTTTATTAATATATATATATATATTGCTTTCAAAAATAAATATTTTTAAAAATAAGACTAAATAGAAGGCCTCCTAACCTGCAATCACCACCCTCAGCTCCCAGCACACTCACTCATCCATTTGCAAAACAGCTCTGTCTGCAGTGAGAGAGGCAAATGCCCCCAAAGGCTCCAACTTGTGTGCTCATCACTGACAGCGCAGAGCTGCCTCACAATAGGGCCCAACAGTGTTTCTGACACAACCAGACCAAACCTTCAAAGCACTAAATCAAAGCAATGCTTTTAATGCAGGAAATTTTAAATTTCAGAAGAGGAACTTCCTACTGAATCTCTGACCAGCAACTGATGATGCTGTTCATCTCTGATGCTGATTGGTTCTCAGTACTGAGATGACCCAATCCAGGAACAAAGAAATGAGTTCCTCAGTTGGTGTTTTGGGGGATGTCCATGGAGAAGGGTCACAGTCCTCACTGAGTGAGACCCCCCTGCTCCCTGCCCCTGTCCTCTCTGAGCTCCAGCATGGTGTGTCTGCGGTTCCCCGGAGGCTCCTGGATGGCCACTCTGAAGGTGATGCTGATGGCACTGAGCCCTCCCCTGGCTCAGGCCAGGGACACTCCACGTAAGTGCACCTTGGGGGTGAGCTGTTGTGGGGGAGGAAGAAAGGGAATTAGCTTTGTCACTGTGTCCAGGCCATGTCCATTAGAAAATGGTGGCATTTCCTTCAGTGGCCACCTGCCTTTATCATATGGGTTCCGATTCTTTCCACCACAAAAGGAGGCTGGTGCTCGCCACTATGAGATGTGCAAGGGGCTCCATGTATCTCAGCTGTTCTTCTCACCTAGTCTCCAGTAACCCTCCCCAGCCTGTGTCCCCTTCCATGGGGGTCTTGAGAGGATTGAGAAATAATTATCTCAGACTGATTCCCACCCAGTGCTCCATTTACTGTATTGAATTATCCCTAAAAGGAACATTTCTCTGGCATTTTATGGGGCGTGAGAAGGAATTAGAAGGTCTCTCTTTGAGGACCCTGTGTTCTGTCCTCAGCAGAATCTGTGATGCTGGCGCCTCTCCCTACTATGTGAGATATATCCAGGGGCCTCCCCACCACCTCCTTTCCTTTCTCCATGAGCCCCCAAAGCTCATAAGTCCCTGTAATGGAGCTTCTCCTATAGAGTGGGGCTATGCTCTCTCTTCCTCCTGTGGAAAGCCCCCGGGAGCTGAAGCAGAGATGCTGAGTACTGGGAAGGACCCACAGATGAGAGGCGTCTCCTGAATGCCTGGCAGGTTAGTGCTCATGAGGGATCTATGTTGAACCTTCCTGTACCATCAGTTCCTCCTACATCTCCCCTTCTCTGGCCCGAGCCCACAAATAGGGATTCAATTAGTAGAAATAAACTATATGAAATTCTATGTTTTTAAGTTAAAAATAGTCAAATGTTAGCAATTTCATATGTTCAAATTATAGGCCATGAGCAGGAGTAGAGAGAGAATGGGGTTACTTACATCCCATGGGGCTGAAAGTCAATAATCAACACAAGGGAACTCATTGGCCTCCTGGAGTCTTGGCCCCGATGCCACAGTCCATTCATCGTGTCCTCTGTTTCCCTTAATGAGCCGTGTTTGGTTGCCTCTACTTCCAGGTCCCCCCTATTTTTCCCCCAGCTGTGTCAGCACCACTCCTGAGACCCCAAAGTTCACACAGACGCTCAGCCCTGGAACAGATCCACGGACAAGACAAAATGTAGTGATATTTTCCCTCTTTCTTTACCTGTGAATTTTCTGCCAATGAGTAGGAGGGGAACAAGGAAGAGTCTCTGAATTTCTCACAGGAAGCAGAGGGAACATAATGTGTCATCTGAATAAAAGTGTGTGGGAGCTTGAGCCCTTGCTGCTTTCCATGGTCCCCACAATGATCAACTCCCACAGCCTGAGTTCATTCATTAGACCACAGGGATTTATCTGAGCGACTGTTACACACTAGGCTCTGTTCTAGACTCAGAGAAGCCGATTTCAATATGATAGAAAGTCACCTTTTACCTTGAACTTAGCTAACACCCGCCTCCTCCAGGCTCCTGTCCCCTCCCTCTCACTGTCTGGGCTCAGAGCAGGTTCTCTGGTTTCCCATGAGGCACATGGGTTCTCTCAGGCTTGGCAGGTGGCATTGCTTTCACCTGAAATGTGCCTCCCACGCCCACATACACCAACCTTCACCCATATCCTGTCACTCAGAGGCCCTGGCCCTGCCCCTGATGGAACTTGGACCCTGTGGTCCCTGCTCCAGGCACCCCTTTCCTGCCATCTCCCTCCTGTGTGGATGGCCTGTGGTTGGCTGTGATGGGCACTTTGTTGAATTCTAAGCTGCAGATCAGAGGGCGATGCCCAGTTTCCTTACTGGGTCCCGGGGCCACTGGGGCCTGGCACGAGGTCCCCTGCCCAGGTGGTGACAGGAGGAGGCGGGTGACGGGGGGGAGGAGAGGCGAGGGTTGAGGCATCTAGGAGGAGGCGATGATGGCATAAGTCCTTGCCCAGCCTGGAGCCTGGAGCCCCACGGGGCAGCCCAGTAGCCCAGTGAGTCCCCAATGGCTGAGGGTCCCAGGGGTCTCCCTGCCCTGCAGCCTCCCTCCAGCCCTAGATGACAGGGCCCCCCGGGTCCTGGCAGTGGGGGTGCTGGGGTCCTGTGAACCCACCAGGTGGCGGGCCCCCATTGGCCGGCTTAGCCATCCTCTCTCACCAGCGTGAGGGATCCTTCTTGTCCCCACAGCGCATTTCCTGTATCAGCCTCAGTCCGAGTGTCATTTCTCCAACGGGACAGAACAGGTGCGGTTCCTGGAGAGACACATCTACAACGGGCAGGAGGACCTGCGCTTTGACAGCAACGTGGGGGAGTTCCGCGCGGTGACTGAGCTGGGGCAGCCCATCGCTGAGTTCTTCAACAGCTTGGAGGACCTCCTGGAGCAGGAGCGGGCCCAGGTGGACAGGTTCTGCAGAGACAACTACAGGTTGTCTGAGGAATTCCTGGTGCAGAGGCAAAGTGAGTGAAGAGGGTGGGAGGGGTGGCATGGGGGAGGGGTGCATACACAGGACTGTGAAGAGCACCCCTGAGGGGCCTGAGTGCGGCTGTGGGGACCCTGAAGTCCTGTCCTGTGTAGGACGTTTATGGGGGTGCCCAGTCCCGTCCAGTGGGGGGTGGGTTAGGGAGAAGAAGGGAGGAAGGGAGGGTGAGGTGTGAGGAGGGAGTAGGTCTGTCTTGGCCAACCCCCCCTGACTCTGAGCCCCCTGAATAGGGGTGCGGGGTGCACAAGCCTGTCCTGGGCGAAGGGTCAGGCTGGGTGTGAGGGGCGGGGCCTCCGAGGCACCTCTGGCCTCTCTGAGCTCCTATCAGGTCTCAGTGTCTTGTTCCCCCCTCAGTGCCCCTGTGTTTACAGACAGGGTGATGGTGAGCCAGGGTCTAATTGTAATTTGTTACTTAACACACTGATGTCACATCTACACAGGCTGACAGCATTTAAGTCATTACATGTTAACTGTTTAGAGTTCTGACAATTTACCTCACATTCTATTTTGTTAAATATTTTTTCAATATTGCCAAATACTCACTTGAAAATTAGTTTTTTATTTTTAATTTATCCTTGTTTGATTTCTCAGGTTCTTGAACAGTTTTCACGTACGTGTTGGCTAATGGCTGTTCCTGTTCTAGGAATGGCCTATTGTCCGTCATCCCTGAGGTCCGGGCCTTTTTCTCAGTGATTTTCTGGGTTCTCTAGGCAGCAAGAGGGACACTTTGCTAACATTGGTGCAGCATTTTCTCCAATTCCTGCCTTGAGTTTTGATTCTGTTTTATTACTTTCCATGTTAAGAATTTAAACATCTTTAAGGTAATGAAATGCACTCTGAAGTTGCCTGAAATGACTTACCATCAATCTTAAATCTACCCTTTTGGGGTGCAGTAAAAATGTTTCCCCCAGGTTTCTTGTCCTGCTCCTCTTCCTCTTGCTCCTCTTCCTCTTCCTCCCTCTCCTTCTGCTCCTCATCCCCCTAATCTGTATTTATTGGGCCTGGTCTCAAACAGGAAGCACACATATTAATGACTTCCAGACCCTGCCCTGAGCTCAAATGTCAGCTTGAAAAGAGAGACAATTATAAAATGACAGGAATCCCAATAACAGGTCGGCTTCTTTTGAGAAGGAGCGGGTTGCTCAGTGAGTGTCACTGTCAGTGTTACAATGATGCTGTCCTGCTCCTCCCTCTCCCTCAGGACTCAGCCCCCAGAGCTAGGGAGTCACCTGTCTTTCCTGCTCCCAGGGGAACCATCTCTGTGTTCTCAGGTGTGATCACATTCCCAGCACTTCACACCCTGAGTCCCATCTCCCCAAGCTGTTCCCCAGTTTCTCACCATGACTTTCCTTATGTTCTCTCTCCATATGTGATAAACAGCTGACATACAGTGACAGCTACGTTCCAGCCGCTGTTTTACATATTTTAGGCCCATTGGTCCTCATATGTCCTTAAGCGGTGAGTTAGCATTATCACCCCCTTTGCAGGTGAGGAGCTGAGCAGAGAGGATCTCCCAGGATCACCCAGTAAGAGGCACAGCCTGGATGTGACCCAGGCAGCCCTGCCCCAGAAATCACATTGGAACTCACACACTCTGTGCCTTGCAAAGATTTGCAAACACTTTGATTAAACAATTAGTAACTGTTTCAAGACATGAAAAATCCCTCAAATTTCCTCAACGTCTCTCAAATCCAGTGGCCTGGGCTGTAGGCAGAGATTCAAGTCTCATGGCACTACCTCCTGCGGGGCCACAGGGCGGGTTTGAGGGGGGCCTGCCTGGGCCTGGAGCCTGGGACTGGAGACGAGGTCCAAAGGGAGACACCCAGGGGCCTGCCTGTCTTGCTCATGTCTCGATCCGCCTTCTCTGTCCCAGCTGAGCCCACAGTGACTGTGTATCCTGCAAAGACCCAGCACCTGCAGCACCACAACCTCCTGGTCTGCTCCGTGAACGGCTTCTATCCGGGCCACATTGAGGTCCGCTGGCTGCGCAACGGCCAGGAAGAGGAGGCCGGGGTGGTGTCCACGGGCCTGATCCGGAACGGGGACTGGACCTTCCAGACCCTGGTGATGCTGGAGACAGTTCCCCGGAGCGGGGAGGTCTACACCTGCCAAGTGCGGCACCCCAGCAGCACCAGCCCTGTCACCGTGGAATGGAGTGAGACGCCCTTTGACCTCCCACGCCTCCCCCCTCAGGGGCCTTTGCTTGTCCCTGAGGGTCAGGGTCCCATCTCTCCACACCCCGTTTTCCTTTGCTCATGTCTCCCCTTCAGCACAGGCCACGGGGTAGCCCTGTGATCGCTTCTGTGGACACCCATAGCCCTGGGAGGCCGCCATGCCTGCCCTGCTTTGAATTCCCCACACTCTCCCCGTCATGGTGCCCCTTGGCCCTGGACACCATCCCCTGTGGGCTGGGCGGGTGCTTCTGCCTATGCTGAGCTGCCCACTGTGATCTGGGAAGAGGCGCGTCCTCCACAGTGTGGGGACCTTCCTGCCGTGGGAGAGCCCCGTCTGCTCTGCCGTCTGCGGCTCTGTCACCCGGGCCAAGTAATGAGGGTCACTAGTCTCAGGCTCCGCAGCCTCAGAGGCCGAAGCAGTGGCCTTGGATCGGGTGTGAGGGGACCTGAGGCCAGTGCCTGGGCCTTGTACCTGCTCAGTGTGACCTCAGTCTCTTTCCTGGAAATGGCTATTGTTCTGCTTCTTCTAGGGCAGCTTCCCCAGTAGCCAACCCCCCCCCCCAACTCCTTCCCCCCGCCCGCCGCCCCAAGCTCTCAATCCCAGGGTCTCCATTAGAGAAGTTGCTTTGGGCCAAAACCCACTGAAACCAGCTTCTTCTCTCAGGGGCCCAGTCTGGATCCGCACAGAGCAAGGTGCTGAGTGGAGCCTGGAGCTTCGTGCTTGGGCTTCTCTTCCTCGGGGCGGGGCTGCTCATCTACTTCAGGGCTCAGAAAGGTGAGGAGCCTGCTGGCAGCCGAGGCCCCGAGGAGGTGGGGAGAACTGGGGCTTTGCTGGGTGAGCTCTGGGTATGGCAACGCCCTAGAAGCCTCTCTTTCCCTGTCGGTCTCACGTTCCCTGGAAATGCAGAAATAACCAGCTCCCGGTTCTTAGAGTGGAGACATGAGGAGTCATGGCTGTGGGGTTAGAGACGGGTTAACACGCACGGGATTTGGGTGCAGATCCTGGGGTACATGGAGGAGCAGGTCCTGTGGTCACTAATGACACTGGATGTGACAGCTTTGGGGCCACTGTTCTCAGCTTCTGCTCTTGTCCCTGCTCTGGTGTCAGCGGGTGGGGGTGCTGCTAGAGAAGCTCAGGTGGCCTGGGCGGGGACCCAGTATTTGAGGTCACACTTTCATTCCTATATTTTTAAGTAGCATCTTCCTTCACTTCCCAGGACACTCTGGACACTCTGAGGGCCCTGTGCCCTCCCCTGGCTCATGCCAGGGACACACCACGTCAGTGCACCTTGGAGGTGAGCTGTTGTTCATTCTAATGAATAAGCTCAGGCTATGGGAGTTGATCACTGTGGGGACCATGAAAAGCAGCAAGGGCTCAAGCTTCCACACACTTTTTTTCAGACGACACTCAGGATTTCTTTAATCCTCTCTCAGGGACGCATTCGGTTTCCCTAGAACAGAAGGTGCAGGGGACGAGCCAGGGGACAGATAGCGGGGAGCCTGGGTGTGGCTCTGGCGGCCGCTTGCCCTGCAGGGTCTCCTCCCGCCTGGTGAGAGGCACCTCTAAAGCAGCTTTGGCTCCTGAGACTTCAGGACATTTCTTCTCACTTGGGAGCCACAGCAGGAGGCCTGGGAGGGCAGCGCCCCTGCTGGCTGGGCCTGGGAGCAGCACTGTCCTCTGTCTGCAGGACTCCTGAGCTGAGGTGGCCATGGCAACAGGGGCAGGAGAGAACCTTCTGTCTGGCCACTTGGCAGCCTGAAGAGGTTTCCTGTTGGGCTCTCACTCCCCAAGGAGAGCCACCTCGGGCTCTTGCTGGGTTCTGGCTCCTGACCCCCAGCAGCTCCTCCCTGCTGGTTCCTCTCCTGCTCTGGACCTGGAGGCCCCAGTGTTGACTGCAGAACCTTAGCTCCATCCCTCCTTGTCCCTGTGTGTTCAACCCTCGCTGTCTGCTGTGCACCTTAGCTCACCTCTGCCCATATTTCTTAGTCAAATGTTCCTCAATTAAATATGGAGTGAAATCATCTGCCTCACAGGCTTCAAGGGCAGGAAGTAGGAAGAAAAGAGCTGCACAGGACCTAGGAGACTGGGCTCCAACAGAGCTGTGGAGGCCAAGGGCCCTAGGCCGCCTCTGAACCCCTCACATGCAGAGGAGGCACCTGAGCCCAGAAGCCCAGAGCCTCCCAAGTCACACAAGTCAGGATGGAGACCCAGGTTCCCACCCAGGCCCACAGCTCGCTCGGTGTGACTCCCCCCGGTCATCAGGAGCCAGGAAGGGGCTGGTGCAGGGATGTGGTCCCCGGCTCCCATCCCCCTCCCAGGCTTCTGGAGCTCAGTCTGGGAGACAGAGTCAGGAGGAGTCCAGTCCCCTGTGGGCCTAGAAGCAGATTCCGTGCTTGGGCACCTCCCAGTCTCCTGTTGGGACAACCCTACCCCCTGGAAGCTCCCGTCTGATGGGGACAAAAGAAATAGAGAGCCAAGCGAACACGTAAGTCATTGGTGAGAACACACCACGACAGGAGAGAGCGGCTGGGCCCTGACTGGTTTTGCTCAGTGGATAGAGCGTCAGCCTGCAGACTGGAGGGTCTCGGGTCTGATTCCAGCAAAGGCACAAGCCTCGGTTGCTGGCTTGATCCCCTGTGTGGGGTGTGCAGGAGGCAGCCGATCAATGATTCTCTCTCATCATTGAACTTTCTATCTTTCTCTCCCTCACCGTTCTCTCTGAAATCAATAAAAAAATATATTTTTAAAACAGAACACTTGGAATTTGGGTTGGCTTCACCAAGGAAGTCTTCCTGTAAGGGGCTGAGATGTGAGGAGAATGAACTGTTTTAACAGCTTAGGAGAGGATCAGAGCCTGGAGCTGGCGAGGGAGAGGGCACAGGGGGAGGTGCCTCCGTGAGTTGTCTGAACCCTCACACAGGCTCACTGGTGAACATGGGGGCCTGTATGCACACACTCACGCCTCCATGCACACTCATCCATGCACACTCATAACCACAGGTCACATCCCAGGTGTAAGCACACATAAGCCTTCTCAGACCTCCGTGCACACACATGGATGTGCAACATGCATTCATGTTCACACACATGCAGTCAGATACAGACCTACAGGGGCCAACCCGGCCTTTTCTGGAGTTCAGATGTGCTTTCCTCTGCACATCGGAAGGGGGCCTGCACTGCCCTGGTCAAACGTGGGTCCCCAGCAACTGTGTCACCTGTCGAATGTCCCGACCCCACTGACTGGGCTCCATCCACAGCCCCTGCACCAGGTCCCATGGGGGCGACGGGTGTGTCTTTTACGCTGTGCATGTACCGGTCACTGGATACAAGCTGCCCCAGCAAATGGGGTGACCTTGAGAGAGGAGGTTCCCTTCAGCCAAGAGCACTCACCACTTTTACATGGTGTTTCTGTTTGCGGTTTGTGGAGACTGAGGAAATGGTCTGCAGGGTGAGCTCTGGATACACCTCAGTGTTATGCCCAGATTTCAAGATCCCCACAGACCAACAGGGAGCCAGCCATGTTCGATGCAAAAGCAAAGGATCCTTTATTTTTGAGCTAACTCGCCTCCCCTTCCTGGCCGACGCAGCGACAGGAAGCAGAGTGGAATGGAGTGGGAAACACAGGGTTTTAATAGGGGGTGGAGTGAGGGGACTGTGGGCCCTGCCGATTGGCCAGGCACAAGCCGGGTCCTGTTACAGAGGTTGTGGTCATCTCTAAGGCAAGGACGTCCCTGGATTGTCATTGGTTAGTTTAAAGAAATCCCAGGCGTGGCCAGCAGAGGCTTGGGCTTCGGGGAAGAAGGGGGTCTGAGCACATGGCTCCTACCCCAACATGGAGGATAAGATGGGGGGCATAGCCCTCACCCTTTCACTCAGCCCTATTGTTTAAGGGAGAGAAGAAGAGGAAGGCTTTAAAGGCAGCCAAAGGCAGACATGCTGGGTAGGTACAGCCCCCAGGGAGGGAACACAATCCCACCCAGGCAGGGATTTGCTGCAGTAAATAGGACGGGGGAGAGGGGGGCAGTGAGGGGTGCAGGGAATCCTTAGACACAGTGGAGCCAGAAGGATCCTGTGGCCTTTTTCCCAAGCGCAGGGCCACCAGGCAGGACGGCTGTGACAGGACACAGGGCTGAGAGGGGATCCTGTGACCTGACAAGCGGGAAGAAGAAAGGACCAAAGTTGAAGGCAGGTAGGAGGATCAAGACATTCTTGAAAGCAAAGTGGCTGGAGGCACAGAACCAATGGTGAATTCTACCCAGTGTCAGGTGCACCAAGAACATTTTGGCTTCTGGAGTTAGAAAATACCATGTACTGCGATTTCATTTATTTATTTATTTATTTATTTATTTGTTAATCCTCACCCGAGGATATTTTTTCATTGATTTTTAGGGAGAGTGGAAGAGAGAGGGAAAGACAGAGAGAGAAACATCAATGTGAGAGAAACACATCGATTGGTTGCCTCCTGCAGCAGCCCTGGCCTGGGCCTGGGCCAGGGAGGAGCTTGCAACCAAGGTACATGCCCTTGACTGGAATGGAACCCGGACCCTTTGGTCTGCAGGCTGGCGCTATACTAGTATTTCCTGAGCCATACTGGCTAGGGCGTTTAAGGTTTTTATTTTGTGTGTGTGTGTTTAATACTACAATTTTAAATGGACCACACTACTTTTTTCTGATCAAACCCCCACCTCTGGGGTGGGGGGAAATTTAAAAAAACACCTTTCTCCCCCAGGGCGCTGGCCAGGGGGCAGTGCACTATGGAACCAGAGTGGGAACAGGAGACGTTATTAGCATTTTGTTGTTATGATAAACTTTGTATTTAAACTTGGTAAAAGGCCAATTACCTGCCAAGAGGGAATAAGGAAGAAATTTCCAAAAATGTGCAGATGTCTTTAGTGAAGTTTCAGAACCAAAAGACTAATTGACATGAAAAGCTGGAGAGAACTGTTTGAAAAGTTCATTCACAAAGTTTAATTCCACTTACATGAACTAAATACACGTGTTCTTCACCATTAGGCCTAGATTGTGCGTGAAAATTCCATAAGACGTCACACAGCCAGCCAGCATCTCAAGGGATTCCCTGGAAACTTTACAACACAGGCAGGTCAGGCAAGTTGCCAAAAAGTCACAAAAGCAAAGAACCTAAGAAGAGTGACATACATGGGTTTTCTTTGTGTTTTCCTGCTGTTTGATAAACGTGAAGGAACGGGTGGCAAGCAGTTCCTTCCGCTCATCGCTCACTGCACATTAGCCTTAGGTTGCCTAAAGCATTAAGGACCATGAATAAAATGGGGCAGCAAAAATGATGAGAGCCAACAGCAGGGAACTAGGCAGATACTGGGATGTGACCCGCTCTGCCCTTCTCCGGGGTCCCAGGGTCCCGGCTCAGGGACCCCCTGCAGCTGCGGTCACAGGTGCGCACACTGAGACTGCGAGTCACAGGCACACAGGGTGCAGCATGGACTGTCCTGGGACCCCGTTCCTGCCCAGCCCTGGGAGGCTCCCACTTAAACACCCACAGCCACACCTGTGCCTGGGACCAGAGGCCCTTTCGCTCCCGCCAGGACCGGCCACTGTGCAGGCAGTTCTCTCTGCTTAGACAAGGAAGCACTTTTTTAAATGATTGATTGGAGGAGAGAGAGGAAGGGGGAGAGAGAGACAAACGTTGATTTGTTGTCCACTTATTTATGCTCCCATTGGCTGCTTCCTGTATGTGCCCTGACTGGCTGTTGCCCCTGTAACCATGGCGTATCGGGACGACACTCTAATCAAGGAGCTACCTGGCAGCATAGACATGGAAGCGATTGTAGCATTGGCTCCGGTGAAGCCACATGTCCCCAAAGCACCACTAGGCCAGACATTTATCACTTGTATAAAATTCCACATCCCATGTCGGCCACCGAGAGATGGAAACAGAACTCCCTACAAGTTACTTGTCTCTACGCCCCTGATATTACACATAAACACCACTTGACAATTCAGAAATTCACGTAGAACAGCGGTTCTCAACCTGTGGGTCACAACCCCTTTGGGGGTCGAACAACCCTTTCACAGGGGTCACCTAAGACCACCAGAAAACACATATACAATTACATATTGTTTTTGTGATTAATCACTATGCTTTAATTATGTTCAATTTGTAACAATGAAAATACATCCTGCATACCAGATATTTACATTACGATTCATAACAGTAGCAACATTACAGTTATGAAGTAGCAACGAAAATAATTTTATGGTTGGGGGTCACCACAACATGAGGAACTGTATTAAAGGGTCGTGTCATTAGGAAGGTTAAGAACCACTGACATAGAAGTATGTAAACCTGTCATAAATCGTGAACTCGTGGTCAGCATGTGTGGCAAATGGTCCTCCGTGTGGATTTAGATGAGGCGCAAACATGGGAAGGCTGCCCCTTTCCTCCTTCTGGGCTCAGCTCTGTCCTGTGGGTGTGGAGGCCACAACACCAAGCCTCTCTCACCATCGCATGGCTGGCGCTGCTGGCAGGGCTCTGACTCAATGGTTCAGGTTCTGTGACGGCTCCTGTTGAGCGTGCTTGAGAGAGGGAGAGCGCAGGCGAGGGTACACAGAGCGCCAGTCCCATCTTCACTGTGTTACACTGTCCTGTCACATGCTGCCTTCCATCAAGGGTTCATAACAAGATGTAGCCATTTCTAGGTGTTTCTATGACTCCTAGAACACAGGTGTGTGGCTTTTCAACAATCGTGTATGGTTTGTTGTGACTCAGACAGACTCGGGAAATGTTAACTGGGATCATAGGTTCCCCTTCAGGAACTACTGTGCTTCCCTTGAGAGATGAGAGCAAGTTCAGGATCCACCTCTTTTCCCTGTTTCACTTGGTCGCCATCTTGGTTGACAGTTAATTTGCATAAGGATATGCTGATTAGCCAATGGGAAGGGTAGCGGTAGTACGCTAATTACCATGTTTCTCTTTTATTAGTGTAGATTATTTTGTTTAATCCTTATCAGAGGATATTTTTCCATTGACTTTTAGGGAGAGTGGAAGAGAGGGAAAGACAGAGAGAAATATCGATGTGAGAGAAACACATTGATTAGTTGCCTCCTGCACAAGCCATGACCTGGGCCCAGGGCCAGGGAGCAGCCTGCAACCCAGGTACTTGCCCTTGACCAGAATGAAACCCATGGAACTTGGGATCCTTGGGTGCACAGGCCAACACTCTATCCACTGAGCCAAACCGGCGATGGCATAGAGAATTTCTCATTAACTGTCCCCTTTGCTTTTATTTTAACTACTGATCAGATTCCCTGAAAGTTATTTTTTTTAAGGTCGGGTCCCAAATTCGGGATCGTGAAACTGACAGGGTACCTTAGGCCCCCAGGTCCTCCTCAGCGTGTCCAGATGGCCGTGTAACAGCACGATTTGCTCTTTGTCTTGCTTGTGACCCGTGTGGCCCAATAGGGACTCTGCAGTGATTAGCGAGTGGTCTCCACATGGCGCTGCAGGGTGGCATGGTGCTCCTGGCACCTGAGGAAGAGGGGCCAGGCCGAGGGGGGGTGGATAAGGGGGGAAGGCATTCGCCCCGGGAGAGGGAGTATTAGACAGTTTACTCTCCTGAGGAGAAACTTCCTTCTCCATAAGGAAGGACTATCCCAAAATCACTGGCACGTATTTTATCATTTATTTTGAATAAAGGAAACAACATTGCGGGCACAGACCTGGGATCATGGGCAGTGGCTGGTGGAACACAAGGTGGAATTTTGAAAAACCCTGTGGCCGGTGTTTGTGCTGGATGCAGAGTTGGCTTCTTCTCCAGGACACGGTTACCACAGGCCTGGGTCAGAGAGAAGGAAGGGAAACCCCTGCTGACAGCACCAGTGGGCGGGCCTGTGAGCTCCCTCTGCTGCTCTCCCTGGGCCCCTCCCTGCACACACTCTGGTTCTAAAGCTCGCGCTGGGCTGAGGGTTATGAAGCGCAGATCAGTGAGTTCAGGGAATGGACTTCAGAAGCCGAGGAAGCCCTGCCAACCGGCTTCGTGGAAAGACGGGTCCATCCAACGTCCCTGCGGGAGGACATCGCTGCATCTCACCGGGCCGGGCTGCCGGCCGTGCCGAGCACTAGCGTGGCCTGTCCGTGGCACGG